>NC_063214.1:6262500-7512500 GCF_020740725.1 Corvus hawaiiensis
AGCAGGAGGTAGATTCCATACAGCTAAGAACAAACAGCTTGGGAAGGGCCAAGGAGGGAAAAACTTCGCAGAAATTATCCGCGGATAATCTTTCCAGTAGAGGCAAACAGAGAAATTAAAACATTTATCTTCAGTTACCCAGGACTCACTGAGATCCCTCCAGGCTGAGCAATTCACAGGCAGATAATAATTCCTTGCACTGAATGTGTTTGATCATTGCTATATTAAGATTTTTTTAAAGTTTTTTTTTCCTGGAGATGGTCACTCCTCACTTAAAAGTTGGTCAACCATAGTAACACTTCTCCTGGCTAAAATTTAGATGGAAAGAACAGAAAAACAATAGATGTAATGAAGGTTGACTGCTCAGTGCATAGGGATAGCTTAAGATTTATGCATCTTTTGTACCAGCTTTTTGGATTTGGACTAAAATCCACTTGCTTGTATAGTTTTTACATTGTTTGAAAAAGATGAACAGGCATTCCTATCTAAGTAGATAACAAGCACTGGTAGAAAGGCACTGAAAATTATAGCCCTGTGTAAAATAGGTTGGACTAGCAGTTGGATCAAAAATCTTCTTGCTGAGAAATAACAGGCAGAGAAAACCATTCTTAAGGCAAAACTCTTCTAAAACACTTAGACCCTCAGTGCTTAATTCAGGTAGTCTAAGTGACTGTAATTCATCTGTTTTCCCAGTCCTGTGAGTGAGCAGGGCCAGCTGGGCCCAGCTGGGCTGTGGGAGCACGAGGAAGGAAAAGCTCTACTGCTCCCTGCTGTGTCCTGGGACAGATGTCAGACCTGCCTGTGGCTGGTGCTTTCCCTGCTGCCCAGGGCTGTGCAGAGGAAGAGGGAGAGAAGGAAGTGGATCCAATAGGAGCCAAGGACACTGCTCTGCAGCCCCTACTTACCCCCTTAACCCCAGCGCTCTCTGCTTCTCCCTGAGCGTGTCCTAAGCCCATTCATGAAATGCCCAGATCAGCTGCTGCTTTGTGGCTGTGTTGACATGTCCAGAGAAGAGTCTTGGCTGTGGGACTAATCTTGACAGTCTACAGCCCCCAGCTAAACCTGACCCTTTCCATTAGTTTTCTCCATTAAGCTCAGGGTATCCACACTTTGTGTGGACTAGAGAAACTGCAGTGCCATATCCTAGCCCGTGTATGTAACTTAATTTTCTCTTCTTTGTCACCTTATTAGCATATTCTAGCTAAGCTCAGCAACACTTCAGTCAAATTTTTAGGAGGATCAAAAATGTGTTGTCTTTACCCTGCTGTGGGATGTGATTATGGGACCCTGAGATTGGCTTAGCTGGTTAGAGCATGCTGTTAATAACACCAAGATTGGGAATTCAGTCCCTGTATGGGCCATTCACTTATGAGCTGGACTTGATGATCCTTGTGGGTTTCTTCCAACTCTGATACACAGAGGGTCCTGGTAAACCATGTTACTGATCCATGGTACTACAGAGGGAGACCTCACACAGGATGTTTCCAGAGATGTGCTGAAGAGTGGTGACAAGTTATCACCCAGTAACGAGCTAGGGCAATGTATAGGAAAAAAAAATCCCTTTGGGCACAATATGGCTGTGGTTGATGTTCCTAAAAATGCTTGCCTACCTGCAGCTAAATGCAACCTAAATGCATTTTGTTTATATTCTAATTGAAGAAGCAAGTCCCTTTCCTTACAGAACATAAGAAGGCTGAGGTCTGCTACACCTAAGTGTCCTCATGCTGGGTTTAAGCTTTAGCTACATAAGCTCACTTTGGGACTCTGATTAAACTTTAACATCTGTGGTGCCTCTGTCCCTTCTGTTTAGATCATAACATTCAGTGTTTCCATTGTATGTATGGGTACCCTTTTTTACCCTGTTGCAAAGATTCTGTGTAGCCAGTTTTGCCAGGATGCAGAAATACTATTAAAAGTAGGGAAAAGTAGTCTGTGACTGGAATTCTACTTGGCACGTATCAACCGAATGTAAATTGATGTGTAAAAATCAAAGCTGCTGGAAAAAAAAAAAACAAAAGGGGATGAAACTCACCAAAGAAAATTGTTCACTATAAATCACTAAATGATATTTTTATTTTATGGTGTTTACATTGAGCTCAGTCATGACATAAGAAAAGGGGTGAAGACTGGAGGAGGGCCTGTGGGTTAACATTAGCTGCACTGTTTGCTTCAGGACAGTCACAGGGAGGATGAGAAGCTGAGGCATCTTTGGTATCACCACTTGCATGTTAAATGGGATTCCCTCCTTGAAGATATTTTTTGCGTTGTCAGAGGAAGGAAACAGCAGCTGTGAAGTCGGGCTCGTCTCATGCCGACCGCAGAGCCTGCCCCACCCCCCTGAAAATCTATGCCAGATGCAGGAAAGAATGAGCAAGGTTTTCAAAGTGGATGCTCAGCATATGGGAGGGAATATTTTAGCCACTAGAAAGCCTTGGATAATTTCAACAACTCTTGGTACTTGAAGTGGTTCTTCAAGACAATGCGCCCCAAGTCCCTCCATGGTGTAAAATAAAGAGCTGTATTTCTTCTTCCCATCTATGTGGAAACTAAGTTCAAGAGCAGGCTGCTGAAGGCCTCTTTTGATACTCTGTCTGCATGCTTGCTGTGAAGCAGAACTAGTAAGTGCTGGCTTTGGAGGAGCAGAAAGCTGAAGCAAGGTGGGATCTATGGGAAAGCAAAGATCTTTGACCAGCCTCTAAGACAATTAGGCCTTTTTGGGTTCAGTGTCTACAGAAGGTACCTTGATTCTTCAGCCCAAAGGCATAGCTGTAAGAACCAGGATTGACTAAAAAAATGGGGAGAAAATGCTACAGAAAAACTTAAGAAATGCTTTATTTGCAAATATCAACAGAAAGGCTCAACCAGAATAGCTGAGCACTCAGAAGTCCAGCTTTGTTTTCCAATTATTTTGAATGTCTCCATAAAATCTTGTATTTTAGAAACACAGCTGAAATATTTTGGGCTCCTTTACCTATCTACAAAAGAGAAAAAACAGAACAAAACACATCTCCAAAAGGATCCATTTCAGGAGAGGCCTTTCCCTTCTTTTACAGAACGTGCTTTGGTGGAAAAAATGTGACTACCTGCATTATTGCCCTGAGTACAGAAAGTTAGCACAGGACATCTTGGCTCTGCCATGAGCATTCCTAGTGAAAGAACTCACTCCATCCCTCACTTTGGACCAAACCCACCAAGTGAACTCAGCCTTTGGTGTGTTGCACGGCCAGTGGTAGATACAAGCTGAAGACAAAAAAGAAGAAACAGGTATGTAAGGAGGCAAAGAATGAGAGCAGACACTGGGACAAGGTGAGACACAAGGGACAAGGACATCTGCTGAGAAAGAAGATGATTCTTCACCTAGGAACCAAATTGCAGGTAGAAAGGAGAGAGAGAAAACAAGGTCACACCCTTAAAGGAAAATGTATGTTTTCTGGTTCCTTCCTGGGTTTCAGTAATAGACTTAGGTTCTCTGGTCCTCCACCACAGCCATCTTTTTAGTGCTCTAATTTCTTGGCTCTAACTGATAAACAATTTTAATGACATAGTACTAGGGATGTTTTCTGAAGAGCTTTTCATATTTTCTGTCTTCCAGTGTTGTAGCAAATTGCAGTTATTTAGACACAGCTGCTGCCTGCTCCAAGCGTGTTTATAGTGTCAAGGTAGGCTGGATGTTCAAATCTGAAGGTTGGGTCAGAGAACTCCTGCCATCAGTAATACACTTGTTTTTCTCTTGTACAATATGCACCTTATTCTTCCTCGTGAGCAATGGATTGAAGCTATACCCTTATTTCAATTTACATCAGCATTGGATGCAAGTAGAAATACTAGGTATATCATTGTGAGTTGAGACATTCATTCTTATATTTGGTCATCTGTCTATCATGGATGTACTTCATATCTGAGCTGAACACAGTATGGGAAATTATATCAGGAATATCTCTTTTCTTGTGTTTCCCACATGGAAACCATCAATCTTTTCCTATAAACCATACCCAGGGGATCCTGGGCACTCAAAATCAATAGGGTGCTATGTTCCCTGGTTGCAGAATTGGTTTTCATAAGAAAATTTTGCTCTGCCTTTCATAGTCAACCAGGTCATGGGCTGCTTTTCTGAAAATTACCCAGGCTAAACCATGTGTTAAAATCTCTTGCCCAAATAGTTCCTAACAGAGTTCAAATACAGTGCTCAGCAAACATTAGCTTTAGTGCTGTGGTCTGCTGGCTGAGAATTGCACTTCCAACCATCAGAAGCTTAAATAGAGGCATTCCCTTAGTCCAACACAAAGACACCCAGTTATTATAATGATAGAAAATGGTGTGCAGTCTGGGGAAAATAGTTATGATCATATGATTGAATGCATTAGTGAACATTAAGCATTAAACTGCTCTGCCAAGCCCTCTCCTTCTCTTTGTTGCCATGCCCATTTCTAATTTGGGTTGTACTTGGTACAAAACTTTCCAGCACCTTCTTGTGGATCTGTGGATCTTGTGGATCATCCTTGGTCTTCATTTGGGAAAGCTTAATCCTGTTATGTCAGGTTGTGGAAAAAAATGATACCAGTAACTAATCTGTAAACAATATATTTCTAAAAGACAGAACTGTAAGGGCATCACAGGCAGGATTCTGCTTTTATTTGATCCGTGCCTTTTTTTAAGCCCTGTTTCTTCCATACCTTTTGAAATCCCCACTTCTTTGCCACAGAGTCATAAATGTGAAGGTTGAATGAAGGGATACAAAGAAACATTTTTTTTCTGAGGAGCTTTCAACCCGCAATGTCTAGATACTGGAAGGTAGCCTAGCAAAACTCTCGGTGGAAACAATACAGTAGCATAATAGTATGTTTAGTCATGTCTAAATATTGTATTTCTCAGGGTCTTGATTACTTTGTATCATCTCAGATCTAGAGGACAAGGCACTTAAATTTTAAGTGAGGTGGGGTATGGAAATGAAGACTGTATTTTGACCAATAGCATATAAATATAGAATGATTCTTGTAAAAAAAAAAGAGAAAAATATCCCAGAGAAAGAGCTGTTTCTCTTTATTTTTAATTCTTTGAGTTTTTTCTTTTTTCCCCTCTTAGTAGTTTTAAGTTCAAAAACTTAATACCTTTCACAGAAAAAAATCCACAATATTACAATAGCAAAACCACCATGTCCTTTATAATGGAACACCTATTCAGGATATCAGTAAGTTAGATGAGCCTTTCATAAAAGCATAACAAAAAAAAGGGAGAGCTGTGCTTATCATCTATAGGAACACCTCCCAGACAAATTACAAATAAGGGCAACTCTGGTACTGCATTCCATTTCACTGGCTTCTACCAAATATATAGAAAAGGATGTTGAGCATACTCATGATCTGGATTAAATCAGGAAGGTCATCTAAAGACAGATTTAGATCTAAGGAGAACTAGGACTTAGAAAATTCACTTTAATCTGGCCTGTGATAGAGTAACAGCTTTATAAAGAGTATCATTTGAGTGACTTCTGAATGCTGCTGATCAGAAATCAGAGGACTTTGGGGTTCTTTAATTCTGTTATGAGGGATACCCTCTTCTTTTTAATAGATTGTTAAAAGAAAAATTGTTTTGCAAACCACAGCCTGTAGACAATAGAGTATTTCCCTGAAAATTATTAGTGGAAAAAACTATGATTTCCATATTCTTCATTCATTCTCTTCTGCCTTTAAGAGAAAAGGAAAATCCCACTAACATTATCTGATTAAAATAATTCTCTTGGAAGAAGAAAGAGTCTGCATGAACTGTGGCCTTGCATTGCTTTTAATATGAAATTGCATTAAGTCGTGACAGGGGTGGAGTAGTGACAGTGAATTCAGCAGACATTACACTTCCCTTGGCCTGTAGTGATATTTGCCATATAATGAAAGGGCTGGAAGTTCTTGCATGTGGTACTAAAATCTTGAGGACAATGTACTCAAGTGAAAACAAAACAGAACCAAAACCCAGAGCCCAAAACAAGCTGGAAGGGTTCTTTCAGTCATCAGCTGCAAGAAAGATGATCAACATAATCTGGTTTGGGTTTTTACCCAGCAGATATGTGATTAATCCTCTCTGCACCTCCTTCTAAGTCCCCCTTCCCAGGATACTTGAAGAACATGGGGAATCAGGCCAGGTGGAAAGCAGATTGCTTCTTCACACCCTGCATACAGAGTTACTCCTATGTGTAACTTCCTCATGTGTTACAAAATTAACCTTCAGATGGTGAGCTGAAATTTCTCTATAAGGCCTTCAGACACCAGAAAGGTCCAGATGGAGCTGTGTAGGGGACAAGGTCTTGGTATCACCTAGTTCCTCTTACTTCAAAATACTTCTGAGCATTCCCACTTCTGTGTCTGTATTAATGCCCCAGGTGTGATTTCTGGGTGAAGCCTCATGCTCAAATCTCCTTTGCTATGGGATCTGCACTTCAGCATGTTGGCTTTGGTGTGAAATAAGCACGAACTAAAGAGCTGCTATGAATGGGCCCTTTTCCAGGATAGGGGCCTTCCCTTAACATTCAGAACAGCCTTTCTGAGTGGCCCCTGTGATTATTCTCTAAGCTCAAATAGCTTGCCTTATAAAATTGCCAAAATCATGGATAGCATGAGTTTTTCCTCACATACTGTTAAATCAGTCATGCAAGTGAAACTGAAGTTCTGCATCCAGATCTGCAGGAAGTTTGAAGCACAAACTGGATCAAACTTTCTTGGATTTAGGTTTTTTTTTCTTCCTGTTCTTTTGGGCTCACACATGTTCTCACATATGCCACATGAGTATGGTAAAGCAGAGCCAAAAATTAAAGTGGTAGTTGGTGTGCCATTTTTGTTTCTGCCAAAATTAAAATTGTTTGGCCCTACACATGCTTACACAAGATGTTACTGCTTTTAGTTTAAGCCCTCGTTGTAGTAATAACTTATCTCTGATAGATAATTCATTTTTGAGGGTATTGAAACCAGGACTTGCATTGAGAAATAGTCCCAGTCAGAGGAAAGTCAAAGGGTTGATTTAGGGATTAGGTGACGTCAACCTGTGTCCTCTGTTAGCCCGTGATGAGTTGTTCACTGCTGTGCTTTCTCACTTGAGCAGCAGTGAATCTATGAACAGTAACAACACCAAGAATTCAGCTTGGCTTCAGCTGTGCTCCAAACCTTGTCTGCAAGCAAACTCATCTGCACTTACATTTTATACATCTCAGTCTTTGTATTTTTCCTGCCTAACTAAACGCTAACTTTCTGTTGTTAGAAATGAAACACCTCCATCCATCTGCTGGCAAAATCTGCTGTCACGTTTTGATGGTACTTGCACAGGTAGCTCTCCTGAGGAATGCCCCTCCAGTGAGAACAAGGGAACCTCAATACCTCACAGGGTATTCTCACACCCTCTCTGTTTAAGTCCTAAGTGATAATCACCAGGAAGTGATTATCACTTATGCTCATAACAAGTGCTCCATTTATGATATGAATCAACCCCATAGATCTACCTATTTCCCCAAAGCTTCTGAGGCTACCTGAGGATTTTCCCAAGCTTCATCAGGCTCCAGATGGTGCCTGAACAGACTTTGGTCTCAAAAAAGATTAATACCAGTCAAAAACACTGTATAGCCCAGCTGTCCTTCAGATATCTACAGCAGTATCTTTGTCAGATGAGCATTGGTGGACAAGGAGAGGGACAGAACAGCTGTCTGCTTCTTGGGCCAGTTGAAAAAAGTAGTTAGATAAATTCCTGGGGTATACTGAGAAGGTGTGCTTTTTAACACCCCTGGTGATTGCAGTGTAATTAGTGTGCTTTAATTAGGCATCAGACAAGTTGCTGTTTTCTGCCAGTGTTTTCATCCCTCAACAATATCTCCCCGGCAGCAGCGACATCAAACAAGTTTTATTTTCACAGCAAAGGTGTACTGAAAAAAAGAAAAAAAAAAAAACCCCACCCCACAAAAAAGTACTAACTTTGCTAAGATTGGCCTGGCTGAGGGGTGAAACTCCATCATCAGTAACAACAGAAAACACTGGGTCGGGGGGAAGCATGATGCATATCCCAAGAGGAATAAGAAAGTATGCTCTGCTTATATGGTTAATCTTCTCTGTAGGCTTGCTCTGCAAATTTAAGGAAGATTAAATTTCAGATATGCTGTTTCTTGTTTTTTCTGGCAACAATAAACTTCAATTTGAGGGAGGTGGGGGAGGGAGAGGCTGAGTGGGGAGAAAGAGCCACAGTAAAGTGTCTGCTGTCCATGTAGTTTTGCCAGACTGCTGTCTCAATTGAGAGCTGTGATCGAGATTTATTGGGCTTAAAATATGAAACAGACCTTTCATGTTGGAATTCTAAATATCTTCTTAAGCAGTAGTGAGTACCACCAAATGCTTAAAGGCAACACACTAGAGTTCAAATCCACACAATAGTTTCTTCTCTCTTGTGAGCCAGCAGATTGTAGGAATCTTGCTCCATCTTCTTATTTTTGAACTGGGGAAAGAGTATGTTGAATGTTATCATCGTTGTCTGAAAATCACTTTGTCTTTTTATATTAGATTTTGGCTCAGATGGTTGAGATTGCTTGTATTTGAACATGTGCATTGAACAGGCAGGTTTATCACTTAAGTTAATAAAGCAAATGCTTGAATGCATGCAAGATGTTTGCAGCTTGGTAGCACATTTTATTAAACTCTTAGTTACGTAGTTGGGAGCAGGAACAGCTTGGAAAAGATCTGGGCTGTTTGTTTCATGCCATTTTGCCAGCATCCTGTTCTTCTGTTATGCCAACAGCGATGTTCTATGGGAAAAATAAAGCTGCCTGCTGGAGAAATAAATCCAGAGCCAAAGCTTTCACTGTGGACCTCAGGGGTTAGAGAGCAAAATGCAAAACTTGCCTTCTCTCGCTATCATTATAAGTTCAGTCAGAAGAACTCAACTTCTCCTTCAGTTTATTTAGTAGGTGCAGCAATGAGAATATATTAGGATTGTTAGGCTGTACAGCATTGTTTATGCTGAGATCTGACTAGGCTGCAGGTCAGGTAGAAGTTACATTGAACTTTAGGTATCAATTATTTGATTATTTCAGATTTAATCATTAAATGGAGCTCTAACCAGCAATTAAAGCTTGGATCATAGGGTTTTAGTAACTTACAAGAAATGGGTCTTCTGTAGCAGTTCTATCAATGACATGTGGACCAGGTGACCTCTTGAGTGTCCATTGCACCTGTGCTCAAGGGCTTTGTTTCCACCATCTGTCCCAGTGGCACAGGGTAAGAGAGAAAACATGGGAGAACAAGTACTACAAGCCATAGGAAAAAGAATGAGTAGAAATTTCTGTATCTTTCTCTACTTCATGAAGAACATCACTCAGAAAGAATGAAAGAGGTAGAGATGAGTAGAAAAGTCCTTTTCTCTGCTGACTGGTAGATATATAACATCTGATCCACAGGGTTCATCACCTGAATTGAGTTTCTCCTTTGAAGATGCTGTATTTCAGCTATGCTCAAAAGACTGTTACATCCCTTTTCATTGCCAGGCACACCCTTTCAGAAATGAGGTTATATCTCATTTGATTAATCCATGTTAATCTTCCATAGTAGACAAACATGGATGCAGAATCCCAGTGGTCTTGTTCCGAGCAAATCAGTTGTTAGCTCCTGAAATAAACAATTTTGACATGACTGCTTGGGTTGAAAGGGCCACCAGTAAGATCGTGGAGGTGTTATCCAGACCTCTTCTAGCTGGAGATCTGATGATGCCTGTGAGGCAAGGACAATTTGGAAGTGCTGTATTCCTCATGCTTTAGGGTTCTGCACCAAGAATGCAGCACACAGGGGCTCTGTAGTTTGCCCTTCTTGGGGAAAAACTGGTGGCCTGAATTTAGATTTGCTTAAAATAGCTTGAGATGTTTTTTAGCTGGAGAATGACGATACTTTTGAAGCTGACTGAAATCCTATGAAGGATCCTTCGCTCTGTAGTTCACTTGCCACCACTGCTCCAGGGCTCAGGTTTGTTAACATTCCAGACATGCTGCAGAGCTCATAATTTACACAGTATTTTGACTTGGAGTGGGTTGAAGAGTAATGAAGATAGAATGGATTCAGTATAATTGTTGTTTATTTTAATCAGTTATACATCTCTTCTGGTTTAGATAGCCTTCATTGGGCAAGTAATTTGTGGTTTTGCATAGTGAGCTTTATGCCTTTTCTCTATTTGCATTTGTTGGGCCAGATTTAGAGCAAAACCCATTGTCCTCATTAGTTGGACAAAACACCATTGCAGGATGTACTTCAGTTTTGTTTGTCTCAACTGGTATTTCAAGTCATGACAAAATTACCTTGTTTCTCCAAAATGAGTGTATGGGTTTTTTTATACCCTACTTGATACGCTGTTTCTGCCAGGGTACAAAAAGTACTGCTTAACAGTGAGCAAGTTTGATATGAATAAAAAACCCCATGAAAATGCAAAGTCCCTATGAATGCTATAGGAATGGAGAAATACGAGTTTTCCATGCATAATAAGCACTTTAGATGTGCTGCATTATTCATTCATCATCACTGGAGGTTTGCTGCAAAGTAAATAAATTAATTGTGAGGAAAATTTTTAAAAAAAGCATAGAGAAAGCTCCATGTGTGTTTGATTTATTCTCTGATTTGATATGCACAACTGAGTAGTTGGAGGTCCAATTATTGGTCCAAAATGTTAAGTCTGAGATAACGAACATACTTTGGACTCATTGCATTCCCTATGCAATGACCCTGATCCACTTCTCGTTTCTTGTGTAATGTATGCTGCGTGCCTCTATAGCTCCACAGTGGTCTGACATTTGCATTGGCAGCAGTAGGATTCCTGGATATAGGAAGAATGACAATAGCCAGTGTGGGAAGGAATTGGTGACAGTCAGGACGCCAAACAGATGTAAAATATCTTGTCATTCCTCTTAACAGCTGTCAATCACAGCCCCTTCCTAAATCAGACACCCCTGAGGGTGAGAGACTCTGTTGTCTTCTCATTTTCACAGAAGCTTCCCAGCAGGAAGCATTGTGGGACAGCTTACCTGGGAAACCCAGGCTCCTGCAACCTATATCTTTTTAAACAAGTCTAAAACCAAACAAGCATGGAAAGTGGGAGCTCCTTTCTCTTTGGGAAGGCCTCTTGGCACATATGGCCTCACTGGAGAACTGGACACAATGGAATTAGCATCCAATTTGTATCAATTCCCATTAGGCTCAGATCAACTTGTGTTATCCTATTAGCTTGCAGCAGCTAGAGAAACACACAGATGGGTCTGTGTTCTGAAGACCAGGACAAAGCCTTGTTATGCTTTTTCTCCCCCCTCTCTCCCCTCCAATGGGATTACAATGGTCCCTGTTGTCTGTCTTTGTTTCAGTACTCCTTGATTGACAATACCCTGGGAGATGTCACTGTCCTTGCTCCGTGCATTGTAATAGCCTGGAGTACCAAGGGTGCTTTAGGACCTTCGTCCCCTCTTGTTTTTCAGGTGTTGTAAACATCTGTCACTGCTCCACAATGACGACCTCTTGTTGAGCTTACATGTCTGACGCTCTATCACTCAGTGTCTGAGGAAGATGCAAGAGAAAACTTTAGGTAGTGACATGAATAGAGGGCAAAGAAATAGGGCAACTTTATTATGGACTATCATCTCAAAGTAGCATGTGTGGAATGTCAATTTAATAATAGAATTGACAGCTTTTCTCTGGTTTCTGCAATGCCACAAGTGTTTCTTTGACAGTTTAAAAAATAGGCCCTTTGTGGCAGGCAGTGAGTGGCACTACATACATTTGTGAATGCCCTGCATAACTGAGATTCCCCCAAATGCCACTGTCCTAAGACCAGCCCCAAGAATCCTTCTGCATTGACTCAGGGTAGTGGTGCATGGAAATCTGGTGAACCTAAGCAATGTAAAATATGGTGTACAGGAGCTGGGAGGATGCAGAATAATGAGAGAGGTGCTGAGCTACCGTTCTGTCAGGAGGGAGTTTCTAAATCAAAGAGGATGCATGTGCCATGGCAAAAGTTGCTAAATAGCTGGCAATAAATTTTCAGATGACTGATGACAATTTTTTCCCCATTTTTCATTCAATGCGCACGCACAGCTTTCACTTGTTCACCATAGAAAAATACCAGTGACAAAACTAGGGGTTCATAACATTTTTCCATTTTTCAAACAAAAGGTGAAAGAAAGAAAAAGGCAGATATGTAAATGATTTTTCTCTGGTTTGTTTTTTAACTGGGGAAGAAATTCTAACTAGCTCCTCTGGTTTTGTGTTCATGAGTACAGCTGTTCTAGAAAGCAAGGGATGTAGTCTGGGGAATAATATTGCTACCCTACAGGCTGCAAACACAAGAATAAATCAGAGATCTCTGTTTTTTTAACATGTTCTTTTCAGTGTTGAATCTGACATGAATTATCTTAGCAGAGAGCAAAGTACATTTCATAACCTGTTTGCAATTCTAAAACCATGAACTTAAAGATATTTATTTTTTAAATTGCAACTCTGAAATGACAAGTAGATACCACACCTTTGATTTGGTGTCAGCTGAGGAATTTTTCTTCCTCTTTGGAGGAACAGAATCATTCTAGTAAGGAAAAGGTGACTGAGCAGAGTGGAAAATAGAATAAAATTAAAACAGTAATGTCTGTATTTTGGAAATGATGCCTTGTAGCTTAATTTATAATTAATTTTGGCTTATAGGTTTGGACAGTTGATTTATCTAGAAATCTAAGGAGAGAGCCATCCAACTGGCTTTTTACTCATTTTTCTGTAACAGTTTTCCAACATGTACTGACAATTATATGGGAAACTTATAACTAGAAAAATAAAAACTCAGTTTCCTTACCATTTGGTGCTTTAGTAAAATTGTTTCTCCTTCATAGATGCAATTTACAGTGACAGGTTGAAATTGAAAAGAAGCTAGGTCAAAGGAAACACATCAAAACCGAGAGCCCTTATACCTCCACACAGCAAACAGAAGCAAACAATCTTTGTTTATTCCCTGTGATGTATTGGGAGAAAGCAATAATGGTGTCTGAATGAAATTTCATTTGTTCAAATGATCTGCAAAATAGCCTTAAGTTTTCCTTCTGTGGCAACTTCATGAGGAAAGCAATTACTTGTGTCTGTTACGAGATTTGTCCCATTTCTCAAATGCCAGACACATACTCTAAGTATTTATCTATTTGGTAATTTTTTCAATTTTGAATTGAGTAGCACTTGGACTTATGACAGAAAGATAGCTTAAGGATGTGTTCATTCTTCTGGAAGGAAGGGATCTTTCAAGGCCCCTGTGGTGTCAAAATTTACTAATAGGTACTGTCTCTCTTCTTTTTTGTATGAAGGTTTTATGCATTATGAAAGAGAAGTCTTCCACGACTTGGTTTTAAGAGGTTAACATGAATGTTCCTTCTCTGATTCTTTCATTTATTTTAGTTTAGAATTAGAACACTAATGCACTTGTCAAATATAATTTACATCATTTGTTTCCCTTTTAAACAGTCAATATCTTTGAAGTGAAAGCTAAAATCAGACAAGCTTAGCTCAAAAAAAAAGGCATAGCTTTACAGTGCTGTCACTACGAGGAGCTGAACCACAGCCAGTTTAGGCAGTATTATATCATTGGAATTAAACTGGTTTCCTGTCCTCTTGAGAGAAAGTCTTTAAAAAAGAGAGGGAAGAAGAAAACAATATTCTTCTTGTTTGACTTTTCAACTTTATGGCCCTGTGCAGTCCCCTTGTCACTCCCATTATCCAAAGAAATATGTTTCTTTGTTTGGGCATCCAGGCCTTCTAATTGCATGTCGTCTCTGCTGAGTTTTGTATGGCTACATTACATGAGGTAGTTGTGTTGTGTTTAGCAAGAAACCCATCCCCAGGGCAGCTGCAGGAGAGGTTCTGTCACTGGTGGTGACAGACTCCCTCAGAACAGATTTTTTTGAATTTTTTTTTTTGGTCAAAGGCTGCGGTCAGAATGGAGGAGCACAGCATTGGACCTTTCAGGGCTGTGCTCAAGACACCACCAGGAACTGGCAGGCCTTGACAGGCTTTTTCCTGGGCCATGAAATTTGGTACAGAGTGTGATTGTAAACCCAACTTGCTCATAGTGCAATCTATTCCTGCCAAGGAGTTAAGATCAAAATGCCCTGTACTGTCTGGATGGATACAAATGCTCTCCAAATACTTTATTTTTTTTTTTTTTTAGTCTAGAAAGACAGAGAATTCATGGATTAACTTTTGGATCTGATCATGTTTTGGGGGGCTGACAGGACAGAGAAAACCAGACAGTCTAGCCCTTACTCATGAGCCTCTGGTCACAAAAAAAATCGGTTCAAGGAACAACTAAGAACATATTTCTGAGAGTTTTAGTCTGCTTCCTGTGTGTAAACAGAAGAAGAAGGAGACTTTATCAGAAATGTTGCTCACAAAACAGTTTGTCTATATCTAATTTGGAGACAAGGTTTCAGTCAGCTTGACCTCACAGTTAAATAAGGCTGGTGGTCTCAATCTGACACCTAATTAGCATTTCCCCACCTTGCCATTATACAGTCTGCAGTCTGGCATGGTCTGTGATCTCTCCTCAGGAGACCCCAAGTTGTGCAATGCTGAGGCTCATTTGGGTTGGGAGAGGAAGCTCAGCTGAGCTCCAAAAGGAAGTTTACAGAGACTCTGTCCACACTCAGCCACCACCATCAGCCTCAGATTTTCACCATGAAACTGAAAAATAACTAACGAAAGCCTGGAGACTGCAGTTGAGCTCCAGTGAGATGGAACACAGCTCGCAACAGTTGTGGAGACTGAACTCCCAGCGAACTGTGAGCAGCTTCCAGGGTACAGCTGTTCCCCCACCGCCCATTTGTTCCGTGCCTGGAAGGTTGCTGGACTCCTCACAACTGCTAATTGGTAATGATAGCACAGCAAGAAGAGTGGAGAGGCTGTGCATGTGGAAAGCTCTCCACGAGTGCCAGTAAAGCCGCTCTGGAGTAAAGCGCTTGACATGCCAACTCACAGAATTAATTTTGCACATTTTATCTATGGGGAAAAACCCAAGGTTTTTCAGATTATAGGTAGTTTTCATAGCCTTACTCTTTGGTTTTTGTGGGCTTTTTTCTTTTAATTTTATTTTAACCTCATTACGTTGCTTTACCTGGGTAATATCAGAGCTTTTGCTGAAGTGTAAAAATTCTTTTTAAATGCCTGAAAGTTGTATGTGGGTAATATGTTAGCACTTGTCACTACATGACATAAATTTGATACATTGAACGAAGGGAAAAAATCCCTTTCAAATAGAGAAATTTCTACCACTTAGGACTTGTATAGTACATGCTTCAGGCACAGGGGGAGGTGATGATGATTGAAAGATATTGGAAAATTAGAGAAAAACTCACCTGAACCAGCACAATGAACAAAATAGTCCACCAAAGGAATGCAGTTCTAGTCACTGACTAGTAGAAAAGGTACTGTCCCTGATTCATCCAGTCGTAGTCCTTGCTTCCCAACAAGAAGGCCGAGGAATCACTCCTGTTGGCTAGACTCAAACAGTGATCACTTTGTCTTAGAGATGATAAAAACTGTGGTCTTCTCTTTTGCCCTGAAGGAAACCTTTCCTGTCTTGTTCTGCATTCCCTCTGCTGTGAGGAAAGCCATGCATGATTCTTCCTTTATCTTCTAGGCCGACATGAATTCAGTTCTTTCTAACTTTGAAAAATACACCCTTTCTGTGCAGATTCTGCCATTATCTCCCTTAAAATCTTCCGTAGATATACTTCTTCTTCTACTCTCTTGACAGTAATATAGAATGACACAGTCATTTAGGTTGGAAAAACCCTTAAAGGTCGTTGAGTCCAGTTGTAAACCTTACATGGCCAAGCCCACCACTAAGCCATGTCCCCAAGTGCCACATCCACACTGTTTTTGGACACTTCCAGGCCTGAGCCTTCTTTTCTCCAGGCTAAACACTCTCAGCCACTCCTGATCAGACTTGTGCTCCAGACCCTCTCCCAGCTCTGTTCTCTTCTCTGGACTCGCTCCAGCACCTCAATGCCTTTCTTGAAGTGAGGGGCCCAAAACTGGACACCGCATTTGAGGTGTGGCTGCATCAGTGCTGAGCACAGAGGGACAATCACTGCCCTGCTCCTGCTGGACACTATTTGTGATACAGCCCAGGATGCCATTGACGTTCTTGGCCAACTGGGCACAATCTGGCTCATGTTCAGCCACTGTTGACCAGCACAGCCAGGTCCTTTTCTGCCAGGGAAAGATCAGATCTCACAATTTCTAGCAGATGTGGTCTAGAGACAGCTGGTTAAAGATCCAGCATGTCTACCAGGTCACTAAACCCTGTTGGCCTGACTTGTCATATGAGGTCTGTGAGAGACGAACAGGCTGGGGTCACACAGCACTGTCCTCACACGAGCAAATGCCTTGGGTAAGGAAGATCACCTCTCAGAGAGAGGCTTCTCCAATTCATGAACACCCACTTGTCCTGTACTCCCACTCAGTTCCTCCATGCTCTTTAAATCCCTTAGGTTAGAGGACCTGAGCATTTGCAGACACAGGGTCCTGTCGGCAGCTAGTAATCACCACGTGCAGGGCTTCCACTGTCGCCAAATCCACTCTTTGACCTGGCACTGACACTGGGACTCACACTGAAGTGTGTTAGGTTATTTCTGTCTGCTTTCCTGTAGTCTTTGCTGAGATGTCAGCTGTTTATCCCCTCTGCAACTGATACCCTGTGTGCTGGAGCACACTGGGGGCACCTCCAGCTGCACTGGAGTGGGAGACATCACTGGATATGAGGAAGGCCAGGCTGTGGTGCAGCCCTTGCCACAGCCATGGTGCAGAACCCTGCGCCTCCTCCTTGGGGCCCTCCTGCACCAGGAGCAGGTGGTGAGCAGATCACAGATGAGAGAATCAGCATAACATATGAGGTTAGAGAGCAAGAGAGTGTCTGCTTTGCTACAACACAAATGCTAAACACCAGGATGACTTTTTCTGGTGGAGGAGGGAAAAGATACTTAAGGTGGTGCTAGGTGAGGAGGTCTCTAGAGCAACGCGTATTATTTGACACAGAATTTCCTTGTACGAAATTCTTTAGAAAGAGGTACTTATCTCTGAAAATTACACCCTGAGCAGCGCTACAAGCGCAAACCTCTCCCTTGTTATAAATGCTAAATCTTCTGAAAGTTCAAAGAAAACAACATGGAGAGAGAACACCAGCAACCTCAGAATAAACTTACCAAGAAGGTGAGTTTGGGACACTCCCTCTGTAGAACAAGACATATCAGTGCAGTAAACCAATTTGTCCAGTGCCCATGTAGGGCTCTCGTATTTGTAGCAAATGCATTGTAACCCACGGCATGTTTACCCTCAGAATATCCCCATGAAGTAATGAACGCTCACAGGGGGTGATACGAGGCTTAGAGAGTCAAAATAGGGTAGGAAATTTGGTCACCTAGTACCTTGTTGCTTTGTGAAAATCATCTCCCCTCTTCCCTTGGGCTGGTACTGGGATACATCTCACACCTTGATGAGTTCAGGTGATTCTGCTCTCTAAACTAACAGAAATGTGTTCTTCTCTCTTGCTGATTGATTTTCTGTCAGTGGGGTTCAGAAAATAGCTAGGGTGAGGGCAAGAGAGGTGATGGCAACTTGAAGCAAAAAGTATGCATGAAGTGGGGCTATTTCTGCTTCGAAAAGAGAATCTTCGTTTAGGAACAGGTAATGATTTTCTGAAGTGGAGTTTTTCTTAGCAACACTCCTACTTGCTCAAAGGCAAAAGGGAAGAAACCACGTTGCAAAACTTCACCTAAAGTGCCTTAATTCAGGTTACAGCAGGGCACCAGTGGC
Source organism: Corvus hawaiiensis (assembly GCF_020740725.1). NCBI lineage: Eukaryota > Metazoa > Chordata > Aves > Passeriformes > Corvidae > Corvus > Corvus hawaiiensis. The sequence goes on from NC_063214.1 coordinate 6,280,335, forward strand.
TGAACAGGCCGGGTTTGAGATTGAATTTAAGTCCTGAAGGGTGAGGATGACACCGTACCTTTGGGATCATCCTTCCTCCCTCTCCTAAGCTTTTGTTCTATTTTGTTGTTCTGAATTCCATAAAAGGAAACTACAGGAAGAGAGAATTTTCCTGACTTGATTACAGTTCCATTAAATACACATGCTCCCAGACATACTCAGTTCCTTCTACAGTAATGACTCATCAAGCATTACAGTAGAAAATAGTTATGTATTACATAGGCCTGCCGTGGAGAGCAGAAAAGAATGTGATTGTGCAATTAAAGTCTCTGTATTCGAGCACTTGAGAGGGAGAGCTAAGCTAAAATTACATATAAAACATTAACTTATCCATTTCCTGACTATAATTCTTTGACTGTCCCAGCAGATGGTTGCATTAACAGGGGGTGGGTGGGTTTTTCTCATGTAAAATAGCAAGTTGTTCCTAATAATTTAATTATTACTGTATCCTTAACCACAAATAATTTCATTCATTAACTTCAGTCTTGGCTTTCCCTAGGATATGATCTTTAGGAAGTAGATCATATTTTAATCTGATCAAATGTTCTGCACATTAGATAATATGGATATTTAAAAACAATAAAAGTCTGAGTCAAATTTAAAGTGACTTATCCAAAGTTTCCCTTTTGGGTGAGATGTCCATATTTTGGGAAGGAGGGAGTCTGATTTGAGAACAGCTGTTTGGAAATAAACACACTCAGATGGTGTCTTTAGTAACTGCTAATCAAATATTTCTGCTCCAGAGGAGGCTTCTTTCTCACTAAAAGAAACACATTGTCTGAAGTATAATTTTTCTTAGCAATATTGCCATTTGTTAAAGAGCAGAACAAAAATATTTAAGTGATTTTAAATGAATTTCACGTTTGCCTAGAGAAAAACTTCAGCCCAACCATCTGCAGGAAAAGGCCACTATAATTCACATTTCTATAAACACGCTGTGATGACAGGATTTTTAATACTGCACCTGAAGGAAAAAGATAGTGTACAAATGTAGTGCACCTGCTGGCTTGGGTGTTTATATGATCAGTTAAGCAGGAGCTCTTAATACTTCCCAGCAGATCTCTGCCAATGGGCCTGCTATAAATCCCTCCACAGCCAGACAAGTTGGCCTTTATTTTTTTCATATTGCTCTGGGCATCTCACATGACATTCCCAAATAAGGAATTGTAGTACAAGCCTGCTCTGATTGCTAGTAATGACTTAACTGCAGAGGAATTATAACAGTATGAATAACAGTGGTTTGCACTGTGAATGCCTGAGCTACTCCAAAAATGCCAGAGCAACCAGTATAATGCACTTCTCACTCATAACTTTGAAATTGGAGAGAAAGTCAGGGCACTTCACAACTGCTGCTAATCTGTAAACATGGGTCGTTCATTCAACAGCAGGAAGCAAAAACAAGTGGAAAGCAAATAATTTTATTAGCTGTTATTGGGTGTTATGGAAGCAAAATTATGCAAATGGTTAAATTAAAAAATATAGGAAGGGAATTAAAAAAAAAAATACCCCTTGTTTAAAAAGGACAATTTGAATGGATATATTGTCATCAAAAAGTTTCTCTGTGAATGCTGGTCCTATTAAACAGCATTAGATTTCCAACTCCTAGCTCAAAATAAGCCAACACTGTTTGTATATGAATTACACTGTGAGCTCCCTGGGGACAGAATCCTCTTAGTTGTTTTGCCTCACAGCTTGTTTAAACTGGCCTGTAAGTTTGGGCTCCACTTGTAAGCTGTTTCTAGAGAGGTATCTAATAAAAGATACCAACAAAAAGACTTTAGGTTTGAAATATTTCAAAAGGCAACAACCATATTTTAAAAATTTAACACACAGGTATCTGGAGCAAGACCACTGAATTACATGTAGAGCAGGGAGGTGCTTACAAATGGGCACTGCCTCTCAGTGCTTGCTCATGGAAAAAGCTGGAAATTGCTGATGGATATGGAGGGGACATGAGAGGAGGGGGAAGTCAACCCAAAAAGCAATTTGCAAATCAAGCATAGGGAAGTAAGGAAAGCCTCCGTTTAAGCTCAGCAGTTCACGAGCAATTTCAGCCACTCTCCAGGCATGATTTAAGCAAGTTCTTTGGAAAGGTTTCACCTGCAATTGCTACTGTGCTGGTAATGAGCAAAGCAGTTTCCCTAGATGTGGCTGGAGCTGCCTGGCAGCACTGGGGGAATGAGAGCCAGAAAGTGCTGAGGGGAGAGAGGGGGGATTTTGGAAAGGCTTTGTGGCAGTCTAAGGCAGTTTAGAGTTTGTAGCAGCACTCTCTCTGGTGGGAACTATGACGGGCTCTTACCCCAAAACAGCCCCCTGAAGGATGGACTTCACCTTTTTGGCTGGAGATGCTGTGTGAGAACCTGCAGGCTCCTGTGGGTGCTTCCTGCAGCACAGTGCTAGGATAACTCCCCAGCCTGAGAGAGCTGGTGTGCTTGGGTGGGCAGCTGCGGGCCTGCAAGGAACAAGTCTGTCACTGCAGGGCTAAGGCATCCCCAGGAAAGCTTCGGGGCTGATGCTGTGGCACCCTGGATAGCCCTGCTGGTGCCTGTCCTGCCACCACGGAGCACCCTCTGGGGCAGGCCCTTGCCACAGGCAGCTTTGCTATTTGCAGCTACAGTGAGAAACCAAAAGAATTCCTCCTTCCACGCTATAAAAACCTGCATTCCTTCCTTTGGGCAAAGCAGGCTGGATTTCTCCTTGTCTGAGTTCTCTGACTTAGCTGTGCAATTTTCCAAGTCTGCCTCCCTGGAAAAGAGCAGTTACCACTAATTGTTTTGCCTGAGAATCACTCTTACGAGTTGTCAACCAAAGCTGCCTTCTGGCAGCTGCCCAGGTTGCCATAGTTCTAGACAAAATGAAAATTTTATTCAGTGAGGCATCTGTATCAAAGTGAGAATTGATGGAAATATCAGTCAGCAAAACTTGTGATGTTCTGCCTAGGAGTAGCTGTGCCTCAGTACTTTATACCATTGTGAGAACGGTGCTTGCAGAGAGGATGAAACTGTGAGAGCTGGCCATGGATTCATAATTCCATATAAGGAAGAATTCCATTTTTCAGATCTCATTTTCCTCAAGATGAAGCGTGCCTTGGGTTAGAATCACTGTTTTCTCATCTACTTGCCTACCTGAGCAGAAACACAAGGGAAGGAAGATCAGTGCTTCATAACTTACACATTAGCCTTCAAAAACTTGTTTCTTTGAAGATTTTATCAAAGCCCCTAAAATAGAATCTTTACTGTTATGAGCAAAAATTAGAAAACAAAAAAGCTTGCAAATCTGGCACAGTGCCTTCTCTGGGGTGAGAGTGTGCTCCAGCACTTTAAAAATTGCCTACTAATTGCTAAGAATTTTTAGAGAGGTTCGCCATGGTATGGTAGGATATTTAGTAATTTGATAATTTTTCCTTTAAGAAAAGAAAATGACTACAAAAATGCCTGAAATTATGGAAATATTATCAACATTAAAAAGTCATTTCAAAAGGAGAAGACAAAGTTGAACTTAGATTAAAAAAACATTTCTTTAATCACAGAGGAAGATCAGCTGATACTCCTCTTTTTCACTGTGGTGATTTTGTTTCTAATGGCTGACATGCAAAGCATTTTGCCAAGAAAAAATACGGTGATTTAGCCTAGTTTGACTCTTGTTACAGCTACTCATTATCGGAAGAGAGAAGGATGGGCTGACCTTGCCTCCAACGCCTATCCAGGATTCTCCTACAGCATACCCATGGCCACATTGCTGAGTTTTTTGCAAGGCAGACTGGATGGTTTTAGTCACCTTCTTAACATTTAGGACTAAGGGATCCTAGGCCCCTATGGTAAAGTCACAAACATGGGTTGATTTGTGGGGATGTTGGGAAAGAGAAGTAAGTGCTACTGGTGAAGTCAACCAGCATCTAGGCCTGTGTGCTGAGAACACAAAGAAAATGTAGGGGTGTGAGGGGGTGAGTGTTGTTTGCACATTTGCTTTAAAAAAAAAAAAAAAAAAGTCAGGCTTGGTACATCTTATCTTTGATACTTATTATTATTTTGATGCTTTCTTGATTCTTACATCTTAGTTATGTTTCCTCCCAAATGGGAAATAATAATCCATTGACCTCGTGCCTCACAAATACATTTTGCTTCAGCTTCAGCCCTGAGCTGGACATTGAATAATGTGGTGATATCTCAGAGTTTTTGACTAGAGGGGAGACTGTACAGTGAATAAGGCACTCTGTGTAGTTGGACGCTTGCATGAATAGGTAAACCTACTAACACATGGTTCCTAGGGCCCAAAACAGCTCCACTGTGCCTTTGCAGGTGGTGAACATAAAGTGATACAAATATTTTTGATCATATCCAGTTATTTTAAAAAACAAAATTGAAAAAAAAATGATGCTATCCAGTCCATTTCTTCTTGTGTATCACTCTTGCTAATCTGATAAGCATTTCTATCTCTCTCTGGAATTTTACTATTTTCTTCTAACAAGAGCAATTGTTTCGAGTGGAGTCACAGATAATTTGCATTTGGGTTTTTCAATGTACATTCTTCAGAGTCCCAGGGCAATAGTGGGATGCAGAGTCTTGTTAGACTATTGGCTTTATTATCCAGCTCATGATTCTCAGGAAAATGTTGTAATGACCTCTTACACCAGCAACTAATTCTTTTAAAAGATGAAAGTTATTTCTTCTCCTGGCACAGATATCAGACTCTGCCTTCAAAGAATGATATGGCATTAATAGTACAAGCTGCCCAACACTTCTAAAGGAGTAAAAAGAGCAAGAGCATTTTTTTCCAAGTGTATACACAAGCCAGCTGTGGTTTTTTTTTTATCCTGTGCTTCAGAGGCAGAACTGTTTCCTCCTGCTACTCAGACACAGCACATGTTAGCAATAAGTGAATCATATTTAAGATGGAGAGGAGAAGAAAAACAACTCTGAACAGAAGACTGACCCAACTCCCAAATCAAAATTAACCTATAAAATTTGGATTAATTCAGAGAACCTTTCACAACTATGCTGGCTGTTCTTAGTACAAAAATGCACAGGTTCTTACTCCAATCTGGAGTGTGCACCCTGAAAGAGCACCTAAATAAAGAGATCCATTTTTTTTCTCCTTGGGCATTCATGTAATTTCTCTCTTTTCTGAACTATACTGCTGTGATTTCTTGTCCTGAGTGCTTTTGATAAACACCTGCTCCAGAATATCACTTTCCTTGTGATTTGACCTTTTTCAAGTTTCTTGTCATAATTAATTTATGGTCCTCTAAAGCTTAGTGACGCTGTTTCTCAGCTTAAATGAATTTCCTACTTCCCTGGTGGTTCTAATTCATCAGGATAGGCAGCAACCATTTCATCTTAGTAGGCCTAGTGAACCACTCTGTCCTACAGATTTTCTGGTTATAGAGCTAGCAGTCCAAGAGGTTTACAGCCATGTTTTGTTTTGGGTTACCTTACTTATGGTTCAGGTGTTTTATATCTGTAATAAAGAGTTTAACAGTGTTTTGTACTTTCCTGTTTCTGTGGGAAACGTAGCCTGATATGTCATATTTGTCTTTTCACAGTGATACATCACAGGTGGATTCATCATTCTCTAGGGCTTCCTCCTTCTTGGTCTACTTTGATTCATGAGTATGAATTTCTAGGAAATATTCTTATAAAATGCTAAGTGAATGATCTTTGATTTAATTTTCTGTTTCATTTCGCTTATGTCAGTCCTCAAGTGTTCCAGACCTTTTTGCATTTGACAATGAATTTTATACATTTTGTACATGTTAGACCAGATCCAAAGGGCTGAGCATATTTTGGCTTAAAACAACTCCTTTGCTGGTCAAACTGATATCTTAATAAAGTAGAAGTTGCTTATCAAAGATAACTTTAGTGAACACATGCTGCATTTTCTCCCTTTTTCCTGTTTATGCCTGTTTCTAATTATGTCTTCCAAGACTTTTTCATAGCTCTTGAATATTACTGTACTTTTTATGGACAGATATTATTGGCCCTTGTTTTTCTTCAGCTGCCTTAGTTTGACATCTTTTAAAGCAAAAAACCCCACCTCGCAAGCCCTTTCTACAGGACCAGGGATTTCAAACATAAAATCTGTCAGCATTTTATGAAGAAAGGATCCTAGTCTTCTGATGAAATGTATTCCACGTCAATTTGTGGCATTGTGCTCCTCTTTTAAATGTAATGACTCCTCATCTTGCTAGCTACTTATCCTGCCTTCTGCATTCAAAATTACTTCATTAAAAACAGAGGCAGAATGTTAATCTTGCCTTAGAATATGAGTGGGTTAATTTTTGTCTTAAACTTACCCCTCTACTACATGACAAACTAACTTCTCTTATTTTACATTTTTCCCCAGTGTATGGCTACTGAACCATTTGCTTTTTCTATTAATTTTCTTTATAAGTTCTGACTCCACTTCTGGAAATTCTTGTGGTGTTCCCTTACTTAAAGGTCACCCTAGTGATTAGTGTTTTTGCTGATCTTGGTATCTGTATCCTTATTTCTGCTATCCTAATCCTTTTTACATTTTGATGGCAATTATGCTTGGTCCTGTATTAAGTTCACACAAGGGTGGGGCAACATCACCCTTCCCCAGGGTGCCCTTGGTTAAATTCCCCTTTAGCTGTTTGAGTTTTCAGTCCAGGTAAATTCCTTGACTTTTTAAATGTGCCTTTTTGAAACCATAAGCTTGATGCTGTGATCTATTATCATATAAATTTGTGGTAGCCCCATTCAGGTCCATTTTATAATCAGGTTTTTTCTAAGGTCCATTCTATGCTACCTTTCACAAATGTTTTTAAACCTGCATTATCTTAACCTAAAACTTTGTTTTCTTAATGAATGCCCAAGGATGAATTTCTATTACACTTAAGTTCTTCTGAGCATTTTATTACTTACATTTGCTCTCCATTCTGCACAGAGGAAGCTAATGCCTTTTAATGACACAGTTTTAACTATTGTCTCTGAAGTTATGAGGAAAGTTTGTAACAGACCCTTACCTATATTGTCTTAGATGTCTAACACATTTCTGACCTAGCAGAAGGGATCCACACTTTTCTGGTTCCTTGAATACCTCAATGTGGCAAAAAAAACGTTGCTAAAACCATTCTGTATCTGAAGACTTAATAAGCTTAATACACTTCTCATAAGAGGAGAAGTAAGGAAAAGTGTTGATCTTTCTTCATAAAACATTTTTTATATGCCTGTAATAATTGTCAAACCTCTTCTTTAATGTATCTCCATTATTTTTTTAAACAAGATGCTGAAAACTATATATTCCAGCACAGGCTTTATCAGTTAAGAATAAAATGTAAGAATTACTGTATGAGACTATTAGATGTTCTGTTTCTATATCTCAGGGTTTGTTTCTTTTGTTTGGGGAGTTATCTTGTTTTGTTTTATTAGATAATCTGTTCTAATCCCAGGTCATCTTCAGCAAAGTTGTTCCCTGATGAGTTTACCATCCTGTTTTGTGCATTTACTTATCCTTGCCCAAACACAACATCTTGTGCTTGTCATTTGGAGGAATTTTGAAGTTTTGCACTGTATTTTGAAGCTTTACCCCTCTGCCACCCGATGACTTCTTAGTGCCACCTGAATCTCCTTGCATTTCAAGTCCTGGCTGGGGTAGTCATGTTTCAAACTAAGGACACTGTCCCACCTTATTCAGGTCTCTATAGAAAACTACTCACAGCACTAAATCCACACCAGCTCCCTGCACAACCTCCCCCTTTCCCTTCCATTTAGAAAACAAATCACTGATAACTCTTTCAAGTGATTTGGTTGGTTTTGGGTTTTTTTTTTTTAAATACACCATTTTGGAACTGCCACACAGTCCTCATTCCTAATAAGAAGGTGACTCAGGATACCACCACGTCTTCTCAGCATCCAGACACAAAGATCCCTTCTCTGAGAGAGCAATTAGCTGGGGCTGATATGGTTTGTTCTGTACCCATCCAAGGGGCTGCTGCAGAGAGGTCTCTCATGAACACAAGAGCTGGGGGAACTTCAGATGTGGCCATCACTCCTCTGCTGAACACAGATTAATTTACAGCCTCTCTGCTCTGGTGGAGTACTAAAATTGCATGCTTTTAAAGTTAATGGCAAAGCAAAGCAGTTTACCCTTTAGCGTATTCAGTTCTGATGCAAGTGGAGAAAATTGTACAAAGACAATGCATTCATTTTATTTTTGAAAAAATTAAATACTTCATGACCTCCCTTCCTTTTGCAACTGAATTTAGCCTACTGGTGTCATCAGGAGACCAAAGCAGTAAAGTGTGAAGCTGAGCTCTTGTCTTCCTAAGGATCATCAGTACATTCATGAAAGGGAAAAACCCAAGACCTTTAATTTTACAGAGGTGATGGCTTTGCCTTTGGTTGGGATCAAAGGCCTGCACTGTGAGTGTTCAGTAAATGGCAGAGACATCTCTGTGCACTGCGGATCTGGAACTTCCAGTGCTTCAGAGCAGCACTCGTCAGACAGAGCAGTGGTAATGAGAGAATTAAATCCATGTGATTAGAAGCAAAGTACCAATGATGTAATAAAACTCTAGGGAGCATCTGATGATCTGAAGATGGTGCTGGGCTAGGGAAAGAAAGTCACATCTTCTGCTCTGGATGGCAGGCTTGCTGCCATCTCTGGCTTCTCTACCTCTGCTTTTTCCCCTCTCACGAGTTCTTGGCGCTGAGTTTTCTCTCTGGCTGTGAAGCATTCCCGGAGCTGAGGAATGGGGAATAATCCTGGATGCTCTGCTCTGGTTAAAGTTGTGTCTCCTGCCCTTGTGACCTCATCACACCCAGTTCTTCTGCCCATGGATGCACGTGTGATGACCCTGACCCCACAGGACTTCATTCCTGTGTCCCAGGATAGATTGTTAATACTGAAAGAGGTGAAATCTGATTTCAGGGCTGTTGTTCCCACTGCTGCCTCGATGTTTCCAAGCTGCATTTTACCTACCAGCTTTCTGTTGTTTTACAGGGAACACTGACCTTGCAGTGACTTACATTGGTGAGGTTTCTAACACTGTGTGCCACCTTATACCTGTTCTGTAATGACAGAGGTGACAACACTTCATCTAACAGGCTACTGGAGAGCTCAGCAAGTTCAGTAAACTACACTAGAGGGAGTACCCAGAGCAGCCAGAAAAGTCCTGATAACTTCCCTACAAAACCTCATGTTTCTGGAGAAAACACCTTTGTTTTGTTTTAATTTCTTTTTCCCAAGCTGAAAACGTGAGGGGAATGTTTGAGAAAATGTCGTGCAAACCAATTCTCCGTCATTTAACTTGGGTGAAAGTTCCTAATTGCCAAGACGCCATCATCTAACAAGTTTTCTGTTACAAGGGCACACAGGAATCTGCAGGAGAGCTCTGTCACAGGCTGCCCGTGGCATGGTTTGATCTGCTATCAAAGGAGCTTGATATTTCCTAAAGCTTTTGGCTTCCTAAACTGCTCACTGCACGTTGGGGGCAGCGTTTCTGTGCTGCATATAACAAAAGAGAACTTGTTTACTTCATGCTTCTTCCTCTGCTGCAACTTGCATACCGTGGTAGTTGTGCTTCTAGAAACCAAAAATCATCACTTAGACATCTGAATAAATAATGGTTTTAGGCACTCTCATGCTAGGCTGTCCATTTGCATAGGTGACCAACTTATAAAATACATTTTTCTGCCTATCTTTTTCTCAAGGCTGGTATTTGGCTAAATTTGAATAATTTTGCTAAGTTTATGTTTTATTCTACTAAAGCAAAACAAAGCCATTTAAAAATTGCTACAAAGCCAGAAAAATTAGTTTCATTTTAATTAATGCCCAGTATCTAACCAATATATAATTCCCAAGAGACTGATCCTTCTTCCCGTGCACAGTGGTTGTGAAAGAAAAGGAAAATGTACTGAGTGACAAATAGAGTTTGAAATAATTAAAAGAGGATGAGCAAAGTACAGATTCTAGGAAGTATGGGCAGAGGCTGATTTTTGCATTACTCATTCTTTTTATTTTTAACTCAAATTAGGGAATGACTTTTTCTGTACCAGATCTAGTCTTGTGGCCTGAGCTCCCTTGTTGCTGCAGTATGTCTAAATATAAAAGTACTAATGAGGTTTCTCAATAAAAATACTTGGTATTCCAATGTGCCAGCTACAAAGTGTGAACATTGGTGATGGATGGTTTTCAGTTGGGTCACTGATTGTTCTTTTTATTCTCTTTTTCTTTTTTTTTTTTTTTTTTTTTTCTTTTTTGCCACTGGATTCTTTTAAATTGTTGCCTTTCGGGTAAATTGAGTGTTGCAAAAGTTCTTTCTGTAGAATGGAGCAGAAATGAAACTGGAATAAAAATGAAATTGTACTCCAGGTATTAATTACAGTGCTAGAGTGCTGCTGCAAATTGGATTTCCTTGAAAATGTAGTGTGTTTATAACTGGACAAATTACACAGGCATAGATATCAGATTCAAGGAAGAGCTATTCAGCCAGAGGCTTTTCTGTTTTTCAGTAAGCAGACTTTATCGCCTTTCCTTGTGGTAACCCTTAGCTCATAATGGTTCTGTGAATTAGAGCTTGACACGAAGGGACCATTGAAACTTTGGTTAACTTCTCCTGCCACCTCCTGGACAAGATTCTAAACAGCTTTTCCAGACCTGCAGCACAGGCAGCATAGCCCTCACACTAACAACCATCGACTTGTGAAATTATCTTAGCCTCCCTGCTAGCACTTTTTCAGCATACAGTAATAAGTAGCGTGTCATAAATTATATTTCTTCCCCAGGAAGCTTCTCTGAACCCCCGGAGCTGAACACTAAAAAGTTAAACGAAATGGTTTAACTCCTGTGAAAACAAAATCCTGCAGCACAAACCCTTCAAATCCTAACTAGCAAATTTTCTAGCTGAGATAGTGCTGCCTTTCACTGATACCGGGGTAAGGGAAGAGTCATGTAGACCCTGAATAGCCTTTGTAATAAATATCTTAAATGTGGGGATGCTTAGACTTTGAAACATATCGTGGGACATCCTTGTCCTAGCATTAGGTGTAGCTTTTTTTATTGACTAGATTTTATGGTAAATTGCCCTAAATAAAAGAGGAAATGCTGCAGAGGGCTAAATAATGGTGTGGGATTAAGGCAGTCATTACAGATCTGGCCTTGCATTTTGGACACTCAGGTGCACTCACATGCAGAGAAGTTTTCTTCTCTAAATCTGACCACCGAATTTGAATGCTAGTTCCTGAAGAGGTATTCAAGAATAATATATATAGTACTTTTCCTGTGGTAAAAAGCAATTTAATTTCCCTCCTAGCATCCTGAGTGGCTGTAAATACTTCTGCTGATGTTCACAACTGGCATCATCAGAGATACTCTGTATTCTGAAGTCACAACAGTAAATAAATAAGCACTAGGCTCTGTGCCTTCTGAATACATTGATCTTGTTTTTTTGAATCTACTTTACTGAATTTATCTCTCTGAATTACTGTTCATATTTTATTTTAAAATTTAAAATTCCTTAGCATGATGGTTTACTCTGAATTCCTTGGTGTGAGTCTCCAGTGCTGTTATATTCCAGAAAAAACAGTGTATTGGTTCATACCTGCCAAAATGTTTCTATATTTGTCAACAATTTGCTATGTAATTTAAAAATCATACTTTCTAGTGCCTAATTTCCACTAACTAGTGAAATATAAACAGTGGCTTCCTTATCTTCTCCAGTATTCCCCTGGTTTGGTTATTCTTAATTTACATGGGTAGGATGTTACCTCTTCTGAAAGAGCTGGTTGGCAGGAGCTTTGAGAGTGAAACCTCAAATGAACCAATATAATTGTATTTTATCTCCTGTCTAACTGAGGCCATAACATCCTTGTAATTCCTTCATCAAACTTGTAATTTACATTCCAACTGTACTCTGTCTCAGAGAAAAATAGCCAAAGATGAGTGTGTAGCTCTGCTACAGGATTACTGATAGAGCAGTTAATTCATTTTTAGGCCAATGTATCTACTGCTGATGTGGAAATGGAATGGTGGAAACTGAATCACACAGAAATGGTAGATTTACCTCTTGGAATTGCTGGTCTCAGAGCAATTAAGCATTATGTCAACTGAGATTAAACTTGGTAAATAGGTCAATGGTAAAGAAAAGCTGGAAGATATCTTTACATGATATTGTCAAAGTGAAAAGCTTCCTCTCAAAGTTTTTTAAAGAGCTGGAACTAAAGTCTATCTGGTTTTGAAGAAATCTAACATTTTAGTTTCCTTTTCAGTAAGCAGAGGAGGGAAGTAACCTGTTTTTCCTCCATTCCTCTTTAGGGATGTGACTTCACATTTTTCCAGTTTCTGTAGCACGCAACAGTTTTACATGTGGAGCAACAGTCACCTGTATAATCAGTCAACTGGGAGGTATTTTGCAGTTTCAGAAATACTACTTTAGGTAAAATTCCACTTCTTATTCCTCAATGGGTGACTTAACGAGCTTTGGTGTCAAGGACTCTCTTAAAAGAGAGTTTGGCCCATAGTTTTATATCTCACGTCATGAAAATACACTTGGTGAAACACATGTGAGGAGATGTGCTGAGCAGAACTACTCTTTATAAAGCACTTCTAAAAGAAAAATAATTTGGAAACACAAAAAGGAAGAATCAAGTCTATTTTTAATCATCAGGGGACAGAGATGGGCAGTGTGGCTGAAAAAAGGCATAGAAAAAATACTGGCTGCCACAAAATCAGAAAGGAGCCCGAGTGAGCTTAAAACTCATCTCAGATCTTGATTTCTGGCCTGATGCTTCAGCATCAGAACCTTGGCATCTGTCACAAGAAACCTCAAATACAGTTCTGTAGCCTTTTGTACCTTGCCACAATATTCTTTAATAAACTTTTCTCTTTCCTAAGGTTTGCACTTGTGTGAACCATGCCTTGGCACAGATGAGAGGGAAGTTTCTTTTCTGGTTTTCAGCTGGCAAGAACACTGCTGAGAGACCTGCAATTCTGTATTTCAAAAATTAAATGAAAGCTATAACTCTCTCTTTGAGAATACACTCAGGTTAAGATTTATTGTAATAGCAGTGTAGGAGTACCAAATGAACCTGAGGACTTCATACACTTTGGAAGGAGTCACACTTGGGGTTTACAGGGCCAGAACTGAACCTGAGGGACTGAGACATGCCTTGAAGTCTTTGCAATTCTTTTAAAAATATTGTTTTCCCTCTGCAAGATATAATAATTTTATTTCTGTAAGAAACTGCTATTAAATTGTTGTGCAGAAGAGTTCTTTTCGATTTATGTTCTGTTTATGTTGCATCTTTTGTAGCAGTAATACAGAAATAAATAGAAAAAATATTTGAAAAATGCTAGATTACTGAATATTTTTGTGTGCTCAAAACTTGAGGCAAGAAGGAAATAAACTGGAGAATTCTCGGGAGAGCATTAACATTTTTATCAAGTGAAAGTTGCTTTTCTCTTTGTAAAGATAATTCTTTTTTGCTGGTTCCCCACTAATTTACAGAGGAGTGATGTGACAATGGTACAAATCACCACCATCCTTGACTCTCTCTCTGAGTCTGCAGTCTGGATATCTGCACAGTTCATTTAACTGTGCCACGTTTAGGGAATCTGGATTCGAAATTCCTGTTTCCACCGAGGCTGGCACCCTTGTTCCACCTTCCAGAATTTAAATTTTCTCACCTCAGATGAAATGTATTGCTTTGGAGAGTTACATCCCCAAAGCCCACAGGTGTTGTGAGAGACCATGTGCACTCTTTTAGCACGTGGCATAGTGCCATAGTGTCTCTGGCATTATTCTGTCACCACATAAAATTTGTCATAGTCGGTAAAGAAGGAAATTGGGAAAATGTTACATGTAGTCAGGCAGGTTTGGAAGATTTGTCTCCCAGCAAGAGGCACTTGAAATTAATGTTATGAGAAGTGAGATTTATGGCTCCTCCTTTATGTTGAAAGCACAGAAACCAAGATGTACTTCCTAAAAACATTCTGAGATATGAATTTATAATGGCACTTGATGTTAAAATCAGACAGCATTCCAGGTTAGGGCCTACCTGATGAATATTTAGTTGCTCTCTAAGGTTTCTTAAAGCAATTAAAAAAAAAAAAATCACTTCAAATTTCCAGTGAAATATATGACTTGTGCTGTTTACCTCTGCTCGCTTCTTATGTTTTGCAAATATATTTGTAATGTACTGTGTGTGTCACTGGGAAGAAAATGCATGGAAATCTTTCCATAGTTCAGTAGCCAGTATATTGGCACATTTCCTGCGCCAATACAATAGGTTGTATTGTTTACAGGTGTATAGCTTGGTTTAGAGGCATTTCCAAGGAGTTTGGGTATGGATTAGTGCTGTCAGTCAGTTAAAAGTGTTGGGTTTTGTGTGTTTTGCTAATACAGCTAAACCAGTGCAATGTGTGAGGGGGTGTTCAATTATTCCAGTCTAGAAATGCCTTGTATCATTGCTCTTAGCACACTGGCTATGTTTTACTGCTTCTCTTCTGGAAGTCAGTGGGACCAGGTGTTGTCAAATCTGATTTATCTGGGAACCACCAAGCAGTCAGGTCCCTGCTGCAGCTCCAGGAGGGGTTTTGTCACAGCCTGTGTCTCGGAATGTGAGACGAGGCTCTTTCCATGGTTTCTCCCCTCTCATCAAGTCCATGTCCCTATCCAGCAATATCAAACAATGGCTCTCTATATATATAACCTATATATATATGTAGGTTATATATAAGCATAAGAAAGAATGAGGCTTGATTTGCCATGGGTGGTGGAACAGCAAACCCCATTTTTGTTTATTCCTTACAATTTTCCTAAAATGTCTCTTTTTCCCAGTCCACTAGCTGCAAATTTAAAGTGTAATATACCTCTAGCTCCCTTTCCGCCCCCCCTTTTCATTATGGGCAAAAGGAGTTTCTCTTTATTGTTCCTAACAATAGGATATATAATAGGAATTCTCAGGTTGTTGCACCGACAGCCTCCAGCTTCATTTACTCTTTCATCCCCACCTGAGCCGGACATTACAAATATCTTGGCTTTCAGTGCAGCTGATTGAAAAATAATCTCAGTATATTAGGGGTAAAGCCAAGAAATAAAACCTGGAGGAGCAGGAGCAGGAGGGAAGGATGGATAAATGCGGAGAAGCAGGAAAAGGGAAAGAACAGACAGAGAGCAAGAGCCATCTATGTCCAGCTCCCATATTTCTTCCTGACACCCAGCTAGAGCAGCGCAGAACTGGAGGGGCAGCAACTCTGTGCCCCCTCAGCAGTTGCAGCTGAAACAGTCAAGTGTTTTTGCCCAGATCCTGTGCTTCATTTTTTGGCTCTGAGGTGATCCAGCTGCTGCTTTCTCTTCCATCTCTGACTCCAGCGCAGGTTGTGGTAACAGGGAAGCCTTCCCCTTCTCCAAGTGTTTCCAAATGATGGCTCTGGCTCTCCCTTTCGAGTTTTCACCTGCACTGCAGTTGTTATCCTTGCTGTGGCCACATTCTTTGGCAGCAGGTGGGCTTTATGCCTCCACTTCTGGAATGCCCTTAGAGTAGACACCTCTTCTTCTGGGGCGTTGCTTGTAGAGTGACCAGCAGAAGGAGAGGTCAGACTGCTTTTAATTATGATTGTCTAATGGTTTTAATTATTAGACTGTCCTTCTAATTATGGGCTTGGTTAGGGATCTCCCTTTTGAATGGGTTTTATCACAGAAGCCTTGATTGCCAACGAAAAGGATCTTGGAAGTTCCAAGTCCACTGGGCAATCCTTCCTGTTCAGTGAACTTCTGAGTAGTACGTGCAGCATGCGGCTACCTTTTATTCATGTTTCTGCCTCATGGAATCAAAGAGGGAGAGACAGATTTTCTAATTAAAAGAGAGACTGTGTATTTATATGTTGCCAGAACATCACATAAATGTGTTTTGGATGCAGTTAGTTTCTTATACCAGCAGAATTTGATGAATCCCAGTTTTCATTAGCTATCTTGACTGAGGATGGATGATTGCACATTTCCTGTAAGCAGCTTAATTTTTATTGTTGTATGACATTCCCTGCTTAACATAAAAAATGAAAAACTGAATGGCATTTAAAAAAGCTGAGAACCCTCATCAGTAGCTGTGGGGAAGAATTTCAATCCTAACATGACAAAGATGCCATATATATGAAATAATGTGTAAATTTCCAGATTTTTTCCCATAAAACAAACTTCCTTCTAGCCAATATCTTCAAGAGCCACTATACTTCATTAAGGGAGAAAAATCCTGAAGGCACAGTGATTGGAGAGACAGACAATATGTGACTTCTCTATTAATATAATGAGCCATTTATAAAAAGCAAAACATCAACAGCTTGCTGCTCTGCAGCAACAGGAGGAATAACATAAACCCTGTGGTATTGATTTGCTGTTCTGGATTAGCCTAGAAGGGAAAATAATTCCTGTTAAAGTGCTAAAAGAAACTGTCCTTATTCTCAGAAGTTGATCTAAGATTACAGATGTCCCAGAAGTTTTCTAACTTGTGGCTGAACATTAAAGAAATAATTTACTTTGTGTGAAGTGTAATTACTAGCTAAAGAAAAAAAAACCTGTAAATAAATTTCATCTGTTGAAATAGTTTTAGATGTGACCAAATAAATCAGGGCGAGAAATGGCTAATTTTGGCTCTTGTTTTTCTGCTCTTGGGATGCAAATGGCCAGGCCACAATTTAGCTTAACCTTGTTAGCAGCCTCTGATAGAGATCCTGAATGATTTTAATTGCCCTATCATCTGAAGACAATCCAGGGGAAGTGTCACTCTGTGTATTATCTGTATATATCCTCTGCTTGTTGCTCTCAGAAGCTGCAGGCTGAGCAGATGGATCTTTGATCTGGCCTGGTATAATTGTTCTTTTACTCTTATACGTCCGTGAACACAGTGTATTTTACAGTGTTTAGATAAATGGGCCAGCATTTCTGATTCAGATACTCATGCATAAGGTTTTACTGTTTTGTCTGCAGGAAGTCTTCTGCAAGGGACACAGAAAGTTGCATTTTGTGAATTTTCATATTAAATTTAAATAAAGAGATTCGTCTTGCTTTAATTTTCCTTTCTTCAGTAAGAAAGGAGGAGGAATAATTACCATTCTCAAGGAAGCTTAAATTGTGGGATACCTTTTCACTTTCTAAGCATTCTGTCCAAAAAATCCCAACCCAAACCTGTTTGGATAGATGTGACAGTTTAAGCTTGTCTCAGAATTATAATCCTCATGCCAAGCGAGCCGGATCCATGGATTTTCCCACTCAAAGAAAATCCATTTTCAGATGAGATAAATTTTCTCACTCTTCTTTGTAGGGAGTGTCTGTGAAACTATTAAATAAGGTGTCCAATAGCAACTTGTCACCAGGGAGAAAAGATGAATAAGAAATATGTTCTTCTTTAAAATAGTTCAGTTCTTAGAAGAGCAGAATATAGAGATTCCACCTTTTAATGAGGAATCCCTTATACCCATGTTGATTTTACTGGTGTTACTAAAGCTCTGTTTGGCATAAAAAAAATCCATTTGCACATATCTCTTTCCAAGGAATCTGTTTTAGAGCTGATTATTTCATTAGAAAAGGGAAAGGGAAGGAAAAAGAGTTATTGGTGGCTTATGGACCAGACCTGCTGTTCAGATAACATCAAATTCACAAAATCTAATTTGAACAGATGTTGTCTGGCTAGGAGTGTGAAGAAATGCTGTCAATTACTCCTTTCTCCATTATTCTCTTTGGGTTTTTTTCGGTTTTTTTTTCTTTCCTCTCTCCTCTTTTCCCTCTCTCCTCTTTCCCCTCTCTCCTCTCTCCCCTCCCCTCTGTCCTCTCTCCCGTCCCCTCTCTCCCCTCTCCTTTCCCTTTTTTTTCTTTTTGGTTAGTAAGTCCTTCAAGGGCCTTATATTAACATGTTAACATCCTAATTACTCTCAAAGTCCCATTACTGGGGCATGTGGACTAAGGCACTCTGTTTTCTGTAACCTTACAGGTGAACATGTAATGGTAGTCCTAGACTGCAATTCCCAGCTGAAGAAGGTTCAGACATCAGGTAGGAGTGTGCTTATATTGAAATCAGTGTGCCAGGAATAATAATCCCAATCTGGACTCCTTTGCTGGCATACACAGCCTCTTATTGACTCAAATTTGCATTGAATTAAAGGCTGCCAGTGTGGTGGAGAGAAATAACAAGAACGACCAAATTCTAGTCTGACTTTTTAAAAATACCTTTTCTTTCTGGTTGTTTTGTGCAAATGAAAGGAAGGCGGTGTGTTTCTGTTGCACTCACCTTGGTCTGTGTATCTGCAAATATAAAATTTAGGCATTTGTTTTGCATATTTTGACTGAGTTCAATCCTAGTTTTGGTTCTGTCACTGGACCTGTGCTGTTGGCCCAGACCCACCAGTGAGTTTGAGAGTATTTATGCTGAGCATTGCTGCACTTAAATTTGAGGAAGCTAAATTTTAGGAGTGGAATTTGAGAACTTCATGCAGGTGCTCAAACTGCCTGCACAGTGCATGAGGGGAGGTCCATGCCCCAAAGGAAAACTGGGGGACAGCTCCAGACAGCAGGAGCAGGTCATGCAGGAAAGTCCAACAGTGTATTTTGCAGGAAATGTGGCTCAGGTGTAGTCTCTGCTCATGAATTTATTTTCATTGGAGTCCGAGGCTGTGTTACCTCAACAGCATCTCAGGCAGGTGGTCTGTGGGTGCCAGTGCTGGGGAATCCTGGGTTTTGTTCCTGAAGCCAAGGAGGTCAATATCTCCTGCTGTGTGGTGCATCATGAGTCACCTCCAGGCAGTCAGCAGAGCCTCTCCTCAAGGAAATGTCTTTACCACGTGGTTGCCACATAAATCTCTTGGCTACTCAGGGAATATTTCAGCTCCTCAAAGCACCAGCACTACAGGAGAGGAGTGCTTGTGGCTAAGCTCTTCCCTAGGGAGGCAGCTGTGAAGATGCCTGGGGCTGGGGATCTCAGACAGCTCAGGATTGCAAGAGGTGTGGCCTCCACCCCTTCTGAAGGTTTATTTTTAACAGGGAAAACCCTGTAGCTGCTGTGCAGTTGTGTTTTAGGATCTCTCAGCAAATTGCAGTCCTAGAGGAGTGGGTCTGTAGAGCAAAACTGTTGGTGCAGAGGAGCCAGCAGTCACACAGGTTGGAGGGGTTTCCCTCTGGACTGGCACCAGTCTTGGGCTGTGTGTAGGGAGCCCATTAGCACAGGAGAACATCAGATGCACACCTTGTCCTCATCCTTTGGGGCAGATTCACCGAAGGCCACTGTGCGTCTGCACGTGTGTATGGGCTGTGACATTCCTGTTCTGGGTTGAGACACCAGTGCTGACACAGCCAGCAGCAAAGAGTGCTCATGAGACAGTATTCCCCGGGCAGGAGATAAAATAGCTGCTTCACTCCACAGAGCATGAAGATGCTTGTAGTATCCTACTCCTTGAGCATTTAAACTGCGCATCTGGATTTCACACTGGGATTGCCTGTCAAAAGTGGCATCTTCAGTGCTTCTCTGGGATGTAGCCCTTACTTTAGTCATGCTTGGGTTCACTTGTCTATATAGTGTACATAGGGTGGTATTCTCTTGTTCTTCTCTCTAGGATCCCAGGGGCAATTTAGGAAGGATATTGAGATTCTATAGAAGAACAATTTTTATATTTTCTACTTCCTTCCACTTAGAAAAATACCAGGGTTAGAGTTGTTACACTTTTCTAAATGTTCAGTACAGGAGATGAGCATCCTTCCAGCAAGAAAATACAAACTGCTGGTGTAACCAAACAGTTTTCAACTGTGCAGTTTCTGCTGTGGCAGATTGCCAGTAAGTGATGACATGGGGCTGGCATGCTACTCCTGACTCTGGCTTTTCCCCAGACCTGAATGAATGCTGGAAATCCTGGGGGGGTTTTTTTGCTGCAAGCTCAACAATTAGAAAGGCATACCCCACCTCACTCCAGCAGCTCAAAAAAGGATGAAGGAACACTCCTAACATTTCTTTCATCACAGATTCCCTCTTCTGCAATTCAAACCAAAGGTTTAAATCTAGCTTCAATACAGCTAAAACAGAAAAATATCTTGAACCAACAATTCAGGAAAGTAGGAAACCAGGAACTCAGTTTTCTTGTTACTGCAGAGGACATTGAAAGCAAATGCTCTGTGCTGTGCTGATGAAGAGGAGGAATCCTTCTATCCCCTCATCTCCATCTCTCCTGTACCACATCCTCCCTGTGCTCATCTCCATGAGAGGGAAGGCCAAACCCTTCCTCTCTGCTGTCCAAGGCTTTCTCCACCCAGAAGCACATAAGACTGTGGCACTGTGCCAATTAGGATGTGTCACTATTGCTTCCTACCCCTTTGAAGTCATGTGTGCACCAGTCTGTCCATCACACATGAAAAAAAACCTAGCTAAGGTAGAGCTGTAGGGCACTTCTAAAGCAGTGAATGAAGATAAGTACAAGGGTTGGTGAAAACATAATGGAATAATTTAATAAATTCTTCAAAATGCGAGTTGTCATTTGCTTAGTGTAGGCCCACTCTTAGTTTACAAGTTAAGCAATTGCCTTGTTTAAGCATTTTAAGTTGGCCCTCAGCTACCCTAAGTCAGGATCCAGGAGGTAATTACATCACTCATATGAGAAAGATACACTGCAGATACTTGAACCCATGGACACGTGCTTGTCCTCCCCTTGCGCTCATTTTGGCTCTAATCAGTAAAAAAAACCCTTCACAAGGACTATGTGTTTTGATGGGGTGGATTCCCAGAAGCTGGTATGTGCACTGTTCTGTGGATTACTGCTCATGAGCTTCTGCTAAACTCAGTTGGTCTGCACTCTGAGCAAATAAATCCTTTTATTTGGCAGACTTTAAAAAACAGAGAGAGAGAAAGAGAGAGAGGGAAATAGAGGCCATCAGACTGTTCCCGAACAGGAACATCCAGAATGGTAACAAAAAATGTTGCTGCTGTGTTGCACAATTGCTAGGATTGCTCTCCATCAAAGGTCAAAAGCATTAACCACGTTGGCAGCATTTATAAATAGACCCTTTATGGGGCTTTACCTAAAGTGGAATGGATAAACACTTTGACTCAGGAGGACCAATTAGAACCAGTCATATCTTTTAATTTAAAAGCTGCATTAGGCAAGACTGAATGAATGTTGGAACAGACACAGATGTAGAACACTAGACAATTTCACTACTTGTGGAGTCTGAAATAAAATGCAATTTCAGCTCGATCACAGAAGGTCACAGTGGTCCTGGTGTGGCCTTGTAAGAGAAGGAAAGCAGAAAAAGCTTTTCTAGCCCCAAAAGGGCCATGTGACAAGCATTGCACCTCTTGCCATAAAGGTCTGGAGGGATGATCTCTGTATCCACAGGGATAAAGTGACCCAAAAAGTGACTGGAAGCTTAGACTTCCTCCACAAATGGCAACTATTGGGGTCCAGACGGCATTCTCCCAGGAATTTAGGATGCAGGTATTTCTAGCACACCATTTGTAAGGTTTCCTGTTGCCTTCTGGTTAAAGATGTTCATCAAGTACTCAGAAGCCAGCAAACATTAAAATTAAGTGGATTTGGGCATTTTAATTTGTTCCACTTTGTCCCTGCCTAGCATACATGAATGATAAATGTTTGTTCAATCTTTTCTCAAGCCCGCAGGTTGGTCTAAGTTTGAACTGGCTACTGCCTAGTGGAAAAAGGCTAACAGGTAAGAGCTGATTTTTAGAATTAATTACTTTTGAATCCACTTTTTGCAAGTCTCTTTGACTGTCCAGGCTGATGTGTTGCACTGGGAGCATGGAGTCAGCTCCTTTAGGAAATCAGATGCTGGTGTCTCCTTATTGAGAATAGGCAGAAAGGAAGTGGCTCTGTTCTGTGCTAGGAAGAACATTCCCTGTCTTACTGTGATGTCAGGTGGAAGACAAAAAACAGCTCTGTCTCTATAGAAGCATCTTAACTTTGGTTTCAGTTTTTTCATTGTGGCAAAGAAAAGTAATATACCTTTATGGTTCTTGTCCTCAGTCTCCTCCTTCAGGTTTTTGGTGAGAAACCCTTGTGATGAAGATGCACAATCATTCCTGGTTCTGCATTCTCCCCACTGCAATTAAATGCTAGATGGTAGGAGGAAGCTGCTTTGAGAGTCGTGTTTGGAGGCACTGGAGATTATTTTTAGTGTGAAGAACAGGAAATATGCTATAAATGAGAAGGTAAATTTGCTAAAATGCAAAAAAATTGAGGTAGATTTCAGTTTTTCCTCTTAGTTTTTTAAATTCTAGTAACACGGGTCAGGTCAGTAAGAATGATAAGAAATTAAGAGCTGATAGTTGAATGCAGATATTAACTTAATGCCAGCAGTTGATCTGGCTTCATTTGTTTAAACATCCCTCTTGTAGACAAGCAATTGCAAATAGAATTTAAAATTCATCACACCAGGGGTGGAATGATTGCCTTTTGATTGCTGGAGAGGAAGCACAGTGGGTTATCAGGTGTGATACCTCTCAAGCTTACTCCTGAAGCAGGTGTTTCTAACATGTTTGTACACACACAGCAGCATCTCCCCTTAGGGACTCTGATTTAGCTATCCGGTGTCTCTCTGCAGTCTCCTGATTGTCTATGCTGTGCTGTCTCCCTGTGCCCCTCAAAGCAAGGACATCATTCCCCACACTTTTTAGACTGCTGGTTATGTTTCACATCTTTTAAGGTAAGTGTTGGATTGGAAGCTGCAGCTGTGCTGGGCTGCATATTCATCTCATATTCATCTCTGCCTGAGTGCACTCCCTCAGTTTTACCTCTTTCCACTACTGCTGGGTAACCTTATCCATGGAAAAGAGGCAAGAGTAAACATACTGAGAGATAAAAGTTACAGGTAAATAAATGCAAACTGTTCCAAGCAACAGCGTGATCTCCTAATCATCCTAATAGAGTTTCAAATGAGGTACAGACCTCCATATGCTAGGTGGTCTTCAGCTTGTTAAAAAGGAACCTGAAACTTCAAAATCTACTTTCACTCAGGATGGCTTTACTGTATTTTTTCTTTGTATTGTATTTGAATTCATCAATCACTTAGATGGGTGGTGTTTTTGCTATTCAAAGTGGTTTTTTGGTTTTTACCATCCTCCCTTTCTAGCCACTTTTCCCTGCTTTCATTTACTATCTCTCAACTCCTTCCTACCCAGAAGGACTAATAATTTTTTTTTAGTATGATGTAAACTACCTCAGAATTATGGTATGCTGCTTTTCCTCACTTTAATACAAAAGTGTAAGTTCCTCTTCTCTTGCCCTTCCTCTCACCTTTGAAGGTTCCTGATCTACTGAAGTGGTGCCATACTCTTGTTGCCAAATCATCTTCATTGGTCCATCTGTTTTGATACAACTGCAGAATTAAAATAGACAATACATAACTGATTGTCCCAATTTATTTTTCAGCCCTAGGTTATAGACAGATTTTAAATGTAGATAACAGAGTACAGCCTAGAGCCAGTGATTGTGAGCATGCAAGCCATTTTAAGAAGGATAATCAGTTCTAAGAATTTCACTTTGAATTACTTTTTAGCCTAAGCTTTTGAAACAGCTAGTCATTTTGGCTACCAGACTTGAGAAAACTGAAAGAACTGTGATTTTCTAGAAAATGTGAAGCACCTCTATGCTGAAAAGGGGGCTTGTTTGCTTGTTTCTTAGGACAGGTGTTTCAGGAATTGAACTGGTATTGGGGTCACCAGTCCATTTTGAAAACACAAGCCCCAGCACAGCATCCTGCAGCTGCCTGTGTTCAGATTTTAAAAGTGACTCACTGAGAGTTACTTAGTTACTTACATAGCTGAGACAGGCCACAAAACATTCAACTCAAATTGATGAGACCAAATTTGTCTCCTAAACAACTGCAAGAATGAATTAGGGAGTGATATAATCATCTAAATTACATCTATTACGATATAATAATGCAACATGCCAGAAGGAGTACGGAACTCTCATAAAGGCTCTTAATTTAAATTTGCTTTGAGTTGGCAAAACACACACAAAACCAACATACTCGATTTAACTCAGTTAAACAGTGTCAGCATTTAATTAGACTATGAGGATAAAGTGATGGGATGTTACAGTTCAGATTTCCATGAAATTTTACTAATCTAGGGGCAAGAACTTATAGCACTTGAAACATAAAAGAAGGTACTAAATTTAAAATATAACCCCATGCATATTAGCATAATTAAAATGCCAAACTTTAAAATGCAATTATCAAGTAATAGGAATGCCATGCATTTGTAATGCTAGAATTTCCTTAAAGAACATTAAGGACATGCAACACTCAGCAGATTCCTAACTACTATTTAATTACCCTTGCCACTTATTGCTGAAAAGATGAAGAGTATGGAAAAGATGCACATTTGCCTAACCAAAAGAAGGATTAAGAGATTTTCTTTTGTAGTTCTAGTACAGATAGACTTTTGGTATCTACTGTATACCTTGCTCAGTGAGCAACTAATGAAATCATCTGCAAATCTAAATTTTAGAACCGTCCCTTGAATACTTTAGCTAGCATCAAGCACTTCCTATTGCATGGATCTCTGTTGCTCTTGTAAAAAGCTCAACAGTGTGAGAGTTTCAGGGTGCTCCTTAAAAGCTGCTTTGACTTGGTACTCACCAACCTGCTGCCTTCCAAAAGAAAGACTTACCTTTCACAGAGTAGTCCTTTCTCACAGCATTGACTTTATAATGAATTTTGCAGTCCTTAAGAAGAAAATTCAGGTTTTCATATTATTCTAATCCCTTTCATGTAATTATTGTAGGTTTTGAGTTAATTTACAGCCTGCTATCCTTCCTCTTAAAGCTTTTAGGAACAGTTATATGTTTGAATCTTGTGATTTATTTTTTTCTTTTCTGACTTCTCTGAAAACAACTGGACATTTGATGCTCTTCTAGTACAGCCTTTAAGATTAGAAATAGCTACCTAAGATAAACGCAGATTAGCGATGTCTCTCTGGTCTGAGATGCTTTCCACTGTCAAATACCTATTTCACACAGTGTGGCTGTGCCACACTGCTCCAAAGGGGGTGGGAGGTGGAAATTATTATTGCAATTATTTTGGGAAGTGTCTTCCCTGTCTGGTGTGAAGAGCTTGACTGTGTGTGCCTGTTGTTGTTACCTGGCCAGGAGAGCTGGGGTGTCTGGGTCTCATCCCTTGCACAGGCAACATCCTGGTGGAATTCAGATGCGAGCTTTCAAGGTCCCCACGTGGTGGTACCTGAGTCTTGTGAAGAGAGAAGCCTTGTGGCAGTCACTGAAGACTTGGTTTTAGATTCTCCTATTCTCAATTTGAATGTCTTCACATCTGTGTTGGTTATAAGATTATAAAGTCCTCAGTCTGGGAAGATTAAAGATAAATAGGAAACAAAAAGGAAAAAAAAGAAAAAGAGAAAAAAACCATTTGTAAACAAAGAACACAGCAGAAACAACAATAGAGGGATTTTGCTGAGGGAAAATGTTTTTTTTGAAGAAAAGGATACTGATGTCTGGGGAATGGAGTTTGCCACAAAACTTCACTCCCTCTGAGCACTTGTTAAATTGGCTGTGTGTCTCCTCTGTCCTGCCCCCACTCTGAATACAGACAAGTAAGATGTTATTTTCTTTGGCACCAGCCCAGAGACTGAGTTGTATTGGCCTCAGCTCCTGGAGCACACTCTGTTCTCAGGGCAGGTATGAGGCATTAATTTCCAGAGACAGGTGGCTTATGCCTTAGTGCTGGATTGCACTTATCACAAATCCTGTAGAGAGGAAGTGTTGAAAATCTTATGTGGGTCCAAAAAGTAGTGCCAGTATTAGAGGCTCAGAGCCTGCACCAAATGTGCCACTTCAGCTCAGGCACCTGGAACAGGCACAGTGACTGAGAATGGAAGGAAGAAATTCTTCAAAGAATTGTTGGTCAGGAGTTCATTTAATTTTCCCTTACATTCACTGAACTGGTGAATGCAATTAACAGCTGCTTCACTGGAAAGAGTTTTCACTCAGTTATTTCCTTCGTCTCAGACTTGGGCTCATTTGATAATTACTTTTGCATGCTGACTTTCACATCATTGACTGTTCTTCCCAACCTTGCACTGTAGTGAGGAAGGAATTATAACAAAGTCAAGCTGTTGATTTTTACTCTTTCCTTGCTACATGCTTACTTTTTTTGTAAGCGCAGTAATTTCCGTGGCCACGCTGAGACCTGTTCTACATCTTTCCCAGAACAATGTATGTATCTGATCAAATCCATCAGCCAGGTAAGCCAGATGAAACATCTGCTGCTGTTCAGAAAATAGATTCTGCACTGATTTAACTACTAGAAAAGCAAATCTCCATTATTTCAAAAAGCAGTAAGGTTGCCCTCAGTACTCATTTCCTATCAGTATGGGACAGATAAAACACTGAAGTGGAAGTCAGAAATCTATCAAATGGCTCATTGACTTGGGCCAATGTAGAATGTTTTTCCTTGTGATTCTTGACTGTGTGTCTACTTCTGTACTGTAATAACTCTGTGGAGGAGAAACCATTTCTGTACTTGTTTGTGCAAACTCTGTTTTGCTTGGAGTCTCCAGGTAATTTAAAATATGCCTCATTACAAACAAAGCTGTGAAGCATCGCAGCTCCCACCCATTTCCTTACAATTCCACAGGAGTAAATAGCTTTGCCTGATAGCAAATGCAGTCCAGTGGTTGGGATTAAAATGATGTGCAGTTCCAGTTGTTGTATCATGTGGCCTCGGGCTGTACTTCCTTGGGAGCTACTGCTTTAAATCTTCTAAAGCAAAAAATGCTTCAGTTCGGCCCATGGGCTCAAAATGGACAAATGTGAATGTGAATTATTCCAGTCAAAATAAGCTGACCAAATGTGGTGTTATTAAGGTGGGTAAATAGCTGATATGTGGATAAAATCAACAGAGTAATATTGGTGTGCTGAGAATTCAGTTAAATAGTAACCAAAGTGATGAAAGTTTGAGCTGCTTAATCCATCATTCCATCTTCCAGTGCTTCTGGAGAGTGCCAGAGGACAGCGAGGTCTCACATCAAAAATACAGCACAACTGGGGGCCAACATCCTTCTCTTGAACCATGATGTCCACACTGCTCTGGGTAGCTGAAAGGAACCCACGTGCCACCAACATCTCTGTTGGCTTCAGCAAAATTCCACTCAGTGCCAAACTGTGAGACTTGAAGTCCTAATCTTGCTTTCCATCCCCATCCCCTGTCCTTTATTTTTTTCTCCCCTATTTCCCAGTGTATTGTGTATTTCTTCCCTTCTCTTCCTCTCCCTTTTTTTCAAGAGTTGGGCTTTGGTAGCCAGGATTGTTTTGTAGCGGGTCAGAGAGCCTGCGATCACAAAAGCTGCTTGAGCAAAGTTTTAAACAGCCTGATTTGTGGGGGTTTGTCAGATCTAATCACAGCAGGTAAGACCTGGAGCTGGGAACTTGCCACTCTTGTAGTAAGTGAGAGACAGCCTCACAAACAGCAGCTGCATTTTTTAAATCTCCATAGTTCTTTTTATTTTCTGCCCTTTTGGAGCTTGTTTTTTCTTTGAGGAAAGATGATCAAGCTGCACCAGAAACAGCAGTGGCAACACTGCATCCAGCTCACTTCAGCATCTGTTTCTCTTTGCCATCAAAAGGCCCATTAGTTATTTCCCTTGTTAGCACCCTCTGATGGATTTGCCAAAGAGCATCCTTTGTGTGTTAAAACTCTGGTGACAAAATAGAAAGGGAAAAACAGAGCCTGAAAAAAATTATTTAACTCTCTACCTCCTCTGTGTTTTCATTTCATTATATTGTGAGTTTGTGTGTCAGGAGGAATCTGCAAAGAATAGTAAATAAATATTTTTAGTGCTCCTTGTTCCGAGTGTTAGGGCTGAATATGGAGCTGAGCAGAATTTGTTTCACGTCTTTGCAGCACATATTTGAAAATGTCACTGTTGCTGGTGATTAGGGTAACAGATGATAAAGTTTTATGGCTTCCTCAGAGACAGAGGATTCCTTTGAGATTTGGGGGAATAAGTGAACTGTCAGGAAGATCCAAAATGCCAGAGGTTTATGAGCAAAAAAGAGACAGAGGAATCCTGCAGCTTTATTCCAATAAAGGGAGAGAGACCACTGGGGCACACACACCCACGGGGTTTTCTCTCTTGGTGTTTTGGAGGGCGCAGCCTCCTTTTATCCCAAACTCCCGGCTGCATGGTGCCCTCTTCCTTGCCCCACTGGCTGAGGTACTAGGAAGGTACAGCCTTCCTGAACTGTCCACCCCATATCCCCCCTCAAACCTACCGTTTCACCCCAAAGTTCAGAAGGTCAGGCTTGTGCAGACCCTTGTCTGTTTCAGGAGCCGAGCTGTCTGGGCTCTGCAAGAAACCTGCTGCTTGAAGTCAGTAGAGACATTAAGATCCATTTCAAAGACATTGACACCCATCCCTTCACCCATCCAATTGTTGGTAAAGACATCAGCTTTCCTCTCAATCCCTCCTTTTCTTATTTCTCAATTTGTCTTTACAAACCCTACTTATTATTAAACCTTTTCAACAACTTCGAACATTTGCAACACCCCCTCCCGACTTTGTCACATCTGGGCCTTGCACCAAGGGTGGGAGTAAATATCAGAGACACCAATGAGCTCAAGAGACTCCTGTGACCTTAAGTGACCCCAATGACCTCAAGTAACCTCAGACAGGGCCTCAAATGACCTCAAGTGACCCCAATGACCTCAAGTAACCCCGGATCGGGGCCTCAAACGACCTCAAGTAACCCCTGGATCAACTGAAAAATTTTCAAATGACCTCAAGTGACCCCTGCGACCTCAAGTGACCCCAATGACCTCAAGTAACCCCAGTCAGGGCCTCAAATGACCTCAAGTGACCCCAATGACCTCAAGTAACCCCGGATCGGGGCCTCAAACGACCTCAAGTAACCCCTGGATCAATTGAAAAATTCTCAAATGACCTCAAGTAACCCCTGTGACCTCAAGTGACCCCAATGACCTCAAGTAACCGCCGTCAGGGCCTCAAATGACCTCAAGTGACCCCAATGACCTCAAGTAACCCCGGATCGGGGCCTCAAACGACCTCAAGTAACCCCTGGATCAATTGAAAAATTCTCAAATGACCTCAAGTGACCCCAATGACCTCAAGTGACCCCAATGACCTCAAGTAACCCCGGATTGGGGCCTCAAACGACCTCAAGTAACCCCTGGATCAATTGAAAAATTTTCAAATGACCTCAAGTAACCCCTGCGACCTCAAGTGACCCCAGTCAGGGTCTCAAATGACTTCAAGTGACCCCAATGACCTCAAGTAACCCCAGTCAGGGCCTCAAATGACCTCAATTGACCCCAATGACCTCAAGTAACCCCCGTCAGGGCCTCAAATGACCTCAAGTGACCCCAATGACCTCAAGTAACCCCGGATCGGGGCCTCAATTGACCCCAATGACCTCAAGTAACCCCTGTGACCTCAAGTGACCCCCAATGACCTCAAGTGACCCCAGTCAGGGCCTCAAATGACCTCAAGTGACCCCAATGACCTCAAGTAACCCCGGATCGGGGCCTCAAACGACCTCAAGTAACCCCTGGATCAACTGAAAAATTTTCAAATGACCTCAAGTAACCCCTGCGACCTCAAGTGACCCCAGTCAGGGCCTCAAATGACCTCAAGTGACCCCAATGACCTCAAGTAACCCCAGTCAGGGCCTCAAATGACCTCAAGTGACCCCAATGACCTCAAGTAACCCCGGATCGGGGCCTCAAACGACCTCAAGTAACCCCTGGATCAATTGAAAAATTCTCAAATGACCTCAAGTAACCCCTGTGACCTCAAGTGACCCCAATGACCTCAAGTAACCCCAGTCAGGGCCTCAAATGACCTCAAGTGACCCCAATGACCTCAAGTAACCCCGGATCGGGGCCTCAAACGACCTCAAGTAACCCCTGGATCAACTGAAAAATTCTCAAATGACCTCAAGTAACCCCAATGACCTCAAGTGACCCCAGTCAGGGCCTCAAATGACCTCAAGTGACCCCAATGACCTCAAGTAACCCTGGATCGGGGCCTCAAACGACCTCAAGTAACCCCTGGATCAATTGAAAAATTCTCAAATGACCTCAAGTAACCCCTGTGACCTCAAGTGACCCCAATGACCTCAAGTAACCCCAGTCAGGGCCTCAAATGACCTCAAGTGACCCCAATGACCTCAAGTAACCCCGGATCGGGGCCTCAATTGACCCCAATGACCTCAAGTAACCCCAGTCAGGGCCTCAAATGACCTCAAGTGACCCCAATGACCTCAAGTAACCCTGGATCGGGGCCTCAAACGACCTCAAGTAACCCCTGGATCAATTGAAAAATTCTCAAATGACCTCAAGTAACCCCTGTGACCTCAATGACCCCAATGACCTCAAGTAACCCCAGTCAGGGCCTCAAATGACCTCAAGTGACCCCAATGACCTCAAGTAACCCCGGATCGGGGCCTCAAACGACCTCAAGTAACCCCTGGATCAATTGAAAAATTCTCAAATGACCTCAAGTAACCCCTGTGACCTTAAGTGACCCCAATGACCTCAAGTAACCTCAGACAGGGCCTCAAATGACCTCAAGTGACCCCAATGACCTCAAGTAACCCCGGATCGGGGCCTCAAACGACCTCAAGTAACCCCTGGATCAACTGAAAAATTTTCAAATGACCTCAAGTGACCCCTGCGACCTCAAGTGACCCCAATGACCTCAAGTAACCCCAGTCAGGGCCTCAAATGACCTCAAGTGACCCCAATGACCTCAAGTAACCCCGGATCGGGGCCTCAAACGACCTCAAGTAACCCCTGGATCAACTGAAAAAGTCTCAAATGACCTCAAGTAACCCCTGTGACCTCAAGTGACCCCAATGACCTCAAGTAACCCCCGTCAGGGCCTCAAACGACCTCAAGTGACCCCAATGACCTCAAGTAACCCCGGATCGGGGCCTCAAACGACCTCAAGTAACCCCTGGATCAACTGAAAAAGTCTCAAATGACCTCAAGTAACCCCTGTGACCTCAAGTGACCCCTGCGTCCTCAAGTGACCCCAGTCAGGGCCTCAAATGACCTCAAGTGACCCCAATGACCCCAAGTAACCCCCATCAGGGCCTCAAATGACCTCAAGTGACCCCAATGACCTCAAGTAACCCCGGATCGGGGCCTCAAACGACCTCAAGTAACCCCTGGATCAACTGAAAAAGTCTCAAATGACCTCAAGTAACCCCTGTGACCTCAAGTGACCCCAATGACCTCAAGTAACCCCAGTCAGGGCCTCAAATGACCTCAAGTGACCCCAATGTCCTCAAGTAACCCCAGTCAGGGCCTCAATTGACCCCAATGACCTCAAGTAACCCCAGTCAGGGCCTCAAATGACCTCAAGTGACCCCAATGACCTCAAGTAACCCCGGATCAGGGCCTCAAACGACCTCAAGTAACCCCTGGATCAACTGAAAAAGTCTCAAATGACCTCAAGTAACCCCTGTGACCTCAAGTGACCCCCGTCAGGGCCTCAAATGACCTCAAGTGACCCCAATGACCTCAAGTAACCCCGGATCGGGGCCTCAAATGACCTCAAGTAACCCCTGGATCAATTGAAAAAGTCTCAAATGACCTCAAGTAACCCCTGTGACCTCAAGTG
Organism: Corvus hawaiiensis; assembly: GCF_020740725.1. Taxonomy (NCBI): domain Eukaryota; kingdom Metazoa; phylum Chordata; class Aves; order Passeriformes; family Corvidae; genus Corvus; species Corvus hawaiiensis. The sequence continues at coordinate 6,311,987 of NC_063214.1, forward strand.
ACCCCGATGACCTCAAGTAACCCCAGTCAGGGCCTCAAGTGACCCCAATGACCTCAAGTAACCCCAGTCAGGGCCTCAAATGACCTCAAGTGACCCCAATGACCTCAAGTAACCCCGGATCGGGGCCTCAAACGACCTCAAGTAACCCCTGGATCAATTGAAAAATTCTCAAATGACCTCAAGTAACCCCTGTGACCTCAAGTGACCCCAATGACCTCAAGTAACCCCCGTCAGGGCCTCAAATGACCTCAAGTGACCCCAATGACCTCAAGTAACCCCGGATCGGGGCCTCAAACGACCTCAAGTAACCCCTGGATCAATTGAAAAATTCTCAAATGACCTCAAGTGACCCCAATGACCTCAAGTGACCCCAATGACCTCAAGTAACCCCGGATTGGGGCCTCAAACGACCTCAAGTAACCCCTGGATCAATTGAAAAATTTTCAAATGACCTCAAGTAACCCCTGCGACCTCAAGTGACCCCAGTCAGGGTCTCAAATGACTTCAAGTGACCCCAATGACCTCAAGTAACCCCAGTCAGGGCCTCAAATGACCTCAATTGACCCCAATGACCTCAAGTAACCCCCGTCAGGGCCTCAAATGACCTCAAGTGACCCCAATGACCTCAAGTAACCCCGGATCGGGGCCTCAATTGACCCCAATGACCTCAAGTAACCCCTGTGACCTCAAGTGACCCCCAATGACCTCAAGTGACCCCAGTCAGGGCCTCAAATGACCTCAAGTGACCCCAATGACCTCAAGTAACCCCGGATCGGGGCCTCAAACGACCTCAAGTAACCCCTGGATCAACTGAAAAATTTTCAAATGACCTCAAGTAACCCCTGCGACCTCAAGTGACCCCAGTCAGGGCCTCAAATGACCTCAAGTGACCCCAATGACCTCAAGTAACCCCAGTCAGGGCCTCAAATGACCTCAAGTGACCCCAATGACCTCAAGTAACCCCGGATCGGGGCCTCAAACGACCTCAAGTAACCCCTGGATCAATTGAAAAATTCTCAAATGACCTCAAGTAACCCCTGTGACCTCAAGTGACCCCAATGACCTCAAGTAACCCCAGTCAGGGCCTCAAATGACCTCAAGTGACCCCAATGACCTCAAGTAACCCCGGATCGGGGCCTCAAACGACCTCAAGTAACCCCTGGATCAACTGAAAAATTCTCAAATGACCTCAAGTAACCCCAATGACCTCAAGTGACCCCAGTCAGGGCCTCAAATGACCTCAAGTGACCCCAATGACCTCAAGTAACCCTGGATCGGGGCCTCAAACGACCTCAAGTAACCCCTGGATCAATTGAAAAATTCTCAAATGACCTCAAGTAACCCCTGTGACCTCAAGTGACCCCAATGACCTCAAGTAACCCCAGTCAGGGCCTCAAATGACCTCAAGTGACCCCAATGACCTCAAGTAACCCCGGATCGGGGCCTCAATTGACCCCAATGACCTCAAGTAACCCCAGTCAGGGCCTCAAATGACCTCAAGTGACCCCAATGACCTCAAGTAACCCCGGATCGGGGCCTCAAACGACCTCAAGTAACCCCTGGATCAATTGAAAAATTCTCAAATGACCTCAAGTAACCCCTGTGACCTCAATGACCCCAATGACCTCAAGTAACCCCAGTCAGGGCCTCAAATGACCTCAAGTGACCCCAATGACCTCAAGTAACCCCGGATCGGGGCCTCAAACGACCTCAAGTAACCCCTGGATCAATTGAAAAATTCTCAAATGACCTCAAGTAACCCCTGTGACCTCAATGACCCCAATGACCTCAAGTAACCCCAGTCAGGGCCTCAAATGACCTCAAGTGACCCCAATGACCTCAAGTAACCCCGGATCGGGGCCTCAAACGACCTCAAGTAACCCCTGGATCAATTGAAAAATTCTCAAATGACCTCAAGTAACCCCTGTGACCTCAATGACCCCAATGACCTCAAGTAACCCCAGTCAGGGCCTCAAATGACCTCAAGTGACCCCAATGACCTCAAGTAACCCCGGATCGGGGCCTCAAACGACCTCAAGTAACCCCTGGATCAACTGAAAAAGTCTCAAATGACCTCAAGTAACCCCTGTGACCTCAAGTGACCCCAATGACCTCAAGTAACCCCCGTCAGGGCCTCAAACGACCTCAAGTGACCCCAATGACCTCAAGTAACCCCGGATCGGGGCCTCAAACGACCTCAAGTAACCCCTGGATCAACTGAAAAAGTCTCAAATGACCTCAAGTAACCCCTGTGACCTCAAGTGACCCCTGCGTCCTCAAGTGACCCCAGTCAGGGCCTCAAATGACCTCAAGTGACCCCAATGACCCCAAGTAACCCCCATCAGGGCCTCAAATGACCTCAAGTGACCCCAATGACCTCAAGTAACCCCGGATCGGGGCCTCAAACGACCTCAAGTAACCCCTGGATCAACTGAAAAAGTCTCAAATGACCTCAAGTAACCCCTGTGACCTCAAGTGACCCCAATGACCTCAAGTAACCCCAGTCAGGGCCTCAAATGACCTCAAGTGACCCCAATGTCCTCAAGTAACCCCAGTCAGGGCCTCAATTGACCCCAATGACCTCAAGTAACCCCAGTCAGGGCCTCAAATGACCTCAAGTGACCCCAATGACCTCAAGTAACCCCGGATCAGGGCCTCAAACGACCTCAAGTAACCCCTGGATCAACTGAAAAAGTCTCAAATGACCTCAAGTAACCCCTGTGACCTCAAGTGACCCCCGTCAGGGCCTCAAATGACCTCAAGTGACCCCAATGACCTCAAGTAACCCCGGATCGGGGCCTCAAATGACCTCAAGTAACCCCTGGATCAATTGAAAAAGTCTCAAATGACCTCAAGTAACCCCTGTGACCTCAAGTGACCCCGATGACCTCAAGTAACCCCAGTCAGGGCCTCAAGTGACCCCAATGACCTCAAGTAACCCCGGATCAGGGCCTCAAATGACCTCAAGTGACCCCAATGACCTCAAGTAACCCTGGATCGGGGCCTCAAACGACCTCAAGTAACCCCTGGATCAATTGAAAAATTCTCAAATGACCTCAAGTAACCCCTGTGACCTCAAGTGACCCCAATGACCTCAAGTAACCCCAGTCAGGGCCTCAAATGACCTCAAGTGACCCCAATGACCTCAAGTAACCCCGGATTGGGGCCTCAAACGACCTCAAGTAACCCCTGGATCAACTGAAAAATTTTCAAATGACCTCAAGTAACCCCTGCGACCTCAAGTGACCCCAGTCAGGGCCTCAAATGACCTCAAGTGACCCCAATGACCTCAAGTAACCCCCGTCAGGGCCTCAAATGACCTCAAGTGACCCCAATGACCTCAAGTAACCCCGGATCGGGGCCTCAAACGACCTCAAGTAACCCCTGGATCAACTGAAAAATTCTCAAATGACCTCAAGTAACCCCTGTGACCTCAAGTGACCCCAATGACCTCAAGTAACCCCAGTCAGGGCCTCAAATGACCTCAAGTGACCCCAATGACCTCAAGTAACCCCGGATCGGGGCCTCAAACGACCTCAAGTAACCCCTGGATCAACTGAAAAATTCTCAAATGACCTCAAGTAACCCCTGTGACCTCAAGTGACCCCAATGACCTCAAGTAACCCCAGTCAGGGCCTCAAATGACCTCAAGTGACCCCAATGACCTCAAGTAACCCCGGATCGGGGCCTCAAATGACCTCAAGTAACCCCTGGATCAACTGAAAAATTCTCAAATGACCTCAAGTAACCCCTGCGACCTCAAGTGACCCCAGTCAGGGCCTCAAATGACCTCAAGTGACCCCAATGACCTCAAGTAACCCCAGTCAGGGCCTCAAATGACCTCAAGTGACCCCAATGACCTCAAGTAACCCCGGATCGGGGCCTCAAACGACCTCAAGTAACCCCTGGATCAATTGAAAAAGTCTCAAATGACCTCAAGTAACCCCTGTGACCTCAAGTAACCCCGGTCAGGGCCTCCAATGACCTCAAGTAACCCCTGGATCAATGAGAAAAGACTCCAATGTCTTGTAATGGAGTCAGTGGACACAAGCCAGCTGGCCGATCACATCTCATCCTTCCTGGCCTCTCCCAGCCCTGTGCAGTGTGTTTGAAGGGAAAGGGCAAAGGCAGCTGTGAAGATAACACACGCAGTGGTAATTTATCACACTCACCAACAGTGGGTGAATAGGATGCTCCTGCTCATGTTTCCCACTTACCAAAAGAACATTTGAACATTTGTTCCCCCTCTTTGGCATAAAATTTCAACCAGCAAGGGCTCCAGTGTGGGGAGCCCCCGGCTCAACAGTGGATCCTGACTGCATTAACAATGCATTTCCAATGTTCTTTTTTACAAATGATATGTTGTGTAGTGGTTTGGTCCAAGATACTCATTACTGTTTATCTTCTGTGAGATAAGAATTAGGAGAAATGCAAAGCAGGCACCAAACTTGAAAGAATATAAAGAAGTTTATTAACAGACCTAAAAGAGGGAAAAAAAAAAATCATACCACACCTTCAGAACTCTCCTCCTCCCCCCCACCTTTCTCCCTTCTCCCACTGACAATGTAAAAAGACAACCCTTGAGATGTTCAGTCTGTTTACCACCTCCATAATAACCTTGTTCAGTCCATTTAGAAAAGAGGAGTCTCTGCTCGCATGTGAGTCCCTTCCCCCGACTTGCAGCTTTTCCCACAACTGCTTTCGAGGGTCCACTCTTGAAGTTTTTTGGGGTACAGTTTTAAGGTTGAGCCGTTCAGAAACAAAAGTTCTCTTCACCCATCTCTGGGAGCATTTCATCTCTAAGAACAGAGGCCCTTCTCCTTCCCTGGGAGCAAAGGGTCTTCCTCATTTTCATCTTTAGGACTATCTCTGGGAGCATCTCTAGGAACTGAAGTTTTCTCCTTTCCCATTTGGAGCAGAAGTCCTCATCTGGTCCATCTCTGCCTGTCCAAACTTCTCATGAAATTACAGCTGCATCAGCATCTGCCTATCTCAGCGCAGGTGTTTTTGCTTACAAGCTGAACACTCCACCCCCCATATCTTCATGAAATGAGAACGGGATACTCTGATATATCATAGCTTCACAACAGAATTTCAGCTTTAAGCATCTCCTCTTTCTCTTCCCTCAGGTTTTCGGGTCTTCACAGAAATAAAAGGGTTAATCTCACCTCGGCCTTGCAGCTGGAATGTCGATTATCGCTGTTGGTCACCTGACCTCTGCCGGACAGCGGTGCCACTTTGTTGAAATCTTGGCTGCACTGGAGAGGGAGGGGGGGGTTCCGAGCCTCTCCGGCTGCCCACAGCCCTGCTGGGGGGGCTTCCGTGGCTGGAACAGGCCCATCGGCTCCAGGATGGCCATGGCCCGGCCTGGCCTGGCCCAAGCAGGGCCTGGGCTGGGCCCTCTGGCCCCCGCACGGGGCCCGCAGCCACCTGTCCCAGCGCCGGAAACGAGAGAGGGCTCTGCCCAGGGTTTGTCTATTCTTAAGTGTGGATCACAGAGGTGGTCACAACTTTAAGTGGCTTAAAGAATTGTCCATATTCAAACTGGCCACTGATAGGTTCTGTCAGGTCATAGAGAAAGCTGTAGGAAGAACATCACTTCCGAGACTTAGCTTGCTAACCTATGACACGTTGATTTTTTCCCAGTCGCTGTCCTGGTGGCTACCCTCTTCTCTTTGCTCCTGGGGCTCTCTGCACTTCTTCCTGTTGCGGGTTGTAAATACTCTGCCATTATCCTTGCCTGTACCTTTACCTTTTCCTCATCCCTTCTTTCATATCTTTTATATACCTGAGATGCCTTTCTAAACAATTCCTGGAAGAGGCCACTTGGCCACCTCTCTTGTCCCTGCTCCTGCTGCCTGTGGGCTCTCACCCTCCGACAGCCTCCAAATTCTTTGCAAAAATCACTCATTTCCCCAGTGACCCAAACAAAATCCCTTCGTGTATCAGGCCAGCCTTTGGTGACGTTGTCTCTTACACCACACACCAAAGCTGCTCCTTGTCCAGCCGCAGTGTCCAGACACCCCTGCAGGACACCCGTCCAGGCCCCCGGGCCGCTCTCGCAGCACCACAAGCTCTGTAAAGCACCAGGACACAGCTGGGCACAGCTGACAGTGTCACAGGGATGGGCAGGTGGAAAAGACATCCTGCAGCCTCATGGGGCCAGGGGGCCACTGCCACCCTGCTTAGGGGGTGTCAGGGTCAGGCACCGCCCGGCGCTGAGCCCCGTCTGTCCCACAGCCTCAGCTCGGTCCCGCACCTCCCCACAGGCACCAGACTGTGCTGCCAGTTCTGCATTTCTGCACCCAGCCTCGGCACTCCTCTCCACAGGTTTACCCCCTTATAAACCCAAATCCTCCACCCTGGCTCCATAATGGCCCAGGGAGGGGTGGGGCTGATGGAACAATCCCTGTTTTCCCACTCCTGGGAGCCAGGAATACAGGAGACTTGCAGCTGGCCCTGTATTAGACTGAAGATTTTGAACATAAAGCAGAGAACTTCCCAGTTCTCACTGTTCTCTCCCTATCACATAGCCTCTCACTGCTGTTTGCCTTAACCATATTTCTACACACTCCCCTTTAACCAATCCTTTCCCAAACTAACACCATATTTCCCCCTCTGAGCATCTGCTGAGACCCTTTCTGGATGCCTCTTATTGCCCCCTCTGGGCATCCATGCCCTTAATTACCTCTGGGAGAATGTGCAAACTGTCTCAACATTCTCCTAAAGGACCCTTTGGAGATATTTTGGGATCATCATCCCTACAGTCAAGACCCTTTCTCGACTTTCCTTTGTTGCCCACCCAGGGCACTCTGCCATGTTTTACTCCCCAAAGTTGTACTCACCGGTGAGATTTGCCAAGAACCTTCTCGACTTTCCCTTACTGCCTCCTCTGGGCATCCATGTCCAGTGGTCCTTTCCTGTGGACTCTTTGTGGACCCCCTGGTCCGCCTCTCGTCTGTCCCCTGGACAGTCTCGGGTACCCAATCAATCACCTGGTGCTGGCCAGTGCTGAAGGGACCTGGTCACTGAAACTGGGTGAGGCACCTCCAGCTCCTCTTGACACGTGCTGTTCTTGGATGGTAGGAGGATCCCAGATGAGCTCCCAATTGCCAGATGTTTATGACCAAAAGGAGACAGAGAAATCCTGAAACTTTTTTCCATAAAAGGGAGAGAGACCACTGGGGCACACACACCCACGGGGTTTTCTCTCTTGGTGTTTTGGAGGGCGCAGCCTCCTTTTATCCCAAACTCCCGGCTGCATGGTGCCCTCTTCCTTGCCCCACTGGCTGAGGTACTAGGAAGGTACAGCCTTCCTGAACTGTCCACCCCATATCCCCCCTCAAACCTACCGTTTCACCCCAAAGTTCAGAAGGTCAGGCTTGTGCAGACCCTTGTCTGTTTCAGGAGCCGAGCTGTCTGGGCTCTGCAAGAAACCTGCTGCTTGAAGTCAGTAGAGACATTAAGATCCATTTCAAAGACATTGACACCCATCCCTTCACCCATCCAATTGTTGGTAAAGACATCAGCTTTCCTTTCATACTGAACACATGAGTTTGTGAGGGATGTCAGCAACATCAGGGAAAATACAAATCTAATGAAGGTGGGACAGCAAGGTAGCCCTGAAACAATGTGAGACTGAAATATATCACAACACCTATTTCTGAAAGAAAATTATATAAACCAGTAGTAATCAGGTTTGTGGAGCTGTTTTCTCCCCATATGAAATGGTTTTGGTATTACAATACTGGGAATGGTTTTAGTTCCCATATTTTGGAAAGGCTGTTTGGAAGCTTGAGGGAGTATGGAAAAAGACAAGGAAATCATTCGAGGGCTGGATAAAATTTTCTTTGTTTAGTTTCTCAAGAAAAGCCAGCTGCATTGTGTTGTGATCACAGTTCTGAAAGCATACAAGAACAAATGCCTGGAATTGGGAGCTGGAGAATGTCCAGGGAGAAACACACCATTGCAAGCAGGGTAAGAGAGACTCCTCCCATCCTGGGTGGTTTTGGGGGCGTATGGATTCAAAACAACTCCTAACAGCAAAACCCTGTAGGGCATGAACATATAAGCTATAAAATATCACTGAAGATAAATTTCGTTAGGCATCATGCAGATCAAAATGTTGAACACTGTGGTCATGGTCCAGAAGCACAATTATCCATTAACAGCAAGTCCGTCACCCTCCAAATTATCTTTTGTCTTTTGTTTTTTTTCCTTTGAAAGAACTATATTTATTAAAGGAATATGTAATTACCAGGTGGCACCCAGACATTCTAAAGGGATCAGCTTAAAGTTATAGTGTTTGAAGTGATGATAACAGCATTTCAGACATCACAACTGTGGTCACATTAAACAGTGACTACCAAATTTCTGAAAGAACATGATTTTGAGTCTGAATGAAAAGCCCATTTGTTGCCCTATTTTCCTATCTGTTTGTTTGTATGTCAGTGCTGGAAATGATGACTGTTGAGTGACATCTAGTGGATATGAAGATGCTGAACACCAGCATTTCAAAGATACAAAACATTTTGAAGTATGTCAGAGTTGTAGTGCTGGCAAAGGGACCACATAATTAAAATGCTGTGCATTGTAGCAAGATGTAGGTAACAAGCCAGAGAGTCAGAATCCAGCTTTTCAAGGAAATAGAAAATAAATCAAAATGTTTTAGATTTCTCTTTTTTAGATCAATTCTTATGTAAAAAAATCCCCACACTGCTTCCTGCTCATTGTCCTGCTTCCAGCTATACTTTATATAATCTCTATACAGAGAGTATTTACCAGCACACTCCCTGAAATCCACAGCCTGTCACACACTAGCCCTGGTATGATGGCCAGGGCCTTCTGATATGTCTTGGATGGGTATTTTTCCTTTTTCATTTCCGTTTCATTTTTCACAATTTAATATGTACTTATCCTTGAGGCTTACTGGCCACAATAAGTCTGGGGTTGCTTTATAGTGAGTCGATGACAGAAAAATTGTAGTTTTTTGTGAGAGATTATTGAAGAAGAATACCTGAAATGCTTGCCTGCCTTAATTCTCTTTTTGGGAAAATGTGTTTCGGAGAAGACCACATTTCAGAAACTGAGATACAGAAACTTTAATTTTTGGAGCTGAAGGGAAAAAATATCAACAGGAAGCTTTTATATTCCAAGGGCATGATTCATCAGGTGTCTTACAGTACACTTAAATTTATTGATCATAAGTATGTAATTGTGGGCTCTGGGTTTTTCACCTTGTCCACAGAGACTTACCAGGGCTCTGTAGGAACTATTAAGCTCCCACTCATTTACTTTGTTTCCCAAGTTCATAAATGTTAATTAATTTTTTTTGGCATTTTTATCAGTCACATTTTAAACAAGTCCCTGGATACAAAAACCGACTGATATTCTATTGATAAGTTAAATCCAAAAATCACTAATATGGGATATGTGGGTGAAATGGTAGAGAGTAATATGTTTTGATTACTCATGGATTCTTACAGTGAAATATAAGTTATAAGTAGTCAGAATGTTGGTGTAAATCAATTCATCAAGTCTGATCTTTGATCGGTTGTAAACTAGAGCATAGCACAAAGTGCCATGCTCGGTTGTTATACTGGATAAATTTGGTAGGGATTAAGCTATGTGTTACAGATAAGCTAATCACATCAATACAAAATTTACTTTGTAACACAAGATCAAAAATTTGAAAAAAAAAATCTTGATTCAGTGGCTCTTGGTCTCTAAGTCTAAGTATTCTTTCCACAAATATCTTCAGAGTCAAGCTACAAGGACCAAAAGTGAGCTGCTTCCTCATTGGGACATAAATTAGTGACATGCTCTATTTTTTTGACAGGTGGATCTCTACATCCCCGTGGTCCTCCCTGAGCTGCAGGAGTACAGCTGCCTCACCATGGTCCCACCATGGACTAGAGGGGAATCTCAACTCCAGCTCCCGGAGCACCTCCTGCCCCTCCTTCTACACTGACCTGGGTATCTGCAGAGCTGTTTCTCTCACATGTTCTCATCCTGCTCTTCTCTGGCCACGATTACATCTGTGTGATATCTTTTTTTCCCTTCCTCTTAAATATCTTATCACAGAGGCGTTCCCATCATTCCTGCTTGGCCGGTGGCACGTCTGTCTTTGGAGCAGCCAGGAACTGGCTGTGCTGGGCATGGAGAAAACTTCTGTCAGCTTCTCACAGCTGCCACCTCTGTGGCCCCCCTGCTACCAAAACCTGCCCATGCAAAGCCTTCTGGTTCTTGTTGTTGCTGCAGCTGAAATACTTCTGCAGCCTTTTAATGAAATAAACCTGTGAGAACTAATTTAGCCTTTCAACTCAGCTACACAGTAGATCCCTCTCAGATTACTGAGCATTATAGGCAGTTTCATTCTCTCTCTCTCCCCCTTTTTTCCGTCCCAGCCCTGAGCTCTGGTCAGAAAACTGACAGATATATGGAGACATTTCTCATCTGGAGATGTGCTTGGTGTTTGCTAAGCCCTTCAGGGCAGGTATGAAGCAGCACTGAGCCTTGCAGAGCTGGGGGCAGCTGTGACCTACAGGCCTGTTGGCTCATGGGTTTCAAATCAGTGCTGCTGCAGATTCCAAATCACTGCTTAGCTGCAAGCCGAGTTATTGCACACAAACTCTGCATGAGCAGGAGCATCCTACCGAGGGATAATAAAAATGCTAATAAAAACGCTGCTGCCACGAGCCAGGGCAGCTGGATGCCAACAGCTTCTCTTGAGCTTTACAACCTGAGAACATGGAGCTTGGTATGAGGCACAAAATGGAGCTGAAAGGTAAAGGACACTGGCTTAGGGCTTGAAGACAAGTTTGTGGTTTGTGAGCTGGAACTGATTCACAGCTGGAGAACATGGATTGTGCAGCACTGCTCAGACCTGCTGTCAGTCTGAAAACATCTCCTTATTGCTCTCATCAACGCATGCTACCAAATTAACAGCATTCAGTTCCCAGGAACAGTCCAGGGAAAGGGCTGAAACTCCAGCCTGAATGAGTTTGCTGGAGGGTTGGGATTTTTTTGCTGTTGTTGCTAATTTAGTAGCAAGTCTGGAGACTGACTACAGATTTTTTAACATCTTTGCTTATCAAATTGATCTGAACTGGACCACAAAGTCCAGGAACCACTCCTGAGGTAGCCCACTTTTCCTCCAGCCATGCGTGCTGTTGTTCTCAGAAAGGAAAAGTAAGAGAAATCCTGTTTCATGGCAATTGTATAGGAAGGACTTTTTTTTCTTATCAGCTTTCTAAGTGTGACATTGTTAACTTTGCAGATAGCTTTGAAGTTTAAGATGTTTGGGCATTTGTATTTATTTATTTATTTTGGGGAATCAATAGCTCATCTACTTCAAATACTGTTAGACTCATTCTTGCCAAAAAAAGTTTCCACTCCAAATCTGTTTTTTTCTCTGCATGTACATAATTTTTTTCTGATTTCAGCTATTTAGCTATTGACGATTCAGAACAAAATTAATTTCTTTTTTTACTGCTACTAAGCCTGAAATACCTGTGCTTTTAAGTGTTATCTCAGACAATGTACATGAAATATTTGTTGGATTCTCTTTCTTAGACTGTAGATTTGTGGAGAGAAAAAGACTCTTAATGTTACAAATTCCAGTTTTCAGAATGGGAATAATTGTTATCTTTCTTTTCATTAGGCATTGTTTGGGAAACATAAATGGATGAGCTATAAAATAATATCTCCAATCTAATTTTTTTCTTTCTATTTTTAATATTTTTGGTCAGAAAACTCTGATCCTGCAAATGAGGCATTACAGGAGAAATCCCGCTGAGATTGTGCTGCAGTGCTGCTTTCTTTATGAGCATCATCTTGACCCACACCCATGATTCCAACAAAGCACCTGGAGGAAGGGACAGCTCTTGAAAACCTGACTGATCTCTTGTTTGGGGGTCACAGAAGGTCATACACCTCCTCCCTTTCACTCTCAGTGACTGGGGGAATCCTAATTTTGTACAGGATGGAGAATACTTGCAAAAGTTTGATACCAAAAACCGAGCAAAAGCCACCCTTAACCAGCACAAAGGAATACCAAAAACATAATTATTATTCTCCTTGTGAAAGCCAGAAATATTTTCCTTATTAGTCAGTAAAAGGTATGTTCTAGTGTGTATATTTATGTTTTATGGTACATTTTGTCTTTCAGTGGTTGCTGGCATGAAATCTTCCCATTGAAGTATGTTTTACAACAATATAGTGACCATTTTTATTTAGCAAAGGTACATGGAAAGCAGGACAGGCTTATAAGACTTGAAAATGAGACAGATAGAAGTCAGTACTGCTTTTTTCATTTTGTGCAAAAACTTTGGAGAACGCTTCTTTCTTTCATTTCGATATACCTCATAAGGTCATCATTCAAACACCCAAAAAAGAAAGCTGGATTTTATTGTTTTTTTATTGTAAAGACCGCTGGTTGTCTTTCAAAGTTATACTAGAACTGAAGTTCAGGCAGGCTCAGACCCTCAGCTTTCTTAATTATTAATATAAATAGTTTGGAAGTCTTTAAAGATGTGTGCCATAAGGAAAAAGAAGAATTAGAAACTTTCAATCTGAGCTGTACACAATTGTCCTAGTCCCAGATGGCACAGTCTTGTGCACGTGAATTATCCCAGTGACTTCACTGGGATTTACTTGTGTGGGCAAAGCTGCTCACAAAGAAAGAGCATTTGCACTTCTGGAGTTCTTCCCTGCAGAGAGAAATAGAAAAAGCTGTGGCTGTACAAAGTGTCAAAAGCAAAAATGTGTTATTTGCACTCTGATCAATGATAATAAATCATAACAAGAAAATCAATTTTTTCTTTGAATCAGGATTAAGAGCAGCTAGAATTACTTGCAAAAATGCCACGAGTAGGCAAGAAATACCAACAGCATAAGCAGATGAACAAATTAACATCAACTGCTGTAACATCCTTCCCATTTCCTGATGGGCAGCAAATAAAAGTTCAGGAACAACACAGCAACTAGTTTTTCTGCGTCAGGTCTCTCCATGTTTAAATTAAGTTCATAAATTAAATTAGACATGTTATTCTATACTAGTTGCTGTTAAAATCGAATACTGTTTACTGCTGGTATCAATATATTGTCCAATTCCATTTGCAGCTCCACCAGTGGTCATTAGTTTGCCTTTGGCAAACCCTGCAGGGATTTTACACAAAAGCTATTTAAAACATGTACCTTTCCCCGTAAAGCCCAGCCATGAAACCTGTGCTTTGAAAGTGTAACACAACAGAATTGCTTTTAAGGATAGTGTCCTGAAAATTTACAAGCTGCCAAGGTCAAATTACAAAGTTGCAATCAATGGATATGAGGCTCGACTAGACATTATTTGGTGGAGGGAGAGCACTCACACATCCAGCTCCTATCAATACGCAGTGCTCTGGTATTCACTGCAGCTTTCTCCAGTTGGTTCCCACTGTGATCTCCAGAAGACTCTGAAGAAATTTATTGTAGTAGTACAAGGAGATCATGTGAAAAACCCCTGGGCAAACGTCTGGTTGCTTTCTCCTTCCATATTTCAGCAATTTTCAGGATTATTGGGAAAGTTTAATTGTTTATTTATGCCCTGGTTTGAGACAAATTTGGAGGAACGTCCAAATGGGAACATCCTCTGATAGAAGGTGGGTTACAGCCACCCCTCCCCCACCAGGTTCAGGAAAAAACTGGTTTATATCCTAATTTATAATCAGGATTTTAAAAAATAAGAATAAACTGTTTTCTTGCTTAACTGTGTTTACTTTTTATTACTTTCCCTTTCCTTGTCCTCTTCCTTTTCCCCTTTTCCTCTTTCTATCCGTTCTCTTTATTTTTCCTTTATTTTTTCCCCTTTCCCTGTTGTCCTTTTCATCTTTTCCCTTTATTTTCTTTTTTTTTAATTTTGACTCTCTTCCTTTTTTTTTTTTCCAATTACTTTTACCATAGCAAAAGACAAATCAAAGTTTGGGGGAGAGGTTGTGGGATGTTTGTCTCTTGTGGCAATGATCATCAGTGAGGGAATGTTTCCTGCAAGGATTCACACTGTAATTGAAGGAGGTAGTTGAGCTATTGGCAAAGGCAATCCTTATCCTCAGCATTCATTATTTAGTGAAGTTTTAAGAGCCTTAAGCAAAAGGTTAGAGGTTAGAAAAAGTTTCTGAAGTTAGAAGAAGTGGGCAAGACATATAAAAACCAAGGGAGTCCATCCAGGCAAACCCACACCTAACCACACACTGTTTCTTAGTCCAGAAAAAAGACATAATTAGAAAAGCAGCATTTTAATTTAATTTAATTTTCCTGCTTTGTTGAGGTTCTTGTAACAACTTCACCAGCATTGTTTCTAGACTGCAAGTCACTGCTTATCTATTGATGTGATTTTTTCCTCTCATTATTTCCTTGGAGGAAAAAAGAAAAACAACCTTAAGTATTTATTCAAGTATTTATATATATATATATTTTTTTTTTTTTGAAAGGGCTGGGGTCGGTCCATTTCGTGTTTATTTTATTTTAAAATGTATGTGGTTTTTGTGTATTTATGTGAAAGAAGGAAAGGACAAAGAAAATTGTGGCTTGCATAAGAAGCACTAGATGGTGCTGTGAAGAAAAGTATCCAAGCTAGGTCTCAGCAGCCTAACCTGGGTGCTGAAATTTGGATAGCCACCTTTGTTAGCTTTACAAAGCAGGGATACATTGCTGGTTAGGATTGCACTTGATTACTTCCCTTAGGGTTGGACAGTGGTGGGAGCTGTCATCTGATCAGCACATGGAAGAGGTCGGGTTCTCCAGGCAAATGCCAGGAAATGGAGACGTCTTGTGTGACCTTTAGCCCAGTCACAGGTGGCAGCTGAGACCTTCTCAGATGAGAACCAACAGTAGGACAGGATTTTAAAATCTGTGGGGCATCACCATAGAGAGTGGAGCAAAGCTCCTACAGGTCTGTTGCAGCCCAAAAGATGCCGAGCACCGTTCTGAGCTAATTAAGGCATCAATGATTTCCTAGCCTGTTATAGAAGCTATGAAAGTGGTGCCCACAATTCCTGCCAGCAGAGAGCTTCACATCAGGATGGTAAGTACTCCCCTACCCATTATTTATCCTCCTGCCTGACAGACATGATCATCTGCTCAGATGCAGCCTCCGGGCTTTGTCTCCTTTTAAAATTTTCCCTTTGTTCCAGCTATCAGCAGAGGGAAAGGTCTGAAAATGCAAGTGCAGCTGCCTGGGCTGCAATGGCTCTGCAGGCAGTGGTGCTGAGTGCCTGCCCTCTCCATGGGAGCAGTGTGGCCAAGGGCTGCAGCTTGCAGTTTCAAGCCAAATGCCATGAAAATGGCCCAGCCCAGTGCTGACGGTGAGATGTCTGTACTCACCACTCCCAAATTTGCAACTATTTAATTCCTGAATAGACACCAATCAATTAATTTCCCCCAGGACAAATGGTGCAAGAGTTTATTACCTGAAAGACAAGGCTCAGCCCTTCTGCGACCGTGTTAGACATTTCCAGTGACACTGCTCTCTTCCTCTTCACCATCCCTTCATTCAGAACAATCCCCTTCTACTCTTCCTCTCCCTGACTGCCAGAGTCTCAATCTATGAAAAATGGATTCATACAATTTTATTTTATATTGATGTTATCCCTAAACTTCAAGAGGCATAATTTATTTTGCCATCTTTATGGCGTTCCCACTTATTCTTAAAACACTTCAAAACACAGCAGATATACAGAAGGGAGCTTGAATGTCTGGTGAGTGGGGTTTTTAAGTTAAAATTATAGTATTTTAATACTTCACATGCAATGATCTCTTTGTAAAGTTTTCATAATGTCAGAGAAGTTCATAGAGTAAATTAGTTTGACTTCACTCAGAGTGCTAACATTTATAAATCTACAGTGCTGCCTTTCTGAATATATTTATTGCTGCAGAGAGGAAGGGGGATCAAAGGGCTCTAACACTTATTTCTGCCATCATTTCTCATCTCCGGCACAGTTTGAATTTTGTATACATAGCAGTTTCTTGCTCCAGAGATGTCAGAAATTACCTGGAGACTGCTTACAGGACATTAGAATAGAATATGGACAAACCTGTGAAAGAGTAGATGCTGCGTGCATTAAATATTAATGGCCCACATAAGTCACGAATCCAGATTTGCTTGCAGATTTGTTGTGTGCTGTATTTTGCAGTGTGAGCAGAGGAATAAAGCTAGAGTCTGTCTTCTCTGAGTGCATTTCTCTTCCACATGTTATTTTAGCCTTGACAATAATAAAAGGAGAGAAATAAACAATGCAATTTTAGTGATTAAAAGCATAAAAACACATGAGGAAAATGTCTGATTGTAAAAGATCACCAAAGTAACGACAGTAATTTCTGGTTCTGCAAGGACTGAGGCCTTGAGATGATAAATTCCCAGAACCTGGGAGGATTATTGAGTTCTTAGCTTATTGCCTATTAAACACCAAGCCACCCAACAAGGTGCCATTTTTCCCCTCAGCAATAAGAGAATTTATTTTTTAGATTTTCAGCATCATGGCTCACTCTAGGATAATGCTGTTTGAAAAGCTCCACCAGGCTGAGTCATACAACCTCAGGAGAACTTCATGGTTTTGATAAAAAATATTGATGTGATCCCTAGAAGGTTAACCCCCCCCTCCCATCCAAGGTGAAAGAAGAGAACCCAAAATTTCTCAACCATTGTTTCTTAGCATGGAGTTCATAATTTTTTTAGTGTTTTGGGACGGTAGTACCTTGAAGACTACACCTGAGACATCTTATTGTCTCAGTAATTTCCTGTGTGATTGAGCAAACCACACCAAAGCAATTTGAAGAATCACAAATGCCTTCTTTCTGGGTGAGAGGGGATGGAGGGAAGATGTGCCACACCCATGGTGTCTGGTTTTGGGCAATATTAAGTATATCTGTAGTTAAACAGCAAATAAACAACTGCTGTGATATATTCGGAGAATCTGGAATTATTTGGGATCATTGCAGCCATGGGGCTTGACCTTTTCTGTAGCACAGAGCAAAAATCTCCTCACATGTTTCTTCTGGAGTCCCAAATATCTGAGGCATAGCATTCCTTCTGAAAGATAGTTGGCCCTGGCTTAAGTGCTTTCCATGTTTGCGGTTAAAAGGAGAATTTTTAGTGCAATTATTACTAAATGCTATTAATAATATTAGAAATCTAATGGTGGGAGTGAGACCACGACTTTTCCTTTGACTTACAGCAAGCTTGCTTGCCAAAGTCACTCCAGATTGTTTTGTCTTACTTGTTTTTTGCAGAATTCCAGTGCTGGAGGCTCCATAGCCTCCATAGGAATGTGGCCCTTAGGACACAGTTGGGCCCTGGCAATAAACAAACCTTCCATTTATTTTTTTAAATGTCAGAAGACAGTTTCACCTGGGAAACAAACTGGGGGAAGCTTTAGATTTCAAGTTTTTCTACAGGTGTTCTCCATCCCTACCTTTTACTGCCTTGACAGAAACTGCTAGTCCCCTCCAGATTGTCTGGTTGGCTGTAATTTGAGGTGGATTTTTTTAGGAAGTGCATTCAGTGGCTGAGGACTCTTGTGGGAATCAGAACTCCTCGATCATCTACCATGCAGATTTTGCTGTTTCTTCAAAGCCGGAGAAAGGGAGTTCTGAAGTGATTTTACAGATCTATCTTCTTTTGTAAGAGTTATGGAATAGAAATGAGGTAATCACCCACATATCAGCTAGAGTTTTGCTACTACCAATAGCTGTTAAATAAATGTTATTTGCCTTCTTCTGATCTTCTACATCTCTGAACTGCCAGTTTCAACCCAGCAGTCAAAAGAGGCCATTGAGAAAGAAAAAGAACAAAGAGTGCATACTTATTGTGAAAATCATGTTTCAGAAAGTCACTGTGCCTATATCTGGGAATTTAATTTTCAAGCACAGCTCCCTGAACAGCTCCCTGCACAATCTGGCATTATCAGGGAGCAAAAGAGACATTAGGGGTCGTCTCACACAACTGCTACATTTCTTTAGTCATGGAAGTACCCACAAAACAGTGGCATTTACAAGCATCCTTCCACCTTCTGTAGGGCTGTCCTTGCCAGCAGAGGAGGCAGAAGTGAACTTGTTAATCCACATAAAATCGGGAAGGAATGACTTTGTAATAGAAATTTGCAATGTGAGGAAATCAGCGGATACACTTTTAAAACTGCAGCATAGTGCAGTTTCCTGCACTTCCTCTTTTTAATTAGCCTTTTTATTTTCTGAGGTAAATTTTAATGAGTAATTTAGTAGAGCATTGTGGTATTTTATTCATTACTGAGTTATGATCCTATCAACAGTATTACATTTGTTATTATTGTTATTACTATTATTATTATTATTATCTTCATGACCACACAATGCAGCTTCTGGAAAATAAGTGAAGGCTGGCACTGCACCACCAACAAAATAAATACAGAGAAGTGTGGCTAACACTGAAACATATTCACTTATTTTCCATGCAACACTTTAATATCATTTGCTTTACTACTTTATGTGGTAATTTTATTTCCATCCACTGATAATTTAGAATTGCTTTCTACTTGAATTCTGAAACTCATCCTGAATTATGCAACTTGTGTCTGAGATCACCCCTATTCTCATTTTACAGTTGTACTGACTCTTCTTAAAATACCAACATATTTCCAAGGAAGGAGTATGAAATATTTACTTTCAACCTCACTTGGCACCTTTTGGAAAGGAAAGAAAGAAAAAAAAAAAGGATAATATAAAAGAATGTTACCAGGAATATTGCTGTGGCTAGACAGCAATACAAAGGACAGACTGAATTCACTAAAATGTGAAACTTAATATCAGAATTGTAATTTAGTTTTGAAAAAGTGTTTTTCAGTCTCCTGGTATCAGGAAATAGTTACCAGGCAACACCGTAGATATTGGTAATACAGGCAGATCTATTCAAATAAAAATTATTCAAAACATTGTCATTATCAGTGGAGCTATGTTATTGCTAGATTCATAACCCTTGGTATCCAGACACTTTCATATTCTACTTCTTGAGCAAAAATCTGCTTTTCCTGAGGAAGGTGCCCTTAAAGTTACCTCTGTTAGAGGAAGCTTGTGGGGATGTGCCACCATCTGCTGTAGTTCCACCTGTATTTTGCTGGGTTGAATGCAGCAAAGGCTGCCAAGCACAGAAGGGCAAGTAGATGGTGAGTACATGCACAGTGTGCGTGAGCAGCAGCAAAGGAATAAGAACACTTTTGCAGCTTTTGACACGGGATTTCAGCAAGAACCTTTGTATTGAATTTGAAATGTTCAATTATTCCTCAGGAAAACAGCAAATAAATGGTTTAGATCCAGAAGGATCTCCCTTTTGCTTAGAATCAGCCTACATTTTTGAAGAAGTAGACAGCCCAGATGCTGAATTGTGTCTTGCAAGCTGGCTGCATGGTACAGAGCCAGGGATTGCCAGTCCCTTGCCACGTGGCTTTGGGCAGATGCACCATGGATATTGCTGCAGATTGGGTCAAACTGGTAGGAAAAATCATGGTCCTTGGCTGCAAGAAGTTCTAGAGCACCTTAAAGCAGGCAGCTGAGTTAATGGTCATCTCCAAAGCCCAGGAAGGAGCCTTATCCCTGTTCAATGCAAAGCTATGTGCAACTGGAACCCCACTGGCCAGAACAATGGACTTGCATTTCAATTCTATGCAGCACTGGAGAGTTTAGGGGACACATAGACACTGCAGGCAGTCAGTGATCGTTGTTGCAGCACTGCCCAGCTGTATAAAGGGAGTCTGGCCCAAGGAAAGGCCCTTTCAGAAAGGAGATTTGAGTGTATGTTTATCAATTCCCCACAGAGCGGTAAAAAAGGACACTTCTCCTTTTCTTGAGAAGGTGCACCATTATATCCAAGTTATCTGATGCCCTCATCAACTTCATCTCCTGGATGAAACAGATCATAAGACCCTGACTCTTTTGCTTGACCACTTGGCCCAAGCATGGAAATGGTCCTGAGACCTGTGATAAATGGAAGAAAAAGTGTCAAGAATTCAGGGGAGGGCTATAAAGAAATGGCAGCTGTTTGGAAGGTCTGATTTACAGTAATAATACCCAATCACCTCAACCTGTGTGTTAAACAAGCTGCTCTAAGGACACCTGGAGCACTCTCTGCACCTCAAGGGAAGATCTCCCCTTCTGGGCTTTTTTTCTGTATCAAATGGCACAAGGAGAACATTTACTTGCGGAGTTTGGGGCATCCCATTTCCAGCTGGTATCTGACTGTAAAACAAATGATATCTGGCACAAGTTAGAAAGACTTGAGCTTGGGCTAAATCATCAAGTTGGAACTGCCATCTTCTGCAAACAGTTTTGGGGCTGACACTCATGAAAGGCTGGGGGACACAGGAGGGGTGTCTGCTTTTGCTGTTACCAGTCTCCTGATCCAACAAACCAGGACTGCTGGACTCGCCTCAGTAGAGCAGAAAGGAAGAAACAGCAAGAGCCAGCAGGGCAGGGATATCTGCTTTCTATCTCCTGTCTCCTGTGAGGACAAAGCAAGCTGGGGAAGCCAGCAACCACTTAGTTCCACTTTTAAATTTAGGCTGGAGGAGATGCATCCATTTTAACATGTACATCTTCTCAAATGATAGTGACATCTTTCTTTCTTGGTGTAAATGCTTGTAAGGACCACAGTTTGGATCCTCAAGGGTTGCCTGCTGTGGGCAATTAAAAGGTTCTGATAAAGACAGTCTTTTATCACAGAGATCTCTCTTCATAGGCAGTGGTAAGAGTAACCCTCTCACAGGATGATAAACATTCTAAGCTGAAGATTACAATTTTTAAATGCAAACCCTGTGACAGAAAGCCACAGTGCTCGTCCTATCTTGTAAAGATGCTACATGCTGTATGTTTCTGAACTTCTGTCTATGCCTATCTTCTTATAACGTAGAGAGAGAATGATTTGTTACAGTGTTTGTACCCAATTTAATTTAAGATGAGAAATCAGCGAGTAGGAAGAGAGGGTGGAAGGAGGGGGGCAGGACCTGCTCCATTTACAGCTCTTAAAAATAGCATGTGAAGCCAGAAACATATAAAATTGAACTAGCCATATCCACACGCAATGCATTTCCAAACAGAGAGTATCTACAGTGCTTCCCAATTATGTTCAGTTCACTGCAGCAGGTGACCCCAATTTCTTTGAAAAATCTTTATAGCAGTCCTTTTTCAGAGAACCTGAATGGGGTGCTCAGAATAAAAGTCAAGGCCACAAGAGTTTCACTTACTTGGGCTTCCTTTGGATTAAAGTGTGTGGATTACATGACCAGGGAGAAAGCTGGAGGACAAAGATGTGTCACCTGCGCATGGGCATTTAAAGCCAGTGGCAAGATGAGTTGAAGATCATCAAAATGAAAAGCTGAGACATCTGTTTTGTTCACCACCTGGAGGGCTCATGCCCTGCCTCTGTTTCTTTCTCTTACTGCTCCCATGTGCCCTGTGGCTGTTGTGGGTTGGTCCTGCCCTTGGCAGCCAGGTGGGGTTGATGCTGCTGGGGCCCCCCCATGCTGGTGATGTTGCCCTGGTTGGATCTGTAAGGGTTGGATCCCAGGTGGATCTGTAATGGCAAGGCGGGCCCTTGAAGGGATGTCTGGGATGTCTGTACTTTGGCCAAGCTCTTTTCTTGCCCTACATACTTGTTAAGGGAATGGACTCACTTTGGTTTTGTGGCTGTTAATAAAGCAATGCAACGGAGAACAGGTCTGGTTTTATGTAATATTTATGTTAATAATTATTTTAGGGGCGTTGGCATGTGAATGACCACAAAGGGCACAAATCAAATTTGCTGGAGACACCATGAGGAAGCACCAGTGTAAAGAGCATCAGGCTGTCACAGGAGGAAGAACTGGAGGACCTCAGGGGAAAAAGTAATAGAAGTGGAATTAAATTTTATAGTGCAGAGTGTAAATGGGCTTGGCCTTGGGGACTATTATCACTTTTTTGCTCTATAGTGGGAGCTCATTAGCTAGGGATGACTGATGCTAGAAGGATCTGGGGGTATTGGCCATGGGACAACTGAGAGCCACCAGTGCTGTGAAAAGGCAATGGCAATCCAAGAACACCTCTGACAGGTTACCTTCAGTAAGGATGAGGGAGAGTTCATGCCATTTTACAGGCTACTACTTAGACCTCATCTGCAATACTGTCTCCAGTTTTAATCAGTCATAGCTAAGAAAGATGAATTCAAGTATGAGCAGTTTGCAGTGAAAGGCTCAGATGTGTCTGAAAATGGAGGGAAAAAAATGTGCTCGAAAATCATCATGCTCAAGGAAAATCCCAGACTATGATGTCCCCTAGTTTGTTACTTCAGGGTTTTTTTTTTTGTATTGCTTTAGCACTGGACATTTAAACACTAGATAAACAAAATACAGTTTGCTTTACAATGAAGAACAACTCCTCTATGCATTTGCAATAACAAAAGTGTGTATCTTTGTGCTAAAATGGCCAATTTAAATTGGATTCCAAAGCTATAGCTTAGTCATCAACTTGCAGTTTGTAGTAACACAGGCCTGAATATCTAAAACAATTTCCAGTGGTGCATAAATGACTTCGTGGCATTTGGAAATGTGTACAGGAATGGCTCCCAAGCCAGCCGAAGTTAATGAAAATAAAATTAAAAAAATAATAATAAAAAGTGGAGAATTTTTGTATTTTCATTGTAGTCTTAATTCATTGTTATACCTACTAGAACATATAATATTCTTTTGCAACCATGATTGTATTTCATCATCTGCGTTAGCCACCACACACTTTCTGGCTACTTTATCCTCTTTTCACTGCTTTCCATACAGATTCAGTCTGCATGGCATGGCAGGCTTCAGGAAGCTGGAACAGTACCTCTTGGCCATAAACTGAAAACAAGCAGGAGCCAGAACACCACAGCTGCCTCCTCTCTCACCCTCTGCCCTGGGTCTCTCTGGAGGTCTGGGGCCAAGTGGTGGTGTTGGGGGGTGTCTCGGCAGTGCCCAAGTCACTCCCCAGCTGTGCTGTGTTTAGTGCAGGACCTGGGCATTTCATGGTTGTGCCTTTTTTCACCCTCAGCTCGTGCAGAGCCAGTCTGAGATGTTATCAGTGGGTGATACACAGATTTTCGGCTCTGTTATATCCAGGGGGCTGGAGGGAGTTGAACTATTCCTGCTGCCTACCTACTATATCCTAGAATTTCCATCCATTTTCCATAGATTGGTTGAGGAGGGGAAGTCTCTGAGGATGCTGTCACTGTTTTTCTTTCGGTGGGAAGTGTGAATTTTACTTTTGGCACACAAATCCTAATTCTGAAAACTAATGCACTCCCTTACTTTTGGGACTGGGCCATCTGTTTACAATAAGAAAGGTAATGGATGTTAAACCCATCTGTGGTCTCTTCTCAGAAGCTGCTTGGTTTCCCCAGATCTCCATTCCCTCCCTCTCTCCTCACCAGCCTTGGAGGTGAGTGATGCTTCCCGTGGGACACATCACAGTTACCTGCTCCTTTCACTTACTGACAAAACACCGTTGTTTAAAAGTGATTTTGATGTAAAGCTTAAATGAATGAAAGGTTTGGAGCACTGTTTTGTTAAATAAACAATGGGTGAGCAAAGATTTTCTCATGAGGCAGGGAGCAGGCTGCAGCCCATGAGCAGCCCTGTGTCCAGCTTTCCTCTACCCTTTTCCTAAGGGACCCTCACAGCCTCTCCCTTCTCACACAACTTGGTGAACACCTGCTTCTTGACTAAAATTTGGGTATTCCACTTGTGTGACAGGAAAGACCATCGTTACTTTTAAGAAGCATCAATATACTTCAAAGCACGTAGCAGAGAGTTCCTTCCCTGTGTTATCACCTGTCCAGATGCCTTACTCAAAATTACTAGACACATTTGGGGTATTGGCATATCTGCATTTAGACCAGCTAGTATCTGATGCCCTGTCCTGTAAGAGAGGGATGGAATGGTCACACAGCTTTCCTGTATCTTCTTACAGGGTGCAAACCCTGTTTCAGAAAAAATGTTGGGCTCCTGTGGCCAAACTCGTCAACTGCTGTTTGTTTAAGACAGAAAAAAAAGTTTCAAGGCCTTATCTAGGGGATACATGGAAAGGTTTGCACTGAGCATCACTGTGCATAGTCTAGAAAACACCTGCTACAACATTTTGTAAAATATATTTTGAGACTGAAAGGCCAAACAGTATAGAGATGCTAATCAGCTTAACCCGTCAATATCTGTTTTCTGAGCGTGGACCAGAGAACGGTATCTTGGATACAGCACAAACTGACAGACAATATTACTGTCAAGCAGAGAAACTATCAGGTCATACTTTAATTCTTCTCAGCTGTCCAGGGAGTTTATTTAATCTCCAGTGCAAAGGGAGGATTCACAGATCTATCTAGCCTAGGCAGAATAGATGTTGTAAAGGCATATTTAATGGCATGTTGTTAAGATTTTATCATGGCCCCTTGTGGGCTTGGAAATATGGAAGCTGCAACCATTCTTCTGCCATAGCAAAGAAGATACCCTTTTTAGAATAGTTTGTGATCTACAATACATAATCTTTACTGCAGATAGCATCCTGAAGATTACTAGTTTTATCTATTTCTTGGTCAATTTGAATTCTCTTTTTATAGTCTGTGAAAATACCTGTATGCACCTTTGTACATGTCATCCAAGAGTGTTTATAAAGTGCAGACATGCTCTCTTTTTTTCCCTCATTTCTTCAGGAGCATCAGTGATGTTTCTGTACTACAAGATGAGTTTAAAGTAGCTCTAGTCTGAAGTAGACCCATATAACCAGACTGAGATAATCTCACAGATGGAGCCCTCAGGAAAATATGCAGATGCTCAAGTCTCAGACTGCACGGAAGGCCAGAGCCTGGCACTGGTATTGGACTGCAGGAGAGATGAAAGCTGTGTAAGATGTGACCAGATGAGTGATCTACCCAGCCTGGTGGCAGGGCTAAGAGATGGGAGAGAAAGGTTAAGCCAAGGAGATGGACCAGTAGAACCATGCTCTGGCCTCTCCCACATGGGAGCAGAGACCAGAAAGAGGCAGCAACGCCCATGAGCCTCAGGCATAGACCAGGATATCACAGAACAGCAACAGAAAAACATTTCCTTCCAAGTAGTTTGAAATCTGCAAATTCAAACTCTCACACAAGAAGGGGCAGAAATTTGAAGTGTGGCCTTTTGAATGTTACTCTGACCTGGGCTTTTCATTCCACCCCCATGCAAACTACATCAGGTGTAGCAAACCCCACAGTTTTAACAGTGATGTGTTAGCATTTTTTACTTAAAAAATTCCAAAGGACACACATTGCTGGGTATTTGTTTGTTGAGCTTGTCTAGGTTTGCATGTAAGCTTAAGCCTTTAATAAAGCATTAAAGGTAGGACGGGAAAGCTGCTGCCACTGCTCCTCAAGTCACATTTATCACAGCACTTTTTAAATCAGCAGCACAGTTACCACTGTTACTGATACTTAACCTTGGAGGTGGCTAGCCAAAATTTCAACTCCTAAATCTAGACAAATCAAAGAAACAAGTCAGTCCATCTCATTCTCAGTTGCTCAAAGTTTCTTCTTGGCTAAAATGAAATTAAAAATCCAGCCCATATTTGCTATGATTTTACCTATGTCAAGACATCCTGTTAAGCATAAATTGTTTTACTTGCATCTCTGAAAATTCACAAATCTCAGGAATTAGAATGCTAACAAAAAATAAATTAAAAATTCAGTACCTACAGACAGCACCTTTGTGGAGAAGCCAAGCCCAAGAAAAGCCATGTGTATCTGAGGAGTACTCCCAGACCACAAGCACGAGCAGCATTAAAGCTGGGTGGGACAGCATTGTCTCTGCTTCTGCATTTGTTAAGGTATCTGATGTGCAGAGGAAAAATAAGGCCACTGCTGACAGTGCTGTTGTGCTGGCTTCTTTCTCAAAGCGTTGTGCCTGGGCAAGAAGAAAGCACAGAAAACATTGTTGACAGTTCCATTGCATAATGCTGAAAATGCTGTTCCTAGGTTTTCTGTAATCACTTTTGCCTTTAAACATGTGATTTAGTTATAAATTATCACCCTGACCACAAGCACTTCCTCCATAAACTCACTGAAAAGCAAATTAACCTTTTCTCTCTAGAATGAACTCTCTTATTAATATGAGAATCAATTCAGTCCTTTTTGCTTTGCTAGCCCCAGCCTGTTTGCACTTTCCAGGCTGAGTAGTGACTGCCCTGTTAGTCGCTTAAGCAGAATTAATTTTAAGAGCCAATTAAAAAACTCCAGCCCAATAATACAGGAGGTGATGTTCTGGAAAGCTTTTCATTACCGCATCTGTGGTTTCTTATTGAAAAACAGAATGTCTAATTATTGCCCTGATCCTTCCATCCTGACCTTGGGCCAGCTCCACAGGTGGTGAACACTACTGCAGTTTAACACACCAGCACAACTTAGTAGCGTATTATTATTTAGCACCTGTTCTGAAGTGGTATGCATAAAATCTTACTCATAGAAGCATGTGGGCTTTTTATTACCTGAGGAAGAATTCATTCAAAGAACAGAAGTCCACCAAGACCAAAGGAACAAAGTCTGCATGCAGTGATGACAGAGCTGCAACAGAATCCAGGTGCTGGATGAGTATGGACACACGGGGCAACGGGAAAGGTTACACAGGGTTCTCACTTTCCTACAGTCACTGCAGATGCTAAGGAATATGTTCTCCTCTGCTTGTCAGGCTATCATCTCTCTCACCAAAACCCAAACAGGGTTAGTAGAAAGACATTTCCTCTTTCTATGCTCTCTCTTTTTTTCCTAGACTCAGTGACGTAGCTTTGATTTTCCTCTCCCGACCACCATCGATGTATCTCTCTTTTGCAGGGAAGAATGTGGAGCAAGATGCATCCATATTCAGTCTCACTAAAGAACGGGGTCTGAAAAGTTAATGCATTCAGACTTCTGATAGCAGCAAAATAATTAAATCTGCAGTAAAACACTGACTCATGTGGTACCTTAGCAAAATGTCAAATTTCATGGTGGCACAGCATCACTTCTGTCCCCAGGCTCTCAGGAGCGTTGTTTGAAACTCTTTGATGACTCAAAGGAGATTAAAAGCATATGTTTTTAGGACACTTTCAGAAACATAAAAAAGACAAAAAGAAAAAAGCTGAGATTCTGTGGCAAAGGCTGAAGGTTCCTGCAGAGGGAAATGCTGAGGAGAGCTCTTTCACACAACTCCTGCCTACATGCAAGCTTAGGGACGTGATCCAAACCCACATCCAAACCCCCTGGTGTTGCAATGGGGATACTGCAACACGTGTATCAGACAACAAGGCCCGTGGAAAAGAAATATCTATGGACGGATTCTTGGTAGCTGTTTCAGAGATGTTTCTTTCTCCAGCCGCACGGCCGGAGCTCTGCTGAGGAACTGTTACAGTCACGGGACCAGAGGATCCTTCCCGCGCAGAGGAACACAAGCCAACCAACGGGGAACGAGGCTGACCAGGGGCAGGGAAACCCCGTGTCTTCCCCCAGGGCTCCTGTCCCAGGACCACATGGCAGGGGGGAAGGGACCCCAACATTTCACCCGTTTATTTTTAACAAAAAGAGATTTAAAACTTAACATTGAAAACAACTGGATAAACATAACAAGGACAGTTTCAAAACAAAACAAGCCACCCTCCTGAGTCTTTAAATGTCCAAACAGATGCTCTGGAACATCTTAAGGCTGACAGAAGGGAGACAGGACACTGAGCGTGCTTTGTGGGGAAACTGAGGCAGGAGAGGGTTTCTTCCATTTGTACCTATTGGAATTCTAAACAACAATAGTTAATTTCTTCCCTCCTCCTCTTCATCCCCCACTCAGCATTGGAAAGGGATTTTTGGGGAAAGAATTGGCAAAGGAGTGGTTTTGTGAGGGAAACCATGGGTGAAAAAATGGATTGGGAATACACTGGGGGTAATAGGATATAGGGTAAAAGGAAAAGGGGATTAGGAATGGGAGACTGTAGGGACTGTTCATAATGCGGATATTGTCTAACATGACTATGATTTTTAGCATATTTACTGCCTTTTACAGAAACACCATCAGGCCCAGTGACCTCTGCTGCTTGTAACCCTTTTCTACCTTGCACAATTTTGAACTCTACTACTTCTCCATCTCCTAAACTTGGGATGTATTTTTCAGGGTTATTCTTTTTAATAGCAGTTCTATGAACGAATATGTCTTCTTGGTTGTCACATCTTGTTGTAAAACCATGATTTTGCTTAACATTATACCGTTTTACTATTCCTAAAACCTTAGCTACAGTGATTTTTTCCTTTTTCTGAGTGGCTGCTGTTTTCTGTCTCGCTGTGTTTTTGGTTTCTCTTTCGCTTTTGCTCTCTCCCATGTTGGAATTGCCAGGGCTGCTGGGGCCATCGGGGCTGCTCGTGCCTGCGCGCTCTTCCTGGGGTCGCATTTGGGGCCGCACGGGCCACTCCGCTCAGCTCCCTGTGCACGGCCACCACCTCTGCTCTCAGTTGCGCTGCTGCTGCCTGGGGCCGTGCCCACGTCTCGGCTGGGCCCCCGAGCGACAACACCCCTGATCCAGTGCGCGTTTCGGCTGGGCGTGGCTCTGCTCCACCACCACCGCTGCCCGCATGCCGCTCCTCTCACAGGGCTCGCTCCACCATGCGCTGCATGGGGCTGGGTGGGCACCGCCGGATCGCGCCTGCTCCCGCCACGCCTTGCCCTGCTGCTGACACGGCAGCTCGCGTGGCTCTGCCCGTGCACGGGAACTGCCTCGCTGCTGTCAGAGTGCTCGGCACACGTGGCCTGGGTCGCACGGTCCCTGAAGCAGTTTTAACTTTGCAAGGACACAGCTGACATTGCTCAACAGTCTCGGTAATTAAATAATATTCACGAAAATATTCTTCCATCGGCATATATTTTGACTCAGAAATTAACTATGTCCAAACAGTCTTCCAAAAGTCTTTGGTTAGAATCAAATCCCAAGAAACGTAGGAAAAGTTCTTAAACAACCATGCCAGGAAGTGTTTCAGCTCCTTTTGATCTTGAATTAAGCTAAAATTTACAAATCGTTGTTCAAGAATCTTTTCAAGTTTAAGATAAATGTCCATATGCAGCTTGGAGAGCCAAGAGTCTTTCCATGGTTCCTCCATAGTTTAGAAATGGGACAGCAAAACAAAAATGAGAGAAATTCGGAGTTTACTCACAAATCAGTCGCTGTCCTTAGGGATCAGGGATTGTTCTGCTCGCATTATCTACCATTTATTACCGTGGCGATGTTGCAACACATGTATCAGACAACGAGTCCCGTGGAAAAGAAATATATATGGACTGATTCTTGATAGACGTTTCAGAGAGATGGTTATTTCTCCAGCCGCATGGCCGGGATCTGCCGAGGAACTGAGGCAATCATGGGACCCGAGGGTTCTTGCCCACGCAGGGGAACACAAAATAACCAATGGGGAACGAGGCTGACCAGGGGCAGGGAAACCCCGTGTCTCCCCCCCAGGGCCCCTCTCCCAGGACCACATGGCAGGGGGAAAGGGACCCCGACATCCTGGAGCACCACCACTGATTAGCATCCTAATTTTGGACCTGCACGAACACCACTGGCAACTTTCTCATGTCTCTGTAAGTATATAAAGGATTGCTGCATTTCTCAAAAGCTCAAAGCAAAGCTTGTATCAGCTGGGACCTAGAAACAAAACCTCCCTCCCAATGAGGACTGATCCGTGGGTTTTTGGAGGGCTTGTCAAGGATGCAGAGGCAACAGGCTGTTTTCTTTTAAAAGATGGTCAAAGGAGGGGGTGGGCCCCCTTTTCACACAGCAGCCTTGTCGTGTGGGCAGTCACCCAACAGACAAGAAATTGGGAGTTGCTCCCAGGACTGTTGCAGTGTTTTATATACTTTGGAATAAGCCAACAGTGGATAAATATCCTTGGAAATGAGGGACCTTCTCTTTCTTTTCTGGCCCACTGCACCTTGGGTTAATTTAAGAGAAATGCAGCATATTCACTTTCTGTCTGTGACCCAGCAAATATTTAACTATTTCTCACCAAGGGAAATGTGAGATCTCTTCCATGTCCCTGGGAATAATTGCCACATTGCAAACCGTGCACAATCTTGAAGACTGAAAAAAAAAAACAGGGACTTGTGAGAGCTCTCCCAGTTTCTGGGGGATAATTAAAGACCCCAGTGTACACGTGGGCTCACGCTGGCTGCCGTCACAAGTTTTTGCTGCCAAGGACATGAAACACTTGTAAGGAGAGTCAAGGATGCATGTAGGTCTGGATCAATTTACTTGGTGGTTGGGAAAAGGAGAGGGAACCTGGGTACAGAATGGAAAGTTAACAAAGACACAGGGGAGGAGAAAAGTAAGGATGAGCTTTCCTGCCATTGCACACTTGCATGCTGCAGAATTTTGGGCACAAATCCTACTAAAAATGTCCTTTTTATTATAGCTGTCTCCTGAAAAAAAAATTCAGCCCATCAATTCACTGCTCTGAAATTAATCTTTACCCTTTTGCCAACGTGTACATTTATGAAGGGAACACATAATACTTTCCAGAAGTATAATGTTAGTATCTGTAAATATATTGCTGACCTCTTTATCTTCTTGTTCTACCACTTGTGATGTGCCCCGGGCCAGTGTTGCTCTAACAGCTGTATTGAGTAGTACAAGCTGAGCTGGAGCTTTGAGGTATTTTTGTGTCTGTTCACTTGTTAAAAGTGTGCTCTGCTTTTTCTAATGGTGTTAAACTGAACTCCCTGGATTAAGCAGTTCATATAGGTCAAAATTAGTCCTCAAGGGATAGGCCACACTTGGCCTGCTACTTCCCTCACCTGTAGTGCTAAACTGTGGTATCTCCTCATTTAATTTTGGGTGTTGCTGGGTTCTTCCCAGTAATTTCAAACACTGGTGGCTTTACTAAAGTCATCTGTCTATAAACCTCCTTTTTAATAAGCTGCTGTTTCACTTCCAACTTTTTTTTAATGCTGATTCAGACCTACTTTATTAAGGAATGCTTACGTATTGCCTTTGCCCTCATAAATAGAAATACCTCCTCAAAGCTTTCAAAGTACTTAGCTACCCTGCATAGTGTGGTGAGGAGGGTAAAATAGAATATATTATAGAATGTCATAGCCATTTCAAACTGGTTGAGCAATTAGTGAACTAATAATAATGTTGCAGCACTGTTTCTTCAGAAACTTTTAAATTTGACATCAATAGGCATCATACATATCTCAGTGTGAAATAGGAACTTTGTAGCTTTGGTTGGTCCTGACGATAGCAACACTTAGAAAACAAAATAAAGGCATCTATGACACTGTTGATGGAATGATCAAAGCTGCAGATGAAAATGCACAGGAGAAGAAATGTTCCGTTAGCTAATTTGATTTGTACTTTTATAATGTTTCCTGTGGGAGAATGTGGAATTCTAGACCTGGTTGCACAAATACAGAACGACTGCTAGCTCCACTCTAGTCATGCTGGTCTCCCCAGGCTGCCTCTGTAGTCAGAGAAGAGGCAGAAGCCTCGTGTTGCCCCTCAGACCTGCCCTCTCTCATTAGGCAAGGTTAGTTTTTGTGAATTAACCCTTCTGC
Organism: Corvus hawaiiensis; assembly: GCF_020740725.1. Taxonomy (NCBI): domain Eukaryota; kingdom Metazoa; phylum Chordata; class Aves; order Passeriformes; family Corvidae; genus Corvus; species Corvus hawaiiensis. The sequence goes on from NC_063214.1 coordinate 6,343,579, forward strand.
CTCCTGTCATATTTGTTCATTGGATCGGTTAAGTTATTACAGCTCATCCCTCACTGTTTCAATTCCTGATAGCTGAAATTGCAAAGTCTTGTTTCATACTAACACAATCTCTTGCACTGAACTTCCTTGTTGTTTTTTGAAATAAAGAGAAAGGGGACTTTGTCCAAGTTTAAAGGCAGTTTAGCTTTATAGCCCTCAGTACAGGATCCATCATTAAAATTAAGCATGTACTTAATTGGTTTCCTGAATACAGACAGATTTAAGCACATGCTTAAATGCCTTGCTCACTTGAGGCCCTAATGGACCATGCAAATTTAAAAGTTCACTTCTCATTGAGATAAATGGAGAGGATAATCATAAATTTATCAGAACAGAAGCTGCTACTCACTGTATATGTTGGCAGCATCTTGCAGTATTGTCCTCTCCCTCTGCCTGAGATATCTAGAACTCGCTGAAATAGAAAAGTAGCAACAGAATAAGAACTGTTTTTCCTCACTCAGATCACCAGTGCAGTGTTTGATGGTAAAATGTCTGTGCATCTGCCACAGAGATAAGAAATATTTTCCATAATTATTACTTATTTTTCAAAATTAAAAAAATAGCAGAAACTGGGTGGAAAAAAACCCCCAAGGAAACAGAAGGGATACTACGTCTGAAAAATCCACCAGCTACTTCATGGCTTTGCACTGACTTTCCTAATAAATTTTTTTCAGACAAGTGTTGTTACAATGGTTAACACTGAACACTGTGCAGCAATCCATTAACTGGCCAGCAAGCTGTTCTCTGAGAAGCAGCCCAGCAAAGACCAGTGAGATGCAGATTTGTGTCTGGGTTTGTCTTGAGTTTGGTGGCATCTTCTTGTGTTTTATAAGGCTTGAACCCATGATTCCTCAGTAAGAAACCAGTATTTTCTGGGATGAGTTGCCCTGTTTTGAAATAGACAAAGTATGGGAAATAGTACAAAAGATTTCTGGAAGGAAGAGGAAACAGATCAAAACAATTCATAGAGATACCATGATTTCAAATGCCAATCCTTAGGAAATGAGAGTATGAGTGTTCATTAAATCTAATTGTGGTGGACACGCGCTGGATAATCCAGAGATAGGCTCTGGGCATGTGCTGCTTTTTAAAGTGAAGTGTACACAATAGTCTCACCAGTTGTTGTCTTTGCTTATACAAGGCTCAGCAGCTACCAGCTTTTTTTATTTCTTTATATGTTACAACTTCTACATTTGTTTTGAGCCATATTAGATAGTAGAATTAAAAATGCTGGAAGCTAAAATAGCAACAAACCCTGTCTAGAAAGGTGACAACCAGGAAATTTAGCACCTTGTCCCTAATGATACATTTCACTAAACTATGCCTGTTACATTCTATAGCTGTTTTGTTACCACTGTCATTTTACTGCAGATCACAAAAAAAAGTGAAGTATTTATAAGAATGGTAGAATTACTTGGGGGGTGAAATTAATGTTTTACAATAAAAACATAAAGAATATAAATCTACTTTGTGTCTCTAAGAAAGGTGAAAAGCTATCATGTAAGAATGTGCTGTCATTATGTTGATTTGTAATACAGTATTGCCATGGCCACAAGCTTTGCACTGAGTTTCCAAGGTGTCAGGACTTCCTCTGTCTGAACTTTTCTTGACCTGCCTGCAGCCTTTTTCTCTGTTGGTTTGGTTGCGATAGCAATTTCTCCAGCTCTTTAGGACTTTCTGGCTGATTTGCTTTACACTGGTTTATCTTCCTGTGATGCCACCATGGTTTCACCAGTACTGGTAAATATAGGCCAGGCAGGACAAGAGAGACACAGGGTTCAGTGTGGAAGGGCAGAGACTTGGGATGATGAAATATGGAACACAGGCTTGACACCAAAGGCCCCACAGATAAAGAAATGCAGACCTAGGGCTGGACTACTCTGGTTTGTAGGATAAGCAAGCAAACAAAGGAACAGTATCTAGCACATGTACATCTACCATACGAAAATGGCTGTAACTCAGAGGTGAAGATCAGTGAAATAAAGCCTGGCTGTAAAAGCATGTTAGCAGACACATAAAAGTGACCCCAAATGAATCCAAGACAGAGAAAGAAGAGAACTTCAAAGTGAACATTGTATTCCCCCCCGGCAAAGGACTTTGAATGCTGACAACTTGCTGGGAGCACAGCCACCATGAGAAAGAAACCTCCAACCCAAGGGGTAAGAGGAACACCAGAAGGGTGAGCATAACATCATGAAAAGAGGTAGAAACTAAGTCCATGTGTAAAAACTTAACTGCATCACTCTTTTTATTACTGAACATTTTCTGCATAGACGTTTTCTTTCTCTTTCCATAACAACTATATGTGGAATAATAACGATTCTTGGATGAGACTCTCAGTATTTCAATTGTCCTAATGAGAGATTTTGACTTTATGTATAAATTGTGAATCCTCTTTGACTGTAAACAAAATCTTAACTCCTTAAGGAAGAAATTTTGAAATCATACAGCTCTTTTACACTAGCAGAAAGCAGTGTACTGAGATCCAGTGGTCAGAACTTCATGAGATGAAATAATGAAATAATTTTTGTTATCTGCTGCCAACAATAATAAATACATGCTAAAACAAAAAGCAAACTATGCAAAATGGGAAAATGGTCTTAATAGGAAAATGTTAAACAGGAATGTGCACACTGTAGGAGTTTGTTTTGGCTCTGTCCTTCTGCCAACGGCAAGCTTTAGACAAGAGGGAAACAATGCATTACTGTAGCTCTTGAAAATAGTCTGCCCTCCCTTCTGCAGTTGCTGGGGTGTTATTGTTGCACTGACTGCCTGTTCTGTCAGGATCCCTGTCTGTGCTCCCACAAGCTCTTCAAAAGAAGCAGCACTTGCTCAGGCTCGTGGAGATTTTCCATCAGGAGAGCGGAGCGGGATATGGGCTCTACGCTTCTTAACAATCAAGCTTAGAAAAAAATGCTCCGTGCAGTCCTCACTGAAAGACCTTGGCTTTTCATGGGATGGAAAAGCTGTACATAAAATGAATTTTTACTGCCAAAATGGATCTTATTATTTGGAGTGGTTTAGGCTACACTTGTACAAAGCAGCACGTAACTGTTCTTTGGAGAGCTGTGGCGAGGTTTTATAAGAACATGGAATGGAAGCAAAGAGGTCGCATTAATTTGTGCTTTCATAACGTTGGGACTGTAAGGAAATATATTTTGAATAAGAATTGACATAGGAGACCTCCAAGATAACAGCTTATATTGAAGGAAATCATTCTTATACAAAATATTTCTCAAGGCTCATAAAAGATAGCAATAACAAACAGCATTATGCAGTATCTGGGAAATTCTATTTACTTAAAATGCTTTCTGCTTTTATTATTATTCAGGCTCATTCCTTCAGTGGAAGTTCTGATTGAAGCTTGAGCAATGTGTATGATCTCATTACAACAGGGCTGCGTTGGAAAATCTGATACTGATACTTCCAACAATGGCACCTCTCACTTACTATCTGTCACTTGGCTACAATGAGAGCCGTGCAAATTTCCTGCCATCAGATTCTGGCAGGTGGCTGGAAGCCAATATAATATTCCACATATACCCTGTTGCACTCAGGGGAAAGAAAAGTGTGTTCAATATCCTGAGTGTGGCTGGTTTGGAGCACAGGCTGCCCCACAAGGAGTGTTGAGTCACAGGCAGGTTTCTGCTTTGCTGGGGAGGGTACAAAAGGCCACCATGTAATATGGACACACATCAACAAGAATCTTTCCACTGTACACCTTCAAGTAAGTCACAGGCAACTTTTAGGGCTGTCATTCATTGATTTCTAGCAACCAATTCCCTGACTCGTCATCATCAGTTTTCTACCACAGGTACATGTCCAAGGCCAGCCAGATTTTGTCTTTGAAAGATGCCAGAGGGTAGGCAGTGTCACTTAGCTACATATCTGCATATAAGCACATATCTGCTTGCAGATTTTAGAGAGAGGAAGGGAGGAAGAGTTTCCTCTTCTTGTCCCTGTGCATCTCTCCTAAAGTAATTCACATTAATCTTTATCTCTCCTCTACTTTTCTGGGGTCTGTCAGTACTGACAGTAACTGGGGATGTAGGGTTGCCTGCTCACAAACCCTGCACCAGCAGGGCCTTGAAATAAAAAGCAAATCCTTCCCATCAACATGAAGTTAATAGCTTTGTAGCATTTTAAATTAGGATTAATTAGGGGGGAAAAAATTCTGAAAACCTCACACAGAGTCAAGCAAGGTAGCAGTCTAAGCAAGAGAAATTCAGAACGTAAAAAGTGAGAAATGAAACATACGAAAAGATGGAAAACAAATATCCCTCTTGAGAAGGATGGGTCCTTTTCTCCAGGCTTTCTTTCAAATTTTTAACAACTTTCAGTGTTCCTGTGTTGGAGATAAAGTGTCCTCTCCCCTAACTTTTCTTTGGAGTCCTTAAGGTCAATTTCTGTCATTTCCGAGGCTTGCTGTAGGGCTGCCCTCCTCTGCAGTAGCCTCTTGCTCCCTTCGGAAGTTCTCCAGTACCCACTCCCTCAGACTTTTCCCTGCTTTCCTCTTCTCCCACCTCTTGTCCTGCCCTTCCTTCCAGAGGAATTGGGAGTCTGGCTTGTTTGGATGTTCTAATGGAAGGTGTAGTTCCCCTCTCTCTCATTTCTAGGGTGTGCCTCCTCAAACCACAGCACAGTCACCAGCACCAGCCCTCCTCTCTGCTCTCCCTCTTCATAGCATTCCTGTAAAGGTATCACATGAAATAAATTCCATGTGCCATCGTGTAAGTGCCTGCTGAGGATCTGTAGTCACATTAACCAGCCTGGCCTGCTCCAAAATCTATTTGTGGCAAGGGCAGCACAAACCCCTGGCTGAAATGGGCACATTGTCTCCTCCCCTTCTCCTTTCTTGCCTTTTTCTGATTCCATAACAGGGGATTTTTCTGACTCATTTGTTGACAAATCTTGGTGGAAGCCTCATGCTAGCCATTTTGAAGACATTTTCTGACAATCTGGTAGACAGGCTTGCTGAAATAGAAAATTTCCCTCTTGAGAATGTTACTTTTTCATTTTTTTTTCCCCTGAAGGACTAAAAGTATCAGAACAAAGCTGCTAAAGAAAAGCTATTGTCCTCCCTTTGTTTATAAGTGCATGTCTTGATGAAATTCTGTGACTAGTTAGCTGCCAAAACCATTTAACATTATGAATTAATATACCCATGAATTTTGTATAAGATGTTTTATGGAATACCTTTCTTGTTGTTGATTGCCATCTTTCTTAGCAGAATAGAGCCTCCTGCTTGGGGTTGTTGCTGACACCTCAAAGTAGCTCATTTATCCAGGCGCTAAAACAGATTTAATGAACCATGGGAAACACATGATTTTTCAGAAATGACCATAATGACAACGGTTCATAGATAATAACAGGCTATTTACCTGTGCCTGAGTTGCTTCAAATTTATTTTCTTCGGACAATTTCCTAACCCTGGCTACAGTAATACTATGATAGAGCTGCAGGTCTACAAGCAATTTGTTAATTAAAATTAATGCTCCACTATTGAGCTGTTGCATTAAGCACATAGGTCTTCTGAAGAAAGCATGATCAGCTAACCCAGCAAATCCGTGGGTCTGATCAGCTTAAGAGATGAAGGATTTCTCTCATAAGCTGCCTCCAGCCTTCCTGGTGGTTGTGTGCACTTATAATCAGCATATCCTTAGGATTATTGATTCTCCCCCATAAAGTGTAAAGCTTGTTTCTGTTGATGTCCAGGTTATTGGACTGATGTGTTTACCAAAGGGAGCAAGAAACCCCTTTACATTCTTATGTGAGCTAATAAGATTTACATATAATCTGGTCGAGTATGATGGATTAGATGGATGGGTGATTACTGGAGAAGGAATCAGCACTACAGCTTTTCCTGCATGACAAATTCTTCCTCTCTAAAGTTGCTGAACTCTGGGAGTGAAGAGAAATTAGGAGTTTGATCTTAACTTTATCAAATTTTGCCGCATAACATGGCAGCAGTTACAGGGTTAAAATGCACACATGTAAAAGGAATATACATATACATATACGTATACATATATGTATATATATATGTAAGCAATCAGGAAAAAACAGTAGGAAACAAAATCAGTTCAGCAGAGGCAGTTAGATATCCTGGGTAGGTTTTATGTGAGATTTAGACATTTGAATTTAAGAACACAATTCACAAAACCCTTTCTTAACCTTGCCAGCATCCAAAAGGATAAAGATACTTGGATGTTCACCGGAAAGTTCCCTGCTGTTCCTATCTTGCATCTGATCCTGCTCAGAAGTGACAAAAAAAAAAAATTTCCCTCCTGATATTCCCTTCTGGATGAGAATTCTCCTTGCTTTGAAGACTGTTTTTTAGTTTAATTTAACTTCCACAAATTCAAGATGTTGACCTCACTGAGCTAGAGGACTGTGCTCCATCTTCTGTCCCTTCTCTTTGTCACCAAAATCAAATTCCTTTGTAATAAAATAGGAAGAAATTGTCCATCTTTAGATGGTAGATTTAGGTGCCTAAGTCTTTAAGACTACTGGGGTGCTAAGATCCTTAGATCATCATAGACCTTGCAGGACCCCAGTGTCACTGGCTTTCATTGGGCAGGCAGGATTTAACCTTGGGGATCATTTGAGTGCTTTACTAACTTCTTCCTTAGATCTAATTATGGACCTGAGTTTGGATTTACTTTGTATTTTTTTTTTTTATGTAGCATAAACACCAAAGTACATAATACATCTTTCACAGACGAGCTTGCATTTCAAAATAAACTCCGGGATCTACATGACAGAATACGAATTTTAAGCATTTTTAAGCGACAATTTTGGCACTTGTGTAAAGAAAAAGGCAGAGAAGAGCTGCAGTGATAATTTCCAAGAAGCCAAGTAATCTTGATACTTTTTTCACATGCATCCCACACCTTCAGAAGGATACATTCCGCCTCCCCTGTGAGTGGAGAGTTTTGAGATGTGCAACATTTCCTGGGTAACAACATATCAGTTTCAGGTTGTGATGAGAAAAAATTGCTTTCAAATATCATGAGTTCAAAAGTGCAGCTGAAATTTGAAAGTATTAGTTTCACATTCTGCTTAAGAAAAACTGTGAAAAGAGAAGCAGAGAGGAGACTGAGGATAAAATTCCAATAAAAATAAGATATCTATATCTAGCCAGACAGTTGGTATTATATATATCTATATAATACTGTGTGCATGACAAATATGGTAACAGAGCATTACGGCTGCATGGTTAGGCAGTCAGAAGTTTGGAAACAGCCTAGTTAAGGTTGCTGGCTGTGCTGCTCTTCTCCCTCACATTGTGAACACGTTATGCCTTTTTTTTTTAACTTCAATACTTCTCTGCATAGTCTTTTTCAGATAGAATAAATATTTCTTTTATGTAACCTCAGGAAACTTGAAATGTTGTTTATTCCTCTAAGCATTTGTGGATTTTCATTATCATAGTGGTGCAGAGAGCAACACAGATGCTCAGGCTGTTTTTTAGCCTTTTGTACCATTTGGATGGCACAGAAGGGCCATAAACCAGACACCACCAACCCACCTCCCCACCCTCCTCCCATATTTCCTTCTGTTGTGTCTGATATAGATGCTTTTCTCCTGCCTCCCTCCTTCTGCCACTTTTGCATTAAGTAAAATGAAACACAGCAGTGCAGCTTTTCAAATAAGAAAAGCTGGCATGACCCTTCCTCCATCATCACTCCTGGGTATTAAAAAAGGTGCAAGGCAGCACCTCCTGCAAGCCATCATGTGATTTGTCCTTGTCTGTCTCTCAGGCTGGGTGGAGACCCTTCAAGACTGGGGGATCTAGGTCTAACTTTTGTTTTATAGCAATCATGACCGTGTTTTAACTCTCCCACCCTCTTCCCACAGACATATGGTGTCCTGTTTGGAAGGACTACAGAGCCTGCAGAGAGCGGTTTTTTCCCAGCTGACTTCTGAGGTGTCCTTCTCAGCTCATTGCCGTCAGTCAACAGAAAACTCCCCAACTTCAGTGTAGCTTGGAGTCAGCTCACCTACAAATTCATCTGCCTGATAAACACAGAAGCTTTAACTGCTATTCTCTAGATATTTTTCAAGGCACAGAATAGGATCTCTGAATTTGGTTCCTTCCATTTTCACACTGGTGACTTGCATGTCTTCTAACCTTTCAATCTTGAACCAGAACACAGCATTGCAAATCTTGTACCCACAGGAAAGGGAACAAGCCTACTGCCTCCTTAAAAAAACCTGGTATCAATAGTCTCACAACTGAGTTGTGCTGATGCAGACCTGGACTATGACTTTTAACAACAAACTAACTCTGAGGGTCCAAATAATTGCCAGAGCTTCTTATGGAGAGAAGAAAATATTTGTAATAAATTTTAAGATAACCAGTGCATTCATGTTCTGCATTTCAGACAGTCTAGAGGGCAAGAACACAGCTGCTTGTATTTCCCTTCCCTTTCCAGGTAGGAATGGGCAAACACCCAGTTTTGGATGTGGTTAATAACTTTACTACTTCCAGATGATTACCAACATCCACCTGGTAGAGATCACTCCTGAAACTACAGAACAAGAATACTCTTTCATTCATTTTTGGGTAAAATCTGCAGGGTTATTTTACATCACCATCATCAGTTTAAGCTAAGGTGGAAACCTTGGAGATGAGGAGAAGCCACTTTCTACCAAAATTTCTATCTGTGGGTAATTACCAGTGGAAAAGACAAATGCAGAGGGGGCAAAGCAAAGGCATTGGTATGCCTTTATTGTATCTGCTGGAAGCTTCTTATTCCTATACTTATTTACTGAGAGCTGAGGCTTCAGCATTAGCCTGACTCTCACATGTTCTCTGTAATGAGTGTTCAGGGGATTCAAACCCATTTTACTGCATGGCTAAGAGACTAAAGCAAAAGGGGCAAAATATAAACTGTCAGCATGAGGTGGATGAAACACATAAAAATATTTTGTACTGTATCTTTTCAGCTTCTATTTCATTTTGGAAGATAGCATAAAATTCTTACCTGATGTTTTTAAAGCTTAAGGAACACAATGTGATTCAGTTATGCAGCTTCATGATCTTTTATAAACCTGTGCTTAGCTTAATAGATTTCTGTTCTGAAGTTATGATAGGACAAAAAGAAAAGATAGTGCGTTGAAAACTCAGAGCAAGATCAGCAGGCTGTGTGAAAGAAAGAAAAAATATTTAACTGGGAAAGTCAGCAACTCTTCAGCAATTTTATTATAAATAACTCAATTATATTGTATAATTCCCATGATTGCCAGAGACCTCATTGATTACTCACAATGGTACTGCATTAGGCTGCTGATAATGAGATGTTTATTTTAATAACTATTTTCTATGTGGATATACTAGTTTGCAGAAGCACTAGGTTAAGGATACTTCAGTTTGAAGTGACTCCTGAATGAATTTAACATAATAAGGAGGACAGATGGGCTTTCAACTCCACAGCAACAGTAAAGAAAACAAGACATCACTGCAGCACAGATCTTTTCACGCTGTTCTTTTTGCAAATGAAATCTACTGCCTTTCAGCACATTGGCTATTTCTACTTAGGCTGGTTATATCATATAAAGAACTCAGACTCTTAATCAATAAAGACTCGGCACTTCTGGCTCTTGTGCTAAGCAGCAGCTTAGCCTGGGAAGAACAATTGTCCATGTTTCTTTGACACATACTTTAATAAATGCAATTGCATTGGGAACAAGGTAATGGGTACCTTTAGCAGTGGTTGCAGATCCTGGCCTAAAATTAGTGATGAAAATAATGAGGTTTGATTTTTACCAGAACTTCCACGAGAAATTAGATTCATTTTACCTGTTCCTGTTTCTAATCCCCATTTTGCAGGCAAATCTGGATTCCTTTACTGGTTCCCTAAGACCTCTTGGGTGAGCACATTTCAATATGTGAGCTATTACCCAGTGTAGAAAGCTCTTCTGAAAATCCAGCTGCAAGTCCATTTCTGTGCTCAAAGTCATTATCACTCTGGCTGGATCCTGGATCCAAAGGCATTCACAATATCTATAAACAATCAGGGACAACTAAAGATGCAGTCTCAGCAGTTGGAATTTAAAAATCCATTTCAAACACAGAGGTACTGTAATCTGTACAAAATTATTAGATTTCACACAACTACTGGGTTATTTTGACAATTTAGTCCTCAAAAATCCGTACCAATAACTGTATTGCAAAATACAGAGGCATCGGCACAGCGTGATGCGAGTCTCTGATCTCAAGTTAATCTTCAAAAATAAAATGACCTAGAAAGAATTTATTTTTGATTCTTATGTGGCTGAGGGGTTTGAGCTGCACTATGCAGACAGGAGAGGCCTGGAGAGGATTGCATTTGCTACTTCTTCTTGTCATTTCTGTTGAGCCTCCACTTACCCTCATTAATCTTACAGCAGACTCTGCCCAGCGCCTTCCCGTGTAAGCACGACTTCCCTGTTGGGAAGCCTGAGCAGATGCTTGGTTTAACTTCCAACATTTGGGCCAGCACATCATATGTTATGTACGAAAACATCTCTGGGCAGGTTTCAGAGGTGTGGCTGCAGCCACATGCTCCCACTGAGGGAGTGCCAAAGCCTTTTGGAGAGAGCGCCCAGTCTCCTGTAATCCCTGCACCGAGGTTTGAGGGAGCTCCAGACTTTCCCTACCCAGCACTTCAAGCTCCAACAGCAGAATGGTGCTCCACAGACCCTCTTCTTTCTGTTTGATGGATTGGGGTGTGGGTGTACCCAAAGAGAAGCTCTGAAAGGATTGTCCCAAGAGTCGCAATCAGTATTAATCAGTCTTATCCATCACAACTCCCTTTTAGACAACACAACTCCATCCCTACTCTTGATAGGTCTGTTTATAATCCAGAAGTAATATTCCTTCCCAGAAGCAAGATTAAACAAATTAATTGAAAAATATGCAAGAAAAATATTGGGCAGGGCTGTAGAAAAGTCCTTTTGAAGAAAAATGTGAAGTGTGTACCTGCATGTGTATGGCTGTGGTTGCATAGAGAAAGGAATTAGAGGAGATGCTGCTTTTATAAACTCTCGTGTCTGACAAACAAAGAAACTGCCAAACTTATGCCTGTTCTTTTCCTGGAAAAGGGATTATAAGGATTCTCTCCAGGTTATTACGGTCTGTCATGATTTCACATAAAAAATTACACCTAACATAAAATGAAAATATTTTACCAGATCTTGGTCACTTTGAATCCAGTTATCCATCATGCTTTGCAAATACAAGCTGCCGTAGAGGGAAATCTCCAGAAATGATAAAGAAGTATTAAACCAAAGTTTATGATAGTTCATCTTCTCAAAGACAAAGGAATTAAACTGTACAAGGACCAATTCAAGTTCATGAAATCTGTTTGAATAATCCATGGTCAAGGCTGAATTTTCAGTCAGATTTTTACTTTGAATCTTGGACTTTAAGAGGTTCCCTGGAGATTCCATCTTAACATGCATTGTAGAATATAAAACATATATATACATATATATATATAATGGTTGGTTTTAATAATTTTAACTAAAATTAATTGTCTGTGTCTAAAATTTTCCCTTCCTTTTGTATTAAATAAAAGCATTAACTCCATTTGCTATATAATTTCTTTTTAATCTCATCTGGTTTTTACTTTTTAAGATTAAGAATCCCTTTAGGGGGCTGGAACTCTTCTCTGTTTTAATCCACACACAGATTTGTCTTTTACCATACTCAAATCTCTGTCTCACTTACCAGAAGACATTGTAGTGAAAATTTTCAGGCAAAGGCATTACATGAAAAATAAGGCTGGTTTTCAGAAGACACTACTTGCATGATTTATTAAAAAAATATTTTTTAAAAAATGGGTGAGACCAAATAAAATTAACAACAGCGGAAGCACTTAAAGAAAATTCATCACTATTTTGCTTAATTCCACGTTTAATTTGATGCCTGACCCCTTTATCATGTTTCTACACAAATTTAAACTAGTTAGATATCTCTCTTCTTTCATTTATTGCAGCTCTAGATTCCTTAACAGTGAAATGAGGACCACAACACCTCTCTGCTTCACCATCCAATCCAACTTTTAATTGCTAAGGGACAGAAAATGACTTTGTACCTTTATGCCCAGTATGATGCGTAAGCACTTCTTCCCTGAAATTCCTCTTCACCTGAATAAGGCAGATGGTTCCTCGAATGATTTCATCAACCCTTCTATTCTTCCTCTTTTGTATGGTCTCCACAGCTGGCATTTGAACATACACTTGAACACAGAAAATTCATCCTCCATGGCCAAAAATATGTAAAACAAAAAAAAAAGGTGAATGAAATCTATACTTTCTTCCCATCCTGCTTTCTGTACACCCCAGCAAGTGTGTGATGTGGATGAGTGTGTGCAAGCAGAACTGCAAAATGAAGTGGCTCTTGAAAAGTAGGGAAAGAAGCTGTTCCTCTTTATTGGTGTTCTTCTTTATTTGTTGGTGCTCACACAGTATCAGAAAGCTAAAAGCAAATTTGCCCTTGAAGAAAAGAATGGAAAGGAGAAAGACACTGGAAGAGATTCAAACATCTGAGTCTGACTTTCCTTTTAAGTTTCAAGTTTGTCTGAAGCAGAGTTTGACTCTCAGTGCTGCTGACACTGCATAAAGCGAACCCACCAGTGACGTTTAGATGAAACCCGTGTAAACAGCAGCAGATTTCATGCTGTTCTAATACAGACCCCTGTGAAAGCACAACTGTCCATAAAAATATGTAATATACTTCCAGTATGTGGACCTACAAACCTCGAGAGGCACCACCACAATGGTTCTGGCTGAATGACTTCTAATTTGACACTGAAGAGGCAACCTACAAAGTAATAACTGTGAAAACTGCACAGGGACAATGATTCAGCTGCCATAGCTGTGTTTTAAGCACAAGGAGTTCTGCTATATATTAGTGCTAACCTCAACAAAAAACTTACCTTGCTATCAGATTATTCCTCTGTGTTTTAATGTGTGATCCAAACAAAAAAATAAACCAAATCATAGAACCTGATGCAAAGCAAACACAGACATGTTTACTTACCATGTTGCACATACTGGTAGAAAAAACACAGAAGTGTTTGTAGTGGAAGGAATAACATAAAAAATAAAATCATTCTCCATCTGGGACAACTACCCAGGGTTTCACTGGACAGGGCTGGTAGTCTCTCACCTTAACCAAGAATTGTTATTGAAGTCCTGTTCCCTTTACAACCACAAACCTTTCTTCCCATATATAGCACCTCTGCATTCCAAGAACTGCCTTAGCAGTAGCTGGTCAGCACAACAGCTCAGTGATAAGTGTAAGCATTGCATCCATTTCCCAGAGGCACAATGGAGTTCAGCAGTACCAATTCAGGCCTGAGCAGGAATTAAAAATTGGGAGTTCTGGCCTGGAAGTAGTTACTTCTAGTCCCTCTGAATCTAAGAGCAAACATTAAGGAGGAGAATAGTCATTTATTGATGCTGTTCTGCACTACTGTTCATAAGATGTATGCTTAATTCCCAACCCTGTGCTCTGCAGAGACCATGAGCACTTAGACCAGAATGTCTCATCACTTCAGTAATGACATCTCCAGGGATCTCCAGTGTAGGGCAGATGGGCTACAAAATCTGAGAAAGTGACTGATGCTGTCTTTCATAGTGCAAACGCTGATTCCCTAAAATAGGAGCACAAGAAGCTGCTGCAACGTCGTGTCATTAAAATTCTGAAACGCATGTTTATGAAAGAATATGTGAGTTTCATTAATCACCTCGACCACTCTGGGTTTGGAAATCCATTTTTAAAAAGTGCGTCATGGGGCTAACTAAGATGCAGAAAAAAATATGAAAAATCGTATGCTCCGCATATAGAAAGCGCAAGACATAAAGCACAGAGACACAGCAAAACGCGCAGATACTTCACTACATAACCAGTTTGCTAATCCGGTCATCAGGCAGGACTGATGGGCGCTGTCCCTTTTCACGGCACAGCGCTCCGAAACGTGGCTCAGCCCAGCGCTCCCACCCCGGCCGGGCGGCACTGCCGGCGCCCGCCGCTCCGAGGAGCCACAAGGCAGCAAAACCGCTGCCGAAACGGGGAAAATCCGACACGCAGCCATGGCCATTTTCTCTTTAACACTATCTCGGGGAGCACTACGAAACTTCGGAAAAGCTTAGCGCCCTTAGGAAATCAGGCCAGAGCGTGTTCATCGCGTCTCAGTAGGGAAACGCCTGACCTGTCCTGAGTGCAGGTGGGAAATTATGATGGTGCTTTAAAGCCTGTTTGAGGCATTAGGAAGCTGTTTGCGAGCTGCAGTGCGAGCATCCTTCAGCGGAGCCCCATGCGGGCGGGGAGCGGCGGGAGAGCAGCGCCCATCCCCGGTACCCGCCCCGCCGCAGCCTCTCCCATCAGCTGCTGGATGGAAAAGCACCGGTGGAGGTGTTTTGTGCTCCTGCCTCTCACAGCTGAGGGCTGAGGGGGCGATAAGGGCCAGGTGATCAAGCAAGCATTTCAAACGGGATGCAGGGAGAGGGGAGGGAGCAGGGACCGGCTCTGCCGGCTCATGCCCGGCACGGCTGTCGGGCCAGCTGGTGCTCAAAGGCCCCGGATCAGGCGGCCAGGATGTTCCGTACGAAGATAAAAATATATACCTGTGTGTACACCACCTGTGACCCTAAACCAGACAGCATTGCCGGCCCTCTCCTCAAGGAAATGACAGGACGGGGACCAATCCCTTCAGAGACTCTTGTGTCGAAATCCGTACGGTGGCTGTGGATCTCTTAGAAACAGCCTTTTGTCTGAGGAAATTTCGTCCAGCTTCTACAAAAGACTTTGCAGATTTTCCCAGAACTCTGAGATTTTGATCTGTGTGAAGGCTCTGGCACAGGTCTGGTCCTCTCAGACGTGTCAGGTCTCTGCTGTGGCCACTGTGCTCAGGGTTTCTATAGTTCTGCCATGTAGCTCTGCTTGCCGAGGCTGAGGCTTCCAGACCATGTTTGCTGGACCTGCTGAGCATGAGCTCATTGTGTGATCCATCCCCTAAACGTTATCTTTTCTGTTTGTGCACAGAACAAGTGTTTGGCACATAACTACAGGCTTCTGCCTGGGAAATCCCTTGTAGATATAGATGTGTGGAAAACAGAGAGAGAAAGCAGGATAGCAGATGTAGCAGGGGAAAACAAAGCTTTGAAGGCAATTTGCCCCAGAGGAATGACTCAAGTGCAATGACTTCCTCATGTTTTCACATGTACTGTGCATAAAGACAGAAACTTGGGCACTGGAGTGCAAGCCTCTCTCCCACAGACACCTGCATGTCTTCAACACCACGTACTTTCTATTATAAGGAACAGCAACACCTTGCTTTTGAGGCAGAATTGCAAATAAAATCTCTTCTAAAATCAGCCAGCACTTGCAGACAGCTTCCACCCCCTGTAATCAATACTTTATGGATAAGTTGATGCATACACTCTGAAGAAAATGAAACAAAAAGTACCATGTCAGTTTACATATACCAAGAGCTGATAACCTTCATTTTCTGAGCCACCAAAACCAAGATCTAAAATAAGGAGATTTGGAGACTAGAGTTTAATCTCTGCATGTTTTGCATACTTTCTTTCTTTCCAAAAATGTCTCAAAACCTTTTTAAGGGGAGAAGAAACAACTTAAACTGTCAGAGTGTTTGAGACATAGGCTGAAAAAATGATGTAAGTTAAGAAAAATGCTGCATAAATACCCTTCTTTCTGTGTCATGCTGACTGCCTGACATATTAGATAAGTCAGAGAAAGGCAAAAGCTTTAGGATCTACCATCTGAATTTGCCTCAGGACTTCGTTTTTCAACTTCATTTAGGTTCCTGTAGCACCCAGAAAGAACACGAGGGGAATCCTCCTGGGACTGTGGACAACCAGAGCCAAGCCCATGCTGGAAAACTGGGGTCTCACAGGACCCTGCTCTCCTTGTCTTTGTGGCAGCGTGGCTACTGCTTTAATGTAAAATGTTTTGGTGAGGAGAGCTCTTCCGGAGCGCTTGTTTAAACACCGTGATTTCCACAGGCAGGTGGTGGGTTCCATGAATCCTGTCAGCTTCAGGCACTGGTTATCCATCTGAACACACACACAGGCACACTTTTGTGTAGGGCTGGATGCACAAAAAGCTGATGTCTGGGTTGGAAACTGTTGTATTAAAGATGGAAACATTCCTTGTTCATGTTTGTGCTCTGCTGTTTGAAATAAGTTTCTCTCAAGGGTCAGTTTCTTCCCACGGAATGATTTCAGACAGTTACTCTGGGAATGACTTATCAGATGCGTGTATGCAACAGAGATAGCTGGCAGCTAAATGAAAAATAATTTTAAAAAGTATTTTCTATTAATTGTAACAAATATCATGGCAACTGTCACATAAATAGTTGTTTAAAAAGTATGAGACGCAATAATTTAATTATTTTCAAGGAAACAGAAACCACAACAGAACAAACCAGATGAGAACTTCCAGAAAAGAAAAAGTAATAGGCTTTCCTTCATGTAGATACTCATCCCTTTGTTGGAATATTTACATATATACCTTTACATTCACAGATTTTTACATTTACTTTTCGCGTTCCTACAGAGCTCTGCCAATTGTCATGATTTTACAAGATGAAATGAAAAGTGTAGGAGATAAGGATAAAGCAAACACTACAGAATCCCTTGGCTTGAACACTGATACAACTGATACATATTATTTTAATCTAGACCTTCTTGGGCAATATTTACTTACTATTTAATATTTTTAATTTAATATTTAATATTTAATATTTGATTTTATTTAACCAGGTAAGGTCTCAAGAGAAAAAGTGGATGCTGACTAGACTCTTTCTAACCCTGGGCATCAACCGGGTTATCCTAAACCCCCTAAATTTTCTGCAATGTGCTCTTAGAAACCAGTCCCTGTTAAGTGCCCAAGAGACTAAAGAGAGGATGTCACAATCTGGGGACCTTGTGGCAAGGGCAGACGACCTGCCAAGAAAGCAAAGTCAGAGTCTGCATGGAAGGCCCACCTTTCAGCTCTGTGGAAGCAAGGTCTGAGCAAGAAGAAAGTGTTTCAGTGTAAATAGAAATATCAAAACTGACAAGGAAAAGTCAAAACAGAGCCCTCCAAAGCAATCAACGTAGCACCAATTATTCAAGAACAGAATCTGCTGCTAGGTGCTGGCCAGGGAGATAATACATGCACTGTCTTTCCTGTTTCATCTCCCCTGTCAGCTTGCCCCTTTAAGTTATTTCTGTACTACTCTGTCTCCTTACTTCAGTCTTCATTCTTGAATTTTCATCACGGTGTCTCCCTAGAGCCTTCTCCTCATCCTGGGCTACTAATCTGTGGGATGATAAACCCAGGAGATGAAGTTTTTTGTGCAGTAAGCTACATTTTGGGTTTTTTTTGTTCTTGCTCTTTCTGTTCTGCCGTTCTTACTGATCTCCTCTGAAACACTGTCAGAGGACAGTGAAGAAGCACAGAAAGAGAGGAGAAGTGTAAGTGAAGTTATTGCCCAATACAGAAGGCGGCTCAAGTTACAACATCTTTAGATTGCAAAACTATCAGAAGTAAGGTTTTAGAAGAAGAAATGTCTTCCCTGCTGACAGCACCGTAAGGAATAGCTGCAGGCAGAATTTTAAAAACAGAGGTTGTCTTGACCTCTCTCCAGCCTTGCATGGTGCTCAGCATGATAGATCGGGGAAAAAAAAATTATAGTGGGTCAAACACAAAGACACATCACATTGCAGCAGAGATGCAACAGCACCCCTGATTTTTCTGTGCCTCAGGATGGCAGGAACCAGGATACTGCATTCAATACGACTACAAGAAAGGTTTGGAAAGAGAGAGTTCAGAAAAGAGCAACAAAATAATTAAGGGACTGGAGGGATTTACCTGTGAGGAAGATTAAAAGAACTAAATAAATATGTCTAGTTTGGCTAAGTGATAACTAAGGAGAGGCGTTCTAACCATCTACAAATATTTGACTGACACACACACTAGGGAAGGAAAGGAATTACTTAGCAGGAAACAAGCAGGTATAGCAGGGAGTAATGGGATGAAATTAAGAAATAGAAAATTGAGGCAGAATTTAAGGCAAATCCTCCTGACAATGAGTTCTAATAGTCTGCAGAAAACATACCAGCATATATGCAATAGGGAACAGTCTTGCATTGATAAGGAGGGGGACTTAAGTGACTTGCTGGGCCTTTCCAATCTCAAATATTTATGATTCTATAATTAAGCATTATTAAATTTAATGACATGTGCCAGGTTTTTTTCAGCAAGTTCTGACTCTTGCCTCAGGTCATAAGTGTGCAATTATTTCCAAACTAAAGGTCTTACATTTTGACTCATGAATCCTTCTAAAATTAACTAGGTTGGTCTCCTTTTTTTTTTTTTTTAAACTTAAATTGAATTTCTATTAATGCATTTTCTCTTACTTTCACCTAGCAGCTATCTCCCCCTGCTCACAACTCATAATTCCCTCTTTATGCAAGGCAAGCCTGCACACTTACAACTTCGTGGCTCAGTGACTGAACCTGCTTGGCCTCAGGTTGAATGCCTGATGTGTTCAAGGGATCTGCTGTTCCCAAGCCCAGATGAGCACAGGAGCTCTTCTTCCTCCGAGGATGAACTGTGTGCAACAAAGGGGGAAAAAAATGTTATGTGATATTTTCAGCTAAGAGCTGTTTACAGAGCTTTGAAAGCAGATCGTGGCCATATGAAAGGCTTCATGTCACTGCTCACCCCGGTGTCACAGCACCACTCAGCAAACAAAAACAGGTGTTTCTGTGCTATTGCCCAAGCTCCTGGCCAGGATCACAGCTGGTGGATAGCAAATTTCCACCATTTCACTTTGGCAAACTCCTTAGTTTTGATGCATATGCTTGCTTGTGCCAACGTATCCTCCAAAATGTCCCCTGAAATGGGTACAAACCCAGGGAGTGATCAGAAGGTTGTGGTCTCATGTGAGCAGTCACTTTGGGGATCCAAGTGGTTTGTTCTGCCTTGTCTCAGGCAGCCTGTGCTGCCTGAGGTAGCTGCAATTTTGCTGATATTTTACCATTGTCTGTGTTACATACACAGTCCCTCAAGAGGGTTCATACAGTCTAATTCTTTGTGAATTATTATCTAAATATATCTTTTGTCCAGGTAAGAGTGCTGCTCACCTCCCACTGTGGGAGGCAATCTGTTGATGCCTACTGCTTTTGTGATACTTTCCTTTGGTTTCCCCCTGTCGTGCAGCTGCAGACTGGGCACGCTGTATCATCAATATCTGACACTCATGCTCCCTTCATTGTTGACTACTTGCTTAAAGCTCCTTTCTATTATATGTGCTGGACTTCAGCCTCAGCCAAGGCGGTAAATGACAGCAGAGTTTCATCTGGCAGCGGGATGTGGTGACAGCAGTGCCTGCAAACACTCTGGTGTAGCACAGGCAGCGGGGGCTTCTTCCTGAAGGATGAGATGGATGTCCCCCAAAACCTGAGAGACACGGAGCCCCCTCTTTGCTACCTGCCACAGGAGCGCCTCTGATCCGTGAGCCCAGAGCTCCCGTCTGCCAGCACAGGTGATAGCTGGTCCTCTGAGGAGATCAGAGGATGTGAGATCCTGGCTATTTCATCCTAGTGGAAGTAAATCCTCAGTGACAGATGCTGGGTGCTGGCATTACAATATTCTAAACACTAATTACCAGAAATCTAGTTTCCAAATCTTTTCACTTTTAAGATAACACTGCAGCAACCATGCTGAAGTGGGATAATTAAACAAAGCACTATCTCCTCTCCCCTCCTCCCCCAGTCGCTCTGCAGCCCTGTCTGTCATTTCCCAGCATTGCTGAGATGCGGTGGGCTGATAGGGAAGCTCAGTTACTGTGTGCATTTTACAGGAGGTGTGGCTTCAGCACAGCTTCTTCACCAGAAAAGAGCCACAAGGAGCTCTGGCTGCTCCTGTGGATGGTTTATCACTGGCCTGAGTCTAGCCAGAAGTAGGTGGAAAAAAAGATGTAAGAAGGGAAAGGAAGAGAAGGGAAGAAAGAATGAGAATATTTGCCCCTTTTCCCAAAGCAAGAACAAGCAAAATCTCACTCTCTTTTTGAAACTCACCGATAGTGAATCCAGCTTTGGCAGCTCTGATAAATGTCCTGAAGCATCTAAATACTTGGGCTACAAGAATAGGATTACTGGCTGTCAGAACTTGCTCATCTTTTGAATATTCTGCCCAAAGCAGCAAAAAATTGGGTAATAACCTGGTACTGACAGCTCTTCTTTAAGGTGCAGCAACTTCAGCCATTGCCTTAGTTCACAGTTCTCTCTCAGCTTATTAAAACAACTTCTGAGACCCTTTATGTGTTTCAGTTTTGGTCTTAAACCAAGAAGAGGAATTGTCATTTCACATCTGGCCACTTAACAAAATTCCTTCTCCAGATCTGGACTTTCCAGGAACATATATTATATGTAGCTTATATCTATATCTATATCTATATATCTATATCAATATCTATCTTTCCCATTTTGGAAAGTCTTTTAGAGCATGTGTTACAGTGAACACCACTTTAAGCCATGTATTGCTGGATAAGGGGAAAAGATCTTCTGTTTTTAGAGTAAAAATCTATAGCCAAGACTTGTGGCTCCTGAATACACACTCTTCAGGGATTTGTGTGGAATTTTAGTTTTGTGTGCATTTTTACATTCAATAGTTAGGGTTTTTTTACTTACCTAACAGTTTTCACTGTTACAAAATGCTTGCCACTGGACAGTCTACATTTTCACCTTAATTTTGGGCCATTTTTGCTTCTTGCACATGCCCAGCCCCCAGGAAAACAAAACTCCCAAGCCACATATTTTTGCATCATTCTGCTTATCACTCACAGAAAATAAAGGGGAAAAACCCCCCCTCATCATCTTCCTTGTATTTTCTCCAGGCTGTTTGCTAAACTTTTTCATCAGTTAGATTTTTCTGAACTTCTCTATCGTGGCTTTTGTTGCTTGTCTCTTCAGTTTTGTGATGATGTCTGTAGCTCTCAGCTTAGACACTGTTCAGAAAAATAAACAAAAAAAAGCCAGCTGAAACCCCAAAAATAAAATAAAGATTGTTCTTTCTCAGGCTTCTTAACTGTAAGTCAGGCACTCTGCATAGTTACTTTGCAGCGG
This sequence comes from Corvus hawaiiensis, assembly GCF_020740725.1. Classification (NCBI taxonomy): domain Eukaryota; kingdom Metazoa; phylum Chordata; class Aves; order Passeriformes; family Corvidae; genus Corvus; species Corvus hawaiiensis. Next base: position 6,364,750 of record NC_063214.1, read on the forward strand.
TAGAAGTAGTTTATATATTTGCTTTCACTCAGGATTTCTGTTGAGCAGGAAACAAAACACACACTTCTGGAGATGCACAGAAGGAAATTGCAGCTTATCTATGCATAGGAAACAAATTACTTTTGGGTGGAACAAGAATGTCACAGTCCAGAATTGATGTGGTTTTCATGTTATCTTAAAGAATGATGTGAAATCTTTCCCTGTTGCATTTTTTTAAATGAAAATGAGATTTAACTGCACCACTGAGGTACTCGGATTCAGGGCACTTGCACATTGTGTGACTCCCAGCAGACTCCTGGCTCACTTCTCTGAAGGTAATTTCATTGTGACAGCCACGAGATAGCATCTATAGATTGTTCTGCAAAATGTAACTTTCCATTAGGAGCCGGGGGGACGATTCTCTGGCAATCAGCACTCCTTGATAAACATTTATTTTTTGTCTTCTTCACCTGGACGAGACTCTGCTACAGTGCTTGGAACACCTGCCAGACCAGATCTAGTTGCATTTCTTATAGCTACTGGAAATCCATATAGTGGCGGTCGCTAGCAGTAATAACAGCGGTCAGACAAACAATGCCGTTCTTTAGTGTCCTGTTTACATATCCCATCTCAGAGTGAAGATCTTGTCTCCTGACTGCTCAGGCCTGGCTGGGAAGGAGCTGGCCAAGGACAAGGGGACACACTTGTTTGGTGTTTTCTACGTCTTCCTTGTTAATATCCAGGTTTATCATGAAAACAACTTTTTTTTTTTTGTTTTTAGATTTAAATTACATGTAGTTGTGGGGCTTCAAAGTCTGTGATTTCTATTTTTCCCCTGCTGCTGCCTTTTTGCAGAGCAGCTGATTTTCATTCCAAGGATGGTGTGCAGAGCAGCCTACTAGTTAACACAAGAGGCAGCCATCTGACAAAGGACTGGGAAAGGACTTGGGCTTTCTGTTCTAATAATCACAAGTGCCAGTAACAGGACAGGATGAGAGGCTCAAACAAAAATAAATTAATTAGCAAGGACATTATTTATGCACTGGGAATTCCTAGTGTGTGTGGTGTCTGCTCTAATAACCCATGGACAAATCACCTTCCTTTGCTGTAACACCTTAGGGAGAGGGCCAGCAGAGAAATACAAATGTAAGTTCCCATCTAAAGGGAAAAGGATAAGTAGCAGCTTGAAAATCTGCAGGGAAAGGCCCTGCATATGCATAAAGAGCAGAGAGATCCATATGGACACCTGCCCCTCAGCACAGCTCCTCTTGCTCCTGGCTAGACAAGTTCCAGAGTGATCTGTACTTAATACCAACAGGATTAAGGCCCACGGGGATCTGAGCATTCCGAGCTTGCTGTTCCCAGGGCGGTGAAACAGAGGTGAGCACAGAGGTTTTAGGAGAAAAGAAAATAGGAAAAAAATAAAAAAAAAACTTTTCACAACGTTTTTTTAAAAACAAACGTAACCATGTAATTTGTCTTACATTGTAATTACTTCTCTGTTTGAGATGTTCACTATTTTCTGCCATTGTAATTTCACATACTGGATAATTAGTATCCTCTGCACAGAAACAACAGGAATGGCTGGGCTGCAGGAGAACGCTTTTATCGTGGGATGGTGCTACAATAAAATATTGTCTCATTTCTTCTCAGTGCGTGACTCAAATCCAGGTGTGCAGAGGAGTAAAACTGAAAGGCCAGAACATTAAGTTAAAAACCAAAGAAAGATAGTTTGTTGAACAGTCCAGCAGAGCAAAGAAAAGACATACGGTATAAAATTGATATGAACGTGAACATCGGTTCAAGAACTGATAGGAAGGTGAGCATGAAATTGGTGTTTTGAAACAATCCCCTGCAGATGACCCTTAGAAAAGAGCCATTGATTCCATATGGAGGTAAAAGTCTGCCTCTTTTTGCTTCTGAGGGATCAGACACAGAAGTTGAAATAACAAATCTGTGTAGAGTATTGCCTGAAATACTGATTTTCAAACACTGTCTAATGACTCAGTGAAAGAATATCACGGCTGCATCCAAATTCCGCTTCAGTTCTATGGAAGCAGAGTATGATGTGCTAGGAAACAAATATGCAGCTTCCTTTCTCAAATAAATCCATTGAGAATTATATCACAGGATTTTGAAACTGCGAAGTGAATACCTGGATATTAAGTTAGTGAGGACTTCTTTAAAGCATTTCTTATACTATCCTTTGTACCAGGCTTCAAATGATCTCACAAGACTCTGGACTAAAAGCTGTTACACATATTCTTGGAAATCATTGCCAGTTTTAGTCTGAAATAGGATAAGGAATTTAGATTTATATGCTGTGCTACTGCTTACCTGTGCAAACCACTACACCGTGTTACCGAATTTGTGTAACTTTATCCAGTATGAACATGGTAGATATTGCCAACACAAGGTAAAACCTAATGCTTCAACAGGACATGAGCTTACTATGACAACAGAAAAAATAGATGTCAAGATATGCTTGGGGAAAAAAAAATTCCATAACTTTTGAGTGATAAAATTTACATTTACAGATCTGAATGGATGCCTCACTTCTCTGACAAAGGTGCCTTTCACTGAGGTTGTTATCACATTACTCTCTATTTTAAATGGGGAAAAACACTGTTCCTCATGGAGATATCCTGTCTACTAAAAAATGGCATGGAAAACATGAAGGAGGTTATTCCTAAACAACACTATTTTTAGGCAAGAAACTACTTTTACAGTCAGTTTTCCAAAAGTAATATACAACTCAGGCACAGGGAGGCAACAGACTAGAACAGTAATTACAGCTGATCTCAGGCAAACTTGAGAAATAGTTTCTTGCATGTAGCCAAGAGGAAATAAAAATTCCTCAAATCATACCAGCCAAAAAATGGTATAATGCAGTCTCTTATGTTGTAGAATCCAAGTAGTAATATTTAAATGCAATGCCATTATCCTATTTCTAGGAAAAGAATAATTTCTAGGGTTCATTAGAATGTTATGAATTTCACTATATTGAAAATCATTTTGAATTTAAAACTGCAAACTAATTCTCAATACAAAGATAAAACCTAAAGAGGAAAAATATATTTTACAGAATCCTCCTAGAATTAATATTGGATTCTCCAAGTTCAAATTATAATAATACCATCACCAAGAGGGTCCTCAATTAACCTCATCTGACATTCCAAGCAGAATATTTTAAGGGTTGTGAAGCATGCAAATAGAAACTTCAATTAAAGACTGACTTCATACATTGGACAGCCTGTGAGAATAATGTGAAAAATTATGTAACCAACCTGGTGCTTCAGTAAACACCCACAGATGATGGAGAGGAGACTGACAAAATTGAGGATCAGCATCCTAAATCCTTTCTCAGGTAGAGCCTAGAAAGATTAAGAGCTTGTTTACTCGGGGGAGCAGGGTCTCCCTTCACATTCTTTCCATCTTGGTTTCTGCACGTTCGGATGTCCTGCATTTGCACAGCACAAGTCTCAGCATGCACTAACTGCTGAGGGAAAACAGATCCTGTGCTTCTTTTGGAACTGTGGTAGATTCAGAGTGCATTAAGTGAAAGCATGCTAAAATTCCTTCGGTGCAGCTGGGCCACAGGCAGCTCCTGCCTCTGTCTCCCTACCAGGAGCTGTTCCCTCTGGAACGCTGGGAAGTGGCCGGGGAGAGTCCTTGGCCAGGGGAAACACAACCCAGAGGTCACCTTGGTGACACCTGCCATTAATATGACTGTGCTTAGGCACAGGAGCATCGCCTGCCTGCAGTGGGACAACCACCCTGGAAGGGAAAAGGGGAAGGTTCAGGCTGCTGTGTGAGGAAATGTGGCCACAAGGCTCTCTCTTCAGGTGGCTGATTTGCTGAGGGGTCAGTGAGGGGTTTTTCTGCTCCTCTGCACTCAAGTGAGAGCCCAGCATGAATCTTTTTGCACCACTGGTATAAAACCTGTCAGCACTTGGCATAGGCAGCTCGTTAGTACCGAGAAACTGATCCAGGCTTGTGACTATTTTTCCTTCCTTTACACTTCATTTTAACTTTCCTTATGCTTCTATTAGATGTAACCAATATGAGATATTCTGACACACCTCCAGGACCTGTTTTCTCATATATCTGCTGGAGACTTGTAGCTGTTTGAAGTTTTAACCTTTCCTCAGTGACTGTGGCAGAGAAAACCCTACTTAGACTTGCTGCTTGTTGTGTGCATTTAAAATTTCCTGCTCCCACTCTATCAAAAGGGTGTTTGTATGGATTTGCCCAAGCCCTATTTTATTTCATGCATGCTGATAACCCTTTCCCCTAAATGTTCATAGCGGTGACTATTTTCCCTCTTCAAGACCAGAAACGCTGGTTAAAAAAGATTGTGAGAATGTAGTAGTTCACTGCATCTCAGCTATCCATCCTCAACTGCTCTGTTCCCCCTTCTGCCATCTGACATATATTTTCTCCTTCCATTCTTGTTTGGCTTCTCCCACCTGGAAAGCTTCTCTTACCAGAGCATTCTCAAAATGTGACTGCTGGCTCCTGCCTTTTCATGCAATTAAAAACAAAAAATAGATAAACACTGTCTCCCTACCTCCAAAAACTATTAATAGAAGTGTACTTACTGTGCACAGTGCAAACTAAGAATAGTGCTAAGTACTATATATCCTAATTAGCAGAGTACAGTAATGCTCTCATTTTAATCAATGGGTTTTGAAGTTCCAGCTTTCATGGTATGCAGTGAAGTACATTTCAGAATGCAGCACCACAGAACTCTATGGCATATTTCATAGGCATTTTCTTCCCCAATTACAAAGGGCAGAACTGCTGTAGCAGAAACGTATTTTTGAGGCTTTTTCCCAGGATAAAACTTAGCAGTGCAGCTGCAAATCAGCTCTGCATGAGAAATGCACAGACACAGGGAGCAGCGAGGCAGGAGGCTCTGGGCATCATTAACCCCTGGTGTTCTGGACAGCTATTTCAAAACACAGTTGCTGCCTCTGCGTCCTTTGTGCCTGTCCTTGAGAGGTGTGACATGAACTGTCTTGGATAGCAAATCCAAGGTGAGAAGGAGAAGAGTTCATGGCAACAGGAGGTGTAAAGGCTGCACCTTCTTTCTCTTTTCTTTATGAATTGGTGATTTTGAAATGTTGCACTCTTATGGCCCTTGTGATCCTTTCTCACCTTCAGTAGTTTCCTTTGGAAAGGAGGCTCATACAAGGAGCTTCTTTCCACATGCTTGTCTGGTTTTCCTCCTTCCCTTTCCACAATCTTTGAATGGACAGTAGCCTTTCAGCCACATTTGAAAAAGAACATAAGGCTTCAAAATTCCAGGACACTGGGGAAAATGCAGAGCTGGTGGAAGACTGAAGCATGCTGAAGGACAGGGAAGGGTGGCTCAGCCCCCAACCTTTCCTCTTTGCTGCCTCAGGCTGGGCAGGGTCTCCAGGCAGAGCTCCAAACCACTGCCACCACACTTCATGTGTGTAGAGGAGACAGCTCACTGCAGTTGGGAATATTGGGGACAGAGAGGGAAAAAAGAAGGATCTAGGGAAAAACGAGGGCTATTGCTGTGATGTGGCATGTGCAGGAGGGGTAATTGTTGAAGGAATATGGGGTTATTTAAGATTTGGGGAGTGCAAGGTGACGGGGTGCAGGGCACAGATCTTTGGGAAACCCAACCTCATTTCTACTCACAGATATGGAACAACATGGTGGTTGCAGCCTGGGTAATTTTGCACAGTTTCTTGAAGCAGCTGTATCTTCTAAATAGTTGTATCTTCCTCCCTGTGTTTTGCAAAAATAAATATCTTCTTTATTCATCAGAGACATGTATTTTATGAGGCTCATAATACTAGCTACATAAAAGAGAAAGTACATTTCTCATACGTTAGATTTTTTCATGGTTCAATAGGCTAATATTAAAACAAAATGGTATAACAGTGGGAATATAGCCCCATCACACACAATGAAAGCAGTTTTCCTCCACTTTAAAAGGGTTTTTTCAAATACCCCAGCACATTTACAAAACAGTCTGTGAATTCCTTAAGAAATAATGTAATAAAGGGTGATGAAATGCACAAGAAAATGTTACCCACAAAAAAGAAAAAAAAAAAGAAAAGGAAGGGAAATCATATCGCTCCGAATTTTTTATCATCCTCCATATAGACCACAAGAGTCTTCTCTGATTAAGTGATTAAGTGTCCAGGGAAAATGTGATTTTGAGGAGGGAGTTCCTCTTCATTTCTCAGCTCTCTTAGCTGTTCAAATGGTAGGATTCAATTATGTGAGAAGGGCAGGTACTGCCCAGCTGCTGGTAGCCTACTTAGAGCGCCGTGTCATCTGCCCTCAGCTTCCAAAACCTTCCATCATCCTCCCTAGTTTAGGTGATAGTTAAATTGCTCTTTCTTATGATTTTTATTATTTAGAAAAAGGCAGGAGAGGCTCAGCAGGGTCTCCCAGGATAAAGATTCAGTCATCTCTGTTAATGTGATCAAGGAGGTGGGAACGCCGCTATCTGTTTCACTAAAGGAAACAGGTCTGGCTTAGCAGCCAGCAGTGCATCTCGTGCTCCTGCTAATCATCCCACTGTGATTGTGACAAAGTACTAGGCCACAATAAAGTACAAGGCCAAAATTCTTACTCAAGCTGATTGGACTCTGAGCTCTGAATTGCAGAACTGAGGCCAGCAGATGGCAAGATGTTGAGTACATCCCCTCCTCCCTGCTTAACATGCAATGGTAGAGGCCAGCAATGCAATGCTGGACACTTTTTATTCAAACTAGCTTGCAAAAGCACCAAATTGTCAAATGGACAGGTCTAGGAATGGATATGCGTGAATTTTGTACCAGAATTGCAGTTTCAGAGAGGAGGATTTGCAGTACACCAAAGAAAGGAAAAAAAAAATCATCACAATGCTTATAGCCTACACACAAAAAATAGATCAGAGTGGGTGGGGAGGTGGAAGCAAGTGCACTGAGACAGATATAGTGCAGCACTGAATATGCAACTGCTAAAGGGGCCACACTTTTGTGCAAACCAAGCAGGTCACGTAGGCAGGCCTGAGAGAAGCTATTTCTGCTGATGTTCAAGGCCAACTGTCCCTTTTTGAGCATTATTCCCTTGCTCTTCCTTATACCTGCTTGCACAATGACTCCCATATTTTGTACCTGTAACTGTTTATTGCTCAATATCATCAGTGGCTCACTAGAAATAATAATAATTGGAATACATAGATTTAAAAAAAGCCAGACTCTAAAATTTGCCAATTTAAATTAAGAAGAAGCGTTCAAGATAAGCTAAAAGCACATTAAATGAAAACCAAGCTCTGCCCAAGAGATTGCCTTTACACACTAGAGAAAGGAGAGCCAACTCTCTTCCCCAAGTGAGGGATCAGCTCTTACACAGCAGCCAATATCACAGAACTTCTTTATTTTTTCTGTCTTGTTCTTAGGAAGATCCTCACTGCATCCCACCAGGCACAGATGTAATCAGACAAGTTTTAATCTTCTCTTGTAAGCCAGTCCCCTCAGCAATCACCAGTACTGCATTTCTTTGATTTCCTTTCCAACTGCTCTGCAAAATTATGGTGAGGGGTTGTCCAGCCCCCTACACTGTGTTCTAAGGGCCAGCTCCCTTCTGCATCAGAGGGACCCAAGGGTATTTAGTAGGAAATGTTAAACATCTTGCAGAATCAACCAAGATTTTCCATTTCACCATTCTCAGACAGAACAGGATTATGGTTCCTTCCTGAATAATGTGTGTATGATGGCTCTTCATAGGCAGACTGAAAAAAATAAAAACAAAATAAAATGCAAAAATGGCTGTTTTGCTGTGATACTGCATTGCAGATTCACGTCTAATTTCTGCCAATATTATCTACTCAGTCTTTTTCAACATTGCTGTTTTCCAAATTTTTCCTCCCACTGAATCTGTATGTTTGATTAATGTTTTCCCAGATGTCTGAACCTGGGGAAAAAAGGCACTTTTGGTCTCATTTTGTTAAGTGCTAGAAATCTCTTTGATGATCCATAACTAATTTTACTGTACTTGTCACAAAGCAGATGTGTGGCAATAGTCCCCTGAGCAAGCTGCATTCAATCATTACAAACTCCAGAGTTCCCCTTTCTATTTCTCCCCCTTTTTTGTGTTTATTTTTTCATTAGTGATTAACTTGAACAGTTTATCATACTCTCTTTCACTGGCTTATTGAACATATTTGACACAAGAGTTAAACATTTGATCCAAGCAGATTTTATCCTCCCTTTTTAGTTTTATCACTTTGCAGAATATCAGATCAGGATGCAGTTTCAGGAATACAGTTCTTCATTTTGGCTATTTTGTCTCAATTATTTAGTGCATTTACTCTCCCTATTTCTAATTTGCCTGGAAGATTTTTGCATTTAAAGGATGGAGAGTCTTTAAACATTAAGATGAACTGTTAACATGAAAGACTGTAAATAATTCCCACTTCAAAAACGTGTACTCTGTTATCTCTAACTCAGCATCCATAATTAGCAATGGCTTCACAGCTAATCTTTAGTTCATCCCTCTCTCCTGGAAAGGTAGAAATCACCTCTGAATTGTCCCTCTTATTTCTGATAAGCTCCAGCTATCACAACAGAGAGATAACTGATGCTATTGAATCTGACAACGGGAGGAATTTATGCAACTATCTAAAAAGAAAGTACACCTTTGTGACTGTACAGAAAACACAACTATTTAGATTCACAGAGAAGCTGAGGCTGGAAGGCATCTCTGGAAATTGTCAAGTCCAACCCCCTGCTCAAAGCAGTGTCACCTACAGACTCATTACTCGGGGCCATGCCCAGTCGGGGTTTGAATATCTCCAATGACTGAGACTCAACAGCCTTTCTGGGCAACCTGTGACAGTATTTAAGCACTCTCACAGTGGAAAAAAACCCCAAAAGTGGGTTTCTTTTTCTTTTGTTTAAAAAGAATATTTTATACTTCAATTCGTGCCCATTTACTACTTTTGAAAGCCACATCTCATTACACTCACAAAACAGATTTCTTGCCAAGGTATATTTTGCAGGAAAAATATATCAGCTACAAAAAGTGCACCTGTTTTTCTGCAGAAGTTGACAAAGTGCACTTGTAACATCAACCTAGATATTTGTGCTACTGGGCAAACTGAAGTCCTTATGAAACAGAAGTAGTATCTTACTCATTTTAATGCGTATGACAAATACACCATCTATATACAGAAATAAAGGAATTATTTGCCAGTGAAGGTTGGAATACAAGCCATTGAATAACATATCATAGTGGATATTAAGAGAGAAATTATAGTGTTGTTCTTGTGCCTTCTAAAATTTAAGGAGAGTTTACTTGTTTGGTTCCTACTCTTAGATTCCTTTTCAGTGAGAGGTGCAGATGCCCGTGTGTATGGTTGCCTGCACATCAAGTCTCAGGAGAAAGCATTAGGAGAAACTTAGAAGAATTTTGTGTTTGAGTTTCGGAACTGAACATGGGAGAACCCAGGAGGAGTCTCTGGTACAGCATTTGAACAGGAGCATTGTGTCGACTACCAAAATATTATCACACTCGACTGCAAAACTAAAACTTGGTGAACGTCCATGCTGTGATACCTATTGCTTCTGGTCCCTTCCTCAGAAAGTCCTTAGTGCACAGCTGGCCACTTAAAGGTATTCATGGGCGTTCTTCTTCCTTTAAGGAAAATGAAATACAGAATACTGACTGTCTGTCTAAGGAAGGGAATTGTACCTGAATTTTTATCAAGGGTCATTCTGCTAAACTTCAGCAGGTGGATTGCAGATCTTTTACAGTAAATGCCCAGAGATCCTACCAGGCCAGAAGGTAAAATTGGTTTTTATGTTTAAGGTGCACATGAGTTAACAACTCACTGGCCTCCCTGGGACAGAATACTGATGATATTTGCTTCCAATGCCTACAAACCTTTCCTTACTATGAGTTGTAAAGCTGTGTCCAACCTGGGGAGCACTGTGGCCTTCCCAGCTCTTGGGGCTGACTACTCCTAATTCTTCATTGAGGTAATCCAACACACCCTCTACACACAGTGGTGCTTTGTAGGAAAGGAGCCAAGGAGTACTGACTGTGTTTCCCATCTGGATGACCAGGCAGGGGCTGGACTTTGAAATATGCTAACATGTACACCTTCCCGTCAGCCCAGACACAGCACATAGCTGGAAATGAGTAATTGGTGTAATGGGCAATTTAATTTTGGCAGCTGAAGTTGGTGCTCTGACAGGGACCAAGGTATCACCTCCACTCTGGAGGTTAGTCAGGTGCAGGACAACATTTCTGTTCCAAAAAGGAAAGGCAAGCCCACAAAAATGCAAGTGGTTGGCTAATCAATGGTACCTTTTGCCAGAAAGACACTTGAATTTCACCCTCCTGATGTAAAATGTGGTTCTTCATGGTATTTCAGAAACCGTGGTCCACAGTTGTTCTCTGAGTCTTTTTTATGAAAACCTTGAGAGGACGTGTTAGAAAGAGAAAGTGTTACCAATTCTTGCTGGTTTTCTTATTTTTTTTCTGTGGACATTGTTTTGTTTTGATTTTTTTTTTTTTTTTGGTTACAGTGGATTTGACAGTGGGTGGAAAACAGTGACTCAGACATTGTCACAATGTTGAAACTCATCTGTCTGGAAGGGTGTAACGCCATGTGCTGTGGGAGAAGGAGATGGCATGAGGGAGGGAAGAGGAGAGAACGAGGTGCCATTCCTTGGATTAGAGCTTTTATAAGCTTCCAGAAGAGAGGAAATTCAGATGTTTAGCTGGCAGCAGTTGGTGGTGAGGGAAGAGCCCTGGCTCAGTTCCTTGTTGGGCTCAGGGAGCAGTTTCCCTCCATCTGTTAGGAGCTTCTGATTAGATGAGGTAGGTTAAATCTTTTTTCCCTCTGCTCTCCCTTCCCAATGGTTGTGAAATCACTTATTTGTGTTGCTGGGAGCAAAGAGAAGAGAAATGAGACCACAAAGCCAGTGCAGGGCTTTTTATGCTCTTTGCAGGTTGCAGAGGCTAGAAAGAGATGATTAGAGTGATTGAAGATTGATAGAAGTGGTAAGATTGGTGAAAGGGTACAGAAGGAAGCAAGGAATTATGTGTTTGCTTAATGTGATATCTTAAATTTCTCTACAGGCTGCCTTGTTTGCAATCTATTTAATATTTGCTCTTACCTTCTAAAACTGGGGGCTTACTGTACATTTTCTAAAACTGTTTTCAGAAAGGGCAAATTTATATCTTCAAGTGTGTGGATTGGTACAGAGAAAGAGGAGTCACTACACACATTCCATGGGCCAGCGTGGCTTGTCTCAAGGCCATGCTGAAGTAAAATCAACTGCATCATGTTACAGTGATGTTTTCCACCTACAGGCACTTCTGAGCTGACTGCCATAGTGATTAAACTGAGATTGTACAGGACTGGAAATAGAGGCCAGTACAAGCTCTTCAGGCAGCAATGCTCTGACATCAAGCTCTGGTAGGTTTTAGAGCAATAAAGCAGACACACGATTACAAAAATTAAAAAAAACCCAAAACAAACAAAAAAAAAAGACACTGGTAAAAGCCTTCCGGCAAATCCCAAATATATACAGGCACACAGACCAAATCCAAAAGAAAATAAAAGAAATAAGAATAATATTATTTCCGAAAGAGAGGGGGAACCTTTCTTCATTCCTCTTCTAGCCTCTTCTCTCTCTTCACCCTTCTGTGACTATTCTTGGATTCCTTACCTCTCCTGCTATGATATTGATCCATCTCCTGTTAGGGCATTCAATTGCATAATACACAATACAACAGGCTGCTCTATTTGTGTGGCAGCCACCTGCTAATTCTCCAACAGTTGTCTGGCTTGGCACAAAATAGCAAAAGAAAAGACAGGCACAAGCATCCCGCAGCCCAGGGCAGCATCCTTTACCAGAGGCTGCCTCGCTGCCTCCCTCTACTTTGCCAGCCCAGCAGTCTGCATTGCTGACTCTGCCTGCTCCATCCAGGTGTCATCTTGGGAGCAGAAATGACAGCAGCCTCTTTTCTGTAAGAGGGAAAAGGAGTTTTGTGATGTGGATTCTACATCACTAAACCAGCAGCTTTTCCACTGGGGGTTGACCAGAAGTTAGGCTGAGATTATGCAAGGCCCAGTTAAAGGTGGTTGCTTTGGTCAATTCAAATTTGTGAGGTTATTACAGTCACAAGTTTTCTTAAATGGAAATAAAAATGTACATTTTTTTTTCTGTCTTAATCTGTGGAAAGAGGCAGTTATGCAAAGCCAAACACTCTTTTCACACTATCATAGAATCAAAGGAAATTTTGGGTTAGAAGAGACCTTAAAGATCATCTCATTCCAACCTCTTGCCATGGGCAAGGACACCTCCCACTAAACCAGGTTGCTCAGAGCCCCATTCAGCCTGGCCTTGAATACCTCCAGGGATGGAGCAGCCACAACTTCTTTGGTCAACCTATTCCAGTGCCTCACCACCCTCACAGTAAAAAATTTCTTTATAATGTCTTATCTAAGTGTACCCTATTTCAATTTAAACCTTCTGCCTCTTTTCCTATCAACAGACTTCCTGATCAACCACCCTTCTCCTTCTTTCCTGTTGGCCCCTGTTAAGTCCTGGAAGGCCACCACAAGGCCTCGTAAGGTTTTCAAAGTTAAATACTCCTTTCCCCCCAGGACTGAAAAACCAAGATGGCCAAGAAAGCTCCCATGAAGCATATTTCTAACATGCTCATTTATAACCCACACTGGCTAATTTACATCTCAATTTACATATATCCCACAGTGCTTCATTCCATTGATTAGACATCAGTGCATTTACATTTCCATCACTTCCACATAACAGCAGTGGTAGGTCACAGTGACCTTACAAATGTCTTGTCAAAGCCTTTTGTGTCAAAACAGCACAACCTCAGAAATGCACTATCAAAACATCCCCATCATTCAATGTCAAAACAGCTTCATCACGGAGCCTAAGCACATTCAGATCCAACAAATTAACATATCAAGGCTTTATTGCTTTAATATCCAAATAAAAAACAAAAACCTAATGCCTTCCCTGTGAAAAGAAAATTGTTCTTACTCCCATTTCCCACTGCTAATTAACAAAGTTCCTATCTACTGGGGTGTCTCTTGAGTGACTTTTTTTTTCCCTGACAGTGTCACCACAGTGACCGACATTTTCATTTAGTCATACTTGCAGAAAGTGGCTGGAAGAGATTTCTGGGAACTTGGCCTCAGTGATTGTCAAGGCAGTAACATTCCTGCCTAGGTAAAAGTGAAGAGCATAACTGAAAAATTTTGCAAACTAAGCCAATACACAGTTCTGGACCATCTCCTGTTGCATTTAAATTATCTCATTGTTCAATTTTCAGGCCAGACCTATCTTAGTGCTTGGTTTCACTGCAAGTGACTAAATAAATTGGGAAGGGAGAAACACACACTACATTTTTTAATTTTATTTTTTTTTGTATTTTAAAGGAAATAAGATGAATAATCCCTGAAGATTAAATCTGTTTATAAATCACAGTCCCAGTGCTTCCCTTACCCTCCTGCCCATTTCCTTGCGAGGCAGAAAAAGTATGCATGGCCACACAGTTTCACACCAGTGCAACAGAATCCATGTGAACCCCACAATTTGAATTTTAAAGTATCTCAGTCTCTGCTTTGTTTATAAGGGCAGTTTTCAGGGCCTCATCCCATCACAGGACAGTGTTCTTGAATGTAAACATGAGTAGCATCCAAGTGTATGGGCAGTCAGGACACCAATGTTTGGTGTATTCTTGAATTAGGACATGCACAGAAAATCCACTGAAAATGCAATACTACACTCAGCTAATCTGGTGTGTCAGCACCGCAAATATTCCTGTTCGGGCAACACTCACAATTTCAAGCTATGACTTTCTTAATAGGTAAAACATTAGAATACAGAATAAATAAATATAAATTAGCTAGTGACATCCTTTCCATTATTTTTTTCTTCAGGACATTAGCTAACAACCAAAGCAATTAAATTTACAAGCAAGAGGAAGGTCATAGGCACTCAGCTCTTAACTCACTGACCTGGTAGTGGAGACGCTGTGTCACAGCCATTAGCACTGGGGCAGGATATGTTGCATTTTGCTCTGTTTCCCACGAGTCATCTCTGTGGCAGCACAGGGAGAGACCATGGATTCAGATTGATTATATCAAGGCAGAACAAATCAGAAGCAGCAGCCGCAAATTTGTAGAAACAGACCTGACTGGTGCCTTACTGTAATCCCCAAGAAAAGCAACTGGGGGCATGACCACATACCTTGATCTTGTGTAAACACCTTCTACTTAATTTTTCAGATTTGCTTGAGTCCAAAAATCATTCTTTTGAAGTATGCGGTTTATTTTTTTTCATTATAGATGTAAAGCAGCTCCCACGTAAGCTCTGTCCTTAAAAATAATGTCTCAGTATATAGGAATATTCCCTCTATTTTAAATGAGAAGACTGCTTCAGAATTCATGAACTTCTTGAGTGTGACAGATGTGATGAGATAGAAAAAACAATTCACTCTGCTATAATTGTGGCCTTTAGTTTATACTTAACTATGCTTTAATGGATTGTTACATTTATGCATACTTTCCTTTCCTTTTCTAAACAGTAAAATACTGGCTTGCAATCTGTAGTCTGAGGACTAATCTCAGGATTTCAATGACCAGCTTCACAGCAGTAAAGTCTCTTAATGTTAACATTTCTTATTTTCATCTGCTTTTCCAAGTTTGTCACTGAAAATGAGATGTGCAAAACCAATTTAAAGTCAAGGGGAGAAGTTCTTCCAGATCTCTCTGGCAGAAACTTCTGTTGCCTGAGAGTTGGAAAAGGAAATAGGAGATGTTCTCATAGATTGATATTACCTGAGAGAATCAGATGAAGTGACACACACATGAGTAAAAAATCTATGTTGAGGAAGAAGAGTATTGTGGGGTGCTACAATTACAGAAGGGAATAGAAAAAAAAAAGAACTGAAGTGGTTGGGTGAAGAGTCATAAGAAAGAAATATGTATGGAAGAATAAAAGGACCTCATAAAATGTAAAGCAGGGCCAATTTGTTCCTACAGGGCTTTGATTCCACTCGATTTTTGCTATCCAAAGAAGGATGGCTGAGGTGCCTGAGCAGGCTTGGCAGGAAGGATGAGAGGAGGCCATAGGGCTGCATTCCCAGGACTTCCAAAGAAGGCAGCTGCAGTGGCTGCTAATGGTTAAATGGTGACAAGCTGCTGATACCAAGGGTCATACCAGAGAAATACTGAGAGAAAAGCTGCCTCAACTGGACAAAAACTCCATTATTAATAGATCTGAGGGAGAAGGGATATCAGGGACAGCAGAGGAAGAAACATACTCAAAATATACTTGATCACCTAGCTTCTCTGCAAATACAGAGCAGTAGCACCAGTACCTCTCTGTGGCTGAATGACATGGGCCTAAGGTTTCAGCACTGTGGGAGTCACTCTGTCATAGCTCTGAGGCTGCTGCAGAAACATCAGCTACTCACAGTGATGTGCCAGAGTGCAGAATGAGTCCTTGACATAAGAAATCCTCTTGGCAGCAAGGAACCTGGCAAAGTGAAGAGGTGTTTTCAGCATTCTTGCATTTCGTGGCACAAATTACTTCTACCAGAATTCATTCCAAGCAGTTGAAGGGCTCTATACACAGGGCACCTGTGTGTTGCCTGGGGTGAACATCAATGCTGCCACTAAACAATTCAGGATTCACTTTCCAATCAACAGCAGCTGCCTCTGTGACATAATCACCATGACCAGAAAGAGGGAAGTGACTCTCAGAAAAAATGAACTTTCAAGATCCAGTTTAGATACATTGGTGCAAGTTACAATGGCTCCCTGATTTCATCATTAAACTGGAAACATGACTGAGAAAGTTGGTGTCACCTCTCTGACCGTGCCACAGGAAATATTCCAGTGGAATAAAAAGCTGGGCAGCATTCCAGATGACTGGCCTGATGGTAGTAAAACACAGTCCTCTTGTTTAAAAGTGTGCAATGAGCTGTTTGCTCTGGCCACCAGCTGGAAGCAGCAGTGATATGATGACATTTCCACAGGGCAGTCCCCAGCATAGGGAGCTGTGCTTGTGTGTGCCACTCTTGGAGAGCAAACCACACTGCCAGGCCTTCACAGAGCCAGAATGTCCCAAAATACTGGCAATGGCAGTGGGGGGAAGAGATAAACTCTTGGGTCTGAGGTAACAGAAAGAAAAACACCCCACAAAACCTGAAATACAGTATGTGTTCCAGTGACATTCAGCCATCATAGCTTTTGCAGGCAGTTTGTCATCTAGTTCGATATTTTAGCTCAGGCTGCTTAAGTCTTCAGAGGCTGCACTGACAAGCAAAAAGTCTAATTACCATGTTTAGTTTGCTCCTTTTAGCATGCTCTGCAGGCTCTGCCATCATTTCACTGTGACAAGAAGTTGGGTGGTTTTTTCCTTGTAGCAAATTCTTCACTATTCTTGTTAAAGGAATACTGCACCAGAGATTCCTTTGATTGTTTGGTTATGTTTAACTTGCCATTAATGCTGTTCTCCTTTGAAACTTCTTCCTATGTGTTTACTTTCATGCATCTGATGGAGAAATGTGTTTGCTTTTTTGTTTGTTTATTATCACAGACAAAAGAAGCATACATAAATCAAGTGCTCTGTCCCCCAGGCTTTACTTGTCTTGTCTTTATGTTGTATCAAAAATTTCAATAAAAACAGTAAAGTAATAATCCTATAAAGACATGGAAGTGGAATGTGGCACAGTGATGAATTGCTGTGAGCTGTATATAAAAATAATCTTTTGGAAAAAGAGATGAATTCTCATTTTAGTTAATTTCTTCCTTCTTTATTTCTTTATCCAGCTTGAAGTTTAAATAATTTTGACGTACAGAATCATATATTTGTGAAGCAAAATCTCTTGCACCACAGTAAAGATGGATAAAACTTGTGAGGAATGTAAGAGACCCAGTTGTATCTAACATGTCCTCATTTTGAGTCTGATTTCAGTTATTTCTTCTTATTGTTAGAAAGGATATGTCTTAACAAACATGGATGCTTGCAGTGGCAGTAGAAAAAAATCATCATAAGACAGATATCTTACTAACAAAAAAGGAGTAAAAGATCATCTAATTGTATATTATTGCAGATTCACATCAGTGGGACACAGAGCTGCAGTATGCAAAATATTGTTCATGGAGAAAGGTATGATAAGGGAAAGAAGTAAAACAATACTAAACTTGTAAAGATATGATGTGAGAGAGGTGGGAAATGAAAAGCACTGAAATAACTTTGCATTTTCTGCTGTGAAATCAAAAGACCAAAAGCCTAATCATGCTGTCAGTCAGTAACCAGTCTAGTGCAACAGGGAAAAAGCAGAGATGAGAATAGAAATTTTAACAGTGGCACAATATCTTATAATTTTATGGATCCTTTTGATTCATCCAACTTTCACCTGACTCTGTTGCTTCTAGTCTCTCTTTTTTTGTTGTTGTTTGTTTCTTTGTTTGTTTTTTTTGGTGTTTGTATGCATGGCTTTACCTCAACCCGAGCATTTTTGGCTGAAATGTGATGTGGCTTTGCTACTCCTCTGTTGTCTTCTCCATCCACTGCCTGTCTCCTGGCTGTACAGCTCCAAACCAAATCCATTCCCACTTTCATGCAGCACTGTAGCAGCGGCTGCATGTGGCTGAATAATCACAGAGCAGATATGGTAATAGTGACACTAGTGTTGGAATTTGGCATAACAGCAATAAACCTTGCAGAGTTCCTACAGATAAAACCAGCCTCTTTTCTGTGATATTAAAGCCAGAGTTGATCACCTAGTTCCTCTTTGTTTTTGTGGCCAGAGATTAAGCACTGATACAAAGACATTAAACCCTATACTGGAAATTATGGGAACAGTGGCTTTTTATCACTTCAACCATGCCTATGATCAAAACACTTATATTTGCCTCATTGTAAAGCTTATTATAAACATCACATCTGTTGCTTCACTGCCATGAAAAAAGACACTTTAAAAAAAGGACTTTACCTTTAAAAAAAGGACTGAGATAGCCAACCAAAAAAAGGAAATTTTGTATGAAAATGTGTTGCACTAAATACAAAAACAAGCCAAATGCAACAAGAAGCTTCTAAGGAAAGTCACAGCACTGAGTAATCAGCACCCATGGCCAAAAAGCTCTTACAAAATTTCACTCAGACACTTGTAATGAGTTTTCAACTGCTTTATGTATCCTTCTTTTTTCTTATCACTAGCAGGTAAGTGATGTCTTTTTGTTTGTTTGTTTGTTTTTTAAAGTACTAGAGATGTCTGCAGAGAAGAGAACTCCCAAGTCCTCTCTGCACTGTTTGACACATTTATGAATTTGTGCTGTTTTGGATGTTTGTGCTTGGAGCGCTTGGTTGGCCATCCAGTTGTCACAACAATGCAGTAGGAATAAAGTGTCAAGTTCTCAGAAAGCCTCATGTGTGTGTGTGCATTTTTAAATGGCTGAAATCTTATTTTTAAGCTTTCAGCTTCAAAGATCCACTTACCATTCAATGGTTGCATTCATATCACCAGAGTTTTAAGCAGAAGTGTTCATTCCTTATTTTGATGTAGGATCAGTCCTGCTGTTTCATCTAAACCTTATCCTCTGTCATGTATTACAGCTGACAGGATGACAAAAAAAAGGCTTTAGTGCTAACAAACTTTGTTCTCCCTCTTGACTTCCCAAGTGCCACTGCTATTTATTTAAAACGAGAAGAGATCAAGCACATATATGATATTTAAAAATAACAAGACATGAAGAAAAAGAACACATACAAATAAACCAACCAAAAAAACTCCAAAAAAAGTAGTATTTACAGCACTGCTAAAGAACAGGGATTCAGTTGGGGTGATCCTTTGCTGCTTGCAAACATCTTTACCCCATGAGCTATGAGGTCTGGCCTCAAAGGACAGCAAGAAATAATGTGCAGTGATAGTGATGTAGGTGGAAGGATCAATTCCTATTTCACCTCATCACTGGAGACTGGGGAATACCTTTGGGAGCATTTGCTTACTATGTTCTAGGCTGGTGCAGGTTGTGCAGGCAGACAGTTCAAAAGCAGATGGTTTTAACAGAAAGAAAACATAACATCATTTGTAATGTTACCTGTGAACTTAGGCACTGCTTTCAAATTGGAAGGCTGGTGGCAGGAGCTGATGGATGCAAGCAACTGTCCTTAAAGGGGAATGGAGCAGCTGGCCTTTTGTGCCTGGCTGGTGCAGTAATTTCTCAGGCCCCACTTTTCTGTACTTTACAGTATCTGAAAAGGGAATATAAACACTGGCTTCTCTGAAGTTAACAGAAGTTTTGCCATTGACTTTAATGGGGCCAAGACCTCATAAATATGTTTGTTTCTTCTGTTGACTAAATGTTATTATTGCTTTCAACATGGCATCTTAAAGTTGATGCCTGCATCTCATAAGGTTAAATTGGCCTCTGCATTGGACAGAATATAACTTCTCCCTGGTAGCCACTCTCTCTGCTCTCTCACATCAGTGATCAGAGGAGCAAGTCCTGTAGCAAGTTATTTTGCCCAGAATACCCTTAACACAGCAGGATCTTATGGGAGAGGGGATGTGTTTTACTGGGGAAAGTGTTGCAGTGAAAAGTGATCAGATCTTGAAGTTCATAAGCTCTTCTGCTCTGATGAGAGCAGACACTTCTCATATCCTTAGACCAAAATCAGAGGTATATAGTACTACACTCAGGATGGAGATGGTCCTATTAAAAAATCCTATACTCAAATCACTGTAGATCTGTTGGAAGAACAAAGGGGGCAAAGTAGGCTTAAGACTGTGCAATAACCTTGCAGTCAGAGAAGTCAGAGACTTAAATCTGCGAGCTGAATTTGGAGATCATCTTAAAGAGAGGCAATAGATAAGGCAGATTAACCCTTAAATTATTGCTTGCTGTGAGGAGCAGTCTGCAGATCAAAGACTTCAAGTTGTTGGAGAAGTTTCTTTTACAAACAGCAAGAGAATGAGATAGAGGTGAGCTGGTTCTGGTCCTAGTTAGCTCCAACCCCCCAAGAAAATTGCTAAGTCCTAAGGACTGAGAGGTACTTGGCAGCAGCAGTCAGTGTGATGCAGTGGTTCTTTGATTGCCAGGCAAAAGTTCAGTGACTAAACTTTAACGCAGAATCTCAGAAAAATTGTTTTAGACATTTCAATTGTGCTAAAAAGGATTAACTGGAAACATTGCCTTAAATTTTAAAACCATAGGTATATAGTAGTAGACTGGAATGTATCTAAATCAATTTTATTAAAAATGCACTTATAGGCCACTCATTTATTTGAAAAGACTTTTGTGGTAGGACAACGTTTTAAAACACCGAATTTAATTACTAAGCCGCAATAGAAGTGTTCAATTTTCTTTTCTCCCCTATTACTCATATTATGTATAGAACATAAATTGATTTGGCATCAGTATAAATTCCTGGAAAGGCTCAGATTCCCAATGCAGTCAGATTTGTTTAGCAGACCATTTGTTTCTTTACCTGTAATAAACATTAATATTGTATTTTTACATCTGCGTCCTATCTTTTGTTCCTTGTACTTACTGGGATCTCAATTATTTTAATGTACATTCATAACTTTTAATAAATCAAAGAGAATTGTCTACAACCACTAAACCCAGAACAAAGTGATCAACTTGGCAGTTTCACCACCCACGCTGCACATTTCAACTCTGTTCACTTCACATTTATTTCTCTGGAACTCTCCCATGAGGAGAACAAAAAATTTCAAGGAAGTAATAAAGTAATAATTTATCAGTAGTAAAAATTAAAATTTCCATCTGTGGCACTGTGCATGTCACAAAATATTATAATGCCCAATAGTGTAATCTGATTATATTGTAAAGTAATTATACTTAAAACTTTTCATCTTTTTTCCCATCCTAACATGCTGCTGGCATCTATTCTCTTCATAGCATGGAATACGTAATGACAAAAATTATGGCAGTTCTAACTGATAATGATTCCAGCACAAAATCAGACATAACTTCCTGCAACCCAGGCTGAAATTCAGAGCTGGATCTGTGCAAATGTTTCTGCTGAAAGTTGATAGGAACTTCTTACAAAATACTTATCCAAGGGCAGATGTTCGCCCTGGTATCAGTAGCTGTGACTTTTCACCATCTAGATTCTAATTGAAAGTTCTGCCTTTAGTTTCAACCAATCTTAAAGCTGCACAACTCTTCTCATTTTTGGATATTGTCATTGTCCTGTCACTTAAGATGAAATTTTCCAAACCGCCTGTGTCTCCTTTGGACTAATTTTTGATGTGGATTGGTATCTTTGGGATAAAGGATTTTCAGACAGATTGTTCTAGCTGTTTTGAGGGGCAGGATGAGGTTTTCTGATTGTTGGGTTGAAAAGCTCTAACTTTTATTTGCTCTGCAGAAAATTGGCAAAGTGACAGCAGTAGCAGATGGTCCAGAATGGGACAACAGAGACAGTCACCTTCATGTAATGGACACTTCAAATGTTATTCCATAAAAAAGATTCACAACCAGATGTTTTAACTTCAGACATTTAAACTTCACAACCAGAAGTTTTAACTTCTGAAAAATCTCATTTTCATATGATAAATGAGTAATTTTTAAGGGGAGACAAGGAAAAGAAGGCAGCAATAGAGACAGAAAGCAAAAAATACCTTCAGGGGAGACAGCAGTTGTTGGGTAACAGCGAAGGCAGAGACAGAGGCTGTCAGCATGATAGCACAGCAAAGGAGCACATAAACATTTTGAGGATCATCTAATAGTTTCCCTTAAAATCCCCTTCACATATAATGAGAATGAGGAAACCTGTGAAAGGTTCTGCTGGGTGAAGTGTCTGGTGGAGGAAGGTATGAATGAGATCACGTTTTATGGCCACAACCGTTCTGTCCAAGACTGATAAACTAAGTGTTGCAGAAATTCTCAGCATGGGAAAAAGCAACACTGCTGAAACACGTTATCAAAACCCAGACTTTCTTGTCTGAGTGGAAGGAAGATGTCCTCTGGAGCGTTTCAGTGCCTGATGATTCTCCTCAGCACCCTTGATAACTACTCCTCTCCTTGAAGCATGAGCCCAACTTTACTCCAGACAGGGGGACTGGGAGCTCCTGAAAAGAAGCTGGGGGCAGTTCAAATACCTCAATTTTTGGGCTGTGAACTTCTGTCCAGTGAGCTCTTATCTGGAGCCCACACATTTTAACAGGGTTCAGCACTCTCAGGAAGGAGGTCTGACCTCTTGGGTCAAAAATGTTGGAAAGGCTCCAGAAAAGTTTTCCCAGCTTCTACAAGCAATTCAAGCTCTTTGACCTATCTTAACAAGCTTGATAACATGCTGCACAGCAGTACTGGGACAACTCTTTTCTGGGAGAACGGAGCAGCTCCCATCCACACCTGATCAGCTCCTCCCCATGGTGTTTGCAGTGCTGGAAACCTCTGAAAGACACAGGCAGCAATGCAGGGCTTTTTCTACTTCATTTCCCTCAGTACCTTACAAGACATCCTAGGATGTTTTCACATGCACAGGCACCTGTCTCTCCCTCAGAAATGTTGCTGAACACACAGATGTAGCACCATGAGATCCAAATGGCAAAGGTGCTTAAAGTCAGGCCCATGGTTCTCCTGGAGCTCCCATTCTTGAAGTCAAAATTGATCATCTGCTGGCAAGAGTACTTGGTGTGCATTCATTTTTGTACTATCAGGAACTACACAATAACATTTGGTTATTTTCTATTAGCTCTTGTTGTGAGGGATTTTGATTACACAAACTACTATCATTGTGCTGAAACTGAATATCTGACTAAATCAAATAAAATGTTCTTTCTATTGCCTCTTGAAATGCAGGTTTTCCATTACTAATTTTTGCCATTTCTTTTCTCTGCTATTTTAATTTCCCCAAAAGCCAGCTTCTTGTTAAGTGTAGTTCTTTTCGAGGCCTTACAATAATATTTTCCAATATTATGGCTATCACACAGACTCAAGAAGACTGAAACGGCTCTAAAGGAGTCTAATGTACTTCCAAAATAAGTTTAAAGAAAGTTTTAAAACAATAGTCGGTGATTTTGTTTGCAGAAGATAGCAATAAAACCATACAGCAAAGAAAAAAAGACACAGAATCACAAAATAGTCTGCATTAAACTAAAGCAGTTTTTAAGATTAACACAGCAAATTTCTTCCTGACTTTGAGTCCCAAACATGTCTCCGTGTTATAACTTTGATAACTCCTATCCATGGTTTGGTTGTCATTCTTTGATAAAATGTTAGTGTTGTACTGTCATTACAGCTCTGTGGCAAGGAATCACATGTTGAAAGAGAGAGAAAAATGACATTATCAGGAGGCACTATCTCAGAATCAGTTTCAAATTTGTATACAAAGCCATTATGACACCCTGCTCTGGCTGGTACAGTCATGTTTTACTGCACGATTCCATCTGCAGATGTTGCCAAAGGACAATATTCTGCTACATTGACTAATGCATTTCCCTGTAAATAACCTTCTGATTTTTGTGGGACTTGATGCTGCCTAAGACACCATTCAGCATGAATAAAGGTGTCAAAATGTGGCCTGGAGTTATTATCTGTATAACCTAAACCTTAGTAAAGCAATGAGATACCCAGATTAATGGCTAATGCCTGGGATGATATTCCCATCTTAACCCATGCTGTCTGACCAAGTGAATTATAACATGTGCATGGTGTGTCATCAGCCTCTGAAATACAGTCGCAATTGCATGAAATTTCAGAATAAATATCTGCCTTCATTCTTTTTTATTCCCCTTATGGATTTAAGTCAGTTCCCTAAAATATTGTTTAATATGATTTTAGAGATTTAATAGCGTCTATTGACCAAGAGAGGACAAAAGTCACTTCTCTCCCCAGCTTTTTCTCTGTAGGATAAATTTGTTTGAGAGTGCCTTTTCTTTTTAGTCTTGCATTAAGAAATTTATCCTCAATTATCTTTGAAGCTATCAAATAGCTTTTCCCAGTTAATGGGGGGTCTTTAATGCCTAACAATAACATAGTCTCTCTATTACTTTGGGGTGCTTTGAATGCAAAAAGCATTACAGCAAGATGGATTCTATTTTTATGCTGTCTTGTATAATTTTCCACACCAGCTGAATTACTAATAACAGCAAATTCTAGCGCACATATACACAGCGTTAAAAAAACAAGTGATAATTATGTTATGTAATTTGGAGTGGTATATGGACATAAAATAAGCATGTATTTTACTGAGTCTATAAAGTACTCCAGAGTATTTCTGATATTCTAATAGAAAAGAGAATTAAATTAATTTTCATTCCTTTGGTACTTTGAGGCCTTTCACCACTGTCTCTATGGCTAGTTTTTCATGCTTGCATAGTTATTTAATACAGCACAAGCAAGTCTGGTAGAAATGATGGCCATGTCCATAGTTCAGCAATTTGGGTTTCTCGTTGTGTTTACAGTGAAATAAGAGGCCAGAGCAACCTAGTGCCAAATTTCATGTTCATAAATCCAGTTTAGGGCCAAAACTCTCTCCTAAGTGAACACAGACAGCAAGACTTCTAACTAATAGTGATTCACAATACCCCAAACAGCACAAGTGCTCCCAAAAGAAATGTGCATTTGAAACGTTGACTCTGGGCTATAATCTTTATAATCCATATAGGAAATGTATTCTTGCATGCGGACAAAAAGCGAATTTTTGAGGAGGATGACTGGGTTTTAGGACAGTAGGATAAGAGGGCGACTTATTATTGCTACCTTACAATAATGCCAAGATAAAATTACGTGGTAGTAGAAGTGCAAATCTTGATCTTCCTTGGTCAGAAGTAGTTTAAATTCATACATTCACCTTCCTGTGTGATGTCCTATGCAAACAGATATTCATTAGTCTGAGGGAAAGAAGAACTTCATTGCCACCATACTACAAAAATATCTAAGATTCAGAGGGCCAAACAGGCAATAAAGGGGAAATTATGAAAACTGTGATTATAATTACTAATGAAGATGCTTATCTGGAAGGAAAGTAATACAAGGTGATATTGAGAAAGGAAGTCTTCCATTTCCCAGATGGGAGATGTATAAATAAGTTGTTCAAAAATTAGGGAATGATATCATTTCCTCTGGTTACAGTCTTGAAGTGCCCGTCACTGCTGTAATTGCAAAGGCAATACACTGAATTTGTACTGTAATTGGAAAGGCAATACACTGAATTTGGCCAGCAGAACAAACTTCTCAAAGTGTAGAAAATGGTCTTAAAGCATGAAATTGTTGCCGTTAACTCAGGCATGATGGATGTGCTGCTGGGTATTCACAGAACTCAAACAGCTTAGAAGATAAAAATTTGGGTGCCAAAGGGGTCTCAAGACTGAAATGGGCATTTGGGGGTTTATGACTCAGGTTGTAGCTTGCAAATGTTCTTCTTATATGGCACTTGAGGGTGTCCATCAGGGTACATGATCAAAGCCAATTGTATATGAAAAAATTGTGAAGACCTTGAGAGAGAGAAAAAATTATTTCAACTTTGTAAGAAATGCACATGTTGGCACCTTTTCTTCTGCCACGAGTTTATCACAGGAGTGTAGCTCATGCAGATGCACTGGGATGTTTCCTTCACACTGGCTTAAAACCTGGGAGAGCTGTACTCAAGGACCGAGGGGCTCTTCTTTAAATGTGCCAAAATACGCTGCAATAGGGTAAGCAAAGTGGTATTTCT
Source organism: Corvus hawaiiensis (assembly GCF_020740725.1). Classification (NCBI taxonomy): domain Eukaryota; kingdom Metazoa; phylum Chordata; class Aves; order Passeriformes; family Corvidae; genus Corvus; species Corvus hawaiiensis. Next base: position 6,390,450 of record NC_063214.1, read on the forward strand.
AGTAAAGAGATGCGTTGAAAGTAGAATTGCAAACCTTACAGATAAATAAATATACCCCATAATTACAAAACATAAGCAACTCCATTAAAAAAGTCTAAAATTTGCAGAATGTTTTTGATGTTGACAACAAACACTTGAAATCACTCTTCAACTGAACACCACAGTAGAAAAAAAAAAGGCTCTTACACTGCAGATTTCAGCTACACCTGATATGATCTGTAAAGCCTGAGGTATATTGACAACTCAATACCCTTAATTTTGTGAGAAAGTAACTCAAGACAGTCTTCACTGACTTTTGCTGTAACACATCAGTCACAGAAAGGAATATTTGGGGTATCTGGGATCAATTTTTATGACTCCTACAACTAGCTGGGATCACTGATTTGTTAGGGAGTATTTCAAGGGTTTGGCTCCTTCTTGTTTTGGATTTTGAATTGTTGTTTGGTTGTTTGCTTGGTTTTTTTTTAATTAACTGACTGTTTGACAAGATAGACTATTTCTTGCAACTGAGATACACAATGAGCTTTTGACATGCAGAACATCACCATGAAACTCTGAGGTCTTGTTTTAAAGTAATTATTTATCTTTTCCTTGAATGACACTCTGTGAGGGATTATGGAAGAAAATCATTATAAGGTTGCACATCAGTCAGGATACCTTCTGCCCCTTCTCTTTGATTTAGACATACACTGCCAAACAAATCAGAGATTACACTTGGGAGCTGCATGTTGCTGTGATGGATCTCTAGAGAGGAAGAGAGAAAAATGAAGTTAAAAAAATAGGTGAAAAGAAACGTGAGGAATGAAAAAAAGTTGCAGCAAGTGTTGGCTCTGCTGTCAATCAAATGAAAGAGAATGGACAACTTGATCTATTGCAAGATCATAGTCAAGGATAAAATGTAGAAGTTCTCCTGACAGAAACAAACACACACACATATCCATTTTGATTCACTCAGTTTTTTGGGTTTCATTGTTCTTATATAGAAAAGAGCTTTCTCCCTGTTCTGGTGACATGCCAATGCACCAGTATAGCCCCTTGAAGACATTATACACACATTCCATGACACCAAACTATATCCTGAAGTCAGTAAAGCTGAGAAATGAGAAGCAAATAAGGATGTTTTTCATTAATTTCAGAGCTATTAAAGGATATAATCTCTTAATGCCTCAAAAGCCTTGACTATTGAACTTTAGCTATAAGTACCACTAATTAGAGGTCTGCAATGCTTGATATGTCTTCAGAGAAAAAAAAAAACCAAAAAAAAACCTTCTACATACCAGCTCATTAAAACTGTGATGCTGGCTCACTGGAAACAGCTGCCAGCATGGGCAGTTTGGCAATGCATGTGGAATGAGAGGGGAAAAGCTGCTGCAAACACAGTCAAAAGCAGGGGATACATGAAAGCAAGCACATTATTTGCAAGAGAGCTGGACTGTGAAACTTCCATAGCTGGAAAGTTGGTAGGACACCTTGTTTCAGGAGTCACCTCTGATAATCCCATGACATTTTCCCCTCGGGTACAGATTTCTATAGTGACAGGACAAGCATCACTTCAAGCTGTGCTCTCACAATTAGCTGACTGAGTTGCATAAAACTGTTTGTACCTGTGACTGTACACAGCCTCCCTTGTACAAGCTTCACCACTAAATGTTTTATCCTGGAGTGAAGGGACTGAGAGAAATATGTGGGACTAATACATCAGTACAAGCCATTACAGTAGAGTGTAGACTGAAAGCAATGTTTTCTTCAAGGTATCTAAAGAACCTTTTAAAAATAAAAAAATTGTCATTAAATTGCATTCCAAAACCAACACAAGACTAAAAGTGTTGCTAAAAAAAAATCTCTAAATCTTTACTTTGCCCTAGTAGAGCTGTGATGCTACAGCATGTTCAGATTTATGGTGGAAGCATCTCAATTTAATTTTTAACAGGCTGCCTTATGTAAATATCCATCTAAGTGAGAGAACTCATTAAAAAGTGTAGCAAAGAAAACTGTGGAATTAATCTATGAACTTTTATTCATGACTATCTGGCCCTAGAAAATTATTTGACATTGCATATGGATGTCAAATACTTGCAGACTGAACTCTGCTGGCTACAACTCTTACTTCCAGCTTGCAGTTATGACAGGCTTGCACTTGAACTTAACTAGTTCATTACATTTGTTCATTACATCTAGTATCCCTGAAAAGTAATACATGCTCAAAATTTGTGTCTCTAAATAAAACTTTACTTGTGTTTTCCTTAACTTGGAGATTTCACTCTTTTAAGTGAGATCTGTAGGATCCCTGCACATGAATCTGCAGGATTTTGTCCCTGCAAAAATTAGAAAGTAGGAGAGGCTAAACTCATTGGTGTTCATGAGACATTCTGCATTTCTTGTGCTCCTGTTTCTCTTGCTCCCTCAGGAAGCCTCCCACCAGCTGTAGTCTCTGAGGAGTAGTGAGAACTCCTGCTGTCACACATCCTCTGAGATGATGCATGAATTCTGTCTTGAAACTTCTCTTACTGGGGTTATTTTCACCACAGAGCTTTATGGCCACTTAAGATTAACCAGAATTTACTTTCTTGGAGTCAGAAAATGTATTTCTCCCTTTAAAATGCAAGTGAAAACTAATTTTAAGAATTTCCCTTAAAAATGTCAACTTGCAACTGTTTCCCACTCTCTCCTTCTTTTTGCCTTAAAAAGTGTAGATTTCAAGAAGAATTTATGAACTTAAATAATGTGCATTCTAGTCTGAAGAAAAAAATTAAACCCTCCTTTTTCTTAGCTCTAGTCTGTGTTCCTTGTCTCCTCAGAGGCATGCATTGCACAGATTTGCTTTCTTTTGAATTTATAGTGACTTACAAAACTCAAATGAGGCTGGTAGGAGCCTTCTAGGAACCTGATTGGGATTTTCAAACAAGTTTGTGTTATTAAGTGGCTGGTGTTTTGTTTTTGTTTTTTGAAAGTAGGTGGGGAAATACAATCTTAATATTACCCCTGCATCTAAAAACATAAAGCTCTTAGATATATGTGGACTTAACATTCTATTTGTTCCAACTACAACAGTAATGTGCACTCTGACAAAATTTATTTTACATATCCATTTACATGTAATCCCATCTCTTAAAATAAATTTTACTGTGAATTATGACTCTTTTCATTTTTAATCTAGTTTGCATGGAATAAAAACAGAACATTAGCTATCGATAAACAGAGATTCAATTGCATAAACATTTTCTCTAAAACAGCAGACAATTGGGAGCATTTTATTTACCCAATAACCCTATATGGCTTCATCCCCAAAAGAAAATATTTTTCTCAAGATACATGCTTTGATTTTAATTACATCAGATCAGCATAAACCAGTTCATTTTCAATAGATACTGACATTCCAATATTCCACATAATATTGATTTAAATTTTTTTTTTTGAGCAGTTATAAAGAGAAAAGAAAATGCAACAGAGGCTTGCAATACAGCCTGCTCTATGGAACCAGGTAAATCACACTTTGCAAAATCATTTTCCCCTCTAATAGAGTCAAAAAATGGTTATTATTCTTTAGGGTTGGTGCACTTTAATTTATTCTTCAATTCCCAACTACCTAAGCAGTTTTTTCAGATGTTGCACAGTCCATCGTGTGTTGCATCTATTTTCTGTTTGAGAGAAATTGTCTTGATTTCCATAACAAAATAATAACACTTTGTGCTACTGTGATAACAATACTGCAACAATCTGAGATATCCACTAAGGTTTCCATCTCTGCCTTTGTGCCCAGTAAACTGAGATTTCACCAGCACCATCCTAATCCAGTAAACTGGGGCTGAAGCACTGATCAAGCATCATTTTACATATTAGCAATGATATTCATGTGGTAATAACGCTTCTGTACAGAAGGACCTCTTTCCTTTTTTGCACCAGTAATATTTTAGATCAGAAAGATGTGACAACTGATCTTGTAGAATGTGGCTACTGCTCACCAGTCTAGAATACCCTAAGCAAACTGTTCAGGTAGAAAGTCCAGTTGTTTTTCCTCACTATTACAAGGACCCTGTACCATTAGCTGGCAGCAAAGTATTTTTCTGGGTTTGGTATTGCTCAAAGCTTGGGTTTTTGTTGGGAACTGTAATTCCTAAAATGGCCATTGCTATCTCCCTAGCCAGACCTCTTCTTTCTACCCTGCCAGCCAGCCATTTTCCCTCTTTCCCTTCTATTTATTTCTGCTAAAACCTCCAGACTCCAAAACTCCAGTACCTTCTTAGGAACATCAAGTCACTTGGCAGGCTAATTGCTTTTCTGCTCGAAGAAGTTATCAAGTAAGTACACTATTTTCTATAGTAATTACAGAATGACCCTGGGGCAGAATGTGTACAACAATAAACCTAAGTAAAAAGGCAGATCTTTGCTATTGTAAGTGGATAAAACTCCTCTAATGTCAGTGGGGTTGTATCTATTTCTATGGGCAGATAATTTGGCTTGCATTAGTTGGCTGTTGGTGGATACTTATTTTCTGCCTTTTTAGGAAGTATTCCGATATGAACTCCACCTGTAATTGCAGGAGAGCAATTACACCTCTTTTACCTCCAAGGTGATGATGACCAACACTGTCTTAGAACTCAGAGGAGCAAATTTAATTCAAATCATTCTCTCCTTTGCCAACACATGGATCAGGCTGCTCACATTCATTTTAGAATATTTCAAAGTGCTGCTCAATAAAATCCCCAGATGGCAGAGCATTTAGCTTTCCTTTCCCAGTCAATAACAACTGTATGCTCCTTTCATTGTCTCTATTAAAAAGCTCAGGTGCAATTACATCAGAGAAAATTTTGTTCTCTTTTCCACATATTCAGCTGAAGATGACTCTATGTCCTATGCTATAGGACAAGGACTTTAGGGACAAGGACTACAAGGAATGGTTTAGTCTGCTACTTGTTCCGACTTGACTGCTTGTACCAGTGTGAAGCAGCAGCTGTTACTGGTCATGAATATCAGAGGAATAAAAAAAAAATAAAGGTAGAGGCTAGAGGGAAATGTTTTAAACAATTAGCCATGAGCTCACAGCAGGACATGTATCTGAAGACAAAGCAGGAATGTGTTTTTCTCAAACAAGGTCTCAATTGTTTCACAGCTATTACCTGCTATGTATCATGCCTTGTTTAAAGATGTCTGTTTAATTATCTAGTTCTTAGCTTCACTGTTTTTTTTTCCTTGCAGTTATTTTGTCTACAGGAAAAACACTGATGTGTTTTATGAAGGTTGCCATTAACTCTGTCAGCCCTGAGAGAAAACAGCAACCGCAAAGAGTAACTTAAATTCAGAGTTGTTAAGCTGATTATGGCGAGGGGCTTAATTCATAAACCCATCTTCACAGCAAGGGCTGAAGGCCACAGGGATAGAGGAGATTTCTGGTGGTCAGATGCTTAAGTGAGATGCCTTGGAATAAACACTGTGGGCAGTCAAACTTACAGCTAACCCTGGACTGGGTCTATTTTTGAAATTCTTTGGAAAAAAGCATCACCTGGCAAGAGAAATGACGACAGAGTTGGATCTCAAAGCCTCGAAGTCATAATAATCAAATTAACCTTGTCATAACAAACAATCAAATTAGCTTACACGTGTCTGTCTTGTTTATCTTCAGAAAACTGAGGAGTGTTTGAAAATCCCATGAGTAAAAGCAGAGGAAGATCTGGTCTGTGAGCTCCTAGACCTATAAACAACCAAATAACCTCCCTGAAGAAATAATAACCAAGGTCCTTAAAGGTAATCTGTGTTGACTGAGATGTATGATGTGGCAATGCTCTCATAGTTTTTTGGCAAGCATTTTTAAAAAGATTATAACACTGCCAAGACAGGTCCCTGTATTCACCATCAGAACTCCAGCACATTCACATTTTTATGCTTTTTTTTTTTCCTAAGTAATAAAGGTACAAAATAATTCCAAGGAAGTCCCATGGCAATATGTGAAGGTTAAACCAAGAGGTAAAAGATTCTTGGCTACATGTATTAAAAGAAATATTAAAACTGCACTTCATGTTCAAAGTCATATTCTTCCAAATTCTAGATTCAATGGTATATCTCCCACTGTTAAAATAAAAGTTAAAAATTTGTTGTATGTCAAAGAAAAGGAAATATTACTCCTGGGTGCTTGTCATTATATCTCAATATTGAAAAAAAAAATTGCAATTGTTTCTAATTATCAGGAATAATGTTTCTAAGCATTGTTTTTGAATGCATTTGTTGTAGTCAGCTGTTTTGTATTTCTGTCTCTCTAAAAACTGGCCAAAAAGAACCCTATCAGATTCATATATTTATATTCAAACAGGTTTTTTTTCTGTTCCACAGGTCAAGTGATACTTTGTTAGTTTTATCTGTGGCATGTGTGATCCAGTACTTCAGGTATACTATGTCCTTGTTTCCTTTTAGTTTGTACTTGGAATTTTTAAGTGACAATGCATTTTTATGCTGTGCTTGTTTTTTTAAAGGTTCTCATGTAATTTTACCTACTCTAAGGCCATTTTGCTCAAAGAAAGCTGGCGTTTTTTTGGAAAGAATTGAATCACTGTCAGCTACCTGGAAGACAAGTACGAATCTGCCATCACTCTGACCAGACTTACTTGTTTATTTATTTACACTTCAATTTCTGTTAGAAGTTCTAGATAAGTTTACAGGAAAAACACAACTGTAGTCATCAGGAGTGAAAGAGTTTTAACAAGCACAAGCGAACACCAACAGCAAACACGGCCATGACTTGAGAAAAAAAAAAAAACAAAACAAAGAGGTGAGGAGAGAGACTTGGCAGGTTACTCAGAGAGTTCAAATGCATATAGGAGGAAAATTCAGACTGGTAGCCCTCGAGCTCTCCATGGGAATGACTGGTTTCCTCCCTTGGAAAGAAAAATCCATTTACCTCAGCATTCCAGCTGCCTGCAGTCATGAAGTTAAAATCTGGGGAATGATTTGATTGTCAGCACCAAAGATTACAGCAGAAAATGAAGCCCAAAAGAGTGCTCACCTGAAATCCTGATGAGCCATCTTAGGAAGTATGTTTCCATCATTTTTACATCTCCATAACGTTAGTATTTATAATGTCTTGATCAAGTTCATCTAGTCAGCGTGCACACGCATTCATTGCTCATTATCCTGAGACCACCTCCTGATCTCCAGGTCCTTCACAGTCCTGACCATCCTGCAATGATGAGATGTTTTGAAAGAAAGACAGCAGAGTAATTACAATTTTAATTTTGATTTGTTAAGTGAATTTAATTATAAAAAATGACCATTTTCTCTAAGGTATAAGTACATGGCTAATAAAACCTATGTTGAAGCAAGGAAACATTTCCAACTTGCCAATCATCTTCCAAGTTTTCAAGCATCCTGCGTAGGAGTATCCTCAGATATTTTACTCCATAGATCATGTATCTGTAAGCAGTACCTGAATTCTTCAGCAGAGTTTTTTTTCTTCCCCAGGGTAGTGAAGTTTCACTTCAGAGCAGCAATAAGTCCTTTAATCTTAATAAACAAAATAATAATAAAAAAGAATTGTCTAAATGGTTGCCTGCTATTTACATTAACCTTTGAAAAGGTCTTCTGTGTTCTATATTTCTCAATACAATTTTTACCCTTTATCTGAAAAAGTTCAGATTGATACTAAAAGCTGCATGTTTCCAAAACGGCACCGCTCCCCATAAATTACCCTTTTCTAACCATACAGTTGTTTTAAGAGAATTGAAATTGCAGGAACCTTGCCATTTACACAAACTCCAAAAAGCATCAAAAAACCTCAAGAAATTGAGACGCTATGGTTTCCAATATGTATATATCGTCCCATTTTAAATTGCTTTTTGTCTCGCCACCTTCATTTAGATACAAAAGTTCCTAACAAAAATGCACTTGGGCATCAGCTGCTTTTAGACTCCTAAGTTTAAAATATGTCTGAGAGCAGATATTCCAGGAGATGGGTGTAAAATTAATTTCAGTGTAGTCTACCATTTTGGAACCTGGGAATAAGATGCTTTTGAAAATTTTATCCATACTTTTTTGTTTCCGTACCAGTCCTAATTTGTGTCCATATTTTTTTGATAGATTCTTCTTTCAAACATTTCTTTCTCATCACATATATTCTTTCCTTTTATCATATTCTTCCTGTTTTGTGTGGTCAGATTTAGTTTCCAGCAGAGGCTTTAGAAAATGCTCCTTTGAATACCAGAGACAAAAGAAGGCGGCCTTAGTCACTTCATAGATATATATATATACATATACATATATTTATACATAAGTATGTAAAATGATGCCCCAGTACAAGCACCTGAATTAGTTAACAATGCCTCATTATTGATTAGCCTAACTGCTTTTGAGAGAGTGGACTCCTGACTTATCAAAACCTTGTGAAGAATTTTATCTGTATTCTAGTGCTTTCTCTACATGTCTAGAAGCAATTTCAACTTTTCCCTCTCGTATCAGGAAGGAAACTCGAGCCAGGAAGTGTTCAGAGCAAAAGGCACTACATTCAACACCACTTTAAAAACATTACACATGCAGCTAAAATGAAGCTTGGAGAGAGAACGCATGCTTTGAGCAATTATAGGTGAGATTTTTTTTTTTCAGATTGCACTTTGTTTGTGATGTCTCATTAAACTGAGAGTTTCTTAGAGAGGAGAAAGCAATTTTGAATTAATATGGTATGCATTACATCTATACTGCCATTTGGATACTGTAATTCTTTAAGTAAATCAAGTTTTAAACACAGGTTTATTTGTGGGCATAGCCAAAAGTGTATTTCAAGGGAGATGACTACGTAGCAAATCCCTTTAAATTAACAAGACATCGAGTGTAGGTGTCTGCAAGAAAGAAAACACAAGTTACCAGTAATAGGAAATAGGCACATTAGTAATTAATTAAATATCTTCATAGACTTCCAAGTGTCTAATGTGAAATGTTGAGTATCCAAATGAAATGTCAGTAATTAACTTGTTTATTTTAAGAATGAAAGTAGCTTCTGTGGCCAGCACAAAACTGAAATATTCAGACACACCTTCCAAAACATGATAACTTAATTAATTCCCTCTTGATGTCCTTATCTGAATATGGAAACTTCAGAAAAAATGTCATACATCATGCCAATATCTTATCTAATATATGTTTATGCCCTCATTTCTTTATTTTTTAAAATTCATTCTTAGTTTTTCCCCTTCTATAATAAACTTTTGTGCAATGCAATAAATTCCTGAGAAAAGGAGGAGGGTTCATTATTACTTTAACTGCAATCTTAAATGATTTCATAGGGCATGTGTCTCTGAGGATCCAAATTACACGGTTTTTAATTAGGAAAGAACCCAACAGTAGTGTATGTTATAGGCTAGAGGAAAACGTTTATATATTAACAGGATGGATTCACTGAATCTGTTGGCATACTAGGATGAAATATGCTTTTTTTTACTTATTAAAATAAATTTTTTTAAAGCAACTTCGACCTTCAGGAGTAAAAGTTTAGAAAAAGTCCCAGAAGATCAAAAAATTATGATCATGCTTCAAAAAACCTGTGTGTAAGTTGTCTTCTAGTCTCAAGAATTCGAAACTTAAGCTGAGATAAATGCACATGTATAAAGAATATCAGCCATTTTATCCTTACATCCCAGCACTCCCCTAACGTGGAAATATTTTTAATGTCTCCAGAGAAGTCTAATATCTTTCTTAGGGGAAAAAGGTTGGCATTTTTTCCTTTGTCAATCATGCTAGTTTTGCCAATGCTCATTTTTACAAGAGACACTCCTCAGCAGAACTTTGTGAGTAATCCCTGAGCGACCCCACACACCAGGAATTCTCAGAAATTGTAGGGAGTGTTCTGGAGAAGATCTTTCCCTTCTTAAAAACATTATTTTCCCCTTTTAGCCAGAAGTAAATGAAGTATTTTAATGGTTTTTTGTCTCTTCTGTTCTTTTCTCTTCCATTTTACATCTAATTTTTCAGTGCTATGACCCAACTTTCTGCACTCCCCTCCCTGCAAGCTTTCTTTATTACTCCTTCTTCCCATTTATTCAAAACCAAGGCAGGTGCTATGTAACCCCCCAGGAGCACATTTCTCACTCTCCCTGAGTACTCTGATAGATGTTTCTATCAATGCCTTATTTTCTGTGCTAGATCTTCCCTGTGTCAACAGTCCCACTGAGTTTAGTGCAGCCACATAACCCAAGTGAAGCCACGGAAAAAGGTTTCGAAGCATTTGCTGCATGAGAACCTGGAACCAGACTGAGCATTTTTGTGGATATACTCAGCATGTGTCATGTGTTCCAGTCACTGCTTATATATCAGGAGAGCCCCCCCCAAAATAGGGTTTGTTGCGCTGAAGTGATGCACAGACATGTCCCAAGCCCTCTCTCCTTAGTAAGGAAAATGGCAGGAGATGCGGAGCTCTAAACTATGCTGGATCATATTGGAGTGAAAGCGATAATGACTCAAACACTCTTGGGCAAAAATTTGTGAAGATTAATTCAGGACATCGAGTGCTCATTTATTAAAATTATAAAAAGTATCAAAAATTACAGAAGTATCTGGTATTCATCTTTCTGTGCACTTCTGACACATAGCATTATAGCAGAAAAGTGAAAGAGATATGTTTTGCCCTTGAGAGCAATAATATGATTACAAGAAGACAGTTTCAGATCTGTTGAATATTTCAAACCATACAATTTAATGTGTGTTTCATTAACTTTGGGGTGGGAATGAAAAGAAGTCTCCTTCATGTTTTTTTTCATACTGTTCCACTTCATTATTAAGCAATGATGCCAAGCTGTTCACCAGGATTGCTGCTAGCAGGCTTGAACAGCTTCTGCCAAGTGTGATTAATGCAGATCAAACAGAGTTTATTCAGTGGAAGAGATTGGCAGATAACATTTATCATCTCTTAAGAAAATTGGGATTTCCAGACTGACGTCAGGCTGGTGATAAACTTGGAGGCTGAAGGATGTTTGACCAACTAGTTTGCATATCCTTTAGAAGAAAGTTGAATTCCCCTTTGATTAGATTTGAAACCTGAAGAGAACCTCATTTACATGCAAAGCCTCCTCCATTGGTTAACTTTGCTGTTAAGAGGACAAAGCGTATCAGGACACTTATCAGTGACCATATTTTTTTCATAAGTATGAAGACTGTGTGCCACTCACTAATACAGAGTAGCCTGGTACTGGCCAAATCAGCATCCTCAGGCTGTATGTAAGGTGGGGGAATAATGCAGCCTGGATTTAATTCCTGGGTGTGCTTTGTTACCTTGAGCAGGCAGGTACTTCCATTTTTTTGCTCTTTCTGTCTGCTTAACAGTATAAACTTTTCAGAAGCCCAAGTTCAGAGGAAGTCTGAAGTATAAAACAGCAACTTGCTGTCTTAGGTGAATATCTTTTTAAATAATGAGAAGATTTTAATGAGAAAACTGAAAGTTGTTTAGTCTTTACTTTTCTCAAAACCCATTATTCTTAGGTTGTTTTCCTGGCTGCTGAGCAACACAAAAGCTGCGTTGAGAAACTCATTCAGTTTCTAAGATCTATTGCTTGGCCTTGAACCTCTAAAATGGACCTCTGCACAAAGATCTTCTTAGAATAACAGTTTTCCACTTCCTCCGCCTTCCTCAAACAAACACAGCCCTAATAGCAGTCAGCACAATAAAAAGTCTCCAGCACATGAAAGCAAGTTCCTAACTGTAGTCAGCTAATCTCTGAGACACCCTGTGTTGTCTCACCTGTTTGGAAGCAGCAGAAAGCTCATTAGCACCAGATGAATCATGTCCCCAGGCTCAGCTCATCCAGGGGAGGTTATTGCCCATATAAAACTGTCTTGGGCACAAAGACCTTTGCTTCCCTCCCATTTTGCCTTACACAGACATAACCTATTCTGCCTGTGCAAGTATTTCTCTACAAGGACAAAAGTCCCTTTTTGATATCACTGGGACCTAAGCCCCCTGTTTCTCACCACCAGTTTCCGTAGACTTCTTCTGAAAGTGTGGCAGTTCTCAAGTCTCCAAATTAGAAAGTTTACTTGGTTTGTCTTTTTATAGAAAGGATATTTTATAAAAACAGGAATAATTGTTTATAACAAGTGGTTTCTTCTGTATACAGGAAAAGTAAACAGAGAGAAGCCCATTTTTAAAATCTCACTCTATAGCTACTTTTAGCTATTACAGGTAGTATTTTTTGGTATGGTGGTCCCCAGTACGGCTGAGACCATGGCTCAGAATTTACACTCCTTAATAAAAACCTTTTAAAGGTGCCTTTTTACTTACTTCTTTATTTTCTGAAGCATTCTGAACATCTTAGTACGTTTTAGAAAAAATCTGCTATTGCTAACTCACTTTCATATTGATAACACAAGTTTGGGAAATATGCTCTCTCAGAGACCTTGTGCTAGACAAAAATACTTTATCTAGATCCTCACCCTCAGCACTGTCTTTGGCAAAGATTCATGGCTTTATCTGAAACCAAACAGCGATTTAAAAAGAAAATAACAACAAAACCCAACAGCCCAACACATATAATTTAACGCTGCAGCTTATGCCATGGCTCATCTGGCAGAGGTTCTGAAGCAAGTGCCTCTGACTCTCAGAACTCTGGTTTCTGTTCTGTTTGCAAAGGATCATTTCTGCTTTCAGTGGTGGTTCCATGCCAGATCCCTGAGGGCAGTGGCAATATGTTCCACTTAATTTCAGCTTCTACTGGACCAATATATTTTTAAAGTTATAGTAATTCAGAGTTATGACCAGAGTAATAAGGCTGTGCCCAATCTATCCTTGGGGTTGTTTGTGGATGGCTTAGTCTTGTGTTTAGTGCTGGAGAACGTTGTCTCTGAAGCCTCCTTAACATCTTCCTCCATGCCAAACTGGAAGATTTTCAAGCCTTGTCCTTTGTGTACCCTGCACAGCAACAGCTTCAAGTTTCTGGCTCAGGCAGCACCAAAGTTATTCAAGTTGCTGTGCAAAGTTCATCATTCTGTTTTACTTCTTCCCATACTGCCCAGAGGCAGGAGGTGTGACATAGGTCTGCCCCAGGAGCTCGGAAAACAGTAATGCCAGCCCCCCCAGCAACAAACATCTACTTCTACCTCACTTTGTGAGGTCCTTTCACAACTTCCAAATGAAATTTTTTTCTCTTTAGCTCTCGGCAATGCCACTCTGAGAATTGCTGCATCTCCTCTCTCCTCTGGCAAGTACTCAAAGCTCCACTGCTTCACTGTCAGCTGCAGTAAAGCAGCTCAAAGATCTTCTGTTTACATCTCAAGACACAACTGGAACTAATCCAGTTCAAGGCTTTCTAGCAGTAGAGGCAAAGTCACTTTTGTCACGTGAAGAGTGAGGGACACAAGCTGCATGAAGCAGTTCCTGTTCTTGGTAAGGACAACTCATAAGTCATGGAGAGGGAGGTGGTGTTTTTTTCCCTGTTATTTCCAGAGGTTAGGGCATGACTGACCCATAGTTACCATCCCCACCCTGCCCACCACACCACTGCCAGGGCTGCTGGAGCAACACCCTCCTCAAAGGAGGCAGCTGAGACCATGGAGGAGCATTTGCCCCTTCCCTGCTCACACCCACCCTAGGAAAAGGCCTGGTTCCCCTGACAACAGCCATGCCAAAGACCAAGCACCTCACTTTCATCACTGAACCTGCCTTCAGCCAGGAATGGCTGCAGCCCCTCCTAATGATAAACCTGCACTGAAACACAATCTGAACATTCATAATCTCGTATATCAGGTTCTCATACCATTAATGCCACCAGTGCTGTGACCTTTCAGCAAGATATCAGGAACTAGCAGCAGGCTCAGAATTGCAAACTTTAATTAAAAACTGTATTTTAAAATAAAACTCAGTTTAGATGCACTGATAAGTGATTTTCACTATGTGAAATTTCAGAGCGCTTTACTGAGAAAAAAAAATCATTGCAAGCTTCCTATTAATTTCTAGCTAGCTGGGTTTCAAGGACAATTTTATTAAAAATGAGAAGAGTCTTCTGTAATAAAACCTTTGCAGTTGTTATGGCCACCTGTACTACCTCCCACCTCGATCCACCACACGACATAGCACAGCTAATTTTCCCACATCCTAGCAAGGCAATTGAGCTGTTACAATTTCAGACTATGGGGCTCACATACACATATTTTAGACTTCATTATTTTTCTGTATGACACGTCTGAAGGTGGCAGAGGTTGTCTAAACAGCGTTAAGATCTCTTTCTCTGTGCAGCATGGTATAAAAGTTCAGATAAAATCATTAAAGTTTCTGTATGGGTGTGAAACAAGAAACAAGAGGAAAATAAAACTGGGTTCCTCATTGAAGTGCAGAGCACTGACTGTACAGGAAAGGTCTCAAAGGAGATAATCTTAATGGATTACCGTTAATAAACATTACAGTTTATTAAACAGTTTATAAAACAAACAACAGGATGGCACTCATCTGAACTGAAACAAACAGGGAAATTATGGCTCTTGAGGCTTACTCACCACAGATATATTGCTTCCTGCTCTCTCCTCAGCCCTAGGTCTAAGTTTTATGAAAACACTAATTGTTCCCCACTGTCACTTTTAACCACCGATGACTCAGTGAAAAAGAAAAACAAACAAAAACCAAAAAAGCACACACCAGCCTGATAAGGTCCCCGTGGACCAGCCTCTTTTGGCTCTGCCTATCTCCTTTTAATTTCAGGGGGCAAAACCTCCTGGTCTTAGCCACAAAGGAAAGGCGGGAGAATTCATTTTGGGGAGAGAGCTGGCAAGCTGAAAAATGGAAGGTAGAGGAGGAGATTATAATTAATGCATATGGGTAGTTTACATGCTGTCTCCTCTCCATGGTGAGAATGTAGCAAGCTGTCTAATTGGAGCCTGTTTTTTGGCTCCACTTAAATGCCTCAGAAAGCACTGCACTCCACAGGCTGCATAGTTAGATTTTGTAGGTTTTGGCCACAGCAGAAGCCTAATAAAAAATACGGGGATGAAGAGGGCAAGCTATTTGAGGCATAACATTCTGGAGCAACGCAAAGAGGTCACAACTGGTGAGAATCTGCATGAAATTGCATTAGGCACAGATGAAGTGTCCGATCATCTTTCTGCCCAAATTCATAAATATATTAACACACACAACCATCACAGTCACATCTTGTTTTTATATCCAGCAACCATCCTCTTGACTGGTCTCTGACAATTCTGGTAAATTGCTACTGTCCTTCAAAAGAACTTTTGATTTCGATTTCAAATCCTGCCCAGGGTGTTGCCAGTATATATGTGTTTAAAACTCTGGAAAGAGTGAAGATCTTTCTTGCATTTGCTCAGAGCCTTTGCAAGACCTACAAGTGAAAGCTTTACTACCTAAACATTTTCAGTTCAATAGGTTATTAACCTTTTTCTTATAAAAAATAAGTCCTTAAAAATTTAATTACTGTTATGCAAAAACTAATGTTAAACAGCAGTAATGCCTGCTAGTTTAGCCAAATAAAGTCAATACCTATCCAGTAAATTATGCAGGAAATTGCAAGCTGTGTGAGTCAGATCTTAAAGGTGCAAGTCTGGAAGCCCCAAAAATTTCACATCTGACATTCAGGAGAGTGAATTTATTGAATGAGGACAACACAGACACCTGGCAGGGCAACGAAAACTCTAGTCTTGAGTGGAGCATCAGCCCCAGCCTCATGACTCTATGCCTAGGTGCCCCTGTGACCTGTAGCCAGTGAATAAGAAGAATTTAAGTAAAATATGGACTAAATGAAAACTTCATATTTTAGTAAAATGCAGTTAGATATATATTTCAACTTCAAATGGATGCTTTAGCTACGTGACGTTAGTTACCACTTTTGAGTGAAGTTAGAAAGTGCAATTACTAATGAGGTTTAAGGAAAGAGAATTTAAAGAAAATGGTGCACGCAGAAGGGCAAAGGTACAGCTTCTAACACTTAGCTGGAAGCCTGTGTGCTCAGAAACTGTTTACTGAAGTCACAACACTTATTAACTGCATCCCATTCCTCCTAAAAGAAAAAATTCAGCTATAAATTATTTGGAAAGGCCAGACTCTCTACATTAATTTACTGAGGCTTTCATCCTTCTGCACAGTAGTGTATTTTTAATACTGCTCAAAAGATATCAAGTACCTTCTCTCCAACCTCTTCACTAGCTCTAAATGGGATTTGACATTACGAGGTCAGCTTTGCTTTGCCTCTTAGACGACTTACAAATTTGCAGAGACATAGGTTCACTGTTCTCACATGGATCAATGTTCAACAGACCACTGGTTTTGATGGCAAACATTTAACTTCCAGCCATTAAATAGAAGGCGAAATTCAGGTTGTAACAAATTACCTGGCATCTAAACAATGTTAAAGTTGTCCATTAGGAGTGCTTGTAGACAGTACAACAGCACATTAGTTTTAAATTGCAAAGTTCAGTCAATAGAGTGATAGAGTTCAGATCTGAAACATTTTACTGAGCTAGTGAAAGGCCTGAACAGTGAAATGTATTTAAAGCGAACAAGAGTAGAATGGAAATACTTCTTGATGGTCAGAAGAAGATTGCAATCCTCCCTGTTCTCCCCACCCTCACAAAAGTAAACAAAAATACTGACAACTGCTGTAAAATATAATGGTAGCTATAGCTGATTTTGGTACAAAATTGCCCTATGAAACTGATTTCATTGTATTTTAAACTGTGTGTACATCCTGAACAAAATATATTTTTTACCATTATATTACACTATGTTTTTCTTACCTGCTACAGCTCTTTTCTCCTATACAGTCATGTCACCTATATGTCTGTTCACATCAGCTTCCCAGTTAGGAGTGTTTTCCTCCTTGAATAGGACTGGAAACCTATAAGGCAGAGGAATACAAAGAAGGAATATATAAAAAAGAAAGACAGTGGTACTGGTTGGGACAGTGGTGTAGAAATGAGATATTCCAACACTTTGTAGTTTAAAAATGCTTCACTGGAAACTATTTTGGACTATGTGGCAAGCTCTATTTACCAGTTCCTTTTATTACATCATGGATGTAATAAAACATCATTTACTCATGAAAGGTTGCTGTGAAAAAAGTTAGAGATGCTGGTAAGAGCAAGCTTCCATTCCTGATGGGATGTATGTCCGAGTGAACTATTTGGAAATGCAGCCACAGGCAAGATGCAGGGAGCTCTCAAACCTCTCAATCAGACCATTTACAGGCTTTTGGTTGGTTCTTGGTGTTTGGCTCCTCAGCCTGACTCCCTGCTTTGAATTTCCCTACCCTCTACTTTCTTGGTTCTCAACAGAAATCTTTTGTGTTTATTTCTGCTTTTAATCTGAATTGCAGTCCCCTGAATAATCAGATTCTTCTGCTGTCCCAGGGATCCTAAAAGGAAGCAGACCTGAATGGAGAAGATTCTGAGGGATTTTAAAGCATAAATGACAATGTGAAAATGGAACTCATATAGCCTGCAGAGTGAGAGTAAATTACTCTTTTCTGTTTCTTAATGTATATGTTGAAAGCGTGTACCTTAAAAAAAGGATGGCTAAAGATAAGAAGGCTGTCCTTGGAGGCAACCTGAGAGATGCAAAAGAGAAGAGACACTGGTGTAGAGAAAGCTGCAAATAAATGTAAGGAAAAAGAAATGAAGGGATGAACCTCAATGAACTGGAAGGAGAGGGGCAGCAGGAAGGGGAAACAGATTAAAGAAATCTGTGCAATTATTTATTTTATACAGTTTATTTGGTCAGCCCATCTAGGCTCTCTTTAAATGATTCCACTTTGCTCACAGTGATAGCTGCAAATTCACCAAACTTACCTAGGCAATATTTGGCATAATATGGCTGATTACAGAGTTTTATTTGTAATAACTACCAGAGATGTTTGTTGTAAGTGTATGAGACAACCTCAATGCATTTTCAATACTTAGGAAAACTGCATAATTTAAAAGATATTTCATTCACCCATGAGTGGATGGATAAACAAATATCAGGCAGAAAATTCTGTCAGCTTGGAAGACCAGGGGAACTCCCCGTACATGACCACTATTACTTGCTGAGACTGTTACTTCTCAAGAGTGCAGAAAGATATTGTTATTTTGAACTCAGTGGAGAAATTTACTCAGCTTCACAAGTCTAAAAGCCAAAGGAAATGAGTACCCCTAACACACCCTCTCAATTTATAGACCTCATGATAAATTTCTGCAATTGTTGTGGCAATCAATGCATTAATACTAAAGATATCTCATCCCTTTAGATACCCAATATAAATGTTTATCTTTTCAGAAATCAATTGAAAGAAGCTGCACAAGAAAAAGAAAATTCTTAGAAAAAGAAAAGCCAAATAAGCAAACTCCAAGCCTGTAATGAAAACCCAAAACATTAAAATTGAGCACTATGTAATACCTTTCAAAATGAGTCAAAATAAATCCAAAAATGTCAAAAAAGTGCAGCTATTAGTCACTGTGCTTGCTTGATGTAGTATCTTGGAGCATGAAATATTTCACAATGGATGGCCATAAAAATATATACCTACAGGAAGTGTTCTGGCTAGTCACCGCTGTTTGTGTGGGAATTATTGTGACAGACGGTTCTGCTCTTTACTTGTAACTACTGAGGCAGTCAATGATATTGAATTAGTGCTCTTATTTTTAGGAAAATGAAAATATTGTTTAACATTTTTTTTTCAGGACTGAAGACACAATTTCAAATTTACTGTCTATTGGTGTTGACCTCCAACTAACAGAGTTAGAAGTAAAGGAAAATATACATCCTGAAATCACAAAACTTCATTGCCATACATGAAGTCATTATTATATTTACTTCGTTTTTGACATTAAAATAAAATAAAGACATTCTTATTAAGATTATTCTGTGCAATTAGAACAAAACCCACCTAACCTGAATGAGGCACTTCAAAGACTTTAGAATTATTAGTACAATAATTCCTAGAGTAAAACATAATCATGCCATGGACCAGATCAATGATTTCTCTGTTTTTATTTTCTATATGTCAAGTACTTTGAATAAAGCTGTAAAGTTTTTTTCCTCTCTTGAAGCATGAAGCCAGAGAGTCTTCATAGAAATTTATGCTACCATAAGCAGAAAACAACAATATGCCATCAAAATGGAGAACTGCCTGTATCTTTTTCTACTTGCTGCTACATCAATATCTCTCTGTTTATTCATCCTGTGGCAATGAAAACCAAGGTCAGTTTTATAAAAACCTGTATAAATTAGTATTAAAATTTAGTTTGTAATTCTACTTTACTGTGTGTGACTTCTGTTCATTCCCCAATGAACTTGGTTTTTTTCTACAGCTGTTTTTTAACAGGTAGCATGAAAACTACACAGAGTTTGAGGTGAATAGCCAGCATTCATTGAGATCATTAAACATTTTTTCTGTGTTACCAGTTCTGTTTTGCTTTCCATACTGCCTATGCCTTCTTATGATTGAGCAGTTCAGAAGAGCACTGAGGTCTTTTGCTTCAGTGACTACAGGGGAACAAGAAAGCTTAAAAAATTCTGGACAGTATTAGGATGTTCAGCAGAGAACAGATCAACTTGGCAGCACCTGTAGAACAACTGTTTCACACTTGTCAAGGTCAGGTTGTCAGTACCCTAATTTTCAGTGTCTCATTGTTAACAACTTTAAGTTATACTTCTGCTTTTGCATACCAGATAGTGACACCATTTTCTCAAGAAATACTTCAGCAAAGAATAGGAAAGCACCCAGTGTCGCTATTTTTAGGATTTTTTTTCTCCATCTCTCCCTGCTCTGCAAGTGGAATTAGCATCTGTGCAGAGGGTGGGAGCAATGAAGTTCTGGACTACGTTTTCACAGGTGATATCAGTGATGAAGGAGAATGATAGTAACAGATGTGTCAGAGTGATACTTCTCCCATACTGTTTTCCAGCATACCTCACAAAGGTTGCATAAATTAGACTTGTTTGACAGTGTGCTGTGTTGGGACTGGGTAGTTGACAGCCTGGGTACTGGATCAGCTTTCATCTCCAGTTGTAAAATTCTAAGTTCAGTCTACTGGAAAATGTTGCCCTAGCAGATGAGAAATCACAGTTGATATAGGATTAAAAAACAACAACAAACCAAACAGTTCTAGTGTACATTAAAAAAATGAGGGGAATAAAAGGCATCAGTAGTCAAAATCAATCAACACCCAATAGGTGGGTTAAAGAAATAGCATATTTTCAATAATACATCAAGAAAATCTTATTTTTGCAAAGGCAGGGATGTTTCACCTGAACAATTTCAAAAGTGTCTCCAGCTAGGCTCAAAAGAAATAAGTGTTAAACTCACCTCTAGTGACAGTGGTATCTGCATTTTAAAAAGAAAAGTTGTCTCATACAAGAAACCCGTTCTCTTCCTTCTCTTAAACTTCACTTCCCCAGTGGAAGCATTACAACAAAACCCACTTTGACCAAATTTTCCACAGATATTTCAGCAAAATATCAAACATCAGGATATTTTGGTGAAAAGTGGCAAGGCATCAGTTTGCAAAAGCCAAGGCACGAGCATCTTACTGAATAACATTAGCAAAATCCAAATCTCTCCATGACCCCAGGAAAAACGCCTGTGCTTGAATTTCTTTGTGAGTTTTCTTATTTAAGCCAGTTGTTAATAGATTTCATGCAAGTTGGAGGGGGCTTTGTGCAGTGCTAACTTTTACACATAACATGAGGCCATATGTCAACTGCTATGACAGCCCAGGGGGAAATACAACTTTTAAGAAACCTTCTCTATAATAGATGCATTTCCCAAAGATTTAGAGTAAACTGACTAAAATAAAGTGCTGGGGAATGTAGCTTACTGCAGAGGCCTTTAGGGGTCAATACTGACAACATTATTAATTGCATTACCAAAGAACCCAAGTGCATAAGTAACATAAACACCACCCAGAACAAAGTAAGGAGGAAGAAGATGTACAGCCAATATCTCATGTTGAGAGGACAGGTGATGCTTCCAGAAATGCCTGCCAGGCTGTCACCTGTGTTTATAACACTCTTGGTTTCCTCACATATGCACTTTAGCATGGTGCATTATAGTTTTGCTGTTCATCTTTAGAGAAATTCATCTAGTACACAGTGGTGCTGTCTGATCTGAGTTGAAGCCATATGGTGTTTCCTTACAGATAATGCGTTGTACTGTCAGGAAGATAACCGTATGTAGAGTGGTGATGCACATCCATTCCGTGAAGTCTCTTAAAACTTACTTGGATATCAATTTTATCAATTTAAACCCACTGGGTTAAAACATCTGTGAGAAATCACAATTGTAATCGACTGTCTTGGCTAACGTGCTGCTGTCATGAAATCCTACTGCTCCTTTCCGGTGGAGTAATACTTCCCAAAGAGAAGCAGAAGGTTGTAACGAATGACGTGACAAAACTATCAATGTTAAAAAACCGAAGCTGGCAAATAATGGTTTTCAGATTCCTTGAGTAGAAATGCAGTAAGTTAAACCTGGGTAATGCCAATGTACTGGGAGAATATATACAAAAGGAACATTTGACACAGATATCTAATATTTAAACAGCATGCATTCTTTTGTCCTTCTGAAAAACGCCCGTGTTCAGAGATACAGAACAGTTTTATTTGTACCCAACGTTAATCCAATCAAAAATGTCAGGAAAAAGTATAGTCCGCCTCTCATTCTTTAAACCAGGACCTATACCTCAGTGTGAACTCAGCTGCAGTATTAAATTCAATTCCCAGAACAATGCATCTCCAAGCCTGAAATTTTTTCAGCTTCTGAATAAGTGTTTAAATAAATAACTCCTTAAACTGATTAGGTAGCTTGCCTAAGAAACACAAATGCAGACATTTTTATGTCAACTACCATTCATGTTCATATACCAATATATTTGCCAGCCTCGAGATGTAATACTATAAAAATAATTTCTAAAAACCATTTAGATGAAACGTCCTGTTTTGACCCGTAATAAAATAAGTATTTTTCCATAACATCTCACAGGTTTGTGAGAAAAGTGGCCTAGGTATCATATCTTTCCTTTTCCCTGAAGGAGATGCCTAAGGACTGCGAAATGATGCTGGAAAATGGTTTCAGTAATCCCTTAGGTTGTCAAATCTTTGGCTGCACGAGACTAACAGCTCTTTATAAAGCATCTGTCTTAGCAACACTCCTCAAGCCTAAAGGCTCAGAACACAAACCTTTTAAGGGAAAGGTGATAAAGGTTCATTAATGTTGATAAGCTGCATTTTGGTCCAGAAGCAAGTCACAGAACTCATTAGCAGGTAGAATTATAAAGATAATGGATGAGGACTCCTAGAGCTTAGTCCCAGGTAAGCCTGAAGTTTTTAAGTTCATTTTGCTTTATTACAGGTTTTATGGTAGTTTGCAGTCATGGTCTGCAGTTTTCCTCTCAGTGCTGTTTCTCTGCAAAGAAACTAAAGGGAGGCACAAAGAGACAGGATTTATTTTAGCTAAGTTTAAAGCAGGAGTGACCATTCTATGTCTCACACACCACAAGGGAGGCTATACATGCTTAGCCATGACAGAGCCCATGTCTCAAAGAGAAAAAGAATTATAAACCAGTGTGGCACTCCCAGAAAACACATCTGTAAAGCAACAGAATTCAGGTAGAAAAATGAAACTAAAAATTACCAATTTGCAGTCAGGAAGGCACTCAGTGATGAAAAGTTCTGCATGTACTCACAGCAGCAGAAATTCTTAACAGCTGCCTGCAGGCCTGGCACTGCACAGTGCGAGGTTCACCTCATCTGTGACTGATGATGCCGCAGAAAATTATAGAAGGCAAAAAAGCCCAAAAAAGTAGCCAGGGTCTCATCTTCCTAAGTGTATAAAATAAGCCCAAAAGTTACAAATTTTATTATAAGTGGCTCTATTGTAATCATGGACAGAAAGACCAAAACATCACCAAAATTAAAAAAAGCGATGGACGATGTCACAGCAAGGAGTAAAATTAATACAGTATGGGAAAGTCGTGTCTTATTTACAGTGCTTTCCAGCCTGTTTGGTTTGTAAGACTACACTCACAAAGAGGTTTAATACAGGGAAGCATTTCATAGAACCCACAAAGAAATTATTCCACAGCATCTTGGCAAATGTGTTATGTGATCATCTTTTGTGTCAGAAAGAACAACAACCGCACCATGAAATATTATTTTGAAGTTCACTCATTCTGAACATGCAGACACACACACAGATCTCCATCCCTCTCTCTTTCTCTCTCTATATATATTTTACACACACACATGTATTTGGGTGTAGATATATGATGCACAGTATACACACACACAAAGACATACCTGTACGTATAATGTATAAGAAAGTAAAATGCAATATATGAATGATGATGACATGAATGATGTACATTGCAGTGGCCAAGAAAGCAGTAATAATTGATGGGACTGTAGTTTCACATAATATAATGATGAAAAGGTTTCCACGAGGTGCCCAATGATATACCAACACAAATTACTTTTCAAGCAACTGTATATAAATAATCTTCCCTTCCAAGTTATGAGGTTTGTAAATCTATTGTTACCATAGAGCTGAGTGGTTTTGCTTGCTGTATGCATGGAAACTTTGCTATCATTGAAGAACTGGCATGGCTCACTTTCTTCTACCAGCACTGCCCAAAGTTTGTTCAAAGAGTAGAAAAAATATCCTAGAAGTCTGACAGCTATTGGAAATGGTAGGCTTGATTAGGCAGCATGTGTTAAATGTGGCACATACCTTCACTGGTGAGGAATACTGTTGTGCTGTCATGTTAGAACATGCAAGAAGGAATATTAGAGCTGCCAGTGTAAGTTTTTCAGATATTATTCACCTAAAAGCCCCATCTGAGTCAAGGACTTTACACCATTTGTTCATGATAAAAATTTGTCTCTTCACTGCATCAACAGGGATTGGCGCTCCTTAAATCACCAAAGCTCTCATAACTGGTTCAGTGAAGAAGTATGAGATAATATTTTATTAAAGTGCTCATTGGCTGTGACAAGGTAAAGCCTTTCAGAGGTTTGGAGTGTATCAGGCTACAGTGATTGTATAAGATGCGTGAAGACTTGTTCATCAACACAGCAATTAATTCAAAGACAAGGACTGACTAAGCTTTTCTTATAAACTCATCTCAGCAGACTTACACAGTTACTGCAGCTTGGATATCACCACAAACACAAAAATCCTGTTCTCCATTGATTTCCCTATACTGCAAAATCTTAGGTGAAGAAGCCCTGAATAGTTCTTACTTTTTCTTCTATCTGTCTTCTACAGCATTATCATGTCTTTGGAAGAGTCATTGCTTTTCTTTCCTTCACTGCACTGGATTTTTGGATCAAATTATGTTCATACCTTAGTCTTTTTTTGACAGCATTAAAGAAAAGAAAAACCTCAAATCAGTACGTCTTTCCTTCTCTAGAGGGAGGCATGGCTGGACATTGTGAAACAAAAAAAAAGAGGGAAGATGATGGGAGCATTTTGGAAGGAATTCCAGAATTGCGTCATGGGTTACCTCTTACAAGCTAGGCTATAGATTCTGACTTGAAACCAGACTGCTAAAAGGTGGAACTGTCCAAACTGTTCTCCAGGCTCAGAGTGTTTTTTAAATATATTTTACAGAATATCTTACATTAGCATTTTGGTTCAGGCCAGCAATTAAATTTGGCTGCTGCTATTCACCCTGCCTTGGTCTGCATACCAAAGCAGACTTAGTGTGGACAAACTGGTTTCTGGTGGACCAAACTAAACTGAAGGATGTGCTTCGTGAGCTCTCCCTGGTGTTCAGTCAACGGGACCAGTCTGGAGCCAGGCCAAAGGGAAACACAAGAATGTTGAGAGTTGTGTCAGCTGGATCTTCAGCAATATCTGCTTTTCCACACTGAGCTTCTCCATTGTATAGCTTATCCTGATAAGATATGCACAACTTTGGGGAGGCCTGTAATTTTCTGCTAAGCCTAAATGTATCTGCAGAGAAATAGGACCAGCTCCCAGCTGCACCTTAAATGCAATCCAGACTATAGCTACAAATCAGTGGGACAGCACTGGCTAGAATGGTTCAGGATCATCAAAGAAAAAGATTAAATGACAGACAGTTCTGAAATATTGTTTACTTCTGAAATAAATGGTGGACTAAATAAGGACATCAAAATGAAATAAATTGAGTTAAAGTTGACTATGCCATCTGTGAAGTTGGCTCTCAGACTGATATTGCTAGTTGATGTTGGAAATAAAATTGCAGTGCACTAATTACCTGCTTCTTAGGATCCCCATAAATACACTGAATTTAGCAACAATATGTTTAAGCACTTAGTCCATAGATACTACTAAGATAAACTATTTTCAGTCAGCTCTAGCCCATTATGTGTGTAAAATAGTCATCAGCCCTGACAACCACACAATATTTAAAATTTATGCCAAGTACATATGTTTTAACTATGCACAAAAATTCTTAATCCAACCTATTTCAGATTATTATTATTTTCCATAATTTTTTTAGAATATCCAATAAAACTGTTTAGTCATTAAAGTCAGAGGCCATGATTTTTTTCCCCTGTGTACATTTAACTTGCAAACTTGGCCATTTTAACTTACATTTTAATAATGTAAATTATAAAACATGATAGATTAGTTTTTGCCAAAAAGTTCCAAGATTGGTAACTGTAGAGTTAAAAACAAATCCTGTCACTTATTTTATGTCAGTAAACAGAGAGAACAGACAAAATCGTGCTATGGCTCCCATTACAACGTTTGCAATGACTCTGGAAAATAACTAGTGTTACTATAGAATTCAAGGAATTCCAGACTCTTGAAGTTACAGTGGTTGTTTACATTGAAGAATGAAGAGCTCTGTGGCTAACCTTGTACAACAGAAGGGTCTCACATTATATCTTGTGGATCCAGCAAGCTCTTTCCTCTCTTCCTTATGTATTTCAAGCCAGAATGCTTACAGCCTTCTCCATAGTTGGTCTCCAAACCTTTGTAGTGCCTGTGATGTTTCAAATGCATAGTTTCCATTCCATGGGGCCAAGGTTGCTCTGCCAGACTGAAGGGCCAGGGTAAACACATTTCCAATTTCAAAGCTGTTTGTTTTGGTAATTCGAGATAGAGAGGTTCTGAAAAATTGGTATACACATTTTTGTGTTTACCAGAAGGCTGCTTCAGATCAGAATTGCTCCCACAGCTCTCAACTTGCCAGAGCCCGCATGTGTAGCATAATGTCTAACAAAGAACCAGAATGAGGGACTCCAAATATTTACTAAAAAACATAATAAATAACTGAAAAAGTAGCACCACAAACCCAACATTTTCAAAACACCAGACTTCATCCCACTTAAGAAATAGCTCTTTCTGTATTATCACTTATTAGGAGTGAGAGGGAAAGTGTTGTCTCAAAGGTAATTTCAGCTAGAAAATTGAGAGGAAAAGGAGCTTTTGAGCTATGTGGAATGGTTATGGCTTTGACTATCTTTTACATGAGGAGAGCCCTCAAACTGAAGGATGTTTGAGAGACACGGTGTTTTCGCGTTGCTGTGGTAAGCTAAACTGCAGTCAAGCAGGTACCTTGGGTTAGATATTTTGGTTACAAATTTGCAGCTCTCTGAGTTATTCTCTGGGGTTATTAACATCATTATTATCTTACCTGTGTAAGAGTAGTGCCTTGAAGACTCAGAGGAGATCGACTCTCCTGTAGGCATTTTACAAGTGCTCTTGTACTTGTCATCACATAGAATGAATGATAAAAGAAGAAGAAAAACGACAAAGAATTTGGGGAAGTAGTTGCTCTGAGTCAAAGAGCAAATCTGTTCTGCAGAGTAGACTTGGGCAGGCTGTACTCCTATACCCCACATACTCTGTCAGGACACAGCCTATACCCATGGCAAGAAGTGGCACACTTTGGGCAACTGGTCAAGGCTTCCCTCTCACCAAACTCTAGGACACCAGCAAGTTCTGCAGATTGAAATGGGCTTCTATCCAAAAACCCTTGGATTTGAGTATATTCTAGCTCAACCACCTATTTCTGGGAGAGCAGCCAGGATGAATAAACCCAGATCCCTCTTAGCCCAATGAGTAACCATCCAGAGCACATTTTTTTCCCCCAGTAAATACATAATCCACAGAAATCATTATCATAGCTCAATAACCTTACTATTATAAAGGAGCGAATTAACTCCCCTTCCAACACTTTTGTATTATCACAAGTTTGTGCAAGCATCTGAATTTTAGAGGTAGCAATATGAAATCTTCAGTGGGACCACTGTCTTTATAAAAGTTACATACTACAGAAGGAAGTTTCATTCTCCAGGTAATTCATGTGTGACTTACTGTTTGTAACATCTCTTGGTGATTTTCTTCCCTCATCAGGATAAGTTTCACTGGGTATATCATGCATCATGTTTTAAATAACAAATTTTAATGCATGATATCCAATGCCATATTCATTATTCTAAGTAAGACTAGGGAATCTAAACCAACAGAAAATCTTATTTACATCTGACTTTAACACAACCGTTTTTAGATGTGAAAAGTCCCATCTGGTATCTGAGGGCACATATAGGATTACTCACATTTGCATGATGTACACAACTGCATACAATAATTGTGTAAAAATATTCAGCTTTTCCAAGTGTACTCAGTTCAACCAATACATACATTTGCCATCAGCTGTGGTCAACACATAGTGCAAAATTTAAAAATGTTGCATTCCAGAATCCTAACACGCTGTCTGAAATATTTTATCTAGCTTAGATAATAATCCATCTAGTTTTGTCTGCAATACTTACCTCCATTACTGGAATAACTGAGCTCCTCATTGTCTTTTAGTGTGGACATCCATTAAGAAAACTCATTTTTGCTTGCTGTCTGTAGACTGTGAAGCCCAGAGCAGAGTTGCACAAGACACTTGGTGACCTGCTCTGGACGTCCTCTTCTGCCAAAAGGTGAAAGGTGGAACACAGCTTCCAAAAGCCTCTGACAGGTATCAAAGTTGTGTATGAAGAGGAAAAAGTGAGTTCACTTCCTTCTGGATGTAAGGCACAAGATCAACCCAGCCACCTGAAAGACCACAGTTTCCAACCTTAGGCTGAGTTTCCCAACCTTTAGACTCTTTGCTGTGTACTGCAATCCCTTGCTTGGGGTGAGGAGTACAAGCACCACGTTGGAAGAGATTGGTGTAAATATATGGGTTTTCACCAACCTCAAATTGCTGAAGGAGTCACCTAACCCACCAAAGACACACAGTTATGCTTTTCCAAGACATGCAGGTGCGTTATAATGAACTTCAGAGAGGTACCCCTCTGGGATTAAGACTCCGTTCCTCATGGAATTACAGGTGTCCAGCTCTGCAGTTTGTCACAAGGTTGAGGTTGTGGTAATGGCTGCCCTGTATTTAATGACTACATTTCTCTTCCAAAGTCCACCACATCAGCTATCAGAGTCTTACACATACTTAACTCCTTGCATATGCAAGGTGAGGTTTTTGGCATGCCCAGAATAATTTTCCCTTTGAGTCAAACTACTCTATTTTTTTTTTTTTTGGATAAGTTATTTTTCCATCCGGCAGAACCTGAGGCTTTTGAACATCTGAGCAATAAGTCTGGATGCCCCAAAGTGCCAGACAAATGCCACTGTAGATTCAGGATCAACTCAGAGCAAATGTGCTCTGAGTTCAGCATGTCTTAGACACGCTGGATACCACAGAGATTAAATCTGACACATTCTGGGATTGCTGGGCTCAGCAGATGCACAGCCTGGTGGGTCTGCAGACATCTTCAAGTTTATAAACAGAAATAGGGGGAATGCCATTTGAGATTGTTTGAACCTATATTCTCTAGCTTCAAGGAAGTTGTTCTAGAAGTGAGTGACAGGTACTCAGGAGTGATCAGAGGTGCTCATTTTCAGCACTAGAAATAGTTCTGTTTGTATTGAATAAATAGCTGGTAACTAGGTCTGAAAAATGGAGGGAGGATGCCTGAGAAGATGTTACATTTTAGCCTGATAGTAAGGGAAAATAAAAAAGGAGTAGTATGTCTGCCATGATCTGCCTCCTTTTGTGTAAGAATGCCTCATGCAGATTTACTTTGACACACAGTGTCCTTAGTGGCCACTAAGGCAAGACAGTGAAGAGACGTTTCTTTGTTGATTGCAACACAGCTGATCAGAACTAAATCCCCATCAGGATTAGGTTCTGTGAGGCACACTTTTAATAGTCTAGACCTCCAATGAGCTATTCAATGCTTTCTGAAGGGCTCTGTAGGCACCTTGCTCTTACAAAAATAAATATGAATACAGGGCATGCACATATCGTGGTGACTCTATTCACTCTCCTGAAAGAAGAGAAAATTTCTACAGCTGGGACAGAGCCCTGAGGTCAAGTGACTTGAATGCCAAAATGGGCGTTAAACAACAGAACTGAATCATGGATCATTTTCACCTTTGTAGATGGAAAAATAAACTCCAGGAACAAGCAAGAACAATTCAGATGATATGAAAAGATACTTTAAAAATCACATAATTTACATCAAGTGACAACTATCCTAAAGTGTCGATATTCCCTGCAGATATACTTTGAACATTTAAAGACAAAAAAATATAAATTGAAATTAAGTGCTTATGATGATCTTGGTCTCTGATCCATGAAAGCACCTAAACACCTGCTCCAACCCATATTTATTTTATCATAAACTTAAGTATTTGTGTAAATATTACATTGAATGAAGATATTTTCCTAGGATGGGGCATTGGCTTCCCAGGGATACTTTGAAACTGGACAAAACTTCCAACTCTATTTGGTTGTATACCACTTTTTGGTCTTTTCAGCTGTATTCTATATCAGACAAAGAATGCTGTTTACAGAATATTAGGGGTAGCAACATAAAAAAAAAAGGAAAGTCAAAGAGAACAACCTTAGGCCAGTTATCCTTCCAGTTTTCCACTGTCATGTGACAGCTGATATTCATACAGCTGCCCACTATACTCTGGATATTAAGGAAAAGCAAACCCACCCCAAGCCTAAATCCAAGGGAAGAAATACAACAAGGGTAAAGGGCATTTTTAGTCCTTTTCATCTCTCACATTTCTTCTCCTATGAACTGACCATAAATTTTTTCCACTATAAAAACAGTTTTAGGAGTAGGTTCTATATTGTATATATTCATATGTCACATATGTATATATCATATGTGTATGTCAGTGTCCTGATGAGACATCTCTGTAATTAGAACAGGTAAGTAGATTTTAACAAGGGGATTTAACACATCACGCCTTATTCTTTTGGCTTTAAGCTATTAGCTAAGATCTCCAAGTTTTATTCCATAGCCCACTTAAGACATTTCTATAAAACTTATTTCTCATATGAATCACTAAATGCTGGATTTTGAATCTGATTCTTCCCTCAGCTTCTTTTACAGATGGGAAAGCTCAAGGCTTCTGAGCTACAAATTCAGTTTTGTCCTTCCAAAGATCCTTCAAGCAAATTCAATTCAGCAGCATAAGTGACAGGCCAGATTTGAAGGAGTCACCTGCTGACAGGTGTGCATGTTGCAGTGACGAGCAGTGCTTGGAGGGCCAGGAAGGGCAAAAGGAGCTAGAAAATGATATTTGTGTGGTAACAGGAATGAAATAAACTTTTGAGCTTCTCCATGTGGCAGAGAGGACTACAGGTGAATGAGAGAGAGTTGTATAAAAGAGAGGAATTTGCAGGGGAGGAGGAAAGGGAGAGTTGGGGATCTGTGTGGAGAAGAGCGAATAGAGTAGGAAAGGGATAGAGAGTTGTTGTTGGAATAACCAGATAAGTGAGGCGAGAAGAAAGACCAGCTTGGGAATTTCACCTTCATCTTCTGTTGTTCTCCCCACTCTCTTCTGTTGCTCTTACTCAAAACCCAAATAACCCTCTCACAATCCCTTGCTTGCTGCTCCTGTTGCCTCTGGGCCAGTGAGGAGGTGCAGAGCAGAGGCTTCAGGGTAATAAAGCAGTAGATGCCCTCAAACCTTGTGCATGTTAGTGACACCAGAGCCTGAGACTGTAGGAGCACATCCTCCACATCCTCAAACACAGACAGAACAGCCTTTTCCTGCTCCAGCCTGCCTCCCCACACTGGTGCCTGATTCCTGTGCCTTTGCTGGCTCTGCTCCCAGGTGTAAGCTCCAACATCCACAAATAGACCCTCTGCAATCAGTGAAACTACTCATGTGAGTAATGGCTCACAGCTGGATGCAAGCAGAGTCATGAGCTCCCTACATTTTTAGTTTTCGAATGTTAGTATTTTTCTTGTGCCTTTTTTTTCCCCTGAGAAATTGGATAAGTAAATTGCTTTTCCTAAGATCTTCTACATTTAGGATCACAGTGATCAGCACATTTAGATAAGTAAAAAGGAATGTTCTTAAGTGAAGTTATTCCAAAGCTCCTGCAACTCATACCTTTTTGTTGTTGCTTTATCAAGCTCTTTTGCTGGTACGGTCTTTAAAAGCAGTGAACAACTCTTCTGTGATTTCAAAGCCTCCCCAATTCTAATAAATCCAGTTGAGGTGGTCAGAGTTAAACAGTTCAGATGACTTTTGTGAGATCACGATGAATTTATTTTTCACCACGTATCCCATTTCTGGTAGTATGTGGTTTTGAATATGTAGCAATAATCCCTAATGATAACGTTATCGGCTAAAGTCACTGGGAAAAATGGATTTTATTTCCCTAGATTCTTCTATTTTAATATATCTGAAGAGAAAAAAGACAAAAATCTCAGGAGAAAAGGAGATTTTTTTTGTGAGATGATTTTTAAATGGTGTGACTACTGTAGGACACTTTCAAAAACTGTTCAGTGTCCAGCCATTACATCTACAAAAAATGATGCCTGGATTATGAGAGAAGTCAAACAGCATACTAGTGGCTGGTACATCACTGGTATTGATGCCTTAAAACCTTTCAGATTTTCTTGAGGCCTTGACTGTAAACAGGCAAAATATCCTCTGAAAATCCTTGTACTTCCTAGCAAATATCATGACACTCCTCCCTCAGAAGGATGCTGCAAAGAACTTCTTCATTCATCCTTAAAATAATGCAAATATCTAAAGTAACTCTATCCAAGGTGAAATATATCTGGAAATGTATTAAAAAAACATTCCTTACTGAATTCCTACTTAAATTCTTTATACAGATGTATTGCTTTGTGATTTACTTCTCTGTGATTATCTCTCCATCTTCCTTCCCCTGTAGTTATCTCTGCACAGCCTTCTCTGCCTAACAGCTCTCTCTGTCTCTGGGCTGTACAGCTGATCATTCATCACTATTCCTCCTGTTAAGTCTGTTCTTTATTATGGAATGACCACAATTCCCTGCTCCTCTTCTCTCACTGCCTCCAGGACAAGTTCATCTTCCTTTCTTGCTGTAGCTACAGCAAGGTCGTTGTCCTTTGCTCATGCTCTCCCTCTCACCTGTCCAGTTCGTATGCTCTGACCTCACATCTCTATAAAGCCCTCCCTCTGTCCAGACTTCACCTCTTCTTTCCTTATTGTCTCTTACTACACTTGAAGTTCAGTGAAGGACAAAGAAAGCCACAAAGGCTGTGCAGGACAGTCCCATGCTGAATTTCAGCCTTATTTTTGCTGGAATCTCCTATTTCAGTGACTGCCTAATTTTGCCCAAAATCTGTTTGTGTTATCAGAAGTTTTATTAGTAAAATTTTTTAACCCTGAAGCCCACATGAACCATTTTATTTGAAGTGTTGTTTATGCCAATAAATCTATAAAACTTGAAACAATCTCTTGACAGATTTCTGAGAAAATGGACTTTCTGGCAAAATAATTATATAACGATGATTGATAAGGTAGAAAGAGGACCATTTGAAAGTCTTGTGTCTGTCTGAAGAGGGGACAAGTTTGAGGAGGGTATGTCCATCCAGCTGGAGTCAGAGGCAGCCGTGTGTTATAAATCCACATTTATAACAGCCGTGCCACATAACAAATAGGTAAGGGTAGGCACATTGGCAGGATAATATCTGCCTTCTTTCAGAATTTGCCTGTACATATCAGGACTGTATTTTTGATGAAGTGATAAGGAAGCACAAGCTGCAAAGTTCTGCCCACTTCCTTAGCTGAAATAACTCCATCTACCAATGCATGGAGAACTTCAAAAAACACACCAGAAGTATTAACACACACGTGCAAAGATCAGTTGTACCTATAAACTTAAGTAGTTTTGTTCAGGCACAGCAAAGAGATGTGTCAGCTTTTTGTTGGTTCAGTAACAGAAATCTCTAGAATCCTATTATCCCTATTCATATATAGTCTGCAGTTATTTAAAAATAAGTAGTTTGGAGATTTAGCTTTGCTTCAGAAGGTAATCTTATTGTTCCCTAATAGGTATGGCATGAGTCACTCCACTGCAATAGTCCCTCCACATTCCAGTCTTAATTGTCTCCAAATTAAGGAAACTGTTAGACGCATCTTACTGTGAGGAAATGAATATTTCTGATCCCTGCTGCTAAATAACATGGCAGAAAATTCCTCTGAATGCACACCAGACCAGTTTGCTAATATGAAAACTGTCCCTTGAATGCATTATTCAATCATTTTTCATTTCAGCAATTATTTATAATTTGTTAAACCTGTAGACTAATTTCACAAACAAAAAGTGAATGTTACTTCTTTATCAAGAGGAGTCCCCATGAGCTCCCAGCCTTTCTTAGTTCTTGACAGAAACTTGATTGTGATAATGAAGCATTATAGCCACAGCTCCATTAAAAGCCCTGCTTTTGTTTTTGAAACAAGTTGTGACAATTGCCTCCCATTTGAATCAATTTTACACAATCCTCACAACAATTTTTTACTCCGTGATCGCTTATTAGGCATTATTACCTGAGTGCTCAGTGACTCCCAGCGCTGCGGAGGACTCGCCCTACTGAGAGCGGCAGACAAATTGATGGGCAAACAGCCTCTGCTCCTAAACATTCTCAGTGAAGGCTCTGAAATGTGTGTGGCGAGGAGAGAGGTGCTCCACCACCCCACACAGCAGCCAAGGGACATCAGGGCCATGGGTGCGGCACAGCTCTGACAGTGCCAAGTGATCTGGCGCTGATCCAGAGGAGCACAGAGGCAGGAACGCTTACCCTGACACCAAAGGAGCCTATTTACACCTTCCACTAGTAATTAGATATGGCAGGCAAGCCTAGCAAGGGTAATTCATTGCACTGGGAGCAGGATCTCCACCCCACACCACCATAAGATCAGACTCGGATGCACAAAGGCTTTCACTTGTTTCAATGGTGCAGGAGGGAGACACCTAGACCTTTAAGCAACTCCTTCTCCTCACTTCAAAGAACCCTATCTTTTGACAGGTTTTAAGGAAGAGACATGTTTGTCTCACATTAATGCAGTTTCCACCTCAGCAAAGCAAGGTAGTTTAGGAAACATCTTATTAAAAACAGGTTCTGTCTTTGAATATCTAAGAAACCCTGCCTAACAAAGCTGTGCTGTATGCAGTTTCTTGTTTTCTTATCTTATTCTGCCTTATACAACCTTCCAAATATTTCAGAGTCTTTTTATGTAAAACCTGCCAACAAAAATCAATGCATAAGTAGTAGAAAATGAATTTTGACTAGTGCCTGCATTATCTCCAGCACATGAAATTTAACCAGCAGAGCTTGAATTCAATGAAAAACATACATAGTAAGAATTAAAAGTAGCAAGTACAGAAAATTGAATTGAATCAGGATTCTCCTACCACTTGGGAAAGCATATGGAAAATGTTTTATTGCACAGGAGAGTCCAGACAATATTGACCAAGCCCCTCTTGACTTTCTAAAATATATTCTGCATTAAAAACAACCAGTAAGAGCAGTGATTTATTTCTAAATTCCCTGGGTGTGCAGAGAGACACAAAGGTCCTAAAACTGCTGACTAAGACAAATTGCAGGTTGGAATGTATTTAACAAATAATAATGCAAAAAGCAGAAAAATATACAGAGGAACAGGAGATAGCAGTGCAATGGAGTACATGACCTGGCTGAGAAGTTACTACACACAGCCAAAGAGCAGATTTAACTGCAGATGAATTCCCCCAGCTATCAATACGTACAGAATTAAACTGCTATTAAGAGAACACAGTGAATCCTTCAGCTGCTTAGCAAAGATGACTGGGAAACTGATATTACAGTAGGAAAATCCAACCCTTTTTTGTGGCAAAGTTAGGAGAGAAGAATATGCTAAAATTAAATTATTGAGTTAAGCCTCCAAGAGAAGCAGAAAGAAAAAAAAAAAGAGCAAGTGAGTATTAATAGTCACACCTCCTGCCAGCATGGCTGCCTGCTGCACTGTGCCTTGTTTTGCACTTTGGAGCATCTGGCGTTGGCTGGGATTTGAGGCTGGACGCGGAGCACGACGGACCAGTGGTCTAATAGGGCATGGCAATTCCTGCCATCCTGTTTTGTACACAGGTGCGGCCAGCCCTGGGTTTGGTGGCTTTGTTTGCTTTTCAAATCTCCTCTCCCTGTTTTTCTCTGCACATAAAAGCTGAAGAAGCATCTCATCAAGCTGTCACTGCAAGGCTCTGGCAGAGCAGGTCCTACCTTGGGCCAGGGCTCAGCAGCAACTGCAGAGACACGTGAGCAGCTCATGGAGCAGAGCAGGTGAGAGAAAACAGGGCCTGCCACCACCCTGCACTCACCTGCCTTCATTTTCACCTTCTCTGACTCCAGACACTCAAGAGATGAATGAGATGCACCAAAAAAATCCCTCTGTCCACTTAAGAAAGAGCTAATATCAGTAAAGTCCAGTCCAATATCAGAAAATTGTCATAGAGAATTAAGAGGGGATATTAAGGGGGAACTCATCTTTGCTGGCTAGAGAAGTTTAATAAAAAAAAAAAAATCATGCTTATAAATTAATCATCTCCTACTGAGACTCCTTCACAGGCTCAATATCATATTGTTTGTATGACACTACCACAGTGTGGTACACAAACACTGGAGATGGAAAGAGCTCCATAGGGAATTTAAGGAATTGTTCTGGAGTACAGACCTCAATTCACCACCACAGAATCCATAGTAAAGTAGGGCTAACTCCATTAAAAAAAAAAAATTAAAAAAGAAACAGAAATATAATTTTATCTCCATGTGGGAGCTGGCTTTACCATCTGGGCTGAAAAGAAAGGGAAGACACAACCAGCTCCATGATGAGATGATCTTTCTGGTGACAGGTTTCAATATCCCTCTGCTACCAGCATACTCCTAATTCTGTGTAGGATCTAAACCCCTATTCCCTGTGTCAACAGGGCCTTATTATTTTCCTACTCTGCAAAGTCAGCCTTAGCACTTCTCCTAAGCCCCAGATTTACTTTGAGAAGAGGCCATCAGGCCAATCAACTATTGACCCAGTGCTGACTTTTCCTCCACAGAAGCAACGACTCCAGTTTTTCTCCTGAATGAGTTCTCACAAAGTAGGACTTTCATCTTTGAGATCCTCTAATCCATCTAAGTCTTGGCTGAACTGGGTAACACTTCCAGAAATAGATGGAAGCAGCACTGAGACAGAACAGGATCCTATACTCTTGCTTGCCTGGAATATCAGCACTAAATTATGAGACTCTAAGCAAAATATATATTCTGGAATATAATTATTTAGCCAAATATAACTGTATTGATGTCTTCATTCATTTTTCTATTTTTTCTAACCTTGTGTATATATATATATATAATGTGTTTTCTCACCCTGGGAAGGTCTGCTTTTCCCAAGATCAGATGAGGAAGGGCTTTCTGATATCTCATCGAGGAACAGAAAAAACTGAACCCAAACCAATCCTCTATACCTAGCTGGATATTGCCACTGACTCATAGGAATGTGTTCCGTTAATCCTCCTCTTCCCTTTTCCACCAGCTCATATACTTTTTTATTGTGCTAAAAGAACTAATATTTTTAGCTAATTAAAGTCCCCATTTAGATGGGTCTGTCATCAGAAGAGAACATTCACTCCCACAACACAATTTATATTTGCCAGGCTCTTCACCCACCCACCCACCCAGCAGACTGGCAGCCCTACAGCCTGCCACAAATACACAGATCACAATTTCTGACTTGTTCTGTTCTGCAGTGACCCACCACACTCCTGAAACACAGCAACTACAGAAACTCTGCTGGTACCCACCCCAGGATGAGTCTACCCCTGTGGTATGTAAGCATACAGAAATATTAAAGGCCAAGCTTTAGATGTACCTAGGTTCTGGTGCACAGCTGTATTCAGCAGAACATTCAGTCATTTAAATCATGTTTATCTTTCTGCACCTAATGGCTTGTGGTATAAACCCCTCATACCACCCTGCTTAAGCTGGACTTAATATCAGCAGCCATATCTTGGTAGTCAGAAGGGCATCCCATGGTGACATTACGCTTCTCTTTTCAGGGACAGCACTAAGAGGGATTTCTACCGACTCTTGGCTGTGCACAAAAGCACAGTGGTGATGCTGTAGCTCACCAGCAGCCTTTAAAGAGTCTCATCAGGGTGCCTGGCAAATACAGCAGACACAAGCTGATGTGTGATAGGGGAAGAGAAAAATTTGCAAGGTTGCAATGGACTTGATGATCTCAAAGGTCTTTTCCAACTAAATTAGTTCTGTGATTCTGTCTGTTCTCAGCCAAAGATTATTCCAGGGCTGCCACAGGAGTAGTCCTTTTGCAGGGCAGAGGATGGGGTGGGAGTGGTGCATGAAAATCTTGTGTTTCAAACCATGTCTTAGTTGTGGAAGAGGCAGAGGCCAGGTCGCTCATTGTTACACAGGACAACTACAAGAACTGTGCATTGTCAGATGTACCACACAGAGAAGCAGCTGGCCTGCCAAAAATGGGTACCTGAAAGTAACAGGATGAAGAAAAACTACTGTAAAACTCCAGAAAACTCTGAGCTGCAAGAAAAATGAAAGGTCTGTGGTGAGATTGCTCCTGATTTTTTTCAATTTGAGCTGTGGAGCCACACAGTTTTCCCTGCTACCTGTGTCTTGTTTATGGATGAGTCATCTTTGTGCTGCCACTGCTCTCTGCTCCTTCCTTCCCTATCTGTGGCATTTCTTCCATCCATATTAATATCTCCTATAAGGTCTGACCAGTTCCCACCAGCTGATCAAATAACAGATTATGAAAAAATAACCGATAACCAAAAGAAGATGCTAACAATTACCTTGGTTTTACTTCTCCCTCCTCTTTTCTTCAAGCATGTTTACCTAACATGTACATCAAGGCTTCCAGTGCTTTATGTAAAAGATCCTGGCTGCCTTTGGCAACATGCTAATGAAACACTCATTATTTATTGGCAATGACATAGCCTTTCCTATATACCTGACTCATTCTTTGATCTCTCCTGACAATTTATTTTAAAGAATTTTGCTACCTTAAAGGATTATAACTGGTACATGCTTTCCTTTCAAAAGGATTTAAAAAAAAAAAGAAAAAAAAGGCCTGAAACATCATTTATGTTTTAAGTTCATCCAAGTTCACGTTTACCAGTTAAGAAATATTTTCATTTGTTTCCTTTCCCTTCAGCAGCAAACCACTGGAGCCTCATGCCATTATTACAGCATTTGTGTGTGAATTGCTCCTTTCATTCCTTTGATCATGAGCTAGCAAAGACCCTCAGTGTGTCGCCTCGGTGCCACTGCATGCACCCTATGCAAGGCCAGTACTTCCATTTTTCTGTACAAAGTCAGAGGGAAATAGAATCCTGAAGAGCAGTGCAGTCTGAGATAGGACCAATATCCTAAAGAGATTTTTTTTTCACCCTATGACTACATAGACAGGAAAGCTGTTAATTTTATTCAGTTATGTAAGCACCTGTCTCAAGTGGGAACATCTCACTGAATCTCTGTGCTGGCTGGTCAAAAGTGGTGTGTAACACCACCTTTACATCCTTAGAAACATAAGGCATTTTCAGAAGATGCAAATAGGGATCTTTCTTCTTGCCCAAGCTCTCCACATTTCTGTAATTGCGATATCAAGGGCCAATTTTATTTTTTGTTTCTCTCCTTTTTGGGCCCATAAAAGAAATATCTGAGTAGTACCACAAAGATTCAAAGATTTGAGAACATGCACAGATCAAATTAAATATATTTTTAGCTTTCTGAAAGGGTATTTTAATGTATCTTGAGTCAGACTGATATTAGCAAAGTTAATGTTTCTGATTGCTATGTACCAGTGCAGTGAATCATCTCTGTAAGCTGAGGTGACTATTAGCAGCAGAGGTTAAAAGTACATTAAAATTAGAAAATTTGCTAGCTAGTTTTCATCATCCAGATCCAAGGGCATTTATGAAAATCTACCAAGAGTCTGCTCAAATCACAGACACCCTACAAGATCTTAACAGTATGTCTGGTACTGAGTTGCCCATTTTTTTGCAGTGTGGTGGCTAGAATATTGCCATTAATTGCCATATAAACAAATGATATTAACAGTTTGGAAGAGAAGAGTGCTGTTTGAGCACCTACAATCTGCTAATACATTTCTTAATAAATGTAGGTACTTCATGGAAGGCAAGCATTAGAGGAGGAAGTGGTGTAAGCACTCCACAACAAACAGGAAAAAAGCAATATATTCTGCAGGTAGTCATTCGTGACCCCACTGTGGAGAACACAGTGCTTGTACAGCATGATTTAGAGATGTAGGGAATGTCACAGTTTTCCTGATTTTTCACTGCCATCCATTTGAAAGAGAAGAGGATGATGGACACGGGTGCCTGTCATAATAAGGGTAGTACACCCCAAAAAGTGGTGAGATAATGGCTCTAGCTGATTTTAGCCCATAATAATTGGCAGTACTACTATCCAACACTTAAGAACTTGACACTGTTTTTGTCCCTTACCATTGTTCCATCTCAGGCCAGCAAATTTTCTTTTCATAAGCAGCCTGTGGGCAGTACAGGTCCTCTGGCTCTTGGTGAGTCTGCCAGAAAATAAGGGAGTTATTCCCCTGCCTGTTAGCGAAAACACAAATTTTTAGACTTCCTTGGAAAGGAAAGAAGTCCTAAAGTATTTTCTGAGAAATTCTTTGAAGAGAAAGCGTTTCAGGGAATGTTCCTCAGCAGTCTGTCACATCAGAGTGATCCCACAGGAAGGCCAAATGTACAGAGTAGAAGAAACCTTCTCGAGGGGCTCAGGTTATCGGAGGGGGGAACAGAAGAGAGGATGCCACTAAATCACTCCAGATGTGTTGACTGTGGTTGACATATTGCTCCAGAGGTTGAAAAGAGCCTGAGGAAGGCACGAAGACCCCACTTCTACTCAGGTATTTGTGTGAAAGCCCATAGGAGCTAAGGGAAGGATGCAAGAAGATATCTAATCAGGATGAAAAAAATAAAACCTTTATTCCCAGAAACACCAGG
Source organism: Corvus hawaiiensis (assembly GCF_020740725.1). Classification (NCBI taxonomy): domain Eukaryota; kingdom Metazoa; phylum Chordata; class Aves; order Passeriformes; family Corvidae; genus Corvus; species Corvus hawaiiensis. The sequence continues at coordinate 6,430,737 of NC_063214.1, forward strand.
ACGGGCTTTTGAGCTCCTGGAAAATGCTGATTTTTAACATGAAGCATAAAAATGACATCTCTGTACACAGGAACACAGCTATCTCACAAAGAAAGATGAGTTGTCCTTGGCGCATAACACCAGAAGACAAGAAAGAAGGCGGCACATATCAAGTACACCGATATTACAACTGCTCCTTTACCCCTGTGAAAGTACAATGCAGGTGGGAGACGTTTGAAACTGGAAAAATTGAATTTCTAAATGGGACTACAGCCTTCTTCAATTTTACATTTTCTGTGTATGAGTGGTTTATGAGAATTATTCTTAAAAGCTGGGACCTCAGGCTGAATCGTGACTGCTGTTTGTGAAGCATGTCTTGGTAGAGCCTGTTTGATTTTAGTTACCTAGATCTGTAGATTTGTCTTTGTTGCCATGATCTTCATTTTCTGATGTTATGGCTTTTTGACAGCTGAAATTTTACCTCTGATATTAAGATGCAGTGCATAACTAATGGCTCTAATATTCTCTTCCTTTATTGCCAGGTCTTTAAATGAAAAGTTATTCTCAAAATCTATCCCTACACCTTTTGGTCATGAAGTGAATACCACCTTTTGAAAAGTGCTTCCAATCCTTTTATGCTTGAAAAAAACCAATCATTTGTATTATCTCTACCTTCACTTCCTCCTTTACTGGGCTTTTTCTGGCTTCCCTATGTTTGATCCTGCTAAACTTCAGAGCACTGCAAATGCCTAAGAGATCCATTGCATATATCCTTTTTCCTGGTCTCTGGTGATGCAATCTTTTTGTGGCACGTTGGTGTTTTCATAGCTGTGTTCAAGAGAAAGCATGCTCCTCCTTTTGCATGTGCAAATATATGTAGAGTTATATGTAACATATACAAACACCTTTGTTCACGTCTTTATATATATACATATATATATTTGGTAGGCCTGCCAGAGGCCTTGTACTCTAACTTGCTGCTACACGTCATGTCTTTCGTGGCCCTGACTACCGTCTCTGCAATGCCATTGACCTGAATATTCCTGTTTTCATTTCTGCCTCCTGGAAACATCTGCTCAGCCCCTTAAGCCACGCAGGGAGTCTGGTTTTATTCAGGTGTCAGAAAGGCAGTAGGATTAAACTACTTCAATGGGTGCATGCAAGCACTGACAACTTTTAGTAGAATGGAATAGGAATTAGTGCCTGGATCATAACGCTTTCTGTGCAGGCAACCACAGACCTCACTACTGAAAGAAAAGTATTTGATATTGGGCACCAACTGTGCATTCAAAATAGAAAAGGCAGCAGGCCTTCTCTTGATGAGTTTAAGCATTCAGGGACACATTCTGTCTCCTTTTGTGCTCACTCTGATTAGTCTCTCACTCCCTTTGTATTCCTGCTGTAACTGGGAGGGCAGAATGTGAGTTATATAGTAGTGACATGGATGGCAGAATGCACTCTACAATAAGTTGCAAAAAGTACAATACCCCATAAGAAAACAAAATTACTGGTATGGCAGTGAAGAACATTGACACTGCATAATTAAATGGCAGGATATTGGTTAAAAAAACCCAATAAAAGCCAAGATTAGGTTACTATATTTATCATTTATTTGCACTCCATTATTTTACTGCACCTCCCTGACACATTTTATTTCTTACGATTTTTGGTAGAAAGACTGGATAAATAATCTGGCTTTTATCACTAAATAATAGAGACCTGAATACCCTTTTCTTCTCTTCAGTGGGTGGTATAGAGAGTTTCCAAAGCTCATCTTCTCCATTGTGTCCAGTACATTTTCAATGCTAAATCTTTTGTTTTAAGCACGCAGAGCTGCGTTGCCCAATTCCTTCACTGAGATGCTTAATGTGCTTTAGGTCTTCTTTCTTTTTTCTTTCTTTATGAAGAAAGAATTCTCCAGACTTACTTAAGCTGAAGAGCCACTTGCCTGAGCCTTCTCCAAATCTGTTACGACATCATTATATCAAAACGGATTAATGTGACAAGAATGTGAATATTCAGGTCAGGGGGTGAGTTCAAATAATTTTTAAAGCTCACTCCAATTTAAAATTGTGTGAAACTAGGTTACTCTTACAGTGACTAAAGCCATGAAATACCGCTGTCTTTTTAAGCATCACAGGGGATGGATGCCAGCATGGCATCCCAAGGAACGGTAAATTCTTAATGCGAGGAATTGGATAATACATCATTTCCAAAGGGGGAGCGATACGAAAGACTGAAAAGCCTTAAAGGACACAGTTGAAAGCCAGCTGCTGCATATCCTTGAGATGTTCATGCAAGGACTCTGTGATGTACAATGCTAAAAGAAGAGGCAACTGTGGGGTCTGTGGAGACAAGGTACCTCTGTCAGCGCTAATAAGAAGTGAGGTTATCTCACTGCTATGTTTGGGTCAAGAAAACACTGAAGTTTCTCTGAAGACACATGGCTAAAGACATAATGAAAGAACTGAAGAGCTACCACTTTTCATGTAACCTTTCCTCAGTGTGAGAAGATTAATGATAGACTGATACCACTCTGGAAGCTGTGCTAAGGCACATGGAAAATAGGGAAGTGATTGGTAACGGGCAACATGGCTTCACTAAGAGCATGTCATAGCTCCCAAACTTAGTGGCCTAAAATCATTGGTGGATAAATGAAGAACAAGAGATGTCATTTACCTGGACTTGTGCAAAGCATTTGACCGTGTCCTACATGCCATTTTTGTCTATAAACTGTGGAGGCATGGATTTGATGGATGGACCACCCAGTGGAGAAGGAATTCGCTGAATGGGCGTGGTGAATCGTTGTGGGCAACAGCTTGATGTCTCTAGAGGGAAGAACTCATTGTGGCCCTCCAGTACCTTAAGGGGGCTTACAAGAAATATAGGGAGGGATTTTTTCCATCAGCAGGCATGTTTAGATTAAAAAATTAGAAAAAAATTCTTTACTGTGAGTGTGGTAAAGCACTGGAAGAGGTTACCCGGAGAAGCTGTGGATGCCCCATCCCTGAAAGTGTTCAAGGCCAGGCTGGATGAAGGCTCTGAGACAACTAGTCTAGTGAAAGTTGTCCCTGCCCATGGCAGGAGGGTTTGGAAATAGATGATATTTATAGTCCCTTCCAACCCAAACCATTCTATGTTTCTGTCACAAATGGCCTCTTCATCTCAAGAAAGTGACAAGTTCTCTTTTCTTTTTCCCCTTTTCCTTTCTCTTACTTGCTTAGAATTCAGCCATTATTTTAGGAGACTACAGCTTTCCTGATCTCACCAAGAATGTAATCTTTATGGATGTGTGCAGTGTTCAGGCACTTTAAAATAACACTTTTAAAAATCTAGCTAAAGAAACAACCCATCCCAAAACCTACATGGTTATAGGGCTGAATTAAAAGGGCGGAGGATTCTGATTGGGTCAGACCTGGTTTCCATAAAAAAAACCAGGCTGATGTCTCCATGTGTTTTATTTTGATGTTTTTACCCATCCTTACCTGGCTTGCCAGTGATTGTTTTTTAAATTTCTGAGCCGTGGAGATAGCAGTACGGGACAGCGAACAGTGGCATATTGCCACATTAGTACTTGGAAAATCAATAACTGAATAGTAAGGAGAGTCCCTTCCCCTTACAAAAGAAAGATGGTAATGAAGAAGTGTCACAAGAAAAAGAGAGAGGGCTCCTTGCTGCAGTCACAGTCCAAGTTCTCTTACCATCCCAGCCAAAGTTCATGATGGATACAGAAAGTGTGTTCCTAGTTCCTTCTTCCATCTCCCCTCCTAACCTCTCTTTTTAACCTCTCTTCTCTCCAGCCAACCAAAGAGTCAGAAATGTTTTGTTGCATCAGTCAGATATGGTTTTGCTTTTTTTTTGAGTTGTTGGGTTTTTTATCCCTCGTATTTTTCTGTTTTGCTTTGACAGTGTTACCTGAGGTTTTGTTTTCACCTCCTGACTTCAGTATTTTCTCTAGTACAAGCCAAGACACAGATCATGATTTTTGAGTGGGATATAAACTAAAGATGACTTTTGCCTGGTCCTCCACTGTTGCCTACCAGGACTGGCCTTCTCCACAGGGGACATCTACAAAGCAGAATGAAAGTGAAATTGCACTAAGTGTCAGCATACATACTATTGTACACTGACTACTTTTTTCATTAGGAAGTAAAGTAAAAGTTGCCAGAGACTGGTCTGATCTCTCCTGAGTGACTTCAAGCTCCTAAAACTTCAAAAGCAGCACTTTAATTCCTTGTCTCTTAAAACAGGGAGAAGTTCAAAGCAAGTCTCCACATAAACTTTTCATGTTTGCAATATAGGAATATTCCTTCCTTAGCTGAGTTTCTCCTTCCTCTATAAATAATTTGCCCCTTATTTTTCTAGTTTTCCAGGTTAATTTATCTTAACTGGTTTTTCCTTGTCACATTTTCCTTCCTATCACATTCTACATTGCCAGTAGCCATATTCTACACATCAGCAGAGCTATATCTAGAACGTTTATATAGCTGGGAAAGATGAAGATTAACCATCCCACCCTCTTACAGTGGCATTATGCTACCTTTACCTGATAATCCAAACAACTCCTAATCCTCATTTACACAGTCAATAAATAAACTCCTGAACACTTCCCCTTCTCAGAGTCCTCCTTATATGTCTGCATCTTCCAATAAATTGTGCTTACTCTGATATGGCTGTAGTCCACTACAGACTGGGAGCTTTAGCCCATAAGCAGGGAGAAGAGATCCATTTTTCCTTAATTCCAGAAATTTTTGTAGTTTTAAGAAACATTATGTTCTCCCTCCATCTTCCTTTTTTTTTTTTTTTTTTTGTATTTTTGCTATGTAATTTCAGTTGGGTCTCTGATCTCAGATGACAGCTTCTAGAAATCGAATCATTCTTGGAACTTCTTGTTAAAATATCTCCATCTGATCCAGATCTTTTTTTAAGCGAGTGCCCCAAATTCAGTATAACCCTTTAGCCTTGAGGCCCTGGGATCTTTATCAAAGTTGAGCAGAATGGAAATAGCACCTCAAGTGCCCTGCTGCCTCCCAGTATGGTATTTGGATTCACCACAGCAGTGTGACATTTTTAACTCATGACTCAGACTTATTTGCTCCTGGTTCAGCACAACCCTTGACCCTTTCCTGTATAACAGCTTCCCAGCCAGCTGCTCCTCATTCTTTATTTATGCAGTTGACTCAGCTTGTCTACGTGAAGTATCCTGAACTTCCCCCTCTTCCACTTCAGCTCATCTTCCCCAGGTTGTAAAGATCATTTCGAATTCTGCTCTTGCTGTCCAGTGCGCGCAGCTTCCTCCTTCTCAACTCACCAACTCCCTGAGGGTGGGGATCTTTAATGAACAACCAGCAGCACAGGGCAGCTCCAACACCACTCTTTTGATAAGAAAACTGATAATTCCCTTCTGTGTAGAAGTTTCAAGCAATTTTGCACATACACACACGCGCGCTGTCACAGATCTCTGCAGACTGTGCTTTCTTTGCTTTTGAGGATATCGGGAGACACAGGGTCAGAAGATTTCCCAAAGTCTTCTGGGATTCCGTGCTTCTTCCCTGACATCCTCTAGAAGTAAAGTAGGCTGGTTTGACACAACTGTTTTTCCCCCAAAAAATCCATTCTTTAAATGCAACTTTGGTCTAACATCTTTCAAAAAAAAGAATTTCACTGACTCCTTCAATTTCTAAAACAGGGATCTTGGTGTCCTTCATGATAACCGCCCCCTCTGACAACACCACACTGACCTCATTTCCTTCAAGTGGATTCAGATCTTGGATACTCTGTGTATTCACTAAGAGAGAGATTATTGGCAACATCACCTTGAATTTTTTTAGGGGAACAAAAAAAGTCACCAAGATCACGATTCTGGCCTGTCAGTAGTACTAGGAAATGGTGGGGAAACTCTTTCTTCCAGATTGCCTGATGAGTTATAATCCTTTTGAATAACAAAAAGCTTAATTTCAGCTGTAAAAATCATCTCAATTTTTCTTAGTTGGCCCCAGATCCATTATTATTATCTTTGTTAAAAAAACCCTTGGTTTTAAAAAGTTTACCTTTAAGAAAAAAAGAGTATCCACTTTTACCCTATCCTGCCTGGTCTCAGCACAAGTATAACTTAATTCAGCATGGATCCACAATACATTCCAGACCCATCAAGACAACTTTGCCCATAATGTGATTTTCAGTGTTTGTGCGAATAGGTTATTGGTTAAACAGATGGGGGAAGAAGGGAGCGAGGAGAGCTTTTGAAGTTATGAGATCATAGAAAATTTATTCTGATGGTCGAATCAAGGGACTTGAAAACTGGTGATAAAAAAAAGGATTTTGCAATTTCTCATGTCTAGTTAAATTTGTATCTACTCAGGGCATTGCCCTTATTCTGCAGCTAAAAAACCTGTAAGACATCCAAGGTTATACTGCAGCAGGGCACCTTCCCTGGCTTCTAATAAATTTAAACTAAGAGAGCCCTGAGTTATTGAGACAAAAGCTGAAATAGTCTTCTGTCTGACAGGCTAAGCAAAAGCAAATGATCCTACCTGAAAGGATGTATTTTGCTGAGTGGGTGCCCTGGAGTCACTCTGCTGAAATACACTTAAAGTGATGTCAAGACAAATATCCTTATTTGTGTTTGCAATTATAATTTATACTCAATATACAGCACCAGATCGAACAGAAGAGAAATGAACTTTAAAACGTGAGGTATTCAGAAACAGCAGCACCAGAGGATAACTAAAAGGTTGCAGTCAGTTAGCAAACAGCTACAAAGAAAGAAATTTCTTTGGTTTTGACTCAGCCAGGTGGCAATAAGGATTTACTGGGGCTATCCCAGGTCCTTGCATCTAAAAGCCTTTGCAGGGGTCAGCCCCCAGCTCTGCGTGCTGGCAAAGGCCAAGTGCCCAGAGCAAAGGACATGAGCATCACCACCCCCAAGATACTTCTGTTTCAGCTCTGCCCCTGCCTGGCTGCCCACCAGAACCTACAGTTCTCTGGCCCTGTAAGATGTCCTTTCTGCCTTGAAAGCTGCAGGGACAGATAAATTGCCTGCCCTCTCATTCCAAGGATTTCTCTTCCTGCCCTGGCACACGGGACATAATTTCTATCATTCTGCATCTGCAGGAATTCTCATTAAAACTTCTGGACCACTCTCCTCATGATTATTGTGCTTTTCTAAAATTGAGGGCACACTTGGAGGAAAACAAAGACTGTTCATGACTCTCTCACAGCAATAAAATACATATGCAAATAAACAGATAAAAATACATCAGTTTCTTAGAGAATTCCCACAGAACAAATGGGTATAATTCTGCTTGCTTGTCCCCAGCTAGAATGATAATACCCCCCTTTTGTCACAAGTTCAGCCTGTTGTTGTCTACAAACAGAGATATTGAAGAACAAGCTGGAGTTTTAAAAGTGCTGGTATGTGCCAATAAATTTGTGTGTCAAAGGGAACAAGAAAGAGGCTCTGTAAGAGCTATAGAAGTTTAGTATTCAAATACTGCCATAGATATTTGAATAACTAAATGAGGAGATACATTATCTCCCTTTCATCACTTCAACAATTTTGATGCCAACTACTTCACTTCAAGAGTCAAACTTGCAAATTTATTTGGCCTCACAGATCACCTCTCCCAATGAACACCATCATGGACATGCCTTGCAGCTTGGGCATTTCTGCTATCCCAAAGCTATGGATAAAACTCCTGCTTCTGTCAAAGGGGGTGACACTTCTCTCAAGCTACTGGGTTGGAGTTTTTTTAGACAAAGAATTCTCTCTTGCAACCACAGCCTCATTAGGCCACACTAACAGTAAAATAACAATAATAATGATAAAATTCAGCAAAGCATAAAAGCTTGTAGAACAGTAATAGTGGTGCTTCTGCCATTTTTATGAGGCACTAATCTGGTTGCCTCATACGGAAGCAGATTATGGGCTCATAAAACAGCACAACGGATCTATGGTGTAATGACTTTAGTAGGTACAGCAGCAGCTTCACTACAGCTCCCCTCTTGACAAAACGTATGATGTAGGATGAGAGTATAAATAAAAAATCAATCTAAATTTTATTTGATTGAGATTTCTTCCTTATCAGGACAGAAAGAGATTGCAGGAGAGCATGAAGTAGCAAAGACAAATGTAAAAGCCTGACCTACAATAAAAGACAAGCTAACACTCTCAGCTGCCTAACTGTAAAAATATATCAACAGATGCACAGAACACTATAAGTATTTACACAATTCATACAAAGTAACAGCTTTAAAAGCAAGTCATCAGCTATACAATAGGAAAGAGTAAAAAAGGGAGAATTAAGTAAATGGAGGTACCCCTCCAGAAGCTGTCATTTAAATTACATCAGCTCATTTCATTTCTCTGCATGGAAGAATATCAAAACCATACCTTTGAAATGACTATATCGTCCATTGTATGCCCGTCTAGAAAAAAAATGCAAAGTGACAATTTTGCTTGATTGTATATTTTTTCTGCTCTGTGTACAAAGGCGTAATTATACATATTTCATTTTACATATTCATTCAAAACATACTAACAGAATAAGACTCAGTATACCAGCTACAAAGACTGATAAACAAGACAGAGTGGCTGTATGTATTTACCAAGAGCCTGATCCAATATTCAAAAAGTCTACTGAATGTCTTTTTGCATCAGCTACCAATATAATATCATAGTATTTTTTCTATTTCTCTGTGTAGTTTTGAATTTAAAGATCAGACAAGGACCTGTTTTTATTTTAGTTGTTGTACGATAGGTAGCAGCATGAAATCCAGGTCTGCAGTTGTAGTGCCTCGTCTCTAAACATCACTGCACTTCTAAATAAAACCTGAATCTCTCTGATCATCCATGAAATGATTGTGAAAATTGAAGCTTCTCCCAAAATTTTTTTTAATAACTTCTCCTTGGACTTACAGTTCTGTTTCAGAGCAGTTTGGATGGATTGTAACAGAAACGTTGCTATTGTGCCATACTTCAATAGCAATGCAGTTTTTGGCAGAGCCTTATGATGTACAGTCTGGAGGTATTTGAATATCTTTGCAAATTCAGCACTACCTGGTTCTATTTAAATGCTGCTTGGAGTTTTGGACTCTCCTGCTGCCTCCCTCAAGAATCTCCCATGGTTGTCTGGCAAGGCCTCATATGAGATGTAATCAAGAAGATCTCTCCACTTGTGCACACTGCTAAATTACTGGTGGTGTTCCAGAATTAAGACCTTTAGGCACCAGGAGAACAAATAACAGCACCTGCTCTGAAGAGTCTCTAAACTGAAGCCTAAGTTGTGCAAATATCCAGTGTCTATCTTGTTCACAAGCCTGCTCTCTGAAAATGGTCTCTCTAACCTCTGAAAGTGCTGCAAACTTACTCTCCCACATATTCTCTTCCATCTCATCAGCCCAGCAACTCCATGAGTTGACTGTTACTTTATCTGCTTTCACATACGCAAGTAAAAAATATTCACCATTATCTCCTCATACTGCCTGATGCTGTCTTCAACCACCAGTTGTTTTTTTTAACAGCAGCATAACATTTGTCGAATAAATTAATTGAAACAGCAATCCAACAAGTGGCTTAGATTACAGATGCTTGCAAGCCATGCTTCCAAAACTGTGGCGCTAAAACAGACACAGGAACATAGGAAGGAACATTTCAGATATTTTGAAGGTTCTATACTGAGCAGAGTAATGTCAAAAGCAATGTCCCTGATGAGACTGGGACAAAAAAGACTCCTTGGTTAAAAGTGGCCTTGGTAACAGCTGTACATGCAGAAGACCTGGTGGAACATTACAAACTGTACCACAAATGCAAAGGAATGAAGGACGTTAAAATGCACATGTCCACCACAATCAGAGATGTAAATAAAGGGATCTGTTAGCAAACAGAAATCCAGTTAAATATATTTGTCATAAATGATTAAAAGAGTACCTAAAGATCTTTGAGTTTCAGCTGCTGGGTTGTCTCTGCCGCTCAACCCTTCCTTGCAGTTTCCTTCCCTTTTGCATAATCAGAAGTAAGGCCGTGTGGGCTGGGCAGCATGATGTTGTTGCTGTGCTTTGCAACAACCAAGGAGCTGTCTAGCAGCAGGATAAATTGCCACAAAGGCAAAGTTATCTCACTTTTATGTAAATTCCATCTTTGACCTGCATGAAGCTGACAGTGCATATTTTATTGTGTTCACTGGGTTTTCATTAGACCCCTTGTCATTTGCTGAAAGGTATTTTAACTTCATTTAAATCTCCTTGTGCCTCAGAAATGTCAATAAATGTCATTGTTATCATCAGTTTTGTCCTGGGTTGACTTTTCTGAGTTTTCTGTCTCTGGATTTGATTAAAATTGGGAAATAAATAGCGAATAACATATTGATTGCAGGCTGGGAAAGGTTGCAGATAATTTATTATCTGTGAGCATGATACCAAGGTTTTTTCTACCAGAATCTTCAGACTAAAAGAATCCATTCTGATGGGAAAGTGGTGTTTATAGCTATTCTTTAGAGCAAAGTAGTTTTTCAAGTCTTTGCTCGGTCGTCTATAAACCATAAATCAAGCTAAGATCAATGGTAGTTACTGCATACTGTTAGTTTAGCAGACCTTAAAAAGGAAGCTATTAGAGATTATTAAACCTGAAGTCAAAATGCCTTGCATACAGGGGAAACAAGAAAACACAAACAGTCAAGGAAAAAAATCAGAAAAAACCCCCAACAGACATTGCCTGTGAACATTAATCTAAACCATAATTCACTGTATTAGCCGTAATTTCATTATATTGCTTTATCCAGACTTACAGAGGAGTAATTATTTGGAACTATATGTCCTAAACTGACATTTTTACAATCTCCAACACTGCATTGCTAGCCAAGAGAATGAAAATTTAACTTGCCAGCATATGCTTCTGCACTTTTCATCATACCAATGAACCCTCAAGAACGTTCCTGCTTTAAAATCTTTCCATGACCGGAAAAATCTGAGTGTAACAATGGCGATGATTTAGAGAAAGCAAAATGAGACAAAACCAGATAAGACATCAATCAGGCCCTTCAGTCCTTCCTGTTTACCTCTCAAAGAGTACCTGATCTAATGCCCATTTAGTCTAGAGGAGCTCACTTACAATTTCAATTGTAATTACACTCAGAGCCTTTGCCTCTGACTGCTGTCACAAGAGGAGACTGCTGGTATTACAGCAAACTGAATTAATAATCAGAAAACATATTATGTGTCTGGTGGGCTGAAGAATCGCAGTTATATTTTATCCTTCTGAAATAACAACAGCATTGCTGCTTACTAGGGACAGCTTGGGTAAGAAACTGCTCTACCACACACCAGGAAAGAATGCCAGAATTCCAGAATGCCTGCAAACCGATGAGGAGCACTACCAGCAACACAGCTCTTGGTGGAAACTGGACCCCAACAACAAACTCTGCCCCCACCTTTGGTGCCCCAGAATCACAGTCACTGTTCTGTGGCTCAAGTAGACACTTACAGACTGGATGCCAATGAATGCCATTAGTGCTAATTCCCAGTAGCACAGAAGAAATGTATTACACTATGCCAGGACCACCTGAGACACCCCATTTCCATCATCCCTAAATCCCTGATGATCTTTAATCTGCTCATTCTCACTCCACTGAAGGTAAGGAACAGTCACAATCCACATGTTGCCTCAAGGATCATTTGCTAAGCAGGTTAAAGCCGATTTTGTGATTACTGTAGCATCAAATTCAAAAGGCCCTGAGTTATTCCAGCAGTTCTCTGGATTGAATAGACCTGGCTCCCTGTATGGCAAGTGCAGAGTAGCAGCAATAGACAAGCAACCAACATATTAAAGGGCACCACTTCAGGCCTGTTAGTCCTAATGTCACAGAATACAGGAATACAGACTGGATACATGAATCATTCAATTTAAGAGAGACATAGATGAACATTGCTCAGCAGTACTTATATAGCCATGTGAAATCCATACAATAACAGCTAATCCACACACCTGTCCCTAGATGCAGGTCAGATTCGGCATGCATGTCTACAGTCAGGAAAGCTGCTGCCCTAAGGTGACACCATCAGTCAAACAATGTACTAACAGATTAGCATTAATTCAACATAAACCTTTATAGTTGCATTGAAAAGCCAGAATTCAGTACCTTTGGACCATTTAGGACAAAAACAATTAAGAAGTACAATATGAGAGGATTAAACTTAGTGTTATCTTCTGGGCATTTTTAAAGGATAAACTTGTTTTCAACAGCAGTCGTTGTGAGCAGTTGGAGGACAGTTACCATTTGTTACAGGGGAGGACTCTTGTAAAAAAGGATGAGCCAGAAGAACTATCTCAACAATAACAGAGACAGAATTTAACTGTCTAGAGACAAGATGCCTCCTGTAAGGTATTGAGCCACACAGAGCTTGTCCTGCACTTTATTCATTTTTAATATAAGGGGGTCATGGTGCATCTGCTGAGGGCCCAGATGATTGTATTGCTCTCGAGCTATTGCTTTCTTACTAATGTGAAAACAGAAATATGAAGCACGGAGGAAAAATAGCCCAGTTTGAAGGTGACCAAAACGGCAAACAGAACACAGAATCATCCCTGTGCTTCCATTTCAAGCTGAACCCTGGCATTAGCCTGTGAACCTTGCTTTCCATTCCCTCTGTATCCAGAACCCCTCTTCCACCAGCAGACTCCTAATGGTGTTGCTGCAACAGAAAAAAACAGGCTCTTACATCATTTGCAGTCCTATGGGGACAGATCCCATGGGAGTAAATAAAAGATAAACATTACTGAAGTTACTCTGCCTCTTGCCCCAGATTATTCAGACAGTGTCAACAACCCAAGCAACAAAAAACTACTCATTGTCAGTTGCAATAAATGTGGAAAGATAGACTCTGGAGAGTTATTCTGCATAGAAACATATCTGATGTTTCCTATTCCAATATTTTTGGCCAAGCTAGATAAGGATTTTCAAGAGTTTCTAAGAGATTTCAGCAACACAAAATCCACTGAAATGAATGGGACTTTTGCTCCTAGTTGCCTTTCACTATGTTCCTTAAGTCTAAGATATTATTTTCACTGTTTTTGTACCTCAATTACAAATATCTGCAGCATTTCCCACTATACAATTAGACTTGGTAGCTTCCTAAGCTGCCCAGATATTAATACAGTCTGGAAACTCGGAAAGATTAAGTCCAGATGCAGCAGTTTCATGCCCTGCACACTAAGCTGCCCTCAAGCATTTGTACATGGGGAAGAATATGCCAGTATCTATGAGAATGAAACCTCCCTGGTAGAGGCAATACACCTGGCTCTTAAAAATACAGAACATGATCACTGGAACTTCATTTCCACAAAGTCCACCCTTATCTTGAACTGCTGAAAATTAGCGTAAGACATCTAAATGAAAGATAAGCAAAGAAAAATCTTGGAATAAGGACGTTTTACTGACTATTATTATTCTGTTTCCACTGCAGCTTCTTTTTATCATTGTGTTTCAGGCAATGATGAACCCTTTCACCTCAAAAACAATCAACGGGATGTTTGAAATGGTATGGGGGGCAGAGGGATGCACATATACAATTTTTTTTCTGATTTCCCAAGTCACCCACTTACCAATGATTCCATGACACCCCATCTACACACTGGGCAGCATCTGTGTTTTAAACTGCAACACTGCATCTCTTCAAAGATGGAATAGAATGCTCCCTACACTCTGGATTCTGTGCTAATGCCTGCTGCTGACACCGAGGCAATGCCCAATCAACTGTCTGAGAGCAAAGTGTTGACAGACCCCAGAGATGCTTCTCTGCCCCTGCTGTGATGAGAGGGCAAAAGGAGAAGGAACAGAGTCCATTAAGAACTTGAGGGGGATGTCAAGGGATTAAATATTGTTCTGAGTTTAGTATGAGATGTGGAATGACTCACAGCTCCTGCTGATCCACTGGGAGGAGAGGAGCAGGCTGCAGAGATAGATAGGAAGAAGAGGCTGCAGAGGGAAGGTGAGCAAAGGATGCTGCAGAGAAAGAGCAGAATTCAGCCCAAACTTTTAGGTACAACTCCTGTTGAGAAGAAATATATAGCTGTCTTGTCTCACACATACTCTCTCCTGAGGCCTTGGAAGGGTGCAATTTACACTCTTGCAGTTGTCCCTGAGCCCAGCACCAGAGAAGGGTTTGCTCAGGGATACCTGTTTCTCTTGGTTTTCCCTTGCCTATTGTCAGTGGAAATACCCAGAGCATGGAAGCGCAGCACCTGCCCTGTAAGCAAAAGCAGAATCTACCTGCAGAAAGCCATAATTTAGTTGCTTGTGACCAGCTGAAGCTTGAAGTTCATCTAAAAAAAGGGATCTGGAAAGCCCCTCATCAGGGAGGTGTTTTCTAAAGTCCAGATGTGACAGTGCTCAGAACAACTTTCCTTACACACTTTATTACAGTTAAACATCTGGTTCTTAGCCCTTCTCTGCCTTCCAGACCCCTGCATCTTTTCATTGTTCTTTTCACTAAAACATCTTCTTTTTACTAAAACACCTTATTTTTTAGACAAGTAACAGTTCTGAAAACCCTTATGCAACTCTGAGCATTGCAATATTTGCTGAAATAAATCCAGCTCATTACTCAAGCAGAGAAAAATGTATCATTCCTGCACTGTTTTAGTGAATGTCACAGCATGTAACAAAAGAAATGTTTAATTACACTGCCACTAAGACTTACTGAGACCCCCACCATCCTCCTCATCCCAGTGCAATAGCAATAATCAAGCTAATCAGGAAGCTGGTGTTTATAAATCAATTAATACATCAATTAATGTACTGCTTAATGTGCTGCCTAGAGCAGCTATTCCTGGCAGTACATGTCAGTTAATTGCTTCCTTCCTACTCCACTGGTTCAGTGGGAATCTGTTGGCAAAAGGCACCTCTTGTGTTCATTTTGCTGATATTGAGAAAGATGCTGGACCCTTGCATTTGTGGGTTGTGGCATGTAATAGCATGGATGCCTCTCTGCTCCACTGCTTCAAGAAAAAAAACCTTCCTCTCTGCCATCCTACCGCAGAGGGAGAGGGTGAAACACATTGCTTTGCAACATAAGATGTGCAACCAAGGACACTGCATTCCATTGCATGACGCCCAGCACCATCAAGGCCTGCAGAGGGACTGCATAAATCACAGCACAGCCTAAAAACTGATGCCGTAGGATGCATGTGACACATCAGCAGGGACCCTACACCTTTCAAAAACTGTTAAATGAGTATTTTGTGAAGTAGCTGTGAATAATTACAACCTGTTTTCCCTCAACACAGCAGCACACCACAAATCAGAAATTAGCTTCGGAGGTGTAGTCACAGAAGTCACAAAGAATTTGATGTCCTAGTGAGGCAAAGGACCTCATGGACTCCTGTCCATCAGTCTCCTGCACTAGTCCTAATGCTTTTCCTGAGGTTCACTTCCTTTAAAAGTCAGCACATAAAACACAGACTTGCCAATCAAGAACAAGCTTGATTGCTACTGAAACTTGACAATAAACCTCGGAAAAGTCTGTCCATGGTATAACACGTTGTCTTGCCTTTTCTCCTCTGCTGCAAAGTGCAACAATAACCTGTAGTTTTAAGCAAAGTGGTACCAGGCTTTGCACAATACATTTTTCACACCACCACACGCTTCTTCAGCCTGAGTTAGGGGAACAGTTGGTACCCTTTAAGTACAACCTTGCATTAAATGGCAGGTAAAGTGAATTATCCACTCAGATTACAGCTGAGACTTTTGGAGGGATGAGGTTGGGATTTGGTTGCATCTTGAGCTTCAACTAGAGTATTGTGAAAAAGCCCCCTTTTCCATTTTTGGATTTTGTTCTGGGGGGTTGTTTGGGTTTTTTGAGGGTTTATTGTTGGTTTTGGGGGGTGTTTTTGTGGTTTTGTTTGTTTTGGTTCTATTTGTCCATGTAAACAGAGAGAGTAAACAGTACTGGATAAAAATAGATTTGTTGCATTCAAATCTCCACCTTCCTTTCATTTTTTCCTCTTCTGTCTTCCCTCTCTGAAGTGTAAAAACAGCATCTTAACTTTCATTATTGCTAAAAAAAGGATAAATAAGAGATTTTTCTGCTATGAGAGGTTATTAGGGACTAGCAATCAAGTTCTAATTCTACTTAGCTGCGTAATTGTGGTAGTTAAATTGTATTACTTTGAGCATATGACATATCAATTCATTGCCTTTCTATACAATTAGACTGCAATAAATCAAAGTAATTTGCTACTATATTACATGCAGATGTTTATATGAGATCTCGTTATCCTCAATCTGCCACAAAAGATTTTGTATCTTTGCACACGCAAAAAAAATATATAATATATGGAAATATTTGTTGAATTTTAAATTCTGAGACACCTGAGGTTTTTGCACAAACCTTAAAAGTGTTTATGTCTTTAAGGATAGCTGCTCAATAAAACCCAGCAAGTCAGAAACAAACATAAAAGAGAGCAGCAATGATATATTAATACTGAATGCTCTCCACAGAAAACCAAAAACAAAGGCACCTCAAAAAACGCCCAAACCAGCAAAAGCAAAGCAGATAGAGAAGCAAAAAAAAAAAATCACACCAGAAACTCTTCAGGTGTGGAGAAACTGACTCCAGTCATCATCAGATAAGGTGCTAACTTTGGATATCTTTATTAAATAAGGCAACAGAGAAGATAAATACACACCACAATATACCAGAAAACAATGGGGAAAGGAGATGTTCTGGAGCTGTGAAATGGGTGGTACATTTGGAATGGATGATGCTTTCAAAGGCACTCTGTATTGACTGAGCACTGCTTCAAGTGAATGGAAAAGAGCTCTCACCAGCTGAGGGAGCTGAGCGAGTTCGGTGCTCAGTGACTCTGAAAAGTTCTTTCTGTAACTTGCAAACCCCAGCAGCTTTCAAACTTGCAAAACACTGATTACATAAACTTCCACTACCCACAGTCCTGGGGTTTCAGTACTGGTTCATTTCGCAGCAACACTTGTGTTTTTAATGAGACACCTGCCAAAGAATCCTTTTTTTCTCTAGTTAGCCACATATATAAAAATCTCTTTGAAACATCTGCAGCCTATGCAACCTCAGCACTGGAAACAGGGGAAATAATTCAAAACTGAAGGGTCATGCCATTCCCCAGGCCAGAATGAAGGTATATAGTCATGGTTTGAGGCATGATAGTTGGCTTCAGATTGCAATATAAGAAAACAGGTTTAAAGCCCCAACACCCACTCCCTACTAGGGAGAACACCCCGTCCAGGAGTTTTTTTCCTCTGGCTGCAAAAACACAAGGTTGTTTCTAATCTAAAATGGAGCTGTTTCACTAGAATGAGCTGTTTTGTGTCATGTAGTTTACTTTGCAGTTTCCAAGGGGTTTAAACTAAAAAAAAAAAAAAAAAAAAAAAAAAAAAAAAAAAAAAAAAGTAGCCACCTTTCAGAAGTGCACAAGACCTTTAAACCATATAAAAGTATCCCTCTGTAGAAAATAAGGCAGAACTATCAACACATGCACTTCTTAAAGATAGAGGTGCAGTCTCAGGACTGATATGGTACAGTACCACTAATTCAGTTGAAGTCTATGCAAAATAAAAACATTACACAGATATTTGCCTTAGATCTCTTGACCCTTTGACCAGGTCTATAAAGAATTCACTGCTCTTAAGGCTGTGATTCAGCACAGAATCACGATCTTCTGGAGCACAATAGCATACACAGCCAGAAATTTTCTGCTCCTCTGCAAACCTTTCCTTAATGGACTTCATGGAATAGAATTTTCCATGTCTGGAGACGTCGCTGATTCTCAAATACACCAAAGATTTATTGGCAGAGATTCTGGTGTGATTCCCTGTTTGTCTGTGAACTAAGATGTAGAAGGCACATTTCTGGACGGGAATGAGAAATAGTGCCAGCAAGGTAATGCAGAAGGAGAGCAAACAGAGGAGAAAAGGAATTTCCATATGGAATTTTTAGGATGAGAAGCTGGAAAAGGAACGGAAAAAAAAAGACAAAGAGAACGAAAACTAGATCCAGCAAATGGTGAAAGAGACAATAATAATCAAGATTAAGGAAAGAACGAAAAGAAACAAAGAATTTCCACACTTAGCATGACTGTGGGCACCTCTGAGTAGGTCTGCCAGGAAGAGAAATAAAGGGAATGGCAGCTTACTTTTTGCCACTTTGGGGTTAAAACTGACACATAATGCAAATACAGAGTTATTCAAACAGATTTTGGTCTTAAAAATACTAGTGAATGCTCATAATTTAATAAATAAAGTAGTAAGAGTATGCAGTAAAATAGCAGGCTGATTTCTGCGCTCCAGTGAGAAAGCCTCTCAGTGCTGAGGACAAGAAAAGAAATCACCAGACTGAAAATGAACGTGCTAGATCCATACAGGAAGGATTTTCAGAGTCATGGACCACTGCAGTGCCTCCTATGAAGAGAAGATGATGTTACACTTTCTTGTCAAGAAGAAAAGGTACCACTCTCCTCTCTGAACTGATACATTATTTCCGAACAGCTCCAAATCTTGCTTCAAATCTACCACATCCTTCTTACCAAGCAGCTCCAAATCCATCAAAAGTTACCACTGAAATGTGAACCCACAGGAGAAGTTTGTTTGTAGAACCCGGAAGACAAAAAGAAAAGACTGACAAACCAAACTTTCCCTCCACAAGAACCAATCAACATGTTTCTATAAATGACTAATCAGACATGAGTGAAAAAATACTTCTTCTGGTAAAATGGATCAAGATATTCATGGTTACAAGATTGCAATTTTGCAAGGGAGAAAAAACACCAAACCCCCAAACAAAACAAAACACAACAACACCACCAATAACATGTATTAACACTATCCAGAAGGCCCAAGGGGAGTTAAAACCACTTTTATTAATACAGATTGTTCAGTATTTAATGATTTAAGCCTATAAAGAACTATCTAAAAGGTAAGAATAGATGACTGGTTGCTCTCCCAATGACACTACATCTTTCTCCATCAGTGCATAGCTTTGCCTAAACATAGACTATACAAAATAAGGTGGTTGTTGCTCCCACTCTCTCCTCTTGCACAAGTGATTACATAGACATGCTGTCCTAAGGTAGCATCACCATCTCCTATGAAATGCCTGTTTAGTATGTTTAAATCACTAAACACTCATTATTGAAATTGCCACCAAAAAAAAAAAAAAAAAAAAAAAAAGCCTATTTTTTTTTTCCTAGTCATTCTTATTACTTTTAATTCTCTAAGTATTTCTTCATATGGAGAAAGATACAAATGGGAGCACTCTCTGTACTTTTGATTATCTGCTGTTGTAACAAGTGCTCTGGGGGTGTAAATTAAAGACTTTGTAATGCCTCCTGTCCCTGACCAAGGTCACTAACCCAGCAGAACACACATTATCTTCTGTATCTCAGAACTCTACTTTGTAAAGTTTAAAGTAAAACCCTTAAAGTATCCTTGAACAGAGCTGCCTTTGACATCTTAATGCAATCTCTGCTGTTAAGCCTCCTAGCTGATCTCCTATGCAATAGGTGCAAGATTTTTGTGCAATTCCTAGCTTGTTTCCTACAATATATAAATGACAGCATATCTTAAGTGCTATGCCTGCACCATGTAAGCCACAAAGTGTTTTTCAAGTAATCATGGAATTTAAAGTGGGTTGCTTACCATGACTGAGCAATGTATTCCAGAGATAGAAGTGCTTTCGTACATATAACATTATGATTTTCCCTTTGATCTCAGCTATCACATTTAGAAGTATCCTAATCTTGGAGTTTTAGAGCTCCTCTTGAAAGTTTATCAAACAAAGCTTTCCTGAAACACACACATATACTTGGGTATACCACAAATTCTGATTTCTCTCTTTTGGTAATCATAAGCCTCCTTGTCTCCATGATATTTTTCATCAAAGGTCACATCTCTTAGCTGTGCTTCAAATGGTCCACTTTAAAAACAGTCACTGTCTTAAACTGTTGTGAATTTTACAGCTTATTTAAGGTAATTTGCCAACAGGAATGGAAAAAAGCATCCCCAAAAATATTACACCTATTGCCTCTAGAGAAAACAAGATATTTGCAACAGTTTCAATATTAAATCAGCTCCAACAAAAGCAGATTAACTGTTTTTAATGAACAAAGTGTCAAAAACACGGTAAATTCAGAGTGGCAGAATCCGCATTTCAAACTTTTCTCTCTACTTCTTTTTTTTAATGATAATGAGTTGATTGACATCCTCCCCAGAGGGACAGACTTCTGAACACTGATAATATCACAAGCAGCCGAGCAGATTCTTTCACTAACTGTTTGAAATTGCTGGGTATTGTAAGGTATTCCTCTGCTAGTGCTGACAGTAATGAATACCTAGTTTTTGCACAGCTTCAACCACATGGGGGAATCACATTTTACTGTCTTCAATTTTCAGCTGGTAATCTCATACACCAGCATATTTAATACCCTCCTGATTTATACCAGAACACCCACTAATATCTTCTCAAGCACACATTTTCAAATCCTTGCACTTGAGGACTTCACAGGTGGGGGGTAAATTGCAAAGATTTGCCTTCTAAAGGTTTATCAGAAGTGCTGCTACCCCCCTACCTGTGTGTCTCTCTGTCCCTGGCATATTATAGACCCAGAATTACAGGATCTACCATAAATCTTAATTTTCTGTGCTTCCTCATGGGAACAGATCTTGCATCTGGAATCGAACACACAGCTCCCTGCAAGAAATGAACATCTTTTCCTTCCCACGACTGCCCTCTGTGTGTGTGTCCCCAGAGAAAAAAAACAATTAAACCTCACAATATCTAGGTGTTAAGCCACTCTGAAATGTTCCCAGCTGTTAACAATGAGCTGCCAATCCAGGGATGGAGACTTTCAGTGACATAACAACCATTCCATAACGTCCCAGAATTTTAGGCATTCCTTTGTCACAAAGAACTGTAATGATGGGTTGTGTGGGCTCTAGGATCTAGGTGAAACTTTCAACTCCTGTCAAATCACTTTCAAAGAAGTCGTGGGGTCTTATCCATTTCTCCAGATCTGTTTTGACAGCACTAATGGCTGATTGTTGCTCTAACTATCCAGATAACATGTCATAACTTTGTTAGAACATCTGTTATTAATTTATATTGGTAAACAGCCAGCAGGAGCTGCTTTGTTTTTTTCCCAGCAGTTCTTGCTGTGCGGATGCTTCGGAAAAATGATGCAAACAGTGTTCACCTGGTGAATATTTAGGCCCTTTTCAGTGACTGAACTGAGAGTATGTAAAGCATCTAATAGGAGAGGACAGCTCTGCTTTTTTAATTGCAGTCAACATGTGAACCACACTATCTGTGGAAGCAGATGGGTTCTGACAATACTTTTTCAAATCTTGCTGAAAAGCCACGCTAGTCAACACGACTGAGGCTGTGATCATTCAGCTATCAGAATGATCTTACTTGTTCAACTCTCTCTTTTGCAGTGCAAAGTCCTGATCTGATGTTAGCTGGGTTTGAAATAAAATTTTATTGTCACTCAAGACACCTCGGCCCTAGAAGTTATGAAAGATACATTAGAAGCTTCTGATGTACTTTTGGCCTTTGATTTCTACACAGGCTTATAAAAACATTTGCAAATGGTTCCCCTTGGGAATGCAACACTCAGACTGAATTTTCTATAGAAGCATCTAAATGCTTTCATTCAACAACTGAACAGGGAAGCAAACACAACAAAAGCTTTTTCTTCTTTGTGATCAACTTCACATTTCAGCCCTAAGTTCTGGTACCCTCTTTTTCCAAACTCTACACAAGTCAATTCAATTCTAGGTTCTTGAAGACAACCAACCAGTTTCCACCAAAACAAAACCAAGTTGTTTCAAATATTTTACTCCAGGGACAGTTACCTGCATTTCATTGTGGGTAAGACTGTGCTGCTTTGGTTCTCCTCACCGTGTGTATTCCTCCAATACTATATCACAGTATCCCCTGCATCCTAAAATCTATCTTTCCTGCTGTGTTCCAAAGCATGCAGTGCAGACCTTTGACTCTCATGCTAGGGAAAAAAAAAAAACCAACCAAAAAAAGCTTCATTTATAATCTTTAACAATATTTCAGACGTTTTGAATTAGGCAAGAAGCCACACACATACAAATAGCCTTTGTTTAAGGTGCAGCTGTGGGACCCAGGGGAGGTCTGAATCAACTTCTAAGCAGTGCTGAGACGCCTTCCAGAGCAATTCCACATTTTTCTCTTCAGGGCCATCATTACTGTACTGCTGGTTTTTGAACTCATGTTGCCATAGTAAACATTGCACATTGTCTCGTTATTATTTATGCTTTGAAGGCTTCTGTAGGCAATTATTTAGAAACTGAGGTATTTGCATTCTTAGACTGAAACGATGCTGTGGATCTTTGAATTCATAACCCAGCACTCGTCAGCTAAATCAGTTCTTGCATTTGACCATTGCAGGGTTATGTAGCTTGCCTGGGACGCTCCCGTTGGCAAGATACTGGAGGATCATTTCTAGATGAGAAAGATGATGGGATCTGGGGCCTCACAGTCCAGTTTTGACAAAGAACATTGCAGGAGCTTTTGTCACTTCTGAGTGACAGCAGGAAACCTTGGGATACAGAACTTCTCAGCTAGTAAAAGCAACCAAAACACAAACCAAAGGTATCCAGTTCAGCACGCACACAAGTCAACCCTCCTTAACTCAGCAAGAGTCAATGAATTTAACAGGAGGTTAAGTACCTAATCAAGTGCATTATCACGTGCTGAATAAACAGCAAAAAGTTTCTCTGACTCTTGTAAAGCTGCACGCATTTTAATGGCAGCAAACAAAAGGGGGAAAAGGGGGCTATGCTTTAAGATTTCCTAACTTTCTAACTTGTACTGTCTAGAAAATGACCACATTACCTTGTTCAGAACCTCAGGATCTGCCAATTCTTTGTAACAAGAAGCATGGATGTGTAAACACCAAGTATTTTCACCATCAGTGTGTTCCTCTCCCCCAAATCGCTCTAATACTAATAATTTTTCCAGTTAATCAAAATGCAGTGTATGTACCACAGAACAAGCAGAGTGGTCTCCATATTAGAATGAGAGCATAAACCTCACCTGTGTTTTGTTCCTGTAAATTGCGGCATATTGAGCAGGAAAAAAAACCTTGGATCCACTTATGTGTTATATTCCAGGGCCAGACAATACCTTAGAGATGAACACAAAATTGGGAAGCAACACCTTTTTCCCAGTTCAATGTTTCTGAAGGTAGTATGACACCAACACCAGCTTTGAATACAACCAGTAAATTCTCCAACAAGTAAAAATGAAATCCTATCAGCCTGAGTTTACACCATGCATCACAGTAAAATCCTTTAGATTTTACTTCTTTTCTGGTTTATTTCCGAATTTTACTGGGGTGATTTTTCTACGTAAATTGAAGTACAAACCCTATTTTTCATGACTGCATGTGGTTTAGAAGATATTGTGACATTAAAGAACATCCTATGTTTTATCTTAAGTTGTTCAGCTGATGATCCTGGCTATATCTGGAGGAATATTTATTACACAGCTTTGCAAGTGACCCATAAGCATTTGTGTGTCTATTAGGATGTGACGTGGTCAAATAAAATTGCATTGACAGCTACATATAAATACTTTTTTTTGCCTAAGAACAGATATATATAAATGCCTGGGAGAGGTCCTTAGTTTCACATTTATTAAAGTAACCTAAATTCTTGAAGAATTCTTGTGGGAGGGAAAGAAAATCTGCCTCTTAAAATCACTTATCTGATTTCTGCACAACCAAGAGTAAGATTTATTTTCTTATTGCATATAATTTCCTGTTAATATTGTAATTTAAAATAAAGATACCCTTGCAGTAGAAATGCAGTTGCTGGGATTTTTCAAGTCCTGGAAAGACTTTGATGGCACTGTGATTACCTGAGGAACCATAGAAAAATGGACAAATTGAAGGCTGGTAGATGACAGGAATAATCAAAGATGGACAAAATAAATAACTCCTTAGCACTGACAGATTATTTGTTTGCAAAAGAAAGCAAGGATATGGGGGGGAAATACAATTTTAATAGAAGGTTAGTTGAGTGCACTGCAGCAAGGAATTTGAGTGCAATGCAAAATTGCATATTGTTTCGCTTGGCTTCCACATGCTTTCCTGCCATGCTAATGAGCAAAATGTCTTTAAAAGATCAACAAAGAAATATGAGTTTGTACCAGAGAATTAGATTTGGACGCAAGGTCATAAAATTTAGGTCACACAGTCCAGTGCACAGCGCAGTGCTGATAAATTCTGACGGAGGTGGTAATCAGTTAGGATGAAAGGAAAATAAAGAATTAAGGAAAACAACAGTTTTCACACGGCCGTAGTGTACTAAACAATTTCTATACTCAGATGCAATACAAATAGCTTGAAAGAAAAGGCAACCTGCAGTGTGATAGCCATTTAGCCAAATGCTCTGAAAGCTGAAGGACAATGTTCAGATCCTTTCTGTTTTAATAAATAACACTGGTATGAAACCTAGGAAGAAGAGGATAACCAAATGAGACCCATATAGCTTAAAGCAAAGAGCTCAGATATAAACTAAGCCACCATGTTACAGACTGCAGAGTTTTCAGAATTTAGAGAGTGCTGTTTTCCAATATCATGCCAGAGTCAAAATAAGATTGTCAATTACCAGAAGATACATCTGAATTAAAATCCTGGGTAGAATCTAACACAATCCATGTCCTTCTAATAAGTTCCTTCCTTGTATGAGTTTTCCTCCATCTCCTAGTCTTACAGCCTGGGCCCTACAAACTTAAACACAATGTGTACTAGGAGTATGATGCAGCATTGGCTAAAGCTGATGGAATCCTTTCCCACAAATAAGGGTTTTGTGAAAAAACAGAGCCTCAACCAAAACAAATATTAAAAAGCACATAATTTTCAGAATGAAATAACCACCTATCCAAGTAATTCTAGTATTTTAAGGTAATTCTTGCTAAAACATCCTTAAGAATAATTGTTTCATGTTAACAAAAATGGTGTTTGTATGAAATTAATTTTTTTCTTTTTTAAGTCATGTAAGAAGATGTTGAATGTTCGCCATTGGCCTGCTAGCAGTGCATGCAAGCAGAGAGGCTGTGCTGAAGGCAGAGGAGAAGCACATTTGTTAAATCCTGAACTGATACAATTAGAAAACTCAGCATTTTGATACAGCTTAGAAAAACAAACAACAACTGCCCTCAATCTGAGATCAGGAGCTTGCTCGCTTTAGGACTGCATTGCCTCAGTTTCACTCCTTCCCAAAACAAGTTGAATTGGCAGGCTGTATTAAACATTTCTTCGAAATTCCTTGTTCCCTAAAAAGACTAGTTACTTTTTGTTTAACAGGCTTGGATAGATTTACTTACTATTTCCAGGATCTACTTTGTTTATACAAAATAGTAGCTTATTTCAAAGTCAACACCATTCGGTGTCTATCCCTGTTTTCATCAACGTCTAAGTCCCCCAAGGGTTGAAGAGCTTCTGTAGTCTTTACCAATCCTTCACAATCCTTTGGGAACCCTTTTCAAATACCTATTACAAATGCTTCACTCAGAGGAAAAGCTCTGTGTAGTTTGTTTTTGATTTCATTTCACCGTGACCCTTCCAATTTCCACGTGAGGTTGGTATCTTCTCTGAATGCCCAAGGGTCACTTACTGTGGCAATGACTAAGCTATGCTTTCAGTTTGTCTTATATGTACCTATACACACTCTGCCAGCATCATGAAATAGATGATCTTCCCCCAGACATCTACGTATTCCAGCATCACTTCCTCTCACAAAACTATAGTTTGAACCAGCCTGGCTGCTCCTCGACTTCCAGAATTCCCAGAATGGAGAGGACTATTGCCCTTTTGTAGCAATAGTTTGCTACACATTTCACAGATCAAGCTGCCAAAAAAAAAAATTAAAAAAAAAGAAGTAAAAACAATAACAGTCCCCATGTAAAAACACCCTGAAGTGAGTTAAATATAGGACATTCCCAGAGTCTGGTAACTCGGAAACAGAGGCCAAAAGTTTAAAGGTATGTTGTGACAGGCAGTCAGCACTGGCCATAGATACAGCCAGACTGCTGCCTTGCTTGTTGCTCAGGGAGTAATTTCTGACAGAAGCAGTGCTGTGACTCACTGCAGAAGGTGATATTTATCATAACTATGTGTAGGAGACTGAGGATCCAGTCTGAATAGAAAGTCTGATTTGCATCTTTAATGTATGATAGTTTATATTTTAAGTTATTAATGAGTATGCTGATCTGAAGAAGGAAATTTGCTAAATATTTAATGTTAAACAAGCTTTGGTTAAATAAACCAGAACAGGAGAAATTTCTGAAGCTGCAATCGCAGCATTTTCAAGCCATGAGTTTATCAATATTCAAAGACATGTAGGAGATGTTTGGGAATCTAAAGCCACATAACGATCTTACATTTTTATAACACCTTTAAATCAAAAAGATGTCAAAGTCTTTAACAAACTGCAGGCAAGGATCATTTCACCTACAATTAAAGCACAGACAAGGCTGCAATGAGTTTTGGAAGTGGTTTAGCAGCACAGGGGATCACTGCACAAAAATACAGGAGAAGAATAAAGGCTGCTGCAACTTCAGAGATTCAGCATCAGTAGGGATTTATTCCTCAAGGTTTATGAATTTGTATCAGCATGTCTGCAAATTTAGGTCCCCACACAATTAAAGAAAATACAACCCATAATAAATTAAGCAGATTGAAAGCAACTAATCAAATACACAGAATATTGTGGCTAGCCTATATTTTGAGAAGCAGGATGATACTGAACTCAATATTTCCTTATTGAAATACGGCTTTTTCTCTCAACTGGGAGACAGTGTCTGGGTAACAGACATATTCTGTGGTTCTGGTCTTTATGAAGTAAGTAATAGTCCCCCAAAACAATCATGTTTATCAATCACCAACAGCTCATCTCCCACCCTTTTTTCCCCTCCAAAAAAATGGTTCTTTAGATTACAAGTCCTGATGGAACAAGATCTTTAGGATAACTGTGCATAAATAGTGCATTACTCAGGGGCCCTCTGGCCCTGAAGTGCAGGAGAAGAGTCCTCACTGTCAGCTGGAAAACCAGAGACAGAAAGGGCAAAGCCAGGATGAATTTTCACAAACCATTGCTCAGAATGAATTCCTCTGGATTTGGTTCAGTACCTAATTTGGTTTGTCCTTCTGGTGGCTGAGGTGTTTTTGATCTTCACTGATTGGCACTACAGCTCTGTCTTTAGGGCTATGCGGATTCCTGTTTTAAACCACAAAAACAAACCAACAGCAGTGATGAGGTAAAAGCACCCACTTCTTCCACCCTTCCCTCAAGTAACCCTGACAGGAGACTAAGTGGAAGGCAGTCCATCATAACACACCCCCAGTTCAGTTTTGGTTTTGGTCAGCCTATTTTTAACTTCATTTAAAAGAGATTCAAGCAGAGCTCTCCCTGCCTCAGCACTGCAATCGGACCAGTTCATACATTTCACTCAATGATGCTCAAATTGAGAAATTCTGGTGCAGTCCCCTGGGCAC
Organism: Corvus hawaiiensis; assembly: GCF_020740725.1. Lineage (NCBI taxonomy): Eukaryota > Metazoa > Chordata > Aves > Passeriformes > Corvidae > Corvus > Corvus hawaiiensis. The sequence goes on from NC_063214.1 coordinate 6,458,269, forward strand.
AGAGCACAGCCTCAAACATACTTCTGAGAGAAACCAATCCTCACCGGGTTGTAATGTCAGGTTCCTGCTTTCTTAATATCTTTCCCTAGAACCCTGAATCTTTCACTCTGTGGTGCACCTGCTGCAGGAGAACAAAGTCCATGCTCCTGTCTCAGCGCAGCTACTCAAGTGCTGCCTTTGTGGCTCTCCCAGGAGAGCTAGATTGGCAAAAACAAAAATCAGTCTTTTCAGGTTGAATTTCCCATAGAAGTGCTCTAAACACACCACTTCTGCATAAATGGCAGCCCTAAGAGACTGTCCCTCTGCACACAGACATCACCTGGTTCTCAGCTCCTGACAGTAAAATGCAGATAACAGGGATGTTCCACACTAAAGTTTTGTGAAGTTAACTGTGGTAGAGAATAGGAATTGCTCAGACACCTTGGCAATCATATAGGAGCATATAGGTATATATAGAGAGAACTACAGAATTGCTCTTTCTGTCCAGCTGCCCACCTCCCTATTCTAACCAGTGATGTTCAGAAAGTACAATCCACGAGAAAGGGGCTACAAAACTGCAAATAGGAAGCCCCCATCCTGCCCTCAGGTTTATGATTTTATAGTGAATTGGCACTCTGGCCAGCCACCCGAAGAACTGGTGAGTCAGAGCTGTTCCTTAAACATGACCTCGTAGGAAGCCAGAGTGAAGCATCCTGATGCGGTTTACAACTCAGACAAGTCACATAAGAGTAGATCAGCCTTTTACTCTGCCCTGCCAGGAAAGAATAATAATTAAAAATTTAAAAATCAACCTACTAAACAGCCAAAATGGAAAATTCCTTTCCACCTGCACACACAGCTACTGCTTTGGCCTTTATACAAGAAAGAAGGGCCATGGTTAGGTGCATGGTTCCATGTGTTGTTTCCAGGTGGCAAAGGCCAGGTCCTTCCTTGTGTGGAGCTTTCTCAAGTATATGTGTGCAGTCACATGTGCACAAATGAACATTTCCAGGTGCTGGAGTGGCATTCATTATTAAAACTCCCAAAGGAGAAAAGTAAATTAAATAGTCCACTTAGCCAGCCACCACTAGAATTTCACTGGAGGGCTTCCTTTTTGTGAATTTCAGGCCTCTGATGGTGACAGATATTGGCTGAGCTGTTTGTAGGATTTTTACAGCTTTTAATTAGCCAGGTTGCTTTATAAGAACTACTTCATATCAGTCATCTGCAATGATTCTGTAGATGGCATATAATAATTAAAATTTAATAAGCAAAACAATCAGACCTAAAAAGATCAGCGTACTTCCAATCTATCTCAATAGATTCTTGGCTGTAGTTTTGAAAACCACTACCTAACACAACAGGCTGATCACAAACAGGTCCTCTTCTCACAGCTGAAAGTGTGTGACTTCAAAAAGTGCTTACTGATGTTGGAACTTGATCTTTCAGCAAATTTTTTTTAACATGTCAGTGATATGGTACAATTAGTTTCTCATCAAAAAGAAATACGGCATCTCAGACTTCCAATTTTGCTATTGCAAGGGTTTGATTTAACATCCTGAATACCTAAACACTGTCAGGCAGCTGGGAGGGAGTACATTGCATTGAGATCTATCCTTTTTATTAAAAGCACATTATACTTTAAGGGAAGTACGTTTTTCTATAGGGACTGCTCCACAATTTAATTACAGCAGACTATCCTCTCATTTTATGAGATTCATCGGAGCTCAGGAACCACAGTGTGATTTGTATCAGCATATCCTGCCCTATCAGAGTGGAATGGGTAGCTTTGCTCTGCTCAGAAAAATAGTATGGTTGGCAAAAATTCTCTGGACAAACTGCAGAAGTGACAGTGCACTGTTGCCTCCACAAGGGAACATACATCATCCCACTAACAAACTATTACCCACTAGAAACATCTCAGAAACATGCGCTGGCTGAGGGAATACAGCAGCTCACTATATCTTTTTTTTTTTCCCTATACAAGTCAGGCAACCGCTCTAAATTTCCAAAGTGGCGTTTCATTTTTTTTTGTTTTCTTGGGGGACTATATTTTATAGAAACAGAAACACTGAAGACACCCTCAGGAGAACAAGCAGTGCTTTTTATATATTCAATATGTTTCTTGTTTTTAAATTTCTTTAAGCCCTTTAGTTGCATAAGACAATATTCTTATTTTCACGTAGACATATACAAAGAGGGTTTAAATATTGCTGGATAAACCAACAGTTAGGAAATCAAACCACTGCAGTCCTCAACTAAGGACTGAAAACAGAATTTAATCTCAGCAGCACAGCAAAATCTGGATCAAAGTTTGCCATTGCAGAAAATGTGCTTCTACTCATCTGCTTCCCCATCTTATGAAAGGGAATTGACTACACACTTGTTTAAGTCTCAAGCTCATTAAGCAGAGTGGGTTGAAAGGGACTGGCTGAGAGTGGTAAGAAAGATTTTCTTAGTGACGTGCTATTTCAAACACTTGCTAACTAAAAAAATGTAATTTTTCTTTTACTGCTGGGCAACACTTTCACTAAAACAGCAAAAGGCTCCAGAAATGTTAATTGAGTGAACTCAGTCAAGACTGACAATCTTGGCATCTTGATTATCTCATGGGGTCCTGATAGTTCTGTTCCTTTTAGCTGGTTTTGTTTTTATTCCTCCAAGTAGTCCTCAGTGCCAGCATTACCAGAACCTATGAATATGTCAGCTACCTTGTTTTCTCTTTAAAACAAATTTCCAGCCCACACGATTTTGAGAACAAGAATAAAACATTATTATGCAAACTAACAACACAAATAAAGAGAAAATATTAAAAAAACCCCAAACATTACAGTATCATTTTTAAGGCATCACTCATGTTTTATGATATTCTCAATATTTGTTAATGTTTGGGGTGTGTAAAATTACTCATTTATTATCTGCCTTACCCTGTTTTCAGCTATTTTTACTGTCAAGTCTTCATCTGGTAGTCACGTGCCAAGGAAGGATCATATGTCCTTGTTCAAGCATCTCACAGCTGACAGATGTTGCTGTCTTCCCAGCACTGGTACACAAGGAAAGGCTCTCGCAATCCTTGTTTTCCTCAAACCTTGCAGCAGGCTTGCAGGAAGGAATGCCTCTGCATGCCTTCGTCCTCCATACTGAGCGTCTCAGACAACATTTTAAGGAGGAACCAAAAGGAAGAAGGGTAAATGTGAGCTCCTCTGAAGCTGCTGTTCTGAAAGAAGGGAGGATGCAGGAGGCTCCTCTATGGGTAGTCTTGGCATGGACAGTAAACAAGTGCAGAAGAGCCACAGTGGGCTGAGGGAACATCCCACTTATACCCAGGACCATGGAGAGTGCATGAAGGGCATAAACAATCCCAGTGTCCTTTGGCAATGGGACACAGGGGGGATGAAGGATAATCAAGCTGAGGTTGTGACTGCCCTGACTTGGACAATACATCTGATTAACATTAATTTCATATGTGTATACTTCCCCCAAAGAACACAGATAATGCCCAAAGGCAATCTGAAAAACTTTTAAAGGGATCCTAAAAAAGAAGAGTAATTCCTGCAAGAAGCTCCCATGATTTCCTTCCCTGCAGCAATAGCAACACTTCTCTATATTTTTCCTTGAGGACTATCTGATCTGGAATCAGGTCTCCAAACAATTAAACTGACAGAGGGAAAAATGATGGGGAAATTGCACACACAAAGAAAGGGAAACCTTGTATCTGAGCAGCTGTTTTGGCAGCATAGGCGTTGAGCCAGAGGCTGCTCTCGGTGAGGCCTATGACATGGGATTTCTCTGGGCAAAGACCATGAAATGGTTTATAATTTAAACTTGCATTATTAAAAAGGGGCTCTCTGTCTCTTTTGCAAGATATTTGTGTCTGTCAGTCATTCTCTTGATTTTACTAGGTACTGGCCGAGTTGGAGGCCAAGTTATTAAAAAATAATCTTCTTTGTTGTTGTAGTTATTGAACTGATGCTATCAAAAGGACTCTATGATTTATAGCATATGTCTCTAGGGAGGCTTTAGTTCATCTTTTTTACTCTCCTCTAGATATACATTTAAATTTTCCACTCAGTAAGATTCCACTTCTCTCTTTCCCTGTGTGAGTGCAGATTCTTAGGCTACTCTACCATCCACACTACTCTCAAGTGAAGATGAGTTTAGGCTGTGGCACATCTTTCTTTCCTGTCTGTAATTTTCTAAAATCATTCTCACAATCCACACTTTGGCAACAACACTTCAACCTGGAAACAGTTATACAAAAACTGCCATGGCTGGTTACACAACATTTTGTGATTTCTGAAGTTTTGAAAGCAACATTTAAATGCTCCTGGAAGTTATTGCACCTTGCTCCCCTTTGCCACTTACTATGGGAATGTCACAAGCAGCATGTAGGGGAGCACAGGTGTGTGCTGGCACTGACTGCTGCAGGGTCTACAACTGGAAAGAAAACGACCAATCCTACTGGAACTGGACAGGTTTATTAGTCAGAATGCCTATTACAGCTCCTTGGGTTTCAGGACCCTAATTAATATCTTTTCATGGTGCCAGACAACATGCTGGCTTTTTAAAGCTTGCTCAGATGTGCAGTGCAAGGCTGTTGGGATGTCCAAAGAACCTCAAACACACACTCTGTGTGTCCTCAGCCCTGAGATGGAAGGAACTCGTCTCTTTACAACCAACGCCCAGCCTGCCCTTGAGAGCACAGCAGGACTTTAAGTCAAATCAGACCCTAAAACACCAGCAGCTTCAACTCTTGCAGATCTCCACTTTGTTCCACACACACCAGGTAGAGCAGATCTGGATACATACTCAAAAAAACAAACAGAAAGTATTAAACTTTACCAGGAGCACTGCATTTTGAAGAGGAGAGGAACATGTGCCGAAACTCAGAGAGAGTTGTTGTCTCACACAGACACAAGTAGATAAGAGTTTGGGGGCTCCTGAGCTCCTCTGGGCGCAGTGAAGAGGCTGCCCAGAGAGCTGGTGATTAACAGCATTTTACTCTGTGAAAGGCAGCCCCTCCTGGCTCCTGGTTTCTGATGAGTTCCTGTACCGGGGGAGCTGTTGCCTTTCCTAATAAAAGCTGGCATGTGCTCCTGTGCAAGGCTGAGGTTCTTATTAAACTGGTAATTTTGCCTGCTCCCCTTTCTCCTGATTGGAAGCACAGCAATTTGGCAATGGAGTACACCCTGATACAGGTCTGCACGGACATGGAATATTCACCCTCAGTACAGAGAAATATTTACTTCCAGGCAGTGGCTCCTCTGATCCAGTTTCTGTCACTTAGGATGAGTCAAATAACTTCTTATACTGACATTCCTCTCCCCCGATGAAATGTGGGGTCTAGAAAACTAGCACAGATCTAGATGCTGTAGAAATCTGCAATTAGATGAGGTGAAACCCTAATCCACCTCAAGCTTCCTACATAGTCAGTAGAAAAAGTTATGCATCTTAAAAGAGTTTCTAAGTTAGGCTCATACACTGCCAAGCACAGGTAAATATTTCTATGGAAGGAAATAATCCAAGCCAAAGGAAAAAAAAAATGCAAAAATAATCTTTTTGGAAGGAAAACAGAAAAAGCATTACAGAAACAAGTATTACAAAACCAAAAAACACTGCAAAACTAACAGGGCACTGTTAGTGCTGAGCCTTAGGAAGTTCCTCAGAAAACATTTTTTAAAGAATTCTTGTGCCTTTGCCCTAGCCCCATATCTCTTACTGACTTAAAGACAAGCCCAAGATATCAGCATGAAAAGAAATCTCAGCAGCTCTTGACACATCAACAATTAACCCTGTACACTGTTGGGTTCAGAATTTCAAATCAATTATCTTAGTTAGAAATAACTGACTCATCCTGAAGATTTGTTTCTTAATCTATTTTACAGTACTTGGAAATGTGGTAATACTGTTAAAGCAGGGACCAAAACTTTTGTCTCTTTTCTATCACAGGATGCCTAACAAATAGGCTGTATATGCCACTCTCTTTTTCTCTGTGGTCTAAGAATGCTTACAGTCTTTTCTGAAAATTGGAACAGCCTCACCATGAAGAGTATAGTGTGATTTTTTTTCCAGAACAGACCATAATTGACTCTCCTCAAGGAGATGGGAAATACTGGACTGAATTTGTTCAGGCTGAAACAGAATTGAAATTCTTCTACAAAGAAGAAGAAGCTTGGAAAGAGGTTTCCCAGCTTCCTTTTCTTGAGTAGCACTGGCTGCAGCAAATTACACCATCACTGGCAGTGCTCACCCCCAGCTCTGTGTAGATCTGCAAAAAGGCAAAGAGGAGACCTATTTCATTTCTTTACACTTCCTGCTGGGATATCACCTCTCCCTCCTATTACACCTCAGACTGAGGTCCCGAGCTCACACTGCCTCCTGCAGCTCAACCTAAAGCCATCCTCCTGAGAGGGATCCCTGTAGCTGCACTTGAATGATCCCCATGGGTGCCTTCCATCTCAGGATGCTCCATGATTCTGTGATTCTGAGCCATCATGGGAGAAGCCACAGAGCGAGGTGATGCTGCAGCCCACAGCAACAGAACAACCAGCAAAACAAGGAAAGCGCCACAAGGATACAGCTGTTCCCAGGGGCAGCCTTCCCTCCACAGCATAGAGGAGAGACTTCACGATGTGCCTGTGCAACAGGGCTCTTTCTGAGCCACAAGGGAAGTTTCTGCATCCAGGCAGGTTCTTCGACAGTCCCCAGCCCAGCACAGACAAAAACAAGCTTCTCCATAACACCTACAACTCTGAAAAGACAGAAAATATTACAGTGAAGGTAGGAGGCTGAGAATGAAAACCCTACAAAAACTAGGTTTTGGCTTCATCAGTGAGAACCAACCCTCTTACCTGCTCAGTTAAATGAGCCCTGAGAGAGCTTCCATCTGTAGGGGTGGGTAAGGACGTGGAGAGCGAGGGGCTGGGGAGGGTGGGAAGGTGAACGCTGCTGTCCTCCCGCTGTGATTTCTTCCACCCCATTCATACTCGAGGGAAGGCCTCCATTCCAGAATGGCTTCCATGCCAGACTGCTCCTCAGCAGGAACTGTCTTTAACAAAGGGACATCTTTTCCTTACAATGCTTTTCCTTCAGCCTTATTTTAATCTGAAGCTTAACAGAATATAGAAGCTGTTTTAGTTAAAAAGCCTCAGTGGACTAAAAGCATGACAAAGGACCTGAGAAGGATTTTTGTCTCTTTGCTTCATCAAAAAACTTTTAAGTCTGCTTTTTTACTTCAGCATATGTTCTAGATACCAATGACTGTACCTGAGCTATTAATAGTTGATGGGTTTGGGCTGGGTCCAAAACCTGTGGTCCTTCTCCTTGCCTAAGGTGAGCAAGAATTCCTCTTCAATACCAATTGCCCCATAGCAACAGCTTCAACAAGCTGATATTAAACAATAATCAATTTAAATTATTAAAACACCAATTCAACAAAACCTAACAGAGTCTATTAAATACTACAAAATTCAAGAAGTTGTGCAAGAAGAGTGTGGACAAAGGGCTGCTTGGATCTTAAAAACTATTTGTTATGCCTAAACACATTGTTTATATTATCTGACATAGAACTTGCAAAGGAACCCAATATCTGATCTGAGTTTTCTTTGTGTTAAGGCTTCCCCAGTAACCTCTCTAAAGTGTATGGATGTAAATGGGGTAAGAACCATCTCTCCTTTCCCAAATAATTCTTAAGTTTCATTTCTATCTGAATTACAACCTCCACTCACCACTGTGTAAATATATTTCCTCACCTTGAAAGTCATGACAGCAGACAGAAATCACAAGGTCAACACCCACCCCAAGCCATTATAATTCATTGTTGAGAAGGAATGTTTTGATTTCTCTGCCTTCATTCACTGTATGAGCATGGCTGAGTGCCAGCTGAACCACAACGCTGCCCAAGACCCAGAGAGATTATGTGGGTAAAGCATGTACTGCAGCTGTGATGATATTCAGGAAGGGGCTGGATCATGCTGAGAGTCACTTCTGCCACACAGTAAATCAGCAGAATAGACAAGTATCCTTTATCCTAAACTCTGTAAAACCAGTGCTTTCACAGAGATTGGGGAATGGTTCTTTGATGGTATGGAGTGGGGAGGGAAATCAGTTCATTTAAAAGGGCTGTCAGCTTCGCATCTGGAAATGCTGTTTGTAACAAAGAAGCCATGCACTGTCAGCACAAATCTGCAAAGTTTTCTATGATTTCATGCAATCACTGTATTTTTAAGAAGTTTAAAATGTTCTGATTTCTCCACTAATACCTTCAGCAATGCAGTCACACTCTGAACAGATGGTTGCTACTCCTGTGGGTTTGTGAGCAGGCAGTGGTGAGGGTTGCCCCTGTGAACACATCCATTACACCACAGCTAATAAATGAAAGCAGGGAAGCTCTAAGTGCAGCAGCTACAGTACACAAAGGGGCTGATATGTTGCTTATCTGAATACAATGCAACCTTTCCAGTAACTAAAAGTGGCTGCTGGCACTGGTGAGGCAGCAAGCAAGAAGGAAGCTCTCTGCAGAGCAACTACAGCATCGCAAATCACTACAAGACACATCCACTAACATTCAGGCTGAAGAAAAGACCATAACTGGGAAAGATTTTTTACATTATGACATTCATATAAAATGGGACTAAATTCAGAATTGCCATTCACCATGTTTGCATGAAATAAGATATTCTTCTGAACAAAGCTGGGATGTTGTAAGACTTATGTACTAATGAAATGTCTAGAGTCTTGGAAAATACAGTCTAATTTAACTGAAATTAACTTTTTTTTTGAGAAGAAAAAATGCAAAATAAGTAATTGAAAATCCAGTAAGACAAATATTTTTGAAATGTAGAATACATAAAAACTCACTGAGAAAGAATCTCAATATTCAATGAAGCTGACCAAAAAAAAAAAAAAAAAGGACATATATCAATCTCTGTATGACTCATATGTCATCTTCATTGATGAACAGGGCTGAGGGGGCATCTCAGTAGCCACATTCTTGTAAAACACAAACATAGGGAATAAACGAATTAATAGTAAGTAGAAACTCTTTTGGGGGGAGAACTCACCTCACTGTCAGATCTATGTTCTAAAGCTCTCTGTTACCTCCAACTTTGAACACTTCGAAGAAATACCATTGTATTGTACAGGGATACAAAATTCCAACATTACAATAAGAAATTAAACAACTAAAGTTTTAAAATATTATGAAGCATCCATGCTAGTTATTGAACAAGGGCATAAATACTAGAATCTGCAAAGCACAGAAGGATTAATGGGTAACAATGAGATGCAGCAGACAATTAAAGAGTGAAAAGTAGCTCTTGGTTAAACAACAGTCATTCATTAGTGTATATTTAAGCCAGCCAAAAATTCAGAGTAATACCCAGATATGTGTATTGCAGGATGCAGTTTAAACATTGGAGATCACAGCCATGAAAATAATGAGTCAGTTAAAGATGAGGTCAGAGATTGCCTGTTCATCGACTTTGAACACAGTATTACTGTTAAAAGGCCTAATGAAGTCCTTGGAGACAGGAGAAGATGACTGGTCCCAGCATGGATGAGACACATATAGGAATGCTGGAGATCTCAAAATGAAGATGTGTGGGTCGTGTGACAACCTTTCAAATTAATTGGCTAATGTATTTCAAAAAGATTAATTCTTAAAATTTCTACGAAAACAAGGAATCCAGGAATGCAGTCCTTCTGAGGTTCCTGCTGAAAGGCTCAAGCCACAACTGCTTATAAGAGTTCATATCTCAGGACCCTTGTGTTATAAAAATTATTAAAACATCGAAGTCAAAGGCTATGCAAGTGGTCAGAGCAGCTGATAAAAGGGGGTCTTGACTTCTACTGCAGACCCTGAAGAAGAAAGTTCTAGTGAAGCTGAATAAAACATTTGCTATCAGAATCTGGCCTCTGCTAAATTAATTAACTTTCTTGAAATTTACAAATTTCTACTCACACCGCAAGGATTTACTACAGAGTTCTGATACAACTGATATATCTAATAGAGGTAAAAATACGTTGGATTTATAGGTTATCTTGAACTGCATTTTAGGATAAAATAAAAGCTTTCCTTATTCTCTGTTCAGCCAGAAAGTACCTGCTGCAGAGTTAGTGCTTCTCCACTGCCTTTGTTATTCCATCATGAACAAAAGATTGTTGCCCCAATAACAGTAATAATAGTAGCAGTAGTGATAAAATTTATAGTCCATTAAGTTTCAGTTCTCAGGATGATAGATACTTTTTAATAATTGCAAAGATAAGATTTTACTCCTCGCTATTATCTACAACAACACAACATGGCTTAAAGCTCTTTCCTTACCAATTTAACTTCTCATATTGGATGCACACAGTGTTTGTTAGTTACAAGAAAGCTGCTCATTAGTGCTGAACTGTTGGCAATGATCACTGGAGCATTTGTGTTTTTACCAAAATAAATAATTAGCAACTGTGCGAAAGATATTGGATGTAGAGGAAAATGGAACAAAGAAGGAGCAATATGTTAAATTTTTGAGAAGCTCATGGGCTGATGAATGACCTCGGTGGTACAACTTCATTAATTGCCTTATAATACCATTTACACAGATGGGAACTTATTTATTTGTTCATGAAGAAAAGGAGCTTTTTAGGAGGGAGGAGCCCACACAAAGTCATGGACAAGTCCCCTTCAGCATTAGGCATGCCATTAATCAGACAGAGCTTATTTCTGTCATAAATATGTATGTCCTGTTTTCAGAGATGACAGCAGTGGTTTGAAATACTGTTTTTAAGATTAGCAAAACAAGTCTCTCGGATTCATTTTCCAGCCAAATGTGTGAGATATGAGCTGAAATCAGTGCTGAACAAAAGCACTGCTATATCCCAATGTATTTTTTTTTTTAGATCTATGCTCACAGAATCACAGAACAGTTTGGGTTGGAAGGGACAACAAAGATCATCCAATTCCAATCCTCCTTCCATGGGCAGGGTCACCTTCCACTAGACCAGGTTGCTCAGGGCCCCATCCAGCCTGGCCTTAAACACTTCGAGGGATGGAGCATCCACAACTTCTCTCTGCAGCCTGTGCCAGTGCCTTGCCACCCTCTGAGTAAAGAATTTCTTCCCAACATTTGATCTAAACCTGCCCTCTGTCAGTTTAGAACCACGCCCACTTGTCCTGTCACTATCTGTCTACATAAAAGGTCCTTCTCCTTGTTTTGTAAGAGCCCTTTAGGTTGAAGATGATTTTCTAGACATGTAGAAATGTAGTGTCTTTTCCTCAATTCAAGTCTAGACACTCCAATCTTTTATCCTTCTCTTTGCAACTGATAAGGAACACTGTTCTCTAATCATATTCCAGTCACCACAACGATTCTCATCCACACCTCACTTCGAGGAAGCTTAGAAGATCATTACTCAATGATTGTGTGTGTAATCTCCATGTGAAAAGGAGTGGCAACATTCTGGGGCTAATCCAACCTTGTCCAATGATCCTTTTAGAAGGGGAAAGAGGACAGCAAGTAAAAAATGTTATATACAAATGCAAAGAAGGCAAATTAAAGTTCCCTTAAAAAAGCAGAGAAAAACAGAGAAAAGAGAAAGGGAAAGTCAAAGAACCTACACAGCAACTTTTAGTCCTTTATTCAGAGGAAACCAAATATTTGGAAGCAAGTGAATCCCTTGGCTTTAGGTTTCTTAAAATAAGATTCTAGTATTTTATGAGCAGCAGTAGTCACAGAACCCATATACCAGGTACACCAATCCTAGTAAGATTTAATGCAGGAAAACACAAGACAAGACAAGCAAGTGCTTTGATCTTGTATGAAAAGGAGCACTTACTAACATTAATTTGACACTGAAGATGTATAAAAAATTAGGGGGAGAGAGAGAGGGAGAGAATTTGAGGTGAAATATAAATACACAAGGTTTTAATTAACTCATCCACCAGAAGAGACCGGTGAGGCTTCGTTGGCTATGATTAGTCTATCAGCCTTTCCTTATCAACAGTCTGTGTGAAGGTGACGTGAAAATTTCTCTCTCTCCCACCCCTTTTCCTCTGCCACGTCTCTAAAAATTTAGATTAGCATGAACGTGAAATTTGCCTTTTTTTGCTGGAGGAGTCAGTAAGCAGCTTCCTCTGAAGCCTATCAAGAGGCTGGGCAGGAGCCCACTTTTGAGCACTGAGCCAGCACTGCCAGTGAAGCCTCAGAACTTGATTTTCATCGCTGCAGGTCATCCCAAAAGCATGTGCATCCTGCCAGGCATGGGAACAAGAGACCTGGGGCCATGCTTCAGCTGTGCAACCCTTCTCCACCAAAGCAGTGCTGCTTGCCAAGCTGCAATGCCAACAGAGAGCCCTTCGCAGAGGAACTGTGGTGTTATCTCTGCGAGCTGCCAATTCTCTGAGTTCCTCATTATCTACGCATGAAATCCAACGGGTGCCTAATGCCAGCTTAAACTACAAATCAGCACATTACCAGCAAGAGGGTAAGTAGGTGCCTTCAATGTATGCAAACATGGCATTGTTGGCAGGCATCTGTTGATGCTACTGCACTACTTTCTACTTTTGCAGTTACCTCTGTTATCTATAAAGAAAGTTGGAAAATCCAGAGAAAACTCTTTTCCAAGTAGAAAACTGACAGCCTGCCTGCTGCTGCCCCTGCATAAGTTGCACTATTCGTCTTCCAGACAGAAGCACCTCTCCCTGGTATTTTAATTAATCTTATACTTCATATTCTTCAGGAGCTTTTGGAGCGCTCTGTTAACTTGAATAAATGTGGAATGACCTCATTCTTTAACATAACCTTGCAAGAGGACTTTCCATTGAAATGGGACTTGTTCTTGCTCCTGTACATAAAGTTCCAAGGCACGTTACTCCCCTGGGTCTCTCTCCAAGCTGAATTTCAGCTCTTATCTCTTGAATAGCACAGGAGTGAGAATGATTCTCTATGAAGTATGTATATTTCTTCTGATTTTACAGTTGATAGATGCTCCCATTAATTATATATCTTACAAATACATGTCCCTAAGATTAACCTGCAGAAATGTAGTTTACACACATACACAAGGCTTTGTTTTACCAATAAAATTAAATCAAATCAATGAAATGCTGTATATTGTTCCATGTTAGCTACTGAGCACTTCACTGACTGCCTTGAGAAGGATTTTGCTTGTCTCTGCTTCTCTTGCTTCACTCTGCATTTTACCTCATTTAAATTTTCAGAAAATTATAGAATTATTACAGTTGGAAAAAGCCTTTAGGATCATCAAGTCCACCACTCAACCATGTCCCCAAGTGCCATGTCCAGTCATTTCTTGAGCACTTTCAGGTTGGTAACTCAACCACTTCCTTGGGCAGCTTGTTCCAATGCCTGACCACCCTTTCAGTGAAGAATTTTTCTCCTAATATCCAATACAAGTCTTTCCTGGTTCAATTTGAGGCCACTTCCTCTCATCCTTCCTTGCTATCTAGGAAAAGAGATTGACCCCCACTTCACCATGCCTCCTTTCAGGGAATTGTAGACAATGATAAGGTCCTCTCTGAGCCTCCTTTTCTCCAGACTAACCATTCCCAGAACCTTCAGCCTCTCATAACACTTGTGCTCCAGATTCTTCCTCACCTCAGTTCCCTTCTCTGGACTTGCTCCAGCACCTCAGTGTCTTTTTTGCAGTGAGGGGCACAAAAATGAACAAGGGTTTGAGGTGCCCTGATAGGAATTAATTTTGATGTGGCTAGGACTAATTAAAGCCTCTATAGGTCCGTTTACAAAACTCCTAACACTTATGGTATCAACTACACCCAAGCAAAACACTAAATCAAACCAGAGACAAAAATGAAGCATCATGGCACTTAACTATTCCTCAGCTGAGAGCTACATTAATGATCTTTAGCCTTCTCCCATGTTGCAGAGGGAACATGACAGCCATTGACAATATTCAACATGAGAATCTAACTTTCTGCAGGCCAAAAAAAAGACAATAATGTCTATTTTTAAAGGTGGCATTTTATTAACAGGGCAGACCTGCTCATCCTCATGCCACAGTCAAGATTTTTGCATACTTGGATGTTCAATAACCAACATATCCAAAAATGACTAATTGATGCCATTGTTCACGCTGTAGAAGTTTAGGCATTCACTTCTCATTGAGTGATGTCTCTGTTCACAGGCTTATGAAGCATCTTTATTCTGTTTAAGAGAACAAGTCAAGTAAATGAACAAACTAAACAAATCTTAGGTTGTGGTTGTGGAAGCATTTGTATCTGGATTGAAAGAAACCTTCTGGATTTCAGATTTATCCATTCAGATTAGGCAAGACTCCTTATGTTGGTTTGAGGGCTAATAAGTCTGAACAACCAGCTCCTCTTTGAAGTGCTTTTCTGAGAGATGGCTGTAGATAACAGGAGGTGGGTGCTGTTACCACATCCTCTCATCCCTTTCCTCATTAGCAGTGCTGCTTTCAGGACTCTTGGCTCACTTCTCTCTCTTTCCCCAGAGGGGATAGCACACTTCCTCTCCACTTCATTTTTCTCTTAGCCCATCCCCTACACAAGAGCCTTTCCCAATCCTTTGTTCCCACAACCTTGGACTCCAGGACTGCTTCTCATCCCTCTCCCCTATTCTCTCTCCTGGAATCAAAATCACAAAACAATCTCTTTTGCATTCCCGAGAAATTACGAATAATTTCTGCAACAGACAATATAATATGTGACATTCCAGTTGAAAACAGCCTCCTAAAACAGAGGGAAAGATCGCCCATGGTATGGCCTCCTTACTCATCACATACCTTAGAAAAAAAGATATTGTGTGGAGCTGCCAGAGGTGTTCAATAATTTTTAAGTTGTGACAAGGCAGGAATTTAACCTTGACAATATTTATCCTCTTTTTATCTTTTTTTTTTTTAAAGTTACAATGAGATAGTTAAGCAACAGAGGGAAAAAAATAGCATCTTCAGTCTACTGAATTCTTACAGAACCTGCACAATGTTCAGGTTTCCATATATTAGCTCCTATGGGGGACCCCCCATCTGGAATCCCTCATGTTTACAGCAATCGTAGAAGTCTCTGTGGGTCTTCCTTGCTGAATGATTTCCATATCCCTTTTCATTTAAAGCTTGTTTATATACTGATTCAAATTAACAAGAAATCACCTGATTAGAATTCTAGATTCTTCTCACTAGCTCTACTACAAATGGATTAATTTGAAAAAAATACATAAACACCACTTATAGGCTGCTCTGTATATCTGATGAAAAAATTAACTGCTTGTGCAGATTTTGTCACAGGTTGCTCAACAGTCATGGCAACTGCATGTCAAACAAACTGAACATCCCACTGTTTTCTGGAACACATATAAACCCTCTTAAAAACACCTCTAAAAGAGCAGGAAGAAGGCAGTAGGGTTTGAGATAAGTCTACCTTCGAACAGGCTGAGTCCTACTGATGAAAACACATATACTCACAAAAATCAAAGTGACAGACTCAATATAAACATGCAAAAAAACCCAATAATAAATCTTTCCTCTGGCAGGGACAAGAAATGAACAAAATGACTGTGTGATCAATAAATAAGGCAACAAAAAGCACACTCAAGGAAGGTGCAAACATAGCAGAGAAGCCAAATTAATTTTTAACACCACTGTTAATCTGGAAAATACTCTAGACCACCATGCTGAAGTCCTTTTGACTGTGAGACTTGTCAGAGGGTCCATAAGAAATTGAAATCATTGTAGGAAAAGTCATGTCACAAATGGACAACATGAACAGTAGGGGCTCACCTGGACCAGATGGTGTCCACACAGGAGTTTCAAGGGAACTTGAGGATGAAGCAGACAAACAGTGGATTATAAACTTCTTTAAAACTCTGCTAATATGTTGTCTCTCAAACCAGGACATATGTGAAGATAAAAATAGACAAAATGAAGTCAAATAGACAAAACGAAGTCAAAGAAAATATGTCAAAGGAATGAGATGGAAGTCTGATGCCTGTACATGGCCAATTAGTAAAAGCCTTAATAAAAGACAACATGAATAGAAACTTGAACAAACGTGAGCTACTTGGAAAAAGGCAACGTGTCTTTTCAAAGAGGCAGTGCCTTAAAAACCTATTTGGGTTCTTATTGTTGGATTTCAGCACAAATCTAGATAAAGACCATGTATAACTATTTTACCTTTACAAAAATTTTCAACAAGGTCTTTGAAAAAGGTTTTTTGGGAACTAGACAGACACATGCAAGGGAAAAAATCCTGGCTCGATAATTGGCTTAACGATGGGATGAAGAAGATGTAATATGACTGGGTCTCAAGCAGTGAAAGAAAATCATCCGTGGAATTTCCCTGGGACCCCTGCTGTTCTATATGGCCATAAATATAGCCTCCCAAAGGGGGCCAGTGGTGAGCTGACAAAGTTTGCTGATGGTACTGAGTTATTAAAGTAGGAAGGACAAGGCTCATGAAAAATTGCAGAAGGATATTATGAGACTGAGCTGAGAAGGGGCTGAGCAATAAAATGTCAGATGCCGTTCAATATAGGTAAAAGTACAGTTCAGACAGAAGAAAAATAATCTCAACTCCACGTTCAAAGTGATGGCTGCTGAGCTGAGCGTTGCAGCTTCAGAGTGTGATCTTTCAATTGTGATAGACAATGCCCTGAAAATGCCTGCTCAGTGCTCAATAGTAGTGGAAAAAGACAAATCATAGCTAGAAACTATTTCAAAATGAAGAGAGAATGAAATTGAGAACTCCATAATTCCATCATATAAACCCATGGTACACCTGTATCTTGAATGTTGGCTATTCCTTAACCTCAGAACAAATAAAGTAACATGAAATATGTGGGAAAAAAAAAAATCTGTGGAAAATCAAAGATGTAGGACAGCTTTTGTATAGGGCACAATTAAGCTCACAATCTCTGCCATGGAAATTAAGTGACTGATGGAGGATATGAGAAAAATTTACAGTATCATTGCTGGTAAGAAAAGAGTAGCTAGGAATGAACTGATTAATTTCTTCGTAATAAGATCAGAACCAGGGGCATGAAATTGAGGTTGCAGGACACCTCACACATGCTGTGGGATGCAAAGTCTGGGTTCAAAAGGAGGCAGACCATCCACTGACAGCTAATAAGCAGAAGGAAGTAGACTTGCATATAGATTTCCCTGACTAAAAGCAGTTGGAGAGCTGTAGAAATACTGAATGGGAACCTCCTTCACCTTTACTCTGCTTTTACTCTTGCCTAAACATTCACTTACAGGCTCCTCCAGGGTCAGAATACAGCATCAGATGAACTTTTGGTCTGACCCACTGTGATTGTCTTCACTTGTTTATAGCTTTAGGCTACAATGCATGGAGCCTGAAACATGCTAATATTTTCCCCTGTGTATTAAATGTATTACAAGTGAAGAATAAAAAGTTATTTGTAACTCCCTACCATTCTTAGTCCTGGAGTCTGTCCCATATCCAATGCTCAGCCAGAAGGAAGACTGGGCTCATCTGTTGGGCTGCTTTATGCTATGTAATCTGCTATATTTGTGTCACATATAGCCCAGAAACCCTAATAATGCAACTCTCTATGTATTTACTAGCAGCAGGAGAAATAAATGCTTAATCTTTGATTTTTGCATGGAGTAGTCAGAATATTTCCCTTTGATTTTCTAGGTAGTGTAATGGTTGTTTAGTACACTACAAGGAAAGAAAATACTAGAGATTATGGCTGAACTAGTTGAAAAAAAATTTGGACAAATAAAATATTTATATTGAATAGATTTCACATTGCAGTGCCTGGGATTTGGGAACAAACATTACAAATCATGAGCAATATAGAGAATAGAGAATTTAATTAACAAAGCTAAAGATGGAAAAGAAAGCACACTGATATATGTAATGTGGCTCTCAGCTTCAATATTCAGCAATAAAATAACAAGTCAATGCCTCTAAACCAATCTGAAATGAGTGAAAAACAGAAGCAACATAGTTGGAAGGTTATATTTCAAAATGTAATTAGTGTCAGAATATTTCAGAACTACTAAAAGCAAATAAGTCACCAAGTTCAATACAAAGGGAAACACACATGACAAAGAAGTAATTTAGAGGGGGAAACATCTCATTATTTTTATTATTTAAATCTAATCATCATTAGATTAATTTAGAGGAAATTAAATGAAAGTAAAATACTACATCTTCATATTGCCAAATAATTGGTGTCAAAGAAATTTTAATTTACTGGAAACAATCCCTTCTGAGCAATTAAAGGGAAAAAAACCCCAACTTATTATGTATGTTAAATAGCAGCTTTCACTGTAAAATATAGTTCTCCAAAGATTAGCCGTGGTTTAAATGAAAGGCTGCAGAAGAGGATTTTCCATGTTCTATCTTCACAAAATTAAAAAAGACTCTGAAAAAAGGCCTACACATATATATTCAATAAGAATACTCAACTTTATTTATTACTGTATTTTAAGGGATCTTTTGAACAAAATTAATATTTTATTGTGCAAAATACTGAGATTCATTTTCAGAAAACACATGTTCCAGCACAACTGCCAGGTGGCTGCTCACTTTAAATCAAAATCCAAAAGCCACAGCGCTGAGCATCGCCAAGGTGTCATTTACATGACCGAGCAAGAAGTTCCACCTCCCCGTGGCTGTGACATGAAAAGTGCCTTGTGCATTCTGAGCATGTTGAGAGTACACTGGCAAGGGGCCACGTGGAAATTTTCAGTGCTCCAGCCCTGACAAACCTCCTCTTCACAGATACCTCAGAAAGCTCTATCAGGGGGGTAGGGATGTTATTGGCACTTTTCTCTTAACTTCTCTATGTTAAATACAATAGAAAGTGACAAATGTTCACGCTTCTTGACGTGTGCTTGGGTTTCAGAGAAAAAGACCTCTTGTCTGGAAACGTGTCTGGTGATAGGGAGACCAAGTGACCTCTTTCTTTTTGGTCAGCCAAGAAATGTGCCATCCTTCCACTGTTTTTCAGCTGTGTTGATGCAGCCAGGAACTACAGACAAATGGCAGTGTGTAAGAATGAAAGTAATAATACGAGATTTGTATTGCTTTGACCCTTCCAAATTCAAGGTCAGCTGAATCTCAACTGGTCTGTGCACAGTCAGATCGGTTGTTTTATCCAAACTACTTCATCCATCCCTAATCAAGATACTAGCAACCAACTGCATTGATCCTCTTGTATTCAGCACACAGTGTTTCTGCGCTCCTCAGAAAAAGATCTCACTTTAGACCATGCTCAGCCAAGAGGGTTTTTTCCTTCAGGAATCCACAGGTGAGAGCTCTCTGGCTCTGGCATTGCTCGGCATTGATTGCCTATCCCTTAGACGACCACTCAGACCTGTGCCTCTTAACCTCTGCAGTGCTGAGAATCAGTGCCAATTCAGCACTGCAGCACGGAACAGGAGCAAACTCACCTAATTAGCCCTCCCTGCTTCCTCCTGGAAGGAGATCTCCCAAAGCACTGCTCCCTCCTTGAGGCTCAGCCTGCAGTCTTCCTCCCAGGGGTAAAGAAGGTGCATTTTTCTGTTCCAGAGGAGTCTTTGCACACTCCTCTCCTCAGGTCTCTCTCTTTCTAACCCCCTCTGGGCAGCTTTCCAGGGTAATTGAGTGCCAGTTCCTGTCCCAAACCTCCAGACATGTTAACTAAAGGAAATGCATGAGCAGCTAGGAAGAAGAGGAGAATACAGCACCAGAACATATTCCAGGGTCCTGGGATTTGTCGTATGGGTGAGAACCTGAACAGAGTGGAGTGTGCCTGCCATTTGCTCCAGGTACCTGCATTTCTCTACTGTTAATCAGTATTCAGAAGACCAATGCACCTAGACCCACAACAGGGAGAATGTCCTCTTCACCCTTGATTTAGGCTGAGGTAAGAAGTCTGGTTTTAATGAGTTACGTGACTACAGCCAGCAGGGAAATCCATCATGGATTCCAAGTCCCTTTGGTGGAGAGATCAGGTTTTGCTTTGCCCTTGCATGCATGCAGTCCTCTGCAGAAAAGAAAAATAAGTAGCCCTTAAACCAACTCTAAAAAGATTCTTTTTGCAGTTGGTGCCAGGTGGTACAGCAGAGTAAAAGTTGACTGCGCCCTCGTCACACTTTCAACTACAAAAACAGAGGAAAAGGTTCACTACCAGGCCTTTGCAGGAAACCATGCCACAGAAATGGAGAACTTCTGTTTTGCATAGTTACACTGCTATAAAATTTGCTAAAAAGAAGGAAATTTCTTGGCACCTAGTAAGAAAATATGACTATCAAGATGGTAACCAATAAGCAGCAAATGAGGGCAGTGGCCATGAGCATATCTATGACATGGATTTTGTGATGGGCACATATATCACAGGCAAGATTTCCAGACAGCAGTGGACTAAGTTTTTTGTTTGTTTTTTTTTTTAACATTAAAAAGCAGGTTAAGTTTGTCCAGGAAATTTGCTGATGAAGGAGGTTCCCACAGGTCTCACTGCATGGTGGGCTCTTTATGGTAGCTCCAGCAAAAGGATGCATTACTTTAATGCAGGGAGGGTGGAAAGAATGAAAAACCAGGCAACCACAAACTATCTTGGAGCTACAGACCCTCTGAAAACAAAACACTGCCGCTGCATTTTCTCTTCTGCTGCAGAGCCCAGGGTGGCCCTCCAGTTGTGTTTGATTTACCTGATTTCATTTAGACCTCACAAGCAGCCACTGCCCTTGAACACAGACCATGTGACATGCAGAACTGACAGCTTCTGTGGGCTGTCTGAAACACATCTTGGAGCTCAGGCTCCTCCAGCAACTACACTGTGATAAGAAATCATCTCTTGTAAACTTCAGCCCCAAGTAGCTGCTCATAGTCCATTTGTGACAGTGTTTGTTTTCCCTGCTGTAATTTTTCAGACACTGTCATACTCTATTTACTCACATTGCTGCGGCTTTTGGAAGACTTAATTTTAATTGATATTTTACTGTTCTAAGGTAATTCTACACTATTATTCAAATAATATATGTGCACACATTCCTGTTATAAATATATAGATACATGTGTTATAATATTGACTCCTCTCAAATTAAGTTTTAATTATTTTTAACGGGAAGGAAACGTATTTATAGACAGAAGGGTGTAGTGCAACCTCCACCCATCCAAAATAAATCATGATTTATTCCTTAAAACCATCCTTGCCCAAAATTGCTGTTTAATTAATCACTCAGTGCCCATGCTCTGGGGATACTTGTATTTCCTTTATTTTATTAAGCTCTGAGACCTCAGTCAGTTTAGCACAATACCAGTAGGTGGAGTAATGGTAAAGCAAATACCTGCTTCGGCTATTTATATTTATAAACAGCCATTTTTAATATCTTTTGCCGAGATTTGCATGAACTAGTTGTACATATATATCTGCCAGAAACCTCTATACATAGAAAGATCTATTACTGCACGTACTTAAAAACATATAGATTAAAAGGAAATACTTAATACTTAAGTGATGAAGCACATCTTTGTCGTAAATATAGCAATTTTTGCAGTTTTCTCCAATTTCTACACATTGGGCAATACATTTTGTGAATTGTGCTACAGGAAATCCTGCGTTCCCACACACTCAAAGAGAGCTGATCAGCGCCCGAAGGGAGCAAGGACTCGCTGCGAGTTCCACTTTGGAATTGAGGTCAGTTGAGATGTGAGAGACAGCTTTGGTTAATCGTGTCGTGACCTTGCCAACCTGCAGTTATACAGCGTGCCCACAGCCTTCAGAGCACTGGATAGCAGCATCATTAGCAAGACCTTTGTCCTGTGCCAGGGTGGAGAACGGCTGTCATGGGTGAGTGCCCTTACGTGAAGCAAAAGTTTCTATGAATGCAGCTGCTATTTGTCCTCCTCTCTGTTGCATAAAAGCCTCCCCACTATTCACCAGGACTTCAGATTAACACTAACAACTTCCAAGATCTCAGGTAGGTAACAGAGCAGAGCTCTAACAAATGCATGAGAGCTCAACAATCACCGCAGCAGCGTGGTCTCCCAAAGCAGTAACTTTAAGCCTCAAATTAAAGTCACTCCTGTACGTGCTCTCAAAACATAGAAACTTTAGAAAATGAAACCAATATGCACTGAAAGAAATAATCTCATTTGGACTGCAACCTGTAGTTTTTGTTCAGGCAAAATTCGTACCAGTCAGATGCAGGTTTTTTTCTTTCTGATAAAACAAGCAGGCACAAGTCCCTCAGTCAGTATAAGAATAAAACCGCTCAGTTATTATTAATGCCTTTTCTGAGTCACCACATTCAGATAACAAGTACAGTACACTTCTGTTCAGCTATCTCAGAATGATGTCTGAACCATAATGAAGAAAATACATTCCCTAATATCATTGTTCATTTTATAAGCAAAATGACTGAAACTGAGCTTTGATTGCATGCAAAAATTAAAAACTTGGTCAGGTTATCACCATCATTCTTCAGCTAGGAGATCCACAGCAAAATTGTATGTGCAGGAGTCTCATTTTGCTCTTAGAGATCATATTAAATTGCAAATACCGACACAGAAGGAAAAAAGAGGACAAGATTTCCTCTGTAAAATTAATATAGGTCTAAAGAACTGTAAATACCAGTCTCATTATGTGCACTACCGCATATAGGTAAGGTTATTTCCCCTATCACCATTTGTTCAATGCAGCTATGTGCAGATTATTAATATTAAAACATCTCAGTCTCCCCACCAAATCCACAAGTTCAAGAAAACATTTTCTCACATTAAATTTAAAATACTGAATCCATCTGTGCTACCTTCTTCGGGATTGCTCAAGCTCATTATAATTTTACTCTGATTCTGTTTTTAAATTACTTATGATTCATTTGGGGTTTTTTTATCCTTTTAGTACATAGTATTCAGTAAACCAAGAGTACCTGTACTATTGTCCCTGCTAATGCAAGCACTGCAGTACAATCATCTTCTACCTCCCTATTTTTCTCTAGGAGAAAAGGGGGATGGTGCAGAATAACAGATATTTCAAACTAACCACCTATTTTCTGTCAGACAAAATATAGTCATACCCCTGAAAACAAACATAACCTCAACTTATTCCAGAGAAAGCAAGTGAGCAAAAGATGAGGGTAAAATATAGCACAATCATCCAATAAAAAGAGCTGGAATATTAAGCGAGTCATGAATTAGCATGTTCTCAAGAGATCACGCTCGAAATATCTGACATGTTTTGACATATATGGAAAGCATAAATGAGTCTGAAAGATAAAGAAGAAAGGAAGGTTTTGCAGAGCTGCTGCCTCACTTAGGGCCATATTCTTTGAGCTGCTGTGCCTTTCTGGCAGCTCCGGCAGCCTTTCCAGTGAAAGGAGTCAGCCAGGGCACACCCCACATAAGAGGGGAGGTGGCCTCCGGCACTGGCCCCCTTTGGCAGCCAACAAAGTAGAAGACAAGGGCTCCTCCAAGATCCAAGGCAGCACAGCAGGGGCAAGGCTGCAAGGATGGGGCCAGGGTAGAGGTGGGTGTGTCACACAGGGTTGCTGTGGCCTTTTCTCAAAAGGTAACCTCCCACACCCTCTGCACTACCCCTTGCTAGCTGCTACATTGGCTCTTCATTTCTTCTTGCTTCGAAGCAGCAAAAAGTATGACTGCCTGGGAAAGAAAACCCCACCTTTTTTAGCAGCTGAGTGCATGAAATTTAGTTCACATCTGATCATTTGGAAAATGGGAGTGTGAAGGGGGTAAGCTCATACCACACACTGGCACTTACTCTCCTGCTGCCTCGCATCCCATATGCCTGGCCAAATAGGACCTACTACCTGAATTTCAGGCTTGCCTTTTTCAAAAGAGACAAAAATGTCTTTCTTCTTCTCCTCCCTGTGCTTCCATCTTAATTGAGACCAAAATTGTTTTCTGCAGAAGCTTTTATTCTCATCTCAGGAGAATTTAGACTGAACAGGAATTCCCCCAATTTTCAAAATTATCACCTACTGTTACTCCAAGGTTACAAGTTAAAAGCTCAAAAACCAGAGCTATTTTGAGAAAAATCATACTATCTGCACTAATTTTCCTTGTCCCCCTTTCAATTTTTTTATCCCCCCCGCCTTTCTCTTTCAGGTAGTGATTTTCATAGATTGTCTGTGAGAAGGGCATTGACCCTTTACTGTAGTCTCCTGACTGCTCCCAAGGAATCCCTGTCCATGGGGAAAAAAAAAAAAAAAAAAAAATCCTGTAGCATTTATTGCATGGGCCTCCACCACTGATGACAGAAAAGATGAACCAGGTCAGTTTTGTACTCAGACTTAATCTGGCTACAGAGTTTTCAGATTAGGTTCTACCTTGCCATTCACAGTTATACACCGCATAAGGTTGGGAGGTCTGACATGAGGGGTTAGGGGATGATTTAGTGTATGTATTTGCCCTTTTAATTTGTTTCTTGATGTTTCCAAGTCCAGAGAGCCCTTTTGCATAAATCTTATCTGATGCTGCCCAGAAAGGTAAGCTCACAATATTGCAGTCCTTTCTGCTGGTGCTATTTCATAACTCTGCATCCCACTTCCATGCCTGCGAGGGGCTGTGTCTCCCTGTTATGGTTTGCAACATTTTATATATTACTCCCTGGGCTCAGAGCCACAGAGAAAAGAGAGAGTTTGGAAAGCAAAAGGGAAGCAGGTCTTAGTCAGATTTGTTATGAGGCAGAAATCAAGGGCAAGTCTGGAAGCTCTTGGAGGAAAATGAGACAAGAGAAAATAAAGCAGTGGCAGAGGGGCATGAATAAAAACCAGACCACTTCTGAGAACTTGAATATACTTCAGGTCAAGTCCAATATTTAGCAGAAATATTTTTCTTCTCTAAAAGAACTGTAAAAAACTAGCAGAGATCTGCATGCAAATCTTAAGCTTATAGATTAATTCAGGTTGGAAGTGACCTTGGGAGGTCATCTGCTCCAACCTCCAGCTCAAAGCACAGTCAGAGCTGAATCCATTCCCACTCCGCATTTGTGGACAGGCGTGTAATGAATACCGTATTCTCAACCAAGTGCCCTGGTCCAAGAAAAATATAAATTAAAAAATCAGGTGTCACCCCCTAAAGTAGTTTGACAGCTGCAAGGTAAAGGATGCATCCAGCAGTAACTAACATAGATATTCATTACACTATCACTTCAAAGCACAGATTTCACATGTTAGCAGCAGTCTTCTTACAGCTTTGCCTTATCTGCAGTAGCACGAAATCTCAGGTAACATGCAGAAAAATGAGCTACAGCAATGCTTCAGTGGTAGGGGGATCAGAGCAAACCTCAAGAAAGATGTGAGGGAAATGTCCTTAGAGTCCTCCTAAATTTTCTATATAGAACTGCAAAATATGCTATAGCAAGAAACAAGATTCCCCACAGAGTTCATGTAAATGAGAGCTCTCAAAATGTGTGCTAGATACCAGAGGATTTGTTCATTATTAAGCTTATATTGTGTTTACCTGTGTAGTGCAAGATTGAGGAAGACTTAATTGCATGCTATGTCCTTGCCCTCTGACCTTCATGTTAATTACATTTTGCTGCAGTGAGAAATAGATGCACCATTTTCTCTTATTTCCCTAGGACTGAGACAGTTATTAATTCCTAATAAGATAGCTTTTTCCATCTGCAGAAGGCTTTATTTTCTTTTCATTGCATGCACTGTACTCCCAGAAGCTTTTAATTTGCATACATAGGAGATCACCCATTTAACACTTCCAAAGTAAACTCTCTTAGAACCACCATGTGGCTGTGCTCTGGGGTTTAATCTCCTCCTGGTCTGTAATCATAACACCCACAGAAATTAGCAAGATGAGGAGGAGTGAGGTGTGTATATACATATATTATATATCCTCACACATATATTATGAGTGTGTGCAAGGAGCATGGCTGCCTGGTGTCTTCACTGAGGTTCATTTTTTGAAGTGTTAAATGTAAAGACTGATCTTCAACATGCTTCCCACTCTTCCTGCGGAGCTGTTATTGCCATGTCATGTGGCTTAGTTTCCAGCAAAGATGAGGTTCTTTTCTACATCGGTAAAGATTTCCTTCTCTTAAAAAACCTTTAAGAATATTCTTTTTATTTCAAATGGGATATTAAATGAAATTATATTCTACTCCCATCCTCACCTACTAGCTTAATAGTCATCACATTGCACAAATTATTTTTAATACCTTGAAAAATTCATTAAGTGAACAAAAGATCCTGACATAAGTCATAAGATTTTTTTTCCTCAAATGTGAAGTTAATAAAAAAGGCCTCTAGAATATTAAGGTCTACTTCTTAAGCCACCTTTCTTCCCATTTTAAAGAAGGGTCTTTCTGCTTATTTCCAGCAAATTTAGACACTAAGCTCTGACCAAAGATATTATTAAATCAGAGGATTTTTAATGTGTGCGAACCTTCCAGCAAAAAAGGGAGATATTCAGAATGAGACTTGTTTTCTTTGTTAAGAGACTGAGCACAGAAGGCAGGAGTTAAGCTGCTTCTTAGATTTCAAGCAGGGTGAAAGCTGCCATTTATAAGAGGCCTTCAGTCCTCAGAAAAGTCTCTGCCACACAGGCAAATAAATTTGGATGGAGAGGGAAAGAAAGCATAGCCTGTGTGGTGACAGTGGAAGCACCATGCCCTGCTGGAGCCTGCAGAGGTGCTGAAAGGGCTGAAAATCAGTTGTCGTCACCAGCACAGCTCAGTTTCTCTGAGCTGCTTCAGAGAGTTTCAAGCATGAAGAACATATCCTTGTCTTCCTCAAAGCTCAAGGCAGTTCTCCAGTGCTGGTGTACTCAGGAGGGGTTACATCCACATGTGCTCTGCCTTTGCACCACATTGAATCAGAATTATCATCAGACTTACCTGCTGATAAAAAAACCCAAAACAAACAAACAAAAAAAAAACCTTAGCAAAACCCAAAACACTTCCTGCCTTTTCTTTTTCCTACTTCTCTCACCCAACAACTCCAACAGATTTGGAATTTGAAGGAATCAATCCAGTGAAAGCCTGCAATAACATGGATTTAGGATGAGAGGCAATTTGTGTTTTGTCATAATCATTGACAACAAAGCAGCAGGGTAATGGACAGATGCATTTATTTCCCCACAAACACATTTTCCCCAAGTCTTCCCCAGCCCAGAAAGCCATTTGAACAGTTTCCCAGTCCCTGGTCAGCAGCACTTCAACTTGCCTTGTCAGGAGCTGTAGGACAGGCAAGTGAGAGAGGGAGCGCACCACATCCCCACGTGCCTGACACTGTCACACTCCCTGCACTACTCAAGCCCACACTAATTCAAAGCCATTGTAAAATTACCAACAACAGGAACTTAGTCCATGTTAACGCTTAACAGACTTACAGTAGCAAAAGAGAAAGAAATTACTTTTTTTCAGGACAATCTCTTTCCTTTTACAGGTAATTCTGGTTTTGCACATAGTGTAAATATCTAAACCTGCACATGTTTACTTAAAGTATTTTTTGCATACTTAGCTGAGATTTTCAAAGATAACTAGATCAGTCAGAAACCAGTAGAATTCCCCATAGATCAGCATAAGTAACTCATTACATCATATCTATACTGCTTTTTCTGAAGTTGCTCTAGATTCATCCATCCTATTTGACCAGTGTGGGAAATTTTCTTTTCCAGGGAGTCAGAGGGCAACTGCAACATGAAAATGCTCATCCTTCTCAAAAAAATGCTCTTTCAGTAGAGGCTTGACTTGAAATCCAGTGGGATTGGAAACATGTCTAAGTGCTGTTTCATGTGAACTGACACCCTTCACGGTTCTCAAAGTTTCTTGGACATACATATGTCTGACTGTGCAGAGCAGAAGTGGTGGGAAGGTTAAATAAACCAACACATCTGAAACTTCTTTTCCCTTGTTGCATTTCACAAAAAATGACTCCACACTTAGATGCAATCAAGCCTTTCATAAAAAACCAAATCACTGGTTGACCAATTCTGACACAGCTGTGAAAATCCTTCTTAGCCCATTTTAGTAAAGGGCCCTCCATACCTGAAGTATTTCTCCAGCTTTGCTAAACACCCCATCTTAACAGGAATGGTTGATTAATCAAAACTGTTTGTAGCACGGTAACCTCCCAGACATGCACTAGAGGGTAATGTGTCACACATTGTGAAATAATTCTGCCCATCCCTTTCAAACATGTGACAAATATCCAGGGCTTGTAAACTCTATTTGACTGTCATATCCATATTTCATATTGTAAAGGAGCATCTAGCAACCTAATATGGTAGGATCCTGAAAATTAATTAAATCCTTGGTCTTTCTACTCTGATTTCCAATTACTGCCCAAGGTAGTGATCATATTCTCGTATGAGACTGAGGTAACCCACTGTTGTTTTCCACTAAAACAAATTTATGCATAGCTACTCAAACAAGGTCCACTAATAGCAGTTTGTTTGATTTAGCCTGCAGTCCATAAGGACCTATGAAAAGTTAGACTCAAAAAAATTCTATTAATCCAAATCACTTCATCTTGGAAAATTAGGCTGAAGCTACCAATTCAAACAGGCAAGGGAAAACCACCAAGTCTGATATTTGTTACAGCAGCACAGCAAGTAATGAACATATGACACACTACTACCTTTATCATCCAAGCTCTCAACCTTTCTTGTCTTGGAGTTGATTTCAATTTATTTTTAAAATTCAGTCAGGGATGGCATCATAAGCTTTGCAGCTGCAGGCCTCAGCACCAGGTTAAGAACTGCATAATGATGCCAAATCTGCTTCTACTTTTGTCATTTAGTGCACATAGTCTTAAATCCAAACAGGGTTGTTAAAGATTAAAAGCAAAATAAGTGGTCTTAAAAAGCCAGATAAGCTAAATTGCTACAGATTATACATGTCTCAGTTCAAAATCATTAGTGACTCTCAGAGTAAGAGATTAAAAGACAAAAATAACCCAATTAGAAAAGATTTACAGTGGGGAGTTGAATTATTTGTGCTCAGAGCAAGGCAGGATTTGATCAGAAGCACACGACAATGCATCGGCAGCGATGAGGATGATCGGGAATGTTAACTAGCACAGCTCTGCCCTAAACCAATCAAAATTGTGTGAAAAATAGCTGGAAACAGTTTGGGCATAGCATCTTGGATATAATGTCTGAGAACTTAGTCCACTTTGCATTGTCTGAACAAAAGGAATGGTTAATTATGAGCTTTCAGATATTTCTTTCACTATACCTGTAGTATGCAAAGCAGTGAATTTCAACAGCAATTTTCAACAAAAGCATGTATATTTATAAGCAGCCCTTATGCTATATTTGTGAAGGGAATGCTGAATAAAAGGTAGCTATACTACTGGGGTTGGATGATTTCTTAGCCATCAGCAGGGAAGCTGCAAAATAATTTTGACTGAACTGAGCACTCAAGAGTAAATTCAGATTTTCAGTTACCCATGTGTAATGCTAGTGATCTGCATTCAAGAAACTGTGGGTAGAATTTGGCCTCAAGGAAATAGCTTGTGTTAGTGCCATAACCTTTGTTTTACAGGGAGTACAACATTTGGCCCAGAGGAAAAATACACCTCTTGTAAACCAGGTAAGCAAATGGGTACAGACCTGCTCAAGACATCACCAACATAAATCAGAAATAATCTCATTTCCATTTAGAAAGAAACTAATACTGTATGAAAGAGAGGTCTGTGTGGTTGTTCTGATTTTGGTGTTAGAGGGATTTTGGATTGTACTTCTTTGGATGGGTGACTGAAGTATGTCTTTTTCATTGAAATTCATTTGTAATTTACTCATTAGATGCCGATGGTTGGAACCTAAAGAATTTATAGCTAGATTTCTTTAGATATTAAGTTTTCCTGTAATCAACTTCACCCATTCATGGCTACAGCAACACTGCTCCATGCTAATATCATCAAGATCTCTGCCTTGGTTAAATACCTCAGAGTGGGGCCAGAACTTTTTGCCTTCCAGCTCTCTTGAAGAAGAGTAACAACTTGTGACACTGTCAAATAGAAAACACTCGGGGAGTAGAAAATCATATCCCTTAAGACAATGTATTAAATTAAAAAATGCATTTTTGAATTCTACTTCAGTGCAAGATTGCTTACATTTCTGGTAGTATTTATGCTTTCATTATTCTATTCTGTATTTTCTTATGTTCTGTGGGTAATTTTCAGCCCAGCTTATGCCCACTACATAAGACTATGGTAAGAAAAGCCTTAAGAGTAAGGCTGAAGAAGCTCAGTGCACTTTGTGCCCCTGCCTATGGCAAACTTACTGGTCACAGGACAGCCAAGCTGCATTAAATCTATTGTGTATTTTTATTGCTGGTTCTGGCCAGGAGGCACTGCAGGAAGATGACATCCACTGCCTTGCCTTAGCCAAGCTCCATTAGGAATGAGTAACAGGAACATCCCTGTGGGCACACTTCCCCTTGCTAGCACACTGCCTAAAATTCCAGCTCAAAACTTAGCTGGTATCACTGCATTTATCACTGTTAACTACAAGTGAAATGCTTATCTAATTATGCTAGCACTTCCTCCTTGTTTCCTGTGGTTAAATCACCTGTAAAAAGTAGTTAAAAAAATTTGCTTATCGTTCTCTAGTTTATTTTTAACACTGCTAATCTGTGCAAGCATATGACTTAACCGCCACAAGGATTTTATGCAGCCTTAAATGCTGCTGTGAATATTCATCTTCTTTCCCAACTCCTACCTGATCTACAGGTAAGGCTTCAGGTACTAACATGAGGAATAATTTGGTAACCCACTGTAAACACAGAGGATTATAAATTTTTTAAAGAGGTTTTATATTCAAATCAGTATGAAAAGAATGAAAAATCTACAAATACCATAATTATTTTCTTTTAGAAAATCTTTAGACAGCAAACAAATGGATGTTCTATACTAATAGAGCTGAGCAACCATAATATAAGGGGAAAAAAATATTTTATTGGTGTCTCTGGACTTGCTACTGCATTACAAAGAAAAAACCAAACCAAACAATCAAACAAAAACCCACAAACGAAAAATTCCCCAACCAACCAACAAAAAAAAAAAACCAACCCAAAAGCCCTTGAACAAAACTTCAGTCCTTCTACTACCATACTAGATGAAAAACAACAGGGGATTTTCAAGTTACATTAGAAAAAACCCCAAACTGACTCTGTTACCACGACTTTAATACTTGTATCAATATGATCATGAATGACTGAACTTAGGGTAAACAGAAATGAAGTCTGCATTTCAAAATCAAAAGCAAAACATAAAACATTTTATATACAATTTCAGCTTCAGAGGCTAAGTAAAGGCATGTTCTCCAGCTAAGCTTCATTCCCAAGCCAAGGACATATCTCACTTTCAAACAAAGTACAAATCAGAAATGTTTTAATGAATTCAAATCATAACCATCCAGTCACCGAGGACTGAGGAAGAATCAATTTGTCTGGTTTAGTCTATTATAAAGCCATATTATTCCCATTTGAAGGAGATGCATCATCTGTGAAGACACCATCCAGTTCATCCTTCCAGAACATGAGCATCTTTCCATTTTCACTAAGTTGCACGGTTTCTTACACCATGTAATACATTTCCTTGGGGGGAAAAAAGTAAAAATCTGCCACCAAGAATCCTGTCCTACTGAGATGGTCGTCTGTGCTCCACAAACAGGAGATCTTTGTACTTTCAGAGGTACATAATTCAGCAGGTTTTTCTTTTGTGTACCTAACCGAATCCCACATGCTTCACAAGCAAACAAAGACTGTGGAAAACACAGTTTCAGCTGACAAGGGGGCTCCAGCTTGCCAGGCTGACTGGTCCCATCAGCACACAGCACTGATCCCTGGACAGCCAGATACAAGTTTGGCTGCAGAAATTTCTCCGTGTGCGAGGAGGCAAAAGCATGCACCCGCTTCTTCCAAAGCACCAGGAGCTAAATTAAACATTTAGTGCTCATCTCCTGCCTGGGGAGCCCAGCCTGGGGATGGGCAGCTGCTGCCTGTAATGGCACTGAGGGGACACCTCACCTTGGCTGCTTCTTTGCTCTGCTGGAAACCTGTAGGTGCTGGAGGCTGGGTAACCTAAAGCTGGCAGGGCACCTGTGCCTTGCAGCCAACTCACTCTGAACACTGGTTTTCAGCATGGCTGTTCTTTCTCCATCCTGGTCATTGATAGTTAAGTGATAATTAGGCATGAGACAAATCACTTCAAGACCAGAAAGGAAAGCTGTATATCACTTTTATCCAATACAATAAATACAATTAAAAAGAACTATTGCTGTCTCTCTTAGTTTTCCTCCATATATATCAGCTGTCATTCCTTGAGCTTTAAAGTGCTTGAATAATAAACCTGCACAGAATTGAATTACTTCAGTAGCAAGTTGATTAGTTCCCACATCCAATAAAATGTCTGTGGTATCTCATATATTTGGCATTTAATGTTGTAATTAATAAGTTCTTGATCATGTGCCTCTTACAGCCACAGGTCAGTGACAACAGTGACATTCCCTTTCTCAGCAGGAAATTGAGCCTCCAAGACATTTTCCTAAGACACTTTCAATTATGATAAATTGTCAGATTTGCTTCAGTCATTTTGAGAACTACTTGAAGTATATATTCCCAGGTAAAAACAGTGCAAAAATATAAAGCAGAGTTGGTTGGAGTTTGTGCAAATCACAAATTTTGGGGAATATTTCAGCTTTTTTAGGATCATTATAGATTCCCAAATGAAATGTGTACTTTTTCAAGTACATGTCATTCCAACTTAATCTAGCATTCCAATAGAGGGCCAGATACCAAATTACTTTAAACCTGTGTAGCTCCATTGATTTCAATGGGTACATGTTCAATTTATTCCACACAGGGATTTGTCCCTTTAATTTAATGTTTTAAATGCAATGTTTCAAAGTCATTTATACTACTTTTCTTTTTAATGATATATGCAGAAGATTATTATTTTTTTTTACAGTATTTTGTTAAATATCAAGATGTTGTTTGCTCCATTTTTCCAATTACGTTGACAGTGTGACCATGAAAATACTAGTGAACATACAAGGATAGAAGTATTTTTATGCATTTTCATCTAAAACATGTGAGATATAATCCAGACAGAGGGTTGGGGGGGAAAAAAGGAAAGAAAAAAGCAATGCTGTGAAACCAACATTACTACAGCTGCTTTTTTGGCACCCGCAGTAAAGTGAAGGTACATTGTATTTTCCTGTTCGCAAGGTTGCCAAGGTCACACGCATGC
The DNA here is from genome assembly GCF_020740725.1 of Corvus hawaiiensis. Taxonomy (NCBI): domain Eukaryota; kingdom Metazoa; phylum Chordata; class Aves; order Passeriformes; family Corvidae; genus Corvus; species Corvus hawaiiensis. The sequence goes on from NC_063214.1 coordinate 6,491,413, forward strand.
ACTTTTGAAATAATGCTCAGCATATCAAAAAATTTAAATACTGAAAGCAAACTAAGCTTATTAATTTCTAGTTGCTAGTAAGAATGAAAAGTTGCAATAAAAAGGAGAGAAAGCATTGCACTTAACACCTCTGATACAATATGCCAAGGGGATAGAGAGGCAGAGGAAGAGGAGGGAGGGAAAAAGCATCCTTTATGTTGCTTCCCTTTCCTGGAACTTGTTCAGTTAACACTCTCTGATCAAGAAATGTTTCCTCTGAATTGAAGACAAATTGCTGAGAACTCTCTAATTATCAGCTTGGCTGCACATACTTAACATTTACAGTCCCACCTTGCTGTTCATGTTTGTAATGCTGCCAGATCTCACATACACACACCACAGCTTACACTCCCAGCAAATTACTAATTTCAAGAATGAACAGAGGTTGGGTCCTCTTCATTTCTATCCTAGTTTTTCTTCTAGTCTTCAGGGAGAGAGTTTATCAAGGTTTTTCTTTCTTGAGTATAGGGGAAGAGATAGAAACTTACTTCAGCTAAAGTTGAAATTTTTATACAGCCATGTGTCTGGAATATTAAGAGGAAAAGGAATATGAAATATCATGAAACCTGGTGTTACTGCAATAAACAGTAAGAACTTATAAGATAATATGGTAGAACATAAAATAGTCATACTTTCCTCAGAAAGAAGAATCCCCCAAGCTTTAGGAAGCCTGTTATTACTCCTTTAAGTTCTGCAGACTTAAAACCTCAGGATAGTGAGCTCACTGCTTTGCCCAAAATCACGGAGTCAGTTAAAAAAACCCCAACAAACAAACAAAGAAACCCAAACCCCACACGGAATTAAAGATCTTTAGGTTTATCACCTGCTGAGTGGGAGTGAAAATGCTGCACCTTGCTTTAGACCCGGAGTCAATATTCCCTGAGGAAACTGTGTTACTTGCTTTAGGAAGCAACTGCAGGCGCTGGAAATACTAAGCATTGAGAAATGGCAAGGGATGAAATCCTGTCTAGCAGAGACAGAGTTCCTGCCCCTCTGCACAGTTGTGAAGGACCTTTGCACCCTTCTCCTGTGAACACCCCCCAGCAACGTGTGGTGTGAAGACCTTGGAATTGTCACCTGCTGGTGGCAGTAACCCCAAATGGCACAAGCCAGACTGGACACACCAGCTCAAGCACAGCGGCCATCGATTACTGCCCCAGGCATTGTGCCCAGGAGACAAAGCTGCTCTGCCTCTGGGAACTGGACAGGACACACAGAAATCCCCACCCCCTGGAACTTTGGGGTTTGCTTGTACAGAAGCCACTTGTGACAGCAGATGTGTGTCCTCAGGCTCATGTCTCAAAGGACACGAACATTTATCTCAGCAGTACCTGTATTACAACCAGGGCTTGTGCACCATAGAACAGAAAATAAAAACTTGTCTTAGGCCGAAGAGTGTCACCAAATTTCCTCACGTGCTAAGTACATACAAAACATGTTTTTTGCTGCTCTAAAATCCTTCCCTCTTTTTAAAAAAGATACACAGTGAAATTTGTTTTAATGCTGCTCTCTAGCAAACAAATTTACCAGTTCTGAGGGTGTTAAGGATGACCTCTTTCCTCCTCCAGATTCCACAATACGTTCACCCTTATTTCAGAGAGGTTGTCAAGGTACTTTATAAATGTGAACAGTAATTTATTTTGCAAATTAAAAAAAATAATTAGTCTCATGAAACACTTTAAAAATAATCATGCTTGTATTACAAATTAGTAAGAAAAATCCAGAAAATTTGCAAGAGACTGAAACTAATTATCTCCTTGGAAATGACCAGTAAAGAACATGGACACCAACATCAAACAACTCCAAAGAAATTAAAAACAATAACAACAAGAATATTTAGAAGGACAATTGTTCAAATAATTAAAAAGGAAATGAGATAAATATCATACACTGGATAGAATACAGAAAGCATAAAGAGATTAAATTTAAATATGGGAAAAATAATGCAAAATCTATTTACTATAATAGCAGAAAAACATGAAGCATCAGTGAAACCCTGACTCTCATAGGTAAATAGCCTGACTGATGATAAGATCCCACTTTTCTTATCTGCAGGAATTGCACCCAAAGGTGCAATCAAAGGATTTCCTATCCTCTGGCTTAGTAATGCGCTGCTTTCCAATTTGTAAGATTTTTATTAAATTCGTATGATAATCTAAGCTTTTAATACTTTCTCTTTGTAATACACAGAACCCAGGAAACAATTTGTTTAAGTAACTGAGAGGTTCTCCATCGACTAACTGTAAATATACTGGCTATGTTTTTTTTTTTTTAATTTAAAAAAATCACCCACAAATTAAATTATTTCTTGAAAACAAGAAAAGTCATTAACTTAAAATTCATGAGGTTTAAATTAAGTGTGGGAAGGAGCCACTAAAAAATATGAGCAGTCAAAATCTTTGCTGGCTGTTCACACGGACTGTCTTTCCTATAGAAAAATCCATTCCTGGTGTCTCTGGGACAGACATCGCTCTCATAACAAGCTTTGTCTACGCAAAGTGATTTTAACACCCATTTCACCCACACCAGAGGTACCTTCATCACATCAATCTTCACTCAGTGCTGTGTCATAAAACCCCTGACTCACCCCTATTGCCCTCACTTGTCTGACTCACTGACTAGCAGGGACTGAGAATTTTAATGTGACAAAGCTATTCAATGGAAATCAAAGTGTCTTGCCTAAGCCAGATGCTTTATACAGGAAAATCTTCATTATGTTTTATGTTTCCTATTTCAGGATAGAAGGAAGAAAGGAAGACTTTGGAGACAATTTGATTCAAGCCATGCCCTTTCATTTTGGACTGGATTCACCAATATTCTGTTTCCCAGATCTGTCACGACACCTCACCAGAGAAATTTGCTCCATCTAGAGCTCACCTTTGTTGAGCTCCAGCTACACTTGCACACCACAGCAGCCCCTCCAATTAAACTCTTAAACACTGTCTGACTCATAAGACTGCAGTGCCTGAGAGAAGATGTAGTTTGAGCCCAAATCTGAGCCAAAGCAGACAAGGAGCTGATTTTCAGTTTTAATAAGGCCTTGGCCCCACACAGGCAGTATAACATCACACCTAAAAACTTTTGGAAGTTCAAGGGTTTTTAGAGTTTTCCACTCTAAAAATAATTTTATTTTCCTCTTAATCCAGGAAAAAACCCACAATTTTGGAACCACAATTTTCAAGCTCCTTCACATCACTTTGGGTACCATACAACTTTTATGCCCTTACTGTCATTCACAACACCCCTTAATACACCCATCCTTTTCCACCCCTCTGTCCTCCCCAAACGCACCCGTTGTCACATCTCCCACTCATCATCTCGCCCATTCCAGCGAGAATTCCTGGGGGTTGAAGCAGCCACGGGCAGCAACTACAGCCGCACCTCAGCCTGAGTTAGGGCTCCAAGTCAAAAACAGAGCTACAAATCTTGGTCCCAACCCACAGGGAGAGAAGCGGAAGCTGTTTTCCCTCACAAATTTGGGAAGATGAGTAGAAAGAAGGAGCTGGAGTACAAGGCAAACTCTTAGAGGTACTTGCTCGACAGGGAAGCAGATGTGCTTTGGACCAAACCTCAGCTGGGTGCAGCACGAAGAGAAACCGGCACAAAGAGGAGGCAGGAAGGATGAAGTAATTGCTGATCTTTACAAGCCTTATGTAAAATACCATTCATAATGGTGATGACAGTCACTTTCTGCAGGCAGGCACAAAGGGCTTTTTCTTCCATGGCACTCTGACAGTTTAGGCAGGAAGAGAGAGGTGGCCAGTGGAAGCAAATTGTCAGCGATCTGTCACCAAAGAGCAGATTACTTTTACCCTCCTGAATTTTCCCTCCTGAGTTAAGATTAGTCTCTGTTGAAACCCAGGGTTCTGTTCAGCGCTGGCCAGCACCCACACAGATGAAATTTCTTTATCAGATCTCTCTAGATAGCTAGTTCAAGCTCAAATCACTCTGACCTCAGGAAGAGGAGGAACGGTTGTTGCCAAATTCCAGAGAACAAAGCACACTGTACAATCTCCATAATGAAAAATCATTAAAGCTATTTTTCTGCATGCAGGCTGCTCTAGCACAAATTAAACCCAATGCAATCACAAGGGAATTAAGGCAAATAAAATTATTGTAAATAAATTACTACTCCTAAAACTACTTTGATTATTCTATATTTAGCCACATGTGCAATAACAGAAATTAATCTGAGAAGAAAAGATTCAGTTACACATGAAATGCTGCTGCAGAGTACCAAGAGTTTCTGAAGGCAAAGGAAAGCCTCCTTGGTTTTATTTGACTTTGTTTTGATAATCACTTTGCTGTTTACCCAGGTATAATGTCATCTTCCTTGCAGAATACTGAGATCCATGTGGAAAACAGAAATGGCTGCTAATTATTTCCTTCTAAAAGCAAACAAGAGAATGAAATATCCTGTGTAATTGAATTTGAAAAATGCCAAGAAAGTTTCTTCTCTTTATAGCCAAAGTTAAAGCAAATATTTTGGTGAGAGCTGAAATAGGGGGTGGGAAGAACATAAGTTTCCATTAATTTCCAGGTGCACACGTACTTTGTCTATAGCTGTCAAAAGGCAGCCTTTCCATGAGAAGCTACAACAAACTGATGAAAAAAAGCAAAGCCTCTGTCACAGGGGCTCTGCCTTTGTTCTGTGTTTGTCCAATGCCCAGAACACTGAAGCTCTGCCTTCTAAGCCAGATATAAATAATCATGGAAGGAAATGAAAGAATAACACAAAAGAAATCAAATACATGGGTAACTTGAAAGAAGGGATAAAACTGTTTTTATGCTGTTTAACCCTTACTTATCTTGCTCTTGATGCTGCCTAAGGAAGTCACTTTATTACAAGTCAGCAATATTTGCAATTTGCATGCTGCCTTCTTTGCAGCATGTCAAAGGTAGAACCAAAGGAGCATTAGATACGTATATTTATATAGCAATCACACTCTTGAACAAAACAGCTCAGTTTCTCTCTGTGGAGCATGGCCCACTTTCACTCAGCGGAGCCCATGAGGGCCATGAGTTATACAGATCAATATATTGAAATTCCCTAAGTATTGACAAGAAATCAAATCATTTGTGCTTGCCAGGGACCATTGGCAGCCTTTAATAGCTATATATAGCACCCAGAAACCCAAAATGACTCCTTAATCTCTAGGACAAGAATAAGAGCAAGGTGCCAGCCCACCTGCAGGACAGGCCCCTGTGGGGGGCTGATGAGCTGCTGCTCACCAAGCCCAGCCCATCAGCCTCTACAAATGCTGTGCCTCTGTGCCAGGACCCTGAAAGCTGGATCAGACCCTCACAGCACAGTAGGGGAAATCTTTCGCCCAAAAGTTACTGTTCTTATCCCTTTTAACAGAGCCACCAAAGAAAATGTCAGTAATTTTTCCGGATTGGTGAAGCTCCAACAGCAGCAAGCATTCTCTTGGAAATGATCCACCATCCATGGAAACGAGACAACACTTAAACTTGCCTAGGTGTGTCTTCTGTGCACAGATATCTGCGTGATGCATAACAGCACGAGGCAATTAGATACAGTATTTATGTACAGAGCTGCGCAGCCAGCTAACCACGATGTGTGGCAATGAAGGAAGGAAAAAGGTGCTCCAAGTACAGTCACTTCATTTCCATTGCACAGGGAACATTGATGCCTTAGGCATCATGAACAGAACACATGAGAGGAGAGCAACTACTGTCCACCAGAGCACAGTTTGCCCTACACAGTATGATCAATGGATAAACGTGCAGATTTTGTATTGATTAGATGGTTACTTTTCAGTGGGAAATAGCAGAAAGAATTAATGGGATAGCCTCAATCATCTGCGTATTTTGTATCACAGTATCTCAAGCAGCACTTTCAGATCTTGCTGCGCTTTTACTGCTTTGCAGGAAAAATAACATGAAAATGTAGACAAGAGAATGAAAGGTGGCTGCATTCAGAGGGGTGTACAGACATTTTCTTGAAAGTAAGGCAGGAAAATTTTGCCAGGTAATTGTACCAATATTGCTAAGAGCAGAGCTACAGAGTAAAAATATGTTGGTACTGTGATTTTACAATTTCATGTTCCCTGACTGAGAAATACATTTGTGACAACATGCAGAAAAGGTGGAAAAATATCTCTGATTTCACCAGCTGACTGGAAACCTACAGAAAGGAAAGGTTAAAATATCACAGTGGCTTTTTTTTTTTTTTTGGCAGAAGAACCTGGCAGAGGGACTTTTGCTGTTGGTACAATTGCTGATCTACAACTGACATGAGGTTCCAATGGAGTTATTCCCAAATCATCCATGTGCAAAGAAAGCATCTGTGTTCTGTTTTCACCAGACCACTGTGCTAGCAAGCGAGACGCCAAAGAAAGGAAATGCTACAGCATCATCACTTTGCATTGAAGACAACGAGGCTATTTCAGAAGACAACAAGCCTGATATTAGTTCATATTATAATCAAAACAAATCAAGCATGGACAATTTGGATCACCTCACCAGGCTTTATACACGCAGGAGGAAAATTTGGTGGTAGCCAGTGGTAATACAATTCTGATGTGCTGTGCTGAATGGCTACATTTGTCATTTAGCATTCAGAGTTCCCAGACTCAAATTCTGCAATGTCCTCTGATTGCTGATTGTTTCTGGAGAAGTAGTCAACAACTTAGCTAAATAAATGATAATACAGTGGCTTTTCAATCTACAGTTTGTATTGGATTTCAAGCATTTGAGATGGAAATACCAACCTGCTTGCAGCTGCTGCACTTGTTGAACAGCAGAGAACAACAAAGAATCAACACTGGCATTTGTAGCACACAGTATCAACATAAAAGTGAAGGTGTACATCCAAGTGTTACATTAAAAAAAAAAAAAAATCCTGCAGAAATAAAAAAATAGCCTAAAAGTCCTGAATCACTAAACAGTTCAACATGAATGGTTACATCAACACAGCCACAAAATCTGTAATATAGGAGAAAAAAACATTACAGGTATAAAATGTATGTCTCTGCATTGATCCCAGATGAAAGCAAAGAATAATTATATTTGACCTATGGCTAAAACATAAGAGTATAACTAATCACAATAAAATAATCTATGCAAGAAATAGAAATAAGGAGAGAAATGAAGACAGACATGTAAGAGATGAGAGAAAGTGATAAATGAAAGAAAGGGTGAATCAAAAACCCTCTCACAGATCTTTTAGCCGAGCAAATTTAATGAGCATCTTTGAGTTTTATGAATTTACCAAGGAAACGCTGCTGAACATGTGAGATGAAAAACACTTCTAAGTATATTGTAGGCCTAAATAGTGTGAAGGAAGCAGTAGAGGAAGCCAACAAAAATCGAATGAAATGCAAACTGTGTCCTGTGAGGAGCTGCTAAATGGGGCTGGAAGCTCAACGTAATGGCTGCAGCACAAGGGCCTTAATCCACATTTGCTGATGCAAGTCTTGATTTCTGAGTGGTGGAGTCAGATCATTTGTCTGGCCCTTTTGAAATTCCCACTGCCAGTCTGTGGGCCCCTGATCAGGCAGGGAATGGCACTTTTCTCCCTGAATCACTAAGCCAAAGACCCATCATCGTGTCAGAGGCTGGGAGGGGCTGCTGCTGATGCAAGATGTGTTTGGATTAAGAAACCCAGCAATTTGGCCTCAAAATAGAAACACTGGCCCAAATGCTCTGGCTGAGTGCAAGTTCCTAAGTGCATTCTTCCTACCTCAATTTTCCCTGTGGTTTTAATTGAAAGCTGTATTGTTTGCTGTCCATCCTAAAATATTGAGAAATTCTGCTGTACCCTGCTGGACAGCTGCTGTGTTATGGCCCAGAGGTAATTGATGGAGAGATCCCCCTGTTCCCCACACTGGCTGTTCCACTGGGGAACAGAATGTCTTGCTTAATGCTTGCAGAGCACTCAGAGATCCTTAAATGAAAGGCATAAGAGCACAAAAGACCATCGTCATTAACTATAAGGGCCACTGCAGAGCAATGGAAGAATATTCCTTTTCCCTGCCCATCTGGGGTTTTGCACACTGCCCAAGCAGTGCTCCCATCCCCTGCCAGCTCAGAGAGCAAGAGATCAAATCTGTGCCTCTGGCATAATAGTGCCGAGTGCTAATTACAGAACTACCATAAAACATCTGCTGTAATGCATAACTATAATTCCTTGGCATGCACAAATACAGCACCTCTGTGCTCAGAGCACAGTGATGGAAGCAAATCCTGGGGCCCATAGCGGGAATGGCCCTCGAGTGACTGTCCTGGAGCCCAGATGAAGAGAGGCAGAGGAGCTGGGAGAGGCACCAACCCCTAGTGCATTCCCTTCCTGCAAAGGAGGCACAACTGCAGGCTCTGCACTCACAGAAGTGAAGGAAGCTGCCACCTATCCCTTCCCAGAGCAAGGTCAACAACCTAAAAGGGAAGTAGGGCTCAGCTGAGCCATGTACAGAAAGGCACCTTCCTTTCACAGCCCAAGGTCACCCAGAACTAACTGTTTGTGAGACACTGTGAAGACTCACCCTGCCAGGGGATGTCTCAGAGAGGTTTGGTATGAGAATTAGTAGTCTTCCCCAAGGCACAACCTCTCCAAGGAATGCCTGCCCATGGCTAGGCATTCCTTGCTCCCACTGCACAGATGTGCATACATAGGCTGTCTTTACCCACCTGCAGGAGACACAGAACCGACACAAAGAATTAAAATAAAACTTCTGTTCATATTTGTTTGGAAAGTGCTACTTCTCATTCATGCTTTGAGTCAGCAGTTACTGACTGCAGGGACCAAGAGTTCTTACACACCAAATATGATGCCTTCTTGTTTTTAGAATTGGAAAGATGTGGACCCCATCCTTCTGGTATGGCACCCTGATTTAAAGGACTTGGAATGGCCTATATAAAAACTCATCCAATATATCAGGCTTATAAACTGGAAGATGAACTCCATCAGGATGGAATCCCCAGGGAAGTCATCAAATGCTCCCTTATTCCCATCCGATGTACGTGGAGTTGAAAAAGTGGCACAGAATGTGCCTGCACTCCGCACCAGGGTCACAGGGAGAAATTATCTGCTGCAAACTTTTTGTTAGCATGAAGCTTCTTTGCACTGCAGCCCTGATGTGTCAGAAAATATGTGCTTCAGTGCCTGCAGGAAATACATGTCCTAGCTTATTACATCTCTCTTTTCATCAAAGAAGAAACACTTACAGCAATCACTGCCACTATTTTAAAATAGTATCACATTTTAAGCATCAACACTAAAGTAGATGTGCAATAAGAACCAAACCCAGACTCTGCTTTTCAAGAAAGTCAGAGACAAATTAAGCCATTCATTCCACAACAATTTATGTGCTGATATGACTAACCCTGAAGACAATAAGGCCAAAGAAAACCTCAAACCCCACAACCCTAAAAACAAACAAACAAAAAAACTGCAACCCAAAACCAACCAAACAAAAAACGCCCACCAAAACAACATATAATGGCTTTGCAGTAGTTCTGTGAGCAAATTCTGTGAAAAATACAAAAGTGAACCAAGCTGTCCTGCTAATATCTTTACAGTAAAAATGGAAATGTTGACACTTATCCATGCACAATGGTACAAGAGGATGTGTATTAGATAGACTCTTGAGCCTGAGATGGATAAATAGAGATGAAACACTGCTTTTGATGGAAGGCTAATCAGATAAATTGGAAGATTTTGTGTCCTGAGTTTCTTGGATTTGTTTTGTCTGCATAGAAGCACCTTTAGGAATTCAGTGTTAAAATAAGCTTTCTCAATGACAAAATTGACAATGACAAAATTGAGTATCAAACAAGACTAGCACACAGAGGTGACTGGGTACTGGAACAGGCTGCCCAGGGCAGGGGTCATAGCACCAAGCCTGACAGAGTTCAAGGAGTGTTTGGACAATGCTCTCAGGCACAAGGTGTGATTCTCAGGGTGTCCTCTGCAGGGCCAGGGGTTGGACTTGATGATCCAGATGAGTGCCTTCCAACTCTGCATTTTCTATGATTCTATGGTTCTAATATCTCTGCTGGCTATAACAGATTAATCTGAAAAGTGTAACTACAAAAATTCTACCTACAAGATGTGAGGAGCCCACCAGACCCTTAAAACTGCATTACACTATCAGTACATTTAGAAGGGAGGCACTGTGGGAAAATTTCAGTAATAAGTTGAAACTGAATAAATATTAATAATATCTATAAAAATATAAGAATTTTCTCTAGTTGCTACAGAACTGTTTATTATTTTCATTCATGTCTCAAACCTATTTTCATTTAAGAAATGTTATATTCTTTCTCTTTGTTTGAGGTAAAATAATATTCTTAGAGTATCTTTAGCAATGCAGAAATGTGGCTGTACTAAACATTTCTACCATTTAAATCAAAATTATCTAGAGTAAATTAGACACAACCTTCATTAGAAAAAAAGCTGTGACATTAATGAATCAAAGTCATTAACAAGCATAGGAAGAAAATAGTTAAATACAAATACATTTCCATCTTTTAATATTAGATTCTGGGAGATTCAGTTGACCACTGTGCTCCATTGCCTAAATCAGTCAGTAACATAGCATGAAAGAAGTAAAGAGAAAAAAAGTATTTTAAAATGTGTTTCCTTCCATAAAATCCAGAGATAAAGAGATTTATTCTGTCCTCATCACTGAGCCAATTCTACTGAAGACTGCTTATGATGATACATGTGTGTAGATGAGAAAATCAAGAAAGTTAAAAGATCTTGTCTTAGAAAAGTATTTGTGGGAAATGCATCTGGAAATCTGCACAGATTTAGAGATGTTACTGTGTTACTCTTTTTACAATTATTCAGTGATATTAAGTTGTTCCAAACAGGCTGGGAAGAGAATGGATTGAGAGCAGCCCTGAGTGAAGATGTTGGTTGATGAGGACCTACCACGAGTCAGCAATGAGTGCTCACAGCCCAGAAAGTCAAAAAATCCTGGGCTGCATCCAGAGCAGCATGGCCAGCAGGTGAGAGAGGGGACTCTGCCCCTCTGCTCTTCCATGAGTCCCCATCTGCCATGCTGCATCCAGCTCTGGAGTCCTCACCTCAGGAAAGACATAGAGCTGCTGGAGTGAGTCCAGAGGGACACAAAGGGGATCTCAGGGCTGGAGCACCTCTGCTATGAAAACAGGCTGAGAGAGTTGGGGCTGCTCAGCCTGGAGAAGAGGAGGCTCCATGGAGACCTTATTGCAGCCTTCCAGTGCCTAAAGAGGGTTTACAACAAAGCTGGAGAGGAACTTTTCCTGAGGGCAGGTAGGGATTGGACAAAGTGGGGATGGCCTTAAACTAAAAGAGGGTAGATTTAGATTACATGGTTGGAAAAAATTCTTTCCTATAAGGGTGGTGAGGCACTGTGACAGTTTGCCCAGATAAGCTGTGGATGTCCCATCCCTGGAAGTGTTCCTAAGCCAGGTTAGACAGAGCTTTGAACACACTGCTCTAGTGGGAGGGGTCTCTGCCCACAGCAGGGGGTTTGGAACTAGATAACCTTTAGGGTCCCTTCAAACCCAAACCATTCTGGGATTCCATGGTATGAAAAAACACACAGAAGAGAAATAAGAACAGCATGTTGGATGACTGTGCTAGAATGAAAAAAAAAAAAAAGAAAAAAGAAAAAAGATATAATTGTTTAAAGTACCTTGTAGGATCTCTGTTTGGCAACATGATGTCAAACCCTTAAGGCCACAGACCATATTTTGCTTCAGGTCTTAGGTATTCTTCCAGACACAAGGAATTTATCAAAGCCTGTAGAAAATGTATGAGCAGCTTGACACTGGATCCTGTGAGCTGTTGAGTATTAGGGGAGATCAGTACATGCCTTAAAGTTACTTTTGAGAATTCTTGATTTTCTTTACAGAATATAGAGAAAAGTTGAGTGATTTAAACACAACTCTATCCAGCAAGAAAGAAAACCCCAAACAGATAAATGGAATAACTTGGGTCTGAAAATTGAAAAATTAACTGCTCTTAGAAACAAAAGTATTGATAACGACAACAAAATTAGCATAATAAATTTGACAACGAAGGCTAAAATACTCAGAACTGGTAGATCATACACTCACAGAGATGAGATAAACCTCAAGAAATTCTGGAGAGCTAAAAATTCCTTAATGAAATTGTAACAAAGGCACAAAACCAAACTAACCCAATATAAAGGACGGACAGAGAATTTAATTAGACCTCTGTTGTGTAAATCAAAAGTTCTTCATTGACTTCAATTTAGAGGAAGCTACCCATTATTATAGATGGTAATAAAAGAAGAGCTTTAGCATATAGGGGGGAATGTGAAGCACAGCTTACTAGCAAAGAATGTAAAAGATAACAAGAAATCATCTTGGAAGTACACTAATATGAGGTTAAAAAAAATAAAAATATTGGCCTCTTCATAGTGAGAGGATGCCCACAGAGCTGAAGTACTGCATGCCCTCTTGGCTGTCAGTCTCCACTAGAAAAATGATACACAATTGAAGTTGGCAGCAAAAAGCTAGAGAAGGGAATAAACAGCTCAGAGAGACTTATGATTTGTTCGCAGATTTCATGAGCCTGATAAACTTCATTTTGGGGAATTTAAAACATCTGAAAGCTGGAAGAACTTTGCCATTAATGGCTGTTCTTTCAGGATCTCTGGGAAATGGCACAACTCTAGAAAACTAGAAGAGATCGAATATAAAATGTATTTCTGAGATGGAAAAGGGAAATGGTAGAAATTACACATCAGTCACCTTAATCCACTATCCGAAAACCTATCAGTACAATTAAACAACATTTAAGGTCTATCAAGGAAACAAGGACAAGAGAAATTGTGAAGAACAATTCTTACCAAATCTATCCAGTATGTTTATCTGGTGATATGACAGGTCTTCTGACCTTAACTTGTGGAAGGGAGATTGGTAAATCATGAGCTGACTGTGCTGCTTTTGGGGAAGTCACAGGAAACACCAGGAAACTGTTTTGCATATATATATATATATATATATATATATATATATATATGAGGGCCTATTTGCCCCCCTTAAAAATTGCTTTCTACACAGACATCTACAGTTCAAAACAAAATAAAATAAAAAGATTGCACAAACTCAGCCTGGAGAGCAACCTGCTAGAAACCAGACAAATAAGCGGTATTACAGTGGATCACAGAAGGAACATGAATCAACAATGCCATTCTCTAGCAAAAAAAAGGTGGGCATAGAAACAGGATTAGAGACAACAGCATAAACTGCACCCTTCTGTCTTCCCCAGCTTTCACAAATTTTCCCGGAGCAATGGGTTCAACTCTGAGTATCGCCCAACAAACACATGTGGGTTGCTTGAAGAGGTTCCTGAGGATCAGAGGTCTAAGACTCACAACCTACAAAGAAAAGCCAAACAAATTGGGGTTGCTGACTGAAAAAGCCTTCAAGTAAATTACAGGCTTTTGCAGAGAGAGAAGAAATAATTTATCCTCCCTCACCATAAAGGAAAAAAACCAAGGAACAACAGGTTGAAACTTCAGCCAGGGAAATCCACTTTCCATCACCAGAATTTTTTAAGAACAGGCAAGAGAAGCATTTTTCAGGAAATGCAGACAAACTTTGTCTTATCATTTTCTGCAGTGTCTTCCCTCAGGGCATTCTGAAATCCCTTTAAACCCTATAATCTATGATTTGAAGTCAGTTCCCTGCCTATTCAAAGAATTTACTATGTCACAATATTTCCTTTTGCTACCCTGAAAATTGTGATGGAAATACTTTTCAAAAGGTTATATTTTTTGGTAACTGCTCTAATTAATATGATTGTCAGATATGAATAAGAGAGGATTTACTGGAGTGGTTTGGGTCATGGTCTGTTTGTGACAAGACTTTATACTTCTACTGTGACATTTACTAGTTGAGAAAAAAAAAACTTCATAAAAAATAATACTAATAAAAAAGTAAAAAGAAAGTAACATTTTTCAAACATTGACCATTTTTTTCCTTACAAATTTTGTTTCTTACAAAGGCAAAAAGCAAAATTCTCTGCTGCAAGAAGTAGTTTATAATAAACAAAATTCCTTATTTTTCTCATTATTTCATTTATTAAAATCTCCTGTGTTCTATCTTGTGGTAATCACCACACAGTCCTGAATATTTCATGCAGTCTCTAAGATATTACCTAAAAGGGAATATTTTTTTCTCTTTCCTATCACTTAGGTTAAAGCAATACCTAACTGTTTGGTTTTGATTTTGGTTGTTTGGTTGGGGTTTTTTAAAGTTATTAATATGCAGAGCCCTAAGACAGGGTCACCCAGAGCATACCACTGCTGGCTATCAAGAGACCTGGCAAACAAAACTGAATCAAATTTACAAGGAACAGAAAAAAGGAACATACACCATGCCAAACAGTCTACTGTATCACTCACCACATTTCCTTGTTGGAAATGCTGCATTCACAGCTTCTAAGTATTCTAAGTTTCCTCCACTCTCCCCCGGAGGTTGTCTCAATACACATTTGGTAAATGTCTCAAAGGAATATATCCAAAATATTCTTAAGATGAAAGAAGAAAAACTAAAGAATTGGCTCTCTGCGCAAGAATGAGTAATTTTCATACAAGGGAAGATACCATCTAAATGCTTTTAAAGACTTCCTGAATTTAAAGGCTTGGAGCAAATTTCTCACATGCTTTCTCAGAAGGTAAAGAGAATATACAATCTGTAACAACATCAGCATGAAACTCTTTCCAAGTACCTCCTTCCATAAATGTTATAGCAAGGTGCCCCTTTTTTACCACAGTTTACCTACCAGTGAATCAACAATACACAACGTTCCCAAAAACATAATGCACTAATATATGCACAAAGTTTTCTTTAAACAATATCATTCCAAAAGCCTTCAGAAATACTTGAACAAAACAAAGCAAAAATCCCATTTAACTGTAACAAAGTGTTTTGTTCAATGGAAATGAAATGCATTCTGATGATACTGTCAGTTATATGTCAGCTGTGTAAGATAGCTCCATGATGGTACTAACTACTGGAAAATTTCTTACCTTCCCACTACTGAAATACAGGGTTTTGGGGAATGGTGCTCTCAAGATTTTCCACTCCTTGTAACTAACTCTTCAGCTGGTCATTCTTACTAGGGCAAGAGGACCATCAGGATTCACAGACTGCCTCCTGCTCATCAACTCCCACAGCAGAACTGTACTGGGGATGCCTCTATCAAAAAAAAAAAAAAAAAAAAAAACAAACCTGAAAAACTCTATTCCTCTGCTATTGCTGTACCTCATGGTATCTCATGGCACAGAACATTTTCTGGAATGCAAAGACATGAAAGATCAGCAGGACTGCAAGGGTGCTGACAGCTGGACTGGGATGCGATAATGTGAAAATTCATGAAACCACTGAGTGAGATGTGGTGGAGCAACACTGGAAAATGTTGACAGAAGTATATATTAGCTGAAAGGGTGTGCTTGTTGAGACAGTGACTGATGGGATTGCCAAGGAGAATTAGATGGCTGGGTCACTGACCAAACAAAGGGAAAGTTTCATGGTTATAAGATTACACATGACTACTAATGCGGAGATGGGAATGGAATTTGCTCAAGAGGAACAGTATAAAACTAACAGGAAATTATGGAAGACAGCAATGGCACACACCCGTTCAAGTTGCAGGCTCAGAAAAACACCAACCAACAATTTATTACTTGTTTATATAGAAGATGAAGCCTAATAATAACCCAGAGACGCTCAGATTAAAATCAACTTGCAATGAGTTTCTAGTCTCAAGAAACTGTAGACAATGAGAAAAAGATAAGGTTAATCTGAATGCTTTAAGAATTTAAAAGTATTAAACAGAAAAGGGAGGTCAAGAAATACCAGGTCGAAATAGCCTACATCCAACTTTAGTACAAACCACTACCAGTTGTGCCAGTACATTTACTGGCCATGGGGCTCCATTGACCCCTGTAATGATTCCATCAGTGAGAATCTCCTGCTGGAAGCTTGATGTGAGAAGGAAGCAGCAATTCTGGTTTGGATGCAAAAACTAGGCATATCAGAGATAGCAAGTACAAAAAGAACCTGTGCTTGCTTTCAGACAGAGGAAGTGAGAGAAGCTCTGAGCTGGGGATGTGCTGGTGCTGTGCTGGCACTGGAGGTGGTATGCTCTCTTAGCCCTTCTATGATGGAAATGGTGGGTGACAGCAGAAAAGAAAAAAAGAAGTTGAAACAGCTCAAGAAAAGATGACAAGAAATCAGAATTAAGATGAAATGTGACAGGGAAGATAGCAGAGAAAGGAAAAAAAGAGGTGAGGAGAAGATGCAAATAGGAACTGACAGCGAGGAGCTGTTTAGGATCATAAATGAGTTTCGTGGAAAGCAGTGTGGCACCCACTGGGCAGGAGCCACTGAATTATGGGATTGTAGCCCCAGAACTCAGCACCACAGAATCCTCTCCCAGCTACCCAAGCAGCTCTCGATTTATTACCCTCTACAGCTCCCTGCCTCTCTTAACATGTCCTTGTAAAAGCACTGAAGTCAATGCTGAATGGAAAATTAACCAAGCTCTCCCTCTTCTTGTCTTTTCATTTCTCATTAAATTAGAGGGAAAATGTGAATGTTATTTTCTCTCTCGCTTTGCCAGTTGTTGACATGTCAGAAGCTACCAGTGAGAAGAGCTCATTCAGAGCTTTGTGCTCTTGCTTCTGAAGCCAGCAGTCTTCACAGGTTCTAGTGGGATCTATTCAAATTACAGCATTTTTTCATTCAGCAAGGGCTTTGACCCATGCCCATGAAATGCAAAGGAAAAACTAAAAATGAAAGGCAAGAGGGTGCTTCCTGAAAGCGTTTCTTTCCAGGGTTTAGAAGTCTTCTATGCTAAGTTCATACAAGGGCAAACCCTTCCTAGGACAATTTTGAGAACTTGAACATGGAAACTCTGGAAACAGAAATAGAAAATTTACAAGGTTGTACACAAAGTTTGCTCCACATAATTCAAGAAAAACCTTGATGAGCACTTCTGTTTTTCAAGGTGGTGAGAACAAGGTTTGGCTTACTCAGCCTCCTGTGGGTTTCTTTATTTCACATTTTTGTTACTGAGTATGACTAAAAATACTAAAACTGCTCAAATGCAGAAAGCAGATGGTTCTAGGTCCAGCTATTGAACAGAAGAGGTTCAGGAGAGATGCAATTTGCAGAACGCAAACACCATGCTCATCTCTGCTTCATCTTGTTTCTTTCTGTACTTCATTAGGTCTTTTGTCACAGAAGCAAAAGAAACGGACACCATCTGTGTGGTTCTTCTATTTCAGTATATTTTTGAGGCTGGGAAAAGAAATGGCATGAGACAGGACATTTCATTCAGCTAGCTACCTCCATTTTCACAGAGGTGGGATCATACATTTAGGCATGTAATTTCAGACCAAGCATTCTCACATCCATTTATCATTTTAAGGAGTCTAGGATTTATTCAATGTCATTACTCTCAGCCTCAGGACTGAGGTTTGCATGATGTCCTCCTTTCCTCAAAGAATCACAGACTACAAAATGTTTTAAGAAGTAAAAAGTCATCCAATTTCCCAAAGCAAAAATCAGCTCTTACAAAAAAGTGCCAGATTTGATTTATTGAAGTGCAGTCTGAGTCAACCACAGGACACAGATTTCTGCAGCAGGCTGGCTTTCAGCAGATATGGTGCTTGGCTCTGCTGTTGTCTCTCTTTCACTGTGAAGTGTTCGAAGTAGTGCATACAGCTATGGCAAATTATACTTTTTTTTCCATGGATTTTCAGTTTAAAGCAACCCCACTCAGAATTCAGCAGGAACAGGTTCAGATCCATCACCTCTCCCTGTCTCACACAGAGGATCTTAGTCCCAGGTGTGATGCCTGACCCAGCTCATCACTGTTTCTGCAAACACCTTCCTTGGCAAAACACTCCCAAGGAAAACTTGGTTTTTGTGAGAACTCTTAGTCTACCTTGCCCAGCACAGGGATACTACTCTTACAACCTATGACAATGCTGAAAAAATATCACCTGGAAGAGGCTAAATCCTCCTGGATCCTATTCCTCAGTAGGGAATTTCCCAAGAAGATTGAGCTGGGAACATCTGGGTGTCACTCTGGGCTGGGAAACACCCCTAAGCATGGTTCCTGACCTTGACTAGAAACTTTGTGGTCTTTTTCTCTCTCTCCTATAAAGTCTTTTTTCCCTCTATTTCTCCCCAGAGCTCTGGAAGGTCTGCTGCCGTGATGAAGCACATGGAGTGACATTCTGCTACCATGAAAGTCAACAGCAAAACTCTCAGTGGTTAATTAGAATTGGCATTTAGTTTAACTTTTGCTTTACTTTTTAGTAGTGAGTAACACTACTTCTCCAGGGATAGGGAGAGCAGGGAACACAAATTCCATGTTACAGATACTTACACTATCTGCATACTGCACAATTTCGCAACAAGGAAAACTTAACTCCTATTTTCCATCATTCCCTTCAAATGTATTTAATCTTTTGTTGTTTTGGGGGTTGAGCTTCTTTTTTGTTGCCTTTTTTTTTTCCCAGAATGCCAAACCACTTTTAAGCAATCATAAAGGCTCTTGAAGAGTGAGGCCCTTTATCTCTCCACAGAATTAATATAGCACAGGTTCCTTTCCTGTGCAGCTGGAGGCACCCACTTATAAGTGAAAGAGTGGCTCATTCTCCTCAGCCAGCCGATTCTCAGCCAAGAATCTAACAAAGGGAAATCATTTTTGTATTGGTTTGAAGTGTTATTCCCCATGTCGCATCACATACTCATGTTACTGTATAGGACCAAAAGAAGACAAGCCCCACCCCATGGAAGTAAAAAATAATATTTTCACAGTTCTTCTCCCTCTCCCCAGGAACTGCACACTGATTATTACAGAAAAATATATTAAGAGCTAAATAGAACAAGAGGGAGTCAAGTTGAGGAAAAACATTCTTTCCTCTGCCCACACACCCTTTGCTGCTTCAGGGGCATGAAAACCTACTCCTGCTGTCTGGGAAGAGAAAAGAGGGGGTATGGGAGGGAAACAGAAGCTGTGGGATGAACCAATCAACTCTTTCTTCCCACTTTAGCTACTGAAGTGGTGCTACACTCAAGAGATGTGAGGGAGCTGCAGAGAGCCCTGCCTGCAGGTCTCTGCTCCCCCTCTCCCTTCACCTCTGAGCACTCACACAACTCCTCATGGGATCTGGTGCCTGCAGATCCATACCTCAGGTCATCATCCACGTGGGAAGAGGGTGAGCAAGTCTGCAACAAGCCAGAGGAAAATCCCGAGGGAAAGCAAAGGCGAAGAAGAGATTGACAGCAGGGGAAGGACAGCAAGTGGAAAGAGCACCGAGACTGGTGAGATAAAGAGCAAAGGATAAACTGAGTGAGAATAAGGGGAAAACATGGGTGAGAATAAGGCTTTCAAAAAAAAAAAAAAAAATGGGTGAGACTTTGAAGTAGAAAATGAAGAATGCCAACAGGTCATGAAAATGTTTCAGAGTGTCAAAGACTTCTCCTTACTCCACCCCAATTTTTCTGGCCTTAACAAAATTATTACTGGAGGAAAAAGACAACATTTGGGAGACTGAGTGGGAGTAAACTAAAGGCCACAACATAAAAAAAAAGTGGGAAGGGACAAAAGATGCTTTTTTGTAAAGCAGATAGTGAAAAATAAACTGGTGGAGTGCACCTGTGGGTCCAGGACTCTTTTTACCTTCCTTTTTACCAGCTATAAGCACTTAGGCTGAAAATGACTCCACTGATATGAAGTAGTTTGTGTGACAGTGGATGTTATCTGCACACTAAGGTCCAAGAACACAAACACCAGCTACCCAGCTGCAATCATGCAATGGAAAGGAATTTACATGGTTGAAGCAGTGATTTGAAAATGTTAAAGTACTATGATGGATATCTTTATGTTCCATTTCCTAGAGGCTAAGCAGCAGTGTATAGATGCAGAAGGGAATTCTCTTTAACTGAGGAAAACAACCCCAGAACCTAACAAAGAAAATCAGTAGGAAAAAGGTAATCCACTGTGAATTCTCAGCTCTGCTTGTTTTTTTGGTTTTTTTTTTTTTTTTTTTTTTGGAAAAAGCAGAGTAAATAATTTCTGTTCTCAAGAACAGCTTTAGTCAGACTCAATTCTGTCTCAGGTTGTACAGTCACACAAGGGAAATCAACCTCAAGCTAACCTGGCTTATCAGCATGTTTTAGAAGAGAAAAGAGTACTTGCTGACTGTCCCCTTTGCATCCCTCCTCCAACTCACTGATGAAAGCAGCCGAGTAAACAAGAGTTGGAAAAAAAGCTTGCAATTTATTTCACTAGGGTAGCAGTAAATTCTTGCCCCCTCCAAACAAGCAGGATGAGCAATGATTCAGAGTTTTTCTAGATCACTGTGACTCCTGGACCTTCTTAGTCATACACTATTTAAGGCTACCCCTAAAACGCAGCTATTTTTGCTCAACGTCAAGATCAATGCCACTGCTGGTCTCTGGAGCCAAGATGGACAGATATGTTCTTTGATTTCTTGACCCAGACTATTATTTAGTATAAAGAGACACTATATCTCTCAACAAGCTATGAATCTGAGGTCATTGCTGAGATGCTAAAAGGAACTAAAGAAATTATTGAACATGCATTTTCACCCTATTTTGAAAGTAAAAAGTTCACACTTTTTTCCTCATTTGTTCAATCATTGAGATTTCTGTCTCAAATTTTTAGCATTTTGTCTTGAAGTTTCTTATCAGTTGTATTAATATAACATACACTGTTACAAGTCACCTGTACAGGTAGACCTCCCTTAAAACAAAAAATAAAAAGAAAAATCAACAATCAACTGCAATTAGAAATATTAACTAAACTTAAAGCAGAGTCTTCACAGCCAGTTAATGTATGCCCTGATGACTTTCTGACAATATTTTAGCATGCAGTACAATAGCTCGCTAATGCTGAGTGATACCTTTAAATATGAAAATGCATATTGAGATGACAGATAAAAGTGTTACATGATGTTTGTCCTTGGATTAAAGGCTCCTTATTTGTTTGCAGTGACATGAGAAATGATAATGGCTCTGGAAAAACTGATATTGTTTGTCATGTCACAGGACCATTGAGATCTTCCTCTTTTCTGTGACTTTTAATACAAAGGGAGGCCTAAAAGTGCATTAAGTCAAACCTTAGAGGCTTAGCTTAAACCTTAACATCAAAACAGCTGACATAATTCTTGATAAGTCTTTAGATGTAGGCAGAGCAATGCATAACAAGCAACAGGTTTGGAGCTTGTAGTCAGCTTACAAATGACTTCAAGGTACAGTCCCATACAGAGCACATTAACATTTAACCTTCAGGTAAAAGAGGCATGAAGTCTTATTATTCAAAATCAGCTCCAAGAGCAAACACGGCAGTTGTCATCTCGCCAGGCAAAAGGAGAGAAATTGGTATGTTCAGCACGCAGAATCGCCCCTTCCTAATCAGGAGAAATATACGCTTGAATTTCCATTCACCTTTCCATGCTGCAAAAGAACACTCCAATTGCATTAACGCTGACAGAAAAGCCTGGCAGTGGCTCACCTGAAAGACCTACAAGCCGCAAAATATTAGTCAGGCATTTTCTTTCGTGGAGGCGTAAGACCAGTTTGCCATTTCCATTCTGCCCTCAGAACAACAAGGCAAGCCCAATCATTCAGCCAAGCTAACGACAGCAAGGCTTTGTCCCTCAACCTCTAAAACAGATGTTAGGGTAGAAGCATAAAAACATTTTTGCTTTTTGCACAGCCATGGCATAAAATCTTTAAAAACAATCAATAAGTTGCAGTTGACTGGAGTCAATGCAAGACCCCCCATTGCTGGCACTTTGCTTGGAGGTCCCTTCCAACTCAAGCCCTTCTATGATTCCATGAAGTCAGAGAGAAAAGAGATGTGCTGAAAGACCTACCACATTTCTAACTGTTTATAAAGAAAACAAAAAGAAAAACTGACTACAAAGGAAGCAGAGAACAAGCTTTTTCATAAAGCCAAACATTAAAATGAAATTGTTTCTATTTTAACAGTGTAAATATCAATAATCAGAATTTCCTCAGAGAGAGAAAAAAAATAAAAGAGGCCAACCTATGGAACAACAGCAGCAGGGTTATTTGCATTGATTTCTGCAAAACTTGTGTAATGAAATCAGGCACAGAATTCCACAAGCAAAATCCCACCTGGTTTGACTACATTGGAGATAGTCAGAAGTTGGTTTAATGTGAGCATGCACACACTAATCTGAAACATCTCTGCAAAATTATAAAAACCTGTATGATAAAACTCAATCTGGAAATGAATTATAGCTAAAGCAATGTATACCGCAGGAAAAAAAACAACAAACAAACAAAACATCGTACCTGGTACTAACTGCATCTGGATGAAAAGCCTAGAAACAGGATTTCCTTAACCCATAATTCCACCAAAAAAATAAACCTGTCAAAATATATTTTTCCACACTATATATTATGTTGCACACTATAATGAAAAATACCCAAGCCCAACTCCAAATAAAAATTTCTAAGGCAAGGTGGAAAAAATTCTTTTGTAGTTTGAAATTTATTCTTGATTGCACAGATATTTTGGAGGTTCACTACTCTTGTATTACAATTCAGGTTGGTAATCCCAGTTTGTGGAAAAGAGTCTGCAATTAAGTGTATTGTTATGATTCCAAAAGTTACATTTTTAGGTTTAAAAAAGATGAAATGATGTCATAGAGCCTGGAGGAAAAAAAAAAAAAAAAAAGAAAAAATGCAAACCAGAAGATCCAGCAAAAAATCTAAACAAAGAAAAAGATCCTCAGAGAAACAAAGAAATACCAAAACTTACATTTTTTTGTTGTTCTTATTGCCTAAGTTGAGTAGGAATTATGTCACAATTGTACCATTAGGTACAAGAGATCTTTCTAAAACAGAATGAACTAATAAGGGAGAAAAAAAACCATTTAGAGAGTGATGAGCATCTCATTATCAGCCTGACCTGAGATATTACTTTCATTTGCTCTCCCTCCCTTATTGAGAGCTTTTGGGAACAGCCCTACTTTGTGCGCAAAATGTCAGTGACCCCTAACAGATTCTTTGGTGACTGAGAACAGCAAGAACACCTTAGCAGAGCCACCCAGTTATCTTCCCTGCTGGGGATGCAGATTAATGCTGATATAAAACTGCTTTGGTCCCACTTCACCTGAGCAACACAGAATAACATACTCCATGCACTGATCTCAAACAAAACCAAAAAAAAAAAAAAAACAAAACACCAAACCCAAAAAAAGGAGGTAAGCAGGAGGGAAGGTATAGCAGGAATACTGGGGAAAGAAAATTAAAGAATTACTCATTCATGACCATGAAGTTCAGGAAGAGACTTTAGGAGAAAAAGCTTGTTGAAATTGGGGCTTGATTGCTTTGGGGTTTTAAGTTGTGTGTGCTTCATACAAGACATAAGAAGTTCTCAGTCTAAGCAGTAAAATGGACTCAAGTAATGGAAGAGTTTCTTTGCTCAAGTACTACCAGTCTCTGTGCAGCTTTTTTTTTCCCAGAAAGGTTCTTCAAAGGCTGTATTTCAGAGCCATCTTACAAGGAGCCTTCTGCCATCCTCTGATCTTTGTTGACTTCTGAGGTGATAGTGTTAAATATCCTCACCCATGAGCTGGATAAAAGAGGGACTGGCCAACAGGAAAACTCAGGAAGTTTAGCAAGGACATAAGGAGACTTGTGCATCTGGATGAGAATAACTCCAGTCAGCAGCTAAGCCTGGGGACCGACAAGCTAATAAGTGGCTTTGCAGTAGAGGCAACTTACATTATTTACATCATAGCAAGTGCCTCTTCCACCTACTATCAGTGAGAAAAGCAGGGCTACTTCATACAGTAGCCTCAACTTTTCATTCAATTTCTCTGGCTAAAAATAAGTTGCAGTAATCTCATAAGGTGTCAGAAAGAAAATTAATATCAGAAAGAAAATCTGTCACAATACGGAACAGAAGTGACTAGAGCAATACATATCCTTGATTTTCTTCCTCTCTTGAATTCCAAGGCTGGTCATCTGAGCTAGTCAGAAAGGGGGACAAAAACCAACAACCCAAGAACAACAACAAAAAAATCTGATGATTCATGATGGCCAGAAAGATGGTGAATAAAATGCAAATGGAACATTCATCAGATGTCAAATAGTAGACATGCCACATACTTATTTCAAAATAAAACCCTCTCCTACTTCATTCTGTTGAAACCATCACTTTAATAACTTATTTCTATTAGACATCCCTCTCTACCTGCCTTTTACTTTTCATCTCAGAATGTTTAATCAACATTGATATTTAGAGGTAAGACTGGGCTGACCAGTTTGCAGTTCATAAGCTTCACTAGGTTGCAGTAGAAATGTTATACAAATTTATACATATATCACACTGAATTTTGCATGCTAGACAGATTGAATTCATGTTCTGTAAGTTTTCCAAAAAGCAGAACTAGCATCAAAGTAAAAAGTGCCCAGCTTCCTATTCACTTTGTAGTAGGTTTGCTTTTTCAAACACAGTGCATAATCGTAAGTGAAAAAAATGGATGGAGTCAGACAGAATTACTTTTGTAAAACAGCAAATTATACACAGAATTTCCACTCGGGGGGGGGGGGGGGGAAGGAATAGTTAGGGGGAAAAAAGGAGAGGGTTTTTATTTTTGAAAAAAAAAAAGACTTCTTAGAATTCATTTCTATGAGATTTTAGGGTAACAGTGCTTGTCTCTATGAAATTCATCCTATCAAAAGAAAACCGATTTGGATGTGCTGGGAAATCACAAACAAAACAAACAGCCAAAGTGCAGAGCATAGGTTCTAAGTTCTTGCAATTAAAACTGATTTTAAGTGGTCCCCACTGTAAGTATCTGTGCTTTCCAGTTGTTTACAAGCCTGGTAATTTGAAACTTGGACACAATCTACACCTCAATGAGTTCATCTCCTGGATGAACCAGCACACCTCCAATAAAATAGCAGCGCCAAATGAGTTTAGAGCCACTGTGGACTTTGTCTCATGCTGTGACAATCAGGAAAAGATGTGTTTTTTTCCCCAATTACCTTTGGAGGCTTGACCATGACACCCCTATGAATACTTTTCTGGAATTGGTTGGTGATGTTTTTGTTCAGGCAGAGGCCGCAGCAGGGCCTGGCAAAACCCCCAGCCCCGCACAGGCTTCGGCCAGCAGGGATGGCAGAAGCATCTCTCCCACCCTCCCTGACAGCAGCCAGCAGGGCAGGGAGCGGCGTTTGCCCACAGGCTTTGCATGTGCCAGTGGAGGAGAGCAGAGAGGCGAGGGCTGACAGCTTCTGTCAGGCATTACTGCCCATTCCCTTTCTTCCCACCCTCTCCCTTTCTGTGGCCAGTGGCTGTCTGGCATTTCATGCCCCATGTGCAGCTACAGCAGGCAGAGGTGGGAGAAAAGGGAAAGATCAAGATGATTTTGTGTAGCACAGTCACTCTAATCACCCAAGGCTGAAGCATGAGTACCTGGCATTCCCACTTCCAGTTCCCCTCCCACACAGTTAACTGGGAGCAATCAGCCCCAGTGCAACCTGCTGCAGCCTCAGCTCCCAGGGCTCAAGAAGCAGACGTCTGACCATAAGCTGATCTTGTCTGAAGCATCAGCCACAGAATTCAGAAATTTCCCCTGAGTAAACCCAGCAGGTTTATTCCTTTTATCATAGGGCTTTGCAGCTTCTCAGACAGGCTGTCATATTGAACTTAGGTGGAGAAAAATGCCGTGTTTTTCCTTTTTTGGCAAAATACACACAATCTGAAACTTTTAAATGTGGTCACACACATTAATCACGCTAAAGCAGATGCAGGTCTCAGAAACCTTTCATATGACTCCTAAAACCAGAAGTTATACGCAGGTGGAGAGATGCTTTTCTAGCACAAAGCTGTCCATCCTGTTGATGGGCAGCAATACCAGCTCTCCTCAGAAGTCCCATTCCTTTCAGCCTACTCATATTTCATTTCATATATATTGGGCCAAGCCACATTTTAAGCTTCAATCACCCATGTCAATTCTTATTCACATAGACAAGCAGTCCTTTTAACGGGAGGAAGGTTTGCAGGCCAGGACGCACGCTGAATATTTAAGAATCAGAACCAACCTGGGCAAACCCCTGAAAGCAGCTGAGGAAGCACAGCAATCTCCTCCCTGTGTGTTCAGAACAGGAGTTAATAAAAAAGCAGCTAGAAATGCTCCCCAGGAACCACAGCTACGAGCGAGTGTTTAAGGCAGCGGGAAACTGATGCCATTGGGCAGGTGGTGCAGCAGAAGCTGCACCTGTGGAGCGCTGCTGGGATCACAGGAGGTCAAGTTTCACTCGGCAACCACTTCTTTGGTCTATGTACCTCCTAGTCCTCAGAGACCTGCTTCTAAGAGCCAAGGCTACACAGCCCAAGCCATGTTTACTGGATGACATCTTGGCTGCTCTTGCCGCAGGCCTGTTTATCTCTGTTCCCTTTCTCACCTAAGCATTCAGACCGATTCCTTTCTCAGTAATGGGGATTTTGAGAGCTTGTTTTAAAACAACTAATAAAATTCAAAGTAAGGCTTCCTGATTTGGGTCTTTGGTACAGTATTCCCTCTTTAGCTTCTGCCAAAGCTCCCCTCCCAAGGCAGGCAAAAGTTTCTTCTAAACCATCTTCCTCCCACATATTAATTAAGCATTACTCCCAGGTCTTGCAGCAGGCTTGCTGTTCACTGACCACGAGGTAATTGTAGGGAGATTTTCAGCGAAGCCCTGTTGCTAGCTTAGTTTTTTTCCCCCCCTCCACTTAGGGAGTTCGAATTCACAGAGCTTGTGCTGTGCCTACTACATTATAATACATGCAGCACACTGCATATACTCTGCTAAAACTTAAGCAACATTAACATGTATAATTAGGAAACCCTCATATTACCATGTTGTAGAATCAGCAAACAACGTGTAATCCAAGGATTTTGGGTTTTGTCTGGTCCTTTTCACCCGCTAGGTGTTGCAATTAATTATACCAATGCTTTTTGTTTTGCAAGTATTATTACAGTTAATGATGATTAGTGTAGATAATTTTGTTAGGTTGCCATTTTCTAGCTTAAGGGTATCACTTTCATTCTAAAGTGCTGATTGTTTCTTATCTAACTTTTAAAATGAGATTAGATGTTTCTTGTATTGTCAAACTATGTAGATTTATATGGTAATTTAAAATCTGATAAGCTATGAGTGGCATAGGATTGTGTAATAAAGCAATCACAGCAGTTGACACTTCAGAGAGAATTAAATTGAGTCTTGCTTTAACAGAGAGAGACAAAAAAATTATGTACCACTACATGCTGGGGACCAAAGCACTGGGGGAAGCATTTAGGGCGAGAGAATCATTACTTAACTTACAAGCAGTGTCCTCATTTTCTCTGCATGACTGGACAGGTGCATCCATTATGTGTTATTTCAGGAGGAAGAATAAAGGAAATAAATGGCCAAGTACCAGGAGCTGCCTAGAATGAGACTGACTTGCTGAAGATTTCTCTGATGGGACTCAGATTACAAGCTTCTCCTAATGCAGCTCTCCTCATGTGCTTCTGCAGAGACATGGATGGGAGAATAATAAGGCAGGAGTGATCCCAGTCCAGTGGATGCAGTTTCTCCTAAAGGAAATTTAAATTCTCCTTGTAGGTGGGCCAAAGAAAAAGGAACTCTTTTGTCTTCAGATTTAAAGATGGTTTCTAAACCAACACTGGAAATTGAATTATGCATAAGAACTCTGCACAGGAACATCCTCTTCAGCATCTACGAAAGAAACAAGAAGTGAAATGGATGCTTTTAGGAAAAGATGATGCCCCTGGGGGCTGTTAGGGAGGCACAGGATTTTGCAGGATGGGAAGCTGCATGCTCATTTTCTTCTTACAGGAAGTCACCCTAGTGTACATTCTTAGGCTTGTGACTCAGGGTTTTCATGCTGCAGCTGAAAGCAGCAGGACAGAAGAGGCTGAAAGTACAGTTCAGACCATGCTAGGAGAAATGTCTGTATGAATACAGCTCTTGCACATGGCAAACATGACCTTGGAGCCTCCAAGGACTATAGGGTCTCTAAACAGGCCAGGGCAGTGCAGTGACACCAGGCCATCATCACCCTCAGGCATCTTCCTCTCCCAGTGAAGAACATAAACCCCTCTCCTCTCTAACTCAGAGCATCAGAGGGGGCTGGCTCCAGTAATGAGCCCTCCCTCCTCATGAATTTTCCCTATGTCACAGCCAAAGCATGTCATTAGGAGGACAGACTGGTGACTGGAGAAGACAGTCGCATTGCATGACCTTCCCAGAATCTATATTAGGGGGACTTAAAAGTTAGCATTATAATGGTGGAGGAAGGGATGGGCTGTGCCTTATAAAAATGATCTCATTTTTAGCAAGAAAGAAAAAAAGAAATGCAGATACTTGTTTCAAGCCACTGTGCATTTAAGAGCAGCTGAGTCTCAGTCTGAAAAGCAGAGCTGTGATCTACTTGTTTTAGTTATGCAATCCATATTTTATGACCAAATTGTGATCAAACACTATTATAACCATTGTTCTTGCAGATTTTACATTTGAATAGTAGACACTGCTGTATTATCAGACAGCTGAGCCACAACACAGGACACATCCCTTTCCTGGCTGCACAGCATGAGTGGCTATCTGAAATAAGGAGGGTACAAGCCCTGGATCAACGATGGTGGTGGAGATCCTTTATTCTGGAACATTATCATTCTGAGTCAACAAGCCAAGAATGGGGACCAAGAAACAAAGTTCACCTTTGCTTTTAGAAGAAAATTTTACAGCATTTCCCATTCTCTTTCACTCCTAAAGTCTTATGCCTGTCTTGAATAATTTGGAAATGACCTGGAAAATGTAGCTGAACTATGGAGTGTTCCAAGTGTTCTCTATTTGCTTTAATTCAAACAAAAATTAATATAGCATCATAAATGTGTCAAGAGATAAATTAAGAAAAAAAAAGTGTCTTTTCTCTGCATGAAAGAGTTTAAATGCTGCAATGCTGCTATCCTCAGTTAGCAGTTCTGAGGTATGAAAGCTTCTCCTTAACAGCAAGTGCTAACAGAATGTTTTATCAGAGCTCAGGAGCTCAGATCTGCCAGTGAGAGATTGGCTAGCAAAAAATTTCCTTTTTGACTTCTCCTGCACCCTATGTCCTCTTGGGCTGGGCTGCTGGCACAACTCTGCTTCTGCTCCCCTAAGCGATATCCTTGTCTTTATTCTGCTTTCTTCATCTGGCCACCTCTTGCTCTACCCCCTCCATGGTCCATCTGCTGCTCATTGCAGTGAAACCAGCACTCCCACCCTCTCTCCAAAACCCACACTGGTGACAATGGGCCCCTTCCCAGAGTACAAAATAAAGAACAAGCAAAGTAAAAACAATATCCTCCCTCAGAGCCCCAAATCAGTCACGAGCATCCAAAAAATAAAAGACTTTAGCAGAAAACCCAGAGTAAAGAAGTAAATGCTACCCAGAAAGAGATAAGCTTGAACTCTTAAATCACTTAATGCCTTCCCTGAAGTCACAGATCTACTGCAGACCAGAGCAGTCAAATCTAGTCTGCTCCAAGGGATGAAGGGGCACTACAGGCAGGACTCAACTTCTTATAGTGCCCTTTCATCTTCAGCAATCCTTGTTTCTCATCTGACACATCTGTGCTATAGACTGCAGTGACTTTAATACCAGAGATTCGTGGAGGATTTTTCATCGTCAAACCCACAGCAGTGAACAATTCTAACCATTGGAATGGTTAGAGTCTGGAAAATCTTTTTCCATCCCCCTTCACGCCCATCAAACTATCTTCACAATATTGGTTAAACAAAGCTCCATAAATCCAGTATAAATCAGCTGTTTTGCTCTAATTCAGGCTTCTAACTCTTTACCATTATTGTGCTTTCATACTGCTCTAACTCAGCCAAGCAGTAAGTAGTATCTGTGAGTAAAAAAGCTTTATTTGTGAGGTGCTCCTGGAATATTCTCTGCATAACCAAGAGCAAAACCAGTTGCATTCCTTCTTTTGGCAAACAAACAGCCAGGCAAGATCCTTAGCCTAAGCAAGGAGTGTATACTAACACCACATGCTCAAGAATTTTCATAATCACGCAACTATCTTTGGCCCATTGACTGAGTCTCTGCAAGTGAACAATTAGTTTCTCCTCTACAAATATTAATAAGCATAGGGCAAACCATCTATGCTGTAGCTGTTAGCTTTCTCCTCATCTCATTATAACAGAAGAATCCATTTGGCATTCTCTGTCAGCTTTCTCTGTATATCTTCAGAAGAAAATTGTTCTTGGTATTCAGCAGCTTCCTTTTTTAATACATTGTCGTAAACAAAAGCATTCATTCATTGCTTCTCAGATTCCTCCACAGCACTCAAAAAGAGAAAGTTTTGTTTGTCAGTTGTCATACTTCAGGATATTTTTCATAAGCAAATCACTCACCATTCATCAGCTTTATGTGGTTCTACTAAAAAAAGGAAGTGCTTGCTCCACTTTTCAACACACAGATGCAACCTCATTATAGGTCCAAGGATGAGCAACTCTAGATGCATAAACTCATAACCAATTAGCATTATGGGGAGATCTTCTGTACTTTGAAAGCAAATTTTGTGCAAGTAGCTAGGGAAAATTTCCCTGTGGTTATTAATTAGAGTGAGTAATTAAGACTATTAATCTTACTGACTTTTTTTCCTTCTAATTCACAGCAACTTACTTGGGAATAAATAACTTAGATCTTTTGGACAATTCTTCCAGCCTTGAATAAGCTATTCCTTTTCAGAAGGACAGTTAAGCATGGAAAGTGTATTCTCTCCAGCCACTGCAAACCACATGTAGCAGAGGGAAACAGAGCCTAATTCAAGAATTTGCATCGAAGACAAGTAATTTAAACTTGAAGTAATTTAAACTGCACCTGCCACAGGTCAGTAGAACCTCCTCACTGCCCTCACATCCACACTCATCTGATACCAGGGTGGACAAAAAAATGGCAGTTAACAAGGTAGAAAGAGGAATTTCCTAATTTTGTTGGGGCAGTGAATAATCTGAAACATCAGTACACTCTAATATCCTTCTTTCCTTTAGGTCTGCAGCAGCTGCACAGGCATGGGGTTCCTGGTGTTATGACAGTGACTGCCACAGAGCCCTGCTGCCAGTTTTCCAAGAGGCTTACCACTGGCTTGGTTTATATATCTAAAGGAATATTGCAACAGCCAAAGGCAAAATTCCTTTTGCCATCTTCATTTAGCAAAACTCTTGCATCCGATTCGTGGTTTGTTTTTTTTCCCCTGTACAAGCCTTGCTCTTCTGTGATGCTTAGCACCTTTCAGAAGCACACAAAGCACTATCTGTCACAGCCAGCTGTTTCCTTCCTACACCTTCCCAAGAGAGCCCTGAATGGGGATTTCATTAGCTGGCTCCAAATGCAACAGGCCAGGTGTGGAGAGTGTATAACAGCAGACTCTCACTAAGTGCTTTAGTCAGTAATGTAGAGAAACAAATAAAAGTTATACGGTAATGCAGACTTCTGAATAGAACTTTATTGCTGTTACTGTGCAGGCAGGGGGTGGCACAAAGAGACACACAGCTGTGGCTCTGTCACTCCCTAAAAAAGGACCAGGAAAGAAGCTTGGGCAGAGGACCCTGATCATCCAGACTGGCTCTTTCCTAGCTGGTTTGGGTATTTCAACTAGACACGTCCATCACGCTGCCCAAGTACACCCAGGGATGGAGGACACTGCAGAGGTGATAAAGATGACATTCCACAGGACTTGGATTCTTTTCTCTACACAGTCATTTATTCCTGAGAAGTCCCATGACAAAGAAAAGCATTTTTCCAGACTGCTACAAGATCCTGGATGTGGTAGGAGATGTTTCAAACTGAGAAAGCCACACAAACTATTTTGTAGCAAAGCACTCTTGGGGACCCAGAGGAATCCCAGGTCCAAGGACCACACAGGTACAGATTTGGCTAATCTGCTCATGCAGTCTGGACATGAACTAGGGGATACCACACAAGCCTGGGGTGAAGGACTAGTGCTTCTTAGAGCTGTAGATGCAGTGTGCACACTCATACACCACCAGGGTGGATGATAATTGTTCACTGTAGATGTGCTTCGTGCCTTATGGACAGCATTTCTAAGGATTTACACTCTGAAAACATTTAAAGTTTTGAAACATTATCCAAATGGGCCAGAGGCATTTTAATTTTCCTTTCAAGGAGTTGTGAATTTATACTTTAGCTCCTTCTTAACAGGCCATTTTTGACCCAATGGCCCATGATGGCTTCTTCAAAGTGAGCTACAGTCTATCAGTCAGTTTCTGTTTAGTTCACAGATCATCAGTGCAATGGAATTTAACAGCTGCTCAGGAGCTATTATAGTCTTTCATGTCAATCTCATTGTCAAGGGTGTAAAACAAAAGTCAAAAATCTTCAAGAATAATTTTAATTGATGTTTACTGACCATACACGAGTAGTAAGCCTTTCTGCCCTAGCTTTTTCTCCAAAGGGGAAAGCCAAAATACCTTATGACCTGGGAATTAGAGCTGCCAGAACAAATTGGTCAACACAGTAAACATCAGATATATTCTTAAGCTGTGGGAGCTTAACAGCAGATTTACTCAATAAATCCCTGCTCTTCCTTTCACTCCTATAAAATAAAACTATCTAAACTTGAAAAAGAAGCTTAAAAGGGAATATTTCTTATTAAGACTTCACATCTGGCTTACTATAGGTCTTTTGTGCACTTAAAATGCCAACCTCAAAACATCATGAATATACGAAGCCTCAAGAACAAAAAACAAGTTGTGTTACACAGAGGAACAATCTTTATAGGGCAGAAAAAACAGTTTAAGGTCAGATATATCTCTCAAAGCATGAAATATAAACACGTATACATAAACTAATTACCGGGAAAGAGAAAGCCCTGATGAGCCAATTGAACATAAAAAGAAATGAATCTCAAATTGTAGGCATGAAATTCAGCCTTGAGAAATCATCTAAAGAATTAGTCTCCATTTTCTTTACTAAATAAAGAAGAGGAGGAGACAGAAGGAGAGAGGCATTAGTCCAGTGGCTAAAACATTTAAAGGGTTCCACTCCTTCCTTCCAAAAAAACCACAAAAAACAAACAAACAAACAACAACAACAAAAAAAAAAAAAAAAACAAAAAACAAAAAACAAAAAACCACCCCAACAAAAAAAATTCCTTTTTCTTCCCTAAAAAGTGCCATAATCTCTTGGCTAGGACTTTGCTGAATCTAAGACACCAGTTGGAATACAATAGTTAGAGTCAAGGGGAAGAAGTCAGAAATAAAGTTTCTGTCCTAGAAGTTCAGGGATGAACTCAAATGTGCATTCAAGGGGAAGGCCATCTGTACCCCATAGTGGGGGGAGAGGAAGATGATGGATAATTTATGTTTTTCAATATTTTCTCAGAAGAGTTCTACACATCATATAACACACATCAAAGAGCAAACAGCTGCTGACCACAAGCTTCAGTTCTTCCACTTGCAGGAAACATTTTTTCACAGAGTGACAAAGCTTTTCTTTTTTTTCTGTGCCAAAGGATTTTGGAGGTGTGTGAAAAGGAATTAGAAAAGGAGAATTGCTACTATAACAGCATTCAAGTAAAGGGTAAGCATCCATTTTCATTCCCTCAGGCAGAGGATGACAATACATTCTAAATTACTAGATAATAGGAAGTGATACCCTCCACATCTCCTCCAGTAGATGCCTGTTAAAGTGCAGCCTTAGTCCAGAGCTGTAAACTAAAGGTTTTAGGACATGGGAGTTGGTGATTTGCATTCAAATCATCACTTTTTCTCCATGTGTCGTAGAAGGGCTGATCACATCTTCTGAGGTTTCCATTTGCTAGTAAGAGTGCACCTATCTGGGCATGCACAACATAGTTCTAGATTATAAACTCAGAGTGAAGGAGAGAATAGGCTTAATTCTCAGGTATTTCAGTTATTTGTTTGGTTTGGCCCTCATTTTCTTTGTGAGTAAAAAGAAACATTGGAAATTAGAGTCATTGCTGGGACATAGCATCCCTTGCAGAGAAAGTGAAGGCTACTTGGGTAGCAAGGCAAATTTGTAAGGACGAAACTCCTAATAAATGCAAACTCAGTCAGCATTCTCCAAGAGGAGAATTTAGTCTCAGAAAAATAAAATTAATTTGAATCAAAAGAAGAGAAATAAAAGGGGAAACTTTACAGATTAGAAAGGCAACATAAAGGAAGGCATTTTATGCATATTTATAAACACAAATAACCGATACATTGAAAAAAAATAAATTATTAAAGCCAATGCTTTTCCTGGTTTCAAGGTCAGAGTAGATTTTCCCTCACAGAGGCAAAATCAGGATGACACATTTAAAGCCATTTAGGACTAGGAAAGAACATCAACCCACTCAAAAGTAACAAAATACTAACTATTAAAAAATTTGTGTGTTTCCATAAAAATTTTTCAAAGTGTTTGGTCAACTAGTTCAATTGCCACACATGTATTATAAAATTGTTGATCTAGATTAATTGTCCTGTTTCCTTTTAAAATGTCAGAAAAAGGGGGAAGTCTTACACAGAAACCTTTTTCCTTTGCTGTGTTGTTACACTCTCTTAGTCTAGGAGGCAAGAGAATACTCCTGCTTAAAAACTTTTGACTGCTCTTCAAGCTTATTCCTCCATAAAACTTCATCCATGTCTAAAATACCCCTGCTCAGAAATAGAGATCTTCTGAAATGCAGAAATGAACGAAGCAGACCGATCTTTTCAGTATCAAATCACAAGGAAAAAAATAAGAAACAACAGCAGAAGACTGAGTAAAAACTCAGCATTTGCACACCTGTGCACAGATGGATTGAAGCACTGAGCACCAGGTTGCTATTAAATCAGAGCAGAGCAATCAGTGAGACACATTCACAGGAATCACTGTAAGAAAGCTGCAATGTGCTTTTTGCTTCCAACTCTATGAAACTTGGGTCTTCAAAACTAACTGAGCTCCCACTTTTGGCTTGATAGTATTTTGAGAGAGGAACTTTTGCATCCCTACAAAATTAACAGGATCCTCTCTTTGTACCATGTTTACATCCTATTTTCCCCTAAAGAAGCAACTGCTTGGGCAGAATTGAGGGGTTTTGTGCCAGCCGTTTTTTCCACACTGGCCACTACACTTGTCAGGCAGGAAGCAGCCTCGATTAAGTTATTTGTATTCCTAAGAGGTTGCCTACTGCCTGGGCTCACTGTGCAGTCCTCTAACCCTGACCAGGAACAGCTGAACAAGTGACAATAGTTCTGGCTGTTATGTGCCATTAAGACATAATGCCTGTCTCATGAGCACAGAACACCAGCACACATTTCACTGGTGAAGCCAAAGCTTTGCTGCTCTTTTCATTACACCAGTCTACCAGAGTACTGAGCAGGTTTGCAGGGACAGCTCTGGTGCACAATCAGAAATCTTCAACACAATTTTGAATCCTAAACTCTCACAGGTCACTTGCATCTGCGGTTTCCTCTTAACTCGCTCTTGGCTTTCTGAGGTGCCTCCCAGCTGAAAAGATTTCATTATAATTTTATAGCATTAATCCATACCCAAATGCATAAAACTTGAGCTGGAGGAGACAAAGCATCAGAGAAAATAAGTTTCTCTCTGAACAAATGGAGAGAGGACCAGGCATCATGTACTACAAAGGTACAGTGAGACAAAGTGTCTATGCAGCTGCCTAGGACTGACTGCAGCTTCTAAAGCTGATTCTCCAGAATCCCACTCTTCTCTCACTCTTCAGGGTTCTCTGTCCAACTTAACCAGATTAAAAATACTTCTTGCTTACCTTACTTCTGGTTTCTTTGCGGGTAACAAGTGAATGCAACTAAGGAAGGGTCTTTAAATAAGCAAGCAAAGAACTGCTCAGTGTTCTGATACAAAAATATAATCCAAATGTAGTTTTCTCTCTCTTTCATTACTCAGTTTAGGGGCCCACCCTGAGATAACAAATTTAATCACTAAAACAAGCAAATATATTTATTTGATGAAGTAGATGAACACGCGCACAGCACTTTTATGCAGTCCTGTGTTTAACTATTTTGAAAATACAAATCTAATATAATTTTCAGAATGCCTTGACTTTTTTCCTTAGTCATTCCCTTTTAAAAAAGGGAAAATAATGAACAAATATTATTTAAATTCCAGATACATTCAGGGCAATACCTGATCCTGTAACTCATTAAAGGCAACTCTGAGGCAGAGAGTAGGATTTAGCAACTGCTAACCATTAAAAACATATTGTTAGGTTTCCCTACAATGCTTTTCAAAACAATTTTCAAATATGCCATTAAGATCATTATTTCTTAAACACTGCAGATCTTAGCATCATCATAGTACCACCATTCATACATCTCCCTTTTTTCTGTCTATTCCTCTTCTAAACTTGCTGTCCTCATCAAAGCAAAGTTCTTTTACTTAAAAAAAAATCCTTCTCCCTTGTCAGAAAAGCACTCTCATTTTCTTCCTTCAAATCCCTCCATATAACCTACATTTCACTGAGATTGACAGTAGTGCTCTAAACGCTGTCAGTATCACACCCTATCTTACAATTTTACTCTTATCCTGTGTATCATATTCTTCTAAAATCAGATTCTAAATTGCTTGGGGCTTAAAGTCGCCTTTTTACTTTTCTTTATCTTACATCATTCCAAAGGGCCAAGCTCTTCCCACCTGACTGGTTAATTTGCAGGAGCTTTGTGGCAGCCAGAAGTAGAGCCAACATTACTCTGCCCATGAACTAGGAGCCAGCTGAGCACATATTATTGCAGTTCCATGTTTTCCACATCAGTGGAGTATATCACTGGCATGAAAACAGGCTACGTGGCATTTGGAATGTACATCAAGGTCAGCTGGTGCTGCTCATTTTCACAAATGTCCTGACAGATCTGTGAATCTGTTTTAATTAATTTCAATTTTCATAAGCTAACATTTTAAAAAAACATTATCAGGTGACTTTTAATTATGATTTTTCACATTATAATGTCCTTAAAATTATATAATGAGCTGAAAAGTACAAATGGTAATCGTGAAATCCCAACAGCAAAGTATCTAAGTGAGGCAAGTGAACTGAGATTGTGGAAAACAAGATTCTGTGATAAATTGAGGGTGCACACTATGCAGCAGAGTATGTCAAGGACTACATATTCAATAGTCTAAATATAACATTGATGTCATCAGAAAAAAAATCCACCTTCATGTTGAATGCGATAAAGTGTTAAGCTTTTTAATAAAGAAGAAAAACTCTTTTTCTGTGATAATTATATGGATTTAATGGAAATTCCCCCTGTCAAAATATTAAACCCAACTCACGCCAGGAGTCCTGACCATCTAAAACATACATATTTCTCTACTCCTTTTGAAGTATCAGTATATACCAGTGAGCTTTCTAATTGACTTTTTAAAATATAGAAAGCCTTCATAAACATAAAATGAGCCAATTTAAAACACTGATGGTCTTTGTACTGAAGTGCTGATGAGATAAAAAGCACATCTGAATTACAGAAATCACAGGTTTTTAGAAAAGGTACCTCTAAGAAATTATTAAAGTAATTTTTGCTTAGTGGTTTTCTAAGCCAAGGAGAGAAAAGCCATGTTACAGCAGCTTATTTTCTCCCCCAGCCCAGGTATCACAAGGGCCTTGGTCTGCTTCTGTAGCCAGGGCACAGCAGCAAGAGCAGCTTTTGAACACTGCAGTCTTAGGACAGTCAGGCTCATTGCAAGTGGCAATGGCAATGAGGCTCCCAAAATATCCTACTGGGGGAGCGGCAGAGGTCTGTGGTGCATGGGTAGAGCTCCCTTTCCGTTGTCCTGTTCTTAACCCAGCACCTCCCACAGGGAAGGGAGACTAAAGCCTTCTCCCCAGTGCTGCTGGGGGTTGGTGTCTCACCCTGGGAGGACCCCAGGCTAGAGAGCTGAGCATTGCACAACACCGAGGTGGCACCGGTCAAACGGGAATCAAAATCTGGTCTATAGTTTTCATAAACTGGAACTCACAAGAAAGAATCCATTGTTTGGCATCAAATAAAAAAAATACACGTCTAAGTACAGATTAAAAAATGCACGCCATCATTTCTTTCAGTTGAAAGACACAGCGGAGGTGATAAAAAATAGAAATATAATTGGGGCGTGCTGTTTGAGAGAGACAGTAGCTGCAATGCTGAGCATAGCAGTGAGCACGGATGCCTCAAAGCAACTGGGCACTACAGTGACCCAGCAGCTCACTGCCAGGCAAGCTGAGCATGCACAGGCCACTTTCCAGCTCTGTGTTCAGCTCAGACTCTGCCTCACAGGAGACTGAAAGCCCTGACCCTCAAGAACTGCAAGCTCTGAATCCCAAATTTATCTACAGCCGCACTAACACAGATTATCTGCCCTGTTGTGGCTGAGCGCGTGCCAGAAAACCTCAAGTGCGAGAATACTGGGATATCTTGGAAGTTGGTCCAAAAATACAAACTGGTTACCCTTTTCCTACAGAATCCAACAGCTGTAAAGGATGACTTAAGAAGTGTTCGAAGCATGGATCAATATCTGAAGCTTGATATGCCCTTGTGATTATCTTGCTTTCCTTTACTCATCTGCTCTTTTTAATCACACACTCCAAGCAAAGCTTCGCTTCTACAGCGGGGAGGCTTCGGCTCCTTGCTGTATTGGGGAGTTATGGAGCTGCAAGGAAATTTTAACAGAAATGCCATAGCATGGCATAGAGGCAAGAAAAAAAGCTAATCAAGACACCACATCTGAGATGAAAAGTTACTGATCCTAAAAGAGAAAGTAAGTCAGGAAAGTTACTCTTTAACATTCTCTTTGATCTGTGTATGAATTCTCCATTTAATTTGCTTAAGCTTGAAAAAGGTGGACAAGGAAGAAAAGACATTTTTATGAGAAAAATGATTTCACAGCAAACTCACTTCATTTGAGACTTCTGAAAAGGCATTAACTTATATAGAACTATCTTCTAGACTTTTCCCACAGTTCAACATAAGGTGAAAAAAAAAAAATTAAATTTAAATCATCATGTTGTAAAGGAGACACGTCTCACTAAAGGTGAAAACCTTTTGCATAAGATAACCAATTTAAACCATACAACTGAAAAATTTACACTTAATATTTGCTCTGTATTTATGACTTTTGAAACATACAGATAACTGATGTGAAATATAGACTGATATGAAACAATAATAACGTGGACTCCTTGAGACATACTGAAAAATGCTATATAATAGACCTGCATAGTGTGTAATGCTGTCCAGAGGATTTTCAATGGCACATTGAGACAGCAGCTTCACAAACAGCCTGTAGGTCAGAGGATTTGGATGTCTGCCTAGGGAGGCACTGGGGTGACCCCCCCTTTATTGCATGCACCCAAGCCTGTGCCACACAGCTTTGGGATTGAGAAAGGGATTTGAGAATGACAATAAGGTCCCTCTAGCTTCTCCAGCTCTCTGCTTTCTTGCACAGAGACCCTGGAAACACCACATTTCTCACTGTGCCACCATTGGCCCTGGGGCACTGGTCAGCATCACGAGGGAGGGTGGCTTTCTGCCCTAGAGACTAAGAAGTCACCACAGAGCGTTTGTGCTTTCTCCTGGCCAGTTTCCTCCCACTTGGCTGACTCCTCAGGTGGGAGAAATGAGGTGTGGTGAGGAATAGACCACCCACGGTGGGGCAGGCCCCTGACACCATCCCAACATCGTTCACCAGCTACCCCCAGTGCATTGCAGAAGCATTAACTGCCTGCAGCTGGGGTGCTCAGCTCTCTTTTACTGCACATCTCTACAGAGGAGACAACCGACCTGATCTTGTCGACTGTTTCGTCAAATATCCCTTCTACGGCCTAATGCCAGCACAAATGCTGCTATGAACATTAGAGAGGTATAATTTGATCCTCAAAGCCCCTTGATCCGTTTCCCTCCTTCAGCCTTGCAGATAAAGAGTGCATCACGAGGTGCAGTTTTTTCAGAGGAGACAGTAAAAGCTGGTCCCATGGTCGCATTAAATGTCCCTGGGTGCCTCTTGTTAGGCGAGAATAAGGACTTTTTTGTGCTTTCTTCAGCCAAGTGCTTTCCTCCCAGGGTGATGTACTAAGTACCTGCCAGCTGTTTTACATTTGACAGAGGGAGCTGAATGCTTTTTTTTTTTGCAATGAAGGCCATTACATACATGTAAGCCATTAATTCAAAGACAAACAGGCACTTCTTTGATGGAGAGATGTGAGTCTGTGAGGCAGAAACGGGTTAATAAATGTGAAAATGAATCTCCTAAGGATAATGTGCCACTGTCAAATAGCAAAACAGCTGAAGCACAGTTCTGACATCTCCTCAGGACACAAGATATTCTCATAAAACGTGGGCAGGGAAGAAACATTTGATGTCTGGCCCTACCATTTGTATTTTTAGAAGGCTACACAACAATACTCCGACACCCCGAGGTATCTAATGGTTCAACAGTCCTGTACAGTAGGTTCTGCCTCCTTTCTAAGGCACACAAATCCATAAACCTTCACTGACCTGTAGTGTCACTGTGCTCCTGCCTGCAGCCCTTTTTTTTTGCTGCGTTAGAAAGCCTGACGAGACTGCTTATTGAATTTCTTCCTTTCAACATCAAAGATACCAGCCATGCTCTCCAATTATTTAATAGATTCTGCTACAGTGGAGATCACTGATTCATTTTCACTAGAGATATCCAGCCATTGTAAAGAGCAATTACATATAATAACAGCCTAGCTGTTCTCAAACATTCTTTTATAAAACACATAGTCCAGTGATTACCAAGACGGGCAATGATCTGATATTGATAATAAAACTTAATGTCTTTGGTGCTAGTTTTACCAAACTATCAATGGTTTTGCTCTGCAGACCCCAGCGCTCCAAATGCAGCAGGAATATTTGGACTGCCTTTTGCTTTAACTGTTAAATATTTAAAGAGCATGGTCATGCTCTTTAAGCCTCACAGAAAGGTGCCTCTGATTCAGCTTTTTGCTGCTTGGCAGTGCTGTCTGGGGGAATGACACAGGGAGACAGGAGATGCTGAGTTCTAAAGCCAGTTCTGTTGCTGGGCAGCCTGGAGCAAGATGCTTTGTCTCAGTCTCCCCAGCTGTAAAACGTTCCTACTTAAATGTGCACGGGGGCTGAAGATCAATTTGTTAATGGCTGTGCATTAGCACCATGCACAGCCCTTTGTCCTAAAAGTACTAACCCTTCTTGCCCTTATTCGCAGATGACTTTCCAGACTAACAGATTAAAGTATTCTTTATCTAAAACTTTCCCTGAGATAAAAACCTCGGTGATAGCTACTTACTGAGCCTCATCTCTCTGTGGTTCTGAGGTGGCAAGTCCTAGACTTGAAGTACAAACTTTTTCTAACCCTTCCTTTTACAGCTGTGATAAAACCAGAAGCAAAATTAGAAGAGCGAGGTTGGCAGTGCCCGCTTGACCTTGAAGCGTAAATTGTGAAGAGCAAAATGAGAGCATCCACCTTCTCCAGACTCTTTTTGAACCTAACCAGCTGACAAAGGCCACAGTGATGAAGATAATCACTGTCTCGAGCAGATGTTATATCCCCATCGATGGATGGCAGCAGTATGTGTAAAGTTCCCCGCCCTAGAAAGCTATTATGTCCACAGGCAGTTCTCATGCATTTCCAAAAAGCCTTTATTTTAGCTAGACAACGTGGTCCCCTATCTTTTATATCTCGTCCATTCTCACCCGTAGGGCTACACTAGATACAAGTTTCCCTTGGCATGTTCTCTTTTTCTGCCTTACAAATCACCTTCAGGCCAGCTGTAGCAATTTGCCTGTTAGGCAGGACACGAGCACTGCTGCTGCTGGAACAGGGATTGCAGCTACCACAGAGCCTGCCCACAGCAAATCCTAGGGGGCCACACACCGTAAGGACGACATGCTTATGCATGAAATAAATTTACATAGGGCACTCCGACTGCCTAAAGCATGAATCATTCATTCCACCCCCTGGATATGGAAACTGCTGGACCTCTCTTTTCAGAATTTACCAGGCTGAAGCCTTAAGGTGACAAGTTGACTGAAAGGCAGCAAATACACTCAAGTACATGTCAGCAGAGAGTAAAGAACGAGCACTCTCCTGAGAAGAGAGGGTGGGTGGGTGCAATTATTCTGCCACAGGAGCTCAGATCTTGCACTCAGACCAGAACCCCACACAGTCTGCATGCCAAGTTATCCTGTGGGTCTAGGCTGAAGCGGGTCCAGTATTTCAGGAAGCCACAGCATGGGGGGGCTGATGCATCCTATTCTACCTCTGAAATCAGCAAGAATTTGGGGCGGGGGGGGGGGGTATTCAGAAATGCAATATGGCTGTGCAATTTTTTTTTTCAGACTTGAATCCCACAGACCAAGGGGAATATAGCTGTGAGCAGCAGACACCAATCCCTGTGCGGGGACTTGTGGGGTCAGGGACTCTGCAGTGCTCCAGGAGAAGCACGGCTCACCTCTGTCACCCCAAGTTTCAGCAAAGTAACCGGCTTAGTTTGCCTCCTACTATCAACTGCTCCAGCTCTGACTTATAATTGGAATTCATATCCTGCAAAAGCCAGAGCCTGCAGCTATCAGATACAGCAAATTATTCAGCATAAACAAGCATAAGCTGCACTGGTTTTCATGTTGCCCGTTTCCCACTCCTCCCAGTCGCTCACGAGCACTCTGTGGGCACAGAGGAGCACATGTGGAACAGCCACAGTAGCTGGGGCTGGGAAGGAATTCTTCTTGTCCACATAGCCTCTCTACTTCTTATTCCAATGCCACATCCATTCTTTTCCCACACCAGGCATCTGTGAGACTTCGTTAATATACCACCTGAAATCTATTGTCATCTAACATTCAAAACATGACTGTAAAGGGTTTATTATTGTCATACTTTCAGATTACTTTAACTTTAGGAGCAGTGCTTCTTTCCTCTTCATTTTTCCTAGCAATATACACTGCTTCTCTTCCCTGTAAGGTGAAAGATCTATAGACTGCTAGTTGTCAGTGCTTGCAAGTAGCCATTTAAAAGCAGATATTTTTTGTCAGCATTTTTATTTGTGAAGCTTCTATGACAGATTTGGAAATTGAAGCCCTTGATTTATCTCCAGGCTGAAAACTAGACAGAGGCAAGGACACCATGAGCCTTAGGAATGAAATTACAAACATGTCATTACCTCCTTTAATCTGCTCTTGTTTCTGTGAAATTGCTCCAGACAACCCCAAAAATCCATTTGCTTTTACAATAAAAAAAATGCTCATTTCAGGCTATTTTCCACCCATATTATTTGAGGCCTCTCACTGTTCCTTTGTGTAAAAACAAAGGCTAGTAAATACACTTCTTTTTGACTTGTGTAGGAGCTAAGCTAACAGACCTAACCAAAATACAAAACAGTCATGTCTAAAATCACCATCCCCCTCCCTCTTTCTTTTTTTTTTTTTTTTTTTATTTATTAAATCTTGTTTGCCTCACAGAAGAAAATGGTTTGATAGTGAGTCACACTAGAACTCAGTTCAGGCCACATTTGGCATAACATCACATCTGGCACCCTGAAACCGTGACTGACAGAGTCTGATCAAGATTCACATGATGGGAATAGCAGGGGTGAGAGGCATGGGAGGAACTATAGTGAGAAAGTGGCAAAAAGCCCAGATCCCATTTGTCTGCTCAAGCATTTCTATTAGCTCTTATTTTTCCACTGTACTACAGGCCTACGCAGAAAATAAAAGAATTAGTTTGTGCTGTTACCCATGTGACAGCATCCATGGGTGACTGAAAAGGCTCTGCTGTGATAAGAAGGGTCTGAGTGGGGGTGCAAATGGATGTATAAAAGAGCCCCTTTCCTGAGCCAGTCCCTAAGTTGATGCTGGCACTAGTGGCAACTCCCAAGGGGCAAATTGCAGCTGCCTCAGCTGGGTGTATAAAACTCCCTTCTGGGCTGGCTGGTGTGTTTCCTATGTGAGAAATACTCCGTTCATCCTTAAACTATTCACCATTGAGACAGTCACCCAGTGCCAAGAGAATGGATGGCCATGTGCTTTGTATGTTTTACTGAGGTGGAGAATGATTGGCAGGCCACATTTGGTCTCAAAAATCAGACAGAAAACAGCAGCAACACTGCCTTCACATCTGACATAGATCTAACTGGGTAAAGAACTCACCTGCTGTGGAAAAATCTCATTTTGCTTCAGATCTGGGAGAAGGCCACTCTGCCTGTTGTAATCCCAGCCTATATCTTCCAGCTCCTGCACCACTACCACACAGCTGAAACAAAGCTGTGCTGGCAAGGAGGAGGAATGTGTTCTTCCCTTTCTTTCTGAGGAGATTTGACTTTGCAAAAGAATGGGTTAGGTCCCTAGCTGTTAGCCTCAAGAGTTATTTTCATCACCATTGCCCCAGTAAAATTGTGATCTTATTCTTCTGAGAGCTGGCAGGGGTGACAAGCAAACCCTGAAGCAAACGTGGGCATCTCTGCAGCCATATCACTTTACAGAAGAGCACTCGTGGCAGAGCTGAGAACACTGACACCAGGGACCATACAACCCCATTACCCTTCCAGGTAGATCTGCTGTTTGACCTGGTTTCTGGAAAAGATTCA
The DNA here is from genome assembly GCF_020740725.1 of Corvus hawaiiensis. Taxonomy (NCBI): domain Eukaryota; kingdom Metazoa; phylum Chordata; class Aves; order Passeriformes; family Corvidae; genus Corvus; species Corvus hawaiiensis. The sequence continues at coordinate 6,536,097 of NC_063214.1, forward strand.
GGTAACAGGTTCCAGTACTAAGCCCAAAAGAATAGCTGATTTATTACACACTCAACTAACTTGGCAAAGCGTCATAAAAGGGTGAAAGTTCAGAAATACTTTTTTGCGAGCATTTCCTGCTATCCAGCTCTCCACAACTATTTTAAATGTATCTCTTTTCAGTGGGCTAAGGATCTACAGCCTAGACACCCAGAACCATGCCCTAGACATCCACACACATTTAAAGCAGAGCTCTGGACTCTGCTGTGGCAGAGAGGCACTAAAGGTTAGATATCAAAACACACGATTTCCATCCTTAAGCCCCTTTACCAATCCACCTCTTTGTTCTCAGATTCCTCTCTGTGACATGAAATCACTACCCACCCTTTATCACAGGCCTCCTAGGAGAATAAAAGCAGTAATCGCCAAGAAAATTCAGATGCTGTGCTGAATAAAGGTTACTGATACTCACTGCCATGCTGCTGTTGTCTGCTTTCAGAAGAAGGAGCTGGAAGCTGGGGGGAACAGCAGCTAAGCATGAGGGGGCTCTAGGCAGAGGTAAGAAATAGGCAATCTAATGTCCTCTATTCTCCCACACCCACTAAGGAATCAGTGAAATGGCCACAGCTGAGGTCAATGATAGCCAGGTGCCAGACACCACTAGGGCAAAACCACAGCTGTGTGTCCTGAGCAGAGAAGAAAATCAGCCTTGTGAGAAAGTAATCGGCAAAACCTGTGTGCAGGGGACAGAGCAACGGGCCTTACCAGAGGAGAGAAAAGGTGTCTCCCCGTTTTAAAAAATAACACTGTTGTCAGGAGGTCAAGCTTCTTCTGGGAACTCAAGTCTCTGATGGAATCATCAGAGGAAAAAAAAGAAAAGTAATATTTAATCATCAAGGAGTAACAAAAGCCACGTTGTCATTAGCCACGAGCCACCTTAATCATGATTCCTTTTGTTAAGTACTCAGGCTGCAAATTGCCTTCCCACGTAACTTCTGTCATTGTGATATCTTTGTGATGATTGTAAAAATTTGCTTCATAGCTTGACCATAAAAAAGCATAATTCTAGCTGTAAATTACTGTTTACGTCTTTCATTTATGACATATATAGTCTTTATTGCACAATATGATTAGTTTTGCATATTAACTATGTGGGGGCATTTTCCTGTGGGCACGTGATTTTATCATTTATATGGCATTTCACATTATTTGGGGACAGGTAAATTTAAAACACTTTGTTGCATAATCTCCATTTTGGAAGAGATCTTTTGAGATAAACACATCAGACATCAGTGCTTGGTTCTAAAATTAAATCTTCATCTGCTTAAATGTGTGGGTTATGAGTGCAGCAGAACCATTTACATGTCAGTGAGATGAGAATCAATTCCACAGAATGGAAAGATTACTTAATCTGAGATATATTTTCTTGTTTTAGAACTTGTGATTGACAGACTACCTTATTATTCTTCCTTTTTTTCTTAACTTTAAGAATATCTAATGAAATTAATCACAGCCTGGAGGACACAGTTTGAAACCTGCTAGGAATTATATATGTCAGTGCAAGCTTTACAACTCACTTGGACTAATTTGCTGCTGGCAAATATATCATTGTCACACACTTCTGTAAACTTTGCATTTGCAATCTTTTGAACTGACCACACAAGCTGAAGCACTACTTTTCAAGTCTTGTGTGTGTGATAGAAGTGTTGATGCAGAGTTTCTAACTTGGAAGTAGCTCCAATAAGGATGTGTTGTTACAATCCCATGTCTTATAATAAGTTGTTTAGTCCATATCAGAGCACAGACAGAGTAGAAAACAATAATTTTGCTATTTTTAAATAAAGCACAGAACAGTGCTTTAGTGTTAAAGTCGAAAACCAGAGAAATTTGTCTGTACAGGAACTTGTACTTTATGCAACCAGGTTGTACCTCAGTATCAGACAATATCTTTAAATCATTAATATTATTAATTAACTCACACAAGAATTCATCTTTCTTGAATGGAAAAAGAGGGTTGCATTACACTATACCCAGACTACACATACATTTTATAAAAGCAGCAAAAGCTGGAGGGAAGTCTCCAGTAGCTTTTGTCTCTTCAGTTCCTGTCACTACTGTCAGTTCCCTGTAAGTTACTGACTTCTATTTGAAACTAATACCAGGAGGAAATATCTATGCTGCTAAAAATCCTGCACTAAAGCAAAACCTTAATTACAACCTCCTATTCTCTTGAGTCAAGTTACTGACACGTCTGACTGTCACACAGCCCATCTGTTTGCAAAGTTGTTTTGCTTTGCATTGCTGAAGACATGGAATACATGGGAGCAGGAGCCGAGTTGTCCTGCGGAGAACATGCTTTCCCAGTGTCAGGATTCAGAGATGCCTGCTTGTTTCCTGACTATGCACTGCCACTCCAGCTCCAACAGGCATCTGAGCCGGGTTTCTTAACAAATTCAGTAGATCCTGCTGAATTCAGTTTCTTTCTACATCGGTGCCTGCCACAGACATTTTCTCCCCTGAGACCACAGAAGTGCAAATCTAATGGGATTTCTAATACAAGTTAAACTAACATATTAGTAAGAGGCAAAGGCTAATTTTTAACATGACAATCATTGAAGCACTTTAAAAATGTGCCTTGAATATTACCTTCATTTCATACATGGAAAACATGGAACAGATACGAGACTTGCTCAAAAGGCAGTAAAACCCAGGTAACCTGATATTGATTTTGCTCCTATCAGCTGAAGGGATTTGGGGAAAAGAACACCCTCTAAAATAATTCCTCCTGACCCAAACATGTTGACAACATAATATATTTACACTGACAAAGAGAGAGTCAGAGACAAAAGGTGCCTAGGGATTTGAATAAATATATTTAGAGATATCAGTACATATATATATATATATATATCTATATATATATCTCAAATATAATTGGAGATCAGTTCAGCTGAAGGTCTGTATTCTCTAGCCATGTTGTTAAAGGACTTTTGGTTGACAAGAAGCACAGGCACACTGTAGGAGAGGCAAACCTTGGCCTCACTCATCACAGATCAAGTACCATCTGAGATGCTGGTTTGTAAGATGTGTTTCAACTTTCTAATTCATTACAGTAGGAGGTGTTAAGAAACCCAGGTATTTCCAGACTGTGTTTAAAAAAGCAAACAAATAAAGCAAAACTTTGCCTACTGCTTAAACTCTTCTTTCTTACCCTTTTTCTTGATTTTTTTTCCCTCTTTTGATTATCAGAACTTCCCTAAAGAATGTTACCTTGGACAAATAAATTTAGAAAAGAATAGGGAATTCCAAGTAACTAAGGGATCATCTCCAGAAATTTTTAAAAATTTTTATTAGTATTTTTCAATCAGTTCATGGGAAAAGGAGTCTTCTGGTGAGAAATGATTTGCAAAGGAACTTTTTGCTCAGCAGTCTTACAGAGACACTTTTGCTTTTAGTTTAAAGCCTGGTTCTCCACTGAGGAAATGCTGCTGTAATCCTGTAGCAGCCAGATGAAACTGCTAGATCAGCCCCATAAAAAAAAACTTTAGCTGGTTCTTGGTGCCAGCTCTGTACCAGCAAAGGAGTTGTTTTTTCACAGCAAGCTGAGCACTAGAGTGAGTGTTTAGCCAGCAAGGAGCAAGGGGATGTGGGTTAGTCACACTCTACCGGGGGCTCTGCTTCTTTAGAAATCAGTCATTTGCATTTCTTGCAGCTTAGCGCAGCTACTGAAGGCAGCTGTGCCCAGTGAATTTTATGAGGACATTTAATTCCCAGGCCTTTCCCTGCAGGCCCACATTTCACTAACATAACAACTTCTTAGGAATATCTGCTCATGGTTTTCCCTTGTCATATTTGACAAATCCTCCTGTAGCCCATCACAAAAAAAACCCCCCACCCTGCTTTCCCGTGGCTTCTGGTAAATATATAGGCCTTCAGAGAAAACAAACAACTAAACACCAAGGCCCTCCATTATTTTCAGATTTTTTTTTCTGTCCAGCTGTAATTGCACATTTTCTAACTCGAAGCATGGGGAATTCACTACCAGTATATGACTGTGCCAGACACTCATCCTTCCCAATATCCTCCCACTCCAATTTCTATGCGTTAGCTTAGAAACAAGAGTTGTCCCTGCTTCTTGGGAGAGGTCAGTGCATTAACATACTACTGGTTTTTACAAAGGCTAGATGAGGTCTCAGTCAGTACTGTAACACTTCACACATTTTTTTTTGGACATCTCTGATGCTGCCTAATGAGAACTTTGGCATAAGCGGTTATTCAAAGGGGGAAAAAAAGGAAAAGCAATGAGGAAAAAAAAAAAAAAAGCTGAAATAAACCTTTCTTCATTCCTTGCTCCAGCATGACACTACACTCAACACTTTGCAAAAACAATAATTGGGTTCTATGCTTAAGTGAATCCAGATGAATCAGGAGTAATTTCACAGAGGTCTGGGAGAGTTAGGCTTATTTTAAACTGAAATAGCTTTGGTATAACTCAGCCTTATTTCTATGGTTCTCAGTTTCACCTTGTTTCATAGGTGATGTCTGCCAAATCACTGTTGGTCATTAGAAAAACTAAAACCATAAATTAGCTGGCTCGTTAGGGATATAGGGCAGCAAGGGCTTTCCTTTATCTTCTTCTATAATGATCCCTGTTTCTACAGAGTACTTCATTTCCATTTGCAAGAGAATTTCATGGTTTGTACAATGAACTCTGCAGCTCATGAAACTCTGACAATGGTCTTCACTCCTTTCTTTTGGTTAATTGTAACAAATTTCATTGGCTGGTTATAAAGGAGATTATTTCGGGGAAGAAAATTCCTGCCCAAGGTACAGAAGGAGGTGAGAGATTTCCAAGTTTTGTCTCTTGAGCTTATTAATAATGCATCAAGGTTTAGCCTCTTTCAGTATGAATTTAACGAGGGCTTTTAGAGTTCCTTTTAGCCATGGAGGAGTGAGAATGCCACTGCCATTGTCAGAGAGTAACTGTCTGTCATTCTTTTCTGCAAGCACCCAAGTAAGTGGGTGGCAGCTGGTGACAAGGGCTATGACTGCACTTGCCATTTTCTTGTGATAGCTGGAGCAGATCTTTGGCCTGAAGCAATTGCTGCTGACTTCCTTATGTATCCAGTATGGCTTTGAGAGGGGAGTTATGCAGATGTAAATATTTATATAAAATATTCCCATTCCAATTGAAGCTGCTGGTGTCTTTTTACCCCAAAAGAGTAGGGAATGCTTTAGATCATGTCATCATTTCCCATTAGTTATGGGGAGGGGGTCTCTGGCGGCTACAGGAACCTCAAGCTATTGCCTTCTACCTTATTGTCTCCTACAGATTTTATGCTCAAGGTGTTGCCTGTAGGCAATCTGCTCTCTCCTGGGCTCCTGAGTTCAGTCTGGGTTTTTAGCAGTACCCTTTGATCAGCTCCAAGGCCGCCTGTGAGTGACAGTGGAAGTCCTTTCTGTTGGGTATCTGATGTGATGCCTCCTCAGTGCCAGCTCTGGGGACTTAGGGCATCTCAGCAGTGTCAAAGTGACACTCTCTCAGTCTGCCATCATCTTCTTTCAGAGGCCTTTTTCTCTCTCTGACTTTGCTTTGAAATTTCTTTCATTTCCTCCCTGAACCCTTAACAGTTTTTGCAGTCTTATCTGAATCTTTAGCTATGCTACCCTTCTTTAATTGTGACCCTCACATTCATAATTTGTTAGACTTTCAGTGCTGGGAGAGGTATTGCAGCATTCCCTCCTGGCAACACCTTTCTTTTTCTCACTTTTGTTGTATTTATCATTCCTCTCCACCCCACCCTATATAATTCTCTTCCCTCTATTCCTAGTTCCTTACAAGATCAGTTTTTGTGAGCTTTGAACATTAAAGGGAAATATCATTTTGTCTTGTTTTGCCCTACAAAAGGGCAAGATGATCATGAGTCCTTTCTTGAATGAAAACACAGATTCAACGTCACAGGGGCATTGAAAAAAGCTTTGCTATATCCCTCCCATTTTGAAGGAAATAAAGAATGGTGTTGGCAGAGAAAAGTGTATGATTTGGTGGTCAATAAATGCCCTGATCTGATGCTTCTGCTGACACACATGCTCTGCCAAACTGCAGCACAGCCAAAAACACCCATCAGATTCCTTCCCACCCTCGGTTCAGAAAACAGCACCTTCAGGAACTGATGCTGAATTTCTCTCCCACTTCAGTGGATACTGCCTAGCTCCACTGAGTACAGCGAGAAAATCCATGTTTTCCACCACCCACTTTTTATACATTATGGCTTCCCTTAGAAAGTCTCAATATGCTTTTTGCTGAAAAACTTACAACCAAACTTGTTGATCAGTGAGCAAACTTAGTTTGCCTGTGCCACACAAAGCATCACTAGCAGCTGTGCAGGTATAAAACAAATATGAAACAGAGGAAGCTGTGCCCTAGGAGATTGTAGTAGTTATAAAATCATGAGCTTGGAGTAGCAGAGAACGCAGAAGTTATCTACCAGGGCAAGGAAACGGCATAGAAAAGTACAGGAAGTGCTGTGCTTGTGTGTGTGCACTTTTCTGTGCAGCTGTGCCTGTTGTTTATGAGCTCATCAACTTGAAAAATAAACCCCCTAACTTAGAGCCCACCACTAATTTCATGCAGAGCCAGAAGAAGACCTTGCATTCATATTTCAGTAATTGGAGCTGTTCAGTCCCACAGGATTAATCCTCTCATGCATCACCTTCAGTTTCCCTGTGCTGACAAGACTTGGTCAGAGGCACTGAAATCCCATGCTACCTGCATGAAGAGGGCACCAGCCTCAACTGTGTCCAGGTAAATAAAATTTAGGAGTCAGTCTGCTCCCAGGGAATGCCAAAACCAGGCTCCAAACTGACACAGAGGCATTGCCACGCTCCCAGCAGAAGGATTGCTACCCTCCTCTCCAGCAGCAGCTATGGCTTTTTACCACCTTCAGGCAATAAATCAATGTGAAGGTGCTGGCAGCAATTAATCTGTGCCACCTCTCAGGTGGGTTAGAGCCATGCAGTAGAGCTGGCCATGAGGAGTATCCTCATGCACCCTCAAAGGCGTGGAAAACTTGGATGCATCTTCTCATTAATAAACAAGCTCAGCTTGCTTCCCACAGCCTACATCAGCTTTTTGGAGTTAATTCCAAGGTCCTGGACTTTACTTTAAAGGCCTGATTTGAGTATAGTTAAAAGTCTTGGTAGAGATAATACATGTAGACCATCATTAAGAAAATAATTCCTCTATCCCACTGAAGGTTTTACAGGGAAAATTTTCTAAAACTGCAACATTGAATCTCACAGGAAGAAGGAATGATCACAAACTGCATTGGTCTCATCTTCAAGTACAAAGTGCTTTTTAAAATCTGAACTTCTTACATAAACATTGGGGAAATATGAAAATAGATAAATAAATAAAAAGTTAAACCACAATGCTTCATTGCACAGACATTCCTTCATGGGGTGTGGATGACAAAATAAATATGACCGCTCTTAGTCATGTCGCTTACTGATGTTCTGGAGGGTAAGCTCATCCCGTGTGAGTGAGTGCAATATAATGATGTACTTTAAATGGATCACATCATGGTATATGTGCTTTTGCTCTGAGGTTACCATTAGATGCTCCAGAAAAAAACGAAAATGCACTGTACAAATTACAGAATTATTTAAAATATTTTATTTGTCCTGAGACAGCGCTGGCTAGTGCCATGATACAGGACTAAAAGCCCTTGCAAATGGTATTTTTTTTCATTTCTGTTGCTTGCACTTTCTATCTTACTTTATCTGTCAAGATTCAAATTCTGATTTTCTTCTATCTTCTTTTATTTGTCTTTTATAAATTCCCACCTCTAAGTTCAATCAACTCAAAGTCCTTGAAGCGGGAAGCACTGCTTGTTTTCCAGGTGATGGCATCAACGTTTGGGAAGGTGTTTCTCGCTGTTCAGTGGCTTTGTGAATCTCCTGGTTGGATCAGTTTCTTTTTGCATCTCTAGCCGTGAATACAGGTTGAAAAGAAGAGCAACAGACTCCCCCCTTGGTCCTACACCTAGAGAGGCACCAACCTGTCTCCCATGTTCCTGTCAGGCGCAGTTTTCCTCCTCTCTCTGCCCCCTCTTTCATCCATCCAGCTGGCACGGCCCGGAGGATGTTCTCCCCCTCAATACTTCAAGCAGGGATGGTTGCTATCCTCACCAGCTGACATCAGTGCTAATTTCCTGTAAGTTGCCACAGAATAAAGGCGAGGCGTCTTTCTAAAAAATCTTTCCGGCTTGCTTAAAAACACTCTCTGTCTTCTTTTCTTCCTGTGTGCAGCTTGCAGAATCAATAAGGCCCCAGCCTCTTAGCCCTGAGCAGCAGAGAAGCTATTGCTGCAAACTCAGCAGGAGGAAGAGCTAGAGCAAGCAAGGAGCCCAGAGATAATCAAAAGTGCTCTCCCATGGCTCAGGATGTTGCCAAGTGCTTGGAGCAGGACCAGAAGGCAACACACTATGACTCTTTGTCAAGCAAGGAATCATCTTCATTATCCCCACTTAATTATCTCTGAATTTCACTAATTGCACTTTACCTTTACCTTACACTTACCAAAAGGGCTGGGCCAAGTGTTACTCTATAACACTGCTTTTGAAAACCTCTGTGTATCTTCATGCAGGTGCCTGATTGCTAAAAGGGGCAAGCAGCCCCTCTTACACATCAGTGTTAAACGTGCATAATACCATGGCAAGATGGTACAGAGACTCTGTATTCAATGAAATTATTCTCAGTATTCTCAGTATTCAGTGAAATTTCAGGGGGCCTTTATAGTTTAAAACAAACCCTGTTTGTTTCCCCTTTTGAAAACAGACAACCAAAAAAAACCCCACAAAACCCCAAACCAAAAAATCAACCAAACCAAACACCAACCAAATCAAACCAAAAACCCACAGAAAAATGGACTCTCATCATTTATTACTACGGAAAGTGGGAAAGAGGGCAGGTATTTTGTTGGCTGCTGATGAAAAAAATCTGTTAGCAGCATTTACAGATTTAGGACTATTTTTTTAAGGGAACCATGTGAGTGACATACCAGGTTAAAGTGATAACTGTAAGAATCTACTCTCAACCACGGAAAGGCACAGAGCAAAGTGCAGTTACCTCTGGGTAAATTTTTGGCTGGTGACAGAAACCAGGACAGTACTAAATTACAGCTTGAATGCAGAAAACTATTAATCCAGGGGTGGATTTCATCATTTGCTGGACTGTGTCATTCTCTGGATTGTGTCATTTTGCTTGGGTACACTGTAGATTTCCAGCATACTTTGCCATAAAAATCATGGGCATGCAACTGAGGATAATGTGAAAACCTGCACTGTTGATATATTTAAAAAGCTTCTTATTGCACTTGAAAAATTGTTGAAGATAACATATTTTGGTTAGCGAAAAGAAGCAATCAATATAAGAACAAATCCACTGAATCCAACAGGACTCTACACTTGTCCAATGTGTGCTTAGTTTAGGTCACAGGAAAATTCTGCCACCAGAGATATGCAAGAGCACTGTAAATCCTCTGCACAGAGGTACCAATCTGGGACTGGTTTCTTTTTCATAAACACAGACACACTCAGAATTTCCTCTTCCCTCTGACATTTGTCCCTCTCCCTTTGAGACTGGTGGCCTTCTTGCCCTTTACAACATCAACTCAAACATGGTAAGTGGTGCAGAAAACCTTGCATGAATTCTACAGCTCCTTCAAGAGGACTAATCCACCATTTAAGTCCCACAGGCTTAAATGCTTTTTCATCACTTGACCTCTTCATAAGGGTGAATTTCTCCTACAGTGAGGACAGCATCCAACAGCTCTTACTTTGTCAGTCAGAAGAAACTATAAAGCAATACACAATAAATAGCATATAAACATCAAATCAAAAGAATAGAGTTTGCAATTCTGTCTCAAAGATTATTTCCTTGGATTAATGTTTAGAATCTCAGAATTAATATTTCAAGAAGAGTATGACTGAAACAATTCTACAGCAAAATCTGCTCAGTGAACTCTCTGCATGTACAGCCACTGGTCTAAATCAACTCCACTGCCAAACTGGCAAGCACCGGGTAATAAGTAAAATGAATAGACAATTCAGAAATGTCCAACAGATAACTAAAATTGAAATTTTATTTTTTTTTCAATAATATTCATCAGACAATTTTCTGACAAGACTTTTCTGAAAGATGAAGTGCAAATGGGAACCCTGTAAGAATGTTTAGAAGAATTGTACATGACATTTTTAAGCGCCACCAAGTACACATTGAATACTTTGTAAGTATATAGGCATAGCAACATGCAAGTGTCATGTACCCAACATTACAATATGCATTTTGTCTGCTTAAAGTTACTAATGAGGAAATAAAATGAAATTGATGTGTCTTATCATCAGTGCAATATGTTTAATTCCCATGGATGTTTTTTTTTTTTTTTACAGGTTAGTGGTTGTATTTCTGAACCATTCAAATATATCCTTCTCAGGGCCATAAACTGCCAGTGTAAGAGCAAAGTACACCAGAGTTCCTAGGAGAATACACTTACACTGACCATGAATAGATGAAGTTGTTATAGTCCCTTCACAAATTATGCCTTATTATTTATTCTAGGAAACTTCCTGCTGAACTGAAGGGGTTTTGTAGTTATAAAATATCTGGGCTAAATGTAAAGGATGCACAAGGATTGCTTTATAATTCTTTTGAAAAAGAGCTAAATAGCAACTCAAACATGTGCATTAAGGACTTGAGCCTTGTTCTTTTGAAATCAATAGGCATACTGTACTCAATTTTGATGGAAGCAGGACATATATGAATCCAGTAATCCATGAGTTCACTCCCTTGGCTCACTGTTTTGGCATAAGCAGATGACTGTAGGTTATATTTGCATATTTCTATGACAGCTATATAGGGGTATAAGCAAATGTGCACTCACTGAAAAAGGACATGTGCAACTGCATATTTACTAACATTACTCAATATGCATAGAAAGGAGAGAAAGAGGAAATGATAAAGAAATCAGCCTAGCAATTAAAGACTATCCTCCTCTTTATAATCAACATAAAGAGTTGATGATCATCCTTATGATTTTCTTTACAAGTTACTACTTTAAAACCCTTCCCTTTAAACCTATTATAAAAACCCTTCAGTATTTCATTTTAGAACAAGACTGAGAAAATCAGTATGTTTAGAAGAAAATAGCATTGGTGATTTTCAGCACTATGCATAGGGGCAGGCTAAGGCTGTCTGTAGTTTGTGCTGAAACATGAGATCAGAGCTCACACATGAAACACTGCTGGCTTGACCCTGAACACAGGGAAAGTGCTAAAGTGCTGACTCCAACAGGCTTGGCTTTGCACCTGAAATCTTAAAAAAGTGAAGAAACAAAAACCCTTGAACTTTTCTTTAATACTAGCACAGACTGCTCCTTTTAGAGGAGATACTTTTCCTACCTCCTTTCCAATTAGACCGCTGCTTTTAGCCCAGCAGAGAATAAATGACATAAGACACAGGACGTGGAGGGCAGACCTACAGTAAACACAGAAGCCATGAAGAATTTTTTTAATTTTTTTTTTTTTTTTTCCCATCTACTGCAAGGCTCTGGAAGCCCCCAGAACTGTAGACCCATCAAATTGGCTTCACACCTTCTGTTTGATTGTGAGTACATTAAACATTGCTGAAGAAAATGAAGACAGCTTGGCAACAGGATGATTCCTAGATGCTGGAAGAATTCCCATAAGGGCTGCTGGAAGCGCACAAGGCTTGGAGCATCCTGAGGATGTGGAGTGATACAGAAGTGTGCTGTTCAACCATGTTTGTACCCTTATTTTCTCCTGAGTTAAAAGAAGTGCAGAGTGCTGGGTAAGATTCCTTGATAGCAAGAAGGAACTGTGCTAGCTTCTATTAATGCCAAGTAAACAACTCCCATGTGTTTTAGAGGCCCTAGGTCCACCCTGAAAAACCCTGTAGGAAGTCCTACTCTCAAAAGAGTTTCTAGTCTGTTCCGTTGACATCAAAGGCTTCTCTATTAATTTAATTTTCTCCTGCTGTTTGCAATAGTCCTTCTCTGCTCCCCATGCATTGAGTGTTTTTAATGTAAACATGCCCTGGCAATATTACATTTAAATAAGTAGGAGGACAAGTCAGGATATCTCAACAGTATTGATACTGCATATTTGATTCAAAAGCTTGCATGTGCTTTTTAAAGTTTCTCTTCATACGTGCATGCCTTACTAGGAAGAATTGTGTTGCAGTTGGATTGCACATCATTATCTAGAGCTGACTAAATATTGATGTGTTATAGCAGTTTATTTTTAAGCTTTTTGGGATGAATCCCCAGCCAGTGTAAATTGGCCCACATTTAAGGCAACAGAGTGAAGCTGATTTATACCAGCTGAGGCTGTGTCCTTATGCCCTGTTAAAAGCTAAAACTATACAGGGCAAGAATTACGAACCCAGGCAACACTTTTACCTATTTTTAACAGAAAAAAAAAAAAAAAAAGTAATCTCATTTCAAGACTAAAGCAAAGTTTCAATAGTATTTAAAATGCATACAAATATCTCATAGCTAGTATTTAGACTAAGAGGTAGATGTCATATTCTAGGAATAGTATAGTGTGGAATAATGCTAATGGCAGTTGCTAAGTACATTTATTTGCCTGTTACACAGGACACAAAGGAGGGTGATACCAATGGCAACCACAAGAAGGCTTACAAAATTCTTGTCTTCTTTTGCTATTCTATGTTATCTGTCTTTCGGTGCATTTCTTCTGGAAGGGCAGGATGGAAAAGTGTCAAGAAGTAAAAAGATCTATAATACAAAACTTTATGTTTACAAAAATTAGCTTTTATCATTAAAGGCATCCTCTGTACTGTAATGGAAGCATTTTGTACTTACAATTTAAGATTACCTGGTGTTACTGAGCAAGTAGTGGAAATTCCAGGTGAGGTGATTCAGCAAAATAGGGGTCAGAAGAATGCAGCTCTCTCTCTCTCTCTCTCTTTCTCTCTGTTGTTCATGCTAAAAATACCAGGGCATATGGCAGCATATTTCAGCATCTTAACATACTAGGCTCCCTTGAGGACAGAAAAAAAGATGAAACTTGTGCTGTTGAGCCAGAAATAAGATTACAGAACAGTGTTGCCAGACATTCAGAGTGCTGGCAGCAAAGCCGTTAGAGGAGTCAGTGTCTTACTTTGCCTAAAGGTGTTTTAGTGGTATTTAATGGTGCTCCAAGAAATGGAAAGCAAAGCTGGTGAGAATGAGGAGCAGTATAAGCATTTTAAAAATTAGTTGTCATTGCAGGTAGAGGAATTACACATATTGCATTAGGATATCCACTGCTTGTACATGTACCTTCCACTTTTCCCTTGTGACTGTTAGGGGTCACCCCCTGCTTGAAATAATCAAAATGCATATTATAATTACACGGTTTTCCAATATCCAAACACAGCAAGTACAAGATACTTACATGTAAGTACACTGTATTTACCTATATTTTTGCATAGTTTTTAGTGTGTACTTTGTGCCACTTAATAAAAAGCATTACTCATCATTTTTGTCGTTGCTTTTTTTCTTTATTAGAGAGCTTGTTCAATTAGAGTTTGAGTAGCTGGGCTTTTTGGTATGTTCATCACAGATTACCAGTTCCTAGGAGTGTAGAGATTAGACATTTGAGGAGTCTGGGTAAGTGGTGGGGGAAGCTGCAGTGTGAACATGAAAGTTTTAAATCACCTCCTTAATTAAGAAACGCAATATCAGATTTCATGATGCTAATTTAATAAACTTACCTTTAATTTGAATGGAATTCTAAAGGTAAGAAGTCCATTTTCCTTTTGGTAACACTTTACAATAAGTGGCACTAAATTACACTAGAACTGCTATGTTACAGGGAATTACATGTAACTACACTGTAACTGTTGAAAGAGCTACTGTACATGTGCGTACATGGTAACTTCAGTGCTGTTACAATCATGAATTACATAATTACAGATGATTCTGTCCTTTCTTTTCATTGAAATAGCTATATATATATATTTATATATATATTATACTGCAATGAAAACACACAAGATGTTAACTTTCATGCCTCACTCAGAAGAAGTTGGTTTTCTTCATGTGTTCCTTTAGAGAGGGAGTCTCAGTGCAAGACAAACCATCCTTAAGTACTGTGGAAACTTTTTGAAGTGTTCTAGCTTAAACTCTGAGCCTCAAGTTAAACATCAGGTTCCTTAAACTGTCTCTTGGTTTGTCAGATGACACTAAAAGAGTGGGATGATGCACCCCTTGTCTTCTGATGCACCGCTTTCTTGTTCAAATCATGAGAATGTTCTTGAAGCATTAAAAAAAAAAAAAAATCTACATCAAAAAGTTTAAAAATAATCAGCAATCGACACTGTAAACAGTACACTGGCAGAAACTAGCTACCTGGTCTGGAGAAAACTACTCTGCAAGTGAGTGAGAGAGAGGATGTCACATACATTTTAGCGAAGGTGGTTCCCACTCAGAGCCTCCATTTTACACACACGCTAGGTACCTCGCACCATAATAAAAACTTTTTTGTTCCAGAATGGGAACTTGGGCAAAGGGAATGGACAACTGGCTTTTAGCCTACTTAATGTCATTAGTGCTGAGCCATGACTCTGCTTACAAAAAAAGAGGGATGCCTCTTTACACCCAGTGTAGAAATTTGAACCTGTGAAGACCAGACAGGCCTGCAAAGTGCTATCCAGGTAGAACGCTCTGTGTGGGGCTTTTCACACCTGCTGTGCACAGCTGCAAGGGACATCACCAGGTGCAAGATAATGGAAAATCAAATGGGTTAAAAATGAGTGCATGTGAGGAGTTTTAATTGAAAGCCAATGAAAAAAAAAAAATCCCTATTTTAACAGTACAATTTATATCTGTTTTTTTGCCAAGTTGAAATGCTGTTTCTATGCCACTGGAGAATATGGTTTGAAATGGTTACCACAAGGCCAATCCTGCTTTTGAAGGTCCTACCTGACCTTGGCTGGGTAATGGTTCAAGTAACAACCCTACTATTCAAGCGAGCTGGAGTTAGGAAGAAAGAAGAAAGGCGTAAACACCATGCTGGTGGGGAATTCCACTTGAGCAAATAAGGCCCTCATCCAGGGAAGCACTTAGTTTTTAAGCATATGAACAGTGCCTTATACTCCAAGGGAACTTCTCTGACGCCTGAAGCTGACTACGTGCTTAAAAGCTTAGTTGAACTGGGCCCCAGGTCCTGAAATAAAACTTTGATACTGTACTCTAGCTAATGTAACTAACTGCTGCGACAAGAACCCATATTTTTGGTATTAAACTGAATGACTTCCTTTGCCAGCCTTTTACATGTGTATGTTTTAAAAGACATGAATATCTTGTAAACCTATACTAGTTTTCAATGTGTCTAGTAGCACCTACCTGGTTCTCTCAAACTACCATATTATATTAACATATTATTGCATTTTTCCACAGATGGGTATGGAGTGAACGGTAAAAACAAGCATGCAATCACATCAATGCAGACTTATTTCTTTAAAATGTCATACTGTATATGATTTATTATGTTAACACTCAACCACATCATATTATTTATGTCTGTATATTTTGAAAAAAAGTGCTGCTTTGATTGACGTCACCCTTTTTTCTTAGAAATTAACAAGATAAATGCTTCAACAAAAACAATTAAAATACTCTAATATTGTCCTTAAAAGGTTTATATTCTTCTGATAAATAATCTGTCACAGCACCTTTATCTTCCATTTTACCATACCACATGATGTCGTACTCCAAATTCTCCCTTCCCCACACAAAAATAAAATCCCAGGAGAAAGTCCTTTACAGCAGACCATCATGCTTTTATGCTTCACAAATACATCAACCAGAGAGAAATACTTCTTTTGTCAAAGGTGCAAAACACAGGAGCAAAGCGAGCTCCAACTAGACTAACTTGCGTTCTCCAGTGTAGAATCTTTTCCAAGACCTGTTATGGCAACCTTTTCTTTTCATTGGAAGAGGAAATAAGCCAACGGGCTTACAGTGTTTTGTTGTCATATTTAAGAGCATGTGATTTTTCAGCTGTCAATTACACAAAAAAATTTCAGAAATAATCCAAACAGAGACTTTCACTGTGGAGCTAAAAGCATGGCAGGAATTCTCTATCATTCACGGTGACATAAGTTTGTACCTCACAAAATGCATAGACAGGAATTTAATATAAAGAATTAGTCCATTTACTGTATACACAAAACATATATCTTTTGTTTTAACACTTCTATTTTTTCTTTTTTTTTTTCTTTTTTTTCTTTTTTTTTTCTTTTTTTTAGTTTTTTTTTTTTTCTTTTGGCAAACCAACATAGAGAAGCAGCTCTGGAACTGCCAAATTAAAAATTGAGAATTTTTGCAACTCAATAGTACTTTTTAAGGATAGTAATCAAATGTGGTTGTAATTTAAAACCTGAGGCTGTGCACTGGTTGTTAGCTTAAAACTACCTTTCCATATAACATTGTGCTTCCATTGTATAACAAAGAAAAAATTAAAAAGAACTAGAAAAGTTTGCTGCTGAACAGTGCTAGGACATACAGACAAAAAAATACTAATACATGTTATCTACTCAGAATATTGACTTGAGTCATATCTAAAGGGATATAATGGACATTAGAAAATGCTTACTTGTGACTGACTTAGCTACTGCCAAAAAAGTTGAATATGTATCAAATAAAGTTTAACTGAATTTATTATATGCACTATATACAGATACTAAAATGCCTTGCAATTATGCCCCATGAATACATCAAATTTGAGTAGGCAGGTGAGTTCATGTTTAGCAAATAAATTATAAAACCATAAATTACTCAGAAAATTCTCTAATCTTTGTGATCCCAAAAGCAAGTAAAAGGGCAGGACAAATTGTTTCAAAAGAAGCTCTATTACCTAACTTTGCAGAATCTGTATAGCTATTCAGCATGTTTTCACCACTGAAACATGGCACAGTTGTCAAGGTACCACTTAAATCATAACAAAACAAAGCAAAACCAAACAAAAAATTCACTGGGCTGATTTTTTTTCCACCAAATCCAAGCATACAGGAAACTATACTGAACAGATTTCAATTTGTGTTTCCAAGGGCGTATGTTTCAAAAACAAGTTGCTTTTTGAATTATAGATAGACATACAAAATATTCTTTGTAAACCTCTAATCTTAGACTTAACATTTTCTGTAAGTAAATTAGGACCTTACCTAATAGTACTTGTTATGAATTTTGTTCTATGACATACTAGTAGGGACATGATAAAAGAAAACCGGAAAAGAAAGCTGCGTAACATTTAAATATGTAGAAAACTTGGATTAGGATGATGATTAACATTGTTAAGGCTGTATATTCAAGCACTGTATGTTAAGAGAGCAGTGGATATGATTTTTAGGCAATAAGAAATGTCCTGCTTTACGCATGATACTGTAATTATAGAATGATGATGTCAACAGCTGATTGTTGGCATAAACTGGCTACTTATAGCAGTTATGCGAGTTAATAAAGATAGCAGAAGATGGCAGAAATGAATTCTGAGAAATGATAGCCAGTTTTCTCCAGCAGTCAGCCTGATAAGTAAAACTCCAAGATTCTAGCTCTGCATCTAAATGAAATACTCTTTTTTCTCCTCTGCATTGACTTGGCTGCCTTCTGCATTGATAATGGCTGTGTCGGCATCAGGTGCATCTTCAGCTCCTTTTGCTTCATTTGTTAAATATGTTCCTGTAGGAATCAGTACAAGAGAAAAGAAAAAAAGAGAAAAAAGATTAGGGTTTTTTTTTTTTACTCTGCATTATAGGTAGTACATTTCAAACGATGTTCCATTTTTTTAATGAGTGAAAAATATTTTTACACAGTTTTTAGTATACATCATGAAGGTATGCTCAACTTTCTAATTTGCTGAAGAAATATTTACACTGATACACTGATAAAGGCACATATACAAACTCTAGTAGATCCACAACAAATTAAGTAAATATTTTAATAAAACTTCACTTTATCAAACTGCAGTAATAGGCAATATATTTTTCAGTTATAGAATAAGTGAGAAAATCTTGGTTATTTCATGAAATAGCTATCCATCAAAAACAAAGCAATTTAAAAAACTTAGATATTCATAAACATGCTTTTTATTCTTTTTAATGGCCACTCATTTGTATTTCTGTTTTTTCTTGATCATATCTATGCTTTAATTTTACAGAATTGTATCATAGTAGGTTCCAAGATTTATGAAATTGAGGCAGTTTTATTAACTGAACCAACTCACTTTATACTGTCACAGCTATTTTTATGCCCTGGATATGAATAAAAAGAAATGTGTACAATAGCCAAATTTCCCTTTGTGAAAAGCATTACTTATGCTGGCATAAGATGTACAACTATTCATTCAGGAAAATTAAACAAAAGAGAGACACTTTCACTGGCTCATTAAAAAAAATCCTGATTTTCTCCCCTGTAGTCCAATCAAATTGATGTTTTTATCAATTTATGTTTGCTAGGTATATGATTACCCTATCTAAAATGAGACTTACTGAATTAATACCAACACTCATCCTCTCTTTTTTTTTTTTTTTGAGGGGTGTGATCAGGGGATCAACTGAGTTTTAGCAATAGGTCTACAAGCCACACAGAGGTTAAATCTCAAGGCATGATTTTGCAGCTAACTAGGTCCAAATGAAATCATAGGGAAGTCAGAAGTCAGTGTCACTCCATTCCTGTTATCTTTAGTGGCAGAGGAGACTGAAAACGAAGGGACCAGAATTATTAAGGTAAAACCACACAATAAGTAAAGCTAGCCCCAGGAATGAACCCCTTATACCAGTGGGATCATTGATAAACTGATGTGAAAACTCACCACCAGCTTCTAATATTATCTTTTAAATATATACTTAAAATATTAGCCTAATCCATTAAAATGAAAAAGCTTGTTCATTCAATACATATATATTCTGCTGAATTGATATGGTAGCTAAAACTATGAGAGCACGATGAGAACTGCAATCAAATATCAGGAGTTAAGAGCCAAAACCAAGGGCCAATCTTACCCCTTGGTCTCTCTAAATCACTGACTTGTAGGATGACCCTGTGCATTTAACTAACTCCATGTCCTTTGCCTTAGCCAGCCCACCAGAAAACTGATTAAAATTCACAGGGACTTCTCTTTCAACTGGACTGAGAACTAAGATTTTTTTGTTCGAATCATTTAGCAGAGCAGGGAAGGTGAAAGGGAATGGCACCCCCAGGTGAAATCATGCCATGCTTCCAGAAGTGACTGAACTTCCACTAAATTGTCCTACCTTTATGTCTTGCCAGATATCGACCAAGGAGAATTATAGAACATAATGTTACAAAGACAACTACAGCCACTATTCCTCCTATAAGAGCGTGGTCAGGTCCGGTCTGTCCAGCCAAAGCATTTGGATCTAGAGGGAGAGACAAAAAGCAAAAGTGTTCCTACACAGACAAAAAAAAGTCCAGAAAATTCACAATACCAAGTTCCTATACTGATCATCCTGAAAATAGGACATTTCCCTCTTTAATATTCAGCATGGTTATTCCCACTTTTACTCCCAGTATCTTATCAACAACACAGTGCTGCTTGTATTCCCAGATTGTTAAAACCCTGAGGACATCACAGTTATGAAAAATATTACCTTATTCTTCTTTGGCAGAGGTTATTAAATGGAAAAGGTTTCTAGCTTTGTCCTCGTCATTTTACAACTGAAAACCTGGCCATAGCTATTTATAGAAGGAAAAACAAGGAAGTGAGAATTGGGGATCGGCTAGCATCAGCAGAGTAGTGTCTGCATAATACATAATTTATAGAATTGATTCTCAGTAGGCAACCCTTATATGTTCTCTTCCTCTCATTCCTCACCTCTTGCACCAGAAATAGAAAGGCAGACAAAGTGCAGATGTGCCAAGTTCCTCTGCACATGGCTGAGTCTGCATGGATTTGGTGAGACAAAGTTTTCAGGCAACCTGAAAGCTCATCATTCAGACTCAAGCATCAGTCTGTGAATTCACTACAAACACTTGATTAACACTCAATGTGGGCAACGTGTAATAGATATCAGAGAATCAGAGTCAGCTAGGATGGAAAAGATCTTTGAGATCATCAAGCCCAGCCAATGAAGTAACACCACCTTATCAACTAAACCACGGCACTGAGTGCCGCATCCAGTCGCTTCTTAAACACCTCCAGCGATGGTGACTCCACCACCTCCCTGGCCAGCCCATCCCAATGCCCAATCACTCTTTCTGTGAAGAACTTCTTCCCAATGTCCAACTTAAACCTCCTCTGGGCCAGCTTGCACTTTGGGGTTGTTAAACCTCATGTTGCATTTGGCCCATTGATCCAGCCTGTCCATGTCCCTCTGCAGAGCACTCCTACCCTCCAACAGATCAACACTCCCCCACAACTCAGTATCATCTGCACATTTTCTAGTGGCAGAGTGCATTAGCAGGTTCCTTTTCCCAACTCTGTGCAGGGCACTAGGAATACTGTCAGATTCCAGCATCTTGTGCTGGTCATTTGCCTGTTCTGTTGCCCAATGTGTCACAGAAGTTGCAAAGAGACAGTCATGGGAAATGGCACTACTTTGGTGTCAGTAATTCTTCAGAGCTTTTTACAATGAACCAGTAACCTGTGACCGTTGACTCAACAGATAAATGCAGAAGAAGGTAAAAATTCAATCTGAGGATCATGGTATAGTTCCTATTATAATGAAAACGCCTCTGCTATGAAGATGTTATTAGCATGTACTGTATGCTGCAATCAGTCCACTCTCACTGCTTCAAGGGCTTTTCCCTTGTAGGAGCTGCTTATAGTCTTCAAAGAGTTTGCAAACAACTTCTCTGCTTTGCAAAAGGGAAAGGCAGGAAAAATATTTATGCTGAGAAAAAAGGGAAAGTCTGTGAAGATGATAAAAAGGCCTCTGATAATCCTGAGGAGGTGTGATTCCCTAATACCATAACTACATTCTGCTGACCAGGATTGTTGTATGGCAGCAAGATGTATGGGTACATCTGGTATGGGAACCTCATGATGTGTAACAAGGCCAAGTGGTGCTGCTGTACCCAGGTCAGGGCAAATCCTGCTCTCAATCCAGGCTGGGGGATGAACGGATCCAGAGCAGCCTGGCAGAGAAGGACTTGGAGGTGCTGGTGGATGAGAGGTTGGACATGAGCTGGTCTTGTGCTCTTGCAGCCCAGAAAGCCAAATATGCCCTGGGCAGCAGTCAAGGGAGGGGATCCTGCCCCTCTGAGCCAGTCTTCTGAATGAACCCCATCTGGAGAACTGCATCCAGTTCTGGGCTTTCCAGTACAGGAAGGACATGGACCTGTTGGAGTGAATCCAGAGGAGGCCACCAAGTTGATGTGAGGGATGGAGCACCTCTCCTATGAGAAAAGGCTGAGAGTATTGGGATCTTTCAGCCTGGAGAAGAGACAGCTTTGGGGTGACCTAACTGTGGCCTTCCAGTACCTGAATGGGGCCTGCAAGAAAGATGGAGATGTACTACTTAAAAGGGTATGTAATGACAGGACAAGGGGAAATGGCTTCAAACTGAGAGTAGGTTTAGATTAGATTTTAGGAAGAAATTTTTCACTGTGAGGGTGGTGAGGTGCTGGCACAGGTTGCTCAGAGTAGTTGTGGCTGCCCCATCCCTGGAAGTGTTCAAGGCCAGGATGGATGGAGTTCTGAGAAACCTGGTCTCAGTGGAAGGTGTCCCTGCCCATGGAATGAGATGATCTCCATGGTCCCTTCCAGCTCAAGCCATTCTATGATTCCAAGATCTACAAACACACAAGTATATAAATATAATGTTACATAGATGAAATAAAAGAATCCTGTTTTCCCCTCCTTTTGCAAACTGTGAGGCATTCTGCAACTACACTTTCAGGCTTGCTGGAGCACAGAGTGGTATCGCCACTGTTACAGATTCAGTTCTGCTCTTAACAGTCACTGGAATCATCAGGCATGACTTTGTCAATTACTGCTGGCTTTCCTAGCTCCCACACTTTTCTGGCTGCCATGAGGACTTTGGGGAACGTGGCCATAGCATTTCTGTGGACATGATGGCAAATAGTAGCTATTAGGCCTCAAAAAAGCTAGAAACACTTTATAAAGTCATCTATCCTGCATCCTCTTCCACCTCCACATCCTCCTGGCATGCTGCTGCTGGTGGTAGCACCACGCTGAGTACACATAATCAGTCCAGCGGGACATTGGCTCCACTTTGGTCATTAAATCTGACCCCAAATCCTGTGCACCAGCAACTTAACAGGGCAAAGCAAGACTACTGAAGCATTGCCTTCCCAAAGCAAGAGCTTGGAGCATTCAGCCCTCCTCTGCCCTGCCTTGCAGGGGCTTTGTTTTCTGAGTGGAGCAAGGAAGAGGTGGCTGCTCGCTTGAGAAGATGGAAGGTGACAGCTTGTCGCAGGAATGTCAGTCTGCTTGAGCCATCTAGGAAATTCCTCCTTTTGCGGTGCCTGTGGCAATGTTGAGTAAAGGTCCTTCCTGCAGCAAAAGGGCAGGACCCATTTGGACTCTGAGGACCACCCATGTCCCCAAGGCCTGTGTGTGACCTGCGGGAGATGCTCTGGGACAGGAACAGCATGAACATGTTTTCCCACTAAAAACTGTCTCCTGCTGCTATGGTGCCAGTAACACTGAAGAATAAACTGAGATATTTTAAGGGATGATATACTTCCTGATGCAGAGTATAATCCAGAGAAGGGTTAGCACAGAACTTTATCTAGAGGCATTTTTGAAAAGCTGGCTGAAGTGCACAGCCTTAGCTCAATAGCCAGACTTACAACGCATGTCCTCTGTGAGCTTTAATAAACATTACAGATAAAAATCCTCACAATACACTGAGATAAATGTGCCTCTGTGCTTTTATCCTCAGGTGATTTCCTACATAGAGTGGCTCACTCCTCCTCTGACATACCTGATGTGACTACATGAAGTGACCTAAAGCCAGCCTAAATACAAGGCTTCCACCAATTAGTGTGGATTAATGAGATTCTAATATTGCTATAGGATGAATTTTTTTAACATTAAAATTAATGTAGGTATTCATTGGATTGCAAAAATAGTAGTGTATTTTTTGATCTAATCTCAACCTTGCTATCAAAGCCAGATTATATTGGTTGGTACTGCTTGAGAAGTTTGTCCAGAAAAAAAAACTTATACATAACCTATTGCTATTATATTACCAGTGAACAATTCCTTTGTTAAAAAGGAAAAAGGAAAGGAAGAAGAGAAAGGAAGAGATGGAAGTGAAGGAAATAAAGATTTTTAAAAGTGGCCAACATTTTCTTGGGAAACAAGCCTTTTTTCCATCTCAAAATGAAAATCCATACAACATAAACAACATTCTGAAAAGGAAGCATACCTCATGAATAGTCTCCTCATAGAAAAATAATGTTAGCATTAAATATAAATATGCTCTACATTATGCATACAGAGTAATGCACTATACTTTTGCCTTTCATGAAATGACCTAAGCCCCATGAGTGAATTATAGATCTGGGACTTTCTATCGTGGTATAAATAATTACTATTTCAAAATGTGCCTGAGCAGTATCTGAAAGATAGAAATACAGGGATTTGGAAACTATGCTTTTTTTGTATTTTAGGTATTTATACAGTGAACATGCATAATCATTCGAATGCTCTGGGCACAAGTGTTAGCAACTGCCATTAAAGTTCCTGGAAGTGCAACATGTGAGCACTCCACAGTTTGCTTTCCAAAAAACAGAATACTATTTGGATTATTTTTAGATACACGTTATAAGCTTCATGGGCTTTACCAAGTAAATCCTACCCTGCCATAAACACAACTCCAGCAAATGAAATCTTAGGTATGCAACTGTGCAATAAATACTCATAATCCAGTGGTTTCCATTAAAAAAATAAAATAGATTATGCTGTTAATGTTTTAATACATACTGGTTATTACTGCATGAACACAGGCAGCTAAAGTAGTCATGGCCTGAAATAGTGAAATTACAATTTTGCAATCAGACTAGATCTTCAGAGATCAGTTCTTTTTTCTGTTTATTTTGTCCTTTGATGAAACTAAGAAAACCTGATAAAAACATAATGACACAAAACCTCATAATTCTCTTTTATTTGCTCTTTTTTTCTAAATTTTGAAAGCCTCTTCAAAATACTGATTACCAATGCTGTGAAAATGTACCCATTTGCAACTTTTGGGATTTCCCTGTTACTGTTTGTTCACAAACAGTGAATACACTTAAATGAAATAACACACAAATTAAATAACACTCCTAAAACGACTAAGAGGGAAAGAAATGTCTCATTTGTTAAAAGATGAAACGCATCAGATAAACCTTAGACCTAATAAATAAGTAGATAAGCGCTTTTTATGACCTGCTGACAATGTTCCAGTGTAGAGTATTTTAATATGAATTCACACTTTAGTTGCAGAGAAATTTTGGAATAGTTTTTCATGCTTTTGCATAAAGTGTATGCTAATTATTCATCTAATTTCAGTTTCTTCATGCATAAGTTTCCTTCTTATTTATGCAGAGTCGACTTGACTGAGCAGGCTGCAGGAAAGGGTCAGATAACCCTTTCCTGAGCAAAGGCAAAACAAGCACATTTGTGAATGCTGAAATGGCATATTTTGGGGAATATGTGCTCAAGCAACCCCCTGTATTGCATGTGTTTGACTCATATGCTGAAGTTTTTAAATAAAATCACTCTGAGCAGGAGATGACTTAGGTTTTGAGGCATCCAAAATAATAAGTTGGTTTGGCCATTTCTACTGTACGAAAAATAGGAAATATCCTAATTTGCTGTGGAGCTTAAACAGCATTTACAAAAGGAAGAGTTATTAAGTATATGCATTACTCATAAATTACTGTTCCTTAAGGCTGGGAAAAGAAAGGGATGTCCCATTTCTCACAGAAGTACTGAAACCATCAGCCTCCAGTCACTTTTACTGATTTCATGAATAATCAAATGCTGCGGCAAAGTAGAATTGCTCCAATAAGGGATCCTGGGTCATGGCTCCATGTTAAAATTTATATGGCAGAATAATTGCTTCAAATGACTCCTGCTTCTTTCCCCATATTCAGGGACTTGTTATAACCCCCAGTATAACTCAACAATATTTCATACTTTTGCAAAAGCTATTGTTTTAAGGGCTTTGCTCAAATCAGATCAGTAAAGCAATGCGCATTTTAGGGTGGGAAAACCCCAAAAGTACAAAAATTAAATAACTATCTCTGTCTTATTTAAAAAGCTTTTGAATTGGTGCAGATGAGGGTGACAATGAGTGGTGGGAGACTGTGAAGACTTCCGGAGAAAATCTAACAAGCACCCTTGAATCATGCGACATCTAAACCTGCACTGCTTTGAAGTGTCCTAACCAGCAGAGAGCAAACTGCAGAAAGTACAGAGAGCAAGTAGTGTGAGATCTTCTGAAGTCCATCAGTGAATGTAAGTTACATTAGAAATATTTCCCATTGAATTTTTTCTTCATATCAGCTTAATTTCCCAAGGAGAGCTTGTGTGATTATGCTTTTTCACTCTGTTCAATTACTTACCAACTGTGAGTCCGTTACAACAAGTTTTAAGAGACAGTAAAGAACTTAAGATCCTTGTTTTCTTATAACTAACTTGAGAGGATGGGTTGCAGCAGGAGCTCAGAGCTTATTAATACCAGAGAATGTGTAGGAAGGATGCCTTTATAAAAGCCCTAATAGAGACAAAAACTTCCGTCAAAATCTCTGCCCAAGAATCAATTTTTCGTTAGAGGTTTCTCTCCATTGCAAATACTTTGGTGTCCAGTATGCCACAGATCCTGTCTGAAGCTTTTCACATGGTTAGGTGGCATTTATAACCTCTGAGCCCTTGCCACCTCACTTTTTTCTCCTTTTTCCAAAACCCACCCTTTGTGCTTCTCTTCCTTCTTGTCTCATAACCCGGTCAACTCACACTGCAGTATTAAAAAAGCCACGAGGCACAATCTCATGGAAAGCAGAGAAGATTTCTTTCTGCAGCTTATGGCACAAACTTGGGTTTTAAAATGTATTCAAACTAATGTCGTTTCCAAGATTTAGCCATAGGGTTCGTAAAATATTTAATTGTCCCAGCAATGCAAGTTTGGGGGAAAAAAGTAGAACTTAAATCAAAACAAACAAGCCAGAAAACCCCAGCAGCAAAAAAACAAAGCCCAAAACCTCAAAACAGAACCTCAATGATCTGGTCTTACATCAGTAGGAAAAAAGACTAAAGTGGGACTTGTCTCACAATATGGATAGAAGGTTATACTGAAGTGATAGCTAACAAGGTATTTGCCTTAGGAAAAGTGGCAGTAGTGCTGTCTGTGATAAATGCTGGTAAGCAGAATTTACCCATTTTAGCATCTTAATTTGGGCACCCCACAGTTCAATTTCCCTTGCCTGGCCTGGGAGGCTGAAACAGATGTTTTTAATCTCTTTTTGTAATATACTACTAACCACTAAAATACATGTACGCCAAACTTGTGAAACTATTGTTAAGGGGGAAAAGAAACTTTCTGCACCTTCATTTAAATTGCAAAGAGTAGCTGCCCAAAGGGGCTGGTTGTGAAATTCTTTGAAAATGTGTTTTGTTATTAAGCAATTCCGAACTTAAAATATGTGACAAGCTTCTTTATCCTTCAGTGCCTGAAGCAAAGAAGAACAAAACAGTGTACTAATATACAGCATATATAAACTGCTATTTTAATAGTAGAACATCATCAACCATAGCGAAGACAGGCAGAAAAAATACTTCTAAACCTTCAAAAGAATTGATAGCCTTTTCTTCCCGTGCTACCGCAGTAGCACATTTGGCCCATTTTGCCTCTAAGTGGTTTTTTTTCACAGTACTGAATTTTATATACATTCCTATTAAGAAGAGTCTACATCCCAGAAGGATAGAAGTCCCACACTAATGTTTCAGCAGCTGAAACTACAGCTCCTTTTGAAGAGCTCGTGTTGTTCTCATGAAGCCAAGACTTCTTTCAGCAGAGGGAAAAATGCAAAAGTCTTCTGATGCGTATTTGTGAGTCGGTAGCCCTTGTCAAAGTGAATAAAAGCATTACCCATACCTATTTATTTTCTAAATGTATTTTTTTTAAATGCTTAGAAGAGACTTGTATACCTACAATGTTAAGATGAAAAGTTAAACAATATTTTTCTGGATCCTTAGAACCTCATTCCATATTTTGTGCCTGTGTCATTGACACTTTTTTTTTAAGATTTCTTTTTTTCCCTTTCTTTTTTTCTTTTTTTTTTTTTTCCTTAGTGCTGCTTTAAAAGCTCCAGTTTCCTGAAGGGAACAGTTCCTCTAATTAGAGCACATAAAAGACCTTTCTTATTGACAACATTATATTTTTGGCTGTCAATAAACTCATTAATTGCTTCAGACTTTGTCTTAGGAAAAAAGAACTGAGATCTGCAACTTTTTGCCTTCATCTTATGTTCTGTAGAGGATAATTAAGTCAATTCTGGATTTGAGGAAATACTTGCAGCCCATCCAGCTATAACCTCTGTCTACTGAAACAGGAGGCTGTAGGAAAAGAGACAACTGGCATAGATGACACGAGAATTTCCCTGTTAAGCTGAATGAGTCAACTGTACCAGCATTTTAATTTTCATTTTCTTGTGACGTTCCAGAATGCTCAGTGCCTTCACTGCAGTTAAAAAAAAAAAAAAAAAAAAAATAGAACTTTGGAAACATCCACCTACTAGATACTTAAGGAAAAAAAAAATAAAAAGAAAAAAGAAGAACCTATCTCTACCTAGAAAAATGAGATTCATGACTTCTTACTTTGGGACAAAAAACACATTTCGTGTCATCTTTCTTTTGATGACTTTCCATCAACTAATATAGGAAAATCCCTGCTCTTGGTTTTCTTTGTCAAAAAAGGCCAGAGACCAGATGGAGTAGGTGTGCACACAACTCCTTTTCCTGCCACCAGAAGTTAATTATCTATATAAATATTAAACCATTCTCTCATTAATACAGATACTGGAGATGCCAGTTTCTTCTCCCTTTCTTAGAGTACCTTTAATCTGTGGCTTTTGGTCTCTTCCCACAGACTTTGATTTGCTGGAGAGAACATGACCAGGACTGTGTGGGAAGGGAGTGTGGCACCTGTGCTCCAGGGAGTTAGCTGAGCTTGGGCATCTGCTGCTGGCTGCCATCACAGGGGCTGGGGCCAGACTCAGATGGTCTCTGGCAGTCTTATCTTTCACGTATCAAGACAAAGCAACTCATTATCACCACAACAGACATTATGAATTATGGGGAGATTGCTGAGAGAGAGATCCCTCAAAGCATTAAAGTGATGGCTCAAAGCTTCCTCCCCCAACTTAAGGAAGCCCCAAGAGCTTAAGCCTACTGGAAAGTAGCATCAATATTTCCACTGTGGCATCTTTGCCACCTTGTTTTCATGCTATCTGTTACATGAATGCCCTCACTGATTGCTTTGCAGAGCTAATCAGAGCTCAAATCGCTGCAGAGCTCAAATAAATACCACTTCAAGTAAGCAGGGGAAGAAAGACACACTTTCAGTTCAGAAGCGGCATGAAACAAATGGATGGGGAGGATCAGTGGAGAGAGAGACCAAGCTGTTCCCAATGGCAGAAGCTGGGGAGGTGGAGGTTTTCTCACCAGTAAGGCAGAGCCACACACAAAAAGTTAGTTGAAAACAGGTAGAGCTGGGTAAAGATCAGAGAGTCAGCAACAGGTTCACAGTTGTACAAGCTACATTGTACTGAACATGTTCATGAGAGCTTTAAAATCAAGAAAGGCAGATTTGATTTAATTGAAGAACATCTCTAATTAAAACTTAGTTCTGTGGTGGAAGAAAACCTATTGTTCAGATGAATTCTTTATGCTTGTCATACTAATTTTTTCTTACCAAATCAGATTAGAATAATAATAAGCTTATAATGACATCAAAACACCCTAGTAAACCAGCCACTCACAGCCAGAATCTGACACCTTATTCAGGCTGAACAGCAATTTAATCTGTCATGGGACTACTCAGTGTGAGTAACTGTAACAGAAGAGCCTCTTTGGCAGTTAATAGTATATTTTATCTGTCAGTGTATCTCCAGAAGATTAGCCAGGCATACTTGTGGTTGGGGTAGTAACTGATCCAAAAGAGGATGTTGACTGATCCAGCTCATCTCAGAAAGAGAGATGTGAGAGACATTAGCAGAGATAGCCTCTTGTAATGCACAGAGTAACAGGAATGAGGAGTAAATTATTGATAAGGTCAGCACCACCGTTAATATGTGAGGCATCTTCTATAGCTGCTCTAATTAGGGCACAAAACCTTATGTAAAGTCTTTGTGACAATGGCAACATCCATTTGTGAAGTTCCTTGTCCAAGAGACAAATCAACCTTCAATTAGTTTGAATTTTTGCCCGTGGTTTAACTGAACACTATCCATTCTTTATGCCAACCCTGTACTAATGGAAACAACAATATTTCCCCCTTTTAATAATGACATGCTTGATGGAATTCAATATCTTAACCAAATCCTCCTCTGAGAACATTAAGACTGTTGTTTTCAGATGCCTTTAAGTTAAATACCATCCAGCTATTAGTAAGAGATTGTTTGCTCTTAAAGCCATCGATTGGTAATGGGATTGCTAAGAATAACGTTGATCTTTGCTTTCCTAAAGGCTTTCTGTATTCATAAAAAAAATAAAGTTACACAGTCTTTGGTTTATGGGCCTATTTTCCTTTTTTTTTTTTTTTAAACTTGGCAACATGCATTAATTTCCAGCAGCATGATCTCCACTGTCAGCACCACTAGCTGCAACACACCCAGATTCTACTGAGAGGGTCACATCCCCACCAGTTAGCAACTGACAGATTCATTTCCTACCTTCTCCTGAGACAGCGACGAGGACTGAGAAACCAGAGGTCCACTGTAATTACTATGTATATTTCAGATTAAATAAATGTGATAAAAGCCTCCATCTGGCTGTTGATCAAACGTGCAGAGGCAGGCTGATTTCCAGTGACATATTACAATATGTCTCTTGTAACAGTCCCTAATGCCAGCCTGTAAATTACTTACATTTGGGATTACTTGACTATGGCAGACAGAAATATTACTCACTGCTAAAGTGCTGCCTACTGGGAGCATGGGAGATGTGGTCTAATCTTAAAGTTGTTAAGCAAGGCATTAAGAAATAATGGGGCCATGTTTATTTTACTAAATGCTGATTGTGCTCACACTGTTTGAAGATGGCAGACCCAATTTAATAGCAGCCTGAGCTGGTTCCAGATGCTGGCAAGCTGTAGAAAGTCTAACACTGGGGAAGTAAGTATCAGTAGTGTTCTTGAGGAGAACTTTAAAAATCAGAAAAATCCTGCAAAATACGTCAATAGTTTCAAATTATACACTGTCTGTAAAAAAAAAAAAAAAAAAAAAAAAAAAATTAAGCAGTTCAAGGCCTTCCATTAAAAAAAAATTCCAACCAAACACCTCAAAAAAAATACAAATTTCAAGAAAAAAATAGAAATTTATGCTGCCATTTCACCATTTATTTTAAAGCTCTCCTTGCAGTGGTGGCTGCAACATGTGGACAGCCAAAATTCAGTACATTACTGAAGGTCTTTTTAAAACTTAGGGTAAGACAGAAATGCTGGGGAAAAATATCTGGGGGATATTCACAGAGCAACTAATTGTGGTTTGAAGGGCCTTTCTTATGATTTGCAGTTTATTGAGCTTTATAGCTCTCAGATTAACAACAAAATTAATTTAAAATTGAGAAAAAAAGCCCAGGCAAATATCATCTCCTAGCCAAACGATGGATATTTCTGGTCCACCCTATTACATTGTTGTGGTTCTTATAGCACATTCATTCTGTCCAAAAAGTGTACCAGGACACTCTGTGTAAATCACACACGTGATTTACGTGCTGCCCATCAAAAAGAGTTTTGGCCTTGTAAATTCTTGCTCTGAAGCTGAGAAGAAAGCCCGTGCTGCTCTACAGCTCTTAAAAGGACAGCATCTTTGTATTGCAGTGGTTAAAATTTGTTCCCACCTAGACATGGGTCTGGAAAAAAGTTCTGGGAAGCATTATGAGCCTAAGAAAGATCTAGAAATATTCTGCTCATCCATCTCCTATGTGATCACTCCAACAAGTAATTTTCCTTTCTTTGCCTTCTCAGTTCTTATTCTGTTATAACTGCATGAGATTTGCCATATAAACCCTTCACCTTAAATTGTCTCATCAGCCTGCATCACTTAGCATCCACTCTTACTTAACTGAAGTGGTTCATTAAAAGACATTTCCTTTTAAAAGACCTCTAAGAACTTAGTCCTCTCTTTAGGAAGTCAAGAAGACGAATTGTGAAAGTAGAAAACAATGTTCTAAACAAATCTGGAATTAACACAACTCTTCCAAATGCCACTGCTGAGCAACTTTTCTTTACTTCTTTCCTTCTTCCCTTCCTTCCTAATAAGTCTGTTGCCTTGGCATTATAGCCATGTAAGGGACATGATGTTTCTCTCTGAAGTATTCTGAAAGCTGAAACTGATTAAAAATAAAGATGCCCTTCAAAAACATGATTTTGATCACTATGACACCCTCTTTGATGCAGAAGCTTCTGTTAGTCAGTGAAATTTTGGCTATGATTATCTAACCAACATCTCTAACAATACCATTCCTGACATGCAAGCATTAGACACTGCATTCAGCTGAAAACCAGAGATTGTTTCTGAGAGCTGCAAAGCTACGTGTGGATATTTCAAGGGTGCTATAGCCCTTAATTCAGTAAAACATATAAGCATGCAACAAATTGACTTAATCATGTGATTAAGTGCTTCTGTTGATTTGGAACTGGGCTGTTAGATCCCAGCTCCAGTTTACAAGACTCTGGCTACCAGAGAAGACAAAGGCAAGTTAAAGAAGCAGGTAGGAATCCATTAGCTGTGAGAAGCAGAGTTTTTAGCCTTCCTTGCCTTCTGGAAACCTTTATCAGGCTGCTCCTCCTCCCACAGAGGTGAGATTCATGAATTCAGAGCCCACTGTGACAGCTTCTCTCTGACACCAGCATGTCTGGGTCTGGCACCAGCGGCAGCAGTGAGCCCACGGCACTGGGCAGAGCATAATCACAGAGTCCCCCTCGCTGGGAGCAGCCTCTCATCAAAGTCCTGCTCCCATCACCTGGGCCAGGGAGGCAGCGTGGGGCCTGTTCCTTCAATATCCATTTTGATACTTAAGGTGGAAAGGGGTTTTTTGCACCTTGTGGTTGAGCAAAATCATAAAACCGGGTGCTTGCTGTGCTTCATCTGCTCACAGCGACACGTAAGGCCCAGAGGTTGGGAAGGCGTCCTCCAGGATGTCATGCTGGTGGCACCCTTTGAGAGGCAGGTTTTTCCAGGGAATAAGCATGGAAAATCAGATTTAAATCCCTGCCATTCAACAAATGCCTTGACGTGCATTTTGGCAAAGTGTTCTCTTTATCTGAGCCTCAGTTCCTCTAGAATAAAGTGAGGCTCAGGAGCAATGTATTACCTTGGCTCATAGAAGGAATTATAAAAGAATGATTTTAGATATCCCAGTAGTACTGGTAAGGCAGGCACTTTACCTGCCTTTACACACAATACTCTATGTAACAGTATTTTAAAACATTTGAAATGGACTTCTGTGGGTTTAATTTTTACTCAGCTTTCCTTGGATATACATATACATATATATTCTTTTTTGTATAAAAGGAAACTGAGTATCTATTATAATGAATTTGCATAATGAAGAAATTAAATCTGGATGCTTTTATTTCAGAGAGATGAGACTGAACAAGACAGCCATACACAGCTATGCCACTGGACGTAATTCACACTGGGTAATTGATGAAGATAAAAATAAACAGAAATATGGGAATAAGCCAGAAATAGGATGAATCTGCTTCCAGTTTATGGAAACAAACAGAGAAGTATTAGGGATGCTGTTAAACGTCGTTAAACAGGTCAACACGAACCCTTGGGTTCATAAATAACCTTGAATTTAATAGGAAAAGATGTTTCTTTTTAATAATAGAATCATTGAAGATGTATGTCAGCTGATACAAGAAGGTACCAGAGAATTATTGTTTTAAAAATGAACAGCTATATTCTCCTGGCTTCAGTTTACTTTTTCATCCCAGTAATGTCTACTTTCCCACAAGTGATAATAATTTATGCATTACAATTAAACTTAGAAAATTATGGTTAAAACTTCTTTATATTAAGTTACACGAAGTACCTAAAATCTCAGAGGAGCAATTAAATACTAAATGCTTTATTTGCATGCTAATCAAATGCAACAATACAGTTCGGAACTTTAAAATTACGTGAAGCAATCAAACCTGCATCTAGTGGTCAAGGTTTCAGGGAACAATAAGGTAATCTTACCATTTTTGTCACCACCGAGTAACAAAAGCAACCACAACAGTCACAAAAAAAGACCCATAAAATGTTAATGTTTTAGAATAATGTGTGTACAGGTAGAGTGACTTCTCTTAATAACTTAAGTAACCATTCCAGCATGAACAAGTTAGGTATTTATAGGACCTTTGTGCCTTTCATTGCTGACACATGGTTAAATCTTCATGGTACTATAAACCAATACTGTTCCAAAAGCTACCATGGCTCTGCAGGTATTGGTGCCTTTTCCTGGTCTTAAAATCAAGAGTCACACATGGTTAGATGGGGAAAAGGGATTTTACCTTGGTATTTATTTTAAGGATCCTTAGGGGCACTACATCCAGGTTGAATGCACCCCAATGCCCACCACAATGCACACCCCCAAAAGATCTGGTATAACATTATAGGTGTTACTAATTAGCATAGCTATCAAAAATTCCCCAATGAGAGGCTCGAATGAGTCCCCCTCCCCAAGGAAGCTTCCCCTGGATGGTTCTATCTTAGTTTGCAGAATGTGTTCTGGAGAGGACCTTGGGGTCTGGGGCACACTGATCCCTAACTACGAAGCTTCTAAAATGTTTAGTCTCTTAGCTTGACAAACAAGTCCAAGAATGTAGGCAAAAAGCACTAAGAATACGGAAGTTGTAAAAAGGTATAACAGGGGTATAAAAGAAAAGGCAAAAAATCATCATGGCATCAGTATAAACATAATACAATCTATTTCACACAATGTATGAGGAGATGCTGGGAGAATGACATTTCACGCTGAAGAAGAGAGAGTTGAAGGAGGAAACACCATTGATGTCTTCTACTGGAGGGGAAGGAGAAGAGATGATGGAGCCAGACTTTTGTTAGAGGTGTGCAAAGAAGAGAGGCAACGGGCACAAGCTGGAACATCAAAAGTTCAAACTAGCTATTAAGAAATTCTTATTCACCACAAGGATGGTCAAACACTGGAACAAGTTACCCAGAAGTGCTGTGGGTTTTCCACTCATGGACTTTTGAAAAAATTCACCTGAATGAGGCCCTGAGCAACCTGATGCATCATGGCCCCGCTCTAAGCTGGGCTTGGACTAGCTGATCTCCTCAGGTCTGTTAAAACTTTTACCATCCTACAGTTGTAGGAAATGGGGCATAAGCCACCAAAATGAAGAACACGTGGAAAAAAAAAAGTTTTTCAGCTTTCTGCACCTTGAAATGAACAATTAATAATAAACCAGCATCCAGGAGGATGCCAAGATCCTGCTATTGCTTTAGGTTGTCCCGTTTTTTCTGTGTTGTCTTACATTGCTGCCATCACTGTCAAATCCATTCAAAAGGCTCCACAATTACTTTTGTCCTACCTTCTAGTAATGGACACACATGAATCAGGCAGCAGGAGTTAATATAAAACCTTAGAAACTATACCACAGAAAGCAGCTGTATGTTGGTAGAGGAAAACTCTATGCAATATAAAGGGTCTTGTCTTCCTGTAATATTTTTTTCTCAAAATAATCTGGTTTTAATCTCAAAAACAGGGTCTCAGAATTCTGGAAGAAAAAAAAAAAAGGCATATTCTACACTAGATTATTTCAGGCAATGTTTCACAAAGCATTATACATAATGAGAATGTCAAAGATCAGCAAATTGTTCCAATGGACTTTCCATTAAATTATGTTTACAATTACTGAGAGGTTAGATTTGCAAAGAAATGAGCTGACATTTCAGCATTCTGTGGCAATTGCAGTATTTTCAGTCAGGATTTCAATTTTATGTCCAGCTTGACAAAACTAGTGCAATTCTGTTTTCCTCAGGTGTAGCTAGGTTTATTTATAGCAAGTTCAACTCATTTGAAATATCTTATATCTCTTTACTCAGTAGAGAAATTGTCATGCAAGTAAAGCTCTGGATGGTGGTGTTTCTCTGTAATAGTAGGAAGTAAGAACCAGCAACCACAGAAATTGCCTCTCTGCCTGTCAGATTTGATATTCAATGCACAAAACATTTTGTAGGTAAAAATATATTGGACCTTATCTCCATGTAATAACAGGGAGCACGTGTTTTTCAAAGTACACAGCAGACCCCCAACACAGCGGGGGCTCCGATGGAACTACCACACAGAAGCCCTCATCTAACAATCTGACTTCTAAATACATGGTCCAGATCTTCTCCGCAGAACTGAGGAGATAAAAATCCTGCTGCAAAAATTCTGGCCTGAAACTTCTCTCTGCCCCTGGGTTTTCTGTGGGAAAACATTCTGGAGTGCATCAGCCATCTCTCTTTTCCTCCCGCTTCCCCATATCCCTTCCTCTCTGGTGACATAACCTGACTTCAAGGAGAGAACATATGTTAATGACATGGTATCCTAACTCTGTCTAAGAGTGTGCTTACAGTTTTCCGCGTCTCCTGCCTTCCACAGCTTTTTCACCATCCTTTTCCTCTGCTACTTTCCCATGAAAGATGCTCGTACAGCTTCAGCAAAGCTGTCATTTAAAATGACTTCACCAGTGTCATGAGCATCTGCACAAATCCTGCCTGGCTATTTTGTTTTTGTTACTTCCTGCTATTGTTTTGGAAGTGAAGAACTTTTCCTTGTCCCACCAGTGGGCTCCATGAGAGCTCTGGCACTTCTTTTTTCTATTCAATGTGAATGTGTATTCAAGATGAGAACCAAATGAGCATTTAATTATCTTTAGTACGTCTTAAGGCAAATTTGAGCAGCAAAGTCATGAAGAGTATTCACAGATGAGTGGCTTAAGCCATTTAAAGGACAGCAAGACAAATGCATCCCTGAAAACACATCCCTGGGTAGATGATATGCTGTATTGCACATGCCTAGAGGCAGCATGCCTTTTTTTACATATGTGGACCTGCCTGCCCCTAAAAGCTGTTTTAAATTCACAAAGTAGGTATCTCTAGCCCTAAGTTGCCTGAGGGCCCAAGTGATTTGTTTTACCACAGAAGTGCTAAACACACACTTGAAAATGCTAAATTCAACCCAAAATGTACTAACCACAGATGTTTCATTCAAGATGCACCATGAAGGGGAACAGAATCATTATATTTCAGTGGGGATGTAGAAGTTAACAAAGAATATTAAAATAAATACAATTCTGGCATGCATGAAAGAGAGTGAAACCTGCAAACAGTAAGGGAAACGCTACAACAAAGTTACATGTCAAGGCCATGACCACACTGTGAGACAGAAATGAAGTCCCCAGAAGTGGGCAGTGATGTTATGTGAGAAGTAGGGCTTTGTGCCTTTAATTTAAAAAAACCCCACCACTTTTTAGTGGAACTGTCTTGGAGCACTGGATAAACACAGGAGCTACAGTACCCAAAGACCACCTTGAAATGCCTCATTCAGCACTGACCTCCCCTTCTCTAGCTGACTGCCTAGCATCAGGCACTGAATATCAGACTCCTTGACCTTGGTCTCTGTTGACCGGTTGCACGTAGAAAGGCAAATTCCCCCTGGGAAAATGACTCAGAGGATGGATGCAGTGACACATCTCTTATCTCCCTTACGTGAGTGAGCAAGTGCACACCGACCAACAACAGTATGATTTAGTCCTGGCCACCATCAAAATGTTCCAGAACTCTTAACAAGATATAAACTACTGTCAGCAGGGTGGTTCCTTAGCAAGACTTCATCTGTGAATGAAGTGGAATGCTTTATTTGAAGATATCACATATGAAAAACATGGCATCATTAATATGTTCCTCTCCTTTCTGCAACAATTAGTTTGCTGCCTCACTGTGTGTTCAGCAGAATGAAGACATTCAGTTAAAATCCTCCCTCTCTCTCCATCTTACATCTCTTCAGAGGTGTGCACCTCTGTCACAGCTGTTGATTTAAAACATGATGTTTTAAGCACATGCACACTTAGTTGACAGGGGATATCACTCAATTGCATTCACTGCTATTTGGTTTAAGCAATTCCCTTTTAGCATTTTATGACAGGAATTTACAGTTAATTGACTAATTTTCTATACTATTATCATCTTAACATTTTTATGAGAACATAAAAAAACACAGTGTATGTGAAACCTTGGAAAGTTTTCTTCGAAGCACCACTTTTTTCACAGAATTTATCTTCCAGTTATTAATAGAAAATCTGTAGAAGCCAAGATGGACAGTTAAATGTAAATCACATTGTCTAGTGTTGCTTAAATTTGTTCTTTGAAACATCTGCTTTTCAAGCTGTATTTACCTGTCTGCTGATAGTCAGACAAATTACTGCAAGATTTTTTTGCCTGAAGAGATGTCTGTCATTTCACAGAACACATGCAATGGAAAGAAGTTGACTTCCCTTTTTCTGAAATATGCTGGGAAAAAAACAACCCAAAAACCTTGCCCAAACAAAACAAACACTTTGGTTTTCCTTCACATCCACTAAGAACTACACCAGCCAACCCTTTAAACAAATACTATCATGACTGAGTCCCTCATCAGAGGCTTAGCACTGAATAGTTTGACATTGTGAATACTTCATGCTTGCTTTACTTCCAGTATCTAAGGATGCAGTCTTGTCCCACCTGACTCAATATACATTTCAAGATTTTAAATATTTAAAACAACTTACAACTACCCCTAAGAGCTGTTGGCTGACAGAGATGGTTCTCAGGCAATCCAAACTACTTCTGGGACCTTCTTAGTGTGTGAGAGATGTGTTTCTTTGTATGGAGAACACAAACCCCATTCTGCAAAGCACTTGAGCAGGTATTTTTCTCATGCACATATTTACATTGTGGCCTGGCACGTCTATAAACACAGAGTCACTGAGAAGGCTTCTTGAACCATTTGCAATCTTTAATGGAAGCATGTCCTGTTATCTCAGAGCAGAGAGCAAACTCATGAAGTATGTGGGAAAGAACCCCCAGGTCTAAGCAGTAGAACTTCAGGAAAGATCATATTGATCATTTCAAATCACATATTTTGGCATAACACTTTTTATGGATGAGTGATTTTTTTTTTTTAGAGGCAAGGTTTATAATCACCTATTGTAGAAATCCTTGTTGAAAATGCTGACACATAAAAGAAAAATTAAAAAAAATAATAATATTTTTAATCCATAGACACACAGAGAAACAAATACTGAGGAAAGTGACAGATAAAATCTCTCCTTTTAATTCCCAGTTCTCGGAATCTGACTTTAAATTATTCCATCTCTTCATATGTCAACAGGATGGGTAGGGTTGCTGGAGGAGCAACAGTGTGTAGGGGATCCATGACACAACAAAAGGACACCTTCAGAGGGTTGCTTAAAGAGAAAAAAATGTTGTGAAGCAATCCAATACAACGCTTTGAAATGTCTCATAGGTGCCTTCTGAGAAATATAAAAAATGGTGGCTGTGATTGCTTTTTGTAACTGACAACAGCATTTGATATCAGTTCTGGCTTTTTGAGGCAGGACCTGTGTGAAACCAGCAGCTGTGCATCAAAACCAGAATTTTCTTCCAAGGATCTACAAGAAAGGCCCAAGACATAAAAGGACTGATAATTATAAAAGCAGAAACATAATGAGCTCTGAGTGTAATTGATGGTGAGTTGAACTGTTCTTAAAAAAAAAAAAAAAAAAAAAATCTAACCATTTTCAACACATTTAGGGAGAGTTATTCTACTACTAACATTCTAATGGTGTTTTTACACCTACATTGTACAGGAACCTTTTATTCCCAGAACACCCTGAAAACTGGATGAATCATTTCAATATGTTACACCTTGTGAAACATTTAAACAAACTTGAAAATCAATTATAACAAAAGAAATGTTACACTGGTTGTGGAAATTTTGGAAAAAGCAAAGTAATGTTTTCTTCCCAGCATTTGGTGCTTATTAACATTTTTGATACAAGAACATGAAGAAAATATTTTAAGAGATTTTCAAGAAACAGAAGAGACTGGAAAGACTGGGGAAAAGAATCTGCCCTATGAATGCAAACCTCTTTCTGCCCATTTTTTTCATTCC
This sequence comes from Corvus hawaiiensis, assembly GCF_020740725.1. Classification (NCBI taxonomy): domain Eukaryota; kingdom Metazoa; phylum Chordata; class Aves; order Passeriformes; family Corvidae; genus Corvus; species Corvus hawaiiensis. The sequence continues at coordinate 6,575,507 of NC_063214.1, forward strand.
ATTCACTTTAGTTCATAAACGTTGTTGAATCACAGTGATGCAGCCGTGACTTTTGGTACTTCCTATGTGACAGAACATGCTAAAATTCAGCAGAATTACTGTACCTGTGGATGAAATACAACCAGGACCGAGAAAAAGTACTGGCTACATTTGTTCTCTCTATTTGGCAGCATTGGGGAAAGGAGAGGCAGATTTTCAGAGGTTCCTTAGAATAATGAATTAAAATAAGCATGCCCTTCTCTTAGTTATTGCTGTTATTATTAGTAGCAGGAGTAGGAGTCCCAGTTTTATTTTACCTATACAGCCCCCTCTACCATTTAGGAAAATTAGAACTAGTGTTATAAACTGGCCTTGTGTTTGCTTCCTCCAAATGCTGTCCCTTTGCACACCATTTAAAATAAACTATGAGGGGTTCTTTAAATCGTGATAGGAAACAAAATACGTATCTTCCCCTGGATTTCACTACTTCCCCTTTCTATTCTTAATGCATCTAAAGACAGAAGCAAACCAACAAAGAAATAAAATACATGGAATCACAGAGGCTCTGCTTTAGATTTGCTGTGTGTGCACAAGCATTTAATGTTATCAGTGAGGGGGTGCAGAAACATGGAATACATCCCCTTGTGGGAATAGCTCCAGTGGTCAAACTCAGCCCCTATTAAATCAGCAAGAAACTTCTACCAGCAAAACCAGACAATGCTCTAGTCACTGTTGCATGATTAGCAAAAAACAGGTGGGCAAACAATACGTATTTTAGGATGCTTTCCCTTTTTTTTTCTTTCTTCTTTCCCCAATTAGTTGGCTGCTTTGCTGTTGCTAAATTCCTTTTGTTTTTAAAGAATCTAATTTTCTTTCCACTGAAGCAAAACTGGAGAAAAGAAGTGAGAAAATGATGGGGCAACTAGGCAGGTAAAATCCTTGTAAATCCTACTCCAAACTGCTCAATATTCTGAATCCCTACTTCAGGGAGATAAAAAACCCTGTTGGCATAGTCTGAGTTGCACTGATGTCTGAGTAGGAAGAGTTTACTGTAGATTTGGAAGCTTTGCTTCTAAAAAAAAGGAAAGAAAAAGCAAGAAATTAAGATTCCTCTGTTATTCTGGGGTTTTCTACAACACAAGCCTCAGTGATAAACAGAAATATAAACAAACAGAAATTAGAAGCATTAGAAGTGGTCACAAACTGCTGAAGGTCTCCATTTAATTAGCATTCAAACTGATAGCGAACCATCTAGCTCATTTTGATTCATTATGAAACTCTACTGGAGAAACAGAAAAATAACATAATTCCTAATGATTAAGACTGCCATTATGTATATTTGTATAGGCATCAGACTCTTTTCAAGTTGCTGGGACCAAGCCAGGATTCCAATTTTTGCCTGAAGCAGGCAAGAGACTGTGCTGAAATGAAACTTTAACATCCCTATTGCAAACAAAAGTATGCCTTGAGAGTGTATGCTCAGTTCAATTGCCTGAATATCCACACAGGGGCAGAGCCTTCTCTGCATCACCCAGTGGAGGAGATGTGCTGATAAATGTTTGCTAAATATCCTTTAACATACCTCAAGCATCCTCTGTTTTCAGTACAGCTGTAGCACTGCATTAAGCTGAGGTATCACTTTCATTTTTAATTTAGCACCAGAAGATATAATTGGGACATATTTAATGGATGGGCCCAGAATCAGCTCAATACCTTCTTCACCCACACACCCTAACTCCCCATTCTAACACCCAAACTATCCAATCTGGAATATTCCCCTCACATATTCAGTGTAACATGCACAGTATTTTATACATGGAATTATTAGGTTAGACTCACAGAGCTCAAGCACTCTAAGCCAGTGTTATTCAACAGCCTCCACTGATGTGCAGAAGCTAAGAGCCTGTTCAGGGTTTGTAAAACCAAATAACTTGGATGAAAATGTCTCCACAGATCATGAACTCCTACCCACTGACACCTCTCTAGTTGTTTCCTGTCATTCTTCTCTCACTCATAAATGGGTGAGTATTGACAAAGAAGAGTAAAATCAAGACACATTTAAATTTTCACGGCTAAAAGTCAGTGTTTCTGATTTATAACTGGATGCCTGTGCTTTCTCCTGCCTATGTACCGAAGGGAGAGGTGTGGACTGACTAGGATATGTATCTTCTTGGTTCCACACCAGGCATTTCAGCAGAAGCAGAATCAGAAATGACATTCCACTAAAATTAAAGAACCACAGCAGCGTTGTTGCTGCTCTCCAGCAGGGGTACCTGGAGAGCAGCATGACTCTCCTTGCTCTGTCCAAAGAACCAGAACACAGCTTCATCTGTGCTCCATGACCTTCCTGAACACAAAAATCAGCTTGAATTTTATGCATATCACCGGAGGAAAAAAGACCAATAAAAAGTCCCTAATGACACAGCACATTTTCCCAAAGAAAAAGCAAAACCAAAACCCAAACCCAATCAAACCCCACAGTATTAATTGTTTCCTTTAACCCACTATACACAATTCTCATTTTTAGGGCTCCATTCATGGATTTTATAACTTCTGAATATTGAAAAATGCTGGAGTTTTGGCAGGAAAAACAAGGCATATGTATAAATTATTCCCAAAGTACTTCATGATCTTCTTCATTGGTACTAGGCTTAAATTTAGATTTGTGTAATAATCATCAGCTTATTCTGATTCTGTAAAAAACCGTACCCAAAGTTTTACCTATGTTTGCTGTGGCAAATGAACTGTGACTTACACAGCAGCGTGTTTACATGGTTTGTACATCAGGAAGATTTTAGCAATAAATTATACTGCTAGAAGGTTTAGGTTAACCACGTTGGATTAAGGTAGAGGGTTGTTACAGCTGTGCTTTAATCGTCTCGCAATTTTCCGTATTTTTATCTGTGGTTATAAAATCTGAATTTGTATTACCCCTTTCTCTGCTTTATGTTCCTTACTCCCACCATTACTGTAACAGATGCTCTTTGGGTTTCCCCTATCACTTTGGTTAATTGTGGAACTGCTACTGCTATTAGAACCTTGAGTCACCCAGGCAGTATTTCTTTACATACACCAGCAGTGCAATTGCCAAATAGTTTGATAGTCATTTTATCACTGAACTCACACAGTAGCTGGCCATAGAGAGAAATTATTTTTTCCCTTATAGCAGTAAGACTCCCATCTGATGAGCATTCCCATCAGATGTTATTTTTTTTTCCCCCTCATAAAGTGAATTATACTGTGGGATGGGTAAATGCCTTTTTCATCTGTAATTTTTATTTGCATTATTTGGAAGGAGGAAAATTCATTACCTGGTTTCATGATTTTATAATGTCTTTGAAACTGTATGACTTGGCAATAAAGGGTACAAATTAGTATTTCATTTTCTTAAGATGTGTTCCATCACTATTATTGATGGCAGTAATGGGGGGATTAAGCTGCACTCTCAAGCATCTCTCTCTCCTTTGCAACCATTAGACTTTTATTTAGCTTACAAATACAAGCTTAAATTTAGGGGAAAAACTTGCAAGTTCTGTAACAGCAAAAGAAAACATGCTTTATTCAAAAACATCCTTTAGGAAAGCACAAAAGTCTTTTATGGCTACATGCATAATCAGTTGCCTGTGTACTTTTATGTTTTCAGGGTTGAGGCCTAATTAAAATACACCATGGCACCTTTGAGAAACTATTTTCAGTGACAAATAGTTCCAGCACTTGCTGTTTTTCAATCCTACCCATGTCCTAGCCTTTACATTTTACACAGGCAGATAAATGTAACCTTGCAAAAATAATCTTTCAAAATATTACAGACCACTTAACCTAGCTTTACTGGTTTATGACAAGACAGCCTCCAAACTAGACTGCAACGTTTTTTTTTTCTTTTTATCATACGATTAGGAGAAAAATGGTCTTAGTTTAGAGTTCCAAACAATGTACTGAGATCACATTTTCCAGGTAGTGTTAGAGACACAATGGGCAGGATGATAAAAATGTTCTCATGTTGCATGAAGATGTTTCTCTAGAATCTCTCTCTTTCTCTTTCCTTGTCCGTGCCTGCTAAACCTCACTTTGCCAAAAGTGGTAGAAGCCTCTTTGAAAAATATCCTAAGACAGTACAAATTTCTGAAGGGTAAATTCATGAGAAAAAGGGGGACACAGTGGTGTCTAAAAATGTTGATGATTTGTGTAATGATCACTGACTTGGTCTGATTTTTTAAGATCTGTATCAAATGATTTTTACCTGTGTTTGCTGTGGTATGTGAACTCTGTTATGGATAGCAGTATATTTACATTGTCTGTACACCAAAGATACTTTAATAATATATTATACTGTTACAAGATTTATTTTAACTAGATTGGATGAATGTAGAGATGTATTATGGTTGTGATTTAGTCATCTTGCATTTTTTAGTATTTCTATCTGTGGTTATTAAAGTAATATATTTAAATATATTTTTCAGAACATTGCAACAAAAATAGCCTTATAGCCTACAGTTAGCCAACATTTAGAAAGCCCCATTTTGATGAATTTTATTGTTTCTAATATTAATTAAAGCTATGATTTCAGGTTGTTATGTTTTTCTTCATTTAAATGATGACAAATAGGACATTTGTAATTTTTTTTCCTGTGCAGACAAATCTGAGAACATAGGAATGTCTGTACTAGATGGGAAAACACCACCATCTAGTCCAATTTAATTTAAAACCAAATGAAAAATGGAATACATAAAGTTTCCCTTGCTCACTCACCCATTTTTTGACTCCAGAGACTAGAAACTTTCTGCATTGGTGACTGTATTCACATCATTCACTTTTTTCATGTCATTTCTAATTTAATTTAACTGCTGCCACCTCTCTCTCCAGCTATCTCTTTTCCAAGGTGAAGAGTGCTAGTATGTTTAATCTCTCTTAGCACAGACACCATTTTCAAAGATCAGCCATCCTTCTCACTTCCCCCCTTCCCCCCCCCCCCCCATTTCTATCACTTTTTTTTTTTTTGCTGCTGGATAACCAGAACTCCACGCAGCATTTCCAAACCAGAGGTGCAGCATTTCCAAAGTATGCAAGGCACAACCTGAGGTGCACAACTTAAGGTGCATCCCAGATTTCTGAAGTGATGAGGCAATAATTTCTGTTTGGGTTTCTGCCTCTCTCCTTGCTTGAAAATCGTTCTTTCTCTCCAGTGAAAGCCGGGAGTGCTGCTGGGGCAGGTGACAGTGTCAGTGACACCGCAGGACCCTATCGCTTGTTTCCTAGTAGCGAAATAATTAATACCACTTCAGGAATCACATGAAAGATTTTTGTGCTCTTCACAGCCCTGAAATACCTCGAGTTGTTTTACAAGTGGCTTGTGAAAATAGCTCTACTGGGCAAGAGGGATAAGGGGGGAATTATCCCCTTTAGTATGTGAAGGAAAAATATGCATAAACTCTGGTAGACTTCTATAAATACTTTGACACTGAAAATTATGATCCTTTCCTAATTTAATCATAAAAGTGATTTCAGAGGCTACATCAACTGCAAGGAGATCATGCCTTTCTGCTAAATACTCTCACTACATAAAAAAAATCTGTGAAATAGAAATGGCGAATGCTCAGCAGATGAGTAAATAGTTTTACTTTGTTTTAAATTTCTGTCTTAAAACTATAGTTGCACTACTGCTCTCTAGCAGCAGCAATATTTAGCATTATCTTCTGTGGTACTGCAGATTTTCAGATATATATTTGGAAAATGAGTAAAAAGTTTGAAGTCCCATTACTTTTTCTTTCTTTGAAGCAGGTTCTGTGGACACTTCAGACAGAAACTGGGTCTTATCTTAATATTCACGCCTTATCAAAGTTGTGAAGTGCTACACAAAATGAGCAAATAGAGTAAATGCTTGATAAGTGCATAACAATATAAATGCTTTAAGCTTATCATGAAAATTATTTATCTGTAATAACACAGACTGGGTACTAAGAAAAAAGAACAAACCAAAACCCCTCATTTTTGTTCTACTTGTCTGAGTATGCAATGAGTAAGTGGAAAAAAAATCGAATTAATGGAATATTTGGGCAAGATTACAGCACTGTGCCTTCTACACAACTTTCTAAATAAACTTGCTAAAGTAAAGTTCAAAGAATGGGGTTTATCCCTAATGTCAAACAGGGTCCTAAACTCCCACAGACACACACGCACTGGAATTAAAAAACAGATGTAGCTTCCCTGATTTCCATGGGATTGCTCATACAGCACAAAGTGGGTGGGTTTGCAGGATCAGGGCAGTACCTGCAGCCTGATTACTGTCCCTTGTCCAGAAGACAAGAAATCAGGTCATGGGAAGGCACCTAGAAAAGTGTTAAGAATATACTGTGTGATGATGTAGCCACAAACTAACTCAATTAATATGTAATTATGAAGATTTTTAATGTCATCTAAAACTGACAAAAAGTTCTTAATTTTTAGTCCAGGCCTGACAAGATTATGCCATCTGTAGAGTTCAGGCTAGTAACACTCTGCTAGCTTGCAGGTCCCACTCTTTGCCATGCTCCTGCCCTGCTCTGTATGTAAGCGGGGCTGCCAACGCCACACAGCTCTGTCGCTGATACCTCATCTTCCTTCTGACAGCTGAAAGAAAAGCTGTAGAATGCAGTCAGGATTAGTTCACACTCCCACAATGGTGAGTGGTCATCACGTGTTTTTGTGGGACTTACCACCTCACAGTCTTAAAACCCCACTTTTTTCAGTACCGCATACTTTTATTTCCATGGTTTTACCTGTATTTTTCTTTCACCAAGATGCAGGCAATGCAAAGATAGTAATTAATGCTAATGAAATATCAGCAGATAAAACTGAGATCTTAAAATATAACATGTTGATGGAAAGAATGAATTTATTATCACAGGTCAATTCATTACAAATTAAATAAAGAACAGGTGCTTTTTTGGTAGAAAAAGTGTCCATTCCATTTGGAAAATTCCATTTACTACATTTGGTAATAAATAACTCATCCACAGTCGTTTTTGACCTAGATCTGACGTCTGAAGTTAAGTTTTAGTGGATGTTAAGGATTAATGAAGCTGATTCTTGGAACTCTCAACTGACCAAGACTCTGAGATTATCTGACTGCCATTTTCCTTTTTCCCCTTTCCAGAAGCCATCCTTTTAACATACTGTTAATATTGCAATATGGCTAAAATAACTGCCCTTTTCCAACACTGGTCTTTTGAACACAGTACAAAAGATCCTCTTCTAACCCTTACAAAGAGAATTAAAATAGCTTTTTCAAGCATTAAAAAGTCGTATATTGAAGGGATCCAGCAACAGATGGGGAAACTTAGGACTGCAACTCTTCTAAACGTTTGCGTGCCTTTTAAAAAATTATATTATTCCATAACTTGAATCCTTTGATTACAATTTATTTGGCAGGGAAGATGACCTAAATTTTCATGTGTGATATTAAATGTAAAGCTTAGATCTTTTCAGGAACCTCTCTCAACTGGAGGTTTGCGAGTTCCAGTGCAACATCAGGTATCTGCTGTGGCTGCCATGATATAAATGCTGGGGATGAATAGAATACAATGGAACAGAATAGAACAGAACAGAAAAACCACGGTGAAAGGGACCCACAGGGATCATCCAGCTCAGCTGCCTGACTGCTTCAGACCTGACACTCAAATATCTTCATTAATGGCATTGTCCAAAGCCTCCTAAACACTGACAGGGATGGGGCATTACCACTCTCTCTCCAGGAAGGCTGTTCCAGTGCTTGACCAGTCTCTTGGAAAAGAAATGTTTCCTAATGTCCAGTCTGAATCTCTCCTGGTGCAGTTCTGCACTGTTCCTTGTCACTGGGTGCCAAGGAAGAGAACAGCACTTCCCTCTCCACTCCTCTCCTTCCTCAGGATCAGCTTCTTTTTCTCCAGACTAGACAAGTCCAGAGTACTTATCTCCTTCACAATTCGATGAATTAATGTCAATTCTGACTCTAAATGAAGAGGGCAATTTAAATATGGCATATCTGCAATACTACCCCAAGTAAATTCCTTTTAAAAATTAGGTAATCAATAATCAAAGCAAGATGAGATAAATAAAAAGTGAGCGATAATAAGAAAAAGTGTGATAGAGAAATATGAGGTTGAAATGGGCAGCAATAGGGAAATTGGAGAGGTTTCTATGCACGGAAGAAGCCACTAATTTTCTTTCTTTTATCCAGCTTTGTTTTTCCTATTGCCTTCCTCAACCATGTGTTTGGCCAGTGGCAGATCCATTAAATTTTAGACACTTGTGACTTTAAATGCTCCTTAAGAGTTTACCCGGGGTTCTCTACTAAAATTTGTGAAAGCATGAAGAATTAGCATCATTCTGTAGCCAGTGAAAGACAGAGAAGGGTTTAAGGCATGTCCAATCCTACAAAACCTAAATTAGATGACCCCAAAAGGAATGAAGACTGTTTTATATGATCTTTGTTTAAATGCTAGCTGTTGAGTACATTTAATTTCATTGACATTGAGAGACAAAATTGTAATTTAGGATTTTGTGTTTAAATACTGAACTAAACTCAAATGCTGGCATGTATCAACCAACCAGAGATTAAAAGAATTCTTCACAAAATGGTTTAATGTGGTAGGATTTTGAAAGTTGGTCAGTCTAGAAACCAGGACAGTAACCAATAGGTTTAGTAGCCTGTAACATAAGACAACTCAAACATATGGGAAAGAGTAAAAAAAAACCACAAACAAACCCCTCTGAATGTATTTGAGCAGCACTAACTTCCAAAACCCTTGAATTTGCTCCTTATGTTCTGTCTTCAGAACACAGCTTAACAGTTCATCACTTTTTTTAATAAAACAGACACACTTGAAAATGAGTTTTAGACTGACCCATGTGTTGTTCATATTATGAGCATTATTTTTTCTGTTATTATATACAAGTGCATGCAAGCATTGCCTATTAAAAAAAAAAAAGAAAAAAATTTCCTGCCCTTGAACTTTCCTGATGTTCTTGATTTCTACATAACACTTCAAATGTAACAGGGGCAAGATGTTTCAGACTGCATACAAGCCACCTATTTTATTACAGTGTTGAAGGCAAGCCCACACTACTGTGAATTTCTGTTGTGTATGAATTATTCCCCTGAATGTTTATTTGGTTGAGTAGAATTTAGAAATACACAGAAATCCTATAGTCCACTCACATTTAATAATAAATATAATGAAGCCCATTCTGCATGGGAGAACAAAACTGAAATCACTGAGTGTCATAGTAGCAATTTGAAGCAAACTTTTCCACAGAAATGATTTGGTAAGAATTAGTGAATACTACTCAAAAGCACCAGGAAGTAAAAAAAAGTGAAGATTTCCACCAGACAAAAACAATTAACACACTTCTCCACAGACATAATACAGAGACCTACAATAACAACACCACCAAAAGCCCCAAAGGGATTTGGAATCTATAAAACCACTCACAAATTACTTGGCAAAGGGTTTTGTGGTGGAGGAAAGCCAACCTGAATGTAATAAAAGACTAATTTCTTCTTAGCATTACTAACTCCAGGAATATTGGGAACAGATGCTTCCGAGATGAACTGGAGGGAAAGGGCTCTGGAATGAGGCAACCCTTAAAAAGTTAAATAACCCAGGGCTGCTATTGTTTTCAAAACCCCACAGCTTACCCCAAAACCCCACAACAGTCTGACATAAGGATGTCCACACACAATAGCAAACCAGCACTCATACTAACAAAACTGCATTGTAGGGGATAAATGAGTTCAGGATTGATGGCAGCAATTGTGCCACAGAATCTCAAAGTGTGCCCAATATTTGCAATTCAGACCAGTAACAGAGTGGATTCCTGCACTGGTTACAGTAATTGAGTGAAACTCAAACCTAAACATCAGAAATGTTCCTCTGTACAGAAGACTACACCAGAAAAAAAAAAAAAAAAGAAAAAAAAAGAGATGAAAGGCTTTACATATTCATTTTCTATGCTATTCCCATTCTCTAACAAATTAATATAGTTTTAAAAGACAGCTTCTATCGAGTATGTCCAGAGACCTGGTCCAAAGTCAATGCTAAAGTCCATTATGGCACTTTGAATTCATTAAAATGAAACTTGTCTCTTCTCTGTTGGGTGCTGAATGCACTTCATGACCTGATGTGTATACAGTAGAGACTTGTTAGCCACAAGAAAAGAATCATATAAAAGAAACAGAATGTCTTCCTCAAACTGTCAGTCTTGGGGATTTTTTTTCCTTTTTTTTTTTTTTTTTTGACATATTCTCATAAAGATTTATATTCTGGCCTTTGTTGTCTGGGATCCTTGTCTCTTACCCTTTATGCTGGAAAAGGAAATTGTACATTAAGGTAAATTGCTACTCCTGATACGTCTTTCCCTTGACTGATGGTTTTCTATTACAGGCTTGCAAGAATTCAGACAGGAAAGAAACCCAAGCATCTTGATTGAAAAGATTTGATACATTCTTTTCAAATTCATGCTATCTAAATCACAGCAGGATGACTTGTAATCAAAGTTTTTCAAAAAGAACATAAATTTGGGGAAAAGGAAAAGGCCATTCAGCCCATTGCAAGTCATCCTGGTTAACACAGTTCTTCCAGAATAGTATCTCCCTTCTTCTTTAATGACCCCGGTGCCTCCAATTCCAAACTTGGCTCGGTAGGCTATTGAAAAATTGTATTTCTTCTTGAGTGAAAAGTACTTCCTTGTGTTGGTTCTGAATTTCATTTTTTCAGTCAATTCCAGTTCTGCTTCCCTGTTCAGTCTTTTATAGTCAGCCAAACAGTGAGTCAAGTGTTATTGAATAAGGTTTTCCACCCTGTATTTCTCAGAGAAGATGAGTTTGTAATTCTCTCTTTTTCTCCATTTTGCAGCGAAAAAATAATGAAGTCAGCTGTGATTACGAGACCGTGGACTTCAAACCAGACTTCTCTTCCACTTCTTTTCTTTAAAGGTGTGTTTGAAGCTAATCTTTTAAAACACTGGCATTTGATTTTTGTTCACCTGTTTGGCTTTGTTGACTGCTGTTACACACACACACGTGCCAGCCCCTCCAAGCACTGTGGCACCCCTTTTTCTCCACAGTGCATTCGCTGAGTCTGACACAGAAAAGACATCCCAAATGACTAATGCAGAAAAAAAAGGGGCATGATTCAGCAATTTATTTCAATTCTCTGAAAAATGCTAAGAAAAAAATTACCTTAAGAATACCCTTTTTTGTATTCACGGTCTGAATAACTTCACATGCAAAAATTAATAGGTCGGGTTAAATAATCTCCAAAGTCACTCTCTGTAGATTTTGCTTTTATTTTTCTTTTGTTCTGGGGAATGCTATAGCTTCAAGTTTCACCAAGGTCATCTTTCATCTAAAAAACTTAATATAATTAGTATCAATTCTGCATTTTGTGAGGCTCACACTGGAAGTTATTAACTGTGTTTCAAGTGGAATGTCAGAGAAACGAAGGGCAGAGAGAGTAATCTTTTCAGCTTCAAAGGCACAGTTGATGACTTTAGTTCACTGGTTAGTGAGAAAGACGTGCATTTTTTTATTAAAGGTGTTAGCAATACATTTGAAACTATAAGCATTTTTCTCTCTCTTTTCTTTCCTTTCCTCATTTTTAGAACTTGGCACCACTTCAGTCTTTTTTTTTTAACATCCCACATGGCACTGGAACAGTTGCTTCAGATGTCCTTGTTGTTAGTTATAACAATATTTAGTTGTATACTTTTGTTTTTAACAGTGAAGCACTTCATCAATTCCCTGACAGCACAGAACTTGCCAAAATCTGCCTTAGCCAGTAATAAATACAAAAGAAAAAGATACCAGTTTTTGCTGGTAGTGCCTTTAAAATACCATAGACACCTCTCTAAAAAAAGTAAAACGAAGCCTTGTGATCCCATATAAATACAGCAACAGTGAAGGACATTCAACAGAAATCATTTGCTTAATCTTTCTCCCTGCTGTAAGAAATGCAATATATTTCCCTTAAAACTCACCAGTGAAGATACAATTGACAACAGCTTTAAAACAAACCAAATCAAAGTCTTAATAAGATCCTAAAGATCACAGATTCAATTCCTTCAAATGAAATTCAAGAATAAATTTCAAAGCATATTTACAGAATCTTCTTTACAATAAATATTCGCTTCTGAGAAGAAATTGAATATGGAATGTGAAGCCTTCAAGAATCAATCTATAGTTGTTAACCTCAAAGAAACGTAACTGAGGAGCAAGGCTCAAGTTTGCAACAGAGAGGATAACCAAGTGCGGAAGAGAAACACCAAGGGGGATTGTGGATTCTCCATTCCCTCAGGTCCTAAATTAAGTCTACATATGTTCTGGTGGATGCTCTTTAATAAAATAAAGGTTTCTGTGTCTCATTATAAATCTATGGGAGTGGAAACTATACAAGAATTTAGGCCAAGAATTTAGGCTAACTGACCCAGCAGGTCCCTCTGGACTGAGCAGATCATAGATTTTATCTGTAAATAAGATACCAAACTACATATAGCCTCACTGAAAATTAGTGAGTTTAGCTACATGTAAGGTTTTACTTGGAAGGAAGGAAAGTACAGCCTGTTTTTCCATAGAAGAAATGCTTTGCATATCTGCAGGCCATTGTCAAGCTCATGGGGCAGCACTGACAATACACTAAAAATAGCCTGTCTCTCTCTGGACTGGAAAATCCAGATAGATAAACTCATTTAACCAATTTACAAGCCAAACTGCTTGTAGAGATGTAATTACTAGATCCCCAAAATCTCTCGAAATCAGTAGAATTCTGGCTTTTAAAGCAGGAGGTACAAAAACCTACTTTTTTTTTTTTTAATTATTGTTTTGAAAATCACAATTTAAGCCTAAATAGAGTAGGAAGGTAGTATGAAAAATATAGTTTCATACCCTGTTTACACCTGAATGTTGAAAATCACTACCCTGAGGCCACCACCCAACCAAAGGTCAGATGACAATGGTCAGTGTGACATCAGTACACACTGACTCTGCTGTAACACTTTACACAGAGGTGGTGACACTGATGCCTTCAGTCCTTCTTCCCAGGGACTTCTTTGGAAATGCCTGTGCTTCCTTGCTATTTGCACATGGAGGCTCAGCAGAAGGAGAGCTGGCACCTTACAGCCTGTGGCACCTGAGGGGAGGTCAGAGGCTAAACTCAGAGACAAGGCTGCTCTTGGCAGGCAGTAAAGATGCTTCCAGCAGAAGGGACTCTTAATTTGGAAAACCTCTTGCACTGCCAGTTTACAATAGAGGCTGTCAGGCTGCATAATTCATATGCAGTAGAAAGAAAAAAAAAAAATCAAAAACCAACCAAAAAACCCCCAGTGTGATCAGAGCTTAGGCTGGGAATGTTTGAATTCCTGACACATTGCTGAAGCCTCTCCGGAGCTCAGCTATATAATGGAATCTTTATCAGACCATCAACTAATTGTGATACTTATCTGCACAGCGTTGCATTTTGGGTTAAGTGATAATCCATCAAGGCTGGAAATCATTGTGTACTTTTTAAGTTGCCTACTTCATTACTGCAAGCTGACAGCTGGATGGATGTGTTAGCACTAGAAATATTTGTCCCAGACACAAAGAGCAGCTTCCTAATATAGGATATTATGATATTTTCTTTCATGTATTCAGCATGCCCGTAGTTGAATCTATGTCTCATTTATGATATTCATTTACTTGGCAAACTGTTAAGATTATGAAATCTATCTTTATTTGTTACAGAATGCAACAGCCTCATTTCGTGAATAATATGACCCAATAATGTGTAATAATGACGACAGTCTTCATCTTACATCATAATGGCTGTTAAGCAGAGAAAATTGCCATTTTATAAATGGCCCAGGTCTCTGCTTTAGTTGAAGGTAAGAATTGCAAAACACAAGTACTTTTCATGGCAATGGAGGTAGCTAGCCTCAGGTGGGTCATGTTGCTAGAATTTGTTTTGGTGGTTAGACTGCATTAGTGATGTGCCTGTTGCCTTGACGATTACTCTTGGATTGGTATTACAACTATAAAACGTCTTTTAAAACTATCCAAGAACTGGAAATTCCACAGAGAAGCACTTGGGTTTGATTTTGGTCTGCTCACAACAGACATCAGGGTAGTTCCATTTCCATTTTTTAGCATGTAGTGATAATGCAGTTTCATATTTAGTTTCACACTGCATGAAAAATTACCTCCTTCCATAACCACATTCTGCTGCTACTTACTGCCCAGTTGCCTTACTGCCTCTGAGACTCTGAGAAAGATATCCTGTGTGGAAAATTCCTAGCTTTAAATTAAAAAAAGAAAAAAAAGAAAAAAAAGATTATTTTCATACTGTGTTTGTACAGCCTCTTGCTTGGAGCTGGTGTGGTTCTGCTCTGTGATCACCACGCATGTGAACGTGTACTGTTTGCCATTATTCCAATTCTATGGGGACATACTTAGGAATCTGTAGGAATCCAGCCAATAAAGTATGAAACTGCTTGAGGTTGGGTTTGGTTTTTTTTTTTAATCCTGTTTGTTTTGGGTTGGTTTTTTTTTGGGGGGGATGGGGGGGGGGTGTTGAAGGGAGGGGTTTAATTTTTCTTTTTTTTTTTTCAGATTATATTATAAAAATGTTTTTCCTGGCTCTGTATCTGTCAGATCTAAAAACCAAAGAGCTCTTTGAGTTAGAACAGATGCTACAATCTCCTCTGTTGATCTTAAATCTGTGAGCTTTGAGAATTCACAGCACTAATTGCACACCAAGCCTGACTAGTGGGATGAAACCCTAATTAAACATTGCTTCAGAAAAGAAACAAATACTGTGTAACCCCTAAAATAGGCACTGTGGACTACTACGCCTCATGAAAATTTCGTGGTAGAACTTAAAAAACTCCAAGTCCTGTCTAAAATAGGTATATTTTGATACAAAAAAATCTAACAGTTTGGTCTACCAGCTGGTTGCAGATGCTAGGGAAGGTTTTCCAGCTATTATTCAGCTGCAGCCTGTGGATGTTTCACCTGGGTAACAGCTCCGACCAAGACAGTCCTGTTTAGAGATTTTGGAAAAGAGGCTTGGAAAATAAGTCTGCGATTTCACCATGGTCTAACATAAGTTTATCATAATTTTTTTAACACACCATCTAAGAAACAAGCTGAGAAACAAGTAGAATGTAAAAATAATGGCAATGAAAGAAACCAGTGTAAAATCAAGAGATGGCAGTTCTTGAAAGAGGGGTGATGAAGATTTACTCAAATGTCTAATGGAAAAAAAATAATCTGAGGAACTGCTGTTTGAATCTCAAATTGTTTGACCTTCTGAGAAAACCAGACCTTGGATAAGCCAATAGGAGACTAATGGGAGAAAGAAGTAAAACTTAGGAAGTTCTAATTTTCCTACACAGTTTGAATAAATCAGACACAAATTAGATTTTATGTTACTGCTACAGCTATAAAGTAGTATATAAATGAACTGGCTTTTAGCTTGCTGTCATAGGAAACTGCTTTCAACATTAGACAATGATCATTTTTATTATCAGAGCTGAATGCAAGTAAGCACACACAACTATATTTAAAGTGTAAGTCTACCCTTATCTCCTTTGCCCCTCACATATTCTATAGCTTTTCCTTGCTTTGTTGTTTCTTTCTTTGTCAGTATCTCAGCCTGCCAAGTTATATTAATCAGATTATGTGAAAGGAAAATAAAACCACAAGGAAAGAACTGGTAATGTTGAGCATTTTTTGACAGGAAAAGCTGTAAGGACTACAAGGTCTGTCCAAGTAGTTTCTGCATGTAAGCTGCCTATAATGAAACAGTTACTCTAGTAGGGTTGTGGTTTTCTTCTTAATAGAGACTTTAAGGTAAAAATAGGAAAAAAAAAAAGGAAGCAATGTAATTTTTTTAGCTAAGATAGCTGTCAATTATGCTATTAAATAGAAATATTCACACTTAAAGTCATAATTGTTTTCAAAATGATTACATCCTCAAACCCTTCCTTATGCCATTGTAAACTCCTCTTCTAAATTTAGCTCCACAGATTTCCTTAAAGAAATCTTCATTTTATACCAGAGATAAACCCAATAAAAGTGAAGTGGATTATAATAAGGCATGGATTTCATTCCTATATAAATGGGTGCATTCATTGTCTTTGTGGTCACCCTGAAAAATAAACTCTTGATCTCCCCAGAGCAGCTGCCTGGGAGCAGCATCATGTCTGTGCTGTACACAACAACTTCTGGAGATGTTTTTAGGCATTGCTATATAAAGCTTTGAACATTCTGGTGCAGTCATTGTCCAAATGAGTCAGCTGAGCCTGAATCACTCTGATATGTGCCATCAAGCTGAATGGATCTGTCTTTTGAGATTGGGATGCTCTGGCAGTGTTACATTTCCACCTATTTGGGTGGTAGTGGTGAGATTTCAATCTTCAGTAACAGGTCAAAACAAACAAGTTTTATAACCTCTTTGATTTTTTTGTTCCTTGATAGAAATAGGATTTAAACCAAAAAAACTGTTCTGTTTGTGTGTGTGGGTGATTAACATAATGCCAGCCCATGGGAAGGTTTTATGTATGTTTGTGTGCACAAGCTTTTTCCCCTCTGTGAATCTAGAAACTGACTTGAGGTGGCTTCTCCTAGACTGTTAATCACACTCCCTCTCCACCTACAGGACTTGGAAAGATTGGCACAGCACTACCCAAATTAACTTTACACTAACAAAGAATTTCTCCACTGGAGGCATCCCTTGTTTCACTGTTGGGGCAAATCCACAATCCTCTTGAGCCTCTTCCCAATCATGAAAGGGAAAAATTGCATGGATCCACGCACAGCTTTCACGAACAACATTACATAAATCTGATAGAAATACACCTACTCATACAGTGGATAATTATTCTTTCAGTAGTCCTCCACATTTGTTTCTTCTCATACATTTTATCACACATTCCTGATCACGGTTATTAGGCTTTAAGACACCCTTGACAAATATATAAAGGGCAATATTCCTCACTGGCATCAAATTATGTTTAGGGTTTTTTGAGTTAGTAGGTAATGTACCAGTAAAAGAATAATTAATTCCTGAAGGACCGAGCACAAAAACAAGCATACGTTTGTCTGAGAAAGTGAGAAGTTTGACTAAACAGGAAGTTTATGAATTATCATGCTGTCATCCAACTGGATCAGTAGCTTTTTTCATGTTGTTTACTAAATGCCAGGCAAATTAGGACAGCAATGAATCACATGGTTCCAGAATTAACTGATGACTTTTGGAGAAATTTTTTCCCCCATGAATTAAGGCTTTTGGCAATGAGGAGGTACAATAATCAGAATGCAAAATGCCTTGGATTCACAGATTCTATTGGCTTTTTATACCCTGCATCTTATACCTGTAAAGACATCTCCTGTGACAGGATGAGGAGCAACAGATCCTCAAGGTGGACTATATAAAAGTCACGCAGAACAGAGGAATGTCTTGTAAAAGTTACCTGAGGAGATTCTTAAGTATCAAGCAATAATTTTAGAACAAAAGTACTGAAATCTGTCTAGAAAGTTTATTATGTCAGCTATGGGGAACTCAGTTCAAAGATATTATTAAATAGGATACACTACCCTACAATCTGGGGAAAACTTCTGTTTCTTTAAGGCATGATCCAACAAAGTAAGACAAAAAAGCATAACAAAAAAGTTTTGATATTTGAGAGTATATGGATAGTTTCTCAACTTAATGTCCCTATATATTCCTTCATGTCAAAAATCTTATTGAAATACAAACCAGAGGTGTCAAAGGAAAATATGTTTATGTGGTACTTTTTGCTCAGCCAGCAACTGATGCTACTGAAAAATCTGACCTTCTCTGACACGGCTCTTGCACCGTTTGTACCTCGCGGGGTGGGTGCTCTGACAATGGAGATGAGGTTCAGTCATGCACTTCAGGATGGCAGAACTCCACCTTCACAGCAGGCACTGAAAGTTTGTGAATATTATTTGGTTTGGGGTCCATGAAAGATAGGGGATGAGGAGATGTAAGGAAAGCACCTTGTCCATTTCCCTCTGCCATGGGAATCAAGCGCTTTGAATGAAAGCCAGGATGAAGGAAGTCATAGAACAGAAATAGCTGAATAAGTGAAGTCACTGCCTCCCACACATTTACAGAGTGTCTCCGCTAAATGTCTTTGCCACTAATTCAGGGAATCATTTTCCTCATTCAACTTGGAAAATAACTCTTCATCAGAGTCATACTGACTTCTTTTTTGAAAGCAAAACCAAAGAAGCTGGTGCCTTCAGCTTCTTTGCAGAGCATATCTGTAAATTTCCTGTCTTTGTCCTTTGATCTGTCTCCATTTGAGGTTGTTTACCAGGGTGACACCCCCACACCCAACCCCCCCTCCATTAGGAACAGCACTCCAGTTGTCTTCCACTGTCGGATAAAACACCAATTACTTTAGCCTTGTCCTCATTATTCATGATTAATTTCTTTATTTTGGCCTTTCATCTAGTGCATTTCTAAACACTTTTGCTTTGTTAGATTTCTCACAACTTGCTCATTTCATTTTGCACCTGCTTTCATGACTGTTTTCCTGTTTCTCCCACATTGATATCCTCTATGATTTATGTTTATAGCAACTGCTTGTTTTGGTGTTTTAGTGAGGTTTGATATCTCAGACTGTTAAAAAAAACCAACTTTGTTAGTTTATTACATGTTTCCTATTTTTTCTGTGCATTGGGATAAACTACCATTTTCTTTCAATTACTCAAGATTTTGAGGAAACAGACTTCCCACACTCATTGGTCCCTTTGATTATCTGCCCAAAAGACTCTATCTACCACTTCCTTGAGGCTGAAGTGGTCTCATCTTTTCAGCCATTTTGCTGCATTCACTTTTTTCTTTCTGCGAAAAGTGAGTGCTCATGTTTTAGTAACTGATCACCCAATTTTGCTTCTTTTACTTTCTATTAAAGCAGCACCTCTGTAAGTGTAGCATCAAATTACATGCATTCTCCCATGTGCTAGAGCTGAAACTCAGAAGAGAGCTCTCCTGTTTCAGACCTTTCTATTGATGCTGGACACACAAATGGTGAAAATGAACACTCCACAGGAAAGAAAATGAGGCCCTAAACTGCACTTAGGAGGTGAGTCAATGCATTAAAAACATCAGTACAATCATATCAATGATATAGTCATGACCACATAACAAGCAGAAGAAAACAATTCATGAAGGTCGGCAAACATCAGCACAGCACACCAAGAGCATCGTCCTTCCAGGATGTGAGCCCTCAGAAAGCTGGAAGCTCCTGGTGCTTTACACAAAACACTCTTTTATAAAAAAGACATGGTAATTCCTGTCATTCTGTTCCTTTTCAAGAAATTCTCCTCTTGCAGCCAATCAGACCCATGAACATTGTGCTATTTTCCATGTTCTAGCTTTCTTTTTCAGAAGGAAAAGGACTACTACAACACCTCCTCTCTTCATTAAAACAAAAATATCCATTTCACATTAAAAGTAATATTAAAGATTAAAAAATGTAATTTTAGGTTTGTTGTCAGTTTATCACAACATATTAAAATATGTGTGCCCTGTGGAGGAAGAATTTAGGTGATCTGACACTATCACAATCTCTATACAATGGACTTGCAAGTGAGCTAAGGTTATTCTTCCAAGTTAGGCAGCTCACTGCAACTGACTAATAACAACAGTTCCAGAAAGAAAAGATTTCATAACTGTCTTAACTTTCCTGGCCTAACTGCACCTCATCATGTCAATGCTTGCAGTGTGGTAAAAGAATATAATTTCCTCTCTTCTTGTGCAATATAAAGCTTTCAAGAGGCCACATAGGAACCTTCTGCCATTTCATTTACCACAAGAGATTTGTAGCTACCCAGAAGATGATAATCTGCAAAACCTTCTGCACACATCTTCCCTATTTAACAGTTATCTGATCAGCTACTGAATAAAGAATAAAATAACCTTTATATTTTGCTCATAAAGAAATGAAGCATTACTAGAAACATTTGAAAAGCTGTAACAAAAAAAAACCCCAACAGATGGGGGTCAGGGAGGGGAGAGAGAACTTTTAGCTCATTTAATCTAGCTCTGGTGAGATAACAACACCCCCTAAATTAGTAATGCCTTAAACCGTAAAAGGCTAAGAAGGGTGATGCAATGCAATGCCTCTTTGTTATCAAGCAAGATTTCATCAACAGAAATTCCAGTGCTGAGACAACTAGCTTGTTTTAAATGGTAGCACCCAAAATAACTAGTCTTAAAAGGTCATGTTTGTTTAAAAATAGCTTGCTTGCATTTTACATTAAAGTTAATTTACTAACCTTAAAAAATTAAATGCAAATGTATACAAATAATTTAAGCATCCTGTCAAAGTTCACATACACACTGCTAGAGCAGCGACAACATTCAAGGTCATGTGAAATCCTTCTTAACCCACGTATCGCCTTGTGGATTATTCTGTTAAATACATACTGAACTAAAATGCTTGCACCCTCTATTTAGCAAATTCTATCCTTGTTTTAAAAAAAAAAAAAAATTAAAGATCTAATTTCCTATTTATCATGTGCTTTCCAGGCCATAACAAAGAAGGATACTGTACCTCTGATGCTGGTGGCTGTTGCCGATGTGGTTGTGCTGGCAGTTAAGGCTACATTGGTTGTGACTGTTGCAGTGGTAAGGGAGGGGATGACAGTAGTGGGAAGCAAAGTGTTGAAAACATCTGGTGAGTGGAAAAAAAAAATATAAAATAAAATCATATCATGCAAACAAAGGAGAAACATAACAGTGGTTTAATTTGTAAATACAAGTATGTTGAAAATGACTAAATTAAAACATGATTAACATAAATTATTACAGGTACAACAGAGTACCTTTAAATTCTTGACATTTATCACTCTCAATTTTTATAATCAATCTTTGAGCACACAGAATTTAAAACTCTGTTAAAATGACCAAGTTTCCACAGAACTAGAGAGTGACAGTTTAAGTGACAAGAATCCATTCTTCGCTGAGCCATTTTAAATGTCTCACAGTAGAAACCATATACAGATGAAACATGCTGTGTCAGAGTGGGAGATGAAGAAAACAACACCATCATGCTAAAATAAACACACACATGTTAACGAGAAATGGCTGTATGTTAAAACACCCACTTTCAGACAGACTCAATGAAGGGAAAAAGGGGAGAAAATGCTACTAACTATAAGAGCTGCTTTTTCCGGATTGCTTTTCTTCTTCCCACACATTTGCTTAAGACACAGTTGTCTGCTAAGATCCAGAGCAGAGTATATTTCAAAATCTTTACCCTAATTAGCAGGCACAGTCATCATTCAGTCATCCTCAATGCTTACAATGTATTGTTAGTACACATCAGTATTTTTCTAAAACAGCTTCGAACTAAAAATCAGAAATGCTAATAATATTACTGATAAAAAATCCTGCATCCAAGTCAGAAAAAATGCATGGCCCTGATGACAGCATCCTATAAAACCCTTCAGATTTTGCTCAAGCAAGTGCAGGTATGCCAGGATTAGGAGCACGACTGCTTCGCTGCAGAGGAACCAACAATGCCTGATGCAGAATGCTCCAGTACAGAGCAGAACATAATCAGATGTACACATAGAAAATACTTTGATTACACTGCCAAAAGCAATAAAGACCAATAGGACTTTGCTTATAAGGTGATTGCAGGTTTTAAAGAACAAGCAAACAGAAGCTCTGAAGAGAACTAGATAAAAGCACTTCTGTGAAGACATAAAAAGCATCTGACATTTTTCAGATTATTTATACCGCAGGTTTGAAAGGAAGGACTCATTTCTCAGCAGTTGATGGTAAGTAACCCATTCCATACTGATTTCACTGAAAATATTTCTGAAGGGTGCTATTCAGTGCAATAAAAGAGCAAAAGTCTGACCCACAATCTGTCTTCCCTTGCTGTGAAAAGAAATGCAATTGGTCCCTGAGTACCATCAATTCTGACTGAAATCAATGGAAGCTGAAGTAGCTCAGAGCTTTTCAGTATTGGGCCCAACAGAACACCCTTCAGACACAGGGTCCTTGAGTTCAGCATTGCATAATTACTCTCTTAAGGCTTCAAAGTAGCATGCTTACCTTATTTCCATGCTGGACGACAGATTATTTTCCAAGTTTAAAAGTTAGTTAATATCTGTAAGTCACCTAGGATTTTCTGTACTCCTCTAGTTTTGATAAAAACCACCACTATCCTCTCTGGAATCTATATTTGTGTGATGTTCTACTTCTGAAGCCACCAGAAAACATCATAAGATCCATCTTTCATCTGTTGTACACTGATATTTATTCTAATTCCCAGTATAAAATATTCTCCAGCCAGAAAAATTAGCACAGACTTTTAAAAACCCCCACCAATGTAGCCACATTAATCACCAGGAAAAATGATAACACTACCTGGAGTGTGACTACCACAATAATGAAATAGAACTGAGTATAACAAGCATTAGAAATAAATTAACATGTTGAAAAGATACATGCCACATGTACTGATCTATGCAATTTCTTCTCATAAAGGGAAACTCATTCCCTGATAAGTCTCTGTTAAAAATTAAATCAAACAGAAAAAAAACCCCACCTACTTCATCAGGAGAGCAAAACCTTGTTTATTAGGAAAGCTTTACACATCATTCTTGTACGTAAAACCAATTAGTGTGACTCACGGTCCCATTCATTATCTTTCTTAAATATACCAATTACTTAAGACTGCAATGACAAGTTATGGTTTTATGACAGTGCTATCCAATCTGCAAGCACACTGTTTACCTGTTTCACCAAATAATGGCTTAAATGAATCACTGGTGAACTTAGAACTTTCTGGGTTTTTCTTCTGATCAAAGTATTTCAAACAAGATTCCTTATTTTAAATGAAAGGCTACCTAAGAAGCATTCTAAGTGACAAGAACTAGGATATGTCAGTTTTTTAATATAATGGGATCTCCTCAGATTAAGAATAATGAAAGCTTGTGCAGAAATTAGCTTCCTGATGAAAGTCATAAACTCTGATGCCAAACAGCAAAATGGAAGCCTGGCAGAAGTCTTAAAGAAAAACACATCTTATCAAAAGGGATGCAAAAACAAGGGATAGCCTTCAGTTTCTTTCTTTGCAGAGTGAGGCGAAATTCACTGTGCAAACGACTGCAGTCTGTCTTCTTGCTCACAGCATTAAAAGGACTTGCTCCTAAAGACCAGAGCACAAGAGAGAAACCAGGAATCAGCAGCCTGAGGAGCATTACGTTGCCCAAGCAATGAAATCTGAGTTTGTTCTGGACTCTAGAAATGTTTGGTTTGTACCAGCTTAGGTTCAAGGCTCTGCCCAGTGGAATTACTTCATTAATAACATGAGAGTCTGCAACAGGAATGTGCAGAGTAACCAAATAGCTCATAGCTCTCCAGGCAACACTTTTTGGAATGCTTGCACCATATCCTATCCTTAAATCCTACTTTGGACAGCCCAGACCCAGGCACAGCACTCTGAAATGATCCCCACATTTAAAAAACTTGGGTGTATGGTGCCTGCTGAGTCTGACAGAAAGGCTCCTCCCACCAGTTCTTCCAAGATTTATGGATGCTCATGAAAACTTTGTCCTTGCCTTGAAAAGGCTTTTGCATAAGAGAATACAGAATATGCAGTTCAAGAAATAAACTAGAAGTAATGTACAGTGCTCCTCAGTCTCTCATCATGCATTGCAGGTGTAGGAGGTAAATGGGTTTGGAAGTTCCCAAAAGCACATGGACTACAGATACAAAAAAAAAAAAAGATACTTAACCGCACAGGCTTCTGTTTAAGCCATATGGATCACTGTGCTTCATAGAGGGTGTGCTGTTCCATTTTATGCCAAAAAAGAGAATTACAATTTGACTTGTTTCTAGTCCTGTAGGACTTCTGGTCATTTTTTTTTTTAAATGCAAGACAAACCTATCTTGTTTCGCCAGCGAGGAACACGTTATCATCCAGAACTCCTTGCTGGCAGCTGCTCAGAACATGCTATCTCAGGGACTACGTAGATTTGTCCTCTTGAGCTTTCTGTCAGGGAGGATCTTAACAGAATGGATTTGCAGATTTCTGCCCAAGAAATCTGTGTTGGAGTGAAACTTAATTCCATTTCCTTGTCTTGCAATTTCTGATTCTAGTTGTACACAATGTTCAGCTGAAAATGAATTTTTGTTTATGTCTCTCATGCCACCAAATACCAAGGATCATTACGATCAAGGGACTTTGCAGAGTGGAACTTTTTAATTCAAGTAGCCATACCCAAATCACTGCACCAGACTGCTAGTTCAATAATAGTAAGGTATTAATCCTTAGCCTCCTGTGAAGCAGAAAATAGCAATATTTTGCAGATGGGGAACCAAAGAAGATAGAAACGCCATGCTCAGAGATCTAGAAGTCAAGCAATAATTGTCTCCATTAATTTTGAAACCTCACTTCTAAACTGGATGTTTGTTGACAGACCAGATATTCAGTGAAAAATCCAATAATGTAATTAAGTTGGTATTAATTTCATCATCCTGCTAGCTTTGAAATGCAAATAATTCATGGAGAACTAATTGTTTCCATAAAAGCTGTTGGAAATAGAAAAGGGGTTGACCTTCATGCCAAGGGACAAACATGGACTCTTTGTCACTTATGTTCCACAGGTTATACATGTGAGGCTTGAACAGGATATTCAGTAAGAGAGATGGGCTCCTGACCTCTCTAGTGGCACAGGGAGGCTTGAGCTGAGCTGCAAATGCTCAGCCAAGAACCCTCATTTCAGTGAGGACCTGACATAATGTCAGAGCTCAGTGCCTGCAGAGACTGAGGAGGGCTCTGGAAAGGTGTTCCTCATGGCCACTGCTGCCTGTTAACATGCCACAAGCTGGAGCCAGGGGAGGGCAGCCAGCAGGTAACCTGAAGGCTAATTCCCAATGGATGGTGGAAAAAGGGGGAACACCCAATCTGGGCTTGGTGTGGAGGCGCCTCTTCAGCAGAGGCACAGATGCCAAGTGCTTAGGAGTCGCAGAGCAGTGTTGTACAAGATCGGCTCAAAGCAGTGTCGAGCCCACCTGCTCAAAATTTCCTGTTTGCTTTTCCTTCTTTCTTGAATTGATGCTGCGTTCTCCTTGCTAAGGCAGAAGACATCCATCCATTTAAGTGCAGGGAGCCTGGATAATTTACTCTCCCTGCCAATTTGGCCCTAAGCATTTTTACTCTCCATTTCCAAAGAAATGAGAAATGGTTCTGTTTGGTTTAGCGGGCTTATGTGAAAGATAGATCTGACCTATAGAAAATATTTGACTTTTTGGGTAAAAACACAACTGATATTTTGACATGACTGAGCACAAATCAGACAACAATAGCTGCAGTTGATAAAAATGTAAAAGCTTTTGTTTCAAGCCTGACAAAGGCTGACAGAAAAATTAAAGGACAGAGTGATAATGATGGATGGTCCTTGCTGTATTTTGACTGAGAATGAAAGAAATTTTAAGTGGTAAACTGAACTGAGTGATGACCTACCTGGGAAACAATCTCACTACTCTGTGAAAAATTTAATCAGTCTGTGGTATGTAGCACTAAATAATTTAACAAGGTTTTAAATTCAAAGGGAGCTGCATTTACCTTGCTCCAAGAAAATGGGATTGAACAAAAGGATCACTCAGCTTGAACATCATGTGCCAATAGCTCCTTAGCACTTAGACTGAATGATCATGAATGCTCATGGACATGAGGTCAAGGGGTTCTTTTTACTAATTGATTCAGATTTATGAAACTCTGAAATGGCAATTATGTGCTTGACATTTTTTGCTAGCAAATCAGATGTCATTAAAAATATCCAAACCCTTTTAACAAAAGCTCCATGTAGATCTATATCCTTAGTTATACCAATAAAGTCTTCCGGTGGATAAGTTCATGTTGCAATATGTACAGCTGGACTAAAATGGCTAAAAATTAGGCACTGAAAAGAACAAATTAGGAACTGGAAAGAACAATAGCTTTCTTTTCTTAGAGAAAGTTTTATACCTTGCTGGTCGGTTTGTGGTTTGTTTTTTAGATTTCTTCCCTGTTTCAAAAGCAACAGGTTTTAGTAGCAAATGAAGGAGGAAGAAGTATTAAAAATTACAGCAAAAAAAGACTGTTTCCTTGTGTTTTCAAAGAGCCAAGCAAAAAACTGGAATCTACACATCCCTGGCCCACATTCTCTAATTAGAAAGTTAAGAATATAACTCAAAAGAACAAAGCCAATTTCAGTATTAGCACTTAGCACTGGCAGTATGGTGTTGTCCCAAATCACTTAAAATGAGGGCCTGATATCACACTGTGGCACATTTTACAACACATGCTCTGATCAGAATTGCTCATGACAAAATAAAAAATGCTATGAATATGAAAAAACAAGGTGTAGTAGCAAGTTATTTCTGATTATGCCATCTCATTTGACACTGAAATATGAAGAAGAAGTTAGCTGCCCTAAATTTTCTTGAAAGAACTCCTGTAGTGAATATCTCATTTATTTTGTGCACCAGAGCAACAGCAGGACTCACAAAGACCACAGGTGTGTGAAAGGCTGATTTTCCACAAGTAAAGCCAGGTCAGGCTCAGGACAGATGAGACAGCTGTCAGAAAACAAGCAGCTGTGGCTCTCAGGCCGCTGAGAAGGAAGAAGCAGTGGGATGGAAGTGCCTCAGTGTGGTAGGAAAGACATGGCAAGGGAGGGTAAGTTTGTAGGGCTGAGAGCAGTGACCAGCTTTGACTTCTCTCCTCCCCCAAGATGCATCTGCCCAGACCCAGGTCAGCTGTAGATAGAGCTGTGGGGCCTTGGGCCAGGCAGGCAGGAGGGGTATTTAGGTAAAACCCACCTCTGGCACCTTCTGTGGGCACCCTAACAAGCAGAATATGCTGAGTAGGGGCAGCACCCACCCTTCCCCTTGCACAGATCAGAATCTGAGATTTAGTAGACACTGGGACTATGTGCTTTATAATGCTCATGGGTACTTGCTAAAAATTCCAAGAGTAGCAGTAAACACAGAAAGGAAAGGTCTTTTTTTTTTCTTTAAGGGATATTAAAACGTGACCTTTCTGCACAGCACCAGATGTTGCCCCAAACATGGCTTTGTCATCTGGAGACTGGGGCAGTCTGCTGCACACACAGTTGGCAGAGCTGCACAGAGGGACCACAGGAAGCCTGAACGAAGCATTTCACAGGAAAGCATCTAACATGAACATTTGAGTATTGCACTGGTGGCTCATAGCTTTTAAAATGTCGGCTCTGACCTTTGAAGCCCTCAGTGCTTACTTTAGGGATCATTTTGCTCCCCACAGCACTCCACTGAATTTGCTATCATCAAAAGCACTCTGACTGCAGCTCCCTTGAAACAGAGACAGAAGTTTGCAATGAAGGCCTGGAGATGCTGGAACACGCTCCCATTTCACCGTCCGTCATATTCATTGTTTGTCACCGGCCCAGCCATTTAAAAAGCTCCCTGTCCCTGCTCCCAGTGAAGCAGAAGAATAAAAGGTGACATAATGTACTGTCTCACAATACATTTACCTATTGCTGCTCACTTTTGGTGGGGAAGATTGTATTATCTGCAACATTTGGACTGTAGGAAGCTAATAGGCTGTAATGCCTTATTTCTTAATTTCTATTTGTGCTAAAACCAGGTGACACACACAGAACATAAAGGGATAGATTTGACAAAATAACAACTTAACCAGGTGATTAGATATTGAAAATTACGTTAGTGCAAGAAAAATTTAAATTCTCAAGTAGGCAAATTCTTTAATACCGAAGAGTCTGTTTTCAGGCCCTCTAGGTTTTACTTTATTAATGGTTATTAGTGCAAGATTTACCTCTGAGGCCAAATCAAACCAAGTATTCAACAGTAAGATTAATCTTCAGTTTTCTGGAGTTATATGAATATAATGCAGATTTCAAATTACTCCAGAAGTACTGTAAGGCCTAATTTTTTCCCAAACTTGGCATAAGTTTTGCCAGCAGTTGAAAAAAGTCCTTTCCAATTCAATAGTAGTAAAAATAACAAAGCCTATTATTTTAAAGAAGTCAACCCATCACAAGACAGACAGAGATAGATGAGATAGATATCTCATTAAAGTAGCTACAAATACCGCACTGAAGCTCATGCAACTTGCCTGAAAGAAATTAAGTAAAATTTGCAGAGCATGCAACAGGCTAAGAAAAAGAATTTGGTAATTCAACATTTAAAAAAAATAAAAATGTAAATTTTTAGAGTGTTTTTTGACACCACAGCCTCAAATGAAGATGCTCTACTTATAAAAGGTATCTCTGTATATGTCCTGCTTGTTCACAACTCTACATTAACAAAAGCAGAAACAGTAAAGAATGGACCTCTGCCTTGAGGATCTGTGAGATCATTTTTTGGGCAGTGCAGACCAAACTTTAGGAAAAAAGAGACAGTATTATTCCCACTTCACAGCTGGGGAAATGAACACAGAAGAATTAAGTGGAATGTCTTAAATTTTACAGGGGCGTTCAGAACAGATCTCCTGAGGCTCATTTTAATCCTCTGCTAAAAAAAAAAACCACCATAAAACCAAAACCTCTCAAAATTGCATTTAAAAAAGCAGTTGTCCTTATACCTGCAGTGCCAATTTCACTGCATTCAGGACAAAATGTTACCACAAAAGCCACCAAACATCTTGTATGAATAAAGCCAGCACAATTTTCCCCAGAAGCACACCATTCTATCAGTATTAATACGGTTTTCTAGGCCCATTGCCACTGCTTAAAAATCACATTAAGGCTGTGATGTTCATTTTTATTCTTTTTAAGTAAGCAGACAAGCCATATTTCCTTGTTTTTCCAAGCCATAAAATAGGGGTATTCAAAATTAAATGAAATAAAGTACCAGCAGCTGGCCCTTGAAAACCTATAAGGAAAAGCTAACGCACAATACAAATTCAGACACCAGCAGCCTTGAACAAAGATGACAGCTTTCTCAGAATGACACTTGACTCTTTCTGCAAACACAAAAAAAAAAAAGAAAAAATTCAAAAAGCTCAGCCAGAATTGCACTGAGAAGAAGAAAGAAGGTATAGAGAATTTTCCAAAATTTCCTTAATTATGGGCACATGTGTTGAAACTAAATGGAGGTAAACAGATTGCTGATCTCTATTTTATTACAATTGCTACTTTCATTTCTCTGAGAAATTCAGGGCAAATCACTGAAGTTGCTTAAACAACTCCAAACTCACTGCAATAATTCTAAGGTTAGTAAAGAGAGATAACAGGGACTGACATTTATTTTAAATAAGTTTATTTCAAAGTAAAACCAAAGGATCCAACACTAATCTGAAGCACTTTATCACAGTGGGATGGCTGTATCTTATTGAAAATCACCTTGGGAAAGTGACTGGCACTTTGCAACCTAAAACATAGATTTTTGCACTTCATGGCACTGTCTTCGACAATACACTTAATTCTCACATTCCTATCACCAAAGTACACTACCTGAGAAAATAAGGCCCTATCTTTCTAGCTGTCAATCTTTTATGCTCTGTTTTTTGGGTTTTTGGCGTTTTTTGTCCTCAAAAGAGTTCTATACATGTAGTTGAATTCCTGCTGTGACTCTTTGGCATTGTATAACACATAACTATGAATGGTGGGATCCATGCAATATTGCCAAGACTTAATTTTGTAAAAATTATCCAGCTTCCCATCAAGCTGGCAGATATTTAGTACCCTAACTATTATGCCATCAAGCAGGATAGTTCACCCATGGAAATAGCAGGGTTTTTTATAAAGAATGCTTGATCGTATCTGCTAATTTACTTTAAACAAAGTGCAGTGCAAAGAAATTTCAGTTCCTGCTCTGGAATGATGAAAGCCATCCAGAGCTCTCCTCAGTCAAACACTTCAACATGTCAGCATCCCTCAATCCTCCCTGCTGCCCACCAATCAAGGATTGGGAAACCTGCAGAAAATGTAAACTACAGAAATCACTGGGGGAAAACCAAATCCACTACTGCAATGACCCACAATAATACCTGAAGAATAAACACTTGGCCCACTCCTCAAGTTTTTCCCTGCCAAACTTTCTCCTGTCCTTCTTCCTCCCCTTTGATTTGTTTGTTTCTACACTTGTCCTGAGGATTAATAAGCTGAAAGATAAACCCTCCTCAGGCATGAGGTTACCAAGAAAAACAATTTTTTTTCTTCAAGGGAGTAAGCAAGCTGTGTGGATACCAATGAAAGGAAAGCAAAGGGTCCTGACTAAAAACTGCTGGGGTCACAAATGACACATCAGCTTATACGACAACATGAACACCATCAGTCGGGGCAGAGATCTGGAGATCTCTTCCCAAGCACCTGCCAGGTGAGTTCCTTCACGGATATTGAGAGCTTTCTCAGTGCTTGTGAGGGAACCACAGCCTGGAGAAAGAAGTCAAGGCACTGTGGGACATCCTCAAATGGCAGATTCCAAGCTACATCAGCTTTGGTAGCAATGGTCTTACTGGGTTTTTGCTTCGTTTTTTCTCCTTGCACATGAGGATGGTTTTGAGATACACCCTTACTGTCCTCCTGGTTATTTTTGGGTCTGCTCCCCTTTCCATGGGAGTCATACAGAAAGATTGATGCCAAAACACTCTGGAATCCTTGAGACAAAGTCACATTAAGGCATAGCAAGTCAGGGTAAGATCCAATGCAGAAAGTCTGTGACAGGATTCAGCAATAAAAAATGGGACTTTAATTACAAAGCAAAGGGAGTTTTATAATATTGCATCAAGAATTCAAGCAGTAAGAGCTAGAAAAAATATTCTGTGATAGCAGCATAGAGGATTCCATTTTGGAGGAGGGGCTAAAGACACTTTGAATCCCAACACAAATTCAGACTGAATCTATGCTGTGAAGAGAGATGTTAAGAAGACTTTTAAATTTTGTTTAGGCAAATTTCAAATTCTTGTAGGTTTGTTCTGTTTTTTATTTGAAAGAATACTGAAAACAAGTGGAGAAGTACCTTATTTGCTCTAAGAAAAATGCTAATAGAGTACTGTAAGAAACATTTTACTGAATATCTTTCCTTTATATAACATAGAAATGCAGGCTAAGATAAACTCCAGAAAAATTCACTAAGTAATTAATAATTAAACTTTAAACAACAAAAATAGAGTGATCAGTACTAATAAATGCTAATATAAAATTATGGATGATAGCAATATGAATGGTTGAGATAAGCTAATTATCTACTTCTCTCTGAGCCTCCATGCTCATCTTCCTATGTGATCAGAGGCCTCAGATACAAAAGTTCTCAAAGCCCTCTAAGAAAGATGCATGTTTTTTTTGAGACGCTTTTCTCTACCCCTCTCAGCCTCCAAGGCATTTATATCTATCTCCAAGAGGATTCACAATCTCAGCTGGAACAAAGCACAGTTCTGACATATCACCTGGCATGACCAGTTGTCATTTTAAGCAATATCACTTAGATAATGTTCTGTTTTCTTTCCTGAATTGAGTGAAACACTGAGGAAGCTATTCTCAAAACAAAGGTAAGTTATGGAAGCACCGTATGAGGAAGAAAGAGACTGGACACCCTAATCTGCCCTCCACCACCTCCTGGTGCAGGAAAGGCTACAATTTAGAAATCACTAAGTCACTGCAGTATTGTCTTTATGGTTTGGGTTTCCTGAATAATAAATGATCTAGATAGAAACAGAAGATCATTAGCAAATATTAGATTATAACTTTATCATCATTCTCAAGTGAAATTATTGAGTTAATATTTTCTTCATGAAGGTTGCATATGATGTTCATAGACATGGTAATTTTGCAAGCTGGCATCTCAAAAAAAACCAAAAAGGCTCAGTTTAAGTGAAGTTCAGGAAAATTGGGGAGTATAAGCAATAGCAAAGGGTGAAAAATCAGAGAGCAAGCTTTGCTACTACAACAATTCAGTGGTAACAAACTCAAAGCCTTATTTCAGAAACACACAGCACTGAAAGTCAGTTAAAACAGTTATTTTCAAAAAAAGCAAGATGGATATATCTGGTATCCACACAACATTTTCCTTTTCAGAAATCCCATAAGAACTGTCACATCAGCCAATAATATGTGCACAAGAAAATCAAGTATTTTCCAGAGCTGCGTGAGATTAAAGACATTGTCCAAAACCACAGGTTTTAGAACACATAGAAAATGTATTCAAATAGGAAGGAGCTTTACATATTAGAATATACTGTTAAAGGTTACATTGATCTATTCTATATATTGTTATTGTTATATGGTTAAGGAGCCCAGGGAGAGATTTCCTGCTGCTGAAATACTCTGCATTCAATTATTTCAGTAAGTATTCCAGTATGAAATTAATTTAAAAAATTCTTTTATATGTTATACAACAAAAATCACTTCATTTTAGAAGTTTTCTTTCATGAGAAACAGTATATTAATGTAAAAATGTACGAGTCCAACATATTCCCCAAAAGTGTTAGGGTGGTTTGGAATGTTATTTTCTTGACCTTTCCAAAATACTTTTAAGCTTATCTGGAAAAGAAATTTGTATCTTACTTTTCTTAAGTCACCATAAATGAAGAAAGATCAGTTCACACAGCTCAACTATACACCCCACTATTCAAGTATTTATCAACAAAAAGCAATTTCAAAGTAGTTGCCTTGAGAGTGTTCAGGGATAACAGCTGGACAATTCATCCATAAAATTAAGCCAACAACTCCACCACAAGTTTCTGGACAGACTTTTCATACCTGAAAATGTCAAGTAAAGACTATTCTTCTTCAGCCCAATAACAAAAGCTCTATTATCCAATGATTTCCTAATTCATCTGACTGCAGGAAATTCATCTGCACTGTGCTTTAAGGTCTGGACCACCTCTTCTAAACAAACCAAGAGTCTTCTGGAGAAGTCAGCTTTAATGTTGTGATAATGATTTAATACCTTAATGTCATTTGAGAACATTGATGTAAAATTAGATTATTTCAACACAATCTGAAGGGCTATGCTTTGAAGAAGATAGCTTGGGGGAAAGGAAGGCTTTTGAGACCAAGAAAATATTCAGGAGCATGCTTTTATTAATTTATTTTCCAACTGAAAGCCCAGGCTCCTTTTTCTGCAAGTTATCTTCTGTACTTTTAAATTTATTTTTACTTCTTATCAAATGGGAATAGGAGAAACTTTTCACCTTTGTTTTAAGGACGCAAAACTGAGACTTCTTTCTTTTATGTCAAATGAAGATACAAAAAAGAAAAATCTCAAAACTAAAAGGCACAGGTAGTCACATACACTGAATTTCTACCTAAGTCCTAAGAAGTCTTCTGAGTCTCATATTCTTGATATGCCTTGATTGCTGTGAGGGCAATGTCAGGGTTTTTTACCAAACTCACCCATTATTGTAGCTATAAATGTTATTATTGTTACATCACACCGATTCTCTTTTTGCAAAGCCCAAGCTTTGTTCACATAAAGGCAAGGTGTTCCCATAGGCAGAGAAAGCCTTTTCTCTGAGGGGTGTGTGTGTGTGTGTGTGTGTGTAAATGAGACATTTTAACTCAGAAAACTTTAAAGAAGGAAACTTCAGAAACTGTCCAGTTACCTCAACTTGTAGGATCTTAACACCAAAACACAGAGCAGCCAAGATTACTGATGAATGTGCTGCTCCACAAGGATGCGACTTCCTTTCCCTCCCAAATTTTTTTACGTGGTTTTTGTTACATGTTTATGAGGATAAGGGGGTCCAAAAACACTGCACAAGATTTACCAGAGGTCTGTAGTGAAAATATTTTCAAACTGAAAGATCTATTGCCTATTCAACAAGCTTAGTTTTGAAAGAAACCAGAAAATATCGTCACTGCCTCAATTTTCTTTCAATTTACTGTTTTACTCAGTTTCTACCTTTATGGAGAGATATGCCCAAGTGAGTTAGAGGAAAAAAGGAAAGAGACTGAGCCCCTATGAGGGTATCACAGCAGAAATGAAACGTAACAAAAATCTGATTGTGAGCAAATGAACTGACAAAGACAAAATAATCTAGAACAGATAGAGGTAGAAGAGTTTGTTCAATTTCATGTGTTTGGATTCCACAGAGCTTCCACCAATTTTAAAAAAACTAACATAGATGTACAAGTGCATTGTGCTGGAATTATTGTTGGGCACAGAAGGTGAATCTCTATAAATGTATTTAGAGATAGGATTTAATAAACTAAGGTGTCTGGTGCAGATTTGGCATGGTGTTGTTCCAGATATGGAGAACAGTCAATCACAGAGATTTAGAACTAGACCAAAAAATGAAGAAAAAAGGGGGGAAAAAAAAGACCATGAAAGAAGGAGAATGGATACAAGGGAGAGGATTCCAGGAAATGCAGAGTTTAAGATCACAGTTAATGAGAAGTTGAGACCAATGTGGAAATACTTGAGAATCTACTGAACGGAAGCAGCAAATATAATTTTAAATGCAAACTTCCAGCACAAACAGCAAAAGAGGCCAAATAGCTTGTAAGTTTGGAAAGTGAAGAGATCAAGCACCAGGCTTAAACAAACAGAAGAGAATACTTTTCCCTCAAAGCACATAACTAAATTCAGAATCTTGTTGCCACAGGTTACTCTGGAAGCTAAGATGACAAATGTTTTGAAATGGGACTGGACAAGCAGGTGGAATATAAATAATGTCAGAGTTAGGAAAGATGCAGTGGAACCTCTGGTCTTAGACATGGTAGGAGATCTTCTGTTTGAAATCGTATTTCAAAATACTAATGAGAATGTAACTTGGTCTTTCAGTTACCTTTATGTGCAAAAAATAGCTTGCCCAAGAAAAAAAAAAAATATAAAATTGAGAGGCTGAAGACAAAGAAATGTTATGCCACTTTTTATTCTCCAGAGATCCTAAGTAACTGGCTCAAATGCTTTCCACTGTAGCTCTAATTTGGGCAATAAGAACTGCCTTGACCATCCACAGCTGCTGATTCATGTTCATTTCCATATTGCTCTTCTAGATAATTGCTGCACAACACATTATAGCTCTGAATATTTCAATTAATTTAATGCCTGGCTGTAAATTGGCATATCAGGATATTCCACTGAGGTACTCTGTTTCAAACAGGCCTGCAAATTATCAGCTGCTGCTGTTTCCATTAGGAAGGTTTCTCAACGATGTGGACTTCTGTCACTCACTCCACCACGATGCTGAGCTGAGTCTTTGGCAGTGACACCCAGAGGTTATGAACTACCCCCACAAGCACAGCAGCTGTGTCTTCAGGTTGATTATGATCGAACACCTCCATCCCCAACTCCAGCTAAATCACTGCACTTATTACCGGAGCTCTGCAAGCAGAGTCTATGTTTTTGGGTTGAGCTACACGAGTTTGACAGTTTGCTCTGTTTGCTGATGATTAATGACTAGTATTTGGACAAAGGTAAACAAAAATTCTTAATAAATTGGAAGAGAGTGAAAATTGCCTGGGGCCCATTACCAAAGAAAGGGTGTAATATATCTAGCCAGAATGTGCACTTCTAAAGCACTAAGCTTGCCAATTAGAATACAGAAATGACAACAGCTACAGGCATTAAAGCCTGTACCTTTGTTACTGCACGAAACAAATGTTTGAGCAAACTACATGTCTTGCCTTTGTGCTTCTGCCTATAAACTCTGACTTTGTACCCACCTTCCTGCTCCACAGAGTACTTTTTGACATTTATTATTAACAATAAATGTTAAGAAAAATGAAATTAGCAGTCACATTGATTCAGCAAAGCAGCATGAGCATACTTAATAGCTCAAGCCTTTTACCTCATTCAAATAGATTCAATTTCTCTGAAGTCTGGTTTCTTTAATTATACAAAAAATCTAAAAATAATGTTTATGTTATCAACTACTAACTGTATTGCACAGATTGCCATTCATCTGCTTATAGTAATATTTTTTTCCACTGTCATCACTTAACATCAAAACAGGATTACCTCATCAGCACTCACAGTGGAAAAAATACTACTCTTCCATATAATTTTGTGTTTAGGTTGGTCCAGTTAAAGGCATGAGACACTCTTTGCTTGGTTTGTATAATTAATACATATAAATAATTTGCTTACCCTTAATCTCTAATTATGATAAACTGTACCTTCCATTTTTAGGCAATCTTCCCTCTACACTACAGCTGTTTAAATCTTCTCTGAGTTAGGAAGATAGCTTAAAAAAATTGAGAGAATTGGGAGATTGGGTATCACAGAGGGGGATTTCATAGGCGGAAGAAAAGAAAAAAAGCTTTTACACCATTAACAAACAGAGAGAAAAATCTGTTGAAGCAAAAAAAGAAAGGAATAAAATGTATGGAAATCACAGCACACATAAGAAAAGGAAAGCTGTGAATCATGTTGCACTTCCCTGCCTCTGCAGAGGATGCCTTCCACTGATGTCCACTGTTTTCTCACACAAGCTCGTGTGGGAAATCTGGCATGTACCTTGTCTTAGAAACCTGATATTCAAGGTAAGAAGCGATGTGATAAATGAGCTCTAACAAAGGAGTAGGAGAAAAAATTACATCAACATGTTAAGCACAGGAGAAAAAATGAGAGAAATCAAAGGATGCTTCCAGATATATTTAGGAAGATAAAAAATACATCCTCTATTAAATAGAAGGATGCATGTCAGCAAATGATAAAAAGTAGGTTTTCTAGCCCACAGAGAGAGAGAAAAAATATTGTATAATTTTAGGAGGATTATGTTTCACTAGAGACATTAATGAATGTAATGAGCTAAAGTAGGGGTAAGGCTGCTTAAATTTATCTATACAACTGATTGTGCCATACTTGATAAAATAATTGTCAGTCTCCTCTTACTTAAAATAAACCTAACAACTCTGAACCCCAGTAAGCTGTTAAGTACTAAACATCATCTCATGCTCTGTCACATAACTCTGATTGTTTCAGAAACCTCGGAAGCACCTGACATTTACCTTCTCTAGTTCCACCGCTGGAATCGCAGAAATGCAATTAGGAAAACTCGGGTACTCATAACAGGAAAGGTCAGCAATGAGCAAGCTAAACCTGATAACACGCCTAATGTGCTGCCAAACATAACAGAATACCTCCCTGATAATGAATGATTTTACAGACTGCCAGGAAGTTGATGCAAGATAATCAGATCAACAGGGGACACGCCACTGTGTGAAAGTGGAAATGGTGAAATATTCTTTGATAGAGTTCTACTGCAGAGTCACTGCTGGTGGAAAAAAATCCGCCGTTATAAAAGGCCATCTTTTTGGAAACAAGCACATAAATAAATTGGACAGAAAACACAAATGACAGAAGTTTCAACATATGGTAAGTGCAGAAGCCGTTACCTCATCAAAGGCAGAGCACTTTGTGCCTGCAGCCAACAACCAACACACCACCACCTCTGGGATGCAAAAGACAGTTTTCCTTTTCCTCTTCTTTTAGCAGCCAATGTAAGTAGAGGTTAGAGGGTTTAGTTTTTCTGTTTGTCTTTAACACAAATACTCATGCAGCAGTACAGGCTCTGTGTTCCTCATGCAAAGATCTCCTCCTTATTTGTGTCACTAATCCTACATAAACTAATGGTGAACTTTGAGAAAAATGAAAAGTAACCTAAATGTTTCTTTTGATAAATGACATTTCATCAACAGTGCCAATAAATATCTCATTACTGAAAGCAGCACTTACTAGAATTTTTATGCCAAATACCCAGAGGCAGGTTAACCTGTAGTGAAAAATGTTTGATACCTTACAACCATGAAGGAAATGTATACTTGTTGTAAATCTATGTAATTCTCTTGTCCATTTAAAGACTACAATTTGCATTAGATTTTTTCATTTTATTTTGTCATACTTATAAGAAATTGCATTAAAAAAAGAGGTAAAAAAGCACTATAATGAACTACAGTTGAGCTTCTGCCTCTATATTCTCTTATATTAAAATTCAAATTATGGAAATCATAAGCTTCCAGGAATTACCTGTGATAAGAGAACATCATGTTTTGAGACTCCTAGAATCCAAATTGCAAGGCTGTATTAAAGGCAAATGCTAATTTTACAGTATAGTCTCCCCTATAGCTGAGTTATGGCAATCTATTTCATGATCGGTGTAGAAGACAGATATTCTTTTCACATGACATATATTGTTGCCTAATTTATTAGGGGGTGAAAAAAAATCAAGTGTAATTTCACGTGAATCTTCCTATTTTTCCATTTTATTGGAAGTAATATAATACATTTAGGACATGACACAGTTTTGAGGTCAGACTTTAATGATGTGCCAGGTGATATCAGCTAACTTGTATGAGCTGAATTTTCTCAGTGGCAGGTTGTAACTTGTGTGAAGTATCCGATGTCCTGTCTTTGGTGGTCTATAAAAGCTAAGCAGAAAACCTCAAGCACACATCTGTCTGATATTTCTCTTCATATATCCTTCTGTAACCAGCTTTATCTGAACAGCTGCGCCTGAGGCAAGTATTTATGAAACAGTACCCACACACTGCAAAACATTTTTACAG
This sequence comes from Corvus hawaiiensis, assembly GCF_020740725.1. Classification (NCBI taxonomy): domain Eukaryota; kingdom Metazoa; phylum Chordata; class Aves; order Passeriformes; family Corvidae; genus Corvus; species Corvus hawaiiensis. The sequence continues at coordinate 6,613,968 of NC_063214.1, forward strand.
GTGCTTACTTAGCAAAAAGTTCACAGCATAAGTGAATATATTTTGTTTAAACTGTAAGAAGAGAGGCGTGCCAATAAAGGAAAGACAACACACTCCCCACAGCTCGACAATAGCATCAATAAAAGTGCAATTACACTTCCAACTCTTTCTTGCTATTCTTTCCATAATGACCATAAGCAATTGTATCAGCTGGAAATGTTAAATATGCATAGCATGCACTAAGGAGAGCACACTCACCATGTACTATCAGGACATATTCTGTGCTGTTTCGGCCAATGGGATTTTTTGCTTCACATCGGTATGTGCCATTGTCTGTTTTGTTTAGGAAGCTGATGCTTAAAACCCTGCCATTGACAACCATTCTCTCTGGATCTGGTAGCTCTCCACCATCCTTTGTCCACAGTACGGGTTCTGGCCTGTTGGATCAAAGCAAGGCATTTATTTAGACACATGGAACACGTACATCAGAAGTAGCAGCACCAGAAACTTATGAATAGTCACCTACCACCAAAGAATACTTGAATTACTGGATCTAATGAACTGTCACTATTACAACCTTACCATTCTGGATGCGCACTGCTAGAGAAAGTGAAAGAACAAGAAGAGAAATAAGAAAGAAGAGAAATAAAAAAGGAAGCAGAATGGTACTGCAACAGGCCAAAATCTTTCCTAAATAAAATACAGTTCTCCTGAGGTTTCAGGGCCCACAGATGCTTGGCTAGGTAAGAGCAAACAGGATGATGTGGGTGTAAGTGGTTTGTAAATGGATTCTCAAATTACTTAGGCCATTCACATTCATGAGTGAACTTGAATGCACTGAGTATTTTTCCTGAACCAGGCATATCAGTCCCAAAGTAGCACATGTTACACACAGCCTAAACTTGTTTCTGTTGCTGTGCTGTGTCACAGCACATCCCTTTTCCCACCTTTTCTCCATCCTTCCCTTAAATAATTCCTTGTTTCACATGTTACCACAAGTAATGTAAGATTTAACTTGAAATCCTGGATATTCTTCTCTTGTGAAACCTTTCGTCTTGTGCCTGATGCACTCACATCAAACAGACCAAAGGCAATGCCCTGGCAGCAATAACCCCCTAGGCAAGGTAAGGGCACCACAGAGAAGGGGACTGGCAGTCCTGCAGGTTCACATACACCTTCCCACTGGCAAGGGATACCTAACTCTGTCCTAGAGACTCAAGAAGCTCCACAGTCCCTGAGATCTGCCTAACAGACAGCAGGATGTATTTATTACTGGCATGCAGCCTCTACTTACATGTAACAAGATATATTTTCAAATTTACATGAGGGAAATCACCAAAAAGACAGGCCCATAACTGGGAATGAAAGGTTGGTTTACTGAATCTTGTCTGTGTCACAAGCAAACACAGCATCTCAGGGCCTTTTACACCAGTCACTTCAGCAGGATATTCACAGCCTGGGGATTCAATGCTACCTTGCTTGTAGCTGGTAGCTCTGTGCAGTATTAGCCCACATATCAATCTCTATCCAAACCTGCATGTGTATGACTCAGTAATAAACCAAAATATAATACACAAAAATTAGCAGTTGCTGGATTAGTCACTAGTCTTACTCAAGAAACACTTAATTTGACTAATTTGAAGCAGGTGTTTAAAGCCTATTAGATATAATAAGTGCTAAGAAAAAGAATTAAACCTAAATACTTAAGGAGAAACATTTAGCCAAAATGGGGCCTCAGAAACAGAAAAGTAGTTCTAATGGCTGCAGTGACATGATTTCCATTTGAGTGAGGCAAGACATGTAAATAAAGGGATTTTTTCTGAAATGCACTTACTTCTATAAAATTCATATTAGTCTTTAAAGAAAAAAAACCTGTACTTACATTTATTTTGAAATATAACAGATCTACACACATTTTAGTAATTGCTAAAGTGTTGCTGAACTTATTACTTAGACTGGCTATTCTCTGAAGTTTTGATTTTTTTTGAGAAAATCATCTGCCCAGAGAATAAAAGCAAGGATTAAGAACTGATGGTGTGATGGGCCTTATTTATACCTTACCATAAATATGTCTTAATACTCTTCCTAAGTGCACTTTCATGAACTGGTAACTAAATACATGAGATACACAATGTACACACTTCCTTTTTGCTTAATGCAAGCAGGGAACCCAGATGTCCTTGCTGGTGCAGAAACATTGCCCTACAGAGTTCACAGCATTAAGGTGTGATTTGCTGTGATATGTTAAGGTGGATTTGTTCAATTTTCCGGCCAACTCCGCATTGTTTCCCATTTACCAGCTCACCGTGGATCTCTAATCCCAGGAGTGGGGACTCTGAAACACTTCTGCTACAATGTGCACCATTACCTGCATAAATGGCGTGTTAAAGCAACTTCTGTGCAGCGGTAATTTATGGAACTTAGGTTTTAAATTGAAACTAGATGGCATGTCCTAGGGGAAAACCTATAGGATAACAAATAAGTATGAAATGGAACTGCAGATATAAATTATTCAGGGAGCTCTGTCACATTGTAATACATCAACTCTAGTCTTATACAGAGCACTTAGCCATCGTTGCAAAACAATGTGAGGCACAAAAGCCAGGGCTTAGAGAGAGGCAGATCTGCATTCTCTGGGTGTTGGGGAGGCTACTGATCAGCAGTGAATATTCAGCCATCTCGTGCTGTATTTGTGGCAGCAGCAGAGCAATTCCTGGGCAGCAGGCCCGTAGTCAACGCATCCTGGTGGCCGGGCACCGCTCTCCCTCCACCTCACCGCTCCTGGGCACGGTGGTGCCTAAAGCAGCAATTCTGTCACAGCCACAGAAGTAAATTCTGCCTGCACTGCTGGCAAGCTTTGAGACACTTGGTCTAAAAAATTCACTGGTTAGGCAGAAGTGAGCTAAGAACAGGAGACGTGCTTGTGCACCCAGGTCATCACGCTGCTGTGGTCAGCAACAGCAGGATGGCTGTTCAAGGGAAGCACAGGAGTACATCCATTTTCTGCTGTCCACTCCTCCTGCACTCTGCCAGCAACCACAGTCCTTCTGTCAGGGGTGCTGCAGGCCACACCTCTTGTTCTCTTTTGTATCTACTCATTATTTAGAACTGTTGCCTATGAATGTCTCTAATATCTTTTGGAATCTGCTTATAGTATCTGTCAACTCGACCTCCTGTAGCAATGAATTCTGGAAGTTTCCTACCTGCCCTGCAAAATGGTATTTACTTTTACCTGTTTTACACTGATCTCCTAGAACTGGCATGGTAAGTAACACTCCTTCATATTATATTCTTCTAAGATATAACAGCCTTGTACTTAGCAGGCCTCTCTCTCCCCCTTTTTCTCTGTTTGTTAGAATTTGATACCTTCTGAGATTATCAGCAGGGAAAAAACTACACAAAAAAAAGGGCAAAGGAATCTTAACTTTAGAGCACATTGGCTATTCTTTCATAATTGCCTTAGTACTTTCATTGTCCAAAGCTGCAACACTGAAAGAAGCTTTCCTTCTCTGTCACAAGGCACAGGCAAGTGGGAATTCCCCACAGTTTGTCCTATTGAAACCTGTCCACAGGTGCAGGTCCAGACAGCAATCTTGCTCAACATTTTGAAAGGGACACTTAGGTTTTACATGCTAAAACACCCGGCAAATATGTACACTCCTAATACTGGACATGTTTCTCTACTGCATACATCTTTAACATTGCAGAATTTCAGCTTTTGTTTTTTTAATATTAGTGAGTTGCCATAATGCTGTCAATTCCTATGTGAACTGGAACACACAGAGATGTTTGTACAAACAGTACCTTCCATTCGTGCTTACTTTAGGTTGAATCACACTTATCAGTTTAATACCCTTTTTTTTTTTTTTTTCCAGAAAATCCTGAAAATATCTTCCTAGGGACACAAGAGCCATAAAGTCAGCATGAGGACTATGGCCAGGAATGCCACTGCATGCTGCCATCTTCACACATCTCATGGCACTGCCAAGCTCACTGACCTGCTCTGTCCTTACAGGAGCACACAGCCTACTAAGTGCCAATGCAGTAACACAAAAACCAAGTCTGTCCTCCCTTTCTTGCTGTATTGGATTAGAGGTGCTTTTCTACATCCACAGTTTAATCCCTCCCATGTGGATGTGGTTAAGTGGAAATGAGCTGTGCTACCACTGAGAACCTGGCTTTGGGTTGAAGGAGGTAGCAGAGCTGAAGCACCAAGATGCTGTTTTCTTCCCAAAAACTCAGCTCTGCTTCTGGCTTACTTATTCTGATTTTCTCCCACTGTGGCATTTTTTAAAATAAAACCAAACAAATTAAGCATGCTGTAGTGAAGTAATACCTCCAAAGACACAGCTCAGCTGTGACAAGCCATGGTATTTCTTGGGCTGGTATGTCTTGCTTCTACTGATTTTTGATGTTGAATTCAGCTGCTTATTGGTGGCATTATCAGAACCATATTAAACTGAAAGAAGCCAGAGATACTAAACACAGGCTTTATGAACAATGACTTCTCTGCCTGCCCCCCAAGAAATCTGAAATCCAGACTTTCTCTGATGAACTGTTAAGTGTGCTTAGGTTTTGTTATAATTTATGTTTAATCCTAACAAAAAAGCCCATAAACACTCAGTTAAAGCCTTAGAAAAGGGAACTGGTTTTTAGTACAAAAACCTGAATTTGTTAACTGTCTTCACGTTAGCCTCAAAACCTGACATAAAACCAAAAAAATTTGCTATTCTTTTCCAGTCAGAATGAAATGGGATTGAAATGAAGGCATAAAATACTGGTGTGAAGTTCCACAATACTTCAGGTTTTATATTGTGGTACTTTTCTTACAAGTAACTGAACAAAGAAATGGTAAATAAAGGAAAACTATTTTCTAATCTTGAGAGTAGAAAACCTCTTCTTCCAAAATAAGTCAGGGAGAAAGGTAAGGGCAAACTGAAATATGTTGGAAAAAAAAATTAAAAACCACATGTTTGATTAGAAAAGAACACTTAGGCACTGCCTCAGCTTTTCAACAAGTGTTTACATAACATGAAAGTCAACAGTTATATTTGTCTACATCAATATATTTCCTTTTAGCCGAGGGCTTTGAAATTACACAGGAGTATTTTAAGACAAGTTTCTTAATTTTCCATCCCTTTCTCCATCCTTAACCAAAGGCCAATGATGTTCAGTGCTTCCTTATAATCCTCCTCTCTAGTGATATCTTTATATTTAACTATAATGGTTAACTTACCCTTCATTTAAAAATTATACATATATTTATTGTATTATGTTTTCTTTTTGAACAAAGGGAATTTAAGCAATGCAATCCATTTCCACTTGAAACCTCTTGGTTCTATTCATTTTTGTTGCCCTTTTCTAATTTTTGTGTACAGAAAGGTCATGTAAAAACCGTTCTTCACTGAGTCCTTAGTAAACAACACTTGGACAACTTCCTGACCCATGATAATAGCACAGAATAACCTTTTCAGCTCCATAGGATCACACTCAGCAAAAACCCCGACCAACCAAAACAACAACAAAAAACCCCCCATGCCATCTTTTTTGCATGTTCAGTCTCACTGAGGATATTAGCATCCAACTGGGTATCTAAGCATCCTGTCAAATTGTGTAGCCAGTGTGGGTAAAAATAAAGATGGAAGAAAAAGAATTTGAGGAACACTAACAAGATAAGTAAATTCATTACTTTGAGTAGGGCCCTCTCAAACAACACCTTTTACTTCTCCAAACAGTGAGAAGTATTCTCTGAAGTCCATAAAAATGTAATCTAGTGGATATGCTCAAATGAGTAATGGAAAAGGTATCACAAGATTTATCAGTGTTTCCTGCTGAAAACCTGGTGCAATGTTAGAAGTCATCTAAGGGAATGATTGCTTCATTAATTTGAAAGTTATAGTTTCTCTGTATCAAGAAACTGGATTTTTAGCTTTGTCAGCTAATCATCAACTTGGAAGTCTGAACTCTGGGGGAACCTCTTGTTTATATAAAGTCTCAGTCTGAGGAGTCATATTGGGATGAGCTGGTTTGGGAGCATTCCATCTATCAAAAACATCAATATCCACAGTCTCTAGCCTTTCACAAAAGGCTTGGATAGATGGATTTTATTTTATAAGACAAGAACTCTCCATGATTTTCTAGTTTTGCAAAACCTGAGTAACCTTCACAGAGTGCTTTTGTCCCCAGAAGAATTATAAAGAATATCTAAAGTACCTTTCACAAAGTTCTCTTATTTTTTCAGAAAGAAGCTTTGAACATCTGAATTGACAATTATTATATTTGCCTCTACTTTTCTCTTTTAAGCATCTCAGCAGACATAATGTAGCCTAAAAATATTTATAATATCCTATACCAATGCTTTTTAAATGGTTAAAAACTAAATTTCCAAAAAATGTTGAAAAAATGAGGTGGTAACTAAATATAGACTTCAAGCTCTTATATCAAAAATTTGACAAGAATTTACAGCTATAAAGACAACAGGAACAACAAGATGCATTAAGGACAGCTGCCGTGTATTATGTCTTTGAAAAAGGTGCTTAAATAATAAAGAGGTGAAAAGAATCTCACATGGAGTTAGTATTCACCATTTACAGGGGAAAAAAAGAATACGAAAAAATAGAAAAAAATAAAAAGGTATCAGAAAAGGAAAGCAAACAACCAAACCAAACAAGCAAAAAACCCAAACACCCTTCATTCCTTACCTTTGTCCTAGACAGATAAAGCATTTTCTTTGTTCATCACAACTATACTTAGGTTCCAGACCTCCCTGCCTGTATCTTGCTTTGGATAAATCAGGCAGTCCTCTCACCCTCGCTGGATTACAGGTGCTAACCAGGCTGATATGATAGACTAAATTTGCAGCTGAAAGTCCTTATCCCTCAGCAGACTGTGACAGCAACTGATTAAAGTGAATCAAGAGTCTTTTCAAAGCAAAGATACTTATTCTTCTATCCAAAGATATAGTGTATATCTTGTTACAGGGTAAGAGAGTAATTTTTCATATTCATATTTCCCCCTATCTACACTCTAACATTTCATTGCAACTGCTATTAAAGTTCCTTTCAGGTTAAAAAACTTTGCCTGTGAGAAGTTGACTGTTCTGTTTCTGCCATAATTATCTTTTTCTTTTTTTGTATTTCCTCTTATCAGGCTGATAATCCATTTCCTTTTATCCTTTAGCACCTTTAAAATCTAGGACACCCTTTGACCTAAGGCTTTCAACCTTTACCTCAACTGTGCGATGCTGCTGCTCTCTGTCTGGAGAGATTTTCCCAATTGATCCCAAGGCCACTATAACTGCAAATTCTTTGAAACTGCTTACCTCTAGTTTTTCCCTTTGTGAGTATCATGTACCCCCTCCCCCCCAAAAAAAACCCCATTTCCTTTGTTAGTCATTTTCAAGAAGGCAAGGCAATATCAGACTAATATTCTGAAAAGTGCCTAATCCATACATATATATGTATATATATATATATATTTGTGAAGCTTCTTACCTAATTCCAGTATTATTCACAATCTTCTCAGAGAAGTATAAAAACCCTGCTGTGAATAACATTTTGGAGAATGGCTTTCTCATAGTCATGAGACAGATCAACAAGAGAACTTATGTGAAATCAGAAGACAACTTATCGGTGAATTGCATCAGAAATATCCCTTGTATTCTGCTACTGTAAGCAGCAGGGAGGCTAGAAATGGACAAAAAGATTGTCTGAAAAAAAAAAACCAAACAAAGGAAACCAAACAAAAGTTTGTGAGGAAGATGCCATAGGGAGTAGTTGCCATTCTGTAACCTGTCCTCCCAGTATCCCATTTCACACAAATCTCTCCCACATTCTTCATATGCTACACCTGCTTTCAAACTTCTGGTGCCTCATTTCATCCCCCCTCCATTTTCTTTTGCTTTCTCTGAATCTGACCAACTTCCCAAACAACAGACTGGGAATTTCTACTCCTTTATTACTTCTTGAGACATTTCTGCACCAGGCAGGCAACTATATCCATGAAAGGCAAAACTTTCTGAACTTGAATTAATTTAAGCCTCCCATCAGTTATGAATCTAGAAGCAAAAAATAGAGGATGGAGAAAGAGGTTGCCATAAATCCAAATTTTCAAGGCCAGGCCTCCACTTGGGAGCAAATAGGACGGAAGATAAAGAAGACAGGTAAACCTCTTTTAAATACACCATCAGGTCAGGGAATAGGCACTGACTTAATTTTTTTTTTTTGCAATAAAGCTGGAAAAGACCTGGATATTTTAATGCATTTTTAGTAGTTCAAATCAAAATGCCAAGTATTTTAGAACACTTTGAGTAGCCAGTTAATAACCACACTTTTTTATATGTATTTTAAAGTCTGAGGCTCAAAACGTCTTAAGTTCAGAGGAAACACTGTAACCTCTACAGTTTACGAACAGCTTTAATAAGAAGCCTGCTTTAAAACCTTGTCTTTAAAAAACAATGGTATGTATGGCTACACTGTTCATTTTATGTTGCCAGTTTATAAATAATTTATATTTCTTTTAAATTTTAACCAGGAAAAAAGAAAAGTCCTCTACAGAAGTACAACATGTCTTTCAAAAAAATTCCTGAGGCTAAAAAGGCAGAAGGAGAGGTGCAAGCCAGCACAGCAGCAGGAAAGACCAAAAAAAAAAAAAAAAAAAGCAAAAAACCAACCAAACAAAAAAACCCAAACCACATTAAACAACCTTATGTCATAAATCCTGCCTCACTTGCTGGGCAGCAAAGGCCTTGCGGGAGTGATGGCCACTGTGAGCTAACAGGCAATGGCTCAAGGACAAAGCAGCAGGTAACACTTCACAGGAAACATCTGCAGGTTGGGCTGCACGCAGCCACAGATTAGATAAGGTGTTTTCCAATTCCCATAAAGTAGCAAAGACGCTGCTTTTGTATCAGAATTCTTGTACTGAAGGCCTGATATGGCCAGATTGCACAATGCTGCACCTGTTCAGGTGGGTGCACAATGTACTATCTGCTGTGCAGCCATTCAGCAGCTCTCACAGGCAATGGATAAGATACACCTAATGACACATCAGTAATTAAGGACAAGTGACAGCCTTGGTTTTAGGAGCTTGTGCAAGAAAGCAAGGGGACAGAGACCTCTAGAAGGTGCATCTCTCTTACTGCTGCAGTAGGGGAAGGCGGGCTCCATGAAGCTGCCCCCTAATCTGGAGAATGAAAATCCAGCAGAGCCCAGACCCACACTGACGGCCAGGCAGTCTCACACAGGGAAAGAAGGGAGGTCCACTCACAGAAAAACAGTGATGCCCTGAAAGCTTCGTTAAAATTCTGGAGCTGAAAGTACTTTGGATCAGCACTGGAGCACGTCGGTAATACACGCCCTTCCCCTGTTCTGCCTGGGATTGGTGCCATATATTGATGTGCAAATTACAAAGACAAATCCTTTTCCTTTCAGTCTCATAAGCTAAGACCTACACTCTCAGATAAGAGTAGGGAAGGGAAGAGAGGAGAAACTATATACAGATAAGTGAATATAAAGAATAATTGTCACACCTTCCTTAAATATTTTATCGCTGTTCCTAAAGGCTTTTTCTTTCCTGTCAGAGTACAGCTGAAATGATAAATGGCATGTAACAATTTTATTCACATGAAAAATTGTTGATTAAATATTGAAATCTTAATGGCCTGGTTTCACTATAATTCTAGCTCTATATGTTTCTAATTATGTAGTCAGCATTCAAACAGCTAAATCTTTGGGCTTGTCATGCTGCTGTTTACACCTTGTTGATTCCTTCTTAACCTTTAACAGCTATTGAGAAATTAGTAGATTATTCTTTTTCATCAGTTGTAAGTAAAGCATGACTATAAGAACAAAGGGTGATGGAAACCGCCGTGGATTAAATGGACAATATCTGAGAAAAAATGTATTTCAAAGACATGCAAATGGCAGCAGTATTAGAATAATATGGTGCTCAAGTGGATGCATCAGAATGGCTGCTGAAAATTACCAGGATTAACCAGGAACTATGTTCTTAATGTTAATGAAGTACTGCTGGGGATAGGAAAGCTGCAGCAAAGCATAATGATGGGATGTGCACACCTTAGTTACTATGCATGTGTCATAGAACAGAGGAAAATAACATCTTCTCATCTGGCACATCCTCAGACCTGTTTATAACACCGTGTCCCTTCACACCAGTTTGCAAGCATCCTGCATCCCCAGCCAGGGGAGCAGGCACAGGGGAAAATACTGATGCATCGGAAATAACAGAGAAAAAACAGCAGAAGGAGCTTCAGCACCATTTAACTAATGTTAAATGCTTTACATTTTCCTATTACAGGATTGAGAAAGGTACATTTTCTTAAACTAGCCTGGTTTACATAGGTTATGCTGAAGTGCCACATAGAGATAATGGTGAGGACTGCAATAAACAAGAAGCAGGCAGTAACTGCTGCCACACCGCGTCTTCAGTTCCTTTTTCTCTTTTTCCTTAACCAGCATTATGTCTGTTGGTCATATCCTCAATGCCAGTTGAGGTCTGAAGGGTATATCATGGAATTAATGAGCAAATATTATTAGGAGATTTTTTTCCCCTTTGACAAGTCCTTATTTTCAACTGCTTAGATATTTCAGGCTGCCACACTGACAGATGTTCACATGCCTAATTTGCACTGTTTTGAATTTTGCCTTCGCTGTGTCCCAACATTCACAAGAAACTTTGTCTCTGTTATTACAATAAGCCAAGAAATCCCATCTAAGGAACGCCAGCTGCGTTTTCTGAGTTAAGGTCAAATGCTTGCTGGCATGAGAATCAAAGAGGAAAATGAAGAGTGGCTGATTCATTTCTGCTTTTTCCATTAAGTAAACAGTTGAAAATCTCATCCACAGTTATTTGCTTGTCCAAAATACTACTTGTTTGAAATCATTTGCTGTCAAGGAGAAGCCTCATTAAACTAAAATTCCTTCCTGCACTTGAGGTGCAGTGGCAACACCCAGAGAGCTGATGAAAGCACCAGTGCTGCATCTTGGATGACAAGCAAGGACTTCAGTACCAACCCTCATTAACCAAGGTATGCAGTTCTGGACTTTCGATGCATGTAAGAACATTGTGAAGTTTGGAAGATGAAGCAAAATATCTTTTTTTTTCACCAGGTAAGAAACCATTAATAACTAGCCATAGCAATGACATTTCTAAGATCTTCTGTTGATCTAAGGTCTAAGATCTTCTTAGCAAGTAAATATTTGTTGCTATATACAACAGTTTACAGGACCACCAAAGGAATGAAAATACACCATAAAATTTTTGTACCTCAGTTATTTTTTTTCACCAGTGTCAAAAAAAGCTGATGTTGAAGCACACTGTATTAAATCACAATGAATAATAAAATTTTTTATGCTTTCAAGATAATATATCCTAATAATAATAATACACTAGGAACTTATGATTATTTGTATTTCAGAGCTAAGTTCTATGCCACGGTTTGTGTCAATTTCTTTTGCATCTAATAATAACTTATGAAATGTTAGTACAATAAAGGGAAAAAGAGACAAACATTATTTACTTAAGAGAAGTTTGCTTTACTTTTCCCAAATGTGTTATTATCTCCAGACAGAGTGGAGTGCTTTAGTTCACACAAACTTCTCTCACACAGAAAATTATTCATTAGTACCTTCACAGTAGTAATTTTAGCACTGTAAAGGAGATATCCTCAAGCTCTCCATGGGATCTAGCTCCATTAGCATCTAGACCCAGCAAGCCACAACAGCCTTTGTTCAGTTCTTAGAAGCACAGGAACAGCTGTACTGAGTCAGACAAAAAGTTCAGCTAGCCCAGTCCCTTATCTCCAACACCAGGGATAAGCAGATATCTAGGGACCAGGCCAAGCACAGATCTCAGGCATTTCTAATACCAAGCACAGTTTAAAAACACTCTGTAAACCTTAAGGACTTGCCTTTTCATGAACTTAGGCAGTTTTCCCTTGAATTACTGAATTTTCACCATCTGTCATATCCATCGACAACAAATTCCCAAAGTTTACCAGTCATTTTATGAAAAATCACGTCCTTGCTTTGCAAAAACTGGTTCTTACTCGTTTAACTTACTCTTAAACACTTCTATTTGTAGAGAGAATGAACCAGCAGTCCTTAGCAACTACCTCTGTACCATTTACAATTTTGGAAATATCTGTAATGTTTCCCTTCTATACCAAATAGGCCACCACAAGGTGTGTTCGCTGTGCCCTTCAAGGATTGTTTACAAAATGTTTATAAAATAGGCTTTTCCCTCTGCGAAAGGAATTCCAACCCCATGAAACTTTGTCTTTATTCAGACGTCTGCTAATTCTAGTCTTTTTTATAAATTTTAGTATTTAAGAAGCTCAGATGTCAGTTCTACAGACATCCATATTCTGGGATGTCTCCTGAAGCTCTGTTGTCCTGAGCTAGCCAGGTGGTTTTAAGCATTAAGTTTCCTGTCACAGCTCATAATCCATCAATCTCATCCTTGAATTCCCTTCGAATGCCAGGGAAAACCTTCTGGTCCTGCTGACTTTCTACCGCTCATTTTTCCTGTTTGTTCCACAACCACGTCCGCAGTCCATTTAAATCTTCGTGGTGAACACCTCAGAAAAGAATCAGTCTGTAATGCACCCAGTTTCCTCTGTCACAGAAAATACGGATGTAGCAAATTAATCTGGCTTCCCTTTAAACCTTGATTCTCAGTTGATCTTAAAAAATGTACTGACAAACTTTGAATTATTTAATAAAAAACCCCCTTTTATTTTCAAGTTTCTTTTCTAGTTATTCCTTACATACTTTTTTTTCTCCCTGCTTTTTTGGTGGTTTGGCTTACTGAATTTTTATATTTAATCTGCCAAGATCTAAGAATCTTCTCTTTCCTTTGGAAAACAACTTCAGCTTTTCGAATTATAGCTTCGCCCTCTTCATTACTTTGATTTCTCTTCTGTTTAGCCTCACCAACTACTTCTTCTCAAGGGATTCTGCTAGGTGATATGTATTGACCCTGTGGTTCTAAACTATTTTTTTATTTTTCTAACATAGTCCTCAGGCTGCCTGGAAAGATTTAATTCTCTTAGTTGCCCCTTATAGCTCCTTTTTAACAAGATTCTTCATTTTTATGTAGCTCCTCTTTTTGATGTTGATTACCATATAATTGCCCAGACTTTGTTTTTTGCCTCTAGGTGTAAATGTCAAGCAAATACTTTTTAAAGAATGAGCTGAATGAAGATGGTGCTGAGAGCTCCTTCAGTCTGTGACTCCCTTTGGAGCATTCTAGAAATTGTGTGTACGAGGTAAAAAGGTAGGCTGGGGATATTTGAGAGCAATAGAAAGTAAAAACAAAACAAAAAACAAACAAAACCCCAACAAACATACAAAACCAACTAAAAATCATAATCAAAAAGCAACAGTAAGTAGAAACACTGATCTGTCTCCCACTTACCTCCCTCCCACCATCCCTCAGAGACACCCATACCCCCTCCTGCTGCTGGGATAACACAGTCCATCTCACCAGTGCTACTTAACCCTTGGTAAATCTTCACAATTTCATCTTAAAAGTGACCAATCCAATGTTCCTAAGCAAGAATAAACTAAAACAATGGGAAGAGGTGATCCAGGTGCAGGAGCAGGGGCTGCCCTGCAGCCCCTGGAGGAGCACACTCTGGAGGAGTGTTCTCCTGTGCAAGACTACAAATCACAGTCTCAGTATTTCCTCAGCTCTTAAATAATGGCAGTTTTGAAAGTGGTTTACTGTCATGCTTTAAATAGTATGGATGTGGAAATTTCATTTTTAACCAGCCAAGCTCAGGTCTGAGAAATCTCCAAGATCTTCCTTGCAACAGAAAGTCAAAAACTACCTCAACCAAACAATTAAAAATTTGTTACACTAATAATAAATTAACACAATCTATTATTTCTCTTACCTATTTGCTGTCATGCCTGACATATCCTATTTATCTTATAATCTCTGTTTTTTCTGAGGTTATGCTCACCAAAGTGTTAAGCTCCTCTAGAAGGATGGTGTATTACCCTGCTAGCTTACATCACACACAGGTTCTCAGGGTACTCTGCTGCTGTAAATGTGGGGTAGAAATGCAGATATTCAATGGGCTGGTGCTCCCCATGACATTGGGGGTTCCACATAGCATCTGCTGGGCATATTCCAGAATTGTGAAACATAGTAAGTATAACGAGCATGATTTGCGCTGAAGAAGTTCTACTAATGAGTATTTTTGTGTTCTACTGCTAGTGGTTAATTCAAAAACTCTATAATTTTATGTGTAACTGCAGCTAAACACTTGTGTACAGAAAGTGAAATATCTAAAGGCCGAACACCATATCCTCTCCCAAAACTTCTTTCTCATGTTTTAACTTGTAGTCTAGCACTCAGTAAGAATTATCTGCTCTGTATTTCAATTTTATCTATTATTCTATTTCACGGGCCTTTTTTATTTTAGAATGTGTTTCCACCTGAGAGCAAGAAAAAGAATTATTTCAAAAGCCATACACATGCAAAATGGATTTAACGAGCACTAAAAATGCTGTGCACAGTTGTTTTTCATACTGTAGTTTATGCACTTTTATGGGTAAACACTGCAAAAAAAGGGATGCTTAAAAAAGAGGAAAAGCAATTATTGAATTGAACCTATTAGGCAATGTGATCATTTTACAGAACACTAAAAGGGACGTTCTGAAGCACTGCAGGAGGCTTTATTGTAAAGTGTAATTTTCAGACAGCCACTAATGCTCCCACCTGCTTCTTTCTGTGTCACACATTTTATAACACCAATTTCCCCGCACTCTGCAAAATACTGGGGGGGGGGGGGGGGGCGGAAATTACAAAAAAGTGTAGAACGTCCCAGCTGTGAAAAAAAGATACAAGCTCCCAGAAGGACAGGATGTTTAATAAAAACTGAAATTTAAGCCACTGAATATACATGCTCTATCTCAGCAAAAATGTTACCTGCTTTGTAATATGTTATCTACTACATCATGGCATAATTCTACAGTGGAGGTGTAATGTCAATGAAATATTGGTGTAGAAAGTCTCAAGCTGATAATTTGCACAATCCTTTAAAATAATTGGCTTTTTCCTGCAAAGACAAACTACCTCTCTGGAAAGTTTCACCAGGCAGAATTTTTCCTAGAATTCATATGACATTCTTCATAAGATTTTAGAACATTTTACTGAAAATGAGCACTCATTAAATATAAAGGATAATAGATGCATACAAAACCAAGGCAGGAGATATTATTAGCATGAACTCCTTCAAAATCATAATAATTTAAAAATTGGTCAACATTTCTCTGAGGTTGGCAATAATCACAGGATACAGAGTGATTAACATCGGCTGACATGGGATATATTCCATCAGAGTAAATTAACAGGAGGCTGGGTTTGAGTTAATAATCACCTACTCAAAGAGAATAAGTTCCTTTTGGAGAAATGGAAGCTCACACTTCTCCAAACAGAAAAAGGCATACAGAGAGCCTAAATGGGATAAAGACACAGAGATGAAAAAGCACTGTTTAAAAAAAAAAAAAGACTAAGTAGGAACATTTCAAGAACCTATAACAAGGGTGAAGAGACAGACAGGACAGAGATACCTGCTGTATTTGCAGAAGACAGGCTCTATCTAACTGCTAAACACACCAAATTCAAAGAAAGACAACTTGGAATGGACAGAGAGCAAGACAAAAGACAGGAATAGGAGAGCCTGAGCTATCCTGAGAGCTGTTCCCAGTGACAAGGCATGCAGGGCTGAGAACTGTGAGGAGGGTTTCTTACCTTTCTCCAACTCTGTATCCACAGATACAATACCCTGTCCTGTACATGTAGGAATTTATTCAAGCATATATTTACAGAACCTTGCCCAAAGCTGTGTGTGACGTGTGTCCCTGGAAACTTCACTGTAAACTCAGAGTGTTCAGAAGGCATAAATCAGATAAAGATATTTCAGTCAATGCTAGATCTGGGATCAAGGCAAAGAACACCAGGGAGGCTCCTGGTTTCTTAAATGCACAGCAGTTTTGTTCAAAATCATCCACTTTCTGCTAAGACAAAGATCTAAACATAGAGCAGTGGAACTCCTGTAACTAGCTTCGCTTTTTTTTTTCACTTGATTTCTTGATTTCAGTTGTAGGTGGTCCTTTCCAGAGGAACCAGGAAAAAAGACTCTTACAATTCAGGATTTCTTATGCACAAATGTGTATGAAGCTTAAGGGAGAAATACTTTGATACCACATTCATGTTTTGCAAGAGTAATATTTCATCGTGGATACGGAGAAATTTATCCAATTTAACAAATCATTAATATTTATTGATACTGCCTGAGCATCCAGTTCGGGCTGTGGATTCATTCTGCATGGTGATTTATAAACACAGAAACATGGATGCTTTTCCAGATTGATTATGATAATTCATATAGGCAGAATTGATACCAGCATTCCTTTCTAGGCTGCTAGGTATTCATGGCACAAGTCCAGAGAGCAGTGAATAAAACCTATGTAGAAAATGAGATAATTTCATACAGAACCTCCATCTCACCTGCCAGAGAAGCTGGGAAGCGCATCATGTCAAAGCAGGACAGAAAAAATTGTCCATGGACAAAAGGCTGGCCATTAGACTAATGGTTCAGAGTCTAAACCTGCCATTAGGATGCCGTTTCAAAGCAATACTGGCAAACTGCTTACGCCAAAACGTTAGCGGCTGAATGTCAAGTGGGTTTCTGCAATTTTCTGCCCTAGATTCTGATTTCACTCTCGAGCACAGGTTTGTAGGCATGCTAAGAACTCACTGCTATGATTTAAACCACGGATGAGCTTTCTCCTGACTGGGATGCTGTGTCACTCCAAATACTCTTGGGAAAATAGGGACTGTGATCAATGTTAGATACATCACCTATTTGTCAATTTTGAACTCAGAAATTTTTCCTGCTTCACTTCCCAGCTGTAAGTTCGAGGCAACTGAATAATCTAATAATTCAAAGGTGTGCTAAAAATAAACATTTAAATATTTGCTAAGTTCTCAGACACTATGGGAAAAAAAGCCCCATATGAACAGTCCAAAGGAACTCCTTTAATTCTCTCTTCTGAGGGCAGGCATCAAATAAGACATACAGATCATTCGTAGCTACCATTCATAATTACTATTCCACTGTAGGAGTCAAGAATCCTCTTCAAAGGTTATATCCTGCCACAGTTTTTAGGAAGAAAATCATTATGATGTTTCTCATCACACAAACAAAATCAGGAAATCGAAATGTGTCCCTTCTAGTATTTCTCAAAATGCCTTCCTCAGGTTCAGATGTCTTTTGACTTTAATTCAAAGTCTGAACTCAGGTGAGTATTCAGAGGAAGGAGGAGATCCTGCTCTTTTCTTTACAATACCTTTCATCCTTACACCTGTGACAAAATGATTCATGAGATAATTGTTTCTGGAAGTTTTTCAGCTACCAAACATGAAAACTCTGCAGAATTGGCAGGATCTGCAGATGAAGAAGACAGTGTGTGTTGTCTACTTTGACTCTAGCAAGTCTTTGGTGATTGTCTCCAATGACCTTCATTGCACCCAGGCTGAGATGTCACTGTTATCTGGATGTGTGTACCACTCAGTGGGTGAAAAAGCAGCCAGACCATTGATGGAGCTGAAGGAACACTCTACCCAGGGGTTGGTTAAAAGCAGATTTCGTCAGGAGTCTGTCCTGGGTCCTGTTTAACTCTTTCATGCCAAAGACCTGGCAAAGGTGATGGAATGTGTTCCTTAAGCTGCTGTACTGATACATCTGTCAATGGGTCAACAGGTCTCTCATGGGAGGCAGGGAACTTCAGCAAGGATGTAAAATCCAACACCTAAGCTGAGAAGCATTGTGGCTGGGAGTTGTGGCTAACAGCAGGTTTAACTAGAGACAGTTTGAGGCCAGGCTCTGCTGCTTTCCAATGACTGGATACGAGTTCACTCCCTTCACTGTTTTTTCTCTGTCTCACCTAGAGCCCTGTCAGGTCCTTCTCAAATGAATCAGCCACTGTCTGGGTTCCCTGACAGACTAGTGGTGAGTGTTTCTCTGTTACCATTAGTATTTGTTTCCACCAGCCTTTGCAAAATGTTTGTCTCACTCAAGGGAGTCTTCTTTAAATAGATGCTACAAAAGACAAGACATTCTGTGGAGATACCATACACATCGTTTACAATGACTTTATAGCCTAAGCCTAGTTCTTTGGTGTGCACTCATTATTAAAAGCAAACACCTTTTCTTACATTAAAATGTGTTTTTGTCCATACTTTATACTACTCTGTATATATTAGTGTTTGTTATTGATTGTGCTTTTCTCTATAACTTTCATGAGCTCACGAATAATGTGATACTAGGTGAGTTTTCTGAAATAAAAATCTTCCCTATTATCCCAAACAAGGCCAAATATTCACTTTACATTAGTCAACCAACTGTGCTATGATTCCCCTGAGCTGCATGGAATGGAAAGGCATTTCTCTAAAGCACACAGGAGACAGCTAACTCTCTCTTTGTTTCCTGTGCCCTAATTATTCCATTACATTTTGACGTCTTTTCTCCTGAAATGACACTGACTTAAAAAACTCACATATTTCATGCATGCTTTGATGAGATTACTGACTAAGGATATTAAATATTGAACCTTTCTTTCATTATGGGTCAGTTTTTGAATTTACTTTTGGGGCACTAGACTATAGAGTTAAGACACAACAGTGTATAGAAGTTACAGCTTGCAATAAGAAAACACTGGCTTTTAAAAATTTTTGTAAGCACAGATGACTGTAAATTATCATTTTGTTCTTTACTTTTTAGATTTGTCACAGCTATCTCATATTTATTTTAAAATACTCAAAATACTGTCAGGCAGTATGACTTCAGAATAGTCTAGACATTGCATAAAAAGGATGCCTATGATTTCTGAAGTTTAAGTACATTTCCTTCTTTGGAAAATAAACAAAGTTTAGGTAAAACTATATTACTCTAAAAGAATAAATAAATTAAGAAGATTCACCAATACCTTACAGACATATTAGGCAAGCTCATTGATTAAAATGTTACAGACTGACAACTGTCCAGGGATCCAGCCAAAAACACTGGAAGACAAAATAGTGCTAAGGATTGAAAACACAAGAGATTCAATTTGGTCTGAAACTACACAACAGTACCTCCAAAAAATTAATGCTGTTGAATAGTGACATCAAGTACAGACTGTCTTGACCTAAGCTATGCAGAGAAATGGCTAAATACATTTTTACCTGCACTTGGGAGAAAAAAAACCCAAACCACAACAACCCTGGACATCAATATTATCAAAATGGTCAATAGGGTGAAGAAACCAGTGACTGAGTCCTGTAAAAGGAAAGACTAAGCTAACACAAACACACCTATTCAAATTTTTCCAAAAGACAATTCTTAAATTTGTTCCACCAGCTGGGCATTCATCAGCAGGACAAAATCCTCACAAATGCTATATCTCAAGTTTCCTTAAAATATTACAGATAATAGGGTATACTCCTATAGTGTGGCATATTTATCTGTGGTCAACTGATGAATACATTACCTTTTTTCCTTCACATAAAATGTTAATTAAAAATGTCACAGATTTATTCATACAATAGTCCAAACACCAGCCTTCTGCTCTTTCTTAGAGCTGGTGCCCAAAGTGCTACACAGTTGGATCAGAACATCATCAAATCCCCATGGCCCACCTCTGCAAAACCATCACATAACAGGCAGGAAGCCTGGCCTGCTCTTTTTATTGGTATCATCACATTTCCACTGCAGCAACATAGTGCTTACCCAAAAGAAGGTCATTTTTAGCTGCTGCATCTGAGTAACAGAACTAAGCACAGGGTCTGACAGGAGTCAGAGCTGTCCTCATCCTCCCAGTGATGAGCAGAGAGGTAAAACAGCACAGTTACAGAATTAGTGCAGTCTGTCTTACACCCTCTTATGCTGCCTCACTGAATCACATTTCCATCTTCCTCTCCACCCCCTCTCCCATGCCCCCAACTTCTCTTCTTCCCCTTAGCCCACCCTCAGCACCCCTGTTGCAACACTGGGATCTCTGTACCAAGACCACAAATGTGGGGTGACATCCATAGCACCTGGAAACCTCAGAGGCTGGGATAATCCCAGCCCATCTCACACACTGTGACAACTGACGCTGCTCACATCCAAGGGTCTGAGGACATTTTTTCTCCTGTCCAAAGTCATGGCTAATGACTGGCCAAGTGAAATCTTATACCCTAAATTGTGAAACCTCAGCAGGACCCAGATGTAACACCTAGTACAGCTGTTCTTTGTCCCTCTTCTATATCTCTGGAGGATGCTGGTTCAGCAGGAGATGCAGAGTGCGGTTGATTTCCTAGAGATGTTGGTCTGAGCAAGTCTTCCCTCCCATTTCCTGCTGCAGGGCTGTAAGTTAGGAAGGGCTTTTCCTCAGGACTGTGTAGTAGATTGGAAACACAGTATCTGGGTAACTGCGAGGCACACAGTTTGAGGGACAGAATCCCTTCCAGGAAGGGCTTGGTGATGAGCTGTAAGATGATGTAAGTACATTCTAGCTTTAGCCTCATCCTGCTTTTCCCTTTTGGGAAAGAATTACTCAGCAGCAGATATCAGTATCATCAATGTCACCACAGCCACCGCCTGGCTTCACTCTTTCTCAGTTTTCATCTCAAATGTCATTTTGAAGCTTGTGAAAATTGCTCTGGGATGCACGAGAAATGCACCTCTAAGTACGAGTTCATTTACTGGTGTGACTCAGGAGAGGCTGTTGTATCTGTGACATAAAGTATATAGAAATTAACCCATAGTGTGCAAACAGCTGTGAAGGACCATGGCTGGCTCTGAGCTCTCCACAAAGCCCCCAGTTCATCACTTGCCTTGTGACACTGATATATCTGGGCTCTGTGGACCTTTCCAATTCCTCTCTCTCTCCAAGCCATGGGTACTCACAAATCAGGTTGGGAGCATGGCATTTCCTGTTTCTCCTGCTAAGCCACTGCAAACTGCTCCCAGGAGGATGCCTATTTATTACTGGCCCTGTGACATGAAAGACTGACCTAATGAAGCAATACAGAGCAGCTGATGTTGGCAGTTCCTGTGGCCTGGACAATTAGAAGTGCATTTATTGGCAAAATATTTGTGCCCCAAAGGCTACCACATACAGGTCTCCTGTCTTGCTAATTTTGTGATGTGAAGGTTTTTTTTTTTGGCCGCCCTTTCAAAACCCCATGCAAGGCTTGCACTTGCATCCTTTAAGGATAGAAAAGTGTTTTATTTAAAATAAATAAAAAAATAAATCAGTAAACACCTTAATTAAAGCTCTGTTTTAATTATTAACTAGTGCCTCCTAATGGTATAAAGTATGTCTATAATATTATGTGTACCAAATAGAAAATATTGTGCATGTCAAGGCACCTCACTTTTACTCCTCTGATTCTTTCCCTTATCCTGCTGGTGAGTGAGGAGCTAGAATGCCTCAAGTCTGTAAGCCAAAGAGAGCACTTCACATGTAGCTGTCACCTGTTAAGTCATGAGGAAAACACTGAGACAGGGAAAATGCTGAGTATCACTCAGCCAATGGTGCACTCAGGGCAATCAGTACTGACCTCTTTCCTAAAATTAAGCACTTGGACATCTTTGGCAGAATTTGAAAATAACGGGGAAACAGATTCTAGATCCTCATACCCAGGGGAATGCTCAAGGGATATGAGGTAAAAGAATAATTCCTTCTCCTTCAGGTACATTATAAAAGCAAGAGATGGCTCACAATGGATTTTTGTGTTACCTACTGAAGTATTTTTCTCAGAAACACAAACACATCAGAAGTACACAGGTATACAGAAGACCAATTACATTGAGCATCAGGTCAGACTAATTAGTTGGATTTCCAGTGTTTTTGTCTCAAGCAGAGCAGAAGCATGATCTACGTGCTCACTTGCTCAGCCCAGCCAAGATCTGGATGGAGGAGTTGCTTTAAAATGATGCAGGCACATACTATAAAAAAGAAAAGTACCTACAGAATTTAAATTGTGCCACACATAACACAGAAGAGTTTTTCAAAATAGAAATTTTGAACTTAAATGCCTTATTTGACCTAAATCTGACTTCAGGCTCCTAAATAAAGCAATTCCACAAAGTCACTAAAGTTACACCAGAGAAAAATTCATCCAAAAGTGACATGATTCTTGTCATGCAATTTGCACCTTTTCTAGATCCAAAATATTATTCCATTACCATTTTCAAGACCATCCTAAATCTTTGTATCATCACTACACTATAGATTGATCTTTTGAGCAGAAGGTCAATATTTAAGAAACTTGATTCATAGTAACTTAATATTAGCAATTATTTATATATGTGAGTAAATATGTAACAAGTCTTCTGGGAAGATCCTGTTTTCAAGAATGAAGTCTGTTTAAGTAGCAGATTCTGTGCAAGAGTTAAGCTCGGCAGATCTGTCTTTAGAGATATTTACAGCAAAGATAATTCCCAAGGAAAACAATTTATATTATTAAAGCAGGCTACACCTTTCCAAATCCTGGTAGAAACAGGCTGCCAACTTGCACATGTAATTAAACTTCAAATTCCCCTGTAAACGGCAGCCAAGGTTCAATGTATTTTTTCTGAGGCTGGTTGAGGTAGGAAAATTTTCGGGAGATGTTTTCTATCATCACTTTAATGATGTAAACAGAGACTGATTAAACCTGCACACCTTTCAGGTTGATATAGCTGACTGTGGAAAAAAAAAAAAAAAAAAGACTCTCACAGCTGGAATTCTTCCTGAAAACTAAAATAGATGACAATGTAAAAGACCAATCTTCTAAAGACACTTAATGAAGACAGGCTTCAAGGGGTATTCTATACCAAAGAGTACTTTACACCCCAGGAGGAGACAAAACCAGCAGATTTCTGCAGCTGAGGATTGCAGTCACAGCAGAATAAGTAAAATAACAAAAAACATATTACTTGTTAAATCACTTACACTGGTTTTCCTTTGGATTCACAAGTCAAAATTATAGATTGTCCTTCTTCAGGCCATGAATTGGAAGAAATGATTTTAACTAAAGGTGTATCTAGGAAGAAAAAAATAGACAACTTGTTGATATACACAAAAAAGATTTATTATCTAAGAATACATTCTTCTCTATTTACAACAGACTAAACCATAGATGTAATTTACACTTGGAGACCGTTTCATACAGAGCCTTGTGCAATTTCCATTGTCTTCAGGAAGGCAATAAAAATGACCAATGTAACTAAACCAGTAACTTTTTATATCCCTAGGAAACACAGATAGAAAGCATGTGTATACTCAGAGGAAACAACTTTTTTATTTCTGTATTTGATACAAATACTCCATGTGACTATCTGAAAGTCTGATATCTAGCAACAAAATAAAAAAAACCCAAAAACATCAAGGATGAATAAAAACTACTCCATGCAATTGTTTGCCTATTTTTAGGTTGATCTGATGGAATGCTGCTATTAGAGGAATGAATGCAATAGTGTACATTTGAATAAGAACCCTTTTGTTGTTGCAGAAGCTTGAAACTCATAATAAGAAAGCTACAATAGGTTTCAGATAAAATACCTTGTTACCGACATTTTACAGGATATTATTTCTGAAATGCAATAAAGCTGCCCCTAAAACAGAACAATCTTAAACAGAATTTGCAAAGAGAATGTTTCAAATATCTGCAGAAAGCACTACAGAAGAGTCTGCAATCTGTCCAGTGTGATGAGATTAGTTTTACAGCTTTAATTGCAAAAAGATACACAATATAGCTACTGTGAATTCATGCAGAATAGATAATTTGAAGTAGATCTTTAACTTTTAAAAAATTTTGCCAGCTGGCGATATACTCTCATAGTCAACACACGACTTAGAGGGGCACCTTTATAAGGAAAAAAAAAAAGATGAAAAAGAAAGGAATGTAACACATTCCTTTTCCTTAGGAAAAGGAAGAAAAAAAAGTTCATTGTCATAGTGAAAAAAAAGATCAGATTAAAAAGAAAAATTTCTATTTTCTCCACAGTTTCTTTCTCTATAGTTTCCTAATACAAACCACTTTAACCTGCAAATCTAGGGTACCTAAGTTTTGTCTCATTCAACTTGCAGTTGCTGTTTTCCTAAATGGTGACACCACAGATGTTCTGTTATTAAGCAAATGTGGAAAAGCATGACAGTATGACCCCATAAAATCAAACAGAAAAGAAAAAAAGATATGCTGTAACAATATAGTTTCTCATGGAGATGCCAATAATCCTGGTGAACACTAAACGACATCTGAACAATTAAAATGATGGAAATATTTTTCTAACTTTTGATTTTTATTTTTACAGTGTAACAGCATGGCACAAGACAGAAGAGGGGCAGGCTTAGTGCAGACTCACTGTAATTCCACTGGAAGTATTTTCAGCCTCATTCAGCTTTCCACAACAGCTGCACTAACCTTACACCAGTAGCAAATCTGCTCCACAAGTTCATATTTTTCAGGACCCTGCAAACCATTATGCAGGTGACTAATCCTTTGGAGGCCAGGCTGGCATTTGCTTCATTTTTAGCACATGCTTAAGGCACTGACCTCAAGTGCCTTAATAAATCAGGGCATCAAGTGCTTCTGTGATTTCAGTGGTGCTGTTGAAGATGAATAAATTACTCTCTTGACTATACATTGAACCAGAGGAGCAAATTAGTATCAGATAGGAATACATGAAGAATTTAACTGAGGGAGGGAGACAACTAATGCAATGAGATCAAGAGGTTTCCAGAGAAATATGAAAAAGAGCAAAACTTTGATGGAAGTAATCCTGACAGCCACAAGTGAAGGAAGAAATTAAAGGCCCATCTAGCTATTATTCCTGGCTTAAATATTTCAAAAAAATTATCAGCATTTTATGCAATATTGTAAATGACCCACATAAAATTGAAGACAGGATTCCAGACAATTATGCTTTCACTTGCATGGATCAATGCAGTGCTCTTTTCCCCAACTTGAGGCTCCCATTTGTACTTTAATACACCAGACAGCTCTCTGTTCTCCATGCACTTCTAAACAGAGCTTACTAACACAGAATAAGAAAGGTCTTATATTTATGTTTCACTCTCTAAGGCGCAACAAAGTAGTGTAGGAAATATATTCCCTAGTGGTTTTCCCTGCTAGTTGACTTAAACAGTAACTACTTGTTTCTCTAAAGCAGGAAACACAGGGTTTAATTCAATATATAATTTTTAGGGAAGTTAACAATGGAAAATTTTTGCATTTTATTAATGGCTCTTTTGCAAAAACTAGATATTCTATTTTGAGTGCTTTATTCTTAGTATTACTGTTTCCATTTTTTTTTTTTTTAAGGCCACGCTTAATTTCTCTCCAGAATTAAAGTGTACACTTAAAAAGGGAAAACTTTTAAGATAAACCTGCCCCCTATTTTCACATTCACATCAATACTTTAAATGAGAAGAAATCTTCAGAATAATTGAATTGAATCAGAACTAACCTAAGTATCTTATTTTAACAAAGATTATAAAACCCTGCTGACAGATACTTTTCCAGAACACAAAATGCTATTACAAAATACTACCTCCTGCTACGACAATTCATTTAAGAAGAATTTGAAGAGTATAAATGTACTCTATCAATACTTTGAGCTCTGACCTGTCACACTTAAAAGTATTAATCATAACAACTGGAACAGCACCTGATCTCCAGCAAACACCAACACTACGAAGCAGCCTAAAGAAAGAAAATCCAGAATTGTAATGCAGTAAGAGGTTGATTTCTTTTCAGTTATGCTCATCAGCTTGTTATAAGTAATGTAGATGTGTTCAAAAAACCCTCTCCTTTTACAACCAAAACAAACAAAAGCAGTAGAGTCAAGGGTTTTAATGTGGGTCAGATCTTCTCCTCCTCTAAAGTCAGTAGAAATATACCAACTTGTAACAGTTGAACTTACCAGAACTTCAATAATTTGCATTTTTTTTTTTAGTGTTTGGCCCAGAAAGTTCATGACAATAAAATACCATGGATCAATATTCAAAGCAGAATTCATGTGAACAAGGGAGTGGCAACTATGGCTTCTTTACAATACCTACAAATATGTCCTTATCCTGAGTTCTAAGAATATTACGGAGGAGATAAGTATTCCAAAAATAATAAACTTAGGAAAAGTCCAATTCTATAAAAAACCCCAGTGGTTTATGAGAGTGTAAGCACCACAGCAAGTCTTCTCAGTAAAACACTTTGCTTTCAGCACCCAGTGACTTTTTAAGTTACATCCATTTCCAACAGTGAGAGCTTCTACGACCCTCCAGTCTTTAGCTTGAGTAATGAGGTACTTATGAGTTGCAATTGATTGCTACCACCAATCTGAACTGAGATTCAAACATGTCTTTACACATCTTCTACCCTCTACAAGCATAGAATTTGCTCCTTTGTTTCTGGACATACCAGCTTCAGGTAAGAATTATGGCATGGGGCTTTTTTCATATAACCCTTCGTGATTCAGAGGACCAAAGGCAAAAGTTCCACTGAGTGATTCTGCTTCATCCATCTTTCCAGGATTTGGGTTCATCTCATCTCACAAGAGCAGGAAACCCATTTCAAAGCTTTGGGAAGATTTATTGCTTTTTGGTCAGGCTACGTCATCTTCAGCAACACACAAAATCAGTAAACATATGGGGAAAATTGATACCAGCTTACACTGGTAAAAAATGTTACCTGATGCACGAAGAAATTAAACACTTCAGTGCTTGACTTCTGCTGTTCTTTTAGCAGAAACTAATGGCAACATTCATACCCTGCAGAACTGCATTACTGATTGATTTAATCTCTTTGCAGCTATTTTCAAAATAAAGGTGGTTCTTATCAGTCACTAGACCTTTGCTCTTAATCAGATCTTCTATGCTTAAAGGTTTGTGTGTTTGCTTTCAGAATGCACTTGTTGTTTTTATATCGCTTGAAGTCAAATAGACTTCAGTATGTATTTACATTATTTTATCACCAAGCCTTTATAAGGTTACATGCAGGATTAAATTCCTTCACATAAATTTACTCCTATAAAGCAATCCCATGAAAGCTGCTGGAAGACTCCCCCATGAAAAGTTATGTCATACTTCATGTGCAAACCCTCAACAAACACAGTGTAAAAATGGAAAACTGAATTCATAAAAGTTTACAAATTTGCTAAGATCGTGAAAGAGGCCAACAACAGAATCAGACAATTAATCTCTACTAGTTTCTTCTTAGTGCCAAGATAGTAAAAGCATAATTTAGCCTATTTTTCACATGTATCTTCAGAAGTCCTTGGTCCCATCAATCCTTAGCGTGCAAAACCTTTCATGGAACTCACAGCTGCTGGTTGAGTCACGAAATCAAAGTGTAACCCTTTGCATCCTAGGGCATTAATCAGCAACAGGTGTGTAGAAATAAGCACACGAAAAATCATTTTGTGAGACAAAGGGGTAGCATTATGATGATGTCATCACTGGAACATGCTATTTTATCAAGTAAACCTTCCCTAATGTAATCATCTTCAGCCAATAATTACAATCCTAGAAACAGAAAATAAGACCACCTTTCTTCTTCGGCAGATGTCAGGGTGGGTGGAGTACATATATTTCATTGACACTTTAAGAAACAATGATTGGAAGCAGTAGACTATTCAGGAGTAGGAATATTCATGATTTCATAGTCATTAGAACTCAAAGAGTGCTGAAAATGCACCTATGCAAAGAACCATGCAGCAGACTTTTCTCCAGGTAATTTTGAGATATGTGTTAGTTTAGCTGCAGTATAAACTTCTTGCAACTAGATTTCTCTACACATTTTGTTAAAAGGTAAATCTCTCTGTTGCTCAAAGCCTTCATTGGCCTTCCAGTGAAAGGAGGATTAACAGAAAAAGTCTGAGTGGTTCTCCTCTGCAGAAATCTACATAGGAATATTGTATCAGATGTACAGATCCAAGTCAGGGCTCCTAACTTGCAAGTTTTCTGCTGAATTACAGATTTTAAAAAAATAAATAAATGCTATAACTTACTACGAAATTTAAACTTAGCACCCCAAATATCTTCCAGTGTGGCTGAAGATTCAGAAAGCAGAACAGAACAAGGTCACTCCTTTTTTTCACTTACAGAGATAGTGTCACTAATCCCCAAAGATGGGTCCTGTACTTCAACATTCTACATTTTAGAGGCCTGCTCTACCTCCAAGTCTTAGGAAGCCACTTCTACACTCCCTCACTTAGATGTAGTTTTATCTTTGTGAGAAGTGGTAGTCAATCCATCAGGATTAGTTATTAGACCCCATGCAGTGATTGATGAGAAAAAGAGGTTACTTATTCCACTGAGTACTGAGGTATTCACACCATGTTCAGCAGATCTAGCAAAATACTTATTTGACAGTAATTCAGAGACTTGAACATTCAATCCTTTGGAGTTCATGGATTAAGGGTCTGGTGTGGTTCAGAGTGCAAGAACCTCCCCTGCAATACCAGAGGTCAGCCACGAATGCTAAGGCCTCCCTTCCAGCCAGATTTTGAGCTAAAATTTCACTTTGAATTTGAAAAGGCTTTTTTTCTTACCTATTTCCTAGTTTGGATAAACCAGGATATTCTGACATGCTAAAAAAACCCCCAGGTATTAGAAAATTCTTAGCCCAATACACATCACGAGTTAGAATTCCTCAAGCAATTCGGTACTCTGTAAATTGTTTCTATTTACATTCAGTGCCAACATAACATGAAGTATACCTTTCATCTTACATTTAGGAAAGTTTTCTAGAGCCAGATTAGGATATTCACAAAAATAAAAACTCAAAAAGTTTAATAATCCCCACCCATTTCCTAGGAATGTGTCAATACTTAGCATCAAATGGTTTTGGTACATCCATACTTGGGCCTTACATGCAAAAATTTTTCTTAAATATTTTTTAAAGGGCTTTTTGAGCTTGTGGCCTAGAGTAGCCCTCTTACTTGTCAAAGATGGCAATCTCTTTTAATGTTTAATTTCTTTTTTTAAAATAAAATCAATAAATGTAAATACAATGCCATAAGCAGATCTTAGATATTTTACTAATACCAACACAAATTTAATAAAGCCTTGTCCAAACTGGTAACAAATATATAATCAGCTAGGGCAGTTGTGTTTCCACAGTATTATTTCATATAAAGTGCAGTGTCCCTTGAAGTCTTTGGGTTTTTGAACTTGTTTATTGCATGAAGTCTGTAATTCCTACTTCCCAAAGTAAAATGGCATCACAGAAGACATGGGTTCTACCACATTTCAATTAAAATCTCCTGTAGTATTATCTATTTAGGTTTTGCATGCTATACAGTAATTTTGCCAAATGTTTGGATCTTCTCTTTGTACATGGCTAGCATGATTTTGTCATGATCAAAGCAGTCCAATAATTAATATTTTAAAATAAAGGTTTTTTACTGTTTGAGCAATAATCAGTTCATAAAGTAGTATTAGTCTCAACTTTTACTTTTGGGTAGGTTGGTTCACATAATTTTAAGGAAATGGGTAATAGTATCAAGAAGAATTCACATTTCTCTTGACTTCCTCTGTTTTTCTTTCACCAAAGAAAGCATTTTTTTCTGGTCTGTAGAATATTAAAAGACCTGGCACAGAAAAAAATGTCGCAGTTGGTGACAGTAACATATAATGTTCAATATATACGAGGTGCATAGAGAAAGATTAATCTCTTGAATTATTTTAGTTTGTGAGTCTTCAGGGATCAAAAAGAAAAATCCATTGGTCAGGTTCTTTCCTGCATGCATGGCACACATCAGTGTGCTATATGTTGTCCAAATCTCTTTTTCTTAAAACACGAGGGATTCTGGACTTCTTTCCTTTCTTTTTTTTTTTTTTTTTAATGCCCTACTTAGTCTTGCAAGTTCAAACTAGTAAAAAGAGCTAAATATCATGAGAATGGTAGAAAAAAAGGAGGCACAGCTGGTCAAACAAATGGTCATCAGCATGTCATGAACAAAAATGTACATCTCTACACAGTATCGTTACAACAAATACGTTAAACCTCCAAAACAAGGCCCTCCTAACAGATTAGTTTCCATGCAGCCAAATTGTCAGGTGCCTATCTCAAAACCAGGGCAAACACAATCCTGTCCCTAATTGTGTCATAAATAATTGAAAGCAGCTCATTAACATCGTTTGACCCGAGGCCTCCGCTGGAACACTTTGATTCTGATGCATGTTTTCTTTGAAGGTGATTCTCTCTCTGTAGTTTATGTAATGAACACCTCTCCAGCTGCACCAAGAAGCTGAGTTTGTTGTAATGAAACCTGTGATCCTTGCTGGACTTGCTGTTTGAGTGCAAATTATGTTAATAGCAAAAGGAAAGGCACGGGAAAGATCCAGGGAGGGGCAAACACTTCACTAGCTGGGTTTGTCAGAGGAAGCAAGTGCTCACAGTACATCAGGATGTGCTACAAGTGTGACTTAAAATCCTCCTTTTAAAAGCACTGATACTACCTCCTTATTTAATCTTTGAGGATGATGAGTAGATGGTTTTAATTACCTTTTGTCACTAGAAGTTTTCTCCTATACTCAATGACTTAAAAAGCCTTAAAAGTACTGCTAGTAAGAAAAAACTTTGTTTAACAACCTAGCTGGGTACGGGATCCAACAGCGTGGAATATGATAAAGGATCCATTCAGGAAGAGAGCTGTGCTTGTGTGACAGAGCAGTTCTTCCCACAGTGATCAGTGAGCATCCCATGGACGCCAGGTTTTACCTTCCTGGACCCCAAGCAACACAGGGAACGTGTCTTATTAATTACTTGCCAGTTTAGAACACACTCAGCTGAGCTCCGGGCAGCCCAGATAAAATACACAGACCTTTTCTATGGTGTAACATCCATGTCATGGCTGCCAGATCATCTGGCAAGGAAAAAGATAACCCCCACCTTCCTCCCATTACCCACTGACTGTTTCCAGACTACTCCAAGTTCTGAATTAATCACTTAATCTTTTGTAGCAGCACCTTCTGCTTGGATCTATAATACTCAGATTTACTCTGCCATTTTAAATTAATATATTTACCTTGTTTTGTATTTTTTTTTTTTTTTGAACAGAAACCACCGTTTCCTCTTTGTACCAGTGCAAATTGCTATAACTGGTTCATTACGACACATTTTTCTTCTTACAGGTTTAGCTAAATTATGAGCTACCAACAGCATGTCTTTACTTCATGGTTTTATTTTATGACCACAAACCTTCTGAATATTGAAAAGCTTCCATAAATTTCTCAGATATTTTATTGTGGCAGTGAACAACAACAGTTCTGGTGCTATCATTTTAAAAAATGTTATAAAAATCTAACAGTCTGATAATAAAAGATTATTGCTACCTGGTAATAAATGGCTGCCAGATGATAAGATTTTAAAAGTTTTTCCTGAGAGACTAATTCATTTATTTTCTACCCATTTTTGTCTGATTTTTCAAAATGCATGTTTGTGAAATCTATTTATGTCACAGCCTTCTACATTTTTCATCGCGCTTTTTCTCTCTCTTATTTCCTTGGAATCTTTCCATCATTTCCAGATGCATAGATAAAATAAGCAGATACCTCTGAAAATGATGATGTATCTACTTTCTAGATTAATTAGCACTGGAGTAAGCATAGGACAGTTTCAGGAACTTTTTTTTTCCCTTTGGAAACATGAGATCATAATTTTCATACATGGATAGCAATTACAAAGCTCATTGAAAATTCTGTATTCCTACATAATTTTATTTCTGTTTCTAAAAAATGTAAGCAAATAAGCTTAGGAAAAAAGGGACGTTAAAAGTAAATTCCAAGGACAAACCACTCCAGTATGCACAAAAATAAACATCAAGTTGGATACCCCAAATGAGATGGGAAAGAAGAGAGAGGAGCATTTTAATCAGCTCTGTGCAAGTGCTCACCGTTTTTAATAGCTTTTACACTTACCAGCTGTGCATCCTACAGCTGTGAATCAGCATTCCCCCAAATTTGGCTTATTTCGTAAATGGCAAGCAGCATGGCTTCTGTCTGTGCACTATTGGCTTGAATAAGCACTTAGGAACAAGTCTGCCTTGGTAACTTCACCCAAGTAGCCTGGGAGATACAGTAAGTTTGATGCTCTGCTTCAGAATAGAATGAATAACTCATTGCTTAAATGGATGAGAGAAAAAAAATCAATATTATGTATCTGAAAATTTATTTAATTAGTAATATTTGTGTCTGAGTCAATCTAGTTCAAGTGATTGTGCCACGGCAATGATGTTTCATTTCAATAAAAGTATTCAACAACACTGTGAAATTAAGCTTTATGATAGTACTGAAATTTAGCTTTATGATAGTACTTAAATACTTAGGTTTGATAGAAGTGAATACTTGGTACCATATTCACATGGATATTCTAATGTCTTCTTTTTACACTCCTTTAAAACTGCTTTACAGTCAAGCAGGACCAGGAACAGCATATGGTCCCTTTGTTATCTGAGATTCTTTGATGACTGTTGTGTCATCAATCTAAATCTCATCTGGTTTAATTTTTTTTAAAACTATGTTTGTTGTAGGAAAGAGTAGTAACAGCTTGTAACAGGAGAGTGTAAAAGCACTCTCCTGGACGGAAAACAAGAAGCTGGATGCCAGTGTGGGGGAAAAGAAAGACTGACAAGTCAAATATTCCCTCCTGACACTCATAGTAGGTGAGTGCCTGAATTTGAGCACCAACCTCGCAGGAAACCATTTAGGTTACTAATTCTGTGAACATTGATTATGTGGTACTTTGTTAAAGATATTCATTGTACTTGTTTCAGCACCTCACCTGCTGGTCATGCCAGGCTCCTCCACCACTATTACTACAACAAAATAAAGTAAAATGTTGTAGTACACAACATGGAGCTTTGGGTTTTGGGAAGGTGAAAGAGAAGCTGCAGGTACAACACCAAAGCTCCACAGCTCCCCCCTGCTCCATTTCAAATGCTTACAACCTTCCTTTGTCACATAATGTGTTCATTTATCATTCTTACCTACTTTGTGCTTGGCCTTAAAACAGGCAGAGATAAACGTGCACACATCAGTAGCCCCTGTTGAATTAAGTGGAGGACAGAAGTGGCACCGTCACCCCAGTTCTGAGTGTGTGCCACTCCATGGAGACAGCACCACATAACAGCTACTCCCCTTTACATGGCTCTACAGAATGGGTCACTGGTTTTTGAATTATGCATTAAGTCCCATACACACATGAATGATACTGTAGAAACAATATTTTCTTTGCAAATCAGTTCTGTTTTCTCCAGTGAATGCAAGCAATGAAGCTTAGTTTTACAACTTACATCTTGTTTAATTATTTTTGTCATGCCACTTCTTCAGAGTAAACAATCTGTTCCATTTAGTACCTCCATTGCCTTACACTGTGCTCTCTCCAGCTTATTTATGTTTTTATCTCACTTCTTCTGTTAAGAGAAGTAAAAAAAAAGACAAAGAAAAGTCTTCTGCCTAAGCCATGTTATAAAGAAATGCCAAACTTTGAGGCAGCACATGACCTTTCCATGTAACTTCTGCTTTCTCAGATTCTTTTGTTTAAAGCCTTCATTGTTCTGTTGTGTCTGACTTAAATTTACTTGACTATGTCTTAAGAACTGTAGCACATCCAAAACTGTTGAAGGAGTTAAATAAGAGCTCTGGATGCTCAGCATTCCCAAACACCCCTTCAGTCCTTTTTCTGACATTCCTATCAGACAGTTTAGTTTATATAAACTAAAGTTTAGTCTATATAAAAGTAACTAAGCAGTAGCATCAGGAAATGAAAATTTGGCTTGCTTCTTGAATAATATACACCCCATCCTTATGGAGAGCAAATTTCTCTTCCTTGGGGGGTTCTGGTAATGGTCTCTACATATGTTTTTATGTTTTCCTCCTAACTGTCTCACCTGCTTGCTAGTCTTTACTCTTGGAAATAAAGAGCCCCCACAACTGTTCTGTAGAGGAGTCCTGAAACAGCACTGTCTCATTAGGCTGAGGGTGACCAGAGTGGAAACCTGGGCTGTGAATTATCACAGATTCTGTAATTTTCAGTCTTATCCAATACAATACAGATTTTTTTTTTAAAAAATCATTTTATAGTGATTGATAGCTGGTTAGATTAGGAGCTTCGAAAATCAGTCAGCCAGTCCTGAGGACACTGCAACTGGACCATCTTGGAACAGGGTCAGGGATAACCTCACTGTGCTCCTGTTCCAGCACAGCCATGCCCTCTGTCTTTTCATTCCTTTTATCACAGGTTTCCTCTCTCCTATGCCTGAAGGCTTACTCCTCTGAAATGGAACTATCTATCTTTTATTTCCTGAATGTTCTACTTTTAATATTATTAAAATATTCCTTCCCTCCCAAACTTCCTTTGAAACCTTCTGGAGCCCTTTCTTAATCACACAACAACCACATGGAATAAGGTGCCCACACCAGATTTCTAAGTTTTTATGCAGAGTAGACAAGCCACCCTGTGGATTTTCTCCATAAGATTTTACAGCGAAATAAATTATATTAGATTATATTTCACTTGTAAACCATATTTGAACATAAACCTCCAGATGGTAAAGGTCAGGATTGTACATTAACCCTTTGAACTGGACATCCCCTTTGAAAGTTTGGCAGTAAACGGACTTAGAAGTTTCTGAATTATTTTGCATTTAAATAATGGATTTCTTATTTTCATCCATCATTAACCTAATTGATCTCATTTAAACATGCAAATTGTGGCAGTGAACTTTCCTGTTCACAGATAGCATCCTCTACTGTTTACAGTAACTATCCTTTAAGTTTCATTTGTTTCAAGCATTTGCCAATATGAAAAGCTTAAAAAATATAACTGTACTAATTAGCACAGTGCTTACATAATTATTGAGCTATGTAATTAACTTTTTGCTTAATTTTCATTCAATATGAAGAGATGCACAGTACTGAAACTGTAGCCTTTAAATTGCATTCTTATTATTACTGTTTTTAGCTGCATCTTACACTGGTTAGTATAGAAACATCCCTCCTTTAAGGGAGATAGAATGGCAAGGTGGTCCTCAAAGTATTGTAGTAACATTGGGATATATTTATTCTCCACATTAGCATTCATAGGGTGAATTCGGGAATAAAAAGCAAAACAAAACCCAAACCTGTTTGGGTTGGTTGAGTACCACAACATGGGTGATTCTTGGTTGGGAACCTGAATGTGTATAAGGGATAAGCTTATATAAGAGGGAGACAACTGGAGGACATTGAAATTCTGTCCTCAAGGTCACAGCAATCCAGCAGAACATCTTCAATGAAAGAGAAAAGCAGGAACACTGCTCAGAGAGTTGATCTCTACAGGATGGGAGCATCGGTCGAAGAGACGGTGCCTCCCTTTCAGACTCAGGGAGCCATTTAAGAAACATCCAGGTTTTCCTCATGAGCTTCTATAGGATCTGAACAGCTCACAGGTTTTCACTGAAGTGAAGGACATCCCTGCTTGTTTAGGCTTACAGAGATTTTCTGTGATCACAGGTGGAGGCTTTGTGAGAGACCATGGTCCTCTCTGCACATCAGACAGAAAATGCAGCCCCTTCTCGCTTCTTAAGATGGAATAAAAGGTGGTTTTAATCAATAAGACCAAGCTTGATACTGGCCTCCTTCCACAAGCTCCAGAGGTCTCTGAGGTATCTCTCACAGTTCCAAACCACTCAAATTATACCAAGATGAAATGGTTATAGCAAGAGACCAAATCATGCTAGCTTGGAATAGAGAATGCAAAGCCCTGAATGTGCAAATCTCAGGTGAGTTCTTTCTTTTGTGACCCTAGGGAATTATGCCCCTGGAAAATTCAGGTCTTTTCACTGCCTCTGAAATTATAGGAGAATTGTGTGGTTAAACTCACTGATTGAAGTTATCATTACACAGAAATTTTCTCTCATGGAAACATCAAAACAAGTTTCAATTCTCACAAGAATTGCAACTATTTTCACTCCTGACTCAACATGCAGGGTATTTGTTTGAGCTGCCCTAGTGTTTTGGGGCCCTGTTAAAAAAAAAAAAAATTCAAAGGAAAATTGGAAGACTATGTTATTACACCTTATTATCTCAGTTAACAAAACATTTTCTGACTCTGGGGATGCATCTCTTGCCAGATTGTCCATATAAGGATTGTGGCAGTGTGTAATCACACCAAATGTTACTAGACTTTACTTCTAGCCAGTGTGTCTGTCGGGGTGTCACACAGTGTAATGAAAAAATGGTCACAAGCAAATGAGGATGACCAACAACTCTGTTGACGGATCAGAAACCAAAGAGAGCAGCATCAATGAAGGAAATTTCTTTTAACTCTCGTATTTTCTTCACGTCAGAAAAACATATTCTCTGCCTAGACAGCAAAAGCTACTTCCAAAGAAGGGAGATGTGCCCTTGTTCTTGAAGCATGGGTGCCACTTAACTCGGGGATAGTTCCGGGAGACATACCACAAGTGAAAAAAATAAAATAATAATAATTAAACTAAATAATTTTGAAGCAAATGACAAAAGGAGATGTGCCAGAGTACAAAAGCAGAAATGTTTTTTAAGCACAAAATTGGGGAAAATAACTAAAGTAAGTAACAAGAAAGGAGCACATGAAAAGAAAATTAGAATCAGCTTCAAAAAGACAAATGGCCACACAGCTTAAAGAAAATGAATGTGTGACACGTATTTTACTCATTTACAGTACAGAAGGACCACATTTAGGCAGCAGGGAAATTTTTCCTCCTCCCTCCTATTTTATCATAGCTAAGAAGTGTCCCATTTTGTGTGCTCTTGCATGGGCACGCATCTGCCCTTTCTGAGCTACAAAAAGTCACCAAGTCTGGGTAGAGATAGACACCTTGAAGAGCCACTAACATACTTAACATGTGACTAATTCATTAGAATTGAACATTAAGACTTAAGGAAGACAGGGTTTTTTTGTCTCTGTATATTGCTCTGAAGGGCAGTTCTGAGTCCTTTAGACTTTCATCACAAACACAGGGTCTAGCACCCAACTATGCACAATCCTTTTCTTGCCTTCTTTTAGAATGCCTTATTTCATGTAGAGCTATATGACAGTGTAGTACAATATCTACTATATTTAATGTATTCTTATATATTCATACATATTTTTGTTAATTTTTGTTCAGAATGTGTATTTTAGAAACTCTGTTCCAACAAAGACTTGAAAGCAGCCAAGTAGAAAAAAAATGAGCTAAACCCTCCTAGTGAGCATCAGGGAACGTAGATATTTGATGAAATTACTCTGCTTACACCAGCAGAAATTCTGGACCCCTCTTGTCATCAGAGAAGCCTCTGTTTGTTGGTACATCAGGAATGAGAGGGGCACAGTGGTGTCAGACACACGAGGACACACAGACACCCCGTGTTCTACACGGCTGCACAAGCGTGCAGCTGATCCCATCTGCAGCCCGCTGCACTCTGAGGGCTTTGTTTACTTAATGCAAAATCAATACCTTTATTTCCAGGACAATGATTCCAACATTCTCATGGAATAGCTGCCTAATTTTAAAGTCAAGTTCAGATGTTCATTGCAAAAGAATCTAATAAGAGCCCACAAAAGAAGAAGCTGCCTATCACACAAACATGTTGCAAGAGCCAGTGGAAACAAGTTAGCTGACGGCTATAGATTTGTCAGGCCGACAATTCACTGCACATCTGGGTCTGCCAATATAGAATTTACTCAAAATTGCCTCTCTAGACACTTCTTTACATAACACATATTTAGCTTATTAGTGCTGTCATTTGGGAGTGTGGTCAGCTTTTGAGCAAAATTTCACTGAGTCCATTAGCACGGATCACATTGCAGCTGCCATTTTAGAAGCACGATGATTAGGTTTGAAGTTCAAATGATTTGATTTCACTTTAAGGCTTCAAAAGCAGCCTCTGGGGTAGATTTACACAATTAATTTTTACAGAGGTCTGCTGGGTAATTTACTGTAGTCAGAGAATCTTCACTAAGGTAAGGCAATTACCACTAGGTAATTTTATGGCACTCTGTTCAGTACAAAGCAACATGCTGGCTGGTTTCTGCTCAGATAAGACCTGGGAGGAAGTGAAGATGCTGCTTTTGGGAATCACAATGTGTCTGCGACACTGAAGAGGGAGGAGAAGAATTCACTGACTTCCCAGATGTGGACTACAATTTGTACATGCTCTCAAAATGTCTTCTCAGGTGCATGCATGAGGACTTAGCCAATCTCTTAAACATCATACTGAGAAGCTTTCAAAATTGAAGCACTGTACCCATGATTCTTTAATACAGGAACAAAGAATGCATTCTTTGTTTAGTCTGAACACAGAAGTAAACAATGAAATTAAATATCCCTTTGAGATTTGTACTTATCACTTACAAGAAGCACTTCCTAATAATCAGTGGCAGCTAGGCTGACAAGCAAACTTCAGAGCAAAGCCAGAGGGGATACAAATCTATTTTAGGTTTGCTATTGACAGTAAGGGTCAGAGGAAAAATAAACTCAGCAAGCGGTGTCATGCTACCACAAACCTCTGCTGGCCAAGCAGAAACTAAATTACAGCCAAACCTTTCAGCAGAGCAGAAAGACTTGGGCAATTGGGCTGCTCTGTAGTGCACAGAGCACAACATTCAGATGAATAGGATTAAGCACAAGTGAGACATAACATAAATTACTGACAAATAAATCAAAAGATTGGAGGAGCTAATTATCCCATAGTCTGGAGTGGGGCTATGTTATGCTTTTCCCTATTATTTCAATATTTCAGGTTTGCAAAATAAATCTGTGAAGCCCTGTGAAAACAAGGACTGATCATGGTCTCCTCCAAAATAATAATCTCAGATAGGTAATCTCAACTACCAGACTGAACTATGAGAAGGAAATGGAAGAAAAGAGCAGCAGAAGGAACTAAACACTATTTCTATCACATACACATAAATATGCAATGAAAGAAAAGAAAAATATTTTGAGTGTAGAAGTTTATTCCTCAGCTTCATTTCATACACTGTAGTACTACTGGGAAAGCTTATTTGATTTCTCTGTCACACTAATAAAAAATTAGATTTGTGTAAGGGGAAGATGAGGGAATAAACATATTCTCTATCTGATGGCTTTCACTTTTTTAAGTTTACTTCCTACTACAGCTGATGATAAAAGCAGCTGTGTGGACTCATAAGCACTTCTATCTCCATCTCTCCACAGACTAATTACAAATATCTGTTTCATACAGTCCCAGTATCTAAGGCAGATTTAATTTTACTCTATCTTTCACTAGGCATATATCAAAACCTGTCATTTCATTCCATTACCTTGCTTTCCTTTTTCTCTACCTATCGTCCACTGGATGCAAACACAACCCTGTAACTCCTACTCTTCTATTGTTTGATTTTGCTTTGCTTTTTGGTTAGTTTGCTTGTTTGCTGTGATGGAGCCACAAATGTTTTGTCCATTGTCAGGGGCCAGTTGCTTGAAACAAAGGTTTTTCAACTTTCAAGCATAATTATACAGGGCAGAAATGCCTAGAAAAGTTCTTATTTCCCTTTTCTTCTAACTGGTGATGATACACTGATAGCTCATGAGGAGCATCTATGAAGCAGAGATAAAACTTTTCAGATTTTAGGAAGGAGTTTAAAATTCAAGTGCAGCTCTAGTGAGCGATGCCACACCTTTGTATATTCATTCTCTGCTAAACTGATGCTCACCCATGCTGTTCTGTTTGACCATTTTAAGAGACCTGCTTATCATTCTCTGACAGTTGTCTGCCCATCTGATAGATCTCTGGGACATTAAGAACAAGTGGCAATGCCAGACTAACTTGGTTGTGGTTTTGGAGCCTACAGGATGTCAGATGAACAAATTCTCCTGACTTGTCCCGTGAGGTCCCATAATTCATCAATTTTGCCGGCACTGTTTTTGACCTGCTGCAAGGTGGCATTGAGGATATACACTGGATCAGCTTCCACAGGATCCTGTGAGCATGATTCTTGTTAATACAAATAGGATGTCTCTAACCTGTTTGAAATCTTATGGGATGATGGAAAAAAAGCAGCTTCTAGTGACCGCAGTAACATCCACAACAATGGTGAGCAACACCAGGAGAATAAAATCAAGGAGCCCAGGTCCAGTGCCATGTACTCCATTTGTAGTATTTGGGATTGTTCTAGTGAATCATTTTACTCCACTTTTTCCTTTAAGGCTCTCTGATGAACGAAATAATCAGTTCCTTGAATCTTCTCCTTTTATAAAGTTTTCTTTCAAAACTTGCCCAGCATTAAGACTTCTGAGTATGTTGACCATGGAAATGTAGGTGGCAAGGTAAAGGACAAAACCAGACTGTTCTTAGTTTTCTTGTCACCAATAATAGAATACTCCTTTATCCACAGCTTTAAATGGTACTTCCACTTTCTACCCTAAACTTCAGCTTCTTTTGGCACATTTATCACTTCTCTGTCCATGTATAACAACTCTATGCCAGTGCTGGAGAGTGTTAAATTGATTGGTAGAAAATTAATGGAGCAAGCAGGAATGATAGAGAACAATTACTTGTGCATTATAGCTTTTGATAAGCTGGCAGTCTGAGGGGGCAGTAACATAAAGCACACTGGTACTGTAAATGCCCAGTGCAGTCTGACCTTATTAGAGAATGTCAGTGAGGCCAGAGAAGAGAGAGAAGATGCACCTCACTGCTATTTAGCAAGGTACTGTCTTACTACCAGGGTGCAAATTGGAAGGAAACAATAAACATTCAGGAATTTTTATATATTAGAGGCCACAAAAAGGCTTTTTTGCCTTATAATGCTCATATGCAAACCAAAGCCCTTTACCTTCAATCATTTTACATTGCAGCTGCTTTAAACCTTGTGTAGCTGCCCAATTTCTTTATCTACTGTTCCATTCAATTTGGTTCATCTCCTGTGGTGCCAACATCTTGAGCAAGGCACTGAAGAAAGGGCAAAGAATTTGGAAGTGAAGACATGGGCAAGTTCAATGGCTGATGACTGTGCAATTTAGAATGCAAGGAAGTAAAGTTGTTAAGGATTCATGTCCCCAGCACAGATGCATTTGAATACATTAGGAGAGGTGTTTAATAACCGTTGGGTGAAGAAAGGCCCTCCCTGATCTCCCTCAGTAAAATGATGGCTAGAATGTTTCAGGAAACATTTTGAGCACATATGCTAATCCACACTCTCTTCATTTTCAGACTTTTTTGCAGATGGTATTTTTAGCAAAATTGCCAGCTTCTATGCACAGA
Source organism: Corvus hawaiiensis (assembly GCF_020740725.1). Taxonomy (NCBI): domain Eukaryota; kingdom Metazoa; phylum Chordata; class Aves; order Passeriformes; family Corvidae; genus Corvus; species Corvus hawaiiensis. Next base: position 6,655,220 of record NC_063214.1, read on the forward strand.
GTGCTTTTGCCATTCCTGCATTTTATACATGCTACAAATCTTAGAAGCTATCCATGTTTAGAAACAAGTTACATATGGCAGCAGCCCTTGACTTGGTTCCTCAGGAACTGGTCACAGTCACTGAACACTTGTCTGCTTCATGGACAACCTTGTCTGCTTTATCACAGGTTGATTACTCCTGGTCTAGAAAGAGATTCATGAAAGGTCTCTTCCCTTTCCCTGCTCTGACATCATTTTGCAGATGCCTGTTTTTGCTAGCTAGGCAATGAGATGTACAGATATTCTCCAGAAAACCAAACAGCTGGACCCTGAGAAATGGGGGATATAATACAAGTGAGTATGAAAATGCCAGCTCATGGTGAAAAGGTGTTCTTCTGAGTAAGTGTTCTCAGAGTTTGTAAGTGACAAAAATGCACTGACTGAAAGGACAACCTGACTTCATAGTAAGGCACACAGACACAAAGGCAGAGCTGTTCAACTTTGAAACACTGCACTATGGAAAACATTGTGTCCAGAAATGCTATTTGAAAGAAAAAATAGCCAATATATAAAGACAAATTGAAGGTACAATTGAAGTTTGGATTATCTAGACTAACATCTGATGTACATCAAGCTTCAAAATAAATTCTAAAGGGCTTTTCCCCCTGGGCTTGTGCTATTAGCAACACTTTAGGCTTTCATTAACAGGATTCAGCATTATTGAGGCAATCTGCTACAAACTTTGCTTATTTATACGCTTGTTTCAGGTTTCTAGGTACTTTCAAGGAAAACTGTGAATTAGGATGCTCGATGTTTAATAACACGTCTACATTGCTTCAACGATAAACAAAAACTACAAATGCATTTTCTCTCCACTACTTCTCAAAGAAAACCAAGAACTCAGCCCCACAGTGCTCTCAACGGTAAAGCTTTCCTTAAACTTTTTAGAGTCACTCCTGTAAAAATAACACAAAAACCCCCAACCAAACAACCAAATACAAACCACAGAAGTTGGCTAAAAGAAAGATGTTATCTATCTGCACAACACCACAGAATTTTCCTCCAACAGACACTCTGAAACAAAACAAAACTATAAAAGCAAGCATTTATAACATTTATGTATTACTTACAGTGTATTTCTAGAACCTGCATTGCTATCTGAGGTGTAGAGTTTAGGGACTCATGATCTACTCTGCAACTTACAACTGCACCATCATCACTGCGATCTGCTAGGAAATCCAGCGTGCTGCTGACTGTGAATGTTTTGCGATTTGCATCTTCTTCTTTTATATATTTAACATCTGAAAGAAAGAATAAACAGTTAGTTATCTTTCCAATATTTTTGGAAAAAAGTAGTCCAGCATTAGAGAGCTAAATCTTTTATCACAGTTGTTGGAAAAAACCCCAGATCTTTCGTATCTGTATTGATCTCTTTAATATAAAAGTAATTAGACTGCAGTTATTCCTCAATTTTCTCTCATTGTCAGAACAAGAGATACATATTGAAAGATAAAATTTTAAAACTGGTTCCATGATACTGCACTCAAAAAGTAATTTTATTCATTATTACCTCTTGAATGTTTAGGTCCATATTTGACATAAACTTTCTCTGCAGGTCATGAGAAAAAAAAAAGTGATCTTGTCCCACCCTCATTGCCTTACATATTCACAGTGTCACTAAATATTAAATTTTCTAAGCTCATGTTTATAACCTTTCAAAGTAATGCAATATATGGATATTACTGAAGCCATGTGCGTGCAGTCAGATTAATCCTGTGCTTACTTTTTCATTGCTTATTCTTTTGTTTGGTTAGAATTATGCTAATTAACTAATAAAACTAAACCCAGGTATAGTCATCAGTGGTAATAAACAACTGTAAATAGAGCACGTCATAGTATTTACTGGAATCTACAGATGAGTCCCAAGATGACCAGAAATAAAATTACTACAGAGAACTTCCACTCCCTGCTTTATATCGTTCTAAATTGACCTGGTGCTTTTGTGCAGATGCAGTTAAAAATCGGAGACTTAGGCAGTATCATCTCAGTTCAAGGTTAAGGTTTACATTCAGAACATTTTGTTGTAAGACATACATGCTAGATCAGAAATGAAGATCTGAAAGACTGAGCATTTGTGTTAAAATGTTTTAATGTATTAACTGGTACATGAGATCTTCTCACAAACTTTAGAATTGTTTTACTTGGTTCCCAACTACTTCAAATACTTATTGATTTTAGTTTACTTCAGAAAATGGTAAGATTGTTATATTGATTTATTGCAATGAAAGCTTGAAAAGACATCTATAAATACTTAAACATATATATTAAATTACACTGAGATTTCTTATGTCCTCTGTGTCCTAAAAAAAGTGAGAGGTTTCAGTTTTATAAATTATACTAAATCCCATTAGAGAAGGGAATGACCTAAATAAAATTTCCATGAAATATCAATTTTAGAAAGCAAATCTTCAATGGCTTAAGCTACATCTTTTTAGATTAAAAATACCTCTGACATCAGAGAGGTGGTCTTTATCATTGTCTCCAGACAGACAAGGACACCATGTAGTTATACAGTTTCCATTTTTCCCTAAAAAATAATTATTTCTTGCATACAAGAATTTTTCTGCCTGTTTGCTGCTAAGCTTTAAAAGATTTCCATTTCTGACATGGTCACTATTAATATTTAGGGATTAGTAGGTGAGTGAAGTATTGATCAGAGCTAAAGCAAAGTTATTATAATCAAACAATAAATGTCTTCAGTAATATTTAAAGCAAACACATGCGATTTTGTTCCCAGAGTTAGGTTTCCAAATTTAATAATAGTACCTATATAGGTAACATTCTGCTTATAAGTAATGTGCATATCCCTTTGCTTACTGACTTCAGGTGGGGGACAGAAGACTGCTGAAAACATCCACAACTTTAATTTTAGTAAGAGGTTGTGGATTCTTAATCCTTTAGAAAAACAAAAGCAGTTTATTTCCTAAATGGATGTTTAGAAACCTCTGTCTAGGCATCTACTGTTTGAGAGGGCTCAACTCCTGGAGTTAACTATCTCTGTAAAAAGGGCAGTGATATTTTTCTATAAGCAGCTGACATCCTCACCAACAGAAATAGCTTGTCCTCCTTATCATCTGTATTTTCTTAGATGTTTCTTCATGGCAAAATGAAGATGATTGTAATATGTGCTAATTGAGTGTAAACCCAAGTGAACATAGGAGCAGTGGAGATCAGGTACTGGGTACACACCATCCCTCAGAATATATTACAGAATTTTTAAATATGGCAGTTGTAGTCTGCTGTTTCATTCGTTTTCTTGCTGCTCCTCTCTCTCCTAAATGCTCCCTTGAAGAAAAGGTGAAAAAGAAATCCATTACACAAGCACTTTGTGTGGGAGGCACTGTAATGGAACAGGCTGGAGGGATACAGCTTTACAGAAGAGTACCTAGGGGTTCTGAGGACAGGTTGAGCATTAGTCAACAGAGTGCTTTTGCAGGGCTGAAAGCTAAACCCCACTGCCCTGCATTAGTAAGAGCACACCCAGGAAGTCAAGGGAGTGATCCCTCACCTCTATTTGGCACATGCATGGCTGCATTGAGAGTACCAGGCCAAGTTTTGGGCTTTCTGAAGAAAAAATGTACAATAAAAGTGTTGAAAAATCTGAACAGGTGCAAGCAAGAGCCATGGAGATGGGCAGAGGAGCTGTACCAGGACAGCTCAAGAAAGTTGATATTATCTAACCTGAGGAAGAGAAAACTAAAACCAGATCAAACTGTTGCCTTAAAGAACATAAATCGTGGCCATAGAGAAAAAAATCCAGTCCTCTCAGAGGCGTACAGCAAAAGTTGAGGGGCAACAAAAGTTACACTATGACAAATCCTGATTATGTGTCATGAAATACCTACAAATAATGAAAACATTCCACCAGACGGCTTTAGAATGCTGAAAAATCTAGCCTGGACAGACTATGGAATATCTGTCCTGGGAGATTTTTCAAACCTGAATTGGAGAAGACCTTTAGCCCCTTGATTTAACCTTGGAATGGATGTTGGGCCAAATGAAATCTCAGGATCAGCTATGGGCCCACTTCCATGACTTTTTCAGACAGGCACATATAGATATGCCTGTATCAACTAATACAGGTTTGCATCTCTTAAGTATCGATGTTTGATAGTGAAATAATAAATGGAAATGATGGAGTGTCCATCGTCCATTGCTCATTGCAAGCTATTTAGAGAAGCACACACCTGTAACACACGGAAATACCCATCTTTTAAAAAGACAGCTTTTCTGGCTTTATATGGCAGATTTAATTTTTGTTTATGTTTAAACTCAAGTTCTGACATGAAACAGCCTTCTTATTTAAAAAAAATCATCTTTGTTTTTAGAGGTTTCTCAAGAAACAATCATCAGTGCCTCTCTGTAATCTTTGTGTATACTAAAAATACATAAACTTATTCAAAGTATCTTGACCTGCTGCAAACAAATGAACTTTTTTGTTTTATAATCCAATCTATCCAGGGGAAAAAAAAAAAAAAAAGGAAATCCATTCAAAATATTCCTGAAGCCTAAAAATAATTCTTTACATAATCTTGTTGAAAGAGCATGTAACAAATTTTGTTAAAAAAAAAAAGTAATTATAAAATGAAAATTTTGCTTTTAACAATCTTACAGAAATATCACCAGAATGCTAAACTGCAGATCCCTTTATTAATTTGGTGCATATATGAGTGACAGAACACTAAAGTAAAAGGTGTGGCACCCAGTGCTTCACATTCAGTCTCTCTCATTACTAACACTTACTTTATCAAACAATATTCCTTTACCAGATGATGATTCATTTTTTGAGTAATAGCAATGGAGCTACAATTTTAGAGTGGCTTTTCCCCCTTTGGTGCAACTCTGATCTCAGTGCATCATTTACATTCGATTGCACCATGTATAATACAGTGTAACACAATTGGATTTACTGGTGCTAGACAGACGAACTCCTAACCTTTAATGTCAGCTGCATTAGCATATAATTTCATATCTATTTTCTCAGATTTATCATTTCACCTTTTACACTGCACAAAGCTAATGTAACTTCTGCTGATGCCACTGCAGACTGGTTAGGTTATTTTATTTCTAACCTTTGAGAAATGGCAATGTGCTCTTCAGAAGACCTAGAAAACTAAACTGAAATGAATGTGCTCAGTACTTTCCTCTTATTTCTGGTTGTTGGGGGTTTTTTTCCCCCTTTACTGTTCTTTTTCATACCATTTTGTTTCTTCCCCATCCTGTTTTGTTTTTTTTTAAATCCCCTTAGGAACACTTGAGAAGAACAAATTAGTTGAAGAGTCAAATTGCCAAACTGCTTGCAGGCTTCAACTACATGTCAGCTGAAGGAAAGGCAAAGGTATTACATCAGATTTTAAAACATAGTTTTCAAAATAAGATCTTTCCAAATATGTGTTGCCTTGCTGTTAGGCCGACTGTATCAGTGTTTCTCCTAAAGTATTGACATGGTTTGGAGTGATTTCCAATCTTTACATGCCTTGAATATGTATATTCATCCTGCCATCTTTTCTGAAGGATAGATTCTATGCTGTGCCATGTGCGTTAGCTGTGCTATTAAATTCCTCTTTTTAATCACATTTGACTAAGTGCTGCATTTCTTTCATCAATTTCCTCAAATTTCCCAGTATTGCAAAGAATTATTCTCTGTTTCCTCATTTTCTATCCTTGTTAAACATTTCAAATGGATCCAGTCTAAAATGCTTGTTTCTTTCAACACTATTCTCATTTTCATTAGAAATATAAGGATACCTCTAGAATGGACAGGATTCCTTAGGCAATCATCTGCGATCTCCTTTATTTACCAATTTTATACCACAACTCTGGTTTTGCACATTGAACTGTGGTAGACAATAGTAAAGGAAGATGAATGGTTCTGTAATTAACTCTGTATGTTTGCTTGAGGCAGATTATCGAGCTAACGAAATCCAAAATATTTGACAAATCAGATAAATGTAGGGTGGGGTTTTGTTTGCTTGTTTTTGTTTTTTAAAGCTACACAGAAAAGGTGGATTTTGAATCATTTATTCATCTGTTTTTATAGCAGAATGAATAGAGGTGACATGAATAAATACCAATACCTTATCCTTTTTATCCATCTACTTTATAAGGGGCACCTCAACTGGCTTGCAGGTGTGACTGTGCCTGCTGCAGCAGGAAGCTCTCTTCACTCACTCATTCACCAATGAGGATTTAAAACTATTCCAGCATTTATAAGAATATGGACCAGAAAACTAAGTTCTAAGCAAAGAACATGCAAAGTGAAAGAGAAGACAGAAAGGAAATAAATAACTTTTTATATGCAGCTCTTTCCTAGGTCACTGCATCCTCAAAGGCAAATCCTTGCTGTCAGCTTTGGTTTTAGTCACTCAACGGCTTTTCAGTTACAGCAGACTTTGTCCAACACCCCCCAGCCCCTGTGAAGTTTTCCTGATCCCCTTTAACATCGATCTTCTCCCTCCTCCTTGCTGCAGACTGTCAGCATCCTTGCCTCAGCTGTAGATTCCGAGTTTCCCAGCTGAGACTCCCTCATTTGCTACATCCTGACTCCTCCCCACCAGAGCAGGCTCCACAGCTCTCCTATGGGAAGTGCAATCTTCTGTCTCCTTCATATGGTTCTGCCTCACCTGGTCATGTTATTTAGAGGAGTATAACCTAAATCTGGGAATTAACTAAATCAGGCATACCTCATGTTGGAATGGCACAAAAGAAATGAAAAGGGAAAATATCAGGGATGAGGGGTATGACTGTGATGATAATAATCCAGAAAACAATTCTCTAAGAAGCCTCACAGTGGAGTTTATTAAGCTGCACAGAGTTCTGAGCAATCCAAACCATCAGTTTCTACCATTTGAAGAAACAATAAAAAGATGGTTATATGACAACTACAGTAATTTACAATCAATTCTTTATCTGACTCAATAGGAGAAACTTTACAAACACAGATTAAAAAACATAATTCTACAGAATGTATAGTTTTGGCAATTGGACCAAATGACACCAAAATCCTTTTAAATACCTTTAACTTCTTTGTCGTTCTTGAACCATCTGATATCGGCTGCTGGCTTACTACCAGATGTCTTGCAAGTGAGCTGCATCCTCTCTCCCTCCATAACTGGTGAGGTAAATCCAGTAATTTGTGGCTTCTCAGGAACACCTAACAAGCAAACAAACAAAGTAATTTCTCTGATAGTGTCAGCTGCTGCCACGAACACACAACCAACCTAAAGTTCACTTCTTCATATGCTCTAAATTCTGGAAACAGGATAATTAATTCCTCGTGCCTTGTCAGTTAAACCTTTTTCCTATTGTAAATAAACCATCAATCTGAATGGTAGTTGATTCTAAATAAATAAAGCAAGCAGGAATTACCTAATTCTCTAAGAGAAACAGATTGCATTTTAATAAATACCTTATCTCTGTATATTCTGCACGCAGGTCTAGTCTGACTTGTTACAATATTTAAACTGCTCAGCACAGCAAGCAGGATGACAAAGCACATTAGAAGCACAGCTGTGAAAATTAAGCATAACTGGCAACAAAAAGCTGAACTGACCTAAGTTTAGAACAGATGTTTACACCTCAATAATGAAGACTTTAATACAAAATCCAGGGAAAAGGGAAGAGGAAAATAAATACAGGAGTCACTTTATCTCCACAGAAGGCAAAACCAAAACATCAAGAGGTACAATCACAGCTCCACTGTCTATGGAGAGTTCTTCAGCTGAATACAAGTTCTTCAGAGGAGATCATATGACTTTGACATACCATGCACATTATATTACATTTGGAAATGGTTGTTTTTCAACGAGCCGTGGAAGATTAAAAAAAAAACCCAAAAAACAAAACATGAATAAAATTGGGAAAATTTTGATCACTACTTGTATAAATCCATTTAACTTATGAAGACACAAGAATAACTTATTTTAAAGTAATACTGATGACTGATATTTAAAAATCTCTAAAAAAAAGTCAGCTGTAACTTGCATTTACAGTGCTTTGGTGCATTCATATTTGTGGCTACATAAAAGGGCTCAGTCACAGTAATTGATCCTGTGCCCTGTATTTAATAATTTGGTTTTCCTGTATCTCTTTTCCAAAATAACAGATTATGTACATAAAAGCAAAGCAGCATTACCTATTGCACAGTACATCTCTTTAAAAAATCTAATTCTCTCTTTCAGGACAGAAAATGGTGTTTGCTACAATACCTTGACACTTGAATTTTCTAATCAACAGCAGAACAGCCAATATAGAGATTATTTGTACATAAAAGGATAGTTTATCTGATTAAAAGATGTAATGCATCTTTTAATGTGGCAAAGATCCCCTTCTCCAGTAGAAAATGTTTTAAGAGTTTAGAATGCTATTTTGAAATAGGAAATTACAAATACAAAATGAAGAAAAGGCAGGAATCTTAAACTGTGCAGCTTTCTCTCTTAGAAGGTAAGTAAATGATGGGAAAACTTCATGAAATCCTCCCCTAAAATGAAGGTAAAGCTTAAAGGACTGTGAAAGACCAATATACTTCTGTTACTAAATATTGGCTAGATATTTTTGGGGTTTTCTTGTCTTTTTAACACCTTTCTTTGTCTTTCTGCCATTTAAAAGGTTGAACTGGTGCACTCCTCAATTGTTTAGATCATGAAATGCCTCTCCACAGAAAGAAGATTCAGCATAGGCAGTTGCTATTCCAGAATATACTGCTTTGAGTGGGTACTTTTTGTCCTTAATGGCAAACTTGTGAAGATTTTTGTAAAACAGTCTCACAGGGACTGAAAGGGAGATGTATTTCATAACCTAAGCACAAAACCAATTCCCTGGCTGGATTAATGTGACTATTACTGCCACAGAGAATTAGTCCTATTAAATTCAATGGTCTGCCCATCCACATATAAAAATAAAACAAAAAGAAAGAAAGAGTCATGTTCAGGGACAGAAAAAAGGAAAAAAGAATAAAAATCAATCTCTAAAATCATATAACCTCTTAGGTTTGCAGGTGTGTTTCAATGAACTATAGCAATTTTGGCTGATTGGGCTACTGACATTCATAGAGTCATACAAAGCTTCGAGCAGAAACTTTATTTCCTGGGCATCTCTTAAAATCTATTGCTTTTCTATGTGTATCTATAACCTTTGGGGAAAACAGCAGAGAACTTAGAGGATAAAGCATAAAAGAAGCAGCAAGCCCAGTGAAAATTTGCACTTTATAGACCAAAAAAAAAAAAAAAGAAAGCAGAACGAGCCAAAAAAAAAGCACGACGGAAAAACGATAAAGGTCTAAAGCCCGTTTTGATTTCATGCTTTCTGATTTTCTCCCCTTTGCCCTATCCAATAGATTGTTAGGAGATGAACACATGCACCTTCTCTGCACTTGTGGTGCTCAGGATGTAGAGGTTATGTCCATTTTATGGAGCACTCGTTCCGTGGTGTTTGTGTGCTCCCTAATTCATTATCCTGCCATGGTGCGAACAGTAAGAGGCATGTTATTTTTCAGCACAGCAATATGAAACAATAAACATCAGGGAAACTAGATCAGACATTTACATTTATCTTCTGCCAAGCCTTAGAAAAGTTCATTCTTATCATAATTTGCCAGAGCCTGAGGAGCTTAACACTTGCTTCTTTCTGCTCAGCTGTTCGTCCTTACCGAGAACGGTGAGGAAAGCCTTGGAAGTTTTGACAGGCATAGTGAATAAAGAGCAGGTGTACTGCCCTTCGTCCGACAGGGACACATCGCTGACACTGATACTCAGCTCGTGCCACGATGCTCGCACCAGCTCAATTCTGTTGTCCCTCAGAGCTGAAAAACAAAAAAATAATCCACGTTAAGGCGGGATCCAGCATGTGAGCAAAGCGTGGGGTGTTATACAGGAGGCTCGATGAAGGTTCCTAGTGAAACCAGGCCCTGGAACACAGGGATGTGGACACAGTTGTCTATGCAGAGTAGTTTGTTTTCTCTGTGGAAAAAAGTATGTGAGTTTAGCAAGTGTTCAAGTGGTGTACTGGGTGATTTGTAACATATATAAACCTAGAAACTACAGAATTTGAGTTACCTCTGGCCTGCCTCTAAAAATCCAAACAATGACACGGATTTCTGCCCCCTCACAGCTTTGTTAAGTGCCTAAAATAAATGCTTCCCAAAACCAGCCTGTTTTACATGTATTTACAGATGTTGAGAATCCTGTGTCCATCCCTGCATAGCTTGCCTACAGATTTTTCTCCTGTCCATTACTACTCACATTGAACAGGAATATCAGATATCTCGAATTCTGTAAATGAGTATTTCTTATTGGTAATAACTGATAGATTGAAAATTCCACTTATACGTGCATATGTAGTTCATTCAACAAATTGAGGTAATTGTGTATATTGGCTTTACTTTTTTGATTAAAATAAAAATATGATCTTCTATTTCATTTGCATGAAACCAATGAGGGAAAAAGAACATGTAGATTCACTGAAATTCAAACTGTCACTTTGGTTAATGATTTAAAATTTACAACATTTTAAAACCTGTACTTAGGGTAACCCCCATTTTCTATTGAAAAACTGCCAAAACATTCCCAAACATTCTATTTCTCTGCAGTAAAGCTGTTTCAGGAGTCTGTATATATTACTCAAGCCTTTCCACAGCATAGAAATACTAATATCATAAGTAAGCAAACACTGTAATTCTCCTAAGCAAACAGTAAAAAAGCCTCTGTAACTCAAGAAGTTTAGCTGTATACCTCTAGATCCAAATCTCTGGCCTGACAGTGTGTGGAACTTCAAGGAGTCTATTTTTATAGCAAGCGTCTGAAACTCATAAGCAAAATGAGACTATGATATTTATCGAGACAGTTACACTTGCATTTGTGAGAAGAACAAAGGTGTTCAAGTCCCTAATGCTGTTCTCTCACCTCTTTCTAAAGTCTCCAAAGACTCTTAGATTTGTCTAGTAGATCTCTTCCAGTGACAAAAATAAATAAGAGGTTTTACCGTGGTTCTTCTGCTATTAAACCTAGATGTTTCTGCCCAATTGCTGTCCAAGTTGATCCACATAGATTTACGCCACAGTAAGAAGATACAGTGAAGATTCAGCAAAAATGTCACTTGAATTTGTTTTCGTCTAAGGCTGCCATTTAGGTTTGTTTTCACCAGAAAATTTCAGCTGACTTTACTGATTATTTCAGGGTAGGCCAGCTAAAGCTCAGCTTCCTCCCTGCAGGGTCTGAAAGGTGGCAGCTTAAGCAGGTCTAACATATAGACATGCCCTGAATTTATTCAAGGCACATCAAAGGGACTGAGGTGGTGTGTAATGGACACATTCCAAACAGAACTGAGGTGTTGTCTGGCCGGCCACAACAAGAAAAAAAACCCAACAATTATGTATTTTATAATATCAAATCCATATAATGATGAAAAAAGGTGCAATGTTAAACAAACAAGCAAGCGAACCAGAAGCCACCAAACGCGAAGCTGACAGAATGGCCCAGAAAAACAAGCTCAGGAAAACAAAAAGGCACATAAAGCAAGTGTCTACCAACCCCAAACAGCAGGCAAAGCTCATCACTGTGGCTTTAGCAGCCAAAACTCCTCACAACAGTGAAGCTGTTGCTGTCTTTGAGGAAGGAGATGGGGACTCAGAATTCCTTTCTCAGCTTGTCAATTCTAGTCAGATGCAAATGAGCACACGTAAGAATGGCAGTTTATTTCATATTACTGACCTTCCAAAAAAAAAAATATTTTAAAAAGGATTCAGCGCTTCCAAATGGTTTGATCACCACCACACCCATTTATATAATTTAGCAACAGCATAAAAAAATAGAAAAATGAAACAAACAAACCCCAACAACAAAAAACCTCTCAGCACTCCATAATTTGGAAATGGTGATTTTTTTTTCCTGCTCTTAATCTGAAATTATTAAAAAAATAATGCACTATATCATCTTACATAGTATTTTACTTTGTTATAATTTTCAGTTATTTCCTCATGATGAAGATTTATGTATCTATTGAAATATTTTCCTATAGATGGGGCAAGGTTTAGAATTTCATGCACTAAGAAGAACAGTACAGCACAACTGGCCTACAGATGATGCCAACAGCACATCATTTAGATCCTACAACTGAAGCACAAACCATTTCTATCAACTACATTCCTACTGCTCCCCTCCCTCACTTCCACCCCCTCCACACCTTTTTTTAACCTTTGTACAATATAAAAACCTCAGCTCAGTCAATTTTCTGGAAAGCTGGTAAAAAACAACCACTGGCCAAGAGATGAGATCAGATATTCCATGTTTCATTATGGAGTGGATTTTTATTGAAAGAACAGCAAGAAAGTTTCATAACGGAAATACCAGCACAGCCTTTGCAATAAATGCAGCAAATAGCACCAACATAATGTTCCTTTGCAGGAAAGATGTTTGTCAGAAGCATTTTTCTAAGTGCTGGGTCTAAAGACAATTATCTCTTCCATCATTTTCAAACCTGAATATTTGTAAGCTTTCCTGTCTACGCAGATGACAGGCAAACCAAATTTTAGTGCTATGGCTTAGACAAGGTGAGCACTTACACAGAGACTTTTTAGAATCTTATTTTCAAATTGTATTCCTGTAACTGTTTCTATATCCTCATCTATTTAGAAAGACACCAGTTTGTCTTCAGGGAATTGATGACCGTGATGGATGCCAGAACTGGTTTGTTTCCATTTTCTGTCTTAGGTGCATTTTGCTAAAATGGTGATGGAAACAACAGGAACACTGCAGAAAGAAGAGTAATTCCAGCAATGCGTGATATCCAGGCATTGTGACTGAGCAGGACAGGGTCTGGCTCATGGCAGAAAAATCTTGCCAAGCCTGGTTCATGGAGCAGAGCAGCCCACAGAGCCTGGACAGAAGGCAGCTACTGAAAGGCACCAAGTGGCAAGCAGGTCCACCATAGTAGTTCAGATAAAGTTCCATAAAGTAAAATACAAATTGTTCCCTCACATTTAATTAGCACTTGAACACAAAATAGTAGAACACTGCTCTTTTGAAACTTTCTTTGGAAACTCTTCTTTTTTCCATTTCACTTTGTTAGAAGCCAAAAAGACTTTTCTGGCCTCTTCCTGGGGATTTTAACCTACATTGTTGAGTCATTACCCTATCCATAGTTTGCATACCTACAGAGAGACTAGAAAAAGGGTAAATAAACAGAATATTTATTTGAGTTCAAGGAAATACACATATGCCAAAAGCAGTAACAGAGAATACCAGCACTGGCATCTCTTTGCTAAATTCTTATGTTGCAAGGCCTTTGAAAAATATAAAATGCAACAAGAAATATAATTACATAGTAAATTCCAATATGCCCTAGGTACATAATTTCAGTTTTCTGTAATTCCCAGGCACATATCATGTAGTTAATTTGCAAGGCATGAAATAATTATGCATAAAACACTTGTTCCTAAGCAGACACACTTCATTTATTTCACCTGTCATTCTCTTTTCCTGTGGAAAAGATTTCCTTTCAGAATGTTCTCTGACACAGAAACAAGCAACCTTGACAATTTGTATAGTTGAGCTAATTATGAGTAAGAGATACAGCCATGTATTTCATCTGCATTAATTAGTAATTATTGAGACTGACGACCATCACAATAAACTGGCCTCCTTGTTCACAATCAAAGTTGTACTTTATTTTTTGAAAAAAATAATAATATAATGATCATATATTATCATAGAGAAATCCTGCAACAGGACTTATATCGGGGAGACAAAAGAACCTTAGAAATTTGCAGAAATTGAAAAAACATCCACATTTCACACTGTGAGGAAAAGGCAGCTGGACCTGTTAGATGTAGTAGCCACACAGCAGCATCTCTAATGTTATTTCATCTAAAATGACCACATCTTTGTATTATTTTAAGTCATATATTTGAAGAACGGGGGAAAAAACAAACAACAAAATCCCCAAATCGCTCAGAGTAATTTGCTGATATTTTGAGAATACTAACTTGACATATGCTGCCATCCTGGGACTCACTCAACAAAATTTTTGTCCTTATGTTGGAGTTCTTCCCTCTCTCATGGGAATAACATAACCATTAGCTGGAACCAGAAGGATTTCTGATACTCTGCAGGTCATGCTAAACTCCCAGAATTCTAATACTTATGAAACTGAGACAATCCCTCTGATTTCCAGATTCCAACATTCTGAATGTAGTACCATCATCTGAAATAGATTTAAAGGGATTTATGTTGTGTTTCTGGATATACTTGAGAAGGCCCTTTTTCTTTGCTCCTAATGAATTCAATATATCAAGATTCCCATAGGATGATCTACAGAACTTGCTTACAGTTGTGCATCAACCACCACCACCAGAGCAAGAAAAAGAGAGACAGAATGGGAGTAAATGGAACAAACCAAACTATTATTATTCTGTGTCTTCTAAACATTCATGTATTTCTTTTCAAAACATTCAAATTTCCTTTAAAAGAATAAGAACTGACACATAGTTATTCTATTCATGCCTAACCTGTCTAGTCAGTACTTTCATGGTATCTGAATACCTAAGATTTTAAGACTTCTCAGCTGTTTTTATGCAGAAAGAAAATCCATTTCCTTCCTCTTTCATTTCCAGGCACGCAACCTGATTACTTTCATGCAAGTACACGGGGGGGCAGTGTGCATATTTAGTAATCCCATGTTTTCTATTTCTACTTCTGCAGTGCTAAGGCCATTTTTACTTCTCAGTGGAGGCCATTCTCACCTGTCCATAGCACTGCATCTGTGAAACTATCACTTCTTCCCCCCGGGACAGAAGTCCTCAAACTGGGTCTACTTTCGCAGGTAATGCCAATGCAGAGGGAAAAGAATTACGAATTTCTATGCAACCTATAAAATAGGATGACATATGTAACATTGGTATCCCTTAAAGGTGATATCATTCATAGGTAAAATCAGCAGAAATCACCTAAACCGAAGGCAGCAATACTGTGGAGAGATCTTTGGCTATGTGGTTGTGAACAGTCTGACCAAATTGCAGATGCATGATGGGATAATAAAGTGCTTATTAACACAGATGAGTTCAAAGAGACATTCCAAACAGTGTCTGTCACAGTTTTCAGTCACTTGGACCCTGTGAATACTTCAACTTCACTAAATTTTTCAACCCATTCACTTAAGAAATTCAGGGCATCACCGAGCTATGTAAGGGTTTAGAAATGGAAGAACTACATAACAATTTTTGGAGACAGGTTTTACTTTCATTCCAGTGCATTTCTAAAGTATTTGGTGATCAAAAGGAAGAAACAATGGAGTCAATAGGTATATACTTCTACCTCTAATCATCTGGCTGTCTTCTACTTTATGCTGTGGCTTGCAGTCTAATAAGAAAAGACTGGATTGTTTTTAGCTGGGATACACTGCTGAAATATTTGATTAGCTTATTTAGAGAGCAGTGTCCAACAGCAAGCTGCTTCCTCCTTTTTAAATTTTTCAGAATTTCTGCCTGTTGCATAATGCATCTGCTAAAGACACGCAGCAAACTCCCTTCATCAGGAGAGGTGCTGACAGTCTCACTAAGAGAGGCATTTACTCTGTGCCTGCCTTGAAAAGGCCAAAGCACCGGGGACTCAGAACCTGTCTGTACAACCTTATCTATTATTTACCAGGGTGTACAGCCTTAGATGCTTATGAGAAAAACCCAAACAGAAAGGTAATTTCTTCAGTGAAACAACAATTCTCTGTTTCCTGCAGTCTGGATAAAAGGAAAAGAGTTTAAGGTGACTTACAACGACTTATGATCTTGAACACAGCTGCTAAGTGAGGTATCACCAACTGTTGCCAATTGACAAACGAAGGCCAGGACAACTAAATGCCCTTCATGGGTGGAATAAATAAAGAAAACTTTCCTGCACGGCAGATTTTCTGCACTGAGCTACATTTTCATTCACAATCATGTTCAGTATTCGCTTCTTTCTCTCTTTTTCAGAGCACTCAAAAACATGGCAATATGCAAAATGAGACGAAGAACTTGCCTTCTAGGGTGTTTTTAATGCTGGTTTCTGGTATTAAAGAAACAGTGAACTTATTTTCTTCTTGTCTTTTGAGAATCATAAGGATGACATTTATTGCCTGAGAAGGTCTGAGGGCTGACTCTGTTTCACATAAGAAATTTAAGTTTCAAATCTTTGCAAAACATACAGTTTTTGAACTATGAAGATGCTTTGCTGTTCTACTGTATTGAAATAATATTTAACTGTATCTCCAAATAATAAAATGAAAATCACATTAGTCAGGATGAAACGTTGTCTTACAAGGTCTGTTCATCTGGTTTCATCTTCAGTGGGGAATTACAAGATTTCCTATTATCCTAACGCAACTGGACATGTGCCACAGCACAGTAGCCTAGAAAATATTTAAAAACCATATTTCTCAAATATGCAGCTGCAAAAATTAAAATTGCAAAATGATCTGGCAAGGTTAGAGATGGACAGAATTAAAATAAATGAGATTCAATAGATAAAAGTAATTGGCAATCTTATGTACCAAGTTGGAGATGAATGTTTTGAAAACAGTAATGCAGGAAAGGAGTCCTGAGGATTATAGAGGAAATTATTTAACTATATGTTCAAATGCAGCACCACTCTAAAAAGATGAATCCTATTCAGGGTTGTACTGATCCTTGCAATTATGGTAAAAGAAAATGCTACAATATTCCAAAATAGCATACATCATACTGTGCCATATATTGTAAATTACACACAGAAACAGTCTCTCTGTTGGGAAGATAATTTCTGAAGGTCTACTGATGGAATACTGCTGCAAAACTAATACTAAGAAAATGAAAATAATACGATGGAGAGCTGTAGTAAGTCCACACCTATCTAAGGAAACACTAACAGAAATCAGAATTTTTTTTTTATAATATTGAGGGTAATACTGAAAAGACAAAACACTATGTTTCAAGCCAAATGAAACTTCATTGTAAGTGAGAAATGTTAGATAATGACTTTATTGTAGTAGAAGAGATAAATAAATACTAATCCTCTTGCAAACCAAAACAAAGTTACAAAGATTTCCAAGTTTGTTCTGTGAAGATCAGACCAGGTAATTTTTCCTCATGCTACTGCTGTTGATAGTAATCATTGTGTTACCAGTATTTAAAGGTTTCTGACCAAGGTACAGTTAAGCTTATGTAGGTATTAAAAACTGTCTGGCCAAACAGCAGAGAGCTCTACCAAGACCATCTGTGTATTTTAAAGAACATCAGTTGTAAAATGCTCTTTTTGCTTATCAAGAGACTGCTCTTTACAGTCACTGCTGGTGACCTTCATGCACTGGCTTTAGTCAGCTTTGAGTGAAAGGAGTCCTAAAGGATAGGGAGCACAGAATAACTCAGACGGATTTTACACTTTTAGCACTGCTGCACAGCCAGGTCCTACTCAGACCTGCCCAAAGGCAATACATTTTTTGTGTGTGTCTGAAGCTGACCATGCCTTAAGGAGGCTGCAGAGCTGTATTTCCCTGACCTTGCAGATGGTGACATTACAGCTCTGCCCATTCACTAGCTAAACTTAATAATCCCATGACACTGGAAGTGTTTTTTAGTGGCATGACTGAGTATTACTCATGGTAGAGTCATGTTTATGGTATTGCTTCATATTCCTCGGAAAGTCAGAGTCTTCTAATTTCTAAACAGTGCAGTCCTGCTCAAACACATTATTTCAGCAGAATATGGAGAGACTTTATCACTTATTGAAGATCTAAGAGAGATTTCTCTCTAAATGAGAACAGCGATAAGATGCCCCTGTTCTTTCTGCACTTCTTGATCACCTAGATACAGAAATGAACATCATCCTTCCTGTAGCAGATGGCTACATTGGCTACAGATGCCAACATAGGAATACTCATTCTTCCTAACTACATTAAGCAGTCAGACTCCCTAAACTCCTGCTGCAGCCAGTGGAGCAAGTCAGCTTCCTCCAGAGGCCAATTAACAACAGGTCACTGCCTTGAAAATATTACAGAACCTGGACAAAACAGCCAAGAAATCATCAACAATTGATGAATGTATCTGCAATCAACCTAGCAACTGATCCCAGCACCAATGAAGAGTCAAAAACTAATGTGTACATCAATACTGAAGATATTAGTGCTGTTAGGGATGACTCGCAGATGTCACTATGGAGGGAATTGAAATACGGAACAAGGTATCAGGAGAGATCCGAGATGAGCCTAGTGCAATTCCAGGGAGGATGCTCAGAAAGCTCTTTGATGGCTGCAACATCTTTTATGATAGAGCCCTTAAAGTTTTATGATGTCTCTCCTACAGCCTAGCAGCAGACAATCTGTCTCTCCACCACAAGTACACAGATGCTCCCTCTTTTGTGAGATTTGTCTTAGTTTTCCAGATGCAGATGTGCTGTGAAGGAAACTGTTAGTGAGAAATGGTGTCAGAAACATATAATTAAAGGATTGGAGCATCTCTCATACAAGTTGAGGCTAAGAGACTCTTGTTTAGCAAGAAGAAGCAGAAAATCCTGAAGTTAAACCAAATTCAAAAGAAAAAAATTGGCAGCAGTTCTAGACCTCTAATTTTCATAGGAAGCCAGTTGAACATAGAGAACCAAGCTGGAATAGATGATGTCCAGAGGCTCTTTCCAATGTGAAACATTCCGGGATCTTGTCATTTTAGATGTTTTTGGGGTAAAGAATCTGTATATTGCAAAATTCAGAAATGTGACCAATCCTGAAGTGCCAACTAAAAACACTTTGGTAGATATTCACAAAGATTAATCTTCTTTAGCTTTTCCTAAGCCTTTTTCTCCCTCATGGAGGGTGAGGATTTGAGTCCCTGTGAAGAAACTGAAAAAAAACAAAAACAAAAGAGAGAGGAAGATAAAAATTAACTTTTCTAGGCTAAATTTAGTTTGTGTAGATGCATTTCTTTTGCAGCTATATTCCAAGAATGTGGTGACACAAGAGGAGCAATAAAATATTTGGACTCCATGATGGTGGCCAGACATACTCATCAAGTACTAGAGAATGTTATTTAGAAAACTCAAACAGATGCTTGGCATATGATGGCAGACTAAGTACTGGTAGATGCACAGGATAAAAAACTCTACTGTGAATAAATGCATTATTTAACTAGCAGTAGATACTGACAATAACAGATGTGTGGAGTCATGCTACCATTGGTACTATTTATCCATAAGATCTGTAAGACCTTATAGATCTTACTATAAGATCTGACTTTTCTTGGGCCATTCACATACACCAGATATATTTGAGTACACCAGAAGAAACTTGTCCATGCTTAACACCTATGTCTAGACAAGAACCAGCTGAATGCATCCTGACTTTTTCAATTAAACATTTATTGAAGGCATTTCCTTTTTTTAAGAGCTGGGGGGAAATGGTTGTTGGTTCTTTCTTCTTGTTTCTCGGCTGTTTCTTTTGCAGTTCAAATTGTAGCAACAGATAAAGAACAAAAGATTCATTTGAAAAAAAAAATATAGAGAGTAAAAACCATTTACTAACCCTTCACACTTGCAACAAATAGCTATTATTATTGGTTCTCACTCTGCACTCTGCTTAACTGGCACAGTTTGAAGACTCACTAAGAAACCACCGTAACTAATCTGTCTTCAGTTTTCTACCTATGAAGGATAGATTTGTACATCATGATTGTCATATGAAAGGAAGCATCTAATAATTAAAAATTGCCAGGAGTTCTTCCAATAGTGATCGATTTTTGTGGCTATTTTTAATAGACAGTGAATCTCTTAATTATTGGAGATAGAGTTGAACAAGGATTTCTGAGATTACTGTGTCCTACTGAATTTTATACAGTGGATCAAGAGTGCCTGCCAGATCTGCCTCATAGGCCATGGCACAAGCAGAGGAGGTGCTTGGCCTTCAGGGCTGTGGATGTTACTGCTCTTCTTGGGCTTTTCAGCAAAGTGCCCAACAAAGGACATTAATTGCCCATTTGGATAATAATGTGTTCACAGCATCAGGAGTAATACAGAGTAACAATCTGCAACACTGCATGCATGAATGTTTTTGGTGTCCAAGTTATATTATTCCATTTTTAATGATGGTGTGTCCTTGATTCCTCCTTCTCTCTCATCACTTCGGAGCTAATTAATTTAACTCTTTTCTACCTAGCATTCAGCTACTTTTTGCCCTTCTCCAGGCACAAAATTTAAGACCTCTGTTTTTAAAAGCTTTTAGAGAAAAAAACCTGTTGTCTATACGTGTGAGCCTCTCCTTCCATCTTACTCAACTCCTGGTATATTCAACAGCTCTGGAAAAATTCCAGATATCAAATCCACTTCCTGTGGTGAAATTTTAACACCACCACTGTCAATAAAAGCAGCATTTTCTGTTTACCATTTTCTTTGCAAACTCTGCCAAATTTGATGCTTCCCTCAGATCCTCCTCTTTCCCTTCTTTAGTCATGGTATATCCAAATTCTCCAACAAAAACGAAATAAAATTTTATATGTAATTATTTTCCCCTGTCACAGCCTTTAGTATACTCAATACGTATTTATTTTCCAACAGAAGATATTTTTCCTGCCTCACTGATCCTTTCCTCATTTTTTCACTCCTCTTACTCTTCATCATCTTTCCTTTTCCTTGAAATCTTTCCTGATTGCACACATAGGTGGGTCTTGCCAATCTTTGGAATAAACTGTCCTTTACTCCCGTTTTTACTCCATCTAGTCTCTTCCTCTTCTCTTCATCAGTCTTTAATTGATAAAAAACTCTGTTGGCATCCCTATTAGTAACACTTCCCATTTTCTGCAGTAAATAATGTTATTTCCTCTGTGTGCTAGACAGGTTTTCTATAAGAATGAGGTCACTGGAAAAAAAAATAAAATAAGAATGGGCTAAACCAATTACATATACAATATGCATCAGGAATACTGATCAGCAACTCTTTAAATGGGAAGAGTACATTAAATTAACTTATTACTTTATATTTCCAAATATAAACTCCCAAGTACATTTTATCTTTCCTGTAGCAGAAGTTCAAAAATGTAACAATTGTAAATTTAAATTACTTTACACTTATCAGCATCCTGAGCTGTACTAGGAAGAGCATCGCCAGCAGGTCCAAGCAGATGATCCTTCCAGTCTCCTCAGCACTGGTGAGATCACACCTCTAGTGCTGCACCCAGTTCTGGGCTCACCAGTACAACAGAGACAGAGTCATACTGGAGTAGGGCCATAAAGGCAAGGGACTGCAACATCAATCATTTTGGTGGGTTTGGCACCCTAACTGAATGCCAGGTGCCCACCAAAGCCACTCTATCACTCCCCTCCTCAACTGGACAGGGGAGAGAAAATATAATGGAAGACTCATGGGTAGGAGTGATCACTGACCAGTTGCTGTCATGGGCAAAACAGACTTGACTTGGGGAAATTAATTTAATTTATCACCAATCTAATTAGAGTAGCATAATGAGGAATCAAATCAAATATTAAAACACCTATCTTCCAACCCTCCCTTCTTTCCAGGGTTAATTTTACTCCCAGTTTTCTAATAACTCCTCTTTCCCAGCAGTGCAGAGGGACAGAGAATGGGGGCTGTGGTCAGCTCATCACTCAGTGTTTGTGCTGCTGCTTCCTCCTCAGTGGGAGGACTCCTCACATGCTTCTGCTCCAGCATTGGAGACAGTCCTCCACAAACTTAAAAATTAATCACAGAAAGAACTATGGCACTGTATTTTACTGCAAAGGATCCCAAAAAGGTGTAAAGTCTCCAGCTTTGCATACTCAAAATCTGACTGGACATGGCCTTGGACAACCTGCCCTGGCTGACCCAGCTTGAACAGGGCAGTTGGACTGCATGATCTCAAGAGGTTTCTTCCAACCACAGGTGTTCTAGGATTCTCTAATTCATACAGCATTTACCTGTATCACAATATTACAGAAAAATAAAACAAACAAATAAAAAAGTTGTCAGGCATTACTCTCTACCTTTTTGACTTTTAAATTGCTTTCATATAATTAAAAATTGACACCCTGCAGAGCACTCTGTTGAACTGTAATGAAGACAACTGCTTGAAGACTATCCATCCATAGAGATAAGTCTTACCTGGTACAGGGAAAATGTTGACATTTTGAAAATGTGATCGCCCCTGGAAATGTGCACTGTTCTGGGTAGGCCCTCCCACAAATATGTCTTTTCCAAGAATAAAAAAGAATTTAAAAAACCATTTGATTGAATCGGTGAAAATCTTTCCAGCTAGAACAATAGAAAGGGAGAAGGTGAAGAAATGGGAGCCTGATACTTGTCTGAGTACACACAGATGAGTTCTCATGTGCTGCAGGATCGTGTTCTAGGGGATTGTCATCTGGTCTGAGCTGCTTTTGCCACTTGTAAGATAGCACAAGTTTGAGTCTCCCAAGAAAACTTCTGCATCAACAATGACTTACAGCATTACAGACAGAAATAACAACCACCAGAGTTTTGGAAGCTCTGGCAACACAGATCTTTAAATGTTGACTTACTGAATACATTTTTGAACCCTCTATACTTGACAGAAAAGAATCATACTGTATTATTTAATTTCCAAGAGGTCCATTCTGAGATCAGGAGAAGAAAAATTAAATCATACAGAATTTACTAACCCTTGCTTAAAAAATGAATTAAAAACCACAAACAGTAACTTTGTAGAAAAATGCTCAGCTATTTTCTTCAGGGTTTCCTAAATTTTAAACATTCTTTGCAAATTAAATTTTGTCAAGTTGAATCCTAGAAAGTATCACCAAACAGGGATAGATTAGAACAAAACAATACACCACCACTGCCACAAAAAAAAAAAACAAAAACCCACCCAACAAAATAATAATAATAATGAATTATCAAACCATTCTAGCACAGAAAACTACAATCCTATTAATTTACGAATAGCAGCAGATTTAACTTCCCAGTCAGGTGAAGGGTAATCAGAGCCAAGTGGATTAACACTAACTCAAAGGCACTGTAAAGTTGTGTAGGAGATCATCAGGAGGTTCCTACTGTAAAATCTCGATCATGAGCTTTACACCAATAATTAGAAGAGTCTGCGACCAGGTTTATCTCCAGGGGATGAAGACGAAATTACATCCTCATGTGCAAATCTGTCTTCCTAATTCTGCCAGCAGACATAAAACAGTAAGTGGATTAAAGCCAAAAAAAGGGGCAAAAAATGTCTTTGTCTCCCCCAATAGCACTTTAGAGGGTAAAGTTCCTCAGAGACTGCTTAATTTCAGAGGGAAGGAGGGAGAGGGGGAAAGACTGTGGAACTACTTGAGGATCTGGCCCAGGTGTGTCTATCTAGATCCAAGACAGACAGCTACAAATGAGCCAAGATGAAACATTTCTGACTGCGACAGACAAAGTAGGATGGGAATGATGATTGCGCTGCTCCGCAATGGGGATTGCGGTAGCCATCTTCTCTGAATGTAGGCGCTGATCATCCATTTTAAAATTAAAGATATATTGTTCCCTGTGAAAATGAAATCAAGGACTCGACTCCGATCTCCCCCATTACTGAACAAATCAGGTAATGTAAATCAGGTATCATCTTGTAAGGTGATCTCTGCTGGAATAAATTTGACAGCAGAGACAGACGTGTCAAAAAGCCACTACAACAACACCTAGGAGGCTCACTGGCACTCTGAACCGTCATTTCGTCTCTGATAGTTCTGGCAATTTATTAAGGAATGGCACCTAGCTCTAGCTGGGGATGAACTTAACACAAAGAAAAAACTACAGCAAGCATCAGAAACATGAATCTGTGCCTAAGGAAAACCTTTGGGCACTGCTGAAACCTTCAATTATGCATTGATGGGTACCTAGCTGAGTTGCTGAGCTCAAGTCTCTCAGAAGGTACAAATGCCTCCAGGCAACTGCCTGAATTCTCCTGGGTCATTTAGCTGGATGGGGAGTGCAGGATAGATCCTGTCTCTCCATAAGGACAATTCCCAAACAAAGTGCTCTTCCACTGATTTTACCCAGGAGCTCACCCACCAGACACCCCCAGAAGTACTTGCTAGATCTCCTCTGCCAAACTGTGATTCTCCCGAACCTGCCTATTCACTGTCACCCAAAAAGGCCTGCTTAGGGAGCCCTGCTCAGAAGGGGCAGATTCCAGAATTTCCACCCCACCTGACCATCTATTTGCATGCCATCACCACTGGACTTTGGGGCATTTGCCATTAAAAGTCTACTTCAAAACTGTCCTACTGTGTGTGAATACAGACTATACACATGTAAATATAAATACATACTAATTGAAGGGAAGATTTAAATGCTGTTTTCCTGTTTTTCCTACCTGCATGCTCAACCTTTTTCTGCTTCCTACTGTGAATACTTGCAGTGGCAAAGCTTCAGTAAGTAAAGGTGTGAGCAAAATCCATTAAGAAAGTACAAGGCCCAGATGGTTACAACATTCTCTGAGAAGACTGGTGGACAAAAAAGGTCATCTTATTGGCTTGCATTAGAGACTGTGGCAGCTAAAAATTTTTCCCTTCCTTCCCATCCCTCTAACACTGACTGATCCAAATATCTGGCTACCAGCTAGACTGAGCAGCCGGAGGAAGATCTGACCTGGCTTACATGACACCTTTAGAGAAAACGGAGGAGTCCCAAGAAGCACTAAATAGAATCCTTAAGTCTAAAGTTTCTTGTCCAGGTTTTATTCCCCCTCTTTAGAACTTCATAATGTTTAGTTTATATGTCCTCTGCTTCAGCTTGCTGTCTTTAGAGTTCTCCACTCCTAATTTTTCTTGCTCTTTCTAGGCATTTCTCAGAGAGCTTGAACATGTAATCTGACGCAGATACTTCCTATAGGTATCTCTGCTTTTGTGTGGAAATAGCCTATGGCTCCCCTAGTAAGGAAGAACTGTACTTTCCACTAAATGATCATGCTATGAAGTCATTAACAAAAGCCAAGTGTTGACTCTTCAACCTCCCATAACACCTGTCTGTTTTCAAAAGCCAAGCTCCAGCTAAGATTCTCTTTTATTTCATCCATAAATGATGCAATTAAAGGTAAGTACTGGGCACTAGTTATCAATGTACAGTGCTGAAATCTATAGAGATTCCTCAACAGTTATCCATAATGAACTTTCCTAACCAAAGATTTAAAAAAAAAAAAAAAATCCAAGAGTTCTCATTGACTGCAATATTAATGCAAACAATGTTTGAACATGTGAGTTATGAAGAAGTTCTGCACAGACCAGAACTGATGGAGTGCAGAAGATGCTTGGTTTTCTAATTTCTATTTTGGTGTATGGGAAAAAAAAAAAAGGGTGACATTTTCACGGTTGAACCTAAAAACACCTCTCCTCTGAAAAATGGATTCTGGTAACATCAACAATATACAATCTATACAGGGTATGTGTATCAACTGAGGGGAAAAAAATGAGGAAAACAATCGTTAAGACAAACAGCAGGCTAAACTAAACCTGACAGGCTTGAGTGATGACATAATACCCTCTTACTCTGTGATGGTGACACAAAAATGCCAAAGGACACAAAGCTGTCAGTCTTGTTGTTTATCTTCTATCTAAGACTAATAAAAGGAGGTTGGAGACTGACAGAACAGACATGGGGACAGTCCTAAGCATTCAGTTTGCTCTCTGAAAAATGTATTGATGGATTTAAGGGTGGCTTATTTGTTACTGTCTTTTTCTGCATTACCTTTGTGAGCTTCCCCAAACTTTTGATACAACTTTTTTTTAAGCTATCATTGCTCTTTCAAATTCATGTTTAGTAGTTATATTTGCTGATATTGCAGTGCTCTAGTAATTTATTAGCAGTATCGGCTTCTGGACAATTGTCCAACTTAGTTGAAAACAAAACTGAGTTTTGCATAGCCCCTTAGGTAGCACATGGTGAATAATGGAATATTAGCAAACAATTCTATTCTTAGCTGTCTCAGAAAACAAAGCCTAAATGCATCCTGCTACATCAGCTCCTAACTACTAAAAATGGTAAGTGACACAGGTCTCTGTAGAGCACAACATCGAGGCAGCACCATTTAATTTTAGCACATAAATCTTGTAAGGCAGGTAAAACTAGAAAGAGGGAGAACAAGGAACAATCTACACAGTGAAGTGTTGGTGAAAAAAAGTGACTTTTCTGGTTATTGCCCCATTTACTTTGTAAGAAGCAACTCACAGAAAACACTCTGAGATGAACCAAGTATCTTTCAGAGTTCCGCAGTGTAACTCCAGGGGGAAGTAAGTCTGTGTTATTAAAAACACAGGAGACAGCATTTGCAAAATTTTCCCACACAAGGATGCAATGCCAGTGAAACTCAAATTACTCTCCTTTCTTACTCAAGAACATCATACAATTGAAGAAGGGACCCTACAAAGCCACAATGTCTTGCAATTCATTCCTTTCACTGGAGGGGTTGCACAGGCCTATACTAGCAGGGTACATCCTTAAGACTTGCAAGAGGTATCTTCTCTTCTAAAAGCAAATACACAGGGCCTTTAATTCCTGATTCACTCCATTTCTCATGCAGAAACTAACACTGAGAGGCACAGTCCTGACGAGTGAGCAATCTGTTTATTTCCCACTGAGGCTGGCCTGCTGAATGTGCTCCTGAGAAACACATGATTTGCTTCTACTTTGGTTCCTGGTTTGTGATTTGACCTTATCTGGAGTCACTTTTACTTCACTGTTTTCCAATAATTTCTAACCCCATGCTGTCACAGTGACTTTTTCTTCCATCTAACAGTTGCTGTAAAGTGTTATTAGGGAAAAGGCAAGGTAACCAGGAAAGGTGGAGATTCAACTCTCGTTCCAGAGCGGACTGGAGAACATTCCTTTATTGACACAGGAAGGCAAATTAGCTGAGTTTTAACAGCTCTGTTCATCTCTTATTTGCTGAGTGCTGGGGCAGCAGCAACAAGAACAGGAACAAAGTGATTGTCTGGAACAGATGAACTGAACAGGCATGTGAAAACACTTTTCAATCCCACTGCTTTATTTGCATGTGCTTGCCACTGTGGCATTTGAGATGGAAGATTCAGTTCTGATCTCCTCACTGGCTACAAACCAGTGCATCCTCCTCTCCATTATTTCAGTGATTTTGACTGATGATGTTCTTATTTTACAATCTCCAACAAATCATTTTGCTTTAAGGTTGTGCTTTAGCACTACACTTAATGCTGGCCAATGTAAGCAGAACCATTCATGAAGCCAAGGACAATCAAAAACCTCCCCTCTCCTTCCTGTAGTACACCTGCATCACAATGCAGTTATACATATTATAATGAGACGTGTCAGTGTGCACCACTCTGCTACAGGCACATTATTGCAGTCTCTGGCATCACATCACAGCACCTGAAAACCCCCAAAGCTCAGAAATGCACACCCTATCATGTCTTATTACTTCAGTAATGTACAAAACCTGTCTAGGCACTGAACTTGGCAGCAGGGAACTCCTCCTTCATCCTTTTGTCCTGCCTTCCACTCACATGTTTCTGGTGACAACAGAGGTTTTTATTGTTATTTCAGGTGCAGGAATCCAAAGTTTCAGCCATCTTGTCTTCCCTGGGACAGGGAAAGAGGAAAATATGTGAATAAAATACCTGAGTGCAAGAGAGGGTTTTTTTAATTTGCTGAAGTGGGCATTAGCTGAACTGCTTCTTCCTCCTGAAGCATAGTCATTAACCTTCTTAAGAGATCAGCAGCTCTTACAAGCACATCCCTAGAAATTTTGTAGAGAGACCTCTGCCTTTTAATATGAAGAGCTGTCCTTATTTTGTCTGCATTCTTTTTCAGAAAATAGGTGCTTCTTGTTATTTTTAATAGTATAATAGAAAAGCTTCTGATAACACATTTCAGTCTCCTGTATTTAAAGCAGTAACATGATGCACTATCATTTAAACATACAGCCACAAAACAGTTCACTTCCTTTCTACTTTTCTCTCTGTGCCACACTCCATAGTGAAACTTAGCAACAATTAAATTAATGCATTTGAAACCTGTGGTTTCAAGGGCAGTCTAAAAATATTGCAAGATAGCCTGAAAGCACGATGTTCTTTACACCCTGATGTCAGCCACCTGTCAAAGTAGCTTTATTCTGACTATGAAAGAATGTGATCTTGACCAAAATAACAATGAAGGGAATCACTCAGTCAGAACTACTCCGATGTAATTCCTGCTCTAACACATTCCTCATCACAAACAGGTTCTCAGATGACATTGTATCAGTTAAGTTTCTAGCTCAAAATTTTAAGTGCTTTGCTGAAGTAACATTAACAACTTTACAATATCAAATGGAAATTCCACTCACAGCCCCATGCAACCAGTAAACAAACACTGGTACCAGGAAGGAAATAGCTTCTAACTGGACTAAAAGATGTTGAGAAAAATGAGACATGAACAAAATACCTAGGAGGCAGGAATTGCACATGCTTGTCTCAGAATTTACACCAGTCTCTTAAGTCTTTGACAAACCTGGGTTTCACCTTCTACTCCTATTTCAGAAAAGAAGATGCTATTTACTAGCAGCCCAAGAGATACTGAGTCCATTAATATTAAAAAAAAAAAAAAAAGAAAAAGGAAAGAACTGAAGAAAACATGATTTCTTGCAATAATAATAATAATAAAAATAATAAGTGACATTCAGTTCCTGGGAAGAGAAGATATAACATAAGACACATGGGTCAGGATAAGGGCAGGGAGAAATGACTCAGCAATTGGCATCATGGGCAAAACAGACTTGACCTGGGGAAATTAATTTAATTTATTGCCAATCAAATCATCTGAGAATGTGTTTATTTAAAATCAAGTAAATTAGCAACACCAGATTAAAAGTGGGAAGAAAGTCACAACCATCTCAAAGCCCTACAACTTCTTATCTCCCAGGGTAAAAAACCACAACAACAAAAAAACACCCAAACAAAAAACCAACCAACCAAAACCCCCCAACAAATTTAAAAAAACACTCATAATTTAGGATGTTTTAAGGACTGGTAGGCCTGTATTTTTTCTAATAAAAACTGGGAGTAGCTTCCACAGCCTGGAGCTCCTTGGGGAAAATCTAGACACCTATATTCAATTTTCCCATGGCCTGTGCCTGAACATAACTATAAACTGTAACTGCTACATATCTCCATGGTGTTGTTGAACCAGAACAACTCTCTGGAACAGCCATCCTCTGCTCCTCAGCTGAGGAAGAAGCATCTCATATATGCACAGTCTGAGAGAGGAGTTTCCTTCTTTTTTTGGGCATACCTGGCATTTGAAGTGCCCATTATAATGAGAGGAGAGCACTTGAGAAGCAGTTTATTACTGTGGCCTCTCATTGTCACCTGGCCAAAGCAGGTACCATCCCACAGTCCATGGTTTGCACAGGAACAACACGCACTGCAGATGTGGAATATCACCGGACACAGCAGAATGCCACTGCATGGGTCTGGACTAAAACAGAAAGCCAGGCTAAGCTGTGCCCAGAAGTGAAGGGGAAACAGGATGCAATACACAATAAAAATGTGTTTCTACATACAAATGCACTTCTTGGTGGTTACAGCTCGAGTTAATGAGATTCTGAACAGCCTCAAAGTAAGGTGCCACAAAGAAGGCCTTGGATCTAATAAGGAACAGCAGTACAGTCACCACCAAAACTGGTGCTCCACTGGAAAATGCAGCACCACAAGAGGTGCAGAGGCATCTGATACCAGTCCAACTGCACCAGCTGAACTCAGCAACAGCAATGTTAGCACAGTGATGTGGTTATACCACACCAAGGACCTGGCTGGTATTTCTGCACAGCCCTGCCCTTGGCTGCGTATCTCAATTGCTGTCTCTGCCTCCTGACTGACATACAGATGCTTTTCAAGGCTTTTTGCAAGGCTTTTGTTTCACTAACACAGCAGTGCTGTGATTGACTGTGGGAAATTTCCAAGTTTTTTCCTATTTACTGAGTTGAATCTGATTTTACTGGCACATTGATTGCTGAAAAGAAGACAGAGGACTGTTTTATTCTTGTAATTAATAATGTGTAACCTTCATGTTAAGGAAACCTTTTATCCTTCAGATACTGTATTATGCCATTACAAAGTGGATAATAATTGTCCAGCAGGACTAGCAAGAGTGCATCAGAATTCACAGTAACGATTTACAGGACCATTAATTGCCTAAATATTTGATCAATCTCTATCATTCATCTATTGTAATATTTATTTTAGATTTAAGTAGTTTTCCTATGCTCATTATCTCAGCAAGTCATATTGGAAATAGTTCTTCAAATAAGTTTTTACAGCATAGAATAAAAAGTAACTCTCATGTCTATAACCAGAAAGATAAAGCAGAAATTATTTTCCATTTCTCATTGCAAGGTGATGTCTTTGCTAATCAGACCACCTGAATCAATGCACCATAAAAGATCGCTTGGCACCGAGAATATACATCACAGATAAGCTTAATTACTTTTCAAAGGGGAAAGAAAACTGCTCTGTGAAATAGCAGACAGGTCTCATATTGACCCTGACATGAGCAGACAGCTGATTGCTGCTATTCTGCAGCTCAGACAAAATAGTGTTTTACAAAACTACTGCCAGGCATAGGCAGGTTACCCACAGTAGCAGTGCTGGAACCAGTGCTGTTTTCACTTTTTACCCCACACTGCTGGATGTGGGCTCTAGGGGGGTTCTGTAGGGCTCAGTGTTAGACCAAGTTCTCTTCAACATCTTCGTTAATGTCCTGGATGCAGGATTCACAGGAATAGTAAGTTTGCCAACAACACTAAATTGGAAGGACATGTCGACTCCCTCGAGGGCAGAGAGACTTCGATAAATCAGAGATGGGCAATCACCAACCTTATGAAGTTTAACAAGAGCAAGTGCTGGACTGTGCACCTGGGACAGGGCAACCCTGGCTGTGTGTATAGCCTGGGGAATGCGAGGCTGGACAGCAGTGCCATGGAAAGGGCCCTGGGGGTCCTGGTTGATGGCGAATTGGATATGAGTCAGCAGTGCCCTGGCAGCCAGGAAGGACATCCCTGTCCTGGGGGCACCAGGCCCAGCACTGCCACCTGGGCAAGGGAGGGATTGTCCCACTCTGCTCTGGGCTGGGGCAGCCTCATCTCCAGTCCTGGGGGCAGCTTTGGGTGTCACAATGTAAAAAAGACTTGAAGCTATTAGAGAGTGTCCAAAGGAGGCCACGAGGATGGTGAAGGGTCTGGAGGGGAAGCCTTATGGCAAATGGCTGAGGTCACTTGGTCTGTTCAGCCTGGAGAAGAGGAGGCTGAGAGGAGACCCCACTCTTGTCTTCAACATCCTCATGAGGGGAAGCAGAGGGGCAGGCACTGATCTCTTTGCTCTGTGACCAGTGACAGGAAACAGCACGAAGCTGAGCCAGAGGATGTTTAGGTTAGATATCAGGAAAAGGTGGTTGAACACTGGACCAGGCTCTCCAGGGATGTGGCCACAGCATCAGCCTGCCTGACTTCAAGAAGCCCTTGGACAACACTCTCAGGCACATGGTGTGACTCTCAGGGTGTCCTATGCAAGGCCAGGAGTTGGACTCGATGTCCCTGATGGGTCCCTTACAACTCAGCATATTCTATCCTTCTATGACCTGGTGGAAGAGTAGATCAGTGAGAGCCCTCTAAAACTGACACTAAAGATTTAGAATGAAACACTCTTTCAGTCAAAGACAATCTGTCACTATTATTCACATCAAGAAGCATCTTAATCAGCAGGAAGCCCTGCTGCAATCAATTACCAGGCAATTCCTGCCTGTGGGAGCCTTTGGTACAAGCATGTCACAGTTTGACTGGGAGGGACACCTTCACTCACCTCTCCTGCTCCCAACGGGAGAATTTCAGCATAACACATATCCTCAAGGACTCACAGCTCAAGTAGCAGATCCTTGGGCATATTGGCTCCATGGCAGATAGCTTTGTGCAGGATTTTCCTTTCTGTATCCTAAGGTAGCCTAACTCACAGAGCAGCAGGGACAGGCCTTGTTTGCTCAGAAATTATAGTTATGGGAGCCTACACAGCTCTTCATTTAACTGCCAAGATTGTGTTCTCCTTTTTTGAGCCAAATGGAAGGGAAAAGCATACTGATAGGATGGCAGCATTTTTACTGAGGTTAGGATAAGGGCACTGCTTTAATGAATTACCATTAGATTAACTGATGGATCAAGAGAATTTGCAAGATATGCCTAGTTTTCATCTAAGATGGAGACCTGCATGATGCAAATTTGCTGGGCCACTGAGGAAGACAGTGCTTAGGAGAAAAAAACATCATAAACATCTTTCAAACTCCAAAGCACAGTAGACATGCAATCTCTAAGATGGATATATAAATACATAAAAAACCCTCAAGTACTTGTAGGTGTGCTCAAAACAAGTTTTTTTTTTCCTTGAAGTTAAAATCATGACTTCCCTAGTTCACATTAAGTATTGGTAGCACTGATTTTGCAAAAAATATTCTTCAAAACACATCTCAAGGGTATACTAGACTATATTACTTTCATTGAATAGGAAGTTAGTGACATAAAACCCTTCATCAATAATCTTAGAGTAGTCCTGTTCTATTCCAATGCAATTTATGCTGCTCAAAAGCTTTCGAGGTACTTTCTCCTTGAATAATGATGGCTCTCCTTTTACTTTGTTCTCTGTGGCTGGCATGCCATTTTAGATTTGATAAATCAAGCCCTAAAAATTTTATGATTATTCCAGTTGTTTCAAGCCTCCTTTCCACATGCTATTTTCCTGTCCTATGTTTTCATTCTCTTTTTCTTTTTTATGTCACTGTACTTCATAAATGCACTTTGTTTTACAGAGTTTTGCTAGTCTGGTTTTTATTCTGCCTCTTTATTATCATCTTCTTCTTCTTTTATTCCTTTTGTTTTCCCTTTATCTACTTTCATGTCTCTGTACTGTTACAGTGTGCTGAAGTACACAGTAGGAGTGAAGCCACCATTCATTCTAAGGAGACTGTCTGAATTTAGAAGAGGAAGGAATTTGCCCTAATATGGGCTTTTTTTTCTGTAGCAACAAGGTAATTACTCAATTGTGCTTTCAGTTTAATTACACTGAGTATTATTACATTAGCTTTACCTTTTATTAATCATCACAAAGTTTGTAAAATGGTGGTACCCAAGACAATGTGGCCATGGCTTTCACACAATTTAAATACATTGCAAAGTGCTATTTGATCACACTAGGGTGACAAACACATTAGGAGAAAAGATAACACAAAGGGAACTAAATAGTAAATAACTGCATGTTTTCTGGGACACTTGCAATAAACACATTTGAGAAGCACATAACCTGTCATGGCTCATCTTCTCTGTCTCTTTCGCCTCATATTTTCACATGTTCTTTTTCCCCTTATTTAAATATTTATGTTGAAAATAGAAATCCATGGAAATACTCTTTAGCAACTAAAATACTCTAACAACGATCTATCTAGAATTTAGTGCATTATTTCAGATGTTAAAGTCATTGTGGTATGACAAGGGAAGGAGAGGAAGCAATGAATTCAAGCAATGCTGCCTGCACGAGATACAGACACAGTGACTGCACAGAGAGGGAAGATGCCCAGTCTCCGCCTCTGCAGAAGAATATGTGTCTGGTAGGCCTGTGCTAATGTTGAATTTCCTCTTTAGACCTTTAGATACTAGTCCTTAAAAAGTTGGTTTCCTAAACCCACGTCATTTCCAGAATTCGCAAAAGCCAACAATTCCCTAATTGGCAACAAGAACAGGAGCAAATCATTTCTTGGCAGGTATCTTAAGGAGCCTTTATTCACTCCTGTTTTTCTCCCATCTTTTTTTTTTTTTTTTCCCCAGTCCTTCCTTCCCCCTGCAAACATATTTCTGTTCTAAACTGTCTGTTTATGTACATAAAAAACTTGTGTACACGGAACTGACCCCATGAGTAGAAGAATGAGTGGCAAACAATTCACTTCTGTCTGGCTGTGATTTCATACTAAAAGTGGCAGGGCTTTGTTCTGATTTTTTTTTTTTTTTTAATAACACCATCTCAGTGGTACAATTCTACAATCCATACTTAATATACCAAATAGTGAAAAAAATAGTTTACTTATCAGTTTATTGAACCATTTCCTTTTATTTTTTTGACTGAAGGTTCTCAACTCTTACCTCCTTTTCTAATGATAATTATTTTGCTAATGCTATGAATCCATAGTCCCATTAAAGTGCAAAATAACTGTGGGAGGTAAAGTCCCAGTTCTCTCTTACACTTAATAACTTTTTCAGTCTTTTCAGTTACTCTCAAAACATTATGAAAATTGACAAGTTTCCTATTTCTGATGATACTTATACTAGTAATCTAATTACTTCTTCCTGTTCTGTGACTGTTATGCAATTATATTGTGCCATGAAAACAGCATGTTCTGTCAAATTGTTCTTTTTGTTTCTTCATGAAGTTTTAGTACATTAAAAATAAGAGAAAAAGCATTCTCTGTAACAAAGCTATAAAAAACTGCCAGCTTTTTTTTTTTTTTTTTTTAATATTTATAAAACTCTTACTAATTAATGAGACCTTCAATTTACTGGAAGATATTGAATGTATGAAAATAAAATCTTACATCACAACACACTATCTCTGAGATGTTCCGTGCCAATCGTATCGGATTTTTCTGATTGACTCACCCAGGCAGAATTCAATCAGAATTAAATGAAATATCCTCTATTAGAGTAAAAATGCACACTTGATTCTTATTCACTCTCCTAGCATATTTCTCGTCTCCACAACTGTATAAGGACCGAGTAGCTCAGTGATGCATTTTCAGCCGATCCTTCGGTCTGCTCTCCTGAATACCCAACGTACAAGACCTGATGTGTGATAATGGATGCCTTTCTGGCTGATGACACTGGGATTGTAGGAAATGACAAGCTGATAACATCTCTTTCACTCTAGCTATAAGTCAGTTTCTTGCTTTAGCTAACCACAGCTAAAATGAGGGCCATTTTCTGGGATGAACTACATCTTTAGCCTAAGTAGGAATAGAAGGTTTCCTAAATAAAAGAAATGAGTTTGGCAAGAGAATATCTCTGTATAAAAATACCAGATGATACAGTGTGGGTAACTTTCAAAATTAAACTGAATAAAACACAAGGAAACTATTTCCAAAAAAAAAAAAAGAAAAATCTTGAACCAGAAAGGAAGCAACCTTCAGTGAAGAAAGAGATGAATTATATTTTATATGAATATCTAAATGTCATATTTGTGTGGGCAAAGTCTTCAGGCTCACCAAGCCTGAGTCATCATTGGAGGTGTTCAAGAAATGACTGGACATGGTACGCAGTGCCATGGTCTGGTTGACAAGGTGGTGATTGGTCAAAGTTGGACTTGATGATTCTGAAGGTCTATTCCAACCTAAATGATTCTATGATGATGTTTTTGCCAGATCCTGAAGGTCTTTTCCAACCTAAGTGATTCTATGATGATGTTTTTGCCGTTGTCCAGCCTCAGCTAACACCACATTTGGCCTAAGATTATCCATAAAAACTACTCAATACATGACACCTTTTCCTTGTGCCTAAGGCTCCTAAAGTAAGACATCACCAAAGCAACAGTGTAACCCATGAAAATAAGGGGGAGCTGAGAATCAAGACTGTCATGCTCTCAGATGAAACATGCAGCTGCCTCAGGTCACGCAGGATATTGGTCACAGCAATCTGCATTGGGCTACTGCAAGCATTTATCAAAAAGAAAGCAGCAAAGAAGGGCATCCTCAGATGTGATTAAAGAAAACACTGGAATTGCAGAACACTGAATGAACTGCTGTCCTCTAAAATCACTCTGTGATGAGCCAGCCTTGATTCATTCCATGTCAGCAAAACCTGTCAAATGAATGACACACTTGGGCATGGAGCATTCATGCTTCACGCTGCCAAATGAAAGAAGAGGAAAAGGTCCATCTCCATACATTCAACCCTTTCCCTAATGGTTTACTTAATGATAAGTATTATGCATTAAGCAGATGGGAGAATTGAAACAGAGGTGACATTTGATGCATATGTTAGCATCTCCTTGTTCTTTTGGATGAAGCGCTCCAAAAGGCAGGGAGAGAAAGAATGAATTCTTTTCATTTTCCCTAAATTTAACTCCTATGTGAGAAATCTCCTTTCATACAAGTACTCCAAACGAACAGCTGATTAGCTTGGGAATACCATGATGCTTCAAATGAAGAAGCTCACAGTAACTTTCACAGCTTCCCTTCAGCAAGTCATTTGGATGCTTGGTCCCCAGCTTAAAACCTTTTCCTAGATATGATCCAAGACCCAGGAATTCATAACGCTCCACTGATACAAAACCTACGGAAGACTTGCTACAGTCCTGTATAACAGCACTGTTCTATTGCACTGAGAATTGCGAAGTATGGGTATGTGACTTCCATCTCTTTTTAACCACCCTGCCTCCTATTTTTGCTATTAATAATTGTTATAAGGAAGAAAGTGAGTATATGGACTCATCATTTTCTCCTCAGCCTTTACAAAAATTAGGATAGCTACTGCAGTTTGGCTTCTAAAATAATGAAAGGCATGTGCTCCTTTGTAGTGCTTCTTTTCACACAGATGAGGAGAGC
Organism: Corvus hawaiiensis; assembly: GCF_020740725.1. NCBI lineage: Eukaryota > Metazoa > Chordata > Aves > Passeriformes > Corvidae > Corvus > Corvus hawaiiensis. The sequence goes on from NC_063214.1 coordinate 6,691,823, forward strand.
TCACCAGCCAAGCTGTTTATCAATTACCATTGCAGTTGACTACTATTAAATGGCTTATTTCTCTGAGGCAATAAGAAGGCAATTTTACACAAATACTTCCTACCTTAGATGCTCTCCCATGCAGAGCCCCATTCTTAACACACCAATCAATCAATCAATCAATCAATCAGTATTTCCCTACAAAAGGTGAGTAAACCCTTACTATCTTGCTTGGTTTAACTCCTGATGTGAAGTGCCTCATGTGTTCTTCCCAACAGGGCATAAAGGTATAAATCCTGTCTTTCTAGCTCCAGGCAGGCAGACCTAAAGGTGACGGCTCGACCCTTCAAGGAGGACTTGGATAATGTCACAAGTATTGTGTCTATTCAGGGAGGGGAGAAGCAGCCTTTTATTCTTGAAAATTACAGTCAGATTGTGGAAAAACAATAAAAATCAATGCTTTTAACGTGTCCTGGAGCTAGCACAGAGTGTGCCAAATTTTCTTATGGATGCCAGCTATCCTAAAACTATGCCTCAAAGATTTGAGACATACATTTCAGAAGTAGTTTAAAGAGGTACCAATATCATGCTGATCTAGAATAAATTATTTTTCACTCTCCTGTTAAGTCAGTCTCCCTCACTGGAGATATTCAAGGACTCTCTAGACACAATCCTGTGCAACATGCTCTGGGATGATCCTGCTTGATCAAAGAAGCTGAACCAGAAGACATGTTCTGATCCCTTCCAAACTAACCCATTCTGTAATTCTGGGGACTTTGAGAAGTAGCTAGAAAAGGTTAAGGTATTTACAGACCTATATTTGAAAAGGAGGGAGGAGAGATCTTTTTGCATCTGTAATTAATACTAGGCTGTTTCAGTGCTTACTAAGAAGGTAGAACACCTGGATTCATGTATGATCCAATTGGATTTTTTTTTTTTCTGTAAAACTGTAAGTCTATCCAAGTTTTGGATACCCAGATGTTAAAAGCACACTTAATTTCTGTAGAAAGGATAAATGATGGTGCAAAGTATTAAAACAATGGAGGGAAAAATATAAAATATTACTACTTTATCTGTATTTAGAAGCAAAAAATCCTTTATGACAGTGGCTGCTATATTTTAAAGTCATAATGAGTCATGCAGGTTTTATTAATGCTTAACGTAATTTTTTCTAAATTCATCACAAAAATTAAAGTCATTCTTCCTGAGTGCTTCAGGGATCCATATTTTCAACTGAAGTACATTAGGACCATTCAGAAAATGGAAAGAATGAAGCTTTGGAAAAGCCTATAGAATAGTCTTCCCTTTTAATCTCAGTCAGCTGGGAAGCTGGTGTTTTAAAAGCTGCTTAATGGCAGAGGGTAAGGTCCAAGCCAGCTGTGCCAGTTTTTCTAAGCACATCATGCAAACATTTACGCATATGGATGATATCTTATTATCACTGTAAGAACATTAAAATGGGCACATAAGCTTGAAATATTAAAGTTCTAGGAAAAGCCCTACCCCAGGATGATAACTGAGTCACAAAATCCTTCAGAGCCTCAGGGCAATAGTCTTATGTCACTGTTAAATGTCTACTTTTAGTGCATGTTAATCTTGAAAGTGACAACAGTAACCACATTTATGAAAAAAAAAACTTAATGAAGGTGGAACAAACTACAAACAACCTTCAGTAAAGCTAAGCAATATTATAACAACAAATTAAAATTTGAGTTGTAAACTTCTCAAATAGTCTTTGTGAGTTATATTACTTTCTTTTATCTACTTGAGTAAGCTTTAGTAAAAAATCTTAAGGAAACACAAATTGTAAGAAAAGAAAATGGTCCATATAATTATGAAGCTTTTATTCACTTAAAATGTTAATGAATATAAAAATATTGTCCTGTTTATATGTCTTAGTGGAAAAATAGAATAGTGACTCATTCACTAGACAAGCAAAGCTTTATCATCTGTACACTGTTGGTACAAAATGTGAATGAGTGTTTTGTAAGGGGAAATGCATAAGAGGATAAGATGAAGCTCCTTTTGACATTTCTGAAAAAAGAAGTTCAGAGGCAAAAAATGCATAATCTTGACTATATTCTGCCCTTATTTGAGCTGACAATTTAGAGAAATTCAGAATTCAAGAATTGCAACAGAAAATGGGCTAGGATTTTATAAACTAGGTTCTCAGGGCTAGGGTGTTAACATGTAATCCTACTGATTTTGGTGGATACAACTTCCCTTGGAACTACCTGATCAGCTATCCAAAGAATTATTTAAAATAATAATTTAACTACAAAATTTTGAAATACTAGGTCATTTGGGCCTCCTCATTTTCTAAAAAAACTCAACTCTTGAATTTTGTAAAATGTATTAAAAATATTGACATTATTTAAATTATTAAAATGAATACACTATAAAATAAATTTTAAAAATATGTTTTTAGAAAAGCCCATAAAACTATTTAAAGTTAATATCTAACATGACCTGTATAGTTCACTTAATAGCTGTTGATACCAATCACAAAGACTTCAAAATGGCAATAAAATATAAGGCAAAAAGGGTTTTGGCATTCAAATAACTGCTGTCCATGGTAGAAGAGAAAAATACTGTGATTAAATGATTTTAAACCTCAGGAAAAAGCTTGAGCTGAGTCCTACAGTGTGGCATAAAACTTAAGCAACACTCTGAATTCTCAATTTCAATCCACTTTCAAATTTGAGATAATTCTCCATCTATGAGTCTTGTCATGGGCAAGAACAAACTGTTGTGGGATTTGTGGGATTTCCTTTTTATGAATGGTTGATAGAATGGAAAGATGGCAGCAAGAACATCAGCAAAGAAAACAAATTCTGAACACTCCTAATATGCATCAGGCTGCAAATATGACAATAAATAACATATTTAAAATGTAGCACAAGGCATGAAGTTTTCATCATCACTTATTTAAATATAATCAAATGTTACTGCCAATCAGTTTAAGAGTATTGTAAAGTTCAGTTAAAGAGAAAGGTGAGTCTCTCTAAACCATTCAGGAAAGAAACCCTTTCTGTGATTAAAACTTCTGGAGAAAGAAATGCTGTTTAGCTGCAGCTTTTACTTGCAGAGTTTAACAAGATCACAATCTACTTACAGCAACTTTTAACAGTTTCGGTACTTTTCATTGTGGCAGTACATAAAACAACATACAATGGGAAAAAAAAAAGTACTCAAAAGGACCCACAGATAATAATGAGGAGAGTGGGTTTATCAGAAGTTTAATAAATGTTTTTTGCAGTAGATAATACTGGTTTATGCACAGGGCATTTTAGCATCTCCAACTAGCCCATGTTACTCTTCAAGCCAAGTCCAAGATCATAATCCTCTTTAATTCATTTGAAACAACTGTAGTAGAAACCACTCCTTTAGGTCTGCTGGCACTGGAAGATCAAACATTGAAACTGTTGAAGGAGAGAACTTCTTTTAAAAGCCTGCTCTACTTCATTCCTTTTTCAATGAGAATTTGCATACTTTTAATGTTAGATACTGCTCTGTCACCCACACTGACGCAACACACGTAACTAAGAATTAATGCTGCCCCTTCCTGTGTCTTGGCTGCCCTGTGTATCCAAAGCTTCTCAATTCCTTTATCTTATTCAAAGTCCTCTTAACATTCAAATCTGTAACATTTCTTACCTGATAAAGAAGGGAATTTGTCAGCATAAGAAGGAAACACACAACACATGTTTGACTTTGTGGAACTGTCATCTCCTACAGATTAACTTTCTAAAATGAACGAATTCATTCATGAATGAATCCCAAAAACAGCAGCTGAAAATACCAGGTGTTTGAACCCTGAGATCTTGGAAGTCACTGAAGTTTAATCAGTTCCTGACCATGGACACAGCTATATTATACCATATCATATTCATCCTCTGGTTTAGAGGAAGGATGGAAGGGTATCACGAGAGCTCTTTACAACATATATATAAAATTTTAACAAAGAGTAGCACTTTGGTAAAAGTTTCAGAACTACAAGCACTCACGGATTGCAACCCTGAAAATTTAAACTTCAGGAACTGGCCTGAGGCTGGCAATTGTTGCTACCACAGTTTTGACTGAATGAGCTATCATTTGACCCTAAAGCACCTGTCCAGCCAAAACATATCACAGAATGGATGACAACAGCTATTTCAGCACTGTTTGTAGCGACAAGAACACACCAAGAGTCAATAGTGAAAGTAATAAAAAAGGATAAACTTTCCATTACAAATAAAAAACAGGAAAACCTTTCTGATCCTGTTTGTACAAGAAATTCTGTATAATGCCAAAGCTTAGAGGTGGAGGGGAAAAAATGAACTCCACACATTATGACTGGTCAGCGGAAGAAAGGATGTCATGATAAGCCCCAGAAACAGCCTTCAGGAAAATAAGCATGTCATTATTTGTGTTAATACTTTTGCCACTGTATTTACAGTTTCTTTGAGCGTTCCTTATCTCAAGTTATTACCCATCTCAAAAGCATGAAAGGAAAAAAAAAAAACTGCCTAGGAAACCAACTACTAAAGAGCTCTTTCAAAAGTACATCTGAAATTACATAATAAGCACTACTCCTCTCCTCCTGCCTTTTATCATTACTTAATGATGCATTATTGGAATTGAGTGCTCAGTGCTAACTTCATGCGAAAGCTTTTGAACCACGGGATGGCCTGACAATATGAAAATTCTAGATTTTTAAATTTTAGAATTAAGAAGTATCAAAGAGCTTGGGTTTTAAGCTATGGTTTGGTATTTCAGTGATGACAACATCAGGAATTTGTGAAAAATGCTATTTTGTTTTTCTAAGCAGTGTTCTAATTGCACTGGATACCAAGGAAACAAAAAGATGTCTCCCCATTATGTTTTAAAGCAATGCTGCATTTTTTAGTGTAACTGCCATTATAGTTCCATGTTAACTCTCAGACAACAGAGCAGCCTGATTCCTTCTAGCCCTAATATATTGCAGGATTCCATGATATCAATCAATTAACAAGAATGGGATTAAAGATATGTCAAACAAGGCTAACTACATCCAAGCTCATCTCTCTACTGCTACTGTAGCTGGAAAAGGAGCCACAGTTGCATGGATGCTGCAGGAATGGTCCTCTGACATCAGCTGCCACGCTAAGCTTCAGGCACTACCTGCCTTCTTTTTTTAACCTTGTCCTCATTGCAGTTGTTAATGACCAGACTTTCATCTGCACTGCAATTCAGGTTTATTTAACCTTCAACATTTTGGCCTCAGGCACAAAGCTTTGAGTGAATCCTACAGCAGAAAGGAAGCAGCACCTTGCTGTCACTCTATCTCTCAGCACAGGAGTATCTGTTCCATACATATGGATGTAAGAGGGGACAGAGGAAGACTTTGGGCTTGCCTTGGATTTTAGGGACACTCCCGCACCGTAACTAGTGGGGGACACTAAAAAGGACACTGACATGGGTGTGTCAATCACAGTCTAGACGTGACCTGCTGCTGGCTCCCAAACGTGGAACACGCTATATTTCATTTGCTCCCTTGTCTGTACAGCACTGAGCTGTCTTGATGCAAGTTGGAGGTCAAGACAATGACATGTACTCTTGAACCAACTATTCCTAAAACCCTAAATATATTTACCCAAAGCAGAGCACTACATCAACATATTTTGTATCTGCATGTACAACTTGCAAGTAGCACAAACAAGAAAATGCCCTAGACCACTGCCTTTCCACTTTTTACCGTTTGAGGTTTTTTTGCAAAACACCACAAATAATAATCCCTAAATACAAAAATATGCACCTTCAGCATACGGCTACTGCTTGATTTGTTTCCATCAAACAGCAGGTTAGCCTATAACCACCTTACTTGCATGTGACTTGAAAATTTCTTTTTACCTTGGGAAAGTACTTGCCTATAGCCAGATCTGTAGTGCCTTTGGAAAAGGAAACATTGGTCCAATATATATATTAAAAAAAGAAAAATCTCTGATATCCAAGCAGCTGTGACCTTTAACATCTGCTGCAAAATCACAGGAAGCATTTCAATTAACAACTTTATCAAACTGCTGCATTAAAATTGCTACAAATTATTTACTCAATTTCATTACCAGAAGAGAATTTCTGTGGCACAGTCAAAACACCTCTGAGAAAAAGACAGCGTGCTGTGTCTGGTCACGGGGCAATTGAGCTCATTTAACACGGGAGGGGAAAACAGTGGAAAGTAAATGAAAAATGCCATGGCCAAGCCTGGAAACCTCACTAACAGAAAGTGATCACATTTCAAAAAGGTTGTGATAGAGAATTTATCATTAAGCAATTCCTCTGCAGCATCAGGACACATTAGGAGCCAGAAGCCTGGAATCAGAATTCCAAAAAAACGAACTTTAAACACAGAGTGTATATATATAGTATATATATATATAGTATATATATATATATATATTTTTTTTTTTTTTTCATTCTGTTATTTACAGATTTATTGTGGATTTTTTCCTAAAGCTACTGGTCAACTAACTCTGGAAGAACCTATACTGCTATCAAGCAGTGTGAGGTCACTCCCATCTGCTTACTCCCTGACTTGATTCCTAGGAGGGGTGCAAGAGACATACTGAAAGCTCCTGTGAACAATTCATCCATTTCTAACAGATGCCTGTAGCAAAATGCTCTTGGACTCTGGATGCTGGAAACAGCTAACTAAGTTTTATGGTAATAGTATGACTTCCAGAATTCCAGTTCTACGCTTTAAATATTGGGTCTTGTTGGTATTGCTCAGAATAAGTCACCAATTTAAACACTGGCAATAATTTTATACATGATGTTGCTAAGGGAAAGACTGAGAAGGAAACTCATAAATTCACAAGGACAAAAGCTTACTTGTAAAGCCTCATATGTGAAATAAAGAACCTATCCTCTCTGAAACTGCAGAAACTCTGAACGAGCCTTCATACAGAAGAAAATCCATATTATTACATTTGCTGTGGGTTATCCAATATATTTACACACTTTCCACTTGAATAACACAAAGCAGTCTCCAAGCCAGCTGCTAGGAGATCAACAGTTACTACTTGCTCTGGCTGTTACATGATACCTAAAACCCACATCTTTAATTTATAGTCACTCTACACTAACAAAGATGAAGATACCCTGCCCTCAAAGGTGTAATAAGTGTATGAGGCAAAGCAGAGATAGAAAGGACATTTAAATCCTCCAAAGCACTGGCATCATAGAGAAGCAGAAAAAGTTTCATGGCCATATTTGCAAAAGTGCTTATTTAACAAAACAAAAACCACACCTGACCATCTCCCTAGACTTCCAGGGAGGCAATAGCTCCTCACTCTCTGTCAAATCCCCATCCCCAAGATAAAAACACATGAAAAAAGCTTATGAAAAATCCTGAACATTCATATTCTCTTGACCACAATTTTAGGAGGGGCAGATGCAATGAGCACTTGTTACTGAAAACACACAATATTTTTCTTAAATAACTGATCAAAGCCCTCAAAATCTTTTATCTGATGGTCAAGGATATTTTCTGTGTAATTAGTAATGTAAATTTGGAAACTTTCAGATGGAAGATGGCACTGAATATTAAGTCATCAAATTATAACTTTTTTTTAATGCTTATTCATGTTTGAACCAGAGAAATACTGCAGAAATATGGCTAAACGTTACTACTGCCTTCATTAAAACAAAACAAAGGTGAGATGTGAATACTTCCATCCATCCTATAGTCCATCTTATTTAACAAAGGCTACCTAAGAAAACTTTGACTGAAGAACTTAAAACCACATTTAATTAATCCTAACCCAGTACTTTAAGCATAAAAATAATTTGTCTGTAATTACCACTTTCCCCTCAGCCAGTTTCTGCCCTCAGTGTCTTACTGAGAAGTCCATTCTGCTAATGATACCTAAAATACTATGAAGTGATTTGAGGGGTTTTGTTTTCTTCTCTTTAACAGTGTGCTTTTAGATGTTCTCCTGAGCTTCTTTGAAGCCATCTATGTTCCTTCTTCATTCCTCATTTCTTTCCCCAGATGTAGCTTCTGACTCCTTTTTCTCTTTGAAATCCCTCCCTTCTTCTACAGAAAGAAGCAGCATGAAGAAGCAGAGCAGTGAATTCTCACCTCCTGATGTTATTTGAGGACCATTTGGACACCCACTACTCAAAATCTGGAGTCCTACAGAAATCTTCAGTGAAACTGTGAAGAAGTGAAGAGAGTAACAAGGAGTACAGAGACTTCCAGATGCTGTAAGAAGTGAGGTTAAAATGAAAATCTTTAAAATGGGTTAAATGGAGTTTGGTGAGAGCTAAACTGTATGCATTACGTGATGAGTTAGAAAAACTAGAGAATGCCAAGAGTCTAATTGCAGGTCTGTGCATTTGAACTCAAATTCCTCAGGACTAGAACATTAGGGTGGGAATTGGTAGTTCTCATGAAGTATCCTACCAGTCCTACCAAACACGGCCTTCCAAAAGCACTTGATCATATTTAAAGGATTATAGCATGAGCACAAGGTAGTGAAGCAAGCAGTTCACTTGCATGTTTCAATTTGATAGCACTGCTTTCCTTCTGAGCTGTTTAGAATGAACAGCTTGAAGTTTGCAGCATGACTTTGTTGAGATGGGAACCCAAGAATTCTGTTGCTGGTGTGCTGTGAGAGTGCTGCTCTAAATGGCACCAGTGTGCAAAGCCCTTTGGTGACCTTTCTGTGACACACCACATTCACCAGAGTAACCTGGTGAGACAGGAGAGCTCTCATAGTTCTGGAGAGAGACAGGGTCAATGATTGGAGGTTCTATAATATCCTTTAATCATCAACATCAGAATCAGTTACTCAGATGTATTCAGAGGAAGAAGCTGTGGGGGAGTTTCTTTAAAAAGAGCAAGCAAAATAGAGTAAGCAAAGCACAAAACTAATTAAACTTGATGCAACAAAAAACTCAGGCATTTTTGATGCAATTTATTAAGGAGAAAAAGCTGTGAAATTAACAGCAATCAAAAACTAATTAAAGTTGATGCAATAGGAGCAGCCAAAGAATGCCTGATAACACTTATTGAACCAAAGAAACATGGCTGTCAAGTTAAAAGAAATCAACCAAACTCTGTTTTTGAATAGTAACACAAAGATAATTATTCTCTGGATGACACTTACAGAATAAGATTCAAGTCATTACCTCAAAAGACAAAAGGACTGACATGCTGTGTTAAACTGCCTGTGAAAAAAAGTGCCTTAATACAGAAACTTTTAAAGTAATTCTTAGGTCTTGCATATAAACAAATATGACTCATCAATCAAAAAAAACCAAAGCACTGCTATTGTTATATTAATTACTTCTATAAACTAGTATTTGACAAATATTTGGCAGAATACCTTGTGTAACAGGGTACTTACAAGGCAGAGACTCCTGGTGTTTTCATCCTATCTTTGAAACTCATTGCCTCCGCGCCTGGGGCAAGTAATCATCATCTAGGAGTCCATTTGTTTTAGGATTAGGACGAAAAACTCAATTCCTGGTGTCAAGCACCATTTAAAGTATGGCTAACTGCCAGAAATTCTTTTCTTATAGAAGGTCGTGGTGGTGAATAGCGAAGTGGGTCTGTCTGCAGTGAGACCAAGGCACTTCAATTTTCTCTATGAAGTTGTACATCTTTTGTATCATGGTCTCAGATTTATAAAAATAAAAATTCAGACAGAAATAGGTGTTCACAGATTCTAAAGTATGTTAAAAGCTTTCTGTTTAACTAAAATTGCACCTGGTAACTGCTGTAGGAAGGGTCACAGTCAGGGTCCCAGTAAAGTCAATCTCATCCAAAATACTCAACTTTCAGCACCTTTATTCTGGAATAATAATTTAAAACCAAATTGGGTTTTAAATTGGTGAGCTCTATAGGCTTTCAAAATTCTCCCCAGTAAGTCTCCAACATTATCATCATCATCCTCCTCCTAGAAACCATCACAAGGCTCCCATTCATGGAATGACCAAATAAAAGTCTGCGTTGTAAAACGTGGTATGACAGACAAGTATAGCACAGATCCAAAGCAAACTACCAGATTTGGTTTGTTATTTTAATCTCACAAAGATAATCTCCTCAGATGACAAGTTAAGTTTCCCATAATTCATTCAGTGCTTTTAAGTTCCCACTTCCTATTGTAATGTAATTGAAAGAAAAAAAAAATCTACCTCTCTCTGAAGTGTGGTATTCAATTCCAAAGAGCTGCAATCTGGTATTATTGACATGGCTAAGGTAGGTTTCAATTGTTTTTGAGCATAAAATAGTGAGTTAGCCTGTTCAATGGTTCTGATTTTCTATTTTACTGCATTTTTACCCCCAAGGGATTTTTAGCAGTGGGTGAAATCCTCATTACTTACACAATCTTTCAACTCTACTTCTTTTTCATAAGAATGCTCAGCCTTACATTGTCAAAATACCCATTTTACTTTCAGAGACAGTTTATATCATTAACATGGATATTTAATGGATCCTTTTTTCCTAGTCTGTTCAGAAATTGCTTAAAATTTCGGAATGAAAGTCAAGACCTTAAACTGCTCTTTACCTTGGCAATAAACACTGCCTTGCAGTGAGCATTTGTTTGTATTCACTTCAACAGCAGATGAATTAAGTTCCAGCAGAGCTCCAGTAAAGAGGTCATTTTCACGTTTGTGTATTATAGACTTCAGCAGCCTAGTGCAGAACTTCTTTACACTTAGAACTGAAGGACCAAATTAACTCTTTAAGTAGACAAGTTAATGTCACTGCAGAAGACAGAGTTGTATCTGCTTCTCTGTGTCATGGTTTGGTCTGTCACAGACAAAACCGGCCTATTAGGCAACTGTTGGGAGTAAGGAATTACAAATTAATTTCTTGAATACAGAAAGTTTTTAAGGAACTAGGTCTTTATGTCTTTATAGTCAATTGTTCAGCAAAGAGCTTCTGAAACATGAAATCCTAAGAATTCACACCTGTCCTGTTTATATTAATTTGCCCCTTTTACAAAAATTCTCAGCTTTTTTCTCCATCTTTTCTTGCTGGGTAAGAAAGAAATGGGACTGACTTACCCTCCTGGTCTAGAGGTGCCTCATTCTCCTCTCTCAGCTGCCTGGTCAGTCTCTGCCTCTTTGAGTGCAGAAGAAAAAAAATTCTACCTGCCTTTCTTGCAGTGGCAGAATATAGTTAGATCACTTTTTTTCAATGTTCCTAATACCTGTGAATTTACAGATATTTGATACTCATGCTTTCTTTAGAACAGATTGGGACTGGACAACAGAGTCAAATATTAATGAGGGAGCATTTGGAAGAAGAAAATGTGAGTTAAATGATGGTGCAATCATATGGTACCATTCACTAGGAACATTGGCTAAAAATGTTTTTATTCCAGCATTTCAGATTAAACACACACTCACAAAATTCCAGAACAAATCTGAAAAAACCACACTGACACTACACCCCTTGCAGGAGCATGACTTGAAAATACCTGATCATTTCTAGCCACTGAGAAAAGGAAAACCTTTGAAGATTCTCAGATCATATTGTTTTCAGTAGCACATAAATTACATCAATTCCATTCCTATTACCCTCTATTCCAGGCCTATTAAATCTTTACTAATAGGTCTCCTTCATGTCATGCCCGTACAGTGAGATGCAAAGCCCTTTTTATCATAAGTTAAACCGTGGTAATGGGGGGGATGGTGGGGTGACATACTTCTCTCAGACAAGGAGAGCAATTTGCACATTTTAAAATAAGAAATTAATCCTCATCGCCTCTATAACAACTTGAAGGACAATTCTGATCTGCTGTGCCTTGATCAGTTTGACGTTAAAAAATATCCATTTATTGTTGGTAGTCAAGAGAAGAAAGAGGAATTTGCTACAAAATATGACTGCTGGAATATCTTCCTTCAAAACTGGTACAAGGCACATAAAATGAATACAGACACTTTCATATCACTGCCATTTGATCTTTTCCTCTGCTACTCTCTCCCATGTTTGAAAACATAAACACAGATGTAGGGTATTCGACTGTTTCAGGAGAACAGGGAAGATTCTGTTACAATCTGAAAATCTATGTTAATAGGGGTGTGGGGTTTGGGATTTTTTTTCAGCAAAGTGGGTTTATTACTGACCAGTGTGAAAACCATCCTCTCAGGAAGCTGCAGTGCACTGATAGATTGTACACAGACCCCTTAGCTTACCTCATTACAAATTGACAACATCATTGCCAGCAGATTTTGTTAAACACGGATGAACTGCACCTCTTAAAGCCTTCAGCAGCAAGGCTGACATTTTTGGACAGTAAATCCTCTCATTTTTGAAAAAGCAATGATACACACTTTAGGACACATCGATCTGGAGGATGAGTCCAAGCTCATCCAGGCTTAAAAACCTTGGAAATAGCACAAGCTGACCTGAGTTGCATTAACTTTTCTGAATTCCTCTATAGGCTCTCAAAAGAAGTGGTTCAAACATAACATGATAGGAAAGCGTTTACAGCTGTCGTCGGGAGCCTCTGCATTGTGTGTTGATGTGGCCCTGCATCATCCTGGGATGATGAACTCTGGCTCGAGGAGTAAAGACAGAACAGAAAGAAATATGTTTGGAATAAACTTTTCTTACATCAGCTTAACTGCAATACAGTCAGACAGAGAATAATGTGAGTAATAAAGCAAGGATGTAGCTGGCAAGAATGGGTAAAATACGTCTGTGCTTAGCACACTTTCATCTATAAATGGGTAAAAGTATGCACCTCCTTGATAACTTCAACACTCAAACCAGGCTGGATTGTAAAAGTCTAACTCACTACAAAAGTGGGTTATTTTACACAGAGCTATAACATGTTTCACATCATAGTTTTCACTGCCTCAGGAGTTGGGAGTAGAAGAGTTCAGCAAAAGAACAGGGCATCAAAACAAAGATACATCTTGCTTTTTTACCCTCCTATTTTAGAAGACAGGTGTGCAAAAATTTAAATGAGCAAGGAAAAAGAATGGTTAAAGGACTTGTCAACAGTACCTTTCTTTTGTTCCCATTGAGGCTGCTTGCTTTCTGAAAATAAGCAGAAAAAACCTCAAGATGCCCCGGAGAGAAAGTAGGAGACATATTTTGTGCTTCTGCTTCTCCCAGGAACAAATCCCACCAGAAACCGACACAAAAAGAATCCAAAATATGCAGTTATCCTACCAGTAGAGCTTTCCACAACACAAAATAATGCTATTTAGCAACACATTACCTTGTAATGCTGCCCCCTCACTTTCTGCAGACAGGCACTCACAGGTGCCTTAGCCCTGAGTGGATCTGTGATGGAGCAGGGAACGAGCTCACAGCTCTGTGACCCAGGGTCCTGATCTCCCCTCTGTGAGAGCTGCATGTTGGTCTGACAGTGAGGTAATACTTGTGAGGAAGAGTCATTCTAAGAAGCAGTTTGTGCTGGTGGTGGTGTGCTCTGTGGTGCCAAGGTTTATCCCTTACTCCTATTTCCCAAGAGACTGAAATTCAGTTTTAGGTCAACTCTTACACATACAAACCTGACTCTTGAGGCGGACCTTTCCATGGCCCCAGTGTACCACACCTGTAATGAGCACGTAAGGCAATAAAACCAAACCCCACATTACACTTAGTTTTCAATCTGAAGCTCTCGAATAGAGCCAAAAAAAGGAATGATGCTTTATCAGTCATCTATGCAGATAGGCCAATGTGTTTCACACAAAACTAGTAAAAACCCCACATTAAAAAAAAAAAATCTTGAAACCATTGAAAAATTCACTAATTAATTTATGTAGTAATGCCTCATTTTCTACTTTCTATTTTGAAAATACTGTGATGATTGGATGGTGTGCTCGTCTTGCCTGGGGTGGAGCTAATTTTCTTCATAGTGGCTGGAACAGGGCTGTATTTTGTTTTTGTGCTGAACACAGGGTTGATAATAGAGAATAGATAGAGATTTTCATTTCAGAACAAGCTTTCATTCCATATATATAAAGCCAAACTGAAATAAACATTTTTAAATTATTTAAAAAAAAATCAGGCAATTTCTCTCCTCTCCCCCAAATCAGGTTTGATACTTAATGCTGCATTTTGAAGAGAAGAATATTAAAATAGTGATATTTCCTGTAAAACAGGAAATCCAGATCTCCCTGCAGTTAGGTTCTAAAGGAGAATAGCTTTAAAAGAGAAATGAAGTTTCCCTTATTAATGTTCAACAGCTTCAGTAAAGAAGCTTGCTAAATCATGAACCCACAGCTATGCCTGAAAGAAGAACAAAGGTGTCTTGATGACTAAGGACACCTGTTCCAGACAGTGTGGGTACAGTGGTCTAGTACTTTTTTCCAAATATTTTCTGTCCTTCACTGTCAAAGATGTTCTCTTTTCACAGCCTTTCACAGAAGCTAATTCAGGGTGAAAGATCAGGGCGATGTCATTCACATGAAGCCTTGATACTTCGTTTATAACATTTTCTTATTGTAACTGGTGAGCAAGCAATTTACCCCCAAAACACACAGGAAGGATCCTTGTCAGCCAGAAGGAACTGGCACCCATGAGGTTTCTCAAACACCTCACCAAGAACTAGTGAATAGAGGCTGGCACGGGCGTTTTGACAAGAACACCTCAGGTTGTGCTCAGCTTCCTGACTGAGAGGAACAGCATCTTGCATGATTTCAAGGCTCCCCTACTTGCCTTAGCTCTAAGGTGACCCTCCCAGCTGAGTGAAGGAATAATTCCAGTATGAAACTGTACACTGTAACAAACAAAGAAGGAAGAAGCCCTCCCCCTTCCATGCCCCGCCACCCAGCCCACCCCGACAGATGCTCATGCACAGGAAAACAGCCATTTGAAATTCAAAACACTGACCAGGCAGCATCAAGGCACTGAGAAAGAAAATGATAAGAAAATGTTTTTATGCTAATGAGGGGAAACTGAAGCCTTCAACAGGCCAGAAAAAAATACCCATTCACAATCCTGTCTTATCTGCACAGAGAGAAAATTCTGCATGTGTGAGTCAGTTGCTAAGAAAGCTCTGACTAATGCAGATACAAGTCTGACTTTTTAAGTTGACATTTCTACTTTTCCAGTGGATCAGAACTGTCAGGAGAGTTCCCAGGCAGAGCAGAGGATTGCAGAGCAAAGTTATTCTGTAGCAGTCTGAGTTGTGGCATAAGTGCTTTGATGGAATTAGTAATGGTGGTTTAAGAAACAGCCTTGGATTCTATTCCCAGCACTAGCAATTACCACTCCCATAACAGAATCAGAACAAAGGAACAAAATCAGATAGAAGCGAGCTGGCAAAGAGCAAATTCCCTTCTGCTGCTGCTTTCACAATGCCATTAAATAACATCTGGCAGTGGGGCAGGACAGAAAACTGGAGACAGGAGCATTTTAAAGTGTTGCTACTAGACCTGCCAAGAGCTCAGCTGTACAGAGTCCTTCATTCCTTTTCTGCTTTTCTCACAAGATGTGACTATGATAAAAATTTATTCTTCAAAAATTAAAAATGATCGAAAATGTCTTTTATCAACTACATCAGCAGAACATATTGTGCATCTGTAGATGGATTAAATATAATTTTGCTAGGTAGTTGGAGAAAAAAGTCTATAAAGATAGCATTTGGCATGGGTTAATCACCTCTTTCATTAAAGAAAGGAATACATACTGAGAACATCTTTCTGCCATCCGATTAAGCAATGAGCCAATACAATTGTAAATCTTCCAGAAATTCCCCATGGTTCAACACAATAGAGGCAATTCTTTACTTCTCAGACCATATCTCTCATTTTCAGATAAGCATTGCATTAATTGTGTACAAAAACTTTCTGTCATGCTGTTAAAAGAAATGGAATGTGACTGTTCTGATTCTCCTTAGCAACCTTTGACAATTAAGAGATTGAATTATTCATATGTATTTTTAACATAATAACAATTTTAAAGCTTGCTCGCCACTCAATTGCTCAAACAGTGTGCAAACCCAAAACTGTTTGATTCCAGTATAAACAGTGCCACTGCTCCTTTTCTGCTGTTGTAGTGGCTGACACAACTTACTGTCTCTGTAACTGAGGTAAAAAGGATTTCAGGGTACTCTTCCAAGAATCACATGCTATGAATTTGAATATGAATTGCTTTTCAAGTCATCGGAAGTTTTTCTTCCTTTGAATGAGGCAGATTTAAGTCTGCACGTACTCGTATTATTTACAATTAATATAAGTGCTAATTATCTGCACTACTTACCCATATCATGCAAGTCTGATCAAGTTTGGTGTATTCACTGAACATAGCTCAATGCAGACAGGTTTTCTCCTCCGTGCTAACAAGCACAGCCATGGTATTAAAATAGAAAGGATGACACTTCCACAGAGACTAATGATAATTTCATTCAGGGTGGGGAAGATACAAATGGCACCTGCTTTATTTTTAGGCTCAAAAACTGACTGAAAAATCTGAAGAGCATCAGAAGGGGAAACACATCCTGTATGAAGAAAAATAAATACAGGTGTGCTAAGACTGTATATTGTGATGCACATTTTATAAACTCAACCATGACAAGATAACCCATACAGGGAGAATGATCTAGTAAGATGGCCTTGTGTTTTTTGCTTCTAAATGTTATTTTAGATAATGAGAAATTCTATTTAGGTTGCTTTGCTTTCATCTAACATACAGTTGAGCTATCAGTGTAATTGCATAGCATTATTATTATTCTCTTAGGCTGCTACTGGACAATAGAGCTACAGATAGAAATAAAATAGTAATAGCTTGTGACAGGTTACATTTAAAATGTTTGATCAGACTGATCAATGGGCCTTTGCTTCAGAAGCTAAGCTGAGGTTCAAGGAAGGAAAAGATAATGGCTAGTCCAGCACTTTGGATGTATCTCAGTGAATTAGAAGGTTGCTCCTGACTTAATACAGCTGTCACATACATGAAATGCTTTTTAGCATCTCAGACTCCATGACAGAAATTCACATCTGCATTTTTTCTTTCAGAAATACTTCTGTTACTGTATATACACTTATCTTGCATCTTGGTTTTATATTAGATTTCAGAAGCTTAATTTCGCTTCCCTGTTTTAATTATTTTATATTATCTAAACAGCATACTTAAAACTTACTGATATTTGACACTGAATATACAGATATAATAATTACCTGTTCGTTACCGCAGATTAACTGTTACAGGTGTTTTAATTATTTTTTTTTTACATCTGTTAATATGAGATTGAACTCTGTGTGCTATTGGTTTGTTGGTTTGTGTTTTCCTCTTCTCCATTTACACAATTGCCTTTTGGTTTTTGTGTTTCCTCAAGCCTCCTTTACCCAGAGAACATGCCTCTGAAAGTAATCTCATTCAGGTTGATTCAGTTCTCGTTTCAGTTAAATTTAAAGTTATTTTCTTTGGCTCACAGCAGAACATCACAGAGTCTCTCACTGAGTTATTGAGGATTTTCACCCCGTATCAGCAATTACTTTTCTGCACACAGATCCTTAAAGATCCTCCAGTACACAATGATTTGTTACAATTTCTGTGCTGAAACAATCATGTTCCTTAAATAAGTTTCTACCAGAAAAGGGAGAGGAAAGATGAGCACTTCTGATAATGGTATATCCCATGCTTCCACCTCAAAAATTGAAAACAGTATTATTTTCAGGCACATCCAGGCACTATGAAAGGATACATCTACTTCCTTTATTTAAATCTTTGGCTATATTAAAATCCTCAGCTTGCCTGACCTCAATACTGTGATCCTCCTGTAAGCTACTCATCTGGATTTTGGTTTGGCTTCATAACATCAGATGTTAGATTTGGTAAAATTTGCCTTTAATTTGTTTCCACTACTGATGGAAATTTAAATAGGGTATTCTATTTTTGGTAATATAGCAGGATTTGTATTCACGTGATAAGGTGTGAATCTAATACACAGGAGGAATTGAAAAATTTCACTTAGATTTAGTACACACCTTTTACAAATTTGTTTCAGTGGGTACATTATGCATATTTTTAACATACCAGTGAAAAAAGACCCAAGCTGTCTTCACCCTTGGTAAGTGTGCAGAGGCAAGCCTGCTACAGAGATGTTCATACTCACAGCCAGCTCTAACTTGGAGAGGATTTATGTCCCTGAGCCAAGAGACTCTTAAACCTGGCTAATACAACATTGCGGGGACAGAACATCTCTGGGACATCTCTACCCTATTTGCCTGAGCAATATGGAAATGAATCCACAACCTGGCAAGCCTCCACCTCCTCAGAGCAGCTGTAATTTCAGAGGGCACAGGGCTGGAGTCCACAGGTACAACTCTGTTATCAAACCGGCTTCTGGGGAGGGTTTGGAATCAATCCAGTTGTCTCAGGCCTAGGTAATGCAGAGTGGGAATTCTGAATCATGCTGATAGAAGAGGCTTTTCCTGTTCCATTACTATTTCCCTACCTGGCAGTCACTGTCCTTCAGTCATATCCTTTGGAGTTCTTTTCCATCCACTTGGGTAATTCCCTAAACTTATGCTGTTGAATCACTCATCTGAACTACACTTCTCCTTGACCTGCTGTGTTTTTATTCCTCCAGCATTTACTGACTGATAGTTAATCTCCACGTTAACCCTTCTAAAAGCAGCTGGAATGGCAGTGACTGTACCACCTGCTGTTAGTCCAGGGCTGCTGAGATTATATTGCATTTCATTCCAGTTCCTGTTTCAAAGTCAGCTTTTGATTGACTGCTTGCAGTACCACAACCTTAAATTTTAAATGTGTTAAGTTACATCCATCTATATAAGCCATCCCAAAAACATTCTTTTCAGCTGATCTAATTTGCTTGGAGAAACCCTGTGGAATCTGGACAGACCTGTCTGCAATATCTTAGCTAGCTCAGATGTCTCTTCATCACAATGTGCCACGCAGATATTGTCATGTTTTCAGAGGTTTCTGCCTTGCCCTTGGAAGAGTTTTATCCTCCAGATGCAAAGTCATGACTGTACTTGTGGTGTGGATTTTTTCTTCTTTCTATATCCAACATCACAAATTTCTGTCTGGGGAATATCAGAATGTTCCATGATTGTCTTTCCCTTTTAATCATAAATATTTTTATGCTTTTATCCTATTCATTTAAGCTATTCATTTATACACTGATATGCCATTTCTAAATATTTGCACTTCAATATTTTCCACTGTTGCTGTCTTCCTCTGAGACGCATAATTTTCACCAGAGCTGCAAATATCAGTTATCCCTTACAAAGTCAGTTCTTTCTATTCTCCACAGCTGAGTTTTCTTGGATTTAACAATCACTTATATGACAAAACATTCAGGTTCTGGCCTGTCTGGTGACTCTCTTATTCCTATGACTCTGCTATACTGAATACACTGTGATATAACAATCAGCACTCTTGCCTGTCACCTAGTTTCTCAAAAAAATAACCTTCACCTTCCCTAAGGAACACTGTTCACTGTGCTCCTGATTAAAAACAAAATGTCTTTTTCTGCCTACCTTCACGTTTCTTATGATGTACAATGCTGAGCTCTACTGCTCCGGGATCTACCACTTATCATCGTGAGCGCATTGTCCCACTTGCCCTTCTCTGCACTCAAACTGTTCCTCACTATCATTTGCTCGAAGAGTTGTCTGAAAAAACCCCAATGGGTTCAGAATTTAATGTAGCAGGCTTGTTTTCTTCAGAAATCCCAGGAAATTTAGCTTATCCACGTAAACAACTAGTGCAGAGAGGGCAGATAAAAGAAATCTCTCTTTGTGCCTCTTTTGAACTTCACCCCCCCCCACCGCCCCCAAAAAATAGGAATTTTCACTAGTAAAAGATTCTTTGCCATTTAAAACAAAAATAGCCAGCAGCCTGAGTATCATGAAACTTCATTACAGAGTAATCTTAGCAGTGTCATCACAACTACTACTTCAATTCATCATATTCCAATATATCAGCTTCATTCTCCATTTAGCTTGAGTGCTGGTAAACCTAATTTCTGCACATACCCACACTTCAGCACAATATAATGCAAGCTCCTACACTTTCTAACCATCTCTACAATACGGCCATTTACTCCCTTGATTCTGCTAAGAAATGGAAAAATAAATGCTGTAAGTGGGAGTAGTTCTACTAATTTATTGCAATGAAATAATATTCTAATGCATTGTAATACATTTTTTAAATGCAATTTTCATATTCATGCAGAAAATAACTGTCAAGATATTTTAACAGACTCCTGGTCCCTTTGATCACGTTATCTTTTTTAAGATGCATGAACACAAGCATTCCAGGTTTCAAAAGTGCCAACCTGTTTTGAAACCTGTGGGGTTTAAGGATAAAGTGAGACACTTCTTGATCTCAAAAGCTCTAAGACAGTGTCTTTCTTTCCTCGGAGCACTAATGAAGTACCATCCAAAATCATTTAAGCTTATTTCCTATCCATGACCCAGAGGGAAGCTGTACTGGGTTTGGTAGAGATGGAATTTTCTTCATAGCAGCCCACATGGTGCTGTGTTTTAGGTCCATGACCGAAACAGTGTGGAAAACACATCAGCGCACCAGTTATCACTGAGCAGTGCTTGCACAGTGTCAAGGCCTTCTCTGTTTCTCACTCTGCACCCACAGTGAGAAGGTTAGGGGTGACCAAGGGGTCGGGAGGTTACACAGCCAGGACTGCTGACCCAATCTGACCAAGGAATATTCCATAAAATACAGCAATAACAAAACTTGGGAGTTGTTTTCCCCAAGTAGGGATTGCTTGGAGACGGGCTGGTGCATCACACTGCTGGTGGGACGGAGTGAGTGACTGCCTTTCCACTACTTGGAATTTTTTATTCCCATTGCCTTCACTTATTAAACTCTCTTAATATTGATCTGTAAGCTTTTCTTGGTTTTGCCTCTCTGATTCTCTCCCCTACCCCTTGCAGGGGAGTGAGTGAGAGCAAGAACCCATAAGTAAGAAATAAAATTGCAGCCGAAAGACTTAACCCAGGTTATCTGTCCCTATATGTCATACAGTGGGTCTTAAGGAAAGATAAGAGCTGGCCACACAGCTACTGATATTTGTCTGGCATAGCTGTGGAATCAACAGATATGACCAACAGAAAAAAAAATGATCTCAACTACATACCTTGGAATGACTATTCTAAAAGATCTTTATGGAAAGCTCTGTGTAAAAATAGGATTTCTATCTCATACAATTCTTTTCTTTAAGTGCTAGAAGCCTCCCAAATATTATAAACATTTACAAAGTATTGCCCTTCAGCTCAGGGAGAAAAAAATGAGATAAAATCCCATCCCTCTGTATAACTTCCCCCAAACTTATCTAGCTGTAATATAATACTTCAGAAATTATCTGTATAGTTTTCTTGCATTTTTCCCCATTGTTTTTCATGCTACTTCATAGTTTGACTACAAGGTATTCTCTCCATGAAAGGGTCTATTAAACTCTAAGTAACAGTGAATCTCTAATTTATATGTGTACCCTAGGATGGGGTTAAGCTTGGCCATCATCTCCTGTCTGATACCATCTCCACTCAATTATGTAACAGGAGGCAGAGCATGTGAAGGTGGAGATCTAAGTCCATTCATCATTGCTACTCGATTTCACATTACCTAAATGCTAAGGCTCTCCATACTCCCAGCAATACAGCTTGTCTGCCTCCCTGTCCTGCATAACTAATTTAAACCCTGTATGTTCTACTTTCCTTTCTACCGCAAAAAGAAACGTTATTTTCTTTGCTTCTCTGACTCATGTTTTGTACAAGCCAATTCCTTCTGTCTACTTGCACACCTACATCTTAAATTCAACTGCTTACCAGAATCATTAAATGTCTACAAGAGGCAAGTTCAGCATTTCCCTCCAGTCAGAAATGTCCTCAATTATTTTTGTAACTCACAAGTACCTCTGCTTGTTTATGCAGATTAGAATGTGAGGCTGGATCACCAGAGAAAGCTGTAGATTTGGTTTATACTTAAATTCAATATCCAGAGCCTGGCTGCCACAAAACAAGTCAAAGGATAAATACAGCTAACTAGAATGGAGTTTTGTATCTATAACATCAGAGAGACAGGATTTTCATACCTGAAAGGACCAGCCTTTTGGATGGCAATTCAATCACCATTTTAGTGTCAGAGTCAGAAAAAATTCTCTGCACTAATGAATCCTTCTAAACTGACATACGTGACACTGTAATTAAAATCCCATGCCTTGTACACTGCGAATTTCAGTCTCCCTCTAAATATCTTTCTGTTGAGAAAGCAAAAGGTCAGGAGTTGCTTTCATGGAGCTGATAGCACAGCTGACCATCCCAAGTCATGATGGTTTGATTAGAGACACAGCCTCTCTCTAAACTCACAAGTTCCAACATAATAGTGCCACCCCAGAGAGGGAGCAAATGCTGAACCTCATGGGCAGCTGCTGTACCCAAACGTGTTCCCACCAGATCACTGTGCCTATCAGAGAAGCTCTCGAGAGCTCTGCAAGAACAGTGCCCTCTCACAACCCTTGCCTAGTGCACCACTATCTTTGAAAGCTTTCAAGATGATAGGGAGCTATATAAATGCCAAGTACTCTTACATGTAAAAAATCAAAGGTCATCTAAAGAAATATATTCTGCTGCTGAGGGATGAATAATCCTGAGACTGGAATATCCTTTCTAATTTTTCAGTAAGACATGAAAGTGCTACTACTTGATGAAAGCACAGGGGCCATGTACCCACCTATGATTAGCATCAGGCACACGTCTCATCAAAATCTGTGTCAGTTTGTGGCAAACTTATCGTGGTCAATGTCAACACACCCTTGTTTTACTATCAACAGACCTGCAAACTTCCCTGTTAAGGTGGAGAGCAGGTATTTTACACTTGCACTTGCCTGACTGAGCAAAACTGTTAGGTATGTATACACGAGGTACAGATTCTCTTCCTTTTTATAGTCCAATTACACATTTTAATATTGAGGAGATTAAACACCTTTGATATCAACAGCCATTGTTCTGTTGTACACGCCTCCTTTATAACTCAATATCCTGCTCCGTATTTATCTGTATTCCCCCTACTGAATGGGAATATGAGAAGATGGCTGCTATAACAAGTTGCATAAAGGTTCTTTTCAGTCTTCTGTTTATCAATTATCTCTCTGCCTCCATGCTGTGGCCTTTTCCTTATAGCTCTGCATTCATATTTATGTCTCTCAGCGTTTATTGCCCTCTCAAAATCATTAAGAAGTGACACCAGTGAAGATAAACTAAAATAACCTACATTAATTTAAAATAATATCTGCCAGTTCTACACTGTTGCACATTGTGCTTCTTCCAAAGGCAGCTATGCAATTATAGGTACTTGGGTGCATAAAGTGATACAGAGGTTTCTATGGCAATTATTCATTTTAATTGAAAACTGTGTAGGGAAAGACTCATTTCAAGTGCAGCATGCAATTTGCATTTGTTTCCAGAGAATCTGAACTTGCTTAGGGTGAGTTGTGAATTCCTATTTTTAAGGAAGACACAATCTTTAAAATTCTCTTGGTGGAGCACAGGGGGCTGGAGACCAAGGTAAGGTTGTTAAGCTTATTAACATTTAAGAACATGTATCCACTTATTCAATACAGTATTTTTTACTTTCAGGTAAAAGCTTGATGTTTCAAATGAAAGAGAAAGAATTAAAAATCAAATTGATACAAAGTGCCCTTGAATTTCTGAGGTAGAGGAACCAGAAAAAGATAGAAGTACCAAAAAGGACCGCAAGGAGATAGGTCATCAATGAGACCAAGTTCACCAGATCAAACATTTCTTTTTCATATATTTTAGCTACTCTGCATTAGAATAATAAAAAAGACAAAGTTATTTCAAATCTTAATATATTTTAGAGTATCAAAGAAAGAGTTGGAGGGAAGCAACAGTTTCACCTTGGTTAGATACTAAAATAAAGCTATAACTTAATTTCCTGTAAGAAAATAGGATTTATTTCCTCTCCCTATTCCCATCACCTCAAAGAGTCAAACACATTTTAGGCCTAAATTTACAACAAAACCAAACCACCTACTGCAAGTGATGAAGACCTGGAAACAACCTCTGAACTGTGATTTCACATTCACTAAATCCACAGCGTTGCCTTTTCTGAAACAAGGCACTCCTAATTTTCTGTCTATATCACTTTAAGGCTGTAAAGGCCAAGTGCCAGAAATGTCCCAAGTTAAAAATAGTCCTTGTCTCCTTTATTAATATTAAATAAATATTAAATTGGTGTGAAGGTTGGGATGAAAGTGTTCTTTACTAGCCACAAAATCCTCTTAACTGAGAAAAAAATCTGTACTTAGAAAGAGGTGGCCACGACAGTATGTGAGGGGAAGAGAAGAGTAATTTTAGTAATGTGGTTTTGGTATTAGTGTGTTTGGCTCATTGCATTTCTGTACGTTAAAATACCTAAAACAGAAAAAGGAAGGATGACTCCTAACTTCAATGTCAATGACTGCACCACAGCTCAGAAGAGTGCAAAATTACATGAATGTGCTCTTCATAATACATACGTCATCCATTTTTAATAAACTGGAGACTAATAATTAACCCCTCGAGGAAAGGCACAGAAATATGAAAGGCATAGGTGACTGAGTCTTTCTCCCTTTTTTGCAAGAAGTTCTATTTTGGTCAAAAAATGGCTTTGCAAGACAGAGGAACCAACTTGTTTGAGAAAGAAGCATGAACACAGAATGGGTCTTGCCAAGGACAATCCAGCGGGGAGGGCTTTTCACTGCATGGACAATTTGCTCTATTTTTGGCACCTCTTGCACCATATGGTGGTGGTCCTAAGGTCAATGGCTGGGCTTTATGACCTTAAAGGTCTTTTCTAACCTTAATTATTATATACAATGACAACTCTCATCTCCCTCATATTCTGCTGCACTCTCAACCCTCTTTTGATACTTACACACGTTCCTTCACTTTACTATTTGACTCTCTCATAATTATTAAAATATACAGCTATCAACAAAAAGATTTCTTGAATTTGTGTTATGCTTCCAGACATGAAAGAAATATGCTCCCATTCCTACATGTGTCATTCGTATAAGTAGAAAATAACCTATTGAAGGGAAGTAAAGTTCAAAGTAAGCAAATGTGACTTCTTTCCTAACATGGCAACACCCAGAGTTACTCAGCTCTGACGGATATAAAGGCTGCTGGTGACGCACCTTGTCTGAGCTTCTGTTTTTTACACAGAACATAACTCTATGGCTGTTCAAGTTTCCATTAATTTTCAGAGTTTGCAAAGCACAGCTATTAAAAAGCAATGCTCATGGTGTTGAAAGGATAAATAAGACCTGGAGGTTGGTTTTGGCTAACAATAAGAGACAGGTTTGAATAGACTCTGGCAGAGGCACGGCTCTCAATAAATTAAATGCAATGACTGGTTCTAGTAGAAAGCTGCTTTTTTTATAGCCAAATTGTATGCCTAGCTGGGAGAAGTGGGAAACAAGGAGAGAAAAAAAGGGGAAGCCTTTACAGTTTCACTTGTCATCATTTCCTGACAAAATCACTAATAAATACTTCTCTCCAGTTTGGCTCAATAATGCAAGCATCAAAGGCATGTGAAAGGAATGTCTTTCTTACTTATATGAACCCATACACATACAAACAGGAAAAATTGCCAGTGAAAGCTGTAACTTCAGTTTCAGAAGTGGCAGAATGTTTTCCATGCAGGAATTGGATGTACTGCTCACTCCTCTCAGTATACTTGAGACTGGAAATATCACACAGAGCGCAAACCACTGCCAACATAAGACTTAATATCTCCAGCTAAAGGACCTGAAGATGTTTTCATGTGCAATAGATGCAGAGTAATTCCTCCATAAAATTAATCATCAAATATTCCTTCAAGTCTTGGGACAAGCTAAAAGTTCAATAAAGACTGCGGTCCCTTAAATTTACACACTTCAGCTCTGCACATTTCCTGTGGGGAATATAAATTGCTTCTAGTACTTACTACTCTGTATGCCATTCAAATTCTGTTGCTTTAATTCATTATATTAAAAAGTAATACAGACTTCAATTATTTGTTGTAAAAGTAAAGATTTAGCTAAACCACACAGAATTCAATTCACACCAAAATGGCTACAATGCTCAAATTAATGTATTTTCAGTCCTCACACGTCCTTCTCAGCATCCTTTAAAATGTCACTTATTTTATAAAAGATATAGATTTTCTGAGTATTGATGTGCTCTATCAGTAGACAATGTCTCTCTGCTTTTAGTTTTGCAGGCATTACTTACCCACCCCAGATCACCAATGACTACAGCTAAAATAAAGGGGTGCATGTGGACAAAGGTTACAGCACAGGACTTAACAGCTGCAAAGTTTGCACCTTATAAACCTCTCATCTTCAATCCTACATTCAAAAGGTACTTATGATTTCAAAGAAATTGCAAATCAAATGATTACACGCTACAGGAAATTAGATAAAAGAGAAAGGAACCACTTCAACACCATCAAGAGATTCTATTCAGCTATTATATTAATAGTAAAAAAACATATTTTGATTGCAGCTTCTGCAGGTATAAAATGACAGGTTTTAGATTCTCCTCTATTGAAGTGCACGGATCCACAAAGCGCTTTCAGTCCTACAAGGTGTTTTAAAGTCTTGTAATCATTCAGCAGAGCATTTGGACAGCAGTTCTTTTATTTTAAGCGGAGTAATGACTGCACTTGTTGAAATATGTTCTAGAGCATGGAGCACCTTTCAAAATAAATTCAAGCACCAGAATTAAGTATAACTGTTGAACTTCTGTAGCACTGAAATCAACACCGAAGCTTTCACATTTTTTAAAGGCAAGTGATGAATTTATTACTCCTAACTTAAATTTCTTTACAGAATCTAGTGTAATCTTTACATTAGCATTCTATTATGTAAAACTCAATGATTTTTCAGTTCAAATCAATGTCTAGAAATATATACCACTGCAAAATAATGTCCTTCTTTTTGTAAGGAATGGATGTTTTCCTGTCTTTTTCTCTTCCCCCATTTAAGTAAAATTTTAAAAAATCTGTGCATGGAAACATTGGAAACATCAGGACACAAAATACAAGTATTTCTATTAGCTGTTAAGAACACCTACCACAGCAACTGTGCATTTCACTAACAACCAGACTGCTGTACACCAGAAACAAACTATGGGATTATATACGCAAATGTAAAAATATATAGAATACATATTTATGCATAACACCAATAAAAACAAGTCACAAGTTTTATGGGATACTACTTCTCTTGCCACCTCTTGCCACCCATAAATTCTCTACCAAGATATTTTGCAGCATTTTCCAAATTATCTTACAATAAGAATTTCTAATCCTATTATTTTCCTTTTAATAATTTAAATATACTGTAATGTGCAAGATAGTATTTCAGTGAACCCCAGTCAAAAAAAAAACCACAACAAACAATCATATAATAATTGTAACAGAAAACATCTAGTCCTAGGATATATAGGAAATACATTCACATTAGAGTAGCAAAGAGAAATGGTTTTAAACATTTCTTTCTTATTAAAAAAACGGTGCAGAAGCATGAGTTCAGGAAATAATTTACCTTTCTTGTCATCGAAGTACAGTGTCTGTTGAGCTGGATTTGACCACTGGAGGGAGGTGTTATCATTTTGATCGACCCTGCAGGTCAAATTTGCTGTTCCCCCTTCAACAACTGTGACGTTCTGTGTGAGTGGGAACTGCCCTTGGCTGCCTGAGGAGGGAGGGATGGGATGCAGAAAGGAAGAGAATAAGAGAAAAAAAAGAAAATATTTAAGTTATAGGATTGAATTTATTGCAGCAGTTTCCCACAGATGACAGACCTGGAATTCAGTGTGATCTAGTCTGACCAAAGAAAGGTAGTATAATTTTTTTTTTTTTTTAAATTACATTTACAATATATTCTCTGTACCTGAGAAACAGAGAGATGAATTAAGAAAAAAGGATTCCCCCCCACCCCCCAAGTCGTAACTATTTAGTTCCAAAGAAATACTCTGCAATTTTATCTCCTCAGACATACCCAAAGATATCTCAGTGCAAGCAATATAGTTAAATCATTGTTGAAAACATCACTGAAAGCATAACATAAAAATCCACAGAGTTTTTAAAACAGAGGGACGGGGCAACCTTGACTCTCTGTTTCTTTTTGTACATTTTAAAGGCCTCTCAGGATGATGTTTTCTGTGTCAGGTTTGGAAAGTTGTTGGAGAGCAAATGTAGTGTGAATCTAATACTTGATGCATATGCTGTTGGGGGAATATAACCTGATCTCATATGAAAACAGAAGAGATGATGTAGTAGGTCTCTTTCACATCTGTGATTCTATCCCAGAGCATTATGAATCACATTAAGTGCTTGCTGAAAAGTCACTGGGAAGATTTCCAAATGCCTCTACACAATGCAGGAGCAGTATCAGTCAGGTTCTTGAATCACAAGCATTTTCAATGGCACAGTTAGGCTAAAGTGTTTATGTAGTGTGAGAATAGCACACCTCTTGTCAAACAGCACAACACGTTCTGACAAACAGGACTGCAAGAAGGGAGCACAAAACCATGGAAGTGATTTTTAACATGGGTGGGGAAAGAAAAAACCTTCAATAATAAACAAGACACATCACTGAATATATGATTGTTATCTAGGAGATACATTATTTATTTAAGGGTACAATGCAAAAGAAAGGCAACCCAATACTCTAAATGAAACGTATGCTTCTTTCTTCTCCTTCTTTTACACAGGTTCTATTAAAAGAAGCACTGAAGAGTAGGTAGAGATGTTTGCATAAGAAGTATAATGCCAAGACTGACGCTTAAGTGGGATGTGTCAGGAATTAAAAATCTCTCTACAGTCCTACAGGAGAGAACAAGCTCATAGATGTGTCATAAGTGCATCAAGGATATAATAAATACAATACCCATTAATGATACAATACAGAATCATAAATCCAGCATAAAACCCTCAGAGAAACATCCTATTTTAGTGCCTCTCATCAGAGTTGTTCCCAAACAAGTTAAAGTGAGGCATGTCTTCAATATAAAAGCATGGCAAATGGAAATCTATTGTCTAGGATACAGGTTTGCAGAGGAGCAGAGTAAGGAAGTACTAAATAAAAGATTAACAACTGAACTTCTATTTGACCTACTGATATTGCCAAAAACATAATTCTAGCCAGATTTTGATTTCCCTATGTGAAATAATCCCGATGGCCTTAGACATGGAACATAAGCACCCCCATCAGTGAAATAAATAAAATATTTCCACCAAAATGCAAATCTGAATAACTATTATAATTTTTGTATAAATATCAACTACAGTTGTCTAAAGATCAAGATTTACTGTGTACTGATATTTACTGTAAGAGGGTATTTACTATCAACAGGATAACAGACATAGTAAATTAAAAATAAGGAATACTAAAAATACCATGGCTAATTTAAATGCTGCAAATAATAAATGCCAAAATTCTCATGACATCCTCTGTATCTGACACTTCATTAATCAAACCCTGCTTCTTGAAAACCACACATTGAGAAATACAACGATGAGAGAAAAATAATAAACAAGGATGGAAAAAAAGAAAAAAGAAAACAGAAAAGATTTGTCATTTCCTTCCATTTCTCCTCTTTCAATTCCAGTGTGTCAAGGAACCTCAAGATATTGCATAAATTGCTTATCATTTAAATTAGAATTTTTAAAATCCAGAAAAATGCACACAGCCTGTTGTTACTTCCACTAAATTACAGGCAACTCACCAAAGAAATAACCTTCTAAAGTATGAGCTGTGAATAGGAGACTATGTGGGCTAAAATACTTTTTGCCTACAAGAAGCATTAAACAGAACCTAGTGCCAGAGATTAGCACAGTGAAATCTGTCGTTTACATTAAAGAACTGGAATGGGAGGTAGTTTAATAAAAAACCTGCTGTAATGATTTAGGACCTTATTAACACAGTTTAGGAGATCTCCCCATAATTACCCTGTATTCTCTGTCTGGTATTACAGCTCTTATCATGAGGTGTCAGTGTACATGCACTCTATCATTTGTTACTGACTGCCAAGTCACAGACTCATCTCTGGTCAGTACATAAACTATTCTGATCAACCATATAAATAGAAACTGCAGATGCCATAACCTGAAGAAGTCGGAACTTTCTTTTCTCTGGCCACCCCAGTGACTGCTAATTATTTGGAAACAAGAATTAATCTAGCATATAAAAAGAAGACCAAAATGTTCATCTTATCCCTTGCCAACAGAGAATCTGTGTGGTTCTGCAGAAGATGCACAGAGCTTCACGGGAAGCTTGGAGTGGAGAAGAGGTTCAGAGAAAAGGAGACATTTAACATGGAAAGTAGCCCAAGTATAAAGAAGGGAGCCTGTACAGGACAGAGATAACTAGATAAAGCAAGTCCGAATGAAAGGGTACTGCACATCTCTTAATGAAGACAAAAAATACTAGTAAGTGATGGGAAAACTAAGACAAAGAAAAACTCATGAGATTCACTTTAGTGTTTGTATCTGCAGCTAACTTGGGATACTAAAGAAGGCACTTTGGGTCCAGAAGGACTGGAGGAGGTGGTAAAACCCTATATGAAACAGGTGAACACTAAAGAAAACATTAGCATCATGCCTTTTAACACAGCTGTTAAAATGTCAAAGAAGAGGTTTATGCCACTGAAGATTGCCTCTGGTTCCTGAGGATCTCACAGTATTTTGTGGGAGAGGCCTTGTTTCTGTTAATGTCCTCTAACAAAAGCATTCATTCCACCTTGGCTTAAGAAGCCCAGTAATGGAAAATTTATGGCCCTTCAGTAACTTATTTCAGAGAGAAACAGTCCTCATTGCTCAAACAAAACCACAGAATTCACCCCTGCTCTAAATTTGTCTCACTGTAGCATCCAGCTTCCACTGGCTCTTAAATCTTTTCCCCTGCTCAGAAGAGCCCTCTTTTATCAAATTTCTCCTGTAGGCACTTAGAGACTGTGATCAAATCATCCATTAACCTTCTTTTTGATAATCTAAACAAATTGAGCTCCCAAGTCTTTCTGCAGAGATGACATTTTTCCAATCCTTTAATTAGCCTGTGGCTCTTCTCTGTGCCCTCTTCCATGTGTCCTCTTCTTTCTGAAGTGTGCAGCCCAGGCCTGGAAGTCCCACTGCTGCAGTCACAGAAGGCAAAAATACAAAGGTGATGCCACTTCTCTACCAGTTTTTTGTATTCCTGTTTGCACACCTAAATTAATCCTCTTGACCTGAGGGTCAGACCCAGGTATGACTAAAGGTTTACCACGGGGCTGGGATTTTTCCCTTTTTTCTTCCAGTTCTCCTGTAGCTCTTACTTACACATCCCTATATTTCACTGCACTGGACACAGCTCTTTAGGTAAGTTCAGTACAATTTATTTCCTACTTTACTATTAACTGAGGTGATTGACAAGTATAATTGAGATAAAGACTACAACTCAGATGCTAAAGACAGGGCTACCCATCCAGATTACTTGCTTTCCTCCCTACAAATGGCTGGGAATGACATTTCTAACTTCCACCAGCAGGTCAAGTCAATCAAACACACATATATATATATTTATATCTATATCTATCTATATATATCCATATATATGTATATCCACTACAGTATATCAAATTACATTCTGCTCCTCAATCAAATCTAGAGCAAGGACAAACAATTTTACTGCCTGTATGGAGTACACTAATAAAGAGATGAAAAAAAAAAATTACTGATGGTCCACATTATTAATTCCTTTGCATCTGAAAAGGAAAACACTACAAGGTTTTGCAAAGGTAAATTACAACAAGCAATGAAATTACTGAAAAAAGGCGGCTGCATCGAGACACTGTTATCATCATGTTGTATTCCAGCCCCTCTGCTCATTTTAGCTTTGTTAGCAAAAGTATTTCAGCTATTTGGACTAGATGGAGCTATAGTTAAGTATATTCTATCACAGGTTGTTCCTGCAATGCTTTGTGAAGGACCAACACTCATATCTCATTAGCCACAAGCTGGTTCTTGCCAAGAAAGGCTTTTCTTTTTTGTTTTCCCACCCAAAAATCATGGCTAAACTGCTTTTACATTTAACACTGATTTTTATCTCAGTGTGTGACAAGTCTACGTAGAATAATTATCATTATTTGGTCCAGTTTGTAAACATTCATCATGTGAGTTCATTTCAGGTTTTTTGTTTATGTTTGGGTTAGGTTTTTTGCTTGGTTTTGTGGCTTTGTATTTTTTTGTTTTTTTACTTTTAGCAATTACAATGAAAGCTCTTTAATGAGTTCAACACTTCCACTTGACGCTTAGGTGATACATTCTAATCAATTTACCAGGCTAATTATAAATGTGACTAGGTGGCTGTGAGCACTGAGAAAACATAATCCTCTCTTTACTTTTGTTTCTACAAAGGTCTCTTTTTGGAAAGTAAACAGTTATGTCACAAATTAAGAGTGTATCAGTATCAATTAAGAGCACAGCATCAGTGCAGCAAGCTTTGCCTACTCATACCACTGTGCATCAGAGAGCCACAAAAAAAAAAAAGTTGTGGATAGAGAGGATGGCCTAGAAAAGAGGTGACAGAGATGCAGAGAATTATCAGTGTTTTGGCACATTGGCTCTACACAGGGCCTGGCTACCCAGAGTCCCTGTGAGGTAAATAGAGTTTATCAGCATGAAAGAGGGAAAAAGTAGAGCCTACAGTTCTATAGCAGAGATTTATCCTTTTCAGTCTTGCACAGAACCACAAAGCCATGGGCTTTTTATTTGATACCTCCACAGCATGGTCTCAGACAAAACCAGAGGCCATAAAAATGCAGAGCTGTATCAGAGGAAATAAAAAAAAAAAAAAAAAAAAACAAAAAAAACCCCCAAACTTGAGCAAATTATTTTTTCAAAACAGTCTGATTTTTAATATTGATTTTAATAGGACCAGGCCCTAAAAACAAAAACAGAGTAAATATTTGGGTGAAAGAGCAAGAAACTTACTACTTCAAATATCAGCTTGCATCTGTAGGGAGAATATAATTTTGGCCTTCTTTCTTAGTAATAATAATTTTGGCCTTCTTTCTTAGTAAAGAAACTAAAACATTAGGAAAAAAAAGCCATTATGATGAAACATCTAATATACTGAATCACTTTCCTGGATTTCTCACTTAATTTATATATGAAATAATGCAAACATCTCTCCAAGGAGACAAAGTATTATTAGCTTGTCTTTATCTAATTTAAAGAACAATGATACTGTGAACTGCATTTCAGCAGGCATAAACTGAGATCTGCACTACTGCGCAACTGTGTGCTTCTTCTAACTTTGCAATGGGAATGAATCTGCTTCTCTAGGCTGCCAGCATGGATACCAAATTGAAGGTTAGTGTCCTGGAAAATCTGAAGGAAGAAACTACATGATTTGTTGCCTCTAATTTTTTTTTAATTTCTTAGAACAGTCTTAAGAGAGCAGTAAAAATATTGATGACAGATTAAAAAAGACAGTTTAACTCCTGATGCATAACTACCTGCTTTGCTTTATTTCAAGAGGCAATAGAGCAAGTGCCTGCATGCTAAACTGCATTCACACTGCATTTTTAAAGAACAAAAGAATTTCCTGAGCATTATTTGGTACAGAGAGTCCTTAACTGGATGGATCCACCTTTCTGAACTTGCTATCTTAAACAGCAATAATTTAGTCCCATATCTAGATTGTAAATACTTTTTGATTTGATGCCCAGAGAAAATATCCCTTAAATTGTTTGCTCACTGAAGAAACATCGTTTAAAAAAAGAAACAAACCAAACAAAATTGTGTTCTCTAATAACTGCTACATACTCCAGTAACAAAACCTCTTGCAAAGAACATTGGAATTAATGAGAACACTGCAGAAACTTACTGCAGAATGACAGGTTTAGGAGAGAGAGAAGAAATGATGCAGAGAATAACTGTTACCCCCAGACTGTGCATTCAAGCTCACTGAGCCTTTTTAAATGTTTCAGCAATACTAAAATAATGCAAAGGCAAAGGACAAGACTGAACCAATACAGCCTCTGATTTCAGACTATAGAATTTATGTCTGACAGCAAAAAAAGAAAAGGAAGAAGCCTCTTCTTCCTTCCTTCCTTCCTTCACTCCCTGTGTTTCAGCTGTATGTTTCCAAACCAACAGCTAACTCAAAATATGATTAACTTGGACTATATTACAGTGAAAAAGATTGCAGATATAAATTTGGAAAAAAACCCAAAAAACATATTGAAGTAGAATTATTCCACAATGACAAACAGGAAAAAGCATGAGAGAGACAATAGGGGGAAAAAAATAAAAAAGAGTATGTTGGGGTCTCCCCCCATCCCCGCTGTAACAAGAGTAGGCACAAACAGTGCTGTTTCCTAGGAACCTTGGATAAGTGACTGTTTTTTACTCTTTTCAGGCTATCACCATGGTATTATTTGCTTGTGAATGGAGAAGAGTATCCAGTGACATTATTCAGTTATTACTTATTAAAAGGCATTCTCCTCCACCACTCTACATTCCTGAGAAAGTTACAAATCCAAACACAATTGAAGTGAGCCTCATCTTCCCACAAATGTGACAACAAACTGATGAATTTTCTGGTTCTCATAATTGTAAATACGGCTCAGACTTTGTGTCACTTTTCACTCTATAGCATTATGCTCAATTCTTTGTGCCTTAATGAATTGAAAAGTCCTTTTTCTCTAAAAGCAGGACAGCATCCAATCCTAACATGAAGAGTAAGGAATTGGACACTTTAACTTCTTTGAGGATCTGGGCCTCATTGTCACCACATTTTTATTCCTAATCTACAAAATGAGAATAGTTGCGCTTTCTTACTTCACACATCAATGCTCCAAGGAGATACCTGTGCTAATCTCTCAGATACTTCAGTAGCCCAATCACAGCCTTTCCCACAATTCTCCTCTGTTTTAATCCTGGTTTGAAATACTCTGGGCATATATAAAAGCGTTTAGCGTTAATACCGGGAGAAAATACTTTGGAAAATAATACTATTATTGAAAATAAGTAATGTGTAAAGAAGAGGGAAATTACTAGAAATTCCAAAATAATTGAATAAATTTTGGTTAGAGGAAAAGATGGACTGGTATTATTAGAAATATTAACTTTTCACCCAGTATTAAAAGAAAACAGTTTTTCTTCAGAAAAATCAAAATACTTTGGTTTTCATTTTTCCAAATCAAACATTCTACAGAAAGGTAATTACACAAAGAAGAAAAAATGTATCAGTAGATTCATTTTTTTCCTGCTCATTTTACTACAACCCCTTTCATGACTTCCTTTCCCCCATTTGTGAAAAATTTCAGATCTATTGGAAAAAATGCTCTCTCAGGCTTTCCAGCTATTGATTTCTATAAAAGAAAATATACTTGCATCTCTTCAGGAATACACTTTTTCTCCTTCCTTCATCCTTAAAGACAAATTATGGTATTTGAAGTCCAACATGCAGGTAACCCACCTGGCAAGAACTTTTTTATTGTGTACCTATTCGTCTTTGTTCTCTGTTTGACCACTTTTTCTATCTGAGCAGAACACAACCAAGATTTAAAATCCTTCCACTTTTAACTTTGTCTCACCAACTTCTGAAATGTCATTCAAAGAGAAGTTAAAAGACAGAGGAGGAGGCAACTATACAAATCAGCTCCAAGAAGTGCTGTTGTCTGAATGTTTGTAACCTCAAAAAGCATTCAGAGATCCTCAAAAATGCACCATAACTGAACTGCCTATTGTTAGTTACAAACACCCATGGCAAAAGCTCACTCACCAAATGGAACCTCCTGTGCTTAAATGGAAGCTTAAACTTTTCACTGTACTGAACAGCTGAGCAAAAGTGAAAATTAAAACTGTTCTAGGTTTGCCTTAGTATTTGCCCACACAGTAGCTTTAATTCTTGTTAAAATATAAGTAAACACATATTGTGTATATTTTTACACATGTATGCCCAGAAAGAACAGTGATAAATTTGCTACTAAACCACAGCTTGTTTCTGCGAATTTAAATTCTTTTTACTTCAGTGTATTTTAATTAGACTAGAACATTTAAACACTGATCTTACCACCTGCCTCTGTTTTGGAAACACGTTTGAATAAGAATCACCTGTCATTGCACTAGTACACTAAATAAATCCTTGCTACCTGGACTTGCAACACTTTCACTGCTCAGTTTGCTTCAGGTGACATGTCATCCTCAAAGGTAAATGAAGAAAAAAGCAAAGGTGGAAAAAACAGATTTTGGCCAGAGACTTATCTGTTCTGACTACCAAATCAGTGCTGTTTTTCAGTGAAATACTCTGTAGTTGTAAACATTCCTGATAAAACCATCCTAGCAGTAAATGAGGATCAATATATGGAAGTCAGATCTTTGAGTTCTGTCATTGGAACAAAGTATGGACAAATCAAACATACTTTCCAAAAAAATCCCCTTCATAAATATAAAGACTATTTTGAAGAGTTGTGTTGTTACACACAAAAGGCAACGCTGTCTTAAAGGTGGGAATATGGTGCCTGCAGATGGTGTGATCTGAACTCCCTTAATGACCTTGTGTTGATCAATACCTAAACACATCCTGGCCAACTGGGAACGGTCCCTGAAGAAAGCAGTTCTGATTCTCACCGAGCAGAAGTCAGAACGATTAATAAAGTGTTTTCCACTTGTGACCATTTGTATATTCACAAAGTTTTCACTACTGACGATTTCACCCACCCTGTCGATATCTACCTTCTTTGATGTTTGACTCTTTTTCTTGTGCAGAGAAGATCACAGCTCTGTTTAAGCTCATGAAAGTTCAAGTACAAAACAACAGTTTTAAAGCTGACTTTGTACTTGATGGGCTATTTTCCTTCTTTTGGTTTACACAATAAAATAAAGGACAGGAATTTGGTCTGGAGAATGACTGCTTTATACAACTCTAGTAGCCCTTTCGAGCCTAAGTGGCGCCAAACTATAAACAACAAAATTACTTAGGCCAGACTGCACTTTCAGGCATCAGAAGCCAGGCTTGGCCTACAAAAATGAAAGGCAGCTTACACCAAACAAGGACGTGTATTCCACTCTGTCCTCTCCCATTGTTGCTTCAACACTTGCTCTGTGTCCTGACACAGAATGGCCCTTTCCCTTCCAACAACACTATCTATATTTCAGAAAGACAGCTGCTTCTTCCAGTGGAACCTTCTCAGTGAAGAGAATATTTTCTCAGGTGACTGCTTTTTGCCAAATTTCATCTGGGAACCAGGTGAATTGCTCCTGTTAGCAGATATTAGAAGATGAGGATTGGATCCCGCTATTCTACCATGTACCTATTTCCCTAATGAGTCTTGCATGCAGATCAGTGGTAGATGTGGCTCTAATTTTGCGCAATTTAGATATCACTCTATGCAAAACTGCATTAGACTTCGGTGTACTTTGAAATAAAATCACATACTCTCCTGACTTTCTCTTTACCTCCCTGTGGTCTATGAAATATCCATTGATATGGCAGTGCTGATCTGCAGCAGTTCTCCCTGCTGACTTAGGCCAGCAAGCTGCTCGTGAATCTAGCAGATGTTTCAGTTGTCTAGGCCAATGGAAACCTTATGGACCCTTTTTTCTTCATCTCCTCCCAGGAGCAAATGTTAGTACAGCAGATATCTGGATGTGTGCCATGTAGCAGCAGAGACAGGAAAAAGCTGCTGTGGCTTTGCTGAACGTGGTGCTGTATAATGATTGTATTTTTTTCCAGTGCTCTCTAAGAGGGTTATTTACAAATGCCATGCTCCTCACACATAGCTGAACATAAGCCTGGGTTCTTTAAAACAGATCCCTAAACTTCCCCTGCTGTGCTATTGAACCTTAGGTTAATACACAGATATTAATTAGAAAGATCCATTCATACGATGGACTTTTATTTCCCTGCCAGTACAAATTTAGAAATGCTTAAACGCAAGTTGCATTCAGCACCGTGCCCCTAACAGATTGTAGAGGCTGTGACAAGGGAAACTGTTAAGGGAATTTAGGACGAGAACAATTTAATTTTTTTAAAATTTAATTTAAAATATGGAACAGGTCGCCCAGAGAAGCTGTGGATGCCCCATCCCTGGAAGTGTTCAAGGCCAGGTTGGATGGGGCTCTGAGCATCCTGGTCTAGTGAAAAGTGCCCCTGCCCATGGCAGGGCGTTGGATCTGGATGAACTTTAAGGTCCTTTCGAACTGAAACCATTCTGTGTTCCTATGATTTCATGGTAATTTAAAGGAAATTATATTCTTGAATTCTCTAGCTGTCCTCAAAAAATGCTTTTTGAAAAATTATTTTTTCATCACTTGACCTCACTTTCACAGTGGGTGGTAGGAACAGTCTCTTATTCAAAATCTCTAAGTTCTTATTCTAGAACTTGTTTCTTTTTTTATTGTGACCTTTGGATCCCTTTTATTTGTGAGAATTCAACATGGACGCTGTCATTTCAAGTTGTCTGGGAATAAAAAGTTTCAACCCAAATATCATATTTGTCTGAAATTCTTGCCCTTACTGCTCTTAAAGGTAATAATTTGGTTTAACAAAAGAGATCAGCCAAAAAAAAGTTTTCCAGATTTCTTTACTTTATGCATTTATGAAGCATATTTTTAGATATAGGCATTCATTATTCCTCTCTCACGACCCAATTAAATTCTGACTCCTCAGGAAGCACAGAAAGGGACAGGACAGGGGCACCTGTGTGAAGCCAATGGCAGAACCAGGAACTCAGAAGTGACTTCTGAATTTCCACAAGAAGTACTAGCATTAGCTTCAGTGTCTTCTGGGCTGAAATAGTCATCTTTTTTTAACAAAAAAGCTTAATTTCTGTCCAACAGGCTGACATATAACTTTATTCATCAATTACTTTCATAGAAAACTGCATCTTTCTTGGGAAATTTTTTTGTCTTCCTTAAAATCATATTTGTTGGGACCCTCCCCCCCTGCCATGTGGTCCTGGGAGAAGGGCCCTGGGCGGGGGAAGCACGGGGTTTCCCTGCCCCTGGTCAGCCTCATTCCCCATTGGTTGTTTTGTGTTCCCCTGCGCGGGCAAGGACCCTCGGGTCCCGTGATTGCAGCAGTTCCTCAGCAGAGCCCCGGCCATGCGGCTGAAGAAATAACCATCTCTGAAACATCTACCAAGAATCAGTCCATATATATTTCTTTTCCACGGGCCTCATTGTCTGTTACATGTGTTGCAGTATCCCTGCTGTAACAAATGGTTGATAATGTGAGCAGAACAATCCCCAATCGCTAAGGACAGCGACTGATTTGTGAGTAAACTCTGGATTTCTCTTCTTGTTTTTGTTTTGCTGTTCCATCTCTAAGTTACGGAGGAACTGTGGAAAGACTTGGCTCTCCAAGCTGCATATGGACATTTATCTTAAATTTAAAAAGATTCTTGAACAATGATTTGTAAATTTTAGCTTAATTCAAGATCAAAAGAAACTGAGACATTTCCTGGCATGGTTGTTTAAGAACTTTTTCTGTGTTTCTTGGGATTTGATTCTTACCAAAGACTTTTGGAAGACCGTTTGGACACAGTTAATTTCTGAATCAAAATATATGCCGATGGAAGAATATTTTCGTGAATATTATTTAATTACTGAGACTGTTGAGCAATGTCAGCTGTGTCTTGGTGAAGGGAAGCCTAGCTCAGGGACCGTGTGGCCTCGCCCACATGGACCAAGTGCTCTCTGAACAGCAGCGAGGCAGTTCCCACGGGTGGAGCGGCGTGATCTGCAGTGTCGGCAGCAGAGCGAGGCGCGGCGGTGCCCACCCAGCCCCATGCAGCGCGTGGTGGAGCGACCCACGTGAGAGGAGCGGTGCGTGGGCGGTGGCTGGCAGCAGTGGCGGTGGAGTGGAGCCGTGCCCAGCTGAAACGCGCACTGGAGCAGGGGTGTTGTCGCTCGGAGGGCCCGGCCGAGACGTGGGCACGGCCCCAGGCAGCAGCAGCGCAACTGAGAGCAGAGGCGGCGGCACGCGGGGAGCTGAGCGGCGCGGCCCGTGCGGCCCCGAATGTGACCCCGGGAAAAGCACGCAGGCACGAGCAGCCCTGAAGGCCCCAGCAGCCCTGGCAATTCCAACACGGGAGAGAGCAAAAGCGAAAGCAAAAATGCAGCGAGACAGAAAACAGCAGCCACTCGGAGAAAGGAAGAAATCATCGTAGCTAAGGGTTTAGGAATAGTAAAATGGTATCATGTTAAACAAAATTATGGTTTTATAACAAGATGTGACAACCAGCAAGACATATTCGTTCACAGAACTGCTATTAAAAAGAATAACCCTGGAAAATGCATCCCAAGCTTGCGAGATGGAGAGGTGGTGGAGTTCAAAATTGTGCAAGGTAGAAAAGGGTTACAAGCAGCAGAGGTCACTGTGCCTGATGGTGTTTCTGTAAAAGGCAGTATTATGCTAAAAATCGTAGTCATGTTAGACAATATCTCCATTATAAGCCCCTTTCCTAATCCCACCTTTCCCTTTTACCCTATATCCTATTACCCCCAGTGTATTCCCAATCCATTTTTTCACCCATGGTTTCCCTCACAAAAGCCTGCCTTTGCCAATTGTTTCCCCAAAAATCCTTTTCCAATGCTGAGTGGGAGATGAAGAGGGGGAGGGAAGAAATTAACTATTGTTGTTTAGAGTTCCAACAGGTACAAATGGAAGAAACCCTCTCCTGCCTCAGTTTCCCCACAAAGCATGCCCAGAGAGTCCTGTCTCCCTTCTGTCAGCCTTAAGATGTTCCAGAGCATCTGTTTGGACATTTAAAGACTCAGGAGGGTGGCTTGTTTTGTTTTGAAACTGTCCTTGTTATGTTTATCCAGTTGTTTTCAATGCTAAGTTTTAAATCTCTTTTTGTTAAAAATAAACGGGTGAAATGTTGGGGTCCCTTCCCCCCTGCCATGTGGTCCTGGGACAGGAGCCCTGGGGGAAGACACGGGGTTTCCCTGGCCTCTGGTCAGTCTCATTCCCCACTGGTTGCTTTGTGTTTCCCTGCGCGGGCAAGGACCCTCAAGTCCCATGACTGTAAGAGTTCTTCAGGCAGATCCTCAGCCATGCAGCTGGGAAAATAAATATCTCTCTGAAACATCTATCAAGAATTGGTCCATATATATATTTCTTTTCCATGGGCCTCGTTTCTGATACACGTGTTGCAGTTTCCCTGCTGTAACACATATTTAGGTATGTCCTCTTGCACAAAGAATCCCTTACAGATCTGGAATGAGAATCACAGTTAAATTAACTGTATTCAAAAGGCAAAGAATCAAATTAACCAGCTCCATATAAATACCCTCATATCTGTACAGGTAAGTTCAACTTAAAAAAAAAAAAATATTAAAAAAGGTTAACCTAAGAGGCTAAAATAACTCTATAATTGATTTAGTATAGAAAAGTTTTAGTTAATTTTGTAACACGTGATCCACAAGGGCTCTCAGCAATAATAGTTTTGCAAATTATTTTTTTAAAATCCACTGAAATGCAAGAAATCAGCAAGTAAATTGATATGTGCCTTAAAGTCATTTTCTAGGTCAGTGAATTGATGTCAGAAATGGCTGACTAGATTCCTTGCTTGGCTGTAAGAATATTTTAGTTGAAGCCTTTTATTTTATAATTTACTGAATTATTATAAAGGTTACTTGGTACCTTAGAAAATGCTGTTTTCTAGAGAAGAGGAAACACCTCTTAATTCTGCACGTGGCTGAGAAAATGTCTGCTCGTATCAAATTTTCAGGATAGAGAAAAATTCTGTTCCTGGTCACACCGACATAACCTCACCTCTTGCATTTTACATAATAAATTGGTAGAGAAGTGCTATTTTCCAGGATTAAATCACACCATTATTTTGTAACGGGCAACAGGCAGGAGTGATAACCTGATATCTTTACAGCCCTGTAAGGCGACTCCCAGCTGTGGCGTGACCGTGTAGCAGATAAAAAAAAGGTGAAAAAGGTGCAGTACAGCGGAGGGCTTGGCAGCTGCATGACACAGATCTCTGGAACAGGCTTTAAACTCAGCTGACACATCCACACACGGTTATCACCACAATCACAGCCACACTCACATGCCCAGACTGAAATGAAACTGAGTTCACCAAGATCTGCTGCAATGGGATGGAGGGAGGAAAACAATTCACCCAGAGAGGGTGAGCAGCCCCCTCTTTGAGGAGCGTGGAGTTAGAACCAGCAACGCCCATGGAAGGAACATATGGAGCAGCCAGATGTCTGCCATTCCCTTTATCACCCCAAAGGATGAAATGTCCCAAAAACTCACAAAAACACTGCCATGCAACTAGGAAATGCAAAGAAAAGGATTTCTCAGCTCAGTCTCTTACTGGATAGCTGTCAGTTTAGCAGCTTTGCAGTTTGTGAGCTCCACAAATGCATGCAATGTTCACGGGCTCCTTGCAGGCTGTTCTAGACAGTGTTAATTGCATTAGTATTGAGTGGTGATGGGTTTGCTCATAAGAAGAAAAAGCAAACAAAGCAAGCAATTAAACAATTAAAATGCCTCAAAGTACACAACAAATTTATTTTTAAAATGTAGGGGCTTACAAAACATAAATTTTCCACTCAGTAAGGAATTAATTACATGGTAGAGGAGGATGTCTGATAAAATTTACGAAACTGATATACTAGCTTCGTTATAGAGATTTTAATATTTTTTTAAACAGTTACAACATATACCCTACACAGGGAAATATATTTCCCCATTAGGGAAATATAAACGTCAAAGACCATATTTGCATATCAGGGGAGGGCAGGAGAAGGGAGGAGACACAATGACTCACATCTGTTGCACAGATTGAGATAACAAGACTTTTTCAAGACAGCAGAGTGCATTTCTCAGGTGAAGAAATGGAAGAGCATTACAGTGAATTAATGTGTTTCAAAGTGGAGTGATGGAAGTTAAATGGGAGTTTCTGAACTTAGGAATTTTAAGATAAGTTTTAAAAGTAGATTGCATACAACAGCTCTTGAGTTTAGGTCTCCAGAATGAGCATAATAATTTTAGTGAAGTTCAATCACAGCCTGTCCTATATTTGAATAAAATAAGTATTTTTTAGGTTTTTTTCCCACTAGCTGGTCTTTGTTAGTTCTTTAAACCTACAGAGAAGAAAATGCAACATGAATATTTCTATGTCTTGCTGCCTGCTTAATTCAACTAATTTTTTTCTTTCTGTATGCACAAAGCCTCTCATTCTTGGCATTCTTCCACACAACTATCAGAATCCCTGCTTGAAACGCCATAGATGAGAGGAAGGCAAGAGAACTGATCCTGTTCACCAAGTGCCTTTGTTTTGAGTATCAAGATTTCTGTATTCTCAAGAACGTGGCACTTATTTATGAACACTGACAAAGCAAATGAGCAAGTGCTTAGAACACAACTTGTTTTATTAACACTGTTACTGCAAATTTTATACCCACACACGTCTACATGTTTGCTGCACAGACTCCTTGGACTGCAGCCATTATAGAGTAACTGGTTTTGTTGTGGAGTAGCTAGCTAAGAGCATAAAGACTTGAAAAATGTTTCATTTGGAAAGGGGAGCTGATGATGTAGTGGGGATTTTCTGTGATGAAGTCAGACAGTTTAAAAAGAGTGCACAAAGCTCTACATCTCTGAGCCCAGAGCACATGAAACAGCAGAAAAGGTGACTTTGCCCATGATTCAAATCTCTTCTCAGTCAATACTCAACCTTGAGGCATCTGTCACACTTGGACTCTCTTTTTCTTTTCAGTCTGTAGTTCAGTGCTTAGTGCTTTCTCTTCAGAACAGACAGTGGGAAGTAGCCACTCCTACAAGGGTTCATTTATACTGTTTCTCCATTTCTGACCTAAAGCAAGCACAGCTATCTCCACACTGTACCCCAATTTACAGTGTAACCATTAGTTTTACTGACCTTCCTGAGTTTCTTTCACAGAAGCACAAGCAAAAAATCTTATCAACTAAGTGACTGATGTGAGTTAAATTCTATCACCAGTATATATCTTCCATATCTCTCCTCTGGGCCAGGCAGTTGTGGAATAGAGAGCACTGTCCTCTGCAACATCATTATACTGCTTTTTTAATCTTAATTTCAATAGTTATGTAGCCCCACTTCGAGAAGGTACAGAAAATCCGTAACAAATTCTTTCCAAACCGTTAGTAGAAACCTAGCTTTCAAGTGCTGTTTTACTCACTTTTAGATGTTGCTCCTTCTGCTCGACTCTGAGAATCAAAGGAACAGAAAGAATGACAGCAGTGAAGACAACTTTTACCATCATGCACTGTATAAAAAGCCTGAGCGAGTTCTCCTGAGCACCATGGAGTTACAGGCTATTACATGCACTTACAAATCTTTCTTATAGCATTTGTTGGACTTTCCACTCTTCAGTTCTTGCAGACTAATATCCACTGATGAAAATGGATTTATCAACACAGTAGTGCCAATACGAGTCCAAAGTCAGAAGTGCAGCTTGCTGTAAAATAACACATGTCTAAACAAATCAGGGGCATAAAAGAAAATTTGATCGTCTCAATTAATTTGATGTATAATTAAATCATGTCTAATTTAGACATCCTCCCGTTTAGAATTTATACATTCTGCCATGGAAAGCAATTGCCTTGAAGCCTTTTGTCAAGCATGCTTCTCCTGTATGAGAGATTTGGATCAGTACGTCTACCTTCCTCTGTCACTGGCAGCAGAGTCTAGAATATCACTGCTGCTTTCCTCTAGATGCTCATTTCCCTTGCCAAATGCTGCTTCCCTCACCCTGTGTGCTG
Organism: Corvus hawaiiensis; assembly: GCF_020740725.1. Classification (NCBI taxonomy): domain Eukaryota; kingdom Metazoa; phylum Chordata; class Aves; order Passeriformes; family Corvidae; genus Corvus; species Corvus hawaiiensis. Next base: position 6,736,534 of record NC_063214.1, read on the forward strand.
CTGTACCACTTCAGCTGTCAGGCTGGCCAGACCCTGAACTGAACCTGTGAAATGATTTGGTTTCAGCTGTCCCAGGCTGGATGGCAAAAAGTTGAATCAGTGCAACTCAGGTTACGAGGTCTGGGAAGAACTTCTCTGATACCAGCTTGTAAGAAAGAAAATCATTACTGAACCACACATCTGTGATTTCCTGTGTGCAAGAAATACTTATATGCAAACAGATGCATGGAGCTGAACAACAATGCAGTAGGATTACAAAAGATGAGTCAAAACCCAGCCAGAGTTCTCTTAAACGTTACACTAAACTAACTTACGGGAACAACTTTCAATAACATTTCAAAAAGGAAGTTTACATATTTAAAAGGCCAAGAATAATTGGTTTGCTTTTAGTTAAACATAATTCTGGCTCTGTGTTTTCACAGAAAGAAAATGAGGTAACTGTTATGGTTTCCAAACAAGCCAACATTGCAGTGTTTGTTCCCCTGAAAGACTCTAACATTATTTACACTGCTTCTGGGCAAATATTTCAAAATAATAAATTCACTGTAGCTAGAGCATCTCATTCCCCATGCATGGAAACCTTCTTTTCTAGCAATATATACAGGTTCTTAGAAGATGCCCTCTGTAAAAACAGCTTTTAATGGCTTTGTGTTGGAATAAGAGGGGGGAAAAAAAAACAAAACTAGACCCTGTTTATGTTTTCAGTAAGAATCATTCATATACAGTTCTTGTAGACCTGCACTGGCCCATAAAAAGCATTTTTCTTTTTACTCACTTTCCTTTAAACAGGTAGAACAGCTCCATCCAAATATACTATCAAGAAAAAAATAATTCTTTAAAGTAAATGAATCTGCTCCAAGAAAGGATGAAAATAAGGTGAGAAAACCAACCACTAAAATTATTATTTTAGATTTGCATAAATATTTCCAATTTTTTATGCAGTGCCATTTGGGAAAAAATATATAATCCAGCAATTCCAAGACCTAGAGCTTCAATTAAGAAAACAAATGTAACACCAAACAACATGAGACTTGTCACAGAACAGAAAGAGAAAAGAACTTTCTTTCCCAGATACAAATGAAAACGTGAAAGAAACAATTGTAGGTTGCAATGCTGCTGCACTCTGATTCTTTTGTTCCAAAATACCCACCAAATGCACTAAGATGCTGCTACAAGAGCAGGAAAAACACAAAAGTCCTATCCCAGTCTATATTTGAGAACTAGCACAGCGATACAGAAAATTCACTTGCTTTTGACTGCTCTAACTACTGATGTTACAAATAGTCTTGCTTCAGGCTTCATATACAGAAGGCCAACATCATGGGGAAGAAAGAAAAGAACCAAAAAAAAAAAAAAAAAAATCAACAAAACCAGCAACCCCTCTCACACCCCAAAGCAACATCACATTTGTTTGTGTATGGGAAGCTCTGTTCCGAGAGATTGGAACAAAACGTACGGCAAACCCAGGGCTTGCAGAAAGCCCCCAGAGCCCGTGCAGCGCACTCTGCTCACACACAGCTGACACTGGAAAACGATCCATGTGCTGCCTGGGAGCACATCCCACACCTCACTGTGCAGGAACAGCAGGGCTGTTTGTGCCTCCTCCTGGCTCTGAAGTCAGATGTGGGACCTGGCCTTCAAAAAACACTGAGCTGAAATGTCTTTAAGTGAAGCTCAAGTGGAGGCGTTGGTGGGCAAGTGTGTTCCTGGTTTTGCTGCCTAGAACAGGCTATGAAAAATTGTTCAACATGAATAAATACCAACATGGGTATTATTGCAAGAAAGAGACTAAATCAAATTTTTTGCTCCAAAATTACAGAAACTGTAGATGTTTAATGAAATAGATCATGACATCTCACAACATCTGTTTCAACACAGTGAGAAGCTGACTACTCCCCCTCACTGCTACAAGCAACATTTGCTAGCTCTGCCAGACAAGAAAGTTAGACAAGAAAGTAAATTTCTCATTTGTTCTCCCTCATATACTTACAGATGACTCAACCAACAGTATTAAAATAGCAAATGGAGGTAAAAAGTAGAAGGTAGCTTTTCTACTGTGACTGTGCTATTAAAGATGAGATAGAAAACCTATGCCCATTCTCTAGGCAAACACACCCCCAAAAACTCAGAAAAAAGCTTTGCTGGTGTGTGATCACACAGAGATTCATGACTACAGACGAAAAGGCAAAAGGATAGTAAAAAAGCTAATTCTGCCCCATTCTCCATCTTAAATTTATTGTGTATATGTAGGCTTCATTTAACGTCATTAAAAATAGCCAAGAAACCACATTATGTAAAAAAACCACCAACATTTAAAACACTAAATTGTAAGAGCAGAAAGGAAGGAGGGACTAAAATGATGTTATACCTTGCAGATGACAATACAGAAATGGAGTATGATACAGCAAGAGTCGTAATACTGGTCTAGTGGAAAGAAAACCAGAAAAACCAAATGGAACTGCAGACAGAAAGAATATTTTGACCATTCCTTTGGGCAGACTACCTGCAAAGGCTGAAACATGAGGAAACTGGAGAAACAAAAGCTTATGACAAGAAGTTTGAACAGCGACAAGCAACTTTTAATCAGTCTTTAACATGCCTAGTTTGACATGCATAAAAGGGACCTAGTTTCCCAAAGGCAGATCTTAGTATTTGCTGAAAAAATGAAAACCACTTAGCAATTCTGAAATTTTGTAGTTGAAATAGCTTGGGTGTGAACAAGGCTTTTAAAAACAAAGAATAAAAATAGGTTAAAGTATAGCAATCACTGGGAAAAAAATCCGACCAAACAAATGGAGAACAAGACAGGGAAAATTACATCAAGCAGGAGAAAGGTGAAAGAACAAACTCCATCAGAAAATGCTTAAATGACAAATTGATACATGTCAGAGGAATGCATAAATTCTGACGGATTTCTGTTTAAAACAAACCCCAAAACTTTAGACTCTTTAAAATGCAGAGAGGAACAGTGAGAATTTTCATTTAGAGATGCACAGTTGATCGTTATTTTGATTTGAAATATTGCTGAAAATAGAAACATTATAAAGCTCTTTTTTTTTTTTTTTTACTTTGAGACCTTACTGAATTTGAAGAATGGAATCATCTCGATGAGTTCCAACACATTCATTTACACATTTATATACAGTCTCTATCTGTATCACAGCATTCAAAGAGGGATTCACAGAACACAGGGTCTGCAATTTCCTCCTACAGGTCACAATAAATAACAATAAATTCTTTAAGCAGAAGCATAGAATAGACTATACTAAGGTTTCTAAACCAATTTCCATTCTACTTCAAGTTGTGTGTGGAGGGAATTGGCTAATAAAAAGTCTTACACACAAAATCCATTACAAGAAGACTCATTTCCCCAAAAGTGGGTCAGAAACAATTTCAACCTTGTTAATGGGATGGGGAAATGACAACTGTTGAAACAAGCAATGAAAGAAAGAGATTTTAAAGTCTTTGTTTTGCACCCAACCCCTAAGTTGAACAAACAAATTTTAAGGGATCAAAGCTAGCCTATTATGAAGTATAAAACTATCTCTGCTGAGAACCATAAATTATGTATGGAGCAGGCATATTTACCAGTGCTGCTAGTAATGCAGAACATCTCTGAATGAGCACTGACTGCTGAATGCCTCATGTTCTTTTATGATGAATTATGCAGGAAGCTCCAACACAACTACGCTAAGGTGCTGGAGTTCACGTACAGAAGTGCTTGAGAGCCATTGAGCAAGCACACAGGGACACAAAAATATTACCTTTTTCCTTTTTCTCAGGTCCAAAATTTTGTGAAGGGTAATTGCCACTAACACAAAAATAAATATACTCAAAAAGTCAGATACAATTATTGTCTTCTCCTCCTCTTTCCATTCTTTTTTTTTCTTCTCACCTACCTCCCCTTACTACATCTCCCTTCTTTGAGTGATGCAGCTACATAAAGCTTTGAAGTACTGATTGCAGTGATGCACTAAATTCCATGAACACAAAAAGGCATTTGAGAATTCAAAATCCAGCATGGTATGTTAATTTGAATTATTTCTCCACCACGAACAATTCATTTTCAAAAAATAAGCTTTTGCTTCTTTCAAAATAACAATGGTTTGAGAACAGGCTCATTTATAGTAAAGACTCCAAAGAATCTGAAATCGTAGTAAGTGTGGGGAATGTCTACATGGCCCAATGAGCACAATGCATCAGCTCTTCCCTGCTCTGAGGCAGTGAGATCCAGAAGCCATCTGCTCCACTTCTATCCATGTGCCTAGACTGCTTTGATGCACAGCTATGCCCTAGCTGTACTATTTCAGATTCAACACCTATGTTAGCATCTCTCTCTGGTTATCTCACTGAACTCCACAAACTGGTGTGAGAGCAGAGATTTTTAGTAGGCACAGTCAAAACCAAGTGCAAGTTTTCCCATCCAAATTGGAAGCACATAAGGAGACAGCAGTCTGTCATCTGGCTCGTTCCAGAAGATTGGGAAACCAATCTGAAACCCCCCCACACAGAGCCATTGAGAGCCTGTTTGGTTACCTGATACATGTGTGGACTCATGGTTGTGAGCAGTTCATTATTTCCTAAAACAGAGGGATGAAAGTCTGTAGGCAAGCTCTCAGATTCAGCTAAAAATAGGGTGAAATATACTTGATATTCAGCTTGCTTTAATATGGTACATCAGGAAAATACAAAGTGCAATTTTCCCCCAAATACTCGAAAACGTTTCTGATTCCAACTAAAATATAGAATCATACCACTGAACGTTTTGGGCTGGAAGGGACCTTAAAGATTATCTGGTTCCAACAACCCTGCCATGGGCAGGGACACCTTCCACTAGACCAGGTTGCTCAAAGCTCCATCCAACCTGGCCTTGAACACTTCCAGGGATGGGGCATCCACAGCTTCTCCCTGACAATAAAGAATTTCCTCCTAACATCTAATCTAAAACTACCCTCTTTCAGATTAAAGCCTAACTGGTCTTCTCCTTTTTTTTTAAAAGGAGGGTTATATTTTCTTTTTTTGCAGTCAGTGGGAACTTCACCACCCTGCCACGACTTCTAAAATACAATGACTTAGGCACTTCATCTGTCAGTACCCTTAGGACCCATGGATATATGAAAGTATTTTTCAGTCCTTGTGCTATTTGTGTTATCCAAAACCTTTTCTATTTATTTACACTTCTATAGAAGTAAAAGTATATAATTTTCACCTTCTTTTAAAACTGAATACACTGGTTTAACACAGTGCATTTTTTCTAACTTCTCATTTAAAGCAGGTGGTTGAATTTTCAAATCTTCAGGGAAAAATATCCATCTTGGGCTGAAACTTTATCTGTCTCAATTCAGGAGAGAGGATTCATTTTTTTTCTCTTTAAGAAAGTTATAAACCTCATCTTGAAGCCTTTGAAGATGAAATGTGTTTTCCCTATGCTCCTAACTTCAGCAATGGCCTAGAGACTTAACAGGAAAGTAGGTCATTAGAGTCCCAGATACTTTCTTTGACACAGCTAAATGACATTTCTCCTGGAATCCAAATGTCATTTTTGCCCTTTATTCTTAGAAAAATAGATGTCAATCCCCACTAGAAAACACCGTGATCATTACTTTTTGATAGAAAATTTAAATCAATGAAAAATAAAATAAGTTGGAGGTACTGCTTCTCTTCAGCTTCTGTTTCATATCAATTTCCTAGGCTTCCTGGGCTGCCCAAGTCTCTCTCAGCTGCTGTTCAAGATTGAATCTAAAGGTATCGAAGGCAGCATCTGTGCATTTTGGAGGCTCACAGAGTTCAGGATCCAAAAAAAATTCTGCTTAGTTTCACACTGATTTAGAGAAAAAGCAAACCTATTTTAGTGAACTTTCACGGTACAATCTGACTTCACACTGTAACACATCCAACAGCCATACAAAGCCTAATGACTACATTACCATACTGTAGATAAGGGAACAGCAATGGCTGAAACACAAAGCTCAACAAGTTTAACTCTAAATGGCTAAATTCAATCACAAGCCACTAGTTGAGAAGCCTTGTCTGTCCTTTACCTGGCATCCTCTTGGCGCCAGCCCACATCTCTCCTTCAGCACAGCAGTTCCTCCTCTAAGAATCCCCACTTCTCCCACACACATCTTAAGCACAGCTGCGAAACGTTTCAGATTGACTGGTGTTTTGTGTTTTTCTATTATGCTCCCCCAGGATACACAATTTACATCTAATAGAAGCTCACATCACACACTCAAGGAAACAAAGCAGAGAGAAACAGGGAAATAGTATGTTTGTAAAATAATTTGCCATGAACAGCCCAGCAAGTTCCATGACAGAGACCTCTTTAGACACAAGGCTTAAACACTTGAATGACACAAGTAACAGAGCACTGAAAGTGAAAAAAAAGCCTACCAAAACTCCTTGGCCAGTGGGAGGCCAGGGGACGGCTTACCAGAAAAAAATTCTGAAATTCAAATCACTATGGAAGCTGGAAGATCTGGGCACTAGAAATACGGTTTAGTTTACCTGATATGTAAAATTTCTGTAAATACTCAATTAAAAATGCTTTCCCATTTAATTCAGTGCCATCTTCCTCCTTTCAGGATTTCCTTCCTGCTCTCATCCTTCACAGAGGTCTCAAGTATATCACACTCTTGTTTCACCTTCTTTTCTGTAACAAGGTTTGACAAGAATCCAGGGAAAGGGTTAGGACAACCCTGTCTCATGAAAAAACCAGAACATACGGACTCCGTTTTCTTAGGAAGTAACTTGAGATATTAGAGAAGAAGCAACCAACAGGTAAAATTCTAAGACATTAAAAGGCCTCTTTTCTGCCCCAAGCATGGAGAAGGCATCTTAAAGCCAATCTAATCAGGAGAAACCCTATGTCAAGATCATAACAGATTCCTTTATTGCCAGTGAGGGAGGCAGATAGACTCTGTTACATTTATATTGTAACTCAATACTCTATTATGCTTTATACTTTTGCAACTTCTGTTCCACAGTTCAAAAACTTACATTTTCAAGTCAATACACCCTTTTGGCCATAATCTTGCACCCTGACAAGCCAAGTAAATGACCTGACATAGAAAGTGTTAATCTCTGCTGGTCACTGGAACAGGTGTTGAGCTCCCCACAACACTACACCAAGCTGCTGACAGAGTAACAAGTTGTGCCTCTACAGGAGCAGCAAGTCTGGTACTGAGTGTTGCTGCACATATTCAAAGAGGGTAAAAAAAAAAAAAAAAAATCATTCCCTGGCTGTCATGGATCACTGTGAGAACAGGGAGCATTCCCGAGTGTCAAGAATTCCCAAGGGAAAGCTTTTATAATGTAAAATAATGCTGTGAATGCCTGGGGGGGAAAAAAGAAAAAAAAAAAAAAAAGAGAAAAATATATAATAATTTTTAAGTACATCAATAAGGTACTGATAAGGTAGAGAGTGTGACCAACAAGCAAACAAAGGAATTATGGAATAGGATTTACAGTATCTGCAGCAGATTGGAATGCTATGGAAGATAGACATAAGGCACTTCAGGAATTAAATGTAAAATGTTGCAAAACCCAGGAAATGTCCAATAAAGGCTTTTAAGGATACACAGCTAGGACCAATACAATTCTGCTCGTACACAGCACAGTTATTGTATGTACTTAGGATACAGATGAAGTACCTACATGACTACAAAGTTAATGAAAAAATGACAGACCAGCAGAAAATCATGGTAAGAAAAATGCAAAAACTCACTTATCAGGAAATTATTATCTATATAGTATAGGTATAATTTATGGGAGATTAGAAATAATTTTTTTTTTTTTGTATCACACTGCTTGCCTTTTAACCACCACTAAACAGCATTACACTTGCTAAATATCAGTGTCTTGACTAAAAAACCCCAGTTAACAAATTCACCACCAAGTCACCTTGTGTAGATTGGAGAGGATAAGTGAATTTGTTCCCTGGAAATGACCAGGAAGAGGTGAAATATAAAAGTATCATTCATACCGAAGAGGGCTGATACATCTCACAGAAAGTGCTGGACAACCTTTAGGACTGCAGTAATAGAAATGAGAAAAAATCCCCATGCACTTGGGGATTAGAAATTGAAACTTCAGCTATACCCTAGAATCTCATTAGCTGAGAACAACTGAGCAGGAAGAAGACACATTTTCTAATTTATCACTGGATGAGTATGAATGACCAATATGAAGCAGCTTCAAAGGAAGCAGTTATAAGACAGCTGAAGTATTTCTGGTAGATGTAGGAAGGCTGGATAGAAAAGACGGGGTGAATCCCAGGTAAAACACTGCAGACTATTCAGCTCACTTCAATCAACAGCAGCCAATTCACACCATGACACACTGGAAAAATATCATCCTGGAAGGAGAAGAGACTGAAAAATATCTGGCTGTCTACCAAAATGAAGACTGGGAGAAGAAATGATAGTTATGTGTATTACTCACAGAGGGAAAAAAATTACATGGGAGAAGATGTTTATAATTAAAGATAATCTTGACAAAAGAAAAACGTTATGTGAATATGCTGCTTCTGGAAATTAGAAGAGTACACCTGCCAATTGTAAGGAAAGGGTTCAGAATTTCCCTAATGAAATAACCAGCTGAGGAGGAAGACAAACCAAAACCAAATCAACAAACCAAAACTAAACAAAAACCAACAAATCCACAAAAAACCTAAAGTCCACAGCCTTTCAGAAGAATGAAGACATGGAGGAAATATGTGATACCTATAGAGACTGGTCTTGATGATCAAGAATACCTCTTACAGCTGTTCATGTTCCTGAATACCATGCACAATTTGCTTTTTAAAAACAGCCAAAGGGCTTGGATACTGTACCTCAAGAATTCAACCACATTCACATATTTTGCAAAACATGTTAACATCTTTCAGGTAAGACTGACAGCTTTACAGCCAAAATCTCTGATATGACATCTCATTTTGAGGAATTGTCACGGGAAATAATGCTTCATTCTTCACAGAAGCACTAAAGAAAGTAGAATTTATTTTTAAAACTGTAAAGTTATTAAAATAGTTGTCACTAACCTACACAAATGACTGGATACATTTTGGAAGATATTTAGATCAGATCAAGATGGCAGCTGAACACAGGAGAACTATTTACAAGAGAGCATGTAGTGACAGAACAAGGGGGAATGGCTTCAAATTGAAAGAGAGTAGGTTTAGATCATTTATTAGGGAGAAATACTTTACTGTGAAGACTACCTTGGAAGCACATTTCTCTGACACTAGACCTTGCTCGTGTCCCAAACCCCAGAAACTTATCTCAACAGAGCTCCAAGGCCCACTTCTCCTCCTGGGCTTTTGAAGACAGAAAAAGCCAAAGATCAAGGGAATTCTATCATGTCTGCTCTGGAAAAGCATTTTTACTAGTCTACTTTCTGGGGAATATTTATTGTTGGAGTGGGATGGGTAGTCCCTTATGATAATAATGACAAAAATTAAATTCTGTAAGAGAAGCCCAACCACGGGAAGGAATCCCATTCATTCTATTCATTTCTGTACATATCATTATCTGAAAAGAACGTTGAATTATTATCTCATTAGTTTTATACGCTTGTAAATTCCTAAAATGCAAATGGACATTAATGCAGGGATTGATATTCTCCATTTCTGAGCTGCTACTTGGGAAGCATCAGCTGACACACTTTACATTCCGGGAAATCTATGATGAATAAACACAATAAATACTACTCCCCAAAACAAATGAAAACAGCTGCTTCTGAAGGAAATTAAGTAATGAAACAAAGTGATTTCCAGTGACAGACATTTTTAATGAAAAGGGAAACTACACAAAAAGCAAAAAAATTCTACCTTGAAAAACTTACAGTTATGTAGAATTGCTTCTACATCCAACTGAAATAAATCCTTTTTCTCCTGACACACCCACCCATAGCACATATAATGTATGCATATAGAAATAAGAATAACTATTAGAAAAAACACACAAAGAGGAAAGTCACCCCTCCCAAAAGGAAAAAAAAAGGGCTGCAGTATTCTCAGGAGCAGTTAACAAAAGAAGAGCGAGGCTGTGGGAAACCAGTTGGATGCATTCTATGTGCACAGATACTTACCTAAATCAGGAGTTTATAGTCTTACCTTTGCTTGCACCTTTTAAACCAGCACAATGAGGAAAGCCAAAGTTTGGCAAACTGACAGTGACTTCTGTAAGACATATGGGGACCTGCAAAACCTGGGAAGAACATCCACTGCTGGCTGCTCCAAAGGCTGACTGCACTATTCCTTTCCACTGCCCTCTTTCCAGTGTTTCCCTCCCTCCTGACAGCTACCCTCTATTTTATTTTGAACTCCTTAATTCCCTTGCTCATTTCCCTTTGAAGGATTTTTGTCAAATTACAGTATTTTAAAGATTTTTATCATATTCTTTAAGCTTAGAAGACTGTCAAGTTGGAATCATGACTTGTAGCTAGTAGGCCTCTAGGGAACCCATGAACAGAACGCTGAAACAACAAAAGATCCAACATTTACAGTGTTTTGGGTGTTTTTTTAATTACTAAATCTTGCTAATCTATCAGCTAATCTATTTTGCTTTGAGATCTGATTTCACAGAATCATAGATTTATAGAATGAGGACCCTAAAAAAGAAAACCTGAGATTTTTTCTTTCCTGGGGTGCTGATACTGACGTACTTTGAGTTGCATCAATCTGTGAAGAACAGGAACACACTTGTTCATCTGTTTAGCTTTCTGGGAGCCAGCAACAGCTTCCAAAACATAAATGGCAGAGGTTCTTTCTGAAATTTGCAATAATTTGCAACACTCCAGACAGAGCTTTGGTTCTTATGCATGAGCTGAGAAGCTGCATAAAGACATGATGTTGCTAGCAAGTTTTTATAAGAGATGAACTTCACTTTATCAGCTTAACGGAAAAGGAGTTGGGTGTTCTGCACTTGGGTGAGTAGTGATTGAGGATGTTAATTCAGAATCAACAACTTAAGGTGCACGGTAGACAAATACTGAGTATTTCTCTCTCCATCTCTAATGACCCACCAGACCTTGTGGTCAACAGATCAACGTGAATCATCCCATGACCATCTCTAATCACACCAGATTTTTTGAAATAGTAGTGTATGAACAGCACAGGAACAAAAATCCCTCCAAAGCACTCTGCTCAAGTGTTTTCCACTACCTTTTCTTTATATGCAGCCCATAATTAAAATGTGAGCAAGATCTGAAGTTATTAGCCCTTGAAAGAATCCCAGAGGAATGCTGAGCATAATGCTTATTTAACAAAGAACTAGAGATACTTATGAAACTATAAGAGCACACATGAGAAAGTCTTAGCTAATTTAGGCCTATATGCCTGAACCAAGGAACCAAGTTAGAATTAATATAAAACCACAAATGGTAGCAGTGATGGTGAATCCTCAGCCATTTAAACACTGTGTGTTTCACTGACCACTAAAGTAAAATAAATTCCCTGAAAATCTGATCTCATACAGAGATTTAAGGAATCTTGAGATCTGACTTAATGTGGAGAATCAGTATAAGTCCTCTGGTTTTCAAAAGAGCATTTGAGGAAAAAAAAAAATAATCCTTATATTTAAAACACTTTTTCCACTTCCTTTGGTTATAAAAGCACACTGGAACAAAATCAAGCCTGAAAGCCTGAAAGAAAAGCCTGTATTTTCAAAAGTGTCTATAACTATCCACAGAAAAATAAAAATCAGTGACCATGGGTTTAACCTGTACACCAACTGTTATCTTTTCTCTTGTATTTAAGTATTATCATCAAATCCCCTTTCTCTATAAGAAAAAAAAAAAAAAACAAACTTCTATAGAAGTTGAGAAATTTAGATATTTGGTACAAAGAAGTTGACAACCTGCCTCAGAGCAGCAGCTCCAACCAACTGCCAGATATTAGGCACTCATGCCCAACAATTCCACAGGACATATAAAATATGATGAACACATCCTGGGAACTCACTATATCCTTTTGATTGTGCCTAAATCAACTGTCTAGACTCTGAAGCAAAGTGTTTTGTCTGACTGGAACCTGACAAATTACTTAACTGAGCCAGCACACAGCAATATGTGTCTGAAATGCAATGCAATGCCTTTGGAAATTCTTTGCAGATAGTCATAAGGGCTCAATGCTCAAAACCACGACCAGATTTACAGCAGTACATCCATTCAAATAGCAAATAAAGCAACCACATTTCCAGCAGAGTTCTATTCAAGTATGGCAAGCTCTCCTAATACACTGCTTTTGACAATCTCACATGCTTAACATCCATACGAGCGCAGACAAACTGGGGGAAAAAAAAGAAAAAAACCAATCAGAATTCATATTAACCATCGTGGAGGGAAGAGTAGCCTATCTGAAAGTTGGGGAATAAGAACTGACAAAATGCTTTAGTCAATGATAACCAGGTCAACCTCAGAATGGAACATCCTCCCTGGAGTTCCTCTCCAACAGCTGTGCTGCACTTCCCAAGCGTGAAAACAAACACTGTCCTTATTCCATCCCAAATTCTTCTGTACTGGCTAAAAAACCATTTAGTCAATGAATGACTGACATGTTCGCTCAGTCTAGATGCCTCTCAAATAAAAAGCACATGTTGACAGCAACAGCCTGACCCTACAGATCTCATTTCAGGGGGGCTTCATGGTTTCCTTTGCTATTTCTGGGCTGTTAGAGCAGCTCTATTCCATAATGACTTGCAACTTTAGTGAGTGTGTTATACTATCACAACTGTTAATAGTGGGTTTTTTGCATCTGTTCTGGAAAATATAATAAAATACATTTAAAATAGGCTTGTCAAACTGCTACTTCCAGTGCTGCTATCTAAAAAATTAAACGCTGATTCATGTTTTCTGTGTCCTAGCAGGACTTGGGACCTTGAATGGCAAAAGGATTGAGGTGGGAACTACAATGGTGAGCATTTGGACTGTGTACACATAACATTGTGCAAAAATCTCAGCTCCCTCAATACTTAAAAGATCTCACAGATGCTAGGGCCACATTTTTCCCAAGTATAATTACAAAGGGTAAAGGCCAGCCAGCAACTTCGTTAAGAACTATTATTATCATTACAATTCCAGCTTTTCCCCTCTGAGGATCAGCTGGAGTTTGTAAGGAAAAAAAAAAAAAAGGACAGTAACATATTTTGTGAATCTTCTAAAAAACTCTAGAACTCAGGCAGCTGCTTTGTCTCCCAAATCTCTTTGGACAAATGGCATAAATATGATATACTTAAACATATATGCGTGATTTTTTGACAGTCTAACATACTTATGTTTTATGTTATCTAATGGAAAACTAAACTGTGAAATAATCTAGTATTTTCATCTAATGCAAACTTTGTCATTTAAGAGGATATTAAAAAATTCAACAAAACCCAACACAATTTTAGATTTAAACCTTCACAGTCCTTCTGCCCTCTTAACATGATCATTTTCAAAACCTTTTCACTTCCAAAACTTTGTTTTTGTTTTTTTTTTTTTTTGTTTCTCTGTGGACCGTCTTCACAGACAAGCATGAAATTTTGTTCTACGCCACCATTTTCTTCCTCATCAGAAATGCTGAATATGAGGAAACTCTGACCCTTAATGTCCACAAGGAATCACAGAGGAAAACTAAAATCCGTGTGTTTCAGCCTCACGAGTTTAACCAGTGGACAGGATTTAATCCTTGGAGGAACGCACTGGACCTCGGGCTTTATACACTGGAAGCAGTGAGTAAACTACAGGGGAAGAAATACCAAAGAGACATTAAAGGAATGGTTATTAAGCTTAGACTGGCTTTGTTGTTCTCTCTGAAAGAACAATCGCTTATAAATACTAAAGGTGCTTTTAATACCTTAAAGCGACATATGAAAATTCTACCTTTAGAAGTTGAAACTGTATTTTGAAAAACATCATAAGATTTTACAAAGAGCTCCTCTACTTCAATAGCACTAGAACAGCTGAAATATTTCAATTGGGCTTCAGATCCCTCTATGCTACTACAACAGTCTTGGCAAGCTTTTTAAAATGACCTTGTAGTAAAGGTGGAATATGATAGGTTTTTATTTCTACATGTCTCAGGGGTGAATGCTTATAACCATAAATAAATGTTCTTCCAAACCACTGATTTATGGAGTTTCCCTAGGCTCTATATTGGATTCACACTTTCAACATCTATACACTTCCACCTGCTCACAATTTTTGCCATAATATGTTGCAGAGTGTCACTTTGCAGATGACACCCTGAGTTATCTATTCCTCAATAAAAAAAAAGAAAAAAACAACAGCAAAGCTAATGCCTGACTGATGTCAATAACTGAATAGCTGAGAACTGTGTGAATATAATGCAAATAAGATAAATAATAGTGTTTGGGTCTCCTTGGTGTACATTTATTTCATCCTTCTCCTTACATGGACAGCTGCTGTGTTACTGACTTGATTCTATGATAATTTTCTGAATGAGAAATATGCTTGGCTAATTACATCTACTGAAGAAAGGACTTAAACTGGTAGGTTTAGACCCTGTAGGTCTTTCAATTTTGTTGACAAGTTCTGGCTAACACAATTTCTCCTAGTTTGTATGGTTTTCAGTCAAAACTATAGAATGAATGAAACCTATTCTTTACCTATATATTTACAAATACACTTATGTAGAACATGCACAATAAACTTTATCACATGCTGCAATAAAATCAAAGGGATGGCTGGGTAGAACACGACCAGTGAAGAAGATCTGGTGAAGCCTTGAGAAAAAAAACCTGATTCCCAACGAAAAGATAACATGACCAATTGCACAGCTATCCAGGCAATAACAGAGTATATTGGTACAACATTTCTTCACACAATCCCTCCTGACTTAAGCTTCAAATAAGCTGATACCAATTTCATTGACATAATGAGAACAAACAAAATAAATCAAGTGAATAAAGTCCAGAGTGATCTTTGCCTCCTGGATAAGATGTTTTTAGACAGTGCATCAACTGCTATGATGATTTATATTACACACTGAGATGTATGCCTTAAGTAGCATTGTTAAAGCTAAATTTAAACTTTTGTTTCTGAAGAAGAAGCAGTCTCCTCCTTTAAAAGTAAGGCAGAAACAATATACCTCTGCATTTGTAGAAGAAATGACTGAAAGAAAAAATTGTTTTTCCATGGTACTCAAAAATAAACAGATGTTCATTGGGATACAGATGCAGTACAAGAAAAAGAAGCAACTCAAAAATCCCCTGGATATCCAATAGGCTACAAAAAATAGTCCTGTTATATCCAGCTTGTGAGGCAAGTAAGATAGAGTTCAAGGCACTCACAGTACTTAAAACAGTAATGCTAAAATAGAAAGAGAGTTTGAAGGTATCTCCCATCAAAAGGTCATCCCCTAGAACCACCAGAATTACAGCTTTTATGACAGTTTTTGAGAGAGAATAGAGCATTGTGTGGGTACTACAGCAGTATTTTGCTATGAGAAGCAGTGGCACTATGATACAAATGGTATTTCCCCTATGAAAAAAATTAAAAATAGAGCTTCATCCTCAGCTAAAATGAAAGAAGCATGGCAGAAATTGCTACCAATCCAACACATTTTTATACTGATTGGATAGCAGGAATCCTGCAATATTAAAGAAGTCACATCTTCCCCTCTGCAAAAAGTCTCCTCTTGGGGACTTAAGAATCTTCTTGGAAATGTCACCATTTCTAATCTGTGGGCCACAGGAGTCTTACGAACAGGAAGGAATGTTGTACTTCTCAACCAGCAGATGATAACATCTGGAGGGCTTGCTTTCCCCTCCTGCAATAGACATTGGCCTTTATATTTTTTTCTTTATAAGAAGTTGCCATTGTCATCCTCAGTATTCCCAACAGAAGAAAAAAAAGTAAAAACAACAAAAAGTGCCATCAAACAAACAAAAAACCAACAAACCCCACAACCAAATTTATCATAAATTCCAATTTACACTTTGTAGGGTTAAAAGCCAATTGCCTAACTACAGGAGGTTTGGGACAGCTCTGGCAACAACTTTTTCATAGCAGACGACACAATGTGTATCAAAGTGAAAATGAGGAGCACAGAACTCCATTCCTCAACTAATTACATTTGAATGAAGACACTTGGCCCTCTCTTCTACTTGCTGGCTGAAAATTGCCATGTCCTTAGCAGATCTGGTAAGACCACTGAGTCTGGAAACAATGTTAACTGCTGCCAGAAGATAGCTGCAACAATATTGTCCCAGAATTGTCCCAATAGCCCTTCTTAAGAGGTCATGTAGTCCTCAATGTGGTGCTCTGCTAGAGGAAATGTTCATTTACAGAGATCAAGTTAAAGAAATCTCAGATTGTGCATTAAGAAATGGTCCTTAAAATATACATGCACTGAAAACCCCCCCCGATAGTCTGAGATTTTCAGGTGGCATCTTCAGTTTCTGCTCTATCAAATTAACTGCCATAAATGACCATTTTCATGTTCCATTTTCCCCCTACCCTTTTAAATCCTTCTGAACCAGACTTCTTGGAAATGTCCCAAGTATTCTCTCCATGAGTATTCTGTGGCAGCATCTGCCCAAGGTAGTCCAAAGGAAGATCTGCCCTTCTATGCAAAACCCAAGTATTTGCCCTCTCTGGAGACCACAAAAAACTTCATGCAGCATCTTCTAGGCAATCAAAAGTCTAAACAAGAAAACAATGGTAAAATCAAGCAACCCTAGTGCAAATCTATCCTGGAGCTATGAAATCCTTGAGATACTTCAATTTGACTGGAAGGCTCTGAGCAAACAGATTTAAGTGGGTTTTACTTTCGCGGTAGCTCAGTCCAAATGACCTGTCGACCAGATGACCTTTCAACCTAAATTGATTCTAAGTGCCACAAAGCAAGGATAAAGTAGAGAGTTCAACAGCTGCTTTACAGCACTTAATACAAGCAGTCTTCAACAAAGCCTGAGAAAATACTTTAGGAAATGGCATTGAATGCAATGTTTGAAAGGCTCTGGTGTTCAGCTTACAGTCAATCCCGCGAGGAGGAGGAGGGAAGTGGAGACCAGCAGGAGTTTCCTCATGCTAACAATGCACAAACAAAAGACAGGTGATCCCACAGAATATCACTTAATAATGTGCTCTGGAACTCTCAGATCTTAGGGCAGGTGTGAGGTGAACTGTGCCTTGCTGAAAATGGCAGCACAAATTCCAAACTTTCAGAGAGAAAAGATGAAGATCCATACATAAGAGCAAAGACATAAACCAGTGCTGGATTGCATATTATAAGTGCCAAATGAGACACTCCACCTGAGAATTCTCAGTGGTGAATTGATGTTTTCAGTGCCATATTAGAGAACTGTTTGCCAGTTAAGTGTCAGACTTGAAAAGGAGGAACAGACCTTTCTTTACTGCTTCGACAGAGCAATCAGAAAAGCAGTAAGGTATCATCTACTTCATGTCTTCCACCACAGGAGATTTTAAAATAGGTCCTATGCTTTTGGTAAAAGACAGAACTATTGCAGGGCTGAATTCCTTGTGGATATTGGGTACTTTCATCACTGGGCTGTTCAGCTCCAAAGGAAAAGCTGAGGACTTCTTGAAGGCACTTGCAGCTGAGCAAGATATCTCCAAAGATAACACAGATCACAGTGTCAAACCAAGCTCAACATATATAATTTCAGCTGTGCATCCAATATGCATGTGCACTTCTGAAATAAGGTGGTGTTAATGCTCACAGATGAGTGGGGCCCACGAGTAATTCTGACTCATCCTACAATTCCTGTGCCTCCAGGGCAGTTTCTGTTTGAATGGCAATATACGGGCATATCAAGTAATCACTGAATACTGATGAGATTTTGTTTATTGGTGCTGAAAAGTCACTTCTGTGGACGTGTTTTGGTTTGGGCATTTTTCATTCATTATGAAGGTCTTAAAGTCTTGACCGCTGTTACACAGCATCACAGCTGAATACATTACAGTACAGAAAGGAGTAAAGCAAATTTCAAAGCATGCATAGGCAAATGCACGAATTTGACTTTATTCACTCCCCTCATTCATGTCACCCAATGCATGCAAAGTTTCTGAGAAAAAGATCTTACAAAAAGCCATGCAAGGGTTTAAAAAAAAAAAAATACAAACCTGAGCTGTATTTTAATTTTTGGTTTAACTATTCTAATACATAAACACCCTAAATTGGCTGTGTTTTCTTTGATTATTATTGCTGTTCTACAACCTCAAGCTAGGCAATGTAAAGAAATTAACTTTGCAAACATTGTGAATCATAACTTCCAAAATATGTGTAAACCAGCACAGATTTTTTGCCTTAAAATCTAATGTTTATCAGACAACTCAAATTTACCTATCAGAAACAGTACAAAAATGGTATTAAAATACATATTTTCATGATTTTCTATGAAAATATACACTCATGCATATAAATGCATGTGTATATATAAACACATATGCATCGATTTATGTGTATCTGAAAGCCAAAACGCACCCCTCAGGTTACATTTGCTACATCACTGCTTCGTTGAAATTCAGGAAATGGTTTACAGCTCTGCTGACCTTACATGATTAGTTCTGAAAGGTTTACTTCTTTGTCACACTGATTTGTGGCAATCACCTTGCTGCTCTGAAGTCATAAATCTCTGCAGATATCATAGTATGCCTTTCTATATCTTGGTATGCTATCAGGAACAGCGATGATCATTTATACTAGTGTGAAAAGACAGGAAATGCTTAGGAGACACTTAGGAGTTCATTGTTCTCTGTTCAGATATTTATGACTATGACTAGAGATAAAAAATATAAATTACATTTACATATTTATGAGCAGTTTCATGCAATATCTTCATTTTGATTAAAATGCCATTAATATCCCTACATTACTATAATGCAAGCCTAGAAATCTAACTAGAATGCACTTAGTTTTATCTTTTTCCTAAAAACTTCCCAAATTAAAGCAATTAACAAAATACATCATGAGCAGTGCTGATTGATAAACAACGCACTCAGATGCAATAAAAAAAATTGTAAAGAACTAATCTATCGTATCATAGGACCTAAAGATGTTTTTCTTTGTTTGAAGAAGCAGAAACAACCTTGGGAGAAAATGCGTGGGCTGCAGAACCATGCAATGCAAATTGAAGAGTGCAGGCAGAAACTCACCTCTAGCTTTGTTCTTTGTAGCAGCCACTGGAAGCAAGGAAAAGATTGCACAAGAAGAAGAGAACAAAGATAGATTAGACAGAAGTTTGAGCAAGTAAGAACACAGAGAAACTTCATCACTATCGATTCAAAGCTAACAAACACAGTTTCTAAGATTATTTGACCTATTTACTGGAGACAATGCTGTGCTGTGAGAGAGTTCAGATCTATGATTCTGTCAGAAACCATGTGTTGAGAAGTTAGAAAATACACCAGAGTACACACTCAAAAAATCATGGTGAGGAGTGCAGAAAAACCATGGATCATTAGTCACAAGTAGGTGAGAACATACGCACACACATTAGTGAATTCTAAAACTTAAAGCACAATTTGCTTTGCCAAAAGTACATTCTGAAGTACCTAAATCTTATGTCATCCCTTGCTCCTATTTCTTGAAACACCATACTTCTGTGAAGCTGATGCAAACAGACATTGGTTAATTTGCAGATACCCCAATGGTTTATAATCTCCTATATGATCATTGTTTTTCTTCACTGAAGCCTATATCCTCATATTGTTCTTACACCCTAATGGAGCATGAAAACCAAAAGGAATACATGGTATTTTAACCAACAGTGACCAGTGTTCAAACTCAGAGAAGCAGGGACAGACACTACACCCGTCCTTGAGTATCCTGAATTCATAGAGCCTCATGCTGATAGATCTTCATGCCCAACAGGGTAACAAAAACAAAGACCGGAGCTTAAAATGTTTCACTAACAACCATTCTAACACCAAAATAAACAGAATCATCATTTTCTGAGGCTCAGGGATCATGTTGAAATAAAGTATTACTCAGAACCCAAAGTTAGAATGGAATAACTCTGTTAAAGTAATTAATTAAATTACACAAAGAGATGCTATCCACACCTCTCTAAACTCTCAAGTGCACTCTGAAAAAGGCGTTCATTTAAGAGCATCTCCACAAAAAGAGGTACCTCAGGAAAAAAAAACCAAAATATGTAATTCCTCTTCTGCTGGCCCTTCTTGTAAGGAAGAACTACATTAACAATTCAAAGGCAGCTATACTTGATATCAAAAGACATGAAAAAAAGGAGAAAGACCAAATCCTTTTCTAGCGTCTTTGCTTCTCTTGTTCCTATCTAAAAGGTTTGCTTGGTTTGTTTTTTCTTTTTTTTCCCATTTTGGTCTGGTGTTTCAGACCAAAAAGGTCTGGTAGTCAGTCTTTATTAAGACAAGCATGGAGTTCATAGCAGCGAAGGTCAAGTTGCTATATACGAAGAAATTGTTGAAAACCTGAAACTTTTAACTTTATGAATGCATCAAAATATCAATTCCCTAGCTGCCTTTTTTTTTTTTTCAAATTTCTTCACTGATCCCTCCTTTACTTCCAGATTCACCATTGTGACTTGCCAACATTCTCCTTGCAGAGAAAACAACACAAAGACTCTGCTTTGAGGAGGTACAATGAGTGCAGATGCTTCTGCAGAGCTCTTTCCATAGGGCTGTTTAACAAGACATACGCACCTGCAAACTGCCCGTAAATCTTACACACGCTAAAAATTGCTTGTGTAGTAAACAAAATTAATGATGCCATTCCAATTTTATAAGAAGTGAACAGTTTCTCCTTCATGCAAATCTAAGTCGATAATGAATGCACTGAGTTCATCAACCTGTTCATTTTCTCATGTTTCCCCTTCTTTTTCAGTCCTGAGAATTACATCTACATGAATGTATTATCACTTCTAGACAGAATAATCACATAAACTTAACAAAGGTCTGGAGAAAACACTATCTCCCTGTCCACCAGAAATTTAAAAGCAACAGGAGACTTTGTACTTAATTAAAGAGAATAAAAAGATACATGTGTGTATGTATATATATATAAATACATATATTAAAATAATGTGCTTGAATTCTTCAGAATACATATACACACACATGCATATGTGATATAATTTAAGTGTATGGGTACATATATGTGTGTGCATTAAAACAATCCACACATTCTATGATGAGACAGACAGCTTTATTTTGAAGCACGTGCACTAGACAGAATTATTACCTATCAGTAAATAAAGAAAAGATATAAATGAGGTTGTACATTATAATTGGAAGTAGGACAGGTTACTAGGCTTGTTAGGCCAATTATAACTCTCTGCAAATCCACTAATAGAGGACTAGATGACAGTAACCTTCTTAAAAATGTCATGTTCAATACTTGTAAGCTTTCCCATTGACAGCATGGTCCAATTACAAGTCAATTCGTAAAGTTCAAACTGCACAACAGCCAAATTAGCTGAAAATAGTCTTTCAAAATATAATTCTGCCTACAGAAGGCAACTAGCTGGAGCTGTTTCCATCTTTTTGATACCTAGCATGAGGGAAAATTCCCTTTCACTGCTAAGATTGAGGTGAGTTTTTCATTTTTTCAAAGGTGAAAGAATTTTCCTCTCTTCCCTCTTTACTCTTTTTGTCACTCTGTAAAGAGAAGACAATTTTCAACCTATATCCACTATGTTTGAAAAATTTTACCCACCTATTATTATTACATGAACAGCCATAGAAGACAAGCATAGATAAATGTTTCGAATGAGCATCATCAAGACTGAAATTTAGCAGAGGGAAGCTGAGATCTTGGTTGGAGCACCCAATATGGGAAAACTCAGCTTTTTATGCCACTGACGTCAATGACAAAAGACCTGTAGGTTCCAACAAACAACATTACAGTCAAAGAATCCACTTTTGCTTTAAATCTTCAGCAAGTCAGATGATTTATCCACATTTCACATAATACATTATATTTTTCCCCACCTAAACTTCCTAGCTTGCTGACAAAAGAAACAAACTCTTCAAGGCAGTGAGTCTACCTCACCTCAAAGTAGTATATGCATATACTAGTATACCAGGAAACTGATTTGAAACTTCCTTAATACAAATAAAATGGTTTAGGACTGGCCAGTAATAATTTTTGGGCACAATGCAACCTAAAATCTGGAATTTGCTGTATATGACTGGTATACTTTGTCTAAAGTAAGAAGCCAATCAGTAAACTTAAAAAAGGAAAAATGACTTCTGATAGTTCCCTATGTTCAGGGATATCTGTAAAAAAATGTACATTTATAAGGGCATTTATCTTTAGTCACTCTGTCTTGTCTTTCTTAGGAAAATTATTCTGGAAGAGGAGGCATACTACAGCAAAGTGTGAGCAGTGACCTTTTTGGAATTTAAGGAAAATTTTTAAAGACCAGAGAAGAAAGACAAAGTAGGAAGAAAGACCATATTTTCAGAAGTCAGGTTGAAAGGCATGACAGAGCTACTAGATTTCTAGGTAAGGCTGAGAAATAAATCTCTTCTATGTTCTCTAGAAGGTTAAACAGTATTATATTTTCTGAAGGCTCTTGAGGTCACAGCATATGTAAAACAAAAGGGTTGGCCACCAGGGAAAGGTCTGTGAGTGAGGGGATCACAGAACAGCAACAACTCAAGGTCAGTGATCTCAGGGGAGTCCCACTATGAGAGATCCGGAAAGGGGAGGAAAACTGTGCCAGGTGCTCCATCGTGGCAACTAAATTTCACAGAGCTGATGTTTTTAGGGCATTTTTAAATCAGAAAAGTAATCCTGCCATAGCCGTGCTGCTGAAACAATCTTTTTAAAAATCATTGCCTGAATGTAAAAACCTAGATTCAAATTTCAAAAATCGTAATATACCCTTGCTCTCAAATATCAATAATATATTGTGCTTTATTTTCTGTGATACAACTGACTTCTTGCTTTTTGTATGCCAACAATGGTTAAATTACATTCTTTGATAAATGGTGGCTACAAGTTGTTCAATATTTTCTCCACACTCAGCCGTCTCTACACTGTTCAATTTTGTAGACACTTTTAGACAGATTTGATATAGCTTTTATTTTATTTTTCTCTTATATGTGATTTATTATTCGATTTGGAGTTTTGTCTTTTGTCTTTGGAGAAAACCACATCCGTCCAATTACCTCAATAACTCAATAAAAATAAAAAAAGGGAAAAAGTATTTCCCCCAGATATCCAGCAAACCTAACCTTTTATTTCAAAAAATAAGGGGAAAGAAAAAGGAAAGTGAAAGGTTTGAGGTCAGTCTCATTGTCATTTCACCTATTGGATACACTAAGATCACAGATCAAGGAACAAACAATATAATATTTAAATGCTATAATGACTAAATATTCTATTCAAGAAAAAAACAAGATGAAAGTCCCATTCATAAAGTACATTTCATTGCTTTTCTCCCAAACACAGTAACCTACAGTTCCAGCAATTCTGGAGGTCCTCTCATCTTCAATAAAAAATTAACACATCATCAGTCAGATGAACTCATTTATTCATCTGTATTTTTACTCCAGCCTTAAATCTCTTATGATCATGGACTATGAAAAACGATTAGAGAAGCAGCAAAAAAAAAAAACCCACCCCACAAAATAAAAGGAAAAAAACAACAAACAAACCCCAACAACAACAAAAAAGACCATGCAGCTCTGCTCCTCAACACATCCAACATGTAATCCAGATTTCCAGTTTTTAAAAGAACCCTAGGTATTCTTACGCTGCCTAAATTTAGAATTTTCTTTTTAATTTTAGGATTATGATGATGATGACAACAACTGCATTTTTTCCCTTTGGATAAACTGACGGATTACCACTGATCATTTAGGTCACCTAAATGCCAGCTCTGAATCTCTGACTGGAAAAGCTCCCCTGTGTGACAGAAGGCCTTAGCAGGATCATTTCCTCCAGAAAATAATGCAAATTATTAGGCTCTCACAGACTAGAGACCCATTCAAACAAAGACACCCACATGTGCTGCAATGCAGAGTCCTTCCCACCCTCCTTTTCAAAACCAGCCTTTTCCAAAAGCCACTGAAGGAGAAACAAACCATCACCATCACCTGAAATTCATGATGGGAATTTGAGTCTCCTGAATTCGGGAAGACATTGCTGCTTAGACTTGAAGAGTGACCAACAGATGACACAGAAACACGACATCTTGGGAGTTCTTTTAGCTTGCGATCTAGTTTAAAAAAAACCCTAGATACACTGGCATAGATACATTTGTTTACTTCTGACTTTCTGATCTTTCACTTGATTGCCTTGACTACTATGCTTTTGCATTTTATAGTGAATTTATTTCTATACATAAGTTCTGCACACTCTTCTCAAGGAGATTCCTAAAATATCAAATAGTGGCATTTGCAGATATAATGAGAATCCCTATATTCCTAGAAAAGCCTTTCTCTCTTTATTTATATAACCACTAAAAATCTGTGCAGTCATGCAAATGTAACCAAATGGAATTCAAACACGTGACCTGCTTTTATTTTATTTATTATGTGTTCTATCTCTGCATCACTCTGTCTACAACACAAGTTCCTAAAATGACACTGGGTAATTTCCCTCAGAAACATAAAATAGTCCTGAAGATACGATTGAAAAAGGGAAAAAAATGCAAATTGGAAGGGTTATGAGAATGTCAGCTACTGCATCCTGTGGGTTTGAAGCATCGTGAGTTATCTTTAGACCCCTCCTAACAGATTGCCTAATATATAGTTAAAACCTTTGGTGATGGGGACTTCAAAATCTCTCCAGGTCACCTCTTTCAGTGCACAGTTGTCCCTCTCAGTGGTAAATTGTTTTGCTGGTATATAACTTAACCATCATATGTAGGACACTGGTGCAATTCCTTCACCCTTCTCATACCTTCCAGGAGTTCAAATTACAGAATATATACTTCTTTAATGTAACTCTTCACAAACCTGAGGATTTATTATTTCTCTTCAGTGCTTAAAAATAATCTAAACTTTATCAATGTGAGTTTTCCAACTTGCACTTTATTGCCTTCCTCAGTTTTAAAACTGTGACTAGATTGTCACATGCAATAACATTTATTATGCAATACTAATCACAAAATACTGAAAAACACGCAGCTCCATTTTCTTTCTGAAAATTAGGGTATAAATATAGTAATTTTGTTCTCAATACTCATTATGACTGGCATGATGGAGATCAGCAGAAGCATCTTATAATCTAAACATAACTAGAGTTCAGGATTCCAGCTGTAGCTGATTCACATTAGCAGCTGGAAACACATAACACAGTATATTACTGTATAGTGAAAAGAGAAGATAAATATAATCATGCCCTAAAGGCTCCTCCTAAAAGCACTGAGATAAGACTATTTGTCTGTCCCAAAATGCCAACTTTATGCATGTTTTAATACAGCTGGACACGTAACTTCTACATGCAATGCAAGTTGCAACTTAGCAATTTTATCATAAGCCGGGTTTCCATAAAACATCACAGAAATTTCACTTCCATATCAATAATTTATTTAATGAAGAAGAGTAAACACAATTTTTATATTTCATTTTACCAAGGTAACAGAATGCTTAAGAAGTATGTATAAAGACAACTCTGGAGTAGTAGAATTAAGCACTCCACAAGGCTGTAAGCAGGGTAGTGTCAGGCAGAGATACACGTCCTCAGTTTTGCTCTCAGATCTCTCTCACTGTTATTTCAAAACTTAAATATTTGAAAAGCTTTGATATATATTCATCCCCTCAAAAAAGCTATCAAAATTGTTAGTCATACAGGACGTGCATACACACAAACTCGCCCAGCTTCTGTGTTTTTGTCAGGTCTCCAGAATAAAGAGAAAGAAAAAGATCCTCTTTGGAAACACTCAGCAAACAAATTGTCATCAGGTAACTGTGGTTGGGCACAAGCAGCTGTAAGCAGTGAGCTTTTGCTTCTTTTCATATCTGCAGATCAATACATGCAAAATACCTCAAACTGTGCCTTGTTCATTTTTGCTCAACCCAAGAGAAACCTGTGACATTCATGTATCATTGTAGGTTTGTTTTTTGATAAAGTAGATGCTAACCTACATTATTACAAATAGAAACTTCCTGGGTCTACTATGCCTATATGCATTCCTTTCTAGTCACAGTCCACAGGTCTGATAACCCACAAAAGTTTAAGGGTTCTTGTACTTGAAAATAAGCTCCAATGCAACCTTCATGAAATGAAATTAAAAAAACCCCAACCAAACAACAACAACAACAAAACCAAAAAACAAACAAACAAAAACCCCAACCAAAACAACACAAAAAACCCAAAACAAATAAACCAACTAACTAACAAAAAAAAAAAAAAAAAAAACCACAAAACAACAAACAAAAAAACCCCCCAAAAAACAAACAAAAAAAACCAACACCAACAAAACATATAATCCAGAGCAAGGAGCCATGCAGGCAGACAAACAGCTGGGGTTATCCTTATGTTACCTCTGCTTACAACTAAATCATCTACTGGAAGCTCTAAGATGGTTTTGAAAAGGCAGCTGGTGGTTTTTGCATGGTTACTTTCCCTTTTCTTTTTTTTTTGAGTATAGCCCTTGGTATCTCTGTATAAGAAGTATTACGTAACAACCATACATATCATCTCTATGAAATGCTTTCTTAACAAGGTTAATCTATGCATTAGGGGCCACTGGGGCAATGCTTGAAGCATGTGGAAACAAGCACGTCTTAAAGGGCAGACAAAAACCTTAAATAGAAAAATAAGATTTTTTTATTCCCCAAATATTTTCAATTTAGACTTTTCCAGATACTAAGAGACAAACTTAGGTAAGTGATAAGACTGGTTAAAAAATACCATCATAAACTCAGTGCAGAACAACTGAGATTTTCTTAGGTTTAAATGGACATCTGTGACCTAAATCTAAGCACTTCTATGATTGAAGAACTGGAATTTCAGATTTATTAGCAAACCAAACATGGTATTTTTTAAAGACCCCTAAATACAAAAAAAACCCAAAAAAACAACCCTTACACCAAAACAGTATTAACCACAGTCAAATGACTCCATTTCAAACATACACTTTGTCATTTATCCTCAGAAGCATGGCACAAATAAAGATTGAATTCTATATGATTTATTTATAGCATCTATTCCAGTTTGGATAATGGGGAACATAAGGTGAATCTGTCAACTCTATCATAATGCTATTAGTGAAGTAACATTAATTTAAAAAAATCCTCAAAACAAACAAACAAAACAACCTCTGGCATTTTTTAATGTGTTTTACTGTTGTTTTTTTCTACATTTTTTTAACAGTTTAAGAAACACAGACAAACTGTAAAAGAACCCCATTAAGAATGCATGCCATACCCAATGTCCAAATATTTGACTGCAATTTATCATCTGCTACTCATAACCATGCCTAAAAATAAGGCTAACTACTATCTTTTTCTCTGTATGTGGCTTTACAACACAGGACTCCAGTGCTGGAAACAGAAAAGACTCAGCCCCACTCCATTTTGTCAGCCAATACCAAATGTGATGCCTGCTAGTGCTGTTAAGGTAAAAAGCTGCTTTGGCAAGACTTACTTTTGTAGCTTGGGTGAGACATGTAAATAAGGAATTATTTTTGTAGGAATGCACATTCCAGAGATAAATTTCATCCTTGCTATTTATCTTTTTAACCTTACACCATTTTACATCACATATCTGAAATTTCACCTGACTATATGCATTAACTTAGCAATCAACTACTCATAAAAAAAAACCCCAAACAAAACAAAACCAACACCATTTCATTTCTTGTATACAGTTCTAGTCTTATGCTAAAGTTTTAAATATATATGTATACTTGTGTTGAATATCCAAACTAATACTGTCAGATATTCTACAAGTTTCCCACAGTTAGGAGAAATACAGCTGAAAACTCACAAATTTTAGCAATTCACAATCCGAGATTTAAGACTTCAACCCCACACCCACTCTCTTCTTGTATAAAGAAACACAAGACAATCATTAAAATGAGCTGGGGGAATGAATACCAGAATCTACAAGCATATACCTGGATATTCAGAATATGAAAACTCATAAAATAGCCATTGTGTTTTTCAAACAGAAAAATAAAAAAGAAATATTAAATTCAGAACTTCAAACACTGTTTAAAGAGCTTACAAATGAAAGTTTCAAAAAAGCTATCATTATTCCAAATATTATAGTTTTAATATTGACATAAGCCCCACTTTGATTCGATCTGAGCATTAAACACACTTCTATTTCTCCTTGAATTATACTGCCACTGTTCTGAAACTGTTTGTAGGCAAGAATCATTTAAGAACTGATCTGGGTTTACAGCAGATGTACACATTGCCCATAGCTCAAAACCAGACCAGACACATTCAATGAAGAGCTCAGTTTTGCCTGAGAGCCATCAAAATAAAGACTTATTAGAGAACATCTTTAGCAGGGTGTGTACTCATGATGAAAGTGCAGTCAGCACAAGTAGCTGGCACACAGACACATCAAAAAATGGTCCATGGACCACTGTAGATGCAGCACCAAACATGAGCTTCTGAATGACTGCTAGAAACAAATGAAGGGAGAAAAACAGCATTCTACAAGTTCTGCTGCTTTGGTGGAATGAAAAAGAAAAGACTGAAGGATTGTGGCTTGTATGTAGCACAGGATCTTTAAAAACTGAGTCTAGGACAGGGAGCAAGTTCATATAATAAGAAGAATTGAAAATTATAGATGACCAAAAATACCAGTTCTTCAAAGTCAACAAGAAAAATTTAAAAAAACCCAGTCAATTGTATAGTCAATTGAAAATGAAAAACTACAGTATGGAAAGATGACAAGATGGAATACTTTCAAGAAACTTTTGAATAATATAAAAAAAAAATCATTTCAAGAAATTAAAGACTCAGTATAGTCAGAATGATTATTTACAGAAAATGATGTGATTCTTCGGGTAATCCTCTTAATTAAGACTTAGGAATGAAACTATTCTTACTATGCCTACAATGATGAATGGGTTATGGTAAAGAAATGATTTGTGAATCCTGTACTTTTCTGAACTGTACAGCAGCTGCATGTTGAGTCTTCACAGTACTTTGACTCACAATGTGAGCTCTATAATGCCCTGGAAGGACACATGCCAGACAAATCATTACTCAAGGTATTGAGTACTCAGTAATGCAATCTGAAATCCTACTGAAAAGCAAACAAACAAATCCCAAAAACGGACACACACCCACACCCTTACCCCTCACTCTCCCAGACACCAAACTAGTCTGCAAGGCAAATAAACAAGTCACTATTGGGTATTTCTAACTTGTCCCTTGACATCTCTGCCAGTGTGCATCTTCTAGATAACATTATTACACAATTACACTGAGCTAAACAAGTCCTCAGACTCCCTTTAGAGCAGAATAGTGTTTATATACAGTGTTTAGCTTCGATCACCACTGGAAAGGGAGGAAATATTTTGGAATACCACGCGTTACTAACACAGACGTTGCTCAATAAAAGATACTGTGCAAAATCACGCAAAGAGGAGGGT
Organism: Corvus hawaiiensis; assembly: GCF_020740725.1. NCBI lineage: Eukaryota > Metazoa > Chordata > Aves > Passeriformes > Corvidae > Corvus > Corvus hawaiiensis. The sequence goes on from NC_063214.1 coordinate 6,766,053, forward strand.
GGTGTTGCTACTTTTGCCTGGCTGTCAGTGCACAGCCCAAAGACACTTGAAGTTCAGTGAATGAGCACAGCACAAACTCCAGCTGTAAACACGTGCCTTGCAAGAGTCAACCAAGTCCTTAGCAACTAAATGGATAGCTCACCAAACTGTGTAGACGTGTTCTTACCTTGCACACCTCTTGGAGCCCACTAAAGAAGACGGTAACAACAGAACATCCCCATTCTTATCCCAGGAAACCAAAGAAGCCTTTCAGGGCCATTCCTGATCATTTCATCCACACAACTCTTTCCCATTCAGCACAATCCTTGCAGTTTAGAAGAAGTTTGCACATGCAGTCACAGCATAAATAGAAACTGGCAATACAACTATGACTACTCCGCCTTAAAAACCTCATACGCCTTCTCTTCAAAGAGATTTATGAATAATGGGAACTAAATAATTCATGGCACTGCAGATGCCAGTCCAAATAGCCTCTTCCTTTTTAAGGTTTCAGTTTGTAGATGTGTGATCAAAAGCCTTCATCAGTCATGATAGTGGCATTTGTACTCAGTCCAAACAAACCGTATTTGCATCTGAATGTTTTTCATTGAAATGAGAGATGTAATATGCAAGCCAAGTTCCAACTAAAAGGCGTTTTATGCTATTTAAATTCAGTCAAATTAAAGGCTGAATGCAACCTAAAAGGTCTACTCTCAGAACAGTAATTTGACGCATCATAAATAAGACACATGTTTTTGTTAAGCGGGCCTCAGCACTTGCCTGAAAATTTTACACAGCATCCTAACAGTGCTGCCTCTTGAGGGATAATAGAGGAAAGTCCTACAAAGAAAGCAAGGAAGTAAACAGAAAACCCACTGGCAAGTAGTGCAAAGGTTTAATCTACTCATACAGAGCTAAGTGAAATCCCAGAACCATTTAGGTGGGAAAAGACCTCTGAGATCATCGAGCCCAACCTTTAAAATCAAGTAGGTAAAAGCAGTTGCTCTGTGAAAGCAACGCTAACATGAAAGATCTTGCCACTACATTTTTAAGCAAATAGGTACACCTCGGACACCAAATTCACACCCTGTTTCATTAATCCTATTGATTAGTAAAGTGAGGATCACTGTTGGCCAGGTCCATTGCTCAGGTTTACTACTACACTGAAAAGAACCACAAGAATCCCTCGAAAGAATAATAAATGGAAGAAACAAGTCCACAAAGATCTCAATTAGCAAATGGAGAAGAATTTTACGTCATCAAGGGAAAAAGCTGCAGGATCAGATTAAAATTCTTGCTCTTGCCAAGGAGAAATATATACAACTCTCAGAAATTGAGGTCAGCACTAATTTTAAAAAGACTATTAAGAGCATAGAATGTCCTAAAGTGAACCTTAGTGGGGATAAACAAGATAATTCTTTTAAATTGTCATGGGGGTTTACTGTAATCCTTTACTTTTTCCTTCTTTTTTTCTTTTTTAAATTTTTGTGAGAGAGTCTTCCTATTGCATTTAGCAATGACATGCTTTGATGGAAGAAGGAAGTTAAATATTATGTATGACCTCCCACTGAAACATGTCACAGGTCAGTATTTTTATTTGAAGTCCATCTTCATTGGAGTTTTTTTGTGTTTGGCTAGCTTAACTGATTTTTTTTTTTTAAAGCAAGAAAAAGATATTATTTTTATTTGCAGAGATGAGAAGCACATGAATCAGTTATCCAAAATATATAATATTGAGGTCTTGATTTTAAAGTCTTTAAATTTAATTTAGTAATTAGTATATGCACCATACATGGGACACACTACAAAGAAACCAGTGATGCTCAAATTAATTCATACAAAATCTATTTAAATATTTAGGTAATGCATGACTTTAAGTTATCACTAATTTTGAAAGGAAAAGAAGAGTTTATGTGAACAAAAGGTAATAAAAAAAAGAGGAATGTACTCTAGGAATAAGACTACTCCACAGCTCCTCTACAGAGTTCTCAGGAAAACAATAGGGAATGGCTTGTGGCAGACTAGCACAACATAACACCAACTCTGTGAATGCTAATGAGTAAAGCCAAGGAAAAATGCTGGAGCATCAGATATTGGAAGATGACACTGATGAGGGCAGATGTAGAAAAATGATTATCAACTTCAGACCCCCTAGAGCAGCATGAATGAAATCACATCCTTGTGTTCTGGGAAATAAAACAGGCAACTTGGATAGAAATAAAGACAGCCTTTAATTATCTAAAAGTAAATTGGGAGCAGCCCATGATAATTCAGAAGTGGCATTATTATAGAACACAATGCAGAGTTAATTCAGAAATCAGTTTGTTCAAAAACATCAACAGCTGGGTTTAATAATAGACACAATGAATCAGAAATGAAGAAAAGCTTGAGACAGATTATCGAGCAATTTCAATCATATTATTAGATTTACAACTAAACAGTGGCAAAGAACCTGTATGTTAGAATTATTTAAATAAAGGAAAACAATACTTTGGATTGATGAGCTCCAAGAGTGTCAAAAAATGAACTTTTAGAACATTATTTTGTCCAGTTGTGTTTCAGAGATGTTTTGTTATGCTTTTACCATGGCAAAAGCTAACTTTCCAATTCCCTTCATCACTTTTAAAATAAAAAAAATGCTGTCCTGTTACAAGATCCATATATCATTTGAATGAAAAAAATGCTTTAGCACCAGAAAAGGTGCTACCTTCTGATATTTCTATTCATATTCATTAGGACTTCCTTCAGCAAATTCTCTTCTTGTTTTTATTATTTTATAACTTAAGCACATGATTACAATTGGGAAAGCACGGAAAGAGCACAATCAGATTATCAAATGATTACAGCCATTCCCACTGGCAAGGCAAAAATAGTGTCTGCAAGTTTAGTATGAATAACTGAATAATTTATTAACAGTGCTATAAAACTGAACTTTGTGAAGCCCGTGATCAAATTGTACATGTAACAGTAAAAAAGACAAAGCAAATACTGTAGTGCCATAACTTGTTCTGCATACAACAGAAATTAACTGTTTAAACTTTTGATTACTTGTTTTGTTTGCTTTTTAAAGGAGGAGAGTAAGACTGTGTCATTCAGGCAAATCCCAGCCTTATATCTTTCTAGTTAACCAGGAATTTTTACAGCTAAAATTATACTTTTGGAAATACTATTTTGTATATCCAGTTTAGTTTTTGACGATCACCTTAGTACAACTCATAAGTGGTGTTCTGAAAACAGGCAAATAATAATTATAATAAGGTGAACCATTGGTGTTCCGAATACGTGCAGCAGGTCTGCCTAAGAACTGACTGACGAAAACTAAATACCTAAACCAAGTTTGATGATGTTGTTCTGAAGTCAGGGAATGGATCAAGACAGACACAGCACCCTGACACCCTGCCTGTTAACACATGAAAGATAAATATTTCTAATTTCTCCCTCATTTCACTGTGAAGCCTGACCTACGCTGCAGCAACCACAGTGCTCTGTGGCAGTATCCAAGCAATCTTGAAAATACCCACCTTTGGTTCTGCTGTCAGCTCACTCATGCCAGAACCAGGTGATTGCAAAGCCTCCCTGGAGAACCACATAAATACCTGGTTAAACTGCCAGGTAGCACGTTAACAGTGAAATGCATTCTCATATATTTTAGTACTGATTCCCAGTAAGGAAAAAAGTAGCTCCAGGATAAAAAGAGTAACATGGAAAAAAAGATGCTTCGAAGTACAATTTCTGAAACCTACACAAACGTTAGCTGAAGACTATTTTATTCCACCTTCCTTCTCTGTCTGCTTTAACCCACAACTGAAGTATACATACAAAAGAGAGAAATTACCATGGTATTTTCTTTGGTTAACCATTATTTTGACAAGTTTCAGTTCATAACAATAGTTTCAAGAAGAAAAACAAAACAGCTTCTACAGTCAGCATATTGTCTACCAAGCAACACTGAGAAACAAGTACTCTAAGCTGAATATTGTTTAAAACTGCAAGTTCAAATTCAATTCCCTCCAAAGAAACAAAAAGAATGCCGACAAAAAAAATGTCACTCAAGATAAAATGCCGGTATCAGTTTTGTGAGAAGCTGTCAACCAGAAAGTAACACAAGTATAAATATTTGGGCTCTAGGACAACTTATGGCAAACATGGAAGTGCTAAATCTGTATCAGACTCAGTATTTTTTTTATTCTGAGTTTCTAATACAGTAACTAGGAACAGAAATATCATTTGCACAGAGGCAACATTGCATGACCTTCCGTATTTCATCATATGGCAAACAATTCCAGAGATACTTCCACTACCAAGAATTCCTCTACATAAGCTGAAATATGTAACATACCAATAAAGTACATCTCAATGAGAGTTGATCAGAGAATTTGTTGGAGGCAATGAACAAATCCCTCTACAATAAATCATATGAATATATACATTAATTTGTTGAAAACTACCATTTTTAGTCAACATATGTTTTCCTTCTATGAGTCTAGCATTTTGTTTCCTTTAATGATGGAAGTTTTCTGTTACTTTTTGTTTTGTCCTCTAAGCAAAAGAAAACAACCAGTCTTTAATTGACTTTATAGGTTTTTCAATCAGAACTGTAATCTGACGTTCAAAGAGAAAGGGTAAGAAGGAAAAAAAAAAATTGGCCTGTGCAGCATGAACAAATGAGAAAGTATTTTAACAAAAAGTATGCATGTAAGAAGCAAATGCAGGCTAAAAAAGTCTAATACCCACTGAATATGACAGGGATATTTCTATTGACTTTAGTAAACTATGAATCAAGCAATAATTATACCATTAGATTACTGAAAGAAAAATAACAGTGATTTAGGAAAAATTAATGGAAAAAAAGAAATAGCCCTAGAGTAACCCATATAATCTGATATCAACCTTGGCTAGGTGAAATTGCATTTTTCAGCATCCTGTAATGCTGCAATTATCAGTAGTCACATGCACATATTATTATATACTTAGTGGCCAAGATGGATGATTATTGTACATTATAGACTACTGATAAAACAAATTAACCGAGAAATGTTATCAGAGAGAATATTCATGGCAAATAAACCCAATTTCTTCAAAGACTTGCAAGCCAGACAAAGTGATGACTCACACAGTAAGGTCTGGGAATCAATATACCACCAACACTGTCACAGCAAACAGCCACCTCACAAAGGTGATAGAAGAAAAACAATGAAATGGAACCTCTAAGAAACTGAGCAAGCAGCCATAAGATTGTCTGTCTCTTGACAGGTATCACACATGGTTGAGCTGCTGCTCACATCACTTATGCTGGAAACCAGCTCAGCTAAAAGGGAACCTCCAGGAAGGCGATCACTGGCTGTCAATGCCATGATTTTACTCCCAAAAATGCCACACGCCATTTCATACTTCCACCGTAAAATTCAGGGATGTAGTTATTGAGAAGTGGCATGTAGTTTTATCAAGGAATTCAATCTCTAAAAGCTGCATAGCTCATTCAAGTGTAGAAAACTCTTTGTTATGAGATTTTTGGAAGGGTTAAAGCACCTGCTGTGGAGGAACACAGGGTCTTTTATACATATTTAATTATATGTAAGAAAGACAGATGAAGGTCCTCTTCAAGCTTAGCAGCATGCTGAGTGCACAGTCATCAAAATTCCATGAAAATCTATATTAACAATAATCCCATGTAATTTAAAAACATGAAGCTCAAAGCACTGGAGAAGACATTAAAGACATAAAGGTATAATAATAATAAGGAGAATTAAATAGCAAAAGATAATCATCTTGACATCATACTTTTTTTAACATTAAGCCTTTTTATACTGGGGCCATTCTGAATTCAGTGACCATAAATCTGAGTGAACGTTCCTTTCCTCTGTCCAACCCCCAAGCACTTGTGACTCCCCCTCCCCTTTTATGCCAGTCATTTTAAACTACGTGGAGAGTTTAATGAAAGAACTGATGTAGCCAAAACCAATTTCTGTTGTGGCTTCAGTCCTCTTTGTGGATTTAACCAGCACCTAAATTCCTTCATTGTACTTAACCATAGCTGCGATGTACTTTTACTCTCACAAAAACCCATACTAACCTCTCCTCACATCTTTAATCTGAAAAATATTTTATACCATGCATTACAGTTAATATCAGGAACACTGAATAGCTATCAGATATAATCTACACCGTGTCTCATAAATACAAATTGATACTAACATGAGAAAAACAAACGAAAATAGCACACAACTTGAAACTTTCGGCATCCGCAAACAGGAGATGTTTAAGATGATGTTAATTAACTCAGTGAATTTGCTGAATTTGATTGAAGGTTAACTATCAAGTTTTAGCTTTAGAAGAACATACTTTTGACAGATTATAAATATGGTATCAGTAATACAGCAGCTTAAGACCAGTCACAAGATTACTACAATTTACAGACTTTTTGCATATTTAATTTTGGACTGAAATGGTCCAAAAAAAAGGTGAGGGGCTGGGGGGGGGTACGGGAGGATGAAGCCCAGTTACTGCATGTAATTTGTCAATTAATTTATCAACTGGGAAAAAAGTATAATAAAATAATGAAGTGCATAGTTAAACTATCCAATTTCTTTTGAACTTTATTCCCCGAGTGTGAAAAATCTGCTTCTATGAAATCATGCTAAACTTTCAACTGCAAAAAGGAGCCAATTTCCAAGGCAGTGTTTAATTAATTTATGGAGTTAACTGCTGTGAAAGTTCATTGAGACAAATATTAAAGCTGCTTTTTTAAAAGGGTTGGATAATTTTCTGATGATAAACAGTGGCAGCTTTGTAAGCAAAGACAATGATTGTAAGAGTAATTAAGTCTCATGCTTCAGGGTATAAAATAGAATCCCTCTGCCCCAAGTCCAGCATGAACTATTACTAATAGAATTTTCTTCATCCCATAAATGTAAACTCTTAGGTGAGTTATGTTATTTGGCCACCTTGTAACCCGTTGGCGACTGCCACGGGAAGCATATGAGACTACAGAAATCCATGGATTGACTCAGTATGGAAGTGTCTGTGTTTCCATTTTTTAAAATATCATTGGTCACAGGCAGCATAACATGTATGCATTATTTCCTGCTGTAATATTTCTACATCTTCCTCTGTGCTAAAAAACTTCAATAAACTAAATATTTAGAAAACATGAATAAGAGGCATTTATCCAGCAAAAACAGTAAAAAGGAGGAAAAGCAGAAGGAAGAATACAGATGTAGAAAGTAATAAAATCATACAAAATTTCACAATTCATTGTATTTAGCAGAAAAAAACTACTCCACAGTAAGTCTATTACAAAGACAAGAAAAACCCACAAAGTTATTAGCATCTTTTACTTAGTTATAAACAACTTGAGAACTTCAGAGTTTTATCCAAAACTTTTAGGCACCTATTTTCATGTATATACACACCCAAATTAAAATAGGAAAAGCAGTTTAACAATATTGCTTGAAACCACTAAGCCCTAGAAGTACACATTCCCAAAAATACCAAACACCACTCCTAAAGGAAATTATGAGTGAAACAACAAGGAGCCAATAAAGTAGGTAAATTCCATATCAAACTTCCTGATAAGAATTTTTCATACTTGGCAATGGAATAATTCCAAGGACAGCCTGCAAAGAACTGCACCCCACTGGCAGCTGACTCACACCTGAAACCCAGGTGGCTGCATTATTGATTCTTCCCTCATCACCACTGGTAAGACATTCATCATTAAGGAGTCAAAGCTGAAAATCCCTGACTCCTGAGATGCCACTGGAATTTGTCAGGGAGGCTGCTCAGAATGGGCACATTGCTGTTTTTTTCCAATTACTGCACACAGCAGTCAGGAGAAAGCTGCTCACTCTGAGAGCAAGGCCATGTGCTTCCCCAACCTCTGGCACTGTCTGCTCTCACAAACAAGTGACAGCAGCACCACTGACTATAAACAGGTTGCAGAACCCCTATAACAAGGGCCTGAGTAAATGCATTTCAAGTTAGATTCAATATTCTCCCATGCCCACAAGGCTTTCAGAAGTTGCCATCTGCAGCCACATCAGCATAATGTGCCTGAGTTACTCTGTCTGCAGTTTCTGTACTCTATAAGTTATATCTGTATTCAGAGCTCATCTAGTAAAAAACTCAGAAAAAAAACCCAAAAAAACAAACCCCAAACCATACCAAAAACACAGGAACTCACCTTCTTCCTGAGGAGTTTTCAACTCAACTACAGAAACAGGAAAAAAATAGAAAACGAAAACAAGAGCTTTTCTGAAAAAGTTCCTTCCGTTTTTCACTCATAAATTAGAACCAGTTAGCTAACAACAATAAAAAATTAAAAATCCCACCTCCTTCTTATAGCTGAAAGCAATAATGATAGATTTAGTTCTAACACACTAATACTTATCCTATCCATTTGGGCTTAAGAGTGACCTCCAGAATTATTAACAAATCTATGATTACAGAAGACAGTTTTCAGCAGATAGTCAGATTCAGAGCTTTGTTCACTCCATTCACCTGACTGAAATTCAGGAGCTTGGTCAAAGCATTTTCTGATATAGCAGCTGATTATTTCATTTAATTCCAGGGATTATAAATTATTTTTATTTCAAATGTAGAATAAAAACATACAGACATTTTTAGTGTCTAGTTCCATGTATCTGTGACAACAGCTGCACGACTGAAAGTGTTTCGACCAGGAGTTAGACCAGATGACTCCTGAGGTCTATCCCAACTTAAACTATTCTGTGACTGATTAAATTCCTGTTACAATGCAAGAGGAACATCCTCCACTTTGCAGGTAGAGGAAAAATCTTTTATTAAATCAGCTTGTAGACATGGAAAAAAGTAACATGAATGTACCATTAATGAAAAAGAAGGAACAGGAAATAAATTTGGATCAGTAAAGTGATAAAGAACAGCTCAGAGTTTTCACTCTTGCTGTTCCAAAGGCTGTGAGAGCTGTAAAAATATAATCAGTGTGCAGTCAGAAGAGTGTGCTAAAATATCCAGGCTGTGGATGACAGAAAACACTGTCATCCATTAATCTTTACCTGAGTTTTATAACCCTTTTTAAAATCTAAGCATTATTTCTCTTTTGCACTAAGTGTGACTGTGGACGTGCCAGCTTCAAGCCTGGCACAGTAACACCCAGGGCTAGGAAGTTGCTCACCGGCTGAGAACATTGGGACCATCGCTGCCAGCTGGTTCTCTTTAATAAATTTTACACATGTGCTATCATGGAATCCTTGGGTGAGAGAGGAGCTGGGTACTCCAGGCAATCCTCACCTCAGAAAATGTCATTATCATGGGCTGTTCTTGCAGCAGATGGAAAACTTTCCCCATGAGGGTAATTGAACACTGGGAACAGGGTGCCAGAGGAACTCAAGAATCTCAGTTTCTTGGAGACACTCCATTTTACATGCAATGAGCTCATCTTCAACTCTCCACTTCTCAACTTCAGTTTGGGTGTTTTATTAACAAATGATATATTGGGTACATTGAAATCCTAATAGGACTTTTGATCGCAGTAGAAAAAGAATACTTCATCTCCCTATACAATTACAGTTCTTCTAATATTTACTAATTGTCGTAATTTGTGAACACTTAGAGGAAAAAAAAGATAAAGCCATTCCTGAATTATATTAGGATTTAAAGATATTATTCTTGATGGAATTAAGATTTGAATAGGCACAGAACCTCAAGTGGGGTTGCATATAAAAGGAGTTTTTCCCCCTCTGGCTGAAAATTAAGCATTTTTATAAGCAGCAGCCTCTTCCCTTGCATTACAAACAGGTTATTAGACAGATGATAAACAGTTTCAGTAGATTAAAAAGAGATAAGAACAGTATTAGCTCCATTAAATGGTAACTATGTTCTCCATGGTTAGAACTTTTAAATTGCTTATTCATTTTACATGAAATTGCAAACTATTTTTATGTTAAGGGTTATTTACAGTGCTAAGCAAACACTGAGGCATCTCAAACCCAAGAGATTGGCAGTCTGAAGAACCAAGAGACTGAACAGGCTTGCAGTAAGTCTACCATCAAACTGTTCCTCAAAGTAGCCAAGTATAAAAGTGTGCTAACAAGCAATTCTTGGCATTGGTAATGGAGAATTCTGCTAGAAAGATGGCAAGACTCAGCCAGGAAAGCTCTACAGCTACAGGGGACTGAAACAGTTACATTCCATGGTGTAAATAACAAACAAAGCAAACTCCAACAAAGTTTACCTACTCCCCCTGCTATGACAGTAAAAACAGAGAAAAGGTTATACTTTTACTACAGAATGGACTCTCCACTGTTTCAAAGGCTGTCTTGATCCAGCCAGACCACCTCAGATACACTCAGAGATCCTTCTCATGCCACATCAGGACAAGCAGCAGCAGCCCAGAACACAGCATTGCTTAACAGTGCCTTTCATTAGCAATTTTATAGGATGTTATAATCATCATCAAATGCTTCCATACTATACGTGATAACAGACTACTGAAGTATTTCTTAGAACTGCTGTCAATGGTTTTACCAAAATTCATCAATGTACTTAATTTCCACAGCCATTTAACAAGGTCTGTGGTACTGAAAATGTCATGAATTCTCTCCCTGTTGCTCCATTTCTCTCTAAAAATACACCTTTCTGGCATGTTTGCTCTCCCTAATACATTTCCTAATAATTTTTCCACTAATAAATTTTTCAACTTCCAGACCTTCAAGGCTGAAAACTGTGTATTGCATCATTTCACACATTAGATTACAGTTAGTAAGATCTGTTGGTCTTCCCATGTAATTGCAACTAAAGAAAGGCAAAACAAAACAAAACAAAACAAACCCAACAAAAAACAACAAAAAAACCCAAACAAACCTTAGTTGTAAAAGAATTTATAAGAGCAAGAACAAGATCAATATTTTACATTTGAGGTTATTAGATTTCTACTAAAGATCCTATTGATCAAAAACATCTACACATGTATTCTTCCAATTTCTAATCCACTAAGACACATATGTCATTATGTGAGTAAGTTGGGAAATCAAAGAAAAATATCCCTGCAAATGGTTATAGGTGGCAGATTTAACAGTGATATTGATTAAGCACCTGGAATACATTGGAACCTTACAGGAAAGTTGCCTGACTGTAGAAATCGATGCAAAATGAATCTGCTTATTTTCTTTGCAGATTGGGGAACTGAACTGTTGGATGTAAAGACACTTCCAGCGCTGAGCACACCCCGTGTGTCTTTATGCTTGTTCTTCACCCTTGCCCTGCTTCTTACTCATCCTCATCCAGCGTAACTCTGGCTGCTCTAGAATGAGGCACCACGCTTGGAACCTTTTAGGTGAGCAGGATGGAAAGATGTGGAAAGGGGAACGTTTTGTGTTTATGGCACTCAAACTCAGTCACCTCACTGAGACGCCTGACTTCCAAAACACAAGCAAAAGCCACAAAAAAAAAAAAAAAAAAAAAAAGAAGAAGAAGAAAAAACCCAACCAAACAAAAAAAGAATAAAACCCCACAAAAGAACAAAACTAAAGGTGTCTTAATTAGTGGAAAAACAGAGTCTTAGCTTAGGCTTCCTCTCCAACTTCTCTTCAGAAGAACCTGTCTCTCAGTCTATTAAAGGATCTCTTTAAACTTCTGCTTATTTGTAGATGACATGGATATTTCCTCAAATATACTTCTGGTATCGAATTAAAGATTTTTTTTTTTTTTTAAGACTCTGAGGACTGCACCATTCAATACTAATTTATAGTAAAGGGGTCTCAGCACCAAACTGCAAGAAATGCATGCACGCAGCTGAAGTGGTTGGTTAAAATAGGCTGCAGCTTCTTAATTATCTTTGAAACAGCAAAAAATGGCTGGACTGTAAACTGGAATTTGAATGCTCACTTCCATGTGCAAAACAGCAGAGGATAAGGATCTCATGGTGGTTACAAATCTTACTACAATGAGCACTACACAAACATTGGGGCACAAAATGCCACAAAATGTCCAGAGAACTGTTAAGCTGCAGCACAAGAGAACCAAGTCATCAAGAAAGTTGTGTCAGCCCTTAGCACATGTTTCTTTACAAAAAAGGAGCAGAATGTAAGACTGTGGTAATGCAAAACTTATTTCTGAGAAAAAGAAGAGTGGAAAACAGCAGAGGACTGCTACAAAGCAAAGCTGAGAGGAACATAAGAAGAGGGGAGATAAAATAAGCAGGATAAATATGGCTGAGGCTATTCTGGTAAACGGATTAAGGGAAAAAAAAAAAAAAAGACCCAAGAGCATTCAGATTCAATAGTGACCAAATGAATGAGAGTTAAAAAAAACCCTTTAATGAAATCCGTGACTCAAGTTAGATTGAACAATGTCTGGAAGCTCTCTTCAGGCTCCAGCAGCTCTGCCCCTATCTGTGTTTGTGAGAAGTATAAGCCTCTCTTGAGTCAAAGTCTTCTCTTTATTCTTCTTGGAAGGACAAGGGTGAGCAAGAACAACATGAAATAAATTTCCACGCAGTTTTTACTTAGCTTCCTGACAACATCTTCAACTCTTAACAGAGGAAGCCAGGGTAGTATCAAAGCATGAAAACACCAATCATATGTTCAAATGTGACTTTTCCTATGTGTTATTGAAGTGATTTGGACACATTGTACAAATTAACTTACTGAAGAGGGCTCATGACATTCTCAAAAATTCTGAGAAATTGTGCAAAAATAATCAATACAAGTTAAATGATAGTGATTCCATATTTTCTAAGTTCACCTGACCAACGTGTTAAGCCTAAAACACACAGCTACCATGCCTTTGCTTAGTTAGGCTGCAACTACCAAATTATCAAAAGCAACAGACACAAGTTAATCTCTGATACTCATCTGACGTTTCTTTATTGAAATCCTTTGGCATCTCTTAATGTACTATTTTATCTTTTCTTTTTTCCTCTGCTTGAATTAAGGAATGTTGAGTAGAAACTGAGAAAAACTCAGGAAACGAGTTTATGCTTTACCTCTGTAGATGTTCTTTCTTATCTAACAAATTGTTTCCTGTAAGAGTGCTTTAACCAGCAATTATTTGAAAAAAGTATTACATTAGCTAAGAAATATCATAATAAAATTCTGCAATAATCACCACAAATAAGTACAACCCTCCACAGACAGACTAGCCTCCTGTCAAGTGAGGAGGTAGAGGAAGCACCTCCTTGCAAAGAGCTACACAGATGGACCATTAGACCAGATAAAAGTCACCAGTCCCAGGAGAAACAATTGTTAAATATAAGCACATCCCCATTTTGTTGGTCATACTTCCTTTACTGCACAGCTAGCCCAGAGGTTAAAAATCAATAAATGCATGAATAAACCTTAATACTTTTTCCAAGTAGCACGTAAGAGGGAGAAAGAAAAAAAAAAAAAAAAGGATATTCTTGTTTGTTCTATCAAAAAAAGAAAAAGTAAGCCAGCAAAGCTCAGGATTATCAAAGAGCTCCCCTCTTCCTTCAGATCTTTTTTAAGGGCTTGCCAGTCTTTTATTGTATACTCACTCCTCTTTAGACTCCTACTTGCATTATTTAATTTTTCTGCTGGCCTGTAGATAACAAATCTGTTGTCAGCCTGTCTGTATATGTCCATCAGATATGCACAGGGAGTAAAATGGTTAGAACAGGAGACAAAGGGCTGTTCCTTTACTCCTGTCTGACAAAAATCAGATTCACTGGAAGCTGAAGCCAGCTATAGCACTTACAATGGCAGCAGGTTGAAGAATGCTTTCTATTTAAAAATATTATTTGTAGCATAGAGGAACATGTATTGTATGAGGGAATCTCTAACTCTATAGTGGCTAAAAGAAGATGCTGCATTTGGAAAAATATAATTTGCTGAATCCAATATTTTAACTATCCACAAGAAGGAAAATAAAATTTATATATAGAAAAAGAAGTCTGAAATTAAAAACATATTTAAAACCACCCTTGAATATTTTGCATTTCTTTAAAGAGCATCCCCTCCAATGACTGCTTTGCAAGGCCTACAACATGGAGACACCTGGAGGCTCTTCTTTATAAAGAGCAGATGAACACACTGTGAAATTCATTGGACCTCCAGTGACTAAAATACCAATATATCATTAAGCATCACTAACTTTACAGGTGGAAGCTACTCTCACTTTACCTGCAGGTTCACCTGCAAAACTTAGTGGGCAAGATTCCATCAAAAGCCCACACAAACACGCCTGCAGTGACATTCAGCTTTGTGATTTCCTATTAGTTTATTTCCTAGCTTAATCGGCATTTGTAATGCACTTCTGCCACTTGCATGAACACAACACACTATAATAACACTGACCATGATTGATATTTCTTCATATGGGCTTGCTGTAAGTGCAATTATTTATTTATGGCATACTTTTATGAAAAGCACTATTTCATGTATGAACACCCCTAAATGGTTCCCATATGCAGCAGCAATTATTGATGACATTTTGAGGAATTATTTAATATCTGCACTCAACCAACTAAATTTTATGAGACAAAACTCAATGCAAGATGCAAAAATTGACATCCTGAATTTGTTAACTACACTTAACTAATTTGCAAGCTATAATAACAAAGATATTAGCTCACAAACACAGAATATTCAAAGCTGTTTAATCTGAGGAAAACAGCACATATTCATACACACTCTCATTGAGAGATATTTACAAAATAATTAATAGGTATAAGCAAGAGGCATAAATTAAGGGCCACTAACAAAGACACTAACAGGTTATCTACTCAGGAAAATAAATTCATCATAGGACTGTTAATTTTCAGACTCTGAAGTTTTGGAATTTCAAGTAATTCTTACTTCCTTAAAACCATATGATCTAGAATACACCTTCACCATTCTAAAGGGAGCAAACAAGAATATGTTTCTATTTCAATAAATAGGTGGAAAAAATATTATCCTCAGAATAACTATAGTCATCAATATTTATGAAACCATATTCTGGACTGGAGATAATACCAAGGGCTTTTCATGAAAGAAAAAAGCAGAAGAATTAATTGAGTAGCTATAATCACAATAAGTACCCACTTCCATCATTTTGTTATATATCTGCTTCTGAAAGAGCAGAGAGTTCCAATTTCATCAGAAAAATGTAGACACATATCATAAGAGAGGCACATTATGGAGAAGCAATGAGGAAAGAAAGAAAACACTGCAGGGCAAGAACCACCAGCCTTAAAACAGTGAGAACATGAACACAGCACAGAGAGAGCAGGGTTAGTTGGTGTTGGAGGTGGAAGCCCACATCCAGGTGGAGGCTGAGGAGCAGCTTTCAAAGATAACAGCATGGAAATATTCCAGAGGGGGAGGGAATGAGTGTCCCTGGACAGACAGAGGAGCTCCCACAGCTTTAAGCTGGGCTCAACAAACAGTGCTTTAAACTGTGCTGACAGCACCTCGGCCTGTGCACTGAGTCAGGAGCGGAGAGCAGCAGGAACTGCCATGCAAAATCTGGCTGACACCTTTGCAGAACAATTTCTAGCCTGTGCTGACAAAGCACTGGCAGAAGGAGTTTAGCACCACTGGAGCTGAGCCCGAAGAGGAGAAGCCTGTGTCCGAGCTATCGGACTTAACAGCTGACCCAGGAGAAAGAGTCAGCAGCCATTCCCTGAAGCAGGAAAACCATTTGCAAGTCATGAGACCCAGCTGTCCCACTGTGCTACAAAAGCAAACAAAAGCTCAAAGGACTGGTTAAGAACAAAGAATCATAGGGAACTTTAGACCAGTAAGGATCCACCGAAGTTAAAACAGTTCAGATGTCGTCTAAAACTCTCTCTTCATTTATATATTTGGACATTAGAAAGTAGGGCATGAGATAGAAAGGACTCAGGGCTGAGTCCTTTGCAGAAGTCCTTGAGAAGAGACAGAAAACATTAAAATCTTATCCTCCAAAGAAAACAACAAATTGATCAAGGAAAATTTTTTTGCTGAAACGGTCATAACCTATCATGTCATACATATTTACATAAAGACATGTAAACAGTTTAGCCTCTTTGTTATAAGCATTTCAAAGAGAGGTTTGGAGCTGTTTTTTACTCCTCTCTTGCTTGATTATGGAAGTCTCGGCCCTACTGACACTAAACTCCAGAGCTGCCTTTAGTGCAGGAGGACCGGAGAACTGGATAAAAAGGACACATTAGACTTTATGGTTATTGTTAGATGTGCTCTGTGGAGAGTATCACACACAGAGAAATGGGGCATGAACAACTACATGCCAATTTCACATCAATCACTGGATCTGCAGCCCAGCTCAGGTCTGCTGAAATCTGTGCTCGGCTACAGCGGGCGCTTCCACCACCAAGGGAGTTTGTGGGTATTCCATCACAATTCCACCATGCAATAAGGGGAAAACCTCTGTTGCCCAGATTTAAGCAGCTGCCTAGATTCTTGCACGGCCTTTTGGCCTTATTTCAATATCTCCTAAGAAAGAACAAACCAGTTTTTTATAAGTTTGTCCCATACCTTTAGTCCTTTTCTCAAGCTGATTTTCGGTGTGTTAAATATGAAAAATAGTAGCTCTGCATCACTGAAGATATGACACTGAGATTTTAGACAGGAAATTTTATGGGTTTTATGAAAGGCAAGACATTAATCAGTATAATGATGACATTTATTCAAACAAATGACCATAATACAAGGCAAATGTATTAGCCACCTTAACAAGTAAGATGAAGGACATCACTGAATAACCAAAGATATGTTTTGTTCTTAAATATGATTGCAGGATAAACTGTTCTCCACAGAAAAGACAAATGGATGGATTTTCTAGATTCTGACACCATGAACACCTTTTATACCTGGTGTCTGAAGAATGGTGCAATGGGTTGACCCCAAACAGCACCAAAGCCTCCATCCAGCTCACTTCTTCCCCAGCAGGATGGGGACAGAAAAGGAAGGACAAAAGAAAGAAAAAAATGTGAGTTGAGATAAAGAAATTTTAGGGAAAAAACGTGAACAAACCAACTGCCAAATGAATTGAAGAAAAGTGAAAAAACTGCAAACCAGGCACTGCTCAGTAGGAGCCAACAAGTCACAAACCCAAGGCACGGCACCACACAGGCTGCTATGAAGAAAATTAACTCCACGCCAGGCAGAGCCAGTGCAAGGGTCTATCTACAGTCAAACTGTGAAACTTCTGTCAAGAAAAAAGATAAATGGAACTAAGAATTACTAAAACTGGCAAAATATCAGAACCTTAACAGCTAAGCCCCAGTGAAACTTCTCTAACAATAAAAGGACAGCAAGCAAATTAACGGCTTGGAAAGAGATTTCATTGGGTAAAATTTACCAAAGAAATAGGCTGTGGTAGGAGGATTTCTCTTTTGTAGAACAAATAATAAGTAATCTGCCATAATTCTACCCCAAAAATTCTGAATGGGGAACCACAATATGTATTTTCTGGAATGTTTAGTACAGTAAAATTAGGACAAGAACCAAACATATTCATTACTGAAAATGAGGCAAAAGATACTTGATGCACAAATTGAAGGTAATACATCAAATTACTCATTGGCTTTGCTCTTACTTGTACAATGTAAAGAGGAGGAAGATGAGAATATAATAGAAATATAAGGTAGCAGTAGTTTACTACTTCACAAGTTAGTCACTATTGTATAAATCCCATACTAGTAGGTAACATGAGATGGTGATGGCATAATTGCCTAATATTTCCCTTCACATTTAAAGCCTGAATGTTTCACGTGAAGCCAGAGACTGACAACAAAAGAGTCCAAGTTCACTTTTTAATTTTTCAAAACTGATGCATTGTGCTACGCGAAAAGCCATCTGATCAGTGGAAAGAGATGTGACACCAATCTGCTCCATGAAGACTGTTGGGCTTAGAATATTAATTCCACTCTTTGATTTACCTCTCACTGACATGAGGAAACCAGAAAGAATGACCTTTTTCTAATGGCAGTATCTACACTCTGCTTGCTCCACATTTTAATACAGAAACTTCTCTCTCCCTTAAGGGCAAAGCCTCCCTCCAGGTGTATGAAATCATTTCTAATCATAATAAATTCTCATCTTAATCTCACAATTAGGCTGCCTATTTTGTTATTCAAGGTGTCACAGAATTATGCTTCTGACTTCAGCTCCTTACTCAACTCTTCCCAGTACCTCCTGCCCAAGAGATTCCAGTCTTCTGCCTTTTCTTCAATGCTATCCATTTGTGCCTACACCAGTACTCCTGCCCCTTGGCACCACCTTGCACACAGCCCTTTACTCATTCCATTAAATCAAACCTTTATGAGACCTACTAATGAACTACATCATGTCTTTTTCCGCAACCAGCGTCTGGTCACCAAAAATTTTTGTTGCTACTGATTCTTGTTCTTGTAGGTCAGACAAAAAAGAGATTTTTCTCCACTTGAACTTCTGGAACACAACCAGCAGCAAGCCAGCAGTTGCAACAGCCTGCATAGAATTTCACTGAGTATAAAATACATACAAATCTTAGAGTTAGTCAAAAGGTGATACTAAATGGCTTCTGGCAAGGGATTCTTACCTGGAGTACATAATTGAGCATTTTTTTTTCCTGAAAGACATCTTAGATTCAAAGCAGATTTTAATAATACAAAATCTTTGACAACTATTTGCATGGAATAACCACAGGATTTAACCAAGATCGCAATATTATGGTATGCTGCGAATGATCTGATTTTTTTCTCAGTAAATTGGCTACCGATAGAAGAGTTCTAGTCATTTGATAGTTCATTCTGTAATATATTCCTGAGAATACTATTACCATCATGACCTAAATCAGTTTCCAAATTACATTTTTAAAAAATATATTTCTGTTAAGTGCTAAAAAATATTTGTGAGAAAAAGCAAAACAGAGTTAACCACTGATATTCTCACTATCTTAGTCAAGACAATTTGAACTCTAATTTGCAATGGCACTATCATCTAAGATTGATACCAGGAAATCCAATTACATTCCAAGAAATAAAATCCATCTCCACCAAAGAGCCAATTTGATGGCTCTCTCTTTTCATACTGCATCAGCTCAGGAACTCCAAACCCAAAACTATCAGATGGACTTGTTAAGAGCATCTACAGATAAGTTTGCTTTTTCCTTCTGACATCAAAATCAACAGGCATCAGATTTTTCTGATTAAGCCTGACACTCCTGCTCAGACATCCAAAGCAAACTTTTCAATAAAAAGATACACTGATTGAGGATACCCTGAGGAAAAAAAAATATTTATGAGTGACAGGAAGCCGACTGCTGAAAACGTATATCACACTCTCATCTATATGCAAACACTTCAGAAGCTAGAGGGAAGCTATAAAACCTAGTTTGGGTATTAACTTTATGTTTTCTTCTGCAAATTAACTCCTCATAGCAAGCTTAAAATAACATGTAGGACTTTCTTCCCCTGCTTGCTTTATGGCAGCCAGGATATGGGGGGGTCCTGGCCAAGCTTGGGCGCTGAGGGGTCACACACGATCCCCACCTATTATTTGCCCACTAAACAAAAGGAGCTTTGCATTCTTCAGCAGCCTTGTTCTGAAATGTAACAAATTCCCTTCAGGAGCTCTATGCTTGTAATAAAAGACTTTGAACTTCATACTCAGAACTAAACAAGGATTTTTCAGAGTAAAAATTTTTATTACCTGAAAGTTTCCAAAGCCAGTATGAACTTTCACTAACTGAAACAGGAATTATTTAACCACCACAGTCATATAAAATGCATTTTAACGAACCCCTGGAGGAATGAATCACAGCTCTTTATTTTTCTCCTCTAAGCTGGGGAAAATAATTTTCTTGGAGCTTTTGTCCACTGACAGAGGAAAACATAACGAGGGGCAAAGGAACGGGGCAAATACTCAGCCTCCCTCTACAAGTGGAATGAAAGAGCAAATCAGGGCTCCATTCCCTATCAATGGACCAGCACTGGCATTCAGCACTGGTCTGTGAGATCGCTCTCCCTGTGTTAAGCAAACAGAATTGGAAAAGGCATTTAAATTAATGTTGTATCTTAATCACACCATGCTTATTAATTAAAAAAACAGGGTTTGCACTGATGGAAAGAAAAACTGACATTTCCAGCTCCAGTACTGAACAACTGGACATCATCAGCAAATGATGACTTGCCCCAAGACAGCATTAGATGATGTAGTAATTTTCATGCACACAAATGAAATTTAGTTTGCAAACAGAGAAATAAATTGGAAAAAAAAACCAAACCAACTATAAAAGCAGAGATCTTGGTGACCTGGCAATACGGTAATGATGACCCTAAACTGCTGAACTAGCTGGAAAGCAAAACACAACGTTTGAGAAAGGAAGAGGCAAGGATAGTGCTTTAGACAGAGTTTTTGACCATTCAGTAGAAATAATAAAACTCACAAATATTTACTATTTTACATATTAAGCCAAAGAATGACTATAAAAACAACAAACCTGCCCCAGCAACTCTGATGCAAAATTGCTGTCAAAATCTCAGGTAAACAACCCCAGGCACAGTTATCTTATGGGAAAAGACATTCTCAGTTCTAAAAGCAGGAGTTTCAGAAGAACCAGGCTTACATAATGCCAGTTGTATTAGGGTGGTGGGAATATTTATTCTAACCAAATTTGATATAATCATACCTGTTGCCTTGTCTGACATGAATTTTGGACACATTAACACAATTGATTCAATTAAGTGCATATTAAAAATTCAATCACTGTCATACTTCAAATTACTTTTTCCTGACAGATGAGAACAATAGACATCTTACATTCATTCACTATTTCATCTTTGTCTTCTAAAATTCTCACTTTTTAATATCTGATGTATTCCAGGTGACAATGCTGAAACATTCACATTTGGGAGGAAAGTATTAGACTGAAAATCTGATATTTTTCTTTGCAGTCTTTGTCTTTTGAATGTGACAGACTTTTAATACATTCAGAATGCTATATATATGCATATATTTATGTATAGATATGTACATACATATATGTATGTTGCCCTAATGTGAAGACTAGCAGTTATGAGATTTTAAGAACTTTCAGAAGAGTAAGTAGTACATTTCTAGCTGGACCTTAAGGAGTAATTTGTAAAAGAAATTCTGGACTTCATTATAATTGATGGGTTTTATGAAGCCTATTAAAAAGTGAATAGAAAAAAACCAAGAGAAAACATTTTTATGTTTGCTTTATATTTATAACCTATTAGATATCATATGGGCTTACATATAAATTGGCAAAGCCTTGTGAAACTGAATTTTAAGAGGTTATTTAAAACACTGTAACAGGAAAACAAGCACATTTCTTATTAGTCATAGCCAAGTTAGTTAGAGAAATCCTTTCATTATATAAGCAAGATTCTCTACAGCAGTTAGAGAGGCTGTGTATAAGATATGCTGCTAATCAAAATAATTATGAAAATTTATTACAGGTGTATAAATATTAAATTCAGAATAATCCTTTTGCTTCCTAAATTAAACAAACACCAAGTATTTATTACTTTAAAAACATGAAACTCACTCCTAATCTCAAAGAAAATACTTCCTTGGCAGGGCCTTCATTCCTTACACATTTATCCTGAATTCAGAGGGCCACTGAAGAGCTCAAATTCCTGCCTCTGAAAGAAGATATTTTGTATCTGTGGTATTCACAGAAGAAAAAATATTAGGTAACTACTGTGTCTCTCCCTCCCCTCAAACTTTCCTTTTGTCCTTTCAATAATCTTAAAGAACAAATTCAAAACATTCAGACTGACTTAACCAACTACTACCCCTTCCCATTTTGTTTTAATTCCAGCTGTGCCACTTTGCTCCAAGTTTTTGAAGTCAAAACTTCAGACTTTTTTTAAAAAACCTTGTGTCACCCCTTGTCTTTTACCAGCTTCATTTTGTGCTCTATTTTTTTTTTTTCAATGACCTTCATCAGAGCCTCCCCATTTCCCCCCAGCTCTCTGCAAGATTCTCCAAGACCACTGTACTTGACACAGGTCTCATGTCTGCACAGTTCCACCCAAAAACTCAAATAACATGAGTGAATGTAACAGCTTTAGGCACCTGTCTCACCATTCTACCTCTTTATTCTCGTTCTCTTCTACCATGGCCAAATTAAAATCTCATTAGCCTCTTCCTCTGGCCTATTGTTATAGATGTCTAGCATGTCTAGCATATAGATGTCTAGATTTCAGATATATTACAGCTCAATTGAAGTTTTTAATTCTGCACCATCCTTTCCTCCCCCCCATTTAAAATCTCCTTCATTAATACTTTCTAGAGTAATAATCACCTGCATCTCAGTCTTCTAAACTTTACTTAAATCACTATAGTTATTACACCCTCTAATAAATCCTTCGTCATTTTGGTCTAGAGAGGCTTTTTGCATAGTATCTCTGAAATATAGATCTTCTCATCTTTTTAGAGAAAGGAAAAAAAAAAAGGGGAAAAATAATAAAAAAAGCTCATCCTGGCTTCTGCATGACTGCATTCCTTGTTTTGGCCTAAACAAGTGCATTTTTGCTCAGCTCAAATCTGCTCCAGATGTGGCTACCACCAGAGAAAAGATTTATCAGCGCAGATAAATACTGCAGTATCCCATTAGCAATGGCTGCTCCAATGTGAATCCTCTGGATCACCTCAGGGAAACAGCACACTCTTGCATTCTAAACCCAGTACAACTATGTAAAGCCCCAAGGAATCCCACCTGTGCATCAACACATTCTAAAAGACATTTACATAATTTTCTTTATTGGATAAATGTAAGCTTTCTTCATTTTCTCAGCCTTCTTGTCCTATCCCCTTCTCCACCTCAACACTGATAGCAATTTCTACTTCTCAACCCAGGCTGGAAGCCTCCAAAGCCCATTTAATAGAAAGGACACTTCTACAAACCTTAACTGTTGGTTTTCTTGAAACAGCCCCTTAAATCTCCCTTCCTCATGCAGCCAGGATCACAACAAAGGCTCTTACAAGACTCATCCTACAGCCCACTGTGCCAAACAGGACTGTGTCACCATCTTACTGATTCTGTTTCTCTGAGGGTTTTTTTTTTTTTTTGCTTTATAGTTAGTTTTTCTATTCTTGCAAGATATGGGACCTTCTATTACCTCTGTGTTTATAGATCAAGCAGTACAGCACAGCCTTATCACTTACACAGTGAATGAATGGAAAATAGTAAGGAAAATTAAATAAAAACCTGACTGTGACACCACCTTTTTTAATCTCAATAAAAATACAGCCAGTCTGAGAAACAGCTACAGCATGACTTACATTTTACAACCACTTTTTAAAAAAGAAAAGCTATAGCAAAATATGAAGCACATCTATATTAGAAAGAGGCACGGGAGGGCAGGAAGGGGGAAAAGAGAAGAATTTTATAAAATCAGCATTCTTCTGTACCAAAATGATTCTTAAATATTTTCCCTTAAAAGCTATATCTAGCTGACAATGTAGTCAACAGTTAATATTTATGTTCTTACGAGAACTTTCTATCTCAAGGAAGAAAAGAAAATAATTCTTCATCATATCTTTTATATTCTGGTCTCTTGATTATTTAGACATTCAGCATCCACAAACAAGCAGTTTATCCATAAGATCAGCTATGTGACAGCAACATTAATGGATCCTGAGAAATATCCTTCAGAAAAAAAAAAAAGTTGATTAGCATACTTATACATGGCTTAAAGGAAAGCAGACAAATTGTGCAAGAACACAAATGTCTCTTAAGGCCTCCGTTCCTGCAATCATCTGGATGAAAGGCAACACTGTATTTCTGGTAAACTCTGCTGCTTCACAAAGTACTGCTCATTAAGACACAAGCCTACGTCTAATAGCAGTGACAAAGGCATTATTTCAAATGCTGTAACTGAAAAAGAAACAAAAATAACACAGCAACTTGAACCAGTAAAGGACAAAATGATTCGTAAGCCAAAATACTCCCTCGTAATATATCAAGACACAGTTTCTTGTTGGCAATGCTGCCCTTTTACATGTCTAACTACATAGAGAGATCTAAAAACACGTCTATCTTCAGCCAAACTATTCCTCAAGTCATTTAAAAGAGCAAACATGCAAAGACCTTGCAGCACGCTTACCCTTTCAGCGTGTCCTAACTCTGCAGCCCAGAGCTTTTCATGCCAAATGGGACATGGCTTTGCTTTCAAGGGTACCCTCACAGATTCCTTTCACTTTCCTGCAGATTTGCTGCTAGAATTTATAACTAGCACTTCAAGCCTCTTCTCCCCCTCATCCACATAGGTTTAACTTCTTGATGGCAGATAATTGTTTTGGCCTTAGGCAAGGAATGTGCTCTCTGCTTAGGAAGATGGCTGCACAGCACCTTTATAAGGGAGGCAAATGAGGAAAAATGAGAGAGTTGCAGAACATTACAGTTTTTGTCTTATCAATTATTGAAGAAATACTCTTCTATTTAGTACAGTAAGAATACTAATAAGAGGTCAAAATGTAATGTTAGGCTCTTGGTATTAATGGGGATAAGAGTCATGATGAACAAAAATTCAAAATAAACATTATTTAATGAATATGGTAGCAACACTTAAACAACAGAAAACTAGCATTGCTATTAAAAGAATAAAAGAAAACAGAAATGAATCCAAGTAAATGAAAAACTGAGATAAGTCCATCTTCTGTACGATCTATATCCTCCTTCTTACTGAACCATAAATGTATTTTATTTTTACTGCAATTAGTATAATCTGGGCTGATACAACAAGAAATAAGCTTGGAACACATACAATATACATCTATACTGAAATGGTGTTATTCATTAACGAGGACAATAATCTAATTGATTCTCAAAGTTCTGTATATCTGAAAAGGCAGGCTTAAAGATTTTTCAACAGAGGCAAAGACATATTGGATGACTTCCCATTTAGATGTACCCATTAGAAAAGAAAAAAAGATACTTAGAAACCTTCTTTCACAAATGAAATTGAAGTGGATTTTTCAAAGACCGAGAGGTGGAGCCTCTGTAGGTGACCCAAAATTGTGTACTACTTTATTATGCTTCCTCCTTTTCTTTGTAATATGATATCAATACTTGTCAAATAAGCCGGATTATTTTTTGTGTTGAATCCAGAATGAGGGGGAAAAAAACATGATCACAAAGCTAACACATTGAAATAGAAATTCCATAAAGGACTTAAAGCACTGGAATAGAAGCAAAGGCAAAGATTGTCCTCATCACCTTAAGCGGTTCCATCATAACAGCTATATTTCTTTTTCCTATTTCCCATATAAGTCCGTACCTCCCAAGGACAGCAAATGTCATTACAGGAATACTTGAGGGAAATCTCTCCACTGATACTAATGTTTGCATTCTGTACTGGAAGCACCAAATTTAGGTTTTGCAATGGTACATTAGAACACATACAGCCTTTAGCTTTCCTCTATTTCCATTATTTTGCTGTTCCTTTTTTTTATTCCCTCCATTTACTCAGTACTTAGAGCCCCTGAAGTTACTAACAAAAAAAAAAAAAAAAAAAAAAAAAAAAAATCAGTTTGAATTTACTCATAATCACAACATTAACATATTTTCAAATTTATTTCCCAGTTTGTTAAAAGTACTTATGAATAATGATGATGCTCATGAAGAGGTTAGTTAAAAATTCACTGTATTTTTACAATGGTGGAGGATATTCTTAAGCCTCTCAAATTCTTATTAAAAGCCTGCCTTTTTGGCTACGTTTTTGTATGTTTTCTGTGTTTTTAATGCTAAAGCTTTTAAATATAAAAGATGGGGGCTTGATTTTCCAAAGAATAGAGCCCAAACTGGTCCTTGTTAACACCAGCTCTTCTTCTCATCCTTTCTGAACCTTTTCCTGCAGAGGCAAACTGAAAAATACCACACTGGCAGCAGCTGAGGAAGCAAACATGAGTGATCCTTTGGAGATTTCTGCTGCAGCTGACTGCTCCGTCTATTTCCCAGCAGTGTTAAGAGCACAATATGGCAGTAACAAAACAAAAAGTCAGATGTGGCTTTACTGATATCTCATACTTTATACTCAGTTTGGAAATTAGGGTCTTTTTTTTCCAAAGAAATTTTGTTAACAAGTTTCAAACTGATATTTAAATAAGTATCTCTGGTTTAGCTCTTGAGAAAGAGACAAAAATATACAGAATTCCTACAGTTCAAACTTCAGATACCTTCTTAGTCACATACATCAAAACTATGATATACCTGGAGTATTTACAAGAGTTTACACAGTTTCCATTAATTCCTGAATGACTACATAGCATTTAATTTAATTCTAGTATTTAATAAAGGTATACAGTGAAATCCAAGTGGCTGACATATAAACCTCCAGAGGCAGTACTAACCTGAGGCTGGCAGGCATCTTCTCTTCTGCTATGGCTGAGTGACCTTTTACTTGACCTACAAGCATGAGTATCACTCAGGAATATCAATGAGAAGTACAAGAAGCCAACTCTCTCCTACACAGGTTCTCTGGGCAGTGACTGATGCAGAAGGTAATGTTAAACCCAGAATTTAGGCTTTGTTTTCTGGATATGTGCATTTGTCTTCCTAAAAACTGACAGATTTATCCCCTTCTGCCTTATTTCTCCGTCTCTCCAGGCCGCCTTTTTCGAAGTTAGGTTCTTCTAAAACTGCTGCACGGAGAAACAAAATATTGACATGGCTGTCTGATTGCCGTGGAATTACTCCATAGAGGAGAATTCTGAATTAACATGCAACATCATTTTAGCTTTAATATTTTGTGGTTCAGTCACTAGACCTTGCAGTTTATTGCGTCTGTGAACTGCATTTTCTTCTGCCAGAAAATAACCTTCTATTTAAGGCACTTGAGGTTGGGTAAAAAAATATCCTCAAACAGATTTCATTAATTCAGGCAAGAGAAAGTTAATATCCCATGACACAGACGATTTGTTTGTAGGGGTGTTAAATGCATCATTTCCCTAATAAACTAAACCACCAGAGGAACGTGTAGAAGCTGGTGTTCCTTTCCTCAACCCAGAAAAAAAGCAGCAGTATCTGCCAGGTAAACTCTGAGGAAAAGTAGTCAATGGATCACACACTGATAAGCCTTTTTAAGTGAGGTAAACAGATGAATATCTTGATAACAGGAAGAAAATATTCTGTTTGGAATCTTTTGAATGGTCTCTCTTGCAGGACCCAGAAGCACAGTCCATTTACTGTGCCCTCAAAAGAACAGGACTGTTCTACCTGCATTACAGTTTGAGCATTCAGAATCCCTGCATTTCCATGCTTATACAGATTGCTTGAGAAATAATGGTTTTCATTTTGCTGATCTTTATGGAGTTACAATTTATCATCTAATCAACACTATAAAGAACCCAAAACCAGCCATCTGAACAGCGCAGATATATGGCATGACTAATTCAGCTTTAAAAAAAGCTGGAATAGATAGAGCTGGTAACATTCGCAGAAAAGAATGCACACTGGCTTGTGTTATGGGTAGGAGATGTGCCCTCTCACCTTCACATGCCCCAAAATAAAAGATTAGGTTCTTACTCCACAAAATGTTCAATTCAAGAAACACATTTCCTCCTGCATGCCACAGATCAACTTACTTCTGAGCTATCATTGCTGTCCAAGAGGAGTCTGAAAGCCTGCAAAGATTTCCCAGGTTTCCCAGCTCCTATTTGCACATTTAATTCTCTGAGAACTCTCTATTAGCCTTCTGGCATGGAAAGCCAAACATATCTGTTGGAAACAAGAAAGCCCTATAAATCAAAAGCCTTACAGACCATACACTTCCCAACTGTTTTCCAAAACCACTGTCCTTGGTCCTTTTGATTTGACCAGCACATTCTCCTGATAGAAGATCATAGTCCTTTGGGAAGCTGAATACATTTAAGATGGAAGCTAAATATTTTCGACATGTCAAGACATACTTGAAACATATAATTAAGCAAGACAGTTGCCTAATGGATCACCATGAATGGTAACATTGTCACTGAGAAAAATCTCTGCATACATCACTATGGAAAACATCAAGCTTTCTGTTTTCATCCGTCTTATCTAGGGACACTTGGATACAAAACCAAACAGCCTTCCTACAGTCTTACGCAGTGTCTTCGGTTCTCTACTGAATAAAGAAGAAAACCAGACCCTTAGATTTTACTGAAAAAAAGATGAAATACAAATCTAGCTGCACGGCCAGCCCTCAATCATTTTAAACATTTATGTTTCACTGCAAATGCCTAGAAAGAGTAAATCTTTTGCCCTTACGTGTTCTTATATCACCTTGCAGGGGAGAAGAGGACAGGTCTCAAAGAAACAAATATTTTTGTATTAGGTAAGATTAGACTCAGAAACTATTCAGATTCAGACAATGGAATGGGCATATTACTCGAAAATCAAGGTACTTTCACCCAGAATATTATTAAATTTCACATGTCCAGACCCCTGGACCAATGTGCACGATAGTAGTCTGCAAGTTTTTAGGGAGCTGGACTGGGAGGGTTTACAAATTAAACAACAGAAAGCCAGATTCATTTTAAAAATAAACCAAAATAGTGATAAACCATGAGCAATACAGCTGTGCTTTCCATTAGGATCTTAAGCCACACAATGGCATGACAAGAACTAATTCGCCCAGCTGCAGTTCACACCCCTTGTGAGAACTCCAGACTATCAGCACAGAGCCAACCCATGTCCCGTGGGATGGCAAGGATCACAACCCACAGACTCTTGTGGAATAAAGCTGACAGGGCAGGACTGCATTTTGCAGCAGCAGTGTGAGCTCACTTGGCCTGTGGCACAGCCAGGACAGCTACAGCCACAGCATTACTGCCTAGGGACCCCTTGGGTAGAGGTGTGTATGTGGAGGTCAGCTGTGGAAGGGTAAATACCCCAGTACAGAGGGGAGATGGAGCAAATGAAAGGAGGACAGCATGTAGGGAAGCTCAATCTAGGCTCATGAGGGGTAAGATACAGGAGAGAAGAGCACAGTGAAGAATGTTGCCATATGAGTTGTTTCAGTTCTCAAACTTGTCAAACCACGGATTTTCACTAAAATGTAGAAATGACACCATATTCAAGAGAACCAGGAATTTTTACCCTTTGCTCTCTGCAAGGTACTTAGCTGAAGCAAGGGATTGTGGTATCTCGTGATTGCAGGGACTGGACAGATGCTTGTATACACACATGGAACAAGCACTTTGGTTTTAAAATATGTATTTATACACACTTTATGAACACTATCTGTGATCTGCATCTAATCTTGCTTTAGCTGTGTTTGTCCTCCTTTCACCTACATGACAATCAAAAGAATAAATTTATCAGTGGTGTTGCAAACCAATATATATTATGAAAGGAGTGAATTATTCAGCTGAATCCTAACATAGTTGCCCATGAAAAGTGTTTGACAGAACTGTACGATCTGCAGGGCAGCAATCCAACTTGCAATACTGCTGTGTTACCCAAGCCATAAATATTTTTCTGACACTGTCAGGTTTAACATTCAGCACTACTATAATTTCTACCCTAAACCATGAACAGTTTAAAGGATTTGTAGTCTCTTAATATTTCATCTGCTGTAATTATAGTTGTTTTAATGCGCTATATCTGTTTCTGCAATACAATAGGGTTCTTGTTCTCTGGGAAAAAAATAAAAGAAAACAAAATCCCCACACAACAAAAAACCTAATGTACTTCAAAGCACAAATCAAAACTGCCACATAAATGAAGTAAATATTACTTATAAAACTGGTGGCTCAAGCAGAGGAGGACAACCACAACTTGGAGAAATAGTTCAGCTTCATGACGATTTCAATAACCACTATTTACCCGACTACTATACTACTACAACCTCTACACTGTGTAAAACTAATGGCAATTAAACAGGAAGAAATGCATCAGAACAACAAGCTTAATTGGAAGTGAGGAGATGGAAAAATCTAATTAACTTTGCAAACTAGTTTTGCCTTTGTCAATTACCTTAATTGTGCTATTGGAGTACAGGTTATGATCTTCACTAAAATTTGAATCACAAGAACATGTCTGAAATCTCTGAAAGAGAAACAGCATCTCAATGCTTCTTAATTACGGCAACACACAACATGAAGCAGCATCACATCTGTTGAGACACAATGTTTGTAAGGTTAAAACCTCTCAGACTTTTTATCTACCTACTCAACTACTGCTCATATTGAAAATCTGGGATGCCATTAGCAATTAGTCTTTTAATGCAGTACTTATAAACGGGAGTTTGGCATTTCCCTAACCCTGCATTGTTTACCAAAGAGTCACCTTATTTCACAAAGAATTCCCCCTGAAACACTAGAAGAGCCACGGAAAAGGTACCAGGGAACTGCCATAGCACTACTGCAGCAGGAACTGCCTGAGGGCCAGCAAGAACAGATCAGACCTTTTTTGCGAGCACAATTTCATGGCTGCAGCTACAGCTGGTGCTGACAATGGTTAATTTTCTGAAGTGGGACTCAAGTTTACACCGTGAAGAACATACTGATAACATACTAGAACAAAAAAAATTGGAGACTCAGGAAAGGACGTGGAACTTCCCAGGAATTTCCCCTCAAAGCCTGTGAAAGACTACCTCCTTCAAGCCAAAAAAATGAGAGCAACTTCTTTCACACCCATCATTTTGCAGGATCCTGACCCCACCCAGCAGCCAGATACCCACCCTACCTCTTGCTCATTCCACTCTTTTGCTAGGCAGGGAGAAAAGAGAAGAAGGCAAGAAGACTCATGGAATGAGACAATTGCAGTTTAATAGGGAAAAGCAGAAGCTGAATGTGCAAGTACAGAAACGTCCCCTGCTTCCCATCGGGAGGCAGATGTTCAGCCACCTCCCAGGCAAGCAGGGACTCAGAGCATGTTAATGGCTGCTTGGGAAAACAAACACCTTAACCCTTATTGTCCCTTCTTCATCCTGCCCTGAGCTTTTATGGCTGAGCACACCACCAGATGGCATGGGACATCCCCTAGGTGAGTTGGGACCTGCTGTCCTCACTCTCTTATCCCAACCACTTGCCCATCTCCAGACTTCCAGTCCTGTGGTGCTGGATAAAAACAAGGTTTTGCACTACTCAGTAACACCAAAACATTGCTGTGTTACCAACACTGGTTTAGCCACAAATGCAAAGCACAGGACCATATGGGCTGCTCTGAAGAAAGTACTTGTTCCAGTACAAATTTAATGGGAAACACAGTCATTTCAGTCAAAAAAGCAACTTCTGTATGAAAGCAATCTCAAAAATCAGCCTGAGAGATTGCAACTTTCTATGATACAAAAATCCTGAACCAAGCTACCCACAAGACAAAAGTATTCCTTAGATCTCTTAATGCCTTTTATACTTCTATCACAGCCTATAAAACTACTGCGTGGAAGAAAACTTGAGATTCATTCAAAAGTCTTTTCTGACAATCCTTTTATTTAAAAAAAGGTGAAATTAGGTAAACTAGTTTATTTAAATAAAAAAAATTCTATTAGCAAAATTGAGTGCAAACAATGTAATTCAGAGCAAAACCTGTAAGCAGTTGGAAATATAAGCAAATAAAAACTCTAACCAAGACAAAATACTTAATATCAAACAGTTTTGAAACTTAAAGTTTCAGTTATGTATTCCTCATTCCCACTGTCAAAACAATATCTTCTATTCTTTGACAAATACATATTTTTATCCAGTGTTGCTGTCTCCCATCATGACACTTCCAAGCAGAAAAATTAAACTCTTCCCCCCTTAAAATGAAAACCCATGTTTTCTGTAACTTGACAGCAACACAGTACAACAGATTCATTGTCTTTACATAGAAAAGGTGGGGTTTTCTGCCTTTTTTTCCTGCTTATTTCTTTAAGAATTTTATCTGAAAATTATTAAGTCAAATTTTCTCCTTCTAAGTGTACAAATTCTCTCAGCTTGAAGTTCCAGCTATCAGGCACCTGAATTGAACATTGGATGGGACATCAGAGATATCAGCTTAATCCCTGTCCTGTCTCAGGACACATCATATAATCCCATTCACAGAGCTATCAACCATCAGCTTTGGTTGTCAAGGATTCCTGCCACTCCTGCTCCTCTTGAGATCTACCTCCTCCAACAGCACATTTGAGCTGAAGGTAAACAAATTGTGCCTCACAAATGTGCCACAGCTGCACTGGAAGTGACATCCTGTGATGATGTGGAAGTCCCTGCAAGCTGATGGTGGGGCCACTCTTCACTCCAATGGGAGAAAGACTTCCTTATCTGCAGATGCAGGAAAAGGAGAAACCTACCTAACAGCAGGTTGAGTCTGCTGGAGGAAAGGAATCAGGGAAGGTAACTGCAGTGTGGTTCCTAAGAGCTCAAGAAAAAGTAAATAAAGCTTTTGATAAAAAATACACAACAGTTCATTTAATAGTCTACACAACTTGGAAAGCCCAAGAGTAATGTTTAAAGCTACTGAAGTCCCCTAGAGTAAGGAAAATTTTATGGATTAAATACTTAATCCAAAAGAGAAATAGATCAGCTGCCATGCCACAACCTTGCAGCCTGAGGCAAAAATACTCAATATATTAAATTGCTATATAAACAACCCATGTCTGAAAATAAAGTGCTCTGAAAACTAAAGGAAAAAGAAATCCATTGGAAAGAGCATCCATTTTTTTCTTCAACTTTGCTGGAATGTACTCTGAAATGTAGACTATATGAGAAATCCGTTTGGCTTTCAGATATACAAACACAACGAAGATTCAATTTGCTTTAATTAGTGTTTCATACTTAGCATTTAAGAGCAGAATTGGACTCTATCAGCAGTTCTGCAATACTCTATACTGTAATATCACTAGGCTTATCTCTCTAGTCTTCTGTTTCATTAAATTGTACTTTTTATTTTTAAGATATTGGCACGGCAGTTCCAGGGGAAAAAAAAATATAGCATCTTACACTCTGTTCTGAATTTGTTTTAAACCTCTTGCTTTTCAATAAAGCTACCTCCAAAAAGTGCAGATTTTAGGTACTTCAATGGGATTACAGCTTGCCTGCTAATTCTGCCATTAAATTAATTCTGAGAAGCTCTCCACTGCAGTTATTTCAGTAACAAATAAGACTCAAGTATAAAAGATGCATTAAAACGTGTCTTGGTCCCAATGTAAATGCAGAAAGCATTACAGCCATCTAATCTCAAGGAGAAAACAGACAAGGAAGACTGTAACAAACTGCATACCTGAAAAACCATATACAGTGTTGATCTCATGAAGATAAAAATATAATATTTTGTATTTGATTTATGCAGCTAGAGGGGAGCCTATTAGAGCATTTTAGATTACAGATGTATTTATTTTTCCATCAGAAGCTCGAAGTTCAACAAGGTGAAAGAACAAAATATATGATACCTGTTCCACAGAGAGGAAAAACAGAAATTAAGCAAAGGCAAATGTCCCACAGCCAGTAGGCGACAGAGATGAAAACTGAATTTTCACACTGTCAAGATGAGTTGTTGTCACTTTCAACCTTGCCTGTATTGTTACAGCACATGCATCAATTAGATAACTTATTTCATTGCAGAATCACATGCACAGGTTTCACATTTTAATAACTGTATGACAACACCGAAGCACTTCATGAAGGAAGAGAGCACTGACAATGAAAATTCAGGCTATCTGGGTCACCTGTATTCCAACCAACTCTTCACAGCTGCTCACAACACATTTATTTCCCAGATGGAAAGGGATGAGGTCTTTGCTTCTCCAGCATCACTTTCACTCAA
The DNA here is from genome assembly GCF_020740725.1 of Corvus hawaiiensis. Taxonomy (NCBI): domain Eukaryota; kingdom Metazoa; phylum Chordata; class Aves; order Passeriformes; family Corvidae; genus Corvus; species Corvus hawaiiensis. The sequence goes on from NC_063214.1 coordinate 6,799,695, forward strand.
GCATTGGTGCTGGGAAACTGAGAGCTGAGCACTGCAAGCAATGATCCTCCTCTCCTGCTCCCCTAGGTACAGAGCAGTGGGATGCATGCAGAAAAGAGACATTTCCCCTCCCCCATCATTTAAACTGCATAAACTGTAATTTTAGTAAATCAAGCAAAGAGCTAATCAAGTTTTGATTTGCTAATTACTTCTCAATTTGATTAGAACTGGCAGCTAATCATCTCTGGAAACGTAAAGTCAATCTTTCACTCACATTTGCAAATTGGGACTTTAGTGTAAAGAAACTGATATTGTGCGTTATATCCTCATGATTATTTTTTTCATATTTCAGTGCTTTTAACAACAATCCTAATTTTTATTATTGTGGCAGAACTCTGAATAAAAACTCCATAGAACTGTATGTGGCCTGAGAGAGAACAATGATAGAAGCTCTGATACTACTAACATTAAAGCTCAATGAGTATGTAATGTTACATTAAAGAAATACAATGCAATTTAAAAGTCTAAGTTCCCATAGAAAAAAAAGGTATTGGAAAAGGATGAACAAATCAACACAGAATTTTAACAACCAGCATCTTCAGAGAAAGCTTATAGAAGCAGGACTTCACCCCATTAAAACAAAACAAAAAAAATACATAGAATAAACAAATTCAACATGAATAAAGAAATTAAGACTATATAGTTTCTTATTTTCCCTGAAGTAACAGAATAATGGGAAAGAATGGAGCTATGGTCTTTTTTATTTCTGGGAAGTTCTTGGCATGCAGTATCTACTTCTGTTTTTCCTTATCCAACTCAAGGACAGTTGCTAACCCCACTAACTCTCTGCTGCTCCTCACTGCCTGGCTTCTGCATATTACATTCACTAAGGGCAATATGGAAAGTTAATGCCCTGAAAAATACATCATTACAGCTACCACACCAGCAGTTTCTGACCAAAGTTCAAGCATATTTTGATAGACAAAACTCAGATTAGGCATATCCCTGCAAACTCCCTTCCCTACAAAAGAATCACAGAATCACAGAATGAACTAGGTTGGAAAAGACCTTCGAGATTATCAAATCCAACCTACAAACTAACACCTCCTCATCAACTAAACCATGGCACTGAGTGCCATGTCCAGGCACAGTGACTCCACCACCTCCCTGGGCAGAAAATTCCAGTGCCCAATCACTCTTTCAGTAAAGAATTTTTTCCTGATGTCTAACCTAGACTTCCCCTGGTGCAGTTTAAGACTGTAATACAGTCCCTACTTCCTGGTTTATGTTTCCTTAGGCCTATATTTGATGAAGCCACCAGAATGACACTTTTCAAGTCATCCAATGCCTTCAAGGATTATTGCTCCAGATCCCCACTGCCCCCAGTCATGCATTACATCCAGTTCCTTGTGCAATGCAGACTCCCTTCAACTCCAACACAACACCTGGGGAGAGCATGAGCAGGGAAGCAACAGCAGAGAATAAATAGCAGCTCTGAGGATTGCTTAAAAACATTTGGGAGGCATTGCAGAGAAGGGACAGAATGTGTTCAGTGAAGTGAAATCCTGAAGTACAGCTTGCCTCCTTCCTTTCCAGCTTCACCCTTCCAGACCTGCAGGTCTGCATTGTGACAGAGCAGAACCACAACCGTGGGGAAATCGGGAAAGGACCGAGTGGTACAAGGTGGCACTGCTTCAGCTCCGGTAGACAGGGAAAGGGACATGCCAACAGTCATTTACAGTCGATTTACTAAAAACCAGTGTGGTCTAAATACCCTACCAAAGATACTGGGACAGAAAAAAGGAGTCAGAAACAACTTAGGCACATTCATAAATAAAGTGCACTTTAAATTAGAAAAATATATTAAATGGGTTGATTTTAGAGAAAACACATTTCAAAGAAAAAACGTTCTCTGAGATGGTCAAAAACATTTAACTTGGAGATTTTCTTACAAAATACTTGGCTTTTGTCTTTTACTATTACTTCTCATTTTTAAACATCTTGTTTTCATATTATAGTCTTTTGAAAGATGACATCAAGCCCAAAAAATTTACTATGATTCTTTGCAACAAAATTTTAAATACTTCATTTATAAATCATTTCATGAAGAAATTCAAATGCTGAGGCTTTGTTACAAACTTGAATGACTTTTTTGTAAACCCTCCCTGAAATAAATTACTAGCCAGCTGTAACTAGCAAACAAAAATAGCTGATGTTGGGATGTAAAAGTGTCTCTACTGTCTATAATCTTCTTTGTGTCTATAATAATGTCTTAAAATTTGCTGATTTATTGAATTGCTACTAACTCTTTGTTTTTTCCTCTCATCTAACCATTCTGATTTTTGAATGCTGGAACATTAGAAGAGGAAGGGTTTTGACAGAGTAAATACCAAAGACAGTGTCTAAGAGTGCCACCAAATCTTTGGTGTAATGAATTTCCAATTTTGAGTAGCACCATTGCTCTAGAGTCTCTCATTACAAAAATGACTGATTACTCATAAACATTATTGCTGTCAAAAGTTTTACAAATTCATCATCAGTATAATAATTATAGAAAAAAAACATATTTGTACATAATTGTAGCTTCAGCAATACAGGATTTGTTATACCTTAATAATAATCAAAATGTAAAAGGTTAGGAATTCTCTATTCTCTTTAGCAACTGCTATGAAATCATAGCGAGCACATTCTGCCTGCCTGTTCTTTACTTTTTCCTCTGTAAAATAATTATGCATAAAATATATTCTTTATTTTCCTGAAACTGAATTTGGGACAAGAAACTAATAAAGGTAACTCTGAAACCTTCCAAAACATGGAAATGCAGACTTTGTGACATTTGACATATCCTATATTGTATTCTACAGCAAAACACAAGCTAAATCCTAGTTTGAAATGAAAGTGAAATGAATTAAGTATTTTCCCTCTGATAGAATATTATAGGTGTTGTCCATTAGGGAGTATTGAATATGACACTTAGCTATCAAGTGTGTGTTTACTATCTTACGTTCAGAACAGAAATTCCAAAAGCTTTCCAAAACATCCTTAAAAACACAAGATTAAAGGACTTTGGAACCAATATCTAATCTTTAATTTTGCTGTTATCACAAGCACAGTCTAAACTTGGCTGTTTGTAATTTTGGCAGTTATTTCAAATACACAGTCAGAAAATTATTTAGGCATTTTAATGGAATCCACATGAGCAAGCACTGCTTATTTTTGCCAGCAGTGCTCTTCAAGAAATGTTGTTCCTAAAACCTCCTTTGCTGTGATTCTATTGCTGAAACATTCTGCATTCACCTGAACTCCCAGGTCTCAGCCAACTAATGAAAAAATGTGTCTTTTCAAATTTAAGCTGTAGTTATAGTAAAAATTAGATCTATACTTAAAGTATAACTTACAAACTTAATGTTTCCTGAAGTAAAACTTGAAGAAGGAATAAATTTTCCATAGAGAGACACAGTTTCAAAGCACTTGAAACATACAGCTGAGATGATATCTGTTAAACCATCTACCTTTCAAACATCAAGGAAATAAAACTAGAGATAGTATCTGTCTGAAATTAGAACACTACCACTCTTGTCCGTCAAAGAGGAAAACAACTCTGCAATTCAGCTGGCGTATTAAGTGATTGAGTGCCAAACATCATTGGTTTGACTCAATCCATTGATTTGGTCTCTGCAACTTTATTCCTTCTTTACAAAAAATGAATGTGTTCTGAAAACCAGGGGCTTACTCTGCAAAGAAATTAAAAAGGACAAAACAAGAAAATCTGGTGACAAACCAGAAAACCAGTAACAGATAGGGTTTATACTTTTTTTTTTTTTTTTTTTTTTTTTAGAAAGCTAGAATACAACAGAAAGATCCAGGCTGTATTTCTCGGGGAAGCAAATTTTCCCAGCCAATTCAATTTATTTGTTGAGGAAAATAGTTCTCTCAGTCTTCATTCTAGCCATTGCTCCAATAATTGCCTCTGCCAGTTCATATAACAAATCACTGGAATGATTCATATCTATAATTTAATAAAAAAATCATAACTTAAATGAAATGAGGAATCAGGATGTTGACAAGCTTACTTGTGAAGAACAAAGAAATTATGCTAAGGCAAGATATGAACTTCAGACCCTTTACCATGAATTATACATGAGATTTCATAGGAAATTTAGAAGTAATGAAGCTTGCTATCATTCCCTTACCTCCAAATGAATACTCTACTTATTAGCAACCAAACTGTAGTGACTAAAAGTTTGCTACAAAATTTAATTTTTATGCATCTGTGGTTATAAAAATCATGGCGGAACTGCTTTTAATGTTACTGCATATTTGTTGATACATTTGTTGGATGGATATTTCTGGTGGTTCTGACAGTTCACCTGCATTTAAAAAAAAAATTCAAATTCTTCATTGCATCATGTATTTTCCCACATTACTCTCCATTAAACACTTGCATGTCCTTCGAGGCAAAGTGACTTTTTCAATTATTAAAATTGAAATCCTTGTTTCCCAATGAATTTTTGTCAAATCCAAAGTTAGTTAAAAACCAATTTAGCGTTAACAGCCTTAAGTAACCAAATGAAAGCTTTCCAGTTTAAGACATAATGGTAAGATACAGCCATGGGCATACAAGAAATTCATACAAAGCTCTAAACTTTATCTGTAACATTTCACTTCAGGAACTTAAGGAAAAAACAGATCATGGAGTTGAAAAATATTAAGAAGACACAAAGAATTATTTTGCCTGATAGCAATCAAGTCAGTAACGATAAAGTTATGAGCAAGATTTGAACAGAGGAAAATTAACAAACTTTACACCTCTTACTAGTTTGTGGGGTTTTTGTTCCACATATGGCAATTCTAATCAGAAATCACAGTTCAACGTAGCAGGAAATTAGGAAGAAAATTCTAAATACTTCTGCTTCAAGTGAAGCAGTTATTTTCCAATAAGATCTCATTCTGTTCTTGTTTACCTGTTCTGTAGTGTGGCAGAACATGATGCTGTGATACTGGAAGCAAGCTAAGGATCTCCTCCTCAAACAGATCTTTGCCTCCTTTCCAAATTAATTTTTTACCACACTTGTTAACACAGTAAGTCACCCAGTTCTAGGCAGCTGTATAAATTGCTTGCTCACATCCATATTAATCTTACAAGTATCTAGCAAGATGCCTCATGTCAAAACAATCTGATCATGTAATTAAGTCCTGATCAAAAATATTACTGAAAATCACCACAAATATTTTAACTTGACAAAAATATCACATCATTGCTTTTCATTTAACAGACACATAAAGGTCTGTGCAATCATACTACAATAAAATAATTGTCCTAATTAATATGTGTGAAGATATTTTGAGTTGAAACCTGCAGTAATTATTCCTCTGTAGACAAAATACGTAAACAATTTTTGAGACATAAGAGAATGGAAAAGTTTCCTCATTCTGCAGTTAGGGGCACCAAATTAGAAGTTATAACCATTTCTGCCTCATTGATTTTTATCTACAAGAATGTAGAAGTTTTAAGTGAAGACAGATAAATCATCCAAGCTAAAGACACTTGAAAATGCAATAGACAGGAGACACTTCAGACAGAACACAGATTATGAATTACGAATAGGTTATAAATGGACAAAAAGCAAAAAATAACTACATAAACAAAGATGCAAACGGAAATCTCATTTTAACATTTTACATCAGTAAAAAAATTGTCACAACCTACCCTAGAAATCCCACAGAAGTCCATACTTTCAGTGGGAAGGTATTTAACTGCCTTCATAAAATGTAGCATGAATATCAACTCAATATTACAATGCTGACAAAAATACCCTGTATTTTTCCTCTTTACATTTGGGATAAGCAACTGAAAAAAACCTGCCATATTCAGTTAATGATTTATGATGTCAATTTTTTCTTTCTGAATAATAATGCAAATACAACATTTAAAAATCTGACTAACATGACATAGAAGTTTTCATGCACTTTCAATGCAAGTATTGCTAAATCTATCCCATATTTTATTTCTCCTTCTCTAAAACTGAGGCTCTACAATTAATTTCTTCTCAGTTTTGGCATTGTTTTTTGTTTTGGATAGGTTTGGGGTTGTTTGTTTTCTTGATTAAGAAGCAAAGATCTTTTAGAGCTGTGTATGGAGGGTCAGAGCAGCCATCACTTGGATGCCAGAACTGACTGACACTCCAGGAACAGAGAGTGTGGTGTGATCTCACTAGAACTAGTTTTGCTTATCAGAATTATTTGAAAGACAGGTGAAATGTAGTTCCTTAGTTCATCATTCAATTACTTATATTTTTCACTAATTTGTCTTTCTCTAGTTGGTACAAATTATGCAGTGCAAAACTGCCCTGGTGGCTTAATAGTTTATTATGAACGAAGAGTTTATCAGCCCAAAGTCAAAGTTGCTTTTCTTCTTCCAAATGTCTCAAAACAGTGCATGTCTCAGGAGAAAATGTTCCTTTACATTGACATAGTTTCACATATGACACTGGTGTTCATGTATTTTAGATAAATTAACAGTAAAACCATTATAGCTTTGAGGCTTTATGAGAAAATTATACCATTTTAAAATTATCATCTTCAAATAGCCAGGCTATAATGAAAGAGCTATGAATTGTCTATGAAAAGAGCATCAGGCAGGCAATTAAAGATAGATGAAAGAATTTACTGAAAGGACAAGAAGCAGGAAAAGCCCCAAGCAGCATTAATCAAAGTTCTTTCCCATGTCCCTGTAAGTTCCAGATGGATTCATAAGGATTTTCTGGAAATCCTTAAGGATAATCCATAAGGAAAGAAAAAGTTTCATGTAGGAATGAGGCAACCCCAGCCTGTTTAAGCTGTTTGATAACAATAGTTTGATAACTCATGTTTGACTCAGTTGTAGCGCAACAGAAAGTTTGGAGTTAAAGGATGCAAGACTTTATTTATTTATTTTTATATGACCTAATTGTCCTTTGCACAGCACTTTAGACAAAACCCCCCAGCAAGTCAGCTGTTAAATCACCACCTCCAAATAAAGGGTCTGCTACTCATGCTACTCCTACATACATTGTTCTTGAGGTTGGATAAATTGTTAAAATCACAACAGAGGAATGAGGTGCTGAGAAAACTTGAAATATATTATTATGAGAGCTTGGTTTATTTGTGCTGAAAAATTGTCTAAAAAGTAAAAAAAAATAGAAAAGAGAAAATTTTATCAATAATACTGGTTGGTCACTATAACAATAAAGTAGTTTTAGAAGTTCTGCTATCAGTTCTCATTATCCAACAATTTTAATACTGTAAAAATTACTTAAAACAGTGTAAAAAATTACTTAAAAACACTGAAATGTTTATTTTACCATATATAGGAGTAGCATCTGTTACTTCCCAAGTATGAGAAGAAAGAAATCTAGGATGGAACAATAGGTTAGAAAACGAAAGATGATTACCTTTCATGGGTGACATATTTGATTTATTCCACTGAGATTAATTTCCTTTGATCATAAATTATACTGTTTAATTCAATATTTTGAGTACCAGGTATAGAAGGGGACATCTGGGAAAACCTACTAAGAGAGTTGGCAAAGAGATACAACTATCAGTGAATGACACAAATTACTGCGTTTATCATTATTTCATTGGGTGAGTGGTTACTTTGATATAATCTCATCTGTTCTACTGTTTCTGACCTTCCCAACAGCAGGCATGTAACAGGCACCTCAGAGAATGTTTTTGCAAGAATCCCTCTTTGTTGAGCTTTTGAATCTAGTTTTTTGTCATTATAGAAGTCCAAGGTCAACACTATCAAAGCAAATACATAAAAATCCAGTTCTAAAAAGGCTGTTATCAGATCCCTCCCCTCCATTCAGAGAAAGAAAAACAAATATACTCAGCTTTAAATCTGCCTCTCTCATGCAACAAAACTGTATTATAAATTACACGACAGCTGAACACCCTAAAGAATCTGTGGGTGCATGACAGCTGAGTTACATATTAGCCAAATATGATAGAATTAATTGTCACTTAATATTACTTTCAATAAAACTGATGAATAGATTAAACAGAAATGCAAAATCTCTGTGAAGCTTTCATTTACATTGACCAAAAGCAGAAATGCAATGCTGAGAACGTTGGTCTACTCTATTTTTTTTGGTTTTGCCCAGTATTTCGGCTTCTAAACATAGAGAAATTTCAACACTAATTTATCTTGCACGGGGTGTGCACACATTGATTCTGTAAGAACACGCTATACAGTTAAAGAAAGTGCAAATGTTACCTCATTACTGTGTCACCCTAAACAGCAAATCCCTGCAAGGAAACAGAAAACATAGCCTGGCAATCAACAGGCAATTTGAAGTAATCAAAGAGCTTCTTGGTTACTTCAGGTCCAAGAAAACCCTCAGTGGACAGGTGGAAGGGTTACCTGAAGTTTATAAAAAGCATGTGCTGTAACAGAAGAAAAGCAGTTGCCAGATTTTGACAACTCTTTAGAGAAATGTACACTAAAACCTGTTAGATTTGAAGCTAAAAGTACCAAGACTGATTTAGAACTTCACATTTTATAGAAGAAATATAAAAACATGCTTTGCTAAAATATGAAGGAGCATGCAAAATATTCTAATTACCCTACGGTGAAAGGAAAGGCATTATTGAGTGTATTTTGTGGGGTTTTTTTCCACTATCTATTTCTTACCCTTGAAATAATGACTGCCACACAGAAAAATCCTTAGAGCTCTTCAGGCCTTCACAAACTATTTGAAAACTTTGATTAGCACATATCTAGAAGTAACACAAATGACATGTCAAAACAGAAACAGTGAAAGTTCTGAAAGCTGTATTCTTCTCAAGTTCTTCATGGATTTTTGTGTCCTAGAAACGCTTAAGCTGGTACTGACACAAAATGTTTTAGTGGAAAAATTAATGTAACAGTAACAATAAAACCACTAAATGTGAAATACCTGATTCTTGTCAGAAATATGACAACTTTCAAACTGAACAGAGTTTTTAGATTTGAGCAGAGGCACTAAGAACTCTTACAGCCTTTCTTAAATGCCTCTCTAATCAGGTTTACTTGAGGTACAGAGGCTTCAGTAAGAAATAACAGCTAATTAGATTGCGTATAAATAAATGCTTTCCTAAATTAATAATCTGTACTCTTTAACGGGGCCTCTGCAGTGATACAAACAGAAATGTAAACATCAGTGACAGTCTGCAATACCGTCACAAGATGGGAAGTTCTAACAGACACCCAGAAAGAGACTTGAACTAGCTTATTTATTTCCATACAACTGCCAAGGTGGCTAGACAGGAGCTAATTTTAACTGCTTGGATCTGCAACAGCTGGATAGGTCATAATACCTCCTGACTAGCAATACATCACTGATTTTTGGTGCTGTTCCCATTATATTGAAAGCCTGAATGATGGTTCTGACATGGAAATGAATTCAAAAGAAAAATGTAGCTCAAATGCTCATGAGGAGCACCTATGCATGAGGAACAAGTTTATAAGAAATTATATCTGTTTAAGGAGGCTCCTAGAACTAGGAATTTTACTATAACTAATTTTACACAGAACTGGCCTCTGTATATATTAAAAAAAACCAAAAACAAAAAAAACCAAAACAACCCCAAGCACTGCCTCCAAAAGCATATTCAGACAAAATTCTTTACAGACAGAAGGAAAAACACATGAACTACAATAATTGAAATTGGTGAAAGAAAAAATAGGCAAGGTATTTGTGGATGTTACACACACAGTGCACTTTTTAATCAGGCAGTTAAAGTCTGGAATTGAGCATACTGAAACAGCGGCTAGCATTTCTTCAAACAAGAAATTTCAAAATCAATCACCAGTCACGACAAAATTACTGAATCTGATCTGGATTCTCAAAGCAGGAATCAGCCTTAAATACTCTTTATTTGTGGCTAGCTAACTGTCCACTACCATATGCAGCAACACATGTACAAACCCATTTGTCATCTTTTGACCAACACAGAGCAGATATTTATTCTTCATGGTACTCCTTGAAGAACACATAACACTATCTAATCTCAAACGTAAACCTTCATAGAAAAAAGCTTTCAAATTTCACATGGGTAAAAATGTATGATTTTCAGGAAAAGACTAAAGGAAACCTTTTTTTTTTGTGTGTGTGTGTGTGTCCCATCAAATGTTTGCTTTTTGGACTCAGAGGTTCCTGATACACAAGCAGTTGTGAGAGCAGTTGTTCAATTCTTTGCCCTTTCTCTGTTGGAGGGCACAAAGAGATGGACTTGGTTTGCAAGACAAGATTCCCATTTGACTGTCTGGAAGACATGAGAAGGAAAATCCATTTACAAAAGAACTAAAGCAATCAAAGAGATGATCTCAACCCACTGCACAATCTCTCTTACTGAATGTTCTTGACAACCAATAAAGAGGTGCCATGTTTATGTAGGGGATTAAGATAAGCAAACACTTAAGCCCCATCTAGCCTTTTCTTTTTGTGATTCAGGAAGAGTATACATGTTTGCAAAAAACCACAAATAATACCAACAGACTTATACCAAATACCAGTAACATTTGTTGTTAGAAAAATGAATTTTAATTAGCCTTCTACCTAGGTATAAGGTTTAAAAGATGTAGTAAACTGACTTTCCTATTGCTGCAGAAAATGCAGCTGGAGAACGCACAAAACATCCCTTCTGTTGGTTTTACTGCCTTTACACCTTTGTTTTGTTTTTTTTTTTTCCAAACTGAATTACTCACATTGCTATGCATTAGAATTCATTCTGCGTTTCAATTGCTCCATAGTGTGCTTATTTCTCACCTGGTTGTTTACAGCAAATAAAAAGCTGAGGCAGGTGTTGCACATAAGGCTGACACTCTGTCAGCCATAAGCTGCTCTCTGGTCAGCAGCTGGTTTTATATATGCATGAGGTGAAGTATTACTGTTAGAAGAGCTTTCCAAAGAGATTCAGAAGTAAATTAAAGAAGCTACCCAGCTGGTGATTTTAATGAATAGGTAAAAATAATGAGGGGAAAAAAAAAATCATCAGACACAGAACATGATTTTACTGGAAGTATTTTTTGATTTTCGTAAACACATAAAGTAAGCATTTTTAAGGTTAAAAAACAAACTAGTGTCCAGCATGAACTTCAAAGTAATTTACTGCTCCTGTGATCTAAAACAGAACACACTGTGATGCTCTTACGTCCACACTAGGGTGGAAGAATGTTAAAAAAAAAAAAAATCTCCCACATGCCTGCAGGTGATCATTCTAGAATACAAACTATGTTCCACCAACAAACTGATATGATGAAATTTATCAGAAATTTAATTAAAACAAGTCAAATATGCAAAATTAAAAAGAAGAAATACGAAATCTATCCAAGCTCCCCTTCACCAAATTAAAGAAAAAGAGAACTGACTTGCATTTTTTTATTATTTCCTGTGTAAGAACAGCAAGGGTTATTTTTTCATCTACAGAATTCTAAATGTAGCTAAGTGAGCCCACTTCCATCTGTGAAGCCACACAAAGATACAGTTTTAGTCTCCCAGTATGAGGAAGATAACTGCCATCCTGGAATGGATCATCAGTGCTGGGCCACCAAGTTGGTTGAGGGCTGGAGGACACAACAAAGAAACACTGAGAGGGCTGTGCCTGCTCAGCCTGGAAAAGCTGTGAGCAGAGGATACTGAGAAGATGGAGTGAGGCTCTCCTCAGAGCTGTGCAGGACAAGAGGCAACAGAGAAGCTGAAATGGAGGAAGTTACAATTACATATCAGGAAAAAAGGGGCTAGGAGATTGTTTTTTCCTTTGTTGTTTTTTATTTGTTTAAAATATAAGAGTGCTTAAATACTGGGAAAGGTTAACCCAGAAAGGTTGTGTGATCTCCATCCTGTGAGGTGTTCACAACTTGACTGATCATGACTCTGAGCAGACTGACCTAGTGAGATATTGGGAACAGGCACTTCAACTTCATGGCCATTGGAAGTTCCTTCCAAATTAAATTATGACTCTACCATTCTATAAAGAAAACATCCAAAAAAATTTTCCAGAGTGTTCCAATTCACTAAGGATTTAAACAAGTTTTCTCTGGAGAGAAAAACTAACTGTATTCCTACAGAGTTGTTTTTCTTACTGCATCTCCTTCCTTTGACATAGAACTTTCTATATTGATGGAACATCTACTGGGAGAGAGGTCCAACACATGCCCTGGTTAGACAGGAGCTGATTTTCCATCTGGGATATTTGTACTGACCAGTGAGGCAGCTGCCTTCAAACACAATATAAATAATGATTATTTTCTCCTCAGCCATAGTCAGATACTACAATTTTTGTGCTTTGGCTGCTTTTGTGGCATTCTGGGCACTATTTTGAAGACCTCTAACCTTTTTGTCAAACAGTTGTGAAGCTCTCGGCTCATGCATTCCCAGCAAGAGTGAAGAGACAAGCAGTGCAGACAGAATCATAGGAAATCACATTTGGAATCACTGCTGGTTACTATGCAGGGCAAGCAGCTTGAACTATGGCTGGCCCCACTTACTACTGGCACTTTCTGACACTGAGCAGTGGCTTTGATTTAGCATCTGAGTGGCCTCTGTGCCTCCATACAAGAAAAAGAAGTCCAAGAGAAAGATACTTCCTTGCACATTCTTTTGCTTCTGTCAAATGCCAGACACAAATCCTTAAACACCAAGATTTGTCTTTCAAAATTGAGTTAGACCAAGAATCATGAAGACAGCATTACCAAGATTGTTTTAAAAGCAAACACCCATCCAAACCACATCACATTACATCATTAACTTAAAGCAAATAACTTTTCCATAGTGGAGGCAGTGAAAGTCTCTAGGATTACCACAGGACTGAGCAAACACAAGTGAATCAGCTTACTGTAGATCCAAATGGATAGGCATGGGGAAAATTCTGTGTCCTTCCTCTTGCATCTTATGCTATTTCATACATATATACATTATATATGTATATATTAAGGTATACTAAAATAAGTCTTACATAGTTATATTTTTCCATTTTCCATCTATATGTGGCACTGTTACATGACAGTCACTGGCTGGACAGCAGTTTATTTCTTCAGCATTTTCACAGTGCATGAAACCCTTTTTCTTTGAAACTTATCTCCATCAGGAAAGAGGGACACTTTCTGAGAGAAATACAAAATATCCTTTTTGCTTTTAACGTTTATCTTGCATTTCTATTTCTCCCTGTACATTTGGCACATTTCTCTGGATTCCCAATCTGAAGAAAATAATTATTAGGAAAAATTTACATAAAGCCCCCAAACTTTGCGAGATCCTCATTTATATCTGAGATTGCCATTTCAAGACTGAGAACTGTTCACTGAACTGGAGATAAAATCTTTTCAGACTCCTCCACCAGTCATAGAACAGCTTTGCTTTGCTTTTCCCAGAAGAGGCAAAGAGAGACAGATAATTCATGTGGCAGCTGGTCTCCCAGTGGGCAGTATGCTATACAGACACTTTATCATCAGGCTAAATGAATACATTTAATTTTCACATAATGAAAATTGCCATTTCAGAAATAACCACTGTCTAATATTATTTTATTTAATAAAGGCCTTAAAAGAAAAACAAAATATGGGAAAAAAACCCAAAGCCTGGGCACCATATTTGAAGAAAAATACAAGCATAAACTTTTAACAAGCCTCCTTTTTACTGACACAATATTAAAAATGTATGTGATGATTCTAAAATTAAACTTTTTAGATACATTTATTTTTATTAATCTGTATTTGCCTCTGCCTACAAGTTTTTCTAGGCTTGTTTCCTAGCCCTGCTGCCATCCCCCAGTCCCACTGCCACCCCTTGCATTCTGCATCAACAGAGACTTTCCAAAACACAGATGAAAGAAACTAGATTAAATGGACTGGAACAACCATTTTCTTTTCTTTTTTCTTTCTTTCATGTCATTATAAAGTTTATAAAGAAAATGAAGATTTTTAATTTTTTCCCCATTTGCAAGATATCCTTCCATTTTTGGGGGCTGAAATTCAGGAGTAAGCCAGGTTAGTAATTAATATCTGCTACATTTTGATAGACCATTAATTTGCCAATAGTTATTACTTGCTCAATAACAGTTTTTACCTGCAACAGTTTTGTTGGGTTTAAGCACATTGTGAATCCAACAATACACAAATTCTGAACCCTGTATATGGTAACTGGGTTCAGCATAACTGAAGCAGGAAAAAAGACACAGGAGAAATAAATCTAAAACTTCAAAACAGTTTTCTGGATTCAAAATGCATTTGATACACATGAAGAGATGACTGACACTTGCAATTATATGAATATCTGCTGGCTACTATTATTTTAAGCTTTATTCCATAGAAAGAATAAACTTTAAAATGCTGTAGAAGTGATGATTAGTGCAAAACAGAAAACAACACTTACTGGGGATGAAAAGGCTTTGATGTGTCAAAATTAAAAACTTTTAAATTTGCCACATTTTTGTGTTGATGTAAGCGTATTAATATTGGTTATTGTACCTGTTTTATACTCACACGATGTGCTATTCTAATAACTTCACAATTTCCTTGATCTCGTTGAAAGAAATTGTATTATGGGTCATTTGCTGAGCAAGCTCAAAATTTGTATACAGGGCCATATTTCTCTTGCCAGATTGCTTTTTAGTATCAAACATACTTTTTATGCTAGTTTTGTGCTTTTCAATTGTCTTTAAAGACTGGAAAACTATCAGGATCTTCTAATACGCTCTGATTAAAAACTCTTTGGAATTTTTTTTTTCTTTTATAAAGAGAGCTATTTGAAATCCTCTTTACGTTGCTGTTATGTAATCTTGTTTATGTTGTTGTTATTGTATATGTATGCAGAATTCTACACATTATAAATGCATGTAACTCACATAATACATGGGTTTTGGGTTTTTTTTTTAAGACTACAGAAGATTTTCTTTTAGCAAAATCTCTCCTTCCCTGTAACTAGGTAGATGGAAAAATTAAGTTAAGGCTGCTCCCATGGTCATTATATGGAAGAGGAGGGTCAACAAGCAATCACAAACTAGTTATATTAAACAGCACATTTAAAACAATCAGTTTATTCCTTTTTAACTACTACTGTTAGATAACAGTAAATAACAGGTTATCTGTTCATAGTCATTATACTTTTACAAATTTAGAACTTGAGTTATCTAAAAGCAATGATCATATTAGAAGTTGCCATGTTCCATGTTAAAAACAGGACTGAGCAAAACTCAAACTAAAATGGAAACCAATTTTACCTGATAATGCAGCTCATCCCACACAATTTTTGGTAATCTTTGTGCTGTTCTCAAAAGATGCAACTGAGTTTTTTAACATCGTGGACTACACAGGATCTTATTTGCTTCTGCTGCATTGCAGGAGGATAACTAAGTTCTGCAGTGATGATCCACACATAAAAAATTAAGCAAATTCCCCCTCCCCCCCCGAGAAACAAGATAAAAATCCAAAAAACCTCTGGATTTAGACTTTCTGACTTTTAACTGTCAACAAGTTCTTAACAAGAAGAGCATGCACAGATGTAACATCTTTTTTTTATCTGGGGAAAAGGAAATGTGTTCCTCATTAAAAAACCCACAATCTCTACTATAACATTATTGAAAGTAATAAATAGTCAGTTTTAAGTTTTAGATAATAAAACTGTTATCAAATTCACTAGTAAGTAATTGCATCCTCTAAAAATAAAGAATAAACATGGGGGCAAGGCTCACTGCCCCAAGAAATAAATTCTTTCTGTCCCTGTGACTGCAATAGTCTCATTCTCTTACACTTCTTTTCAAGCTTCTACAGCCACAGCTTCCTGCCTTTTCATGATTTTCATCTTGAAGCTTAAGGAGCAGAGATAAGAGGTTTGAGGCAGAGATAACATGAAAAAGCAGTTTCATGGGAGGAGAAGGGGGAAGGAACCCTTTGGGGTTAAGATATATCCTTAGCTGGAGCATTCAGAACAAGGCTTTTACTAATGTACCTTTGGTTAACTACATGTAATTTTCTTGTCTTTTTGCTCTTCTGCTATGAAGATCATCCTTCACACATCTGATTTTATGGAAGACTGTAATCCCATATGGATGAACACAGTAACCCCTCTTGAACCTGACTCTCAAAGGAGGTAAGAAAAAAAGAGTTTACAGACCTCAACAATTTAATAAACTAAGATCCATCTACCAGTAGAGATAATACTGGGGTTTGTTCATTTTATTGGTACTAGATTTTACTTGTTTGCTTTTTTTTTCCATTCAAGCATTAACATTTGGACTTTCTAAATCCTGTATGCATATACAATTAATATATACACACAATATACATGTAAATAAATACTAAACATTGCTAAGACTGACAAAGACCAAAAAATTACTAATGAAGAAAATGGATGTGATAGCTCTTCAGACTATCTCTGCTCTTCAAAGCAGTAACTTAAAGCTTTCAATAAGAATGCCAAGGACTAATATGGCTACAGTTCATTTGTTTGAATGAAGAAAGGGACAGGCATAAAAATATTTGTAAAAGGCACTTTCTAAGTCACTATCCCTCTTTGGAATGTAATTTCCACCGTGCATATTTTCCACATCCTGTACAAGCAAGAGTAACAGCCAGTTAGAAGTAACTCAGTGCTAAGCTACCAATAGGTTGCTGCTCACAAAATTTCCAATGCCTGAAGTTTCTCCATATGTTGCTAAATTATCTTATAATGAGGATATTCATTTTCTGAAATCTAAACTGGGTATTAATCAATATGGAGAAAAAAATACCATATTTTAAACTTATATTTCCAGAGGCCTTATAGATGATGCAAAGTTGGATCTTCCTCCTCCTCCTCTTTTGCAGTTCTCATTTTCTCCCTCAAGAGCTGTCAAATATCTGGCAGCTCATCCCAGTCCTCAGCCTTGCAGCTCAGAAAGCTGCTCTAATTCAGAGGTGTAAAGAAAACCCAACCCAATGAGTCTGGGAAAGAAAAGGAAGGTCAATGGTTTTGTGACAGACACAATCATCAGTTTTCTGTATGATTTTTTTCCCCTGACTCCCATCATTCAGATAAAATGTCACCACCAATTTGGTATGCAAGTCTGAAGGAAGATGTAGTAGTCAGAGATTTGCTCTGTGACCAGGGGAAAGGGTCAGAAAGGGAATCCAATACTGAAATACCAGCTCATCAAATAGCACGCTGTGCAAGTTGGTTCCCTCTTCCTCCTTTATTTCACAGAATGTGTAAATAAGTGCAGTAAAAATATTAAAAATATTTTTTTTCCATTTTAGTTCTCATGCAAAATTTCTCTCTCCCCTCTCCAACCTGGTCTTACTTTATATGCAGGTTTAATTACAGTGGAACTATTGGCACTTCCTCCACAATCTTAATACAGTTGCAGTGGTATAAACAGCCCAAGTGTCAGAGGGCTTGAGGAGATTTTGGGCAGGACCTGCCAAAGAAAATTAGAAGCTCTAATGGAAATTCTGTAAAACCCTATTGCCTATTTGAGATCCCACCTAGATAGCTTCCAGTATACTGAGATTAAGAAAAAAAACAAATCCCACTTAATATTTAAATTATCTATTCAATAATACAACACTGACAGTCAGGCTCTTGCAAGACATCTGGTTATATAGATACTATGCTGGTGCTCCTGAGAAAGGTGATGTAAACTTTTAAGCATCAGTAAAACAAATTAGCCAATCTTTTGTCCCATCAACAATTCTTATCTTCACCTTTCGCAGCAGGAACACACGCTTATGTGAATCAGCATAGAAAATATCTCTCACTAAGAGACAAGAGCTTCTATATAGACCAAATTCATTTTTCAGAGCGCTCAAGTTTCACCTCCTCTAATTACTGAGAGTTCTTTATGCCATTAGAGCTAACATATGAGCTGAAGACATGCATGTCTTACATAAAAGTGAAGGCTTTAGAGTATCAGTTACACTGACACCTGAAATGAATGCTGCTTCTAACAAGCCATCCCTGCACTTACATTTCATCTGTTACCCAAATTTTATTTCATCAGACAGGAGCTGGAAGTGAGTGTGCTCAGGGGATGTGAATTTATTTACCACTCAAACTTTGTGCTGGTATTTTCATCTAAATTTAAACTATCTTAAGTATGGATAAGCAGAACTCATTACCATGCTTCAGACTTCCTTGTCTAGATTTGTCATCGGAGAGTTCTCAAAACACAGTTGAGGCAAACAATTAGAGATTAGAGGAAGCAAGAACAAACTCTGTTAATACTACAGGATTCCTACTGAAGACACTGCTAGCTTCTCTGAATTTATTTTTAAGGTTATGAACACACCACCACCACCAAAATTGGTAAAGAATATCTCCAGCTTCTTTGTTCCCTCTTAAAACTTTATGAAGTCAAAGAAACTTTAAATGAAGTTGACTCCTGACTTTCATAGTGATAACAGGAAAATTGCAGTAAACAGTCACACTAAAAAAAGCACACTATTGCTCCCTGATAGCTCATCTGAAATATTTGCAGCTCTTGGAAGTTATTCCTTCTAAACATGAACAATGAGAGCCAGTAGCCTTCTGGCAGGCTCAGAGGCTGACTATCACGATCTTATCTTGATCGAGATACTTCCTGACTGAGGGAGAGCCAGATCCCTGGCAGCTCCCACAAAGTACATTATCTGGAATAAAACCCTTCCCCTTGCTAGCAGGCACTGTGCTACCCTTCTCACAGCTCTCTTATCTGTTCTAGATTATAAGAAGCCTTTCATGAGTTAGGCATGGAAGCAATTTGGAAGCTTTCTCAAAAGCTTGAACTTTTAGACCTACTAAATAAGGCTTAATGTTTATAAATGACAAGTCAGAGTAACTCAAAAGACTCTGGAAGAAGCTTTCCTGTCTTTTAATAGGGAGACAGTGTCTTTTTAGTGCCTGGGCACACACAAAAAAAAGTGATCAACCAACTTCACAACCTGGAACGGTTAAAAAAAGGGGTTGCAGCAAAGGATAAAACCTCAAATGCATGCTTTTATTTTAAACGCAAATTCCAAATATTTTTTGCCACTCTACTTGAGTTATTACCTCAAAGATGCTCTCAAAAAAGTAAAACACAAGACCTTAAAATTGTCACTAAATTCAAATGTGTCCTCTGAGGACCACAGACCTTCAGCATTCTACCTTTGGAAAAGAGTTTTTGCTTGGATGGTATTGACCAAAAAAAATTCCCAGTAAAGAAGGACCAGGGCCAAGCCTACATCTACTTTTCTGTGAGCAAATTGTTACAGCTGCTGGCATATTTCCTTTGATAAAAAGCTAATTTGCCCTTTTCTAAGTTCAAATCAACCTTTTAATACAGAAATACTTGGAACTGGAGACTGTTACGAACCAATCAATCTTCATAACATCCTTGAAGTGTGGTACGAGGTAACAAAGTCTCTTTGTTTAGTGTTCAACATCATGTGACTTCAAGGTTTTTGGACAGGAGATGGATAAATACCAACCTCTACAGTACTCATATAAACTCATGATAGACCACATCAAAATGAGGCAACTTACCACACTCCTGTGTCTGACCAATTCACTAACATTCTGGTCCTCTGGCTTAAGCAAACAGAGCTAGAAAAAGCACGGGAACTGTTCTATTTTGGTTATTATACAATACTTTTAGTTACTATTTTATAATACCTGTGTTAGGAAAAATGCAATAACAACTGATGAAAAATATTAACGAAAACTGTCCCTAGAAAATAAAAATCATTAATATTGCATAATATATTGTAAAGCCTTGGCTTTCATCAACCAACATATTTCAGAAAAGACCCAGAATAAATAGTTCACTTACTTGTAAAGAATTTGCTATATTTTTTAATATGGAAAAGTATGATTTCCCAGAGTCCTGAACTCCAACCTATGAATATAAAATACTGAGTTTCTGCTACATAATTGTACTCCTGCTAAAGATAGTTCATAGTTTATATTTGTCATTGCTAGAGGCTTACTCAACTTGCATATTTTACTCAAATTTCTCTCACTTTAAGTCTGAATCTGCTCTTACAAATCATCATCTTCTTATTCCCATTTTTTTTGTTATGCACTAGGTACTAAAACATTCTCAGAATTGTTTGCTACTGTTTTTCTGATGCTTTACCAGAGTCACTGCTAAAGTTGTAACATTCTGTAAAACACAAGGTTGGTATATCACATTTGTACTTCTTTTCCCTCTCCCTCTGCTTCCATAAGCTGTTTGATCTACATTTAGTATTTGGAAGGACATACCATCAATTTTTGCCTCAAAGTTTAGAAAACAATTACAAAGTATAAATTACTGTTTTCTACAAAACGAGGATAATACCATAAGCAGGGTAATACTAACAGTGCCTCAGGTTTCCTCTAATGAGGTGACATCAGAGGCAGAAGGTAGAGTGAAATAGCTTGGATGGTGATGGTCTAAATGGCTATGCCAGGGCTGTACTTCTAAAAGAGTTCCAAAACATACACTCACAACAACAAAGGGGTTTTAGAGTTGTTTGTGGCCAGCATTTACCTGGTTTTACTCACAAGGCAGTCACATCCAGTACATCCCAAGGGTTTTTCAAAATAAAACTGCCTAGTTTGTGGTTTTTTTAATGTGCATATTGGGTGTTTGTTAGGTTTGAAGTGTTTTCAAAAGAGAAAGGGAGAAAAGCATATGATAAGCTTATAACAGGCTTTCAAAACTCTACTACCTACCAAAGGGCATAACCCATTTCTCTCTATCTCCTTTGGTTATCTTCAATAGTCCAGGTGTCACATCAATTGCTTTAGGCTTTCTATATCTCCTAGTATTCCTGGTATAAATTTTTTGAAAATAAGGTTCAGGTGCACTTCTTCTTTTGATAATTGTGTCTGTAAGGTAACCCCAGAACTGCTGGATGAGGAGATTATCAAATAGATAAAAATCTATGCAAGCAAATCTACTGGTTATTTCACTGAAGAAAAAAGATACAGTTTAAATATATTTTAAGAGTGCAGAACAATCTCTAGCAGATTTTCTGTACCAACTACCAGAAGCTTTATAAACACTGTCTAACTCTGCTTACTGGTTTGGAGAAAGAACTAAAAGCAAAACAGAGGGTTCAGTTCATTAACACAACACACTGTTTGCTGCTTTTTCAAATTATTTGGCTTAACTCTGTCTTGAACTCCTGCTAAATATAAAGGTTGCAAAAGTTACTACTGATTTAGTCTGATTTTCTCACAGAACAGGAAAAATATTGTCCACAGTAGGATGATCTGTTGTCCATTTAACTATCTCTACATAAAAATACTGAGGTAATTTCTAGATACTGCGTTCTCCATCCCTGCCTCAGAATGACTCTGTGCTGCAGTGGAACAAGCTATTCTAGCCTAGAATAAAGAATGCAAGTGCCAAGAGCAGTCTTTTTTAAGGGGCACAGACTTCATCACTGGATGAATTGACCCCAGTGCTTGCCAGAGCAAGTCAGCCCAGACTCTTTTTCTGCTCTAGTTAGGTGAATACTTGCACTCAAATAGCTCAGGCCTATACAATGACACAGCTATCATACTTTAAACAGCTTATTTGGCACCCTCACCCTTGCATTTAGTGTCTATTAACATTCCTGGTCTCAGTTTCTTTCAACAAAGCTACTTTCCATCATTAGATGATTAATTAACTGTATTTTGATAAATCTCACACCTGAAAACCAGTCAAGTTAGTAAACGCCAAAAAACAAGCACAGCACTTGTATGGTTGATACATGTTCCATGGCTTAACTTACTTAGCTTCAAAATAGACTGAGATTGATGTTTGCAGACTAATGCACTCAGTAAGGCTTACTAAATATTTGTATCACTCCCCTGAATACCAAATCTTCTCCTGCTGCACTGTTTCTTTGTGCTGCAACTTTCAAAGTATCTAGAAATGATTTCTGCTTTCATATGAATACTTATTGGTCATATTTAATAATAATAATAGCCAGGACCACTATTAAACAAATAAAAGCATTCTAGAAATCAGCATGTTATATTGTAAAAAACAAAGGTTTATCTATCAGCCGCAGGTTCTCTAAATATACAGTAAAAACAACTGGGAAATTATTGCCAATACTGAGGCTATATTAGACAGATAACTGAACTCAGTTTAATGAGTTTGATGCTTTGGCTTGCTACAGTTTTGGGGCTTTTTATATCCAAGTTTGTTAATGATTTAGCATGTTTTAACAGCTTCTGAAAGGGCTTGAGTAAATAACAAAAAGCCGCAGAACAAAAATAAACCAAGAGTGCTCCCTCAGACACTGTGAAACTCGGAGTGGGAGCACATTGTTTTTAAAACAAGAAATTCTTTGGTGCCAGCATGACTCCGACTTCAGCTTTCTGTAGAAAGCTTCACTCACCATACATGCAGAATGCACTTTAATTTCATCCTTGGGTTGTATACACACATTCCTGGTATTTTTAGAAGCACTTTAAAAGTATAAAATCTATTCCCTATGCCCTCATCAATTTGAAATTACCATTTTAAGGCTGATTAAATAAGGATTAGTGCCAATGTTCTACTTATTAGTCTGTGTCTTCAGCTGGAACTGATGATGTAGTATTTGTCAATAACTAGTTCACAGCCTTAAATTCTACAAAAAGAAACCTCTGCAAGATAGCCCATCTGTCAGAAGATTTTGCAGCAGGCTCCCGTGTAGAAGAAACCCATCTATTATGGGATGATACAAGCTTAAAGTGGCATGTATCACAGCTGTTTGATTACTACTGGGAAGATGACTTGCATCCCCCTTACAGCCCTGTATCAGAATCCAGCAGTGATGAATTGAATTTCCCTTGCTTTAGTGTGATGATGGATTACCTCAGCACTACGTACAGGAAAGGTAAAGTCTGGTCCAAAATTAACATCATGGCTAGAAGATGCTGGTCTAAGTAGTGATTTCCAGCACATCTGAAAAGCTGAAAAAACATTTTAAGGACCTTTCAAAAGTTTAAACATGAGATTGTAATCTGGGAATTCTCCATAGGAATAAAGATGCTTATTACACAAGCACTTGGAAGACATGGATCAGGCAGCAGGTTCAAATTAATGAGTTTGCTCACAAGGTCTGACCTCAAACATGCTCTGCTGTCCAGACACACCCCATTCCAGTCACTTCATACATGCATGCCCCAACTAACACATCATCATGCTGTGAACTTAGATCTACATTACTCTGTTGGTCTACCTCCGGAGGGGAGGGAAGGTATCAAGATTTTCAATCAATGTTACTACACAAAAGCAGAAACAAGAAAACCCCCAATGATTTAAATCTTGCACTGAAACCTCTTGTTTCAACAAAACTATGCTCAACAGTTTCACATTTCACATATAAATACCACTATTTACTTCAGTTTGTTCCTTGCAGATTTTACTGAAGTATATTTTTAAGCATTTTGTGGTTTTTTTCTTTGCATTTTGGGGTTCTCAGTGTAATGGACCTACATATGTTATTACAATACAGAAAATTTTGACTGGTCTCCATTTGTATAGCACTTGCAAATCATTAAACACAATTAGCTAATTAAAAAACTTCTTTAAATTGTATTGCATATTTTTGTCATAATTTTTTCATAATATTTTATGGTAGTTACCAAGATTTAGAGGTAAGATTCAAAGAACAGTATGCATGAGAGGTTCAAATCTTGCTTTTGTCTTTGAAAGAGGTTTTGAAAGAGAGAAAAACAGAATAATTTGCTTTAAAATACACCTCCCTTACCTCAAATACTTAAGAAAAGGGAAAAAAAAACCCACAGAAACCCCACGACTAAACTTGGCATCTTATTTGTGCTTTCCTCACTTCTATTCAACTATTTCACTTTCGTATCTTCTCATTCTCAGAAAATAAACACCTTTAGAATCCATCAATGCTTTACACTTCAATAAACTTTACAGTATTTTTTCATACATTTTTTGGTCTATGTGTAAAAATGTTTCACTCAAACTTTTTCTCAACCTTTCCTAAGCTCTTTCGATTCCCCCCTTTTTTCTTTCTGCATGAATGAAGAGTTCATTTAACATTAGTCATCCCCCCTCCAAAATACATAAATTTCACTAAAATCCCCATAAAATATATTCTTCTTTTTCAGTCAAAGTAAGCCTCTTAATCTTTCTTCATAAATTAAACCTTTAGAGCCCGGTATGATTTCTTGTTCCTTCTCTTTGACCACTGAAGAGAAATTATCTAAGAATCAGTACTGAAAGCTTCTGCCTGGGATTTGGTTGAAACATTGCTTGCAATAAGCTAAGAATTCTATCTTTTGAATGTGGATTATGCTTAAAAAACCTTTTTTCTCTATAGTTGCAGTACTGTGGTTTTTATATTGATCTTATGCTGTACCAAGTGGGCAAAGAGAAAAAAAAAAAAAAAAACAAAAAACCACCATTTTCTTGAAAACCTGCAGCCCATTACCTCCCAGTTAACTATCTTATAGGAAAGAAAGGTTGTAAAACAGATATTCATCATAACTGTTCCTATACAACCCTGCCAAAAAAAGTAATTTCTTTCTTGTGGGGAACCTTTGCTTTCAGTGATCCTTTATTTCACCTTCAGGGAAGTTTGTGTATCCCAAGTCTCTTCCACAGAATGTAAATATTACTCTATAAAAAGTCGTAATGCAAAAATGCAAAAAACATAATTTGTTACCTTAAAAAAAAACAGCTATAACATGACTTTTTTTCCTGGAGCTTTGATTTGATGACCCTGAATTAGAAGTTCTAGTTGAGAAATAGTTAACAGCAAAGAAATTGTGTCTATATGCATGTCAGTACAAGTCTTTGATCGTGATCAAGCCCATAGACACCATCATTACATAAATATTAAATTGCCTCCACAAGATCATATAAAGAAATGGTTGCTAAGCAAAATATTCAAAAGGAGGAAATGCCAGACTCAAGGTAGCCTGTAAAATCCAGTTCTTGTATACTATAATACCACTCCTAATTGAAGAGTAAAATGTTAGCTGTCACCACCAGGACTTCTGCATATTGCAGTGAAAGAGATCACTACAAACTTAGTTCCATCATTACGCTCAGTGTACAGTCCTGTGCCTGAAAACACAATCCTGTATCTATTATGTGGTACATAAAAATTATTTTCTTTGTGAACGTTTCTGCTATGTTCTACTGATGTATTTAAGGACTTCACAAACTCCACAAATTTATTTTCAAAAATTCTCTTTCTGGAATTAAGCATTATTCTTGAATCTGTGTTACAGATATGCTCTAAGTCCCAGTGTCTGGCAGTCACATGGAACATCTGTAGGGTGTCCTGGTTTCAGCTGGGATAGAGTTAATTTTCATCCTAGTAGCTGGTACAGTGCTGTATTTTGAATGTAGAATAAGAATAATGTTGATAATATGCTGATGTTTTAGTTGGTAGCAAGTCATGCTTAATCTAAGTCAAGGAATTTTTAGTTTCCCATGCTCTACCAGTGAGAAATGGCACAAGGAGCTGGAAGGGAGCATGACCAGGACAGCTGAACTGTCTGGGCGGGAGCAGCAAGTTAAATAACTTCGAGGTATTTAATTGCTGGCTGTGATTAAAACAGTACGTGGGGAAATTCACCTGAATCCAAAACTCTCAATTCTAGACCTACTCAACATTTCAAACCTTCTTTATCAGCCACAGCCACCCAAAGTAGAAATCCTCCATGTCGGTACCTATAAGACACCTGCATGATTAATTGTTTATACATGTTGATTACCTCATTTTGCCTTCATTCTTTCTCTGTCTCATTATTTAATTGCAATGTCCTGGATGGTTTCATGTTGTTTTAAATCAAACAGCAGAAAACAAAATAATTTCAAAACATAGTACACTGAAAAATAAATTTTACAGCAGAGCTCTCTTGAACTTGTACTCTGGATAGTGAAAAAACCCCACTCTATCAGTCACAATAAATAACAACACTTTCATATAAATCCAAAGGACTCCCTTTCCAAGGATTTTGAAATATATTTCAAAACTCTTCAAGACACAGCTACAGGGATAGTGTACGACCCTTTTAACCAAAGATAAAAGAAGCATAAACACACAACATCAGTTTCAACACCATACCACTGTAATTGATATTACTTTCACACTTGACTTTGCTCCAATCATAATTTCACTTGCAATGTTGCCATACTGCCATAACACCGGTACCAAACAAACAGAACCACCTTCTGCCTGTACTTCAGTTTGTCGATTTCCCTACCATTTTTCAAATAGTAATTAATAATTTTAAAAGGGCCTAACATGTGCAACTGTTTCATTAGATTAAAGAGCTTTTATTTTGCTCATATACCAACAAAAAAATGCACACTTATGGGTACGCTGTAACAAATCTGTTACTGTTGGAAGCCAGACAACAGTTCTAAACTAAATTACAGCAAAGTCCATAAAGGGGATTAAATAACTGAATTTTGGCTATTGATAGCACTTTACTACCTGCTAGTAGCATTATGTCTTCACAGATATTTAAAACACATAAAAAGAAAGAAACTGAATAGCACTCCTTTTCAATGTACAATGAACTCACTGAGAGGCATTGTCATCTTCCATTAGCTTATCTCTTCCCAATAATGCACTTGGGTTTTGTACAGATCCTGAGTAATTTCACTTGTGTGACTGAAAGTGTTTTTGCTCACCTTGCAGAAAACTTGGAGAAACATGACTGTCACAAGTGAAGAGGCAGCAGAAGGGGACATGAATTGTGAATCTGATTCCCAAATCGGATCAGCCACCACAATCCCCTGCAGCAGGAACCCCCGGGAACGAGCCAGCTGCTGCTAAGGCATGGTGGCATCTCATCATCACGACTAAAGCACAATTCTCAGTCTTTAGTGAGGTATCAAAAGCACAAAAGGACTGTCATGGTACCACAACACTCAGATGGGTGAGTGACAGTGGCCACCAGAGGGGCAGCAGACAGAGGGGAAGAGGTTCCTGGGGAGAAAAACTGAGTAGACACTCTAAAAGGTGTTCCTGGAAACACACAGAGGGAACAACTTCAATCAAACTTGGGGATATCTAAGAGATTCCCAGGGTACACAAGAAAAAACAAAAGGGACTCTGAAAGAGAAAAAGCAAATGGGCATGGCCCAGGGGACCCTGCAGCAATCAGGCTGAGCATGTTATGGCAGAAATCCTTGTGCTAATCACGTGCACAACTTCTCTGCCAGACCACCTTTTCTCCTGCAAGGTGTGGAAATCCTTTAACTTGTAAAAGTCAGCATATGCAATCAAGTCTCCATTTGGTCTCCACGTCACCAACAATGCGTCTTAAACCACAACAGCAGCATTTGCTTCAGAATACATGGAAGGTCATCTTTTAGTTGGGAGTCTGCTTCCAGAGGGCATCCATTTCCACTGCCATCCTCACTACGAAAGGAGGAGATGCAACTTCACCCCATTGAAATTAGTTTCTCCTTCTTGAAATACCTCTACCTGTATGGTAAAAGCGGATTTCATGTACTGCAAAGGCCTTTGCTCTGACACAATAATCATTCTGATGTTTTAGGGGTTTCAGATACAAACATCTGGCAAGTTTCAGTTTTCTCATGACAGAGATCCTGCTGGCACTGTCATGCAGCTAACATGGGTGTATTCCCTCTGGATTTCAAGTTGTCTCTGGAGAGCAGTGTGCTTGTAGGCTCCACTGTTTAATGTTATCACCCAGTGAGACTGACTTTTTGCAGGCTCCTTCAGCCTGTAGAACCAAAATGTGAATATAAGGCTTCTCTGAAACATGCTCAGGCTGACAACTGTCTGCATTCTGTATTAATTCAGAGATACGAAACTTACCCTGTCCTCACAGAAAATTATTGTATTTGAAGACATAATTGGAAAGAAATCCATTCTTCCTAAATACTTATGGCTGATGCACTAACGATTGATTTTAAACTTTCCCAGGATTACGTCCTCTCAAAAAAAAAACTGGTCCAACATTACTGTCATGTGACTGAGTCCTATAATCAGAGGAAACTATTTCCCATCACACCGAGGCCCTGAGGAACATCCCTTACATCATCAGATCCCTGTGTCAAACATTACTTGGAACAGTGCTACCTGAGCTCAGTTTCTGCCCCTGGGACAGAGAAACAGAGCAGATTCTTCTCCATTACCACACATTCTCTTCTTCTACAAGACTTACTTTAGCCAAAATGGGATGCAAAATATGGGAAGTGGTAAAGAAGCCAAAAGCCTCTCCTTCCCTCTAATCATCTATTCCTGCACTACATAAACTGACACAGAGTGCCCCAGAGTGCAGGGGCAGCACTTTGGCTTCACCTAGTTACACTGCCTTTGAAATTTGATACTTATTCAGGGGTTAAAAAAAACAGAAAAAAAAACCACAAAAAAAACCAAAGAAGAAACCCCAAAGAAACAAGCCCAAAACCACAGCACATATTCCCCTCAGCAAAAAAAAAAATTCATTATATTAAACAGAGAAGGAGAGGAAGAGAGAAGAAAAAAAAGAAAGCCAAGACTCAAAATAAAAAACGGCAGAAAGAATGGCATGGAAATTCAAATTATTTAAAGTTTAGAAATGCAAGGAGAAAGATAAATCTTAGAATTTAGCAGACAGGAATGGTTCCCTAATTCCATCAGGACTGTCAAAGTAAAGCCCCCAGAACATCTGAAATAGGGCCAGTCCGCCACCAGGACAGTTTTCTGGCAGTTGAAACCACAGCAGATGGGGAAAGGGCAGAACTCATCTCTCAGAACAAGCCTCTCAAGTCAACAATAGTTCATAGCTGACTTGGGCAAAGTCAGGCTTACACCCTTTGTTCTGAGCTTCCTCTGCTAACTGCTCACTGACAGCATTAAAGATTAGTGCAATTCTTCTAGAAGTGGTATGTTTATCTAAAAGGGCTGACAAAATGCTCTGGCTAGCAACCTGCTTCCTTCAGCAGAAATTCAAGCTCAGATATTTACCTGTTTGCAAGAAATTGCTGGTTATTTAAACACAGAATTTGATTAGAATCAAATTTCATACATGCCTGTCTCTGGGTGAGTCCTATGCAACAGTGTTAGTTTATATGAGCAGCACTTAGGACAAATCTGATCATTCCCATTTAGAATGCTTTGGTTCATATCTGTCAGCAGCCCTGAGAGGCACAAATAGATTGCTTTAAAATGAAACTAAACTGGATATACTCCATGAACACCTGTAGTGCTCTCCAACCTCTGACAGATGCTCCAGTCCACACATCGAAAGCTCTCAAAAAGCCACAAAGCAGGTCCTCAGTACCAGCTCTTCCAATCAACTGCCCTCTTTCTCTAATGCCACTTGATAAGGCAGAAAAGGCCTTTGATTTCACAGCAATAATGTGCACATATTTTTAGTTTGGTCTCTCCTCCATGGTGCTAGAGAAATGCTTTCCAATTTCCACCTCCTCACCTAAAACATATGTTCTGTACATTGGAGTTGTTAAAGTATATAGCACTGGAAAAATGGAAGCCAGGGCTTGGTGAGCCATTTCCCCAAATTAAACTAGGACATTGGCCAAAAGGAACTTGTTAATAAAAGTAATTCACCTTTTCTTATATTAAGAAGACTTTTTTTTTATTTCTGTCCAGGCATTTTTCTCATGATGCATTCAATACAATTGCTAAATAGAACATAGGACAAGCTATGAAAAGGAATTCCAACTAATATGCATCAAAACACATGAACACAAAACAAATTATTTAAGTACATTTGGAAGTTTAGGAAACTGTTAAATATCTTAAATTCTTGCAGTACTCCAATTTCACCTACATGACTGGTTTTAACTTTTAAATTTATGCCAGTTACAACCTAAGAAAATTCTCCCCTTTTCCTCCAGGAAGATCCATTACAACTGTTGCCCACAGACAAGCTCCTGAAATGATTCATATTTAAAACAAACCAACCAACCAACCAAAAAAAAACCAACCATAGAAAAAACTTTCATCATCTGCAGTTCACAACTGATTTTCTCTACTTGAGATGGCCTTGAATCAAACCATGCCCATCATGACACCAAAAACACTGTGATGAAATTGGTACACTGCTAACACACATTCCATTAGTAAGTTACTAAGAAAGTCAAACTACCTGACCTAGGTAAGGCAAGTGATCAAATATTAAATTTTCCAGCACTCTCAGAAGGAGAGTGAATAATCATCAAGGAAAATAAAATAAGAGTAAATAAATAAATCCTACCTCTGCATTATAAGACTGAATCCATCAATTGTATTTAAGAGAATAAGAAAGCAAATCTGAATCACTCTTCCCAATGCTCTACAACTGGTATTTGTTAGATTCTCATGCATATTTGCACTAGCAATGCTAACTGATTTTTCATTGATCTTCTGGATACTTTCATTTGTATTTTTTAATAAACATCCCATTAATAAGCTTTTAAAATTTGTTTTGCATATGAAGATAAAACAGGAATTAAATAAAATTCAGTAAAAAAACTTCCTCACAGGAAAGTTCTCCAGACTGTATTATCTTTTCTCACCATGTATAAATCTCAGACCAAAGATGTGTTTTACAACACTCTGAAGTAAAAAGAGATTTGCAATTAGATGGACAAACAAAGAAGAGACATGGCAGAGCTGACAACCATGCCTTCATTAAAAACAAACATGCATTTTGCTTTTTCATATGATATGTGAAGAGATGGTTACTGCCAGCTCATCATCTGACCTTTGTTGCTATCATGTCAAGCAAAGGAAGGAAGCATCTCAGCCAGCAAAGAACCATTTAAAACTCCACAGGTTTCAGGCAACATATTGACAGAAGTTACAAGCACTGTCTTCCAGTGATTAAGCTCATCTGGCCTCTTTGGAAAACACGCCTAAATAAAGAAAAATTCATTATCTGCATTTTCATATTTACTGTGGAAAGACAGAAAATCTGGAGGCGGGGCAGGTTGAAGTATTTTTCTCAGACAGTCTGAGTTTTTCATATACAAAAAATTAATACCCTCACTCTACATTGTTTACTTTTCTTAGATTTACCTTCCTGATACAAACATCTAACCCTCACATCTAGAAACATTATCAATTCACTGCTTCAATTTACCAAGGGCTTAAACACTACTCTTTCCAAAACCCTGCAACACAGCTAGTCAGAAGGATGAATCAAGCTAACAGCCTTATAGTGCATACACCATTTGGCCACTGTATTTGAGAATAAAGGTAGCAAATAATTGAACAACTTTACAGAAGGTTCTAGCATTAACAGTATTTCTCCCTACTAAGGTCACATTTGCTGGTTCACAACTTTCTGGGGGGAAAAAAAAACAGTGCTCCCCCTCCAGACTGCCTGGTAAAGCATGACTGAAAAAAATTTTAAAAAAGATCTCCAGATAAACTCTCTGCTCCAAAGAATCTTACAAATAAGACTGATCAAAATGCAAACAACTCCACAAGGTGTCAAAAATTCGTTTAATGTACAGTCTGCAGTAAAGACCATCTTTCTAAGCAATATTTCACTCCCTTGTGCTTCATGTTCCCATTAGGCTGTCATTACACATCCTGGGAGATGAAAAGCCATGGATATTCGCAGAATTGTGTTCTTTGCCTCAGACTCCCCCCATCTGCAGGAGTTCCTTTACTGAAACATGCTTACCTACAGCAGAATGCAGGGGTGTCTCTGATAACCAGCTGATAGGTAACAGCTTGCCAAGACAAAGATGCCTCCTTCAACCAGCTGTGTTTCAAGGTATTCTGTGTGTGTCAAACTGAAGTTTCAGAGATAGCAGAAGGTAGGCACACAGCTGCTTGTTCTTTCTTCCAGGAACTTCTGTCCACACTCTAGCAGTGTTAGAGTACATCTACATTTCAGAAGTAAAAAGTTAGGACTTGGTTTCAGCAGACTATTGCAGTGTTTTCTTTTTAATTTGAAGAGCTCTGTTGGTTGGTAAAGGATGCATCTTTCCTCAAGTCCTCTGAACACACTCACCATTTCTCACAGGAAGACACTGTAACAATCACAGGACTTTAACAAGTCACACAGAAGGTACTTTGCGCTTGTGTTTTCAGGCTCTCAAAGGAAACTTTTCCAAGATACTGAAACATACTGGCACTTCATAAACAAGGGAAGACAAAACCCCAACCCCCCCCACTTGTTCCATAGATACAGCATTACTCTTCGTATTTTCAGTCTCTTCCAAACTAGCTATTATGGCCCTATTATTTCAATTTATGAACTGTAGCTAAAACATGGTAGATACAAGGCTTTGCCTAGAAGAGGTTCTTTTTATTTTATAGTTGACATTCTGTTATCAAGGACAGAAATAATCATGTTTGTTTGGCAATAATGAAAACTACATTAAGTGTTACAGCTTAAAGCACACTGAACATCACACCATTATTCAGGTCATCACCACAGAACTCATGCCCCAGATCGTAAAGCACCTACATTCACTTCTGTAATTTTCAGAAGCCATGGAAAAATATCCGAATTTTTCCTCTGCTGTACCTACATTTTATAAGTGATTCCAACTTGATAAGAGCCTCAGTCTCTTTCTTTGTTCACAAAGAACACTAACAGTAAGCTAATTGAAGATGGAGACAAACAGAAGCTGAACAGGAATGACAAAAGAGGATTCAACTTACGATATCCTATGAACCAATAATGAAGAGACACACCTGATGGGTGACACAGACAACCCGAAATCTGTTTTCTCCCAGAAGTAGATGCTGAATTTAGCACAAATAAAAAGTTCAGGAAAAAATAATGAGTAACAGGACTCTGATGCAAGTCTTTGCATTTTGCCAGAGAGCAAAAATAATTATTTAGACCAGTGAATAGGGTCCTACTAGGGAATGGGCACTTGATCTCCAGCTGCACCTACATTGCCTCTGCATTTTGTCAGTTAAAACAGGAAAGCTGCAGATAAACCACATTTCATCTTTCCCTCCACCCTCCTTTCCTTCCTTAAGCAAATCAGATCTACTCTGAGTATAAAATCAGTGCTGGTTTATGGTTCTCCAAAGGGACTTTATTGGGATAAAATAATTGGTACTCCAAGGCCATCAAGAAAGGGAAGCAGCAGCAGGTCCTAACCCCCTTTTTGTATTGGGGTGTGTCAGGTACTGATCCCAGAACTGCTGCACAGGAAGACTACAGGAGGATAGCAAGAGAAGAGAGGCACCATTGGCCTTTGTTGCAACGTACAGAAAAGTCACTTCTGCTGCCTAACATCATGAGTGTCAAAATAATATTTTGGCATCAGTGTGTTAAAAAAAAATCAACTAAAATAACCCATCCTGAAAACATAGACATTATAAATGTACAAATGCCTACTGTACTGACATGTTCTGCAGGCACAGGGCCTGAAACTCTAGCCCTTCTTTGATGTATCTTTCTAGGTAGTGTTGACCCCAGGATATTCGTTCAAAATAATTTTTCAATAGATTATGTCAAAGGCAAAACCACCCACACATTACATATATGGTACAAACACTAAACATGTAAAGACTGATATCGTAAAGGGCTTTCCGGTGCAAATTTTGACTAAGAAGAAAAAAACTAAGCCATATTCTATAATTTGATAATGCAGTTAATAAAGAAACAAAGATCCCAAAGAAACAAACAAACAAACAAAACTCCAACAAACACAAAATCAAACCAACAATGACAACAAAAAAGCACCGCAACCCTATAATATCATCTCGGTACGTGGAACACAGAACAATTACAAACATCTATGCCAAGGTTGTGGGATAGTTCAGAACAGCATTAAGCAAAGAAATAAATGCAGACACAAGAGTTTAACTAAAGCCCATCCCAGATTCTCTGTATTTCCTGGCAGGGCAATTTATTTTTAGTGCATTAATTCTCTAGGGAGAGAAAATGACCAAGCCCACAGTAAGTCTTTCACTTATCCCAGCCATGAAGGACATTAAGAGTTCTTGACCAGACCACAGCTTGTGATGCTAAGTTTCTTTTAAATTAGAAGCTCATTCTCTTTAAGAACTGACAGCAGAACAGTTCTGAAAGAAGAAAAGCTGAATAGATTTATCAGTGCTCTTTGTCTGGTTGGGCTGGGGAGTTTGTGCCTTTACATCTCAATAACTCTATTCCTATAACATGCATGAAGTCATAGTGGGAGAAATCTGTTCTCCAGCAAAGCAATTTCTCAATAGTTTTGCAATGCTATGGTTATGCACAAACATAAGCATTCACATAGAGTTTGTGGATTTATTATTTCATCTCCTGGCACCATAATTTCTTTCAGCATAAAGAGGCTAATTTTCTTCAAATAGGCCTTTATTGTCATTCACATAAAAAGCTAAGTTGATTTAAAAAACTCTACTTAATGAAAAATTAAATTATTCAAAAGGGTAAAAGAATATATAGTGTAAAGGGTCTATTCCTACATCAGCAGCAACTGCACTTCCAAGAAGGTCAGAGAATACTGTTCCAGAAAACAGAAGCTACACGCTAAGCCCTTTTCTGAGAGTACACTGATTATTACAGATGTATTCAGTATCAACAAAGTATCTAAGAGCAACTTAATTTTCTTCACCAGTGACATGGAAACACAGTTCAATGAATAAAACTGAATTGCTGAGGAGAGTTTGTGGCAGACACTGAAAAAAAGATGTTTTTTAAAAAAAATAAATAATTTCACCACTTACTCAACCCTACTTCCTCGCATTGCTGGCTTGGATAATTCCACACTTAGTATTTCCTTCCACATATGGTTCTTGGTCTTTTACTGGGGCAAGCAGGCATGTGATGCATTCGGTAGGTACAAGATTCTTCCCCCAAACCCCAGCATTATAAGTCTGCTGATCCTTCCTTGACAAATGTTTTTCTTTGGCATTTTATCAGTGGTTGAAACAAAACCTTCTCACAGTCCCAGACATCTGATACTCACAACCTTTTTGCCACTGTGTCTTTGCACCCTGTGCAGATGTGAATCAAAATATTACAGGTAAGATTAATCCCTTTTAGAAAGTAATGAACTTTTGGTCTTCTCCATCACTTTGACCAGGGGCAGACCAGAATACAGCTCAAAACTTATTTCTTCTACGGATGAAAGAGCTTTAGCTACTAAATATTTGTCTATTAAATAGACAGGTTACCTCCTCCTCCTGTTGTACCCTATTTCCTCACTTAACTGAAGTCAAATCTACAGACCTTCACTCTTCTAAAAACAGTTGAGAGTAGCCTTAGGATATTAGAGTCTCAAACCATTAAAATTTATTACCACATCATCACAGGATAACAGAAAGAAAGCAAAACCAACTTTGCTAAGCCACACATGCAAAAAAACCAGAAACCAAACCAAGACACAGAGACGAACTGTAACTAACTTGACCTCACTTTCCCCCAGGCTCATTTTCTACTGTGGGGAAATAGATGGCCATCAATTTGGAATTCATGGGAAGATTAGGGCCAAAACACTCCATAGCCAAGGCAGGAATGGTAATTCTATCCAACTCTTATATATCATGCACAGTTAGCGATTGTTTACTTGGCCTTTACAAACAGGCCTGGCTAAAAACCAAACAAAATTGAATGAAAAATGAATAAAGTTTTGTTCTGACAAACATTTTATACTCAGGAGATCCAGTTTATTTTGATTAAAATTAAATTTTAAAGACCACCTCTTTCCAAAAATGAACTGGTTTCTATGAAGGCAACATACCTAGAGGGATATCCTTGAAAGGACAAGGCATACAGACAGGGATAAAGATGCCATCTGTACATGAGACACTGTAAACATATTTCAGTTTAATTGTATATTTTACTGCATATACTAAAAATGAAGGCCTTATACAGAATACTAAGCCTAGTGAAACAGATGAAGAATTCTACTTTATGCACTCATATCTTTCACATGTTTTGCTTTGCTTTCTCCAGAAATGCCCATACAAACCATGGTCCCCTAAAAGTTAAAAATAACCCCAACCAACCAACAAAAAAACAAAACAAAAAAAAAATCCAAAAAGAAAAAAAAACCAAAACCACAAAAAACCTGAAACAAAAAAAAAAAAACACAAAAAAACCAGAAAACACACCCAACCCCCAAAAAACCCCAAAGAAATAACCAAAAAAAAAAAAAAAGCACCAAAAAAACAAACAAAAAAACCCACCCAAAAGCTATAATAGAGACTATATATCCTTTATTTTTAAATTATTATAATTATATTTAATGCCAGGACAAGGTGTTAGTAATACTCTACTGTGAAGCAAAAGCAAACTATGGGCCAGATTACCAACTTCTCTTCAAAGACTTGTTTGTTGCTACACAGTCTTGTTGCTTTACAGTCTGGAAAGTTAATATAAATTTATTCAACAAGTCATCTATGTTGCAGAACATGTTAAGAGAAAATAAAAAAATACCTTGATATAAGTAAAAAAAACCCCAAACAACCCACACTTATTTACTGGAATGTTTTCCCCCCTGCCCCTTGAGATTTGCGATTCGTGCAGTCAGTAGCATATTACAGAACTACATGACAATAAAAAAGCTGAAATATCAACCAAATAGCCCAGGCATATTTCTCGAGCAGTGATGAAGTGTATTCATGAATAAAAACCTTGCTTCATTGGACTAAGTTTCTTCTTAGAAAGTAGGTCAAAATTTATTCACATGGACATAGAGCAGCAATCTTCTAAGGCTGGAAATGTCAATGCCTATCTTGATTTGTAAATCTCCAGGCAAACTTCTATGCGTAAACAGGTATCAGGACCTCTCTGTGAACTGCAGAGCTCCCAGGAATCAAGCAGAAGCAGTGATATATTCCAGCAGCAGAATGAAAATGTTAAACTAATACATTTGTGCTATGTGTTTGCCATTTTGCCTTTTGCAGAAGGGACAATAAGATCCATATACTGTCAACAGAGTATAAAAGAGTAATAAAAAGTAATGTTTTCATTAATTTTCACTGCTTGCAAACATTTATTATAACCTGTTTATAATTATGAACTTATATGTTTGTAAGCATGAACGTACAAACAGGAAGTTAAAGGGGACATTGCATCATTGTACTCCTGCTGACAGCCTGATGAGCTTGTCTCATTTCCCACCTTCTTCCCTACTATTTCTCAATATCTCCTACCCTGCAACCTGCTTTCAATGTTTTTTCTCTGCTGACGCTTTGCCTTTCAACTATCTGACCTTATTGTTCCCACAATAGAATATCACATTCCAAGAGCAGTCACTTCACGTTACATCTTAATTCCGAGTGCTTCCTAATGCAACTGTTTTATTTCTAGAAAATACTTCAAGTGGGGTAAGCAAAGAATCAGTTTGAACACCTTCCCAAGAAAAGCAGAGAGTAGGCAGGGTTCTCATCTACTTCCTAGCTTCCAATACAGACATGATTGGTACAGGTGGGTGCCTAATTTCACTTTACTCCCAAAAGAAGTGTGGGGTAGAGCAAGGAGAAACAACTGCAAAAAGTTTAAGTAATTTACTGGCTGACATACTTTGATAAATACACACATCTACTACTGCATTATTTCAGGGAAAGGTTAGGAAGACAGAGATGACTGCAAGTGGGAAAAATTGTCAAAATTTATTACCTCAGGCAATATATAATAATTAAGGGTATTTAATCAAGTAAAGGATGTGGCAGCTACAGATTATGTGAATTTGTTTTGTTCGGAAAACAACTTTCTTTGGTAGGAGTCTTAAATCCAGTTTAGGCTGTTTATGCATTCATAAACTGAGCATTTCATACAAAGTGAAATCTTAATTGCCTTAGTGTTTCCTGTGTTTAAGTGCATTCCAGTACATTTAAAGAGTAATTCCATAAAGAATAAATTATATCCATTAAGTGACTTTATTGGACATACTTGAAAGATAATATGATTGCTATAATTGATTTTTTTCGCACAGTTTTGATGAAAGCCAATTTAGTATTGAGTTCTCTCTAGAACTTCCTGATTTTAATAGTGCACACTTTGATAATTTTAAAAGAAGCACTCATTAAGTCCATTTGTCTAAGATTTTAATAAAATATGAGGGACTATATCAGCATGATCTATGTTCATTGCATTAAGTGTCATTTGCATTCTGGACATGTCTACAATGCAATATTCATATTTATATTCAATAGTAAGTATAATCTGTAAAGCTGTGTAGATCTACCCATTCATCACAGGCAAAACCTTAGCATAGAATACATAAGAAAAATGAGATTCAGGTGGTCTCTCTCTGTCCTGACATTCCAGGTGGAAAAGCAACAGTAAATGAAAAACAAAGCAAAAACTATAAAACACCCATAGGAATAGACAAAAGCTCTACATGTTACATTTTTTGAAATACAAATAACCTTATGTATTTTATATTGACTTTATTACAAAGCAAAGTTCTGTCAGCAGAGCGTGCCATATCTCCTTCAAAGTCTTACAAGCAAATAGCGAAATAAAAGTAGAAATACCAAACATAGGGTTACACAGCCATCCTAAACTCTCATGATTCATATAGGATAACACATAACACATCACGTCACAGTTTGATTCCTTCTCTTGACACAGCCACCACCACTTTTAAGCCTTAGAAGTTCTCTTTGGTTACAAGCAACACTGGACAGTTCCATAGGCAACAAACTACCCTTCATTTACAGGCTTGGGGGGAAGTTTTCTGAAGAACACAGTGAGTAACATAATCCTAAACTCAGTGACAAAACTAACGGCCTCAGTTAAAAAAAAAAAAACAAACAAACAAAAAAAAAACCCCAAAACACCAAACCCCACCCTCCCCCCTCCCCCAAACCTTTTAAGCACATTGTTGAGCCTTGCTACTTAGAACTGCATAGGTCTGCTGCCTTTCCACATAATGATTTTAGTTAGTAACTTTATTTGCCAGGCTAACAGACACTTGTTTTATGCTGTGCTTCTGCTAAATTAGAGTTGGAGAAATATATTCCACTCTCATAATACTCAAAGCTGTAAGCAAAGCCAGTTTAAAAAAAAAAAACAACAAAGTAACTAACTTTCTGCAGGATTTCATTGTTCAGCTGAATGGGCTATAGCTGAAATGATAGATGTCAATTTATGCTCCTGTGTTGTCAGACATAACACCAGTATCCTTAAATTGATGAAACTCATTGAAACCAATTTTCAGCTCCTATCAGTCACATCTGGAGCTGCACGAGTATGATGCTGGGCACTGAAGTGTAGCAAATACATTGAGATAGTCAGAGAGTAAAAAATATTTACTGAAGTGATAAGAACAATTGGTCAAGCCATTAGTAACATCTCAATGAGACTAGGCCTTGTTTTATTATTAAAAAAAGAATTTAAAATTATTGAAAATGTACTTTTTTAACATTTAACATTATACACTAGATATGTATACACGATACAGTTTTAGTTGCTGCCTAAAAGACGTAAATTCTAAGTTCTGTTCTAATCTGCATTGAAATTCTTCAATGTAACAAGCAGGTTAAATTTTTGTGGGTTTTTTTGCTTTTTTCTGTTTTTTGGCCGTTTCGTTTTGTTTTTCATCACCCACCATGCAAGCCAGCTGAGATTGGATTTATTGAAATGCTCTTCCCTGTACAGTACTATAAAAATCTCGGAGTGCAAGACACATTCAATTTCTGCATGTCTTTTCCCCCCCATTTCTCCTTGATACAGTTAAAGACTACAGAAGCTGAAAAATACATCAAGAGAAACAAAAATAATTAACTTACTTATTCACTCAATATCTTGCTGAGAAAAATGGCCTAAAAATTGCCTACCAGATTTCATTCTGCAAGTGCACACAGTTCTGATCAGGTCTATATCCTGATTGTGCCAACAGATGTACAAACACAGGCTGATCCCTTGAAGGGCCTAGGATGTGTTGTAACAGCAGCACAGAGCAAGCAGTCATAAATAAACACAGGGAACTCAGAACTAAGGACAGCTAAGGGAGCAAGCACAGGAAGGACAAGCAGTAACTGCATATGTTTGCACAGACAATGACACAAAAAGTTGTTTTTCTTATAGTCCACAATGGTTAGAAGATAATGGAAACTAATACACATCAGAAATCATCTTAAGTTTTGCCTAAAATTGTTGCAGTCATAAGTAGGTAGGAGAGAGAAGAGAAAAGGAAGGGATGTACAGAACTTGAGATGATGTGTTCACAGGTGAAATTATACCAAGATGTGTAAGGTGGGCCAGAAAAATATGGAGGCAGAGGCTGTGGAAATGAGGTAAAACTGACCCAGCCAGAAACTTAGCTGCTAAGCAGAGAAGCAATGACAGAGCTCTGGGGCACCAGCCAACGAGGAGGCATATAGAAATAGAAGCAGGGGCTCAATCATCAAACCCAAATTTTTCCTGTTTTGTCAGGTTGGGGGAAAAAAAAAAAAACTATTTCAGCCAGATTCCAGTTGCATTGGTAAACTATGCTGCTCACCAAGACCAGCCCTTTTTCGGCCTAGTATTGGATCTCCATGAAGAGTTCTGGGGATAGCATAAGACAGGAGGTAGCAGATACCTTGATTCCAAATAACACACATGCCCCTCCTCCCCCCCCTTTAAGAAGGATATCATGGCCATTATTCAGAGCCATCTTTGTCAATAGACATGACTTATTCAAAAAAGAAAAAGAGTCATTTAAATCTAAGTGTGAGCTACAAGAAAAAGGCATGACAACATACTAACCCCACCTTTAAGACTATGCTTAACTATCATAACCAACAAAGACACACTTAACACCTCCAGTGACTTTGCCCAGCACATCATGAGGAACTCTCAGAGCTCTATTTTTGCAAGGAGAGGGCACGAAAAAACCAACCAACCAACCAACCAACCAAAAACCCAACCAACCAACAAACCACAAAATAACAGCTATGCAAAACAATTGCTTTTAATGGCCTGACAGCCTTTCACTTAGCATGAGAGAACAGACTCTGCAAGCTCCAAGACCTCTGAAATGGGAAACTGAAATATCACAAGGTAACACAAGTAATTTCTGCTCAGCTCCAACTCCAGGTTCAAAGCTGTAAGACTGGTAATCAAGTATATACGACAAGATTAGTTCATATCCTTGATTTTGAAAAGGTGCTTTCCTCTAGTTACATATACCATAAAACAGCAGTTTTAATTAACCCATCATTTCACAAACAAAAGACTCAAAGTTACTTGTCAAGCTTGGTACAAGCTTTTCAACAGCTATAACATTTCAACATATCATTTGCTACCAGCTTTGCATCAAGTCCAAAGACTGAAGAATCACTTTGCAAAACCACAGAGGTAATAGAGCCCTTCCTCTCACTTTTTCCACACAGCCTCTGCAAGCAGGCCTTGTCAGCACAGCCTATCTGTGCATGCTGTGAATGACAGCTAGCAAGGGGAGATTAAAAAAAAGCTTATTGTTTAGAAAATTAGGCCTTTTATTTGATGGATTAGTATTTTCACTTAAAGACAATAATTTGATAGTTCACATACATCATCTGTAGAAGTGGGTTAAGAAGAGTATCTTTGTGCCTAAGCTGAACACACAAAATCTCTGCATACATCTCCAAATATAAACCGATTTATATTTGCAAAAAAAATTCCTAACTTGACATTTACTGCTCCTTCTTTCTTTATTTTTGGTAAAAGTAATAAGCAAAAGTAATATGCTGTACATGCAACTGACAAGTTAACTCCTACAGTATATAATGTACTTCTCTAATAATAATTGTCTAAACAATAACTGTCAGCACCAAAATACACCATAATGATGCCTTGTGACTTTACCACGGTATTGGAGGATTTTTCTGCTCTCCTGATGTCAGAAAAATCCCAGTCCAGTACGGTTAAAACACTGTCTATTAATAAAGGCTAGTTCATGCTTTTAGTTTTCCTGTGGTTAATATATTAGGAACATCAATCCTGTGGCACCTATAACAAACACACAAGTAAC
This sequence comes from Corvus hawaiiensis, assembly GCF_020740725.1. Taxonomy (NCBI): domain Eukaryota; kingdom Metazoa; phylum Chordata; class Aves; order Passeriformes; family Corvidae; genus Corvus; species Corvus hawaiiensis. The sequence continues at coordinate 6,841,482 of NC_063214.1, forward strand.
TCAAAGTACATTAACACAGATATGGATAATTATTCTTTAACAAGTTCATTGATCGCAGTAGATAGGCTCAGCTAATTACCAAAAGAAGGAGGCCCATGGCAAGATAAAAAATAAAATGTGTGCCTCAAAATACTTCTGCTTTCAATGCTGTCACATAAAAGTTTAATAGTATAAATGGCTTCACCCACACACATTGATGTGCCCCAGCTTACTTCAGAAAAAAAAAAAGTTTCTACCCAAGCCTTACCTTCGGCAGTCAATTCTAAAATGAAATGGAAACCTACTTCATAAATCTTGCAACAGGTGCCAAAGATTGAAAATCTGCTTGTACAGATTTCAGCCCCAGCAAAAATACTCTGGAAGTCTTGATGAAAGACTTTTTGGTTCTGGGGGAATGCTGGCCTACTTCACTAATGTTTTACAGATATTTTTTTTTTTCCTCCTAAAGTAAGGGGTCCACAGTTTCTTTCAAAGAAACCATATCTAATTTTCATTAGATTATTTGCAATGACATAGCTCTCATTTATACAGTTATGAGTTAACATTTGGACACAAGCAGGCAAAAAGGAAGGGCACTCAAAAAGCTGAAATGAGAGACAAGACTATAGGTGAACATCTCCTTTCATGAAGAGTGACTAGGGGCTAAGGAATAAAGAATAAACCTTGGAAGAGAGGATAAATAATGGTTAAAAAACAAAGAGTAGGGAATCTTTAAGTCCTCATTTCCCTCTCCTTGGTGGACAGACAGCCAGACCCCTTTCAGAAGAGCTGGCTGCATCTCAGTTTTTCCCCAAAGGAACAAGGAGTGGCCAGTCTTTGATGCCAACAAGCAATAAGCAGGTACAGAGGGGAGGACTGTAAGAATAGCACAGCTTTTAGTAGCTTTCACACAGTCTGAGGTCTAAGGATTCCCCAGATCTAAGGACAGTTTTTTCTGTCAACAAACCCCTGGTGAGTTGTGAGGGGTTTTTTTGTTTGGTTTCTTTTCCATTATCTACCTGGTTTATATTTCTTTCCAATACAGCCAGATTTTGATCATCCACAATACTCCATAACAACAAGCTGTAACAGCTTTACTTTAATCTAAAAAAAGGTACTCTCTTTTGTTTTTTATCTAATTTACCAATTTCTTAAATAACCAAAAAATCATCATTCAGCACCTAAAGTAAACCATAAAGTTTAATTCTAGCATTATTGCTTCTTCTTAAGAACTCACTATTTTAATATTCCTCTCTTTTAACATTTTACTCTTCTTACAGCTCCTGCCTCAGTCATCTTTCCTTTCCAGCCCATTCCACAGAAAATATATTTTCCAAGTATTTTTCCCATTTGACATCTTCCTTACCCATAAGCACATAATCCATCTAAATCTATAATTTCACTTACCAAGCATTAAACCTCCAGAACGCACAGATTAATTGGTAGAAAGCTCTTAAGATGACAACAGGCTCAGCCCTTAGCCCAACACACACAAAGCAGCTCTGAAGAAGAGCTAATGCCTCACTCCTTGGGGCACACACCTTTTGTAGTGACCATGCAAAGCACATGGGCACCATCCTCTCAGGTGTTTCCTATCATATCAGGCTTTGCCAAGCTGTTGTAATTCCCCCCTGGAACACTGGACTGCACTGCCTCACACACACGAGGCTGGATTGTTCACAGGTACTTCCTATTAACTTCAACAGACACAGGATTAAAGTTGTAAGGACCTTTCACCTTTGCCATTTTATTTCTTCCTCCTGTTGAGTTTTATTAAACTACATGTCCTGAAAAGGTGTATGATATAATTAGGCAACTTAAATTCTGTGGTAGTGAAAGCTGGGGTTAGGATTTTTGTCTGGGTATTTTTTGACAAGCATGTTAAGATAATTTCCACAGAGCGAGTTTTTGGCCTGTTTGCAGGGGGAAGGAGAAGGGCTGTAGCCCAATTGACAATCAGCTTGAGGCAACTGAAAAAAACATGGGAAGGATACCTTCAGTTATTATTTCTTTGAGGCTGCATGAAGGGACTACCTTCAATGTACTACTACATTGATTTAGGTGGTAATTTGAAGTAAAACAAAATCAGTCCAAGCCCCAAAATATTTAAGGCACAGCAGACATGTTCTAGGGTGACTTCCTATCTAGTGTTTTCAGAACAGGATGAGAACATTCCTAATACAATCTGGAATTCCAAATATAGAAAAAAACCCACCAAAGATTAAGAAGGGAGAGAAGGAAAAAATCTAATTATGTGATTTCATGATGAAATAATGTAAATAGTAGTACTGAATGGCAACATTGGCTTCAAGTGACAAAGCTGCTGTGCAGCTCTCTAACCCAATAAAGTTGTCACCACTGCTGGGTGACTCTGCAAGGCCTGAAGACAGAGACATGTTGCTCTAGGCTTGTTTTAGGCTCACCTAGAGCATTATTTTAGCATAATAAACTGCGACAGCAACTCTTTAATTATCAGGTAACTCCCACTTGATTTGGTTTAGCTTTGTACAACGGTGCGATGAACCCCCCCTGCTATTGATATCTTGAAATATTTTTAGCATTAATGCAAAATAGTAGCTAGTTGTTAGTCCTCATCTAGCAAGCTATTTATTAATCTAGCAGAAAAATGCAGATAGAGGAGTGAAGTCATTAAATGAGAGCAGAGGCTTTCAAAGTACAGACAGAACACCCAGGACTGTAGAAAAAATATTTGGTAATCAATTACTGGTCACTAACACATGCAAACTGGATCTGGATCCTAAGACAAAAATGAACACGAATACAATACCTGTAAAACATATCATCTAGGATGTAATGCAGGAATGTAAACCAGTGGAAAAAGCGGTAAGGTGTACAGCATGTTATACAACAAAATGTTAAATCAGCCTCAAATGAACTCTAGAGAGAGGGGGAAATAAAGCATTTATAATACACTTGTCCTAATAAAGGGCATAGAATGCTGATGACTCACTGCAACCCACTCTTCCCTCCATTCCTGCCTGAACCTGTCACGGCCCCAGAGAGAAAGGGGATGGCAAATGTCCCATCAAAGCACAGCAGGCATAGGAAGTGTGTGTCACCATTTTACACAGATGACTATTGAGACTGCAATGCAAAACTCTTACAGCAAATTGCCAGAGTTAATCTTGATTTAGACACATCAACTGCTAGACACTACATGTGTCTCACATGCTTTCAAGAGCAGGGTAAGTGTTTTTCCTCCTTCCTCTCTCTACCTTTTAAACAATTCTAAGCTCTCTTCAGCATGCATTTGCCTTGAAGCTGAGCCACAGATAAACCATTTTCATTTTAGCTAAACATCTCCGATTGAACCAAGTGTCTGTAAGGTCAGAACACTCAATGCCTCAATCCCAAAGCCAAGCACTGAAATATAAAAACTCTTAGTCACGCCTGAGGGATACATTCAAGTGTCAGCATAGCTGACAGCTATCATGAATCCAGAACATGACTAAGCCAGGCAATACTCTTATTTTAATAGCACCATACAGATGTCCTGAGAAACACTGTCCACATCTTTACAATCACTTAACAAGCCAAAATTAGAAATAATAGGTCTGGGGGGTTGTTCTTTGTTTGGTTTTTTTTTTAAGCTTTGTTTATACACTTTTTGCTACTGCTATTCTGAGCCCACTCACATCTTGAATAAACGCAGTGAAACTGACTTATGAAAACAATGCAAACAATGCAAAATATAACTCACTTCTGCTCATGGGGTAGCCACTGCAGGGGTAAACTAAAGCCATCTGTTTGTTACTATTCCTGCTACTGTGGGACCACATACACACTTCATTGTTTCCCATGTACAAAGCACAAAATTATCAGACATGCTACAGCACCTATTTTTCCTTCTGTAGAAAAAAGAAATCCTCTATTGGAACAGGGCATGTCTGAGATCAGGAGTGGAACACCGTGAGCATGGTTGTGCAGTCTATGTCCTACCTGGCATGTGCAATGAATGAAAAGGCCCCTTCATTTTTCATCAGTGTCTTAATCTGCACAAGTATAATTACAGCACTCCTCACTAATGGTAAATACAAATTATTCTGTTCTGCAAGACAAAGATAAGCACATTTTTATGTTTCAACAAAAAAATGAATGTATGATTGGAATTAAAAGATATTTATCCCAATTTAAATGGTAGGATTATATAATGACTTTTGAAATACCTGCATAGAAATTGAATGTTTTCCAGTTCAGCATCCTAACAGTCATCTTATAAAACTACAGTGGAGACAAAAGAAAGGCTTTTTAAATTTGTTACAATACTCTTTAAAGGCCAAAAATGATCAACCATAGGTCATTTATACTGTTTTATTTCCATTATAGCATAACCTTTGGACACGGAAAATTATTCAAGTGACACACCTGTCTTATAATTTACCATTACACAACCACCACTGTGATTTGAAAGTTGAAGACAAAATGACAATCTATTTACTAGCTTAATTAGTAAATAGTTCAGCTCATATGTTCTTGCTTAATTGCAGCCTTCTATACCACTGTTTAATTGAAAAGATATAGGAAAAAAACTATCTAAAGTGTCTGAAATCACCATGTTAGAGAGTGGAAGGCTTTTGTATTCAAGACAGAGCAGCCTGTTGCATAATACTTTTATTTTTTTGGAAACAGCATGAGTTTACTATTGCAGACCCAGTTAGCAAGTAAGAAACTTCTGAGTTTGAAATTCTTGAGTGTCATGCTTTGTTCAAGAATTATTTAAATGGAGATTTGCTACAGTTTACAGTTTATAAACTAAATCCCAAGGAGTCCTACCTAATCCTCATTTTTTTTTCTTCTATAGCTAGCAAACAAGTTTCAGTCGAGGTAATGTGGTTACAATCTATTTGTATATATTGTTTATCACAACAAATAGCATTATAACAATGCACAGAGCAAGAAAATACATTTTGCACTAGTTTCATATGTTTATTCTTCCTGAGACAGGAAGTCATTTACTCTGCCTTGCAGAACATTTAATCCTTTTTACCATTCAGATCCAACAGGATTTAAGGACGTACAACATCTCATGGGGCAGGGCCTGAGAGCATTCCAAGGCAAACCCCATCTTAACCAGCTTTACAGCCCCAGCAGGGTTCCACTTCTGGGATGATTTTATCTGTTATTTTTAGAACTGATAATTACTCATTCTGACATACTAATTTCTAAAAACTGGCAAAGAAAACTGACAAGTATACAAAATATTCTACTAAAAATTAGGAGAGGGAAATGATTGCTTCCTCTTATTTTCTAATGGTATATCAGAGTAGGACTGTTTTGTACAGAGGACAGTATTTCTTCACATTCACTATTTCTTCACATCCCAGTCTATCTGTGGGTTGCATTTGATATGAACCCCCCACTGTGCACCTCCTGTTTCAAACCTTTCGTACAGGCATTGGTTAATTCTCTCTTTTGTGTGCAGTTTTAGACAATATTCTACTTGAATTGGATACATAGCTCTGTATTCAGTTTTCTAAACCATAGCATTGAGTACATTTAATTTATCCTTATTTTAATTTTGCTAAGGAACAGATGTTTAGTAGGCACAGGCTGCCTCACAAGAAGGGGAAAGGAGGAGAGTCAAAGTCGTTTTAGCTCCCTTGCTGAATTGAACAACAGAAAAAAAGAACTGAGCTAAAATATGGGGAAAAATCAAAGTAAAAATCCTGGTGTAACCTCAGCAAATCAGCAGGTGCTTAATTGCTTAAAAGGAATTAAGGAGGTGACAGACAACAGGTTTATACTAGACTTTCCCAGCGTGGCACTGAATTTTGAAGAACATCTTGATCAAATCTCTTGTGTTGGGGAAGGCCAGCATTAAAAGGGAGAGTGTTAAAATCTGAGCAGATGCAACAGGAACACACAATCCCTACTCTTTGAAATGTGCTTTGCTGTAGCAGAAGCAGATGGAGCTGCAGCATCTCCATCCCATAAAGATTATACCATCACTGCCTGACCAGCCTGAGCTCTGGACCTTGTCACATATGTGCTGCTGGGGAGTCATTTGTGAGAGGGGAGCATGGGGAAGGAGGGCAGGAAAAGGGATCTGTCTGCCCACACACAACAGGTTTGTGCTCTCTTGTTTGTCACGAAAAACCACACTGTACCTGTGCTAATCTATAAAAGGATTGGGAATCTAGAAGTGACACATTTCCACTGGTTATTGACCAACAGTTCATATGAAAGGGATTCAAAACACACTGTTCACATTACAATATACTTAAATTATTTCAGATTTCAAAGTATAAATAAATCTGCCTCTTTTGACACAAAATCTCTTTGGCTGAGACTTTTCATTCCCACCTTCATGCTTTGTTTGCTCATCACATTAAAATTTCTATTTTTTTTTACATAGAAAGGCAAAAACAAAGCATAAAAGATATTTACATAATACTTTACATAACAAGCTCCTTTTGAGAAATGAGAATATTAAAATTTCAAAAGTACAGTCACAGCAAGTGGTAGGCGAGCAACAAAGATAAATCAAATCCTATTTCTTGCCATGCTGTGAAAAGACGGCTGGCTTTTAATCATCATGATGTGCCATATGTAAATTCCATCAAAGAAGAAGTTTGGTAAATGTTATATTTCATAACCACAGGGAAGGAAGCTATTTATAAACACCAATTAAATGATATAATTTAGTCCAAAGCCATTAATAATAAAACTATTAATCTAGGTAGACATTACTTTCATACGGAGGAGGTTTTGAAATAAACTTTTTCAAATGCATATTTAACTAAGAAAACATTATATTTTTTCTACTCAAGGTCATTTTAACTTCTCATCTTTTCAGTTACATAAGTAAGTTGTTCCAGAACGAAAATAATGCACAAAGCACTCGAACCTAGAATCACTTTCTCAAAAAACTGGAGAATGTTTCACTCAGCAGCTATGTTTTATTTGTGGTTAGAAATCTATACATGCATGTATGAAGCTTAAATGTTAACTCATGTTGGGTTTTGCCAGTCTCAGGAAACACTTGGAGATGCAACTGTCTTGAACAGAAGATTGCAGTGAGGCCTAACACCACAAGCATGTATTTGCAAGCCTCCAGTGGAGCAAAGTACCCATCACAATAATACTATAATCATACTAGAAAATTGTACATCACTTGCATTAGAAGAAAGCAAACTAATTTGAAAACATTAAAAGTCATTATGTTTCACAAAATTCATAGAAAGGCTGCAATCATCTATGCCATAGTAACTCAAGGTTTGGAGTAGAATAGTTTATCTGCCCCATCTCAAACCAGTATGGTAAACTGAACCTAGAGGTTTAAGCTCCCAGCACTGGACTAACACTTAAAAATACGGTTTTCTCACAGAGAAGATGATGAATTCAACCAGTTTTAAATGGAATTCTACAGCAAAGCATGAGGGATAGCTAATGACTGCTGGAAGAAGCCTTCTTGCAATAATGGAACTGACAGGCTATCACCGGATACCCCAGGAAAGACACAAGGATACAGTATTTTACTTTTCCGTGTAATAAAGGCATGAAGGAATTTATTTCTTCTTAATAGACATCAAACTTCAGACACAAAATTTCTAAAATCCTGCAGCAAAGCATCCACTTAAAAAAAAACCTCAAACCAAAACAAACAATCCCCTCCCCAACTTTCCAGATATTCAATACTTCATTTATATTTTGCTTTATCTATGAAAAAACCCTCAAATCTAGTTCACAGTCTCACCAGAAAATTTACAGAACCCTGCGTTTGTTTTCCATGACACAGGAAAAAAAACCATTTTCAGTTACAGATTTAAAATCAAAGGTTTTATTCTAATGAATTTTGTGAAGGGAGTAAAATATCTCCATATTTTCAGCACACTCAGCAATGTCTGTATGCATAAACTGAGACCTGTCATATTGGTCTAGTGATTAGGAGAAATTTAATGCTTCACCTCTTTGTAATATTTATTGTTTTGTTATAAGTGGTGTGTAGATTGAATGGCAGGTGACATTTCATAAGATTTAAATAAGGTAAGAAATTAAGCAAATAAATATATTCATTTTCTAAAGTATAATGAGTCATTTGCATAGAAAATGCAAGAGTCTGTAAATATAAAATGAACTCCAAATACCTGAAGACATCATGAACTCATTTTCTTACATTTCTCTCTCTGTGTATGCATGTGTGCATATATATATGTGTATATACATATCCATACACCCACTGCAGAGAGAGAGTTTAAATCCCTGAAATTCTTGCTATTTTATGCAGCATTTTGGATTGAGCAAGAGATAATGCTTTCCCCTCCCCCTCCATGGATCACAGCATTTAAGATACCAGAGCACAGCTTTCTGCAGGGAACCTACAGAGCTCCTTATACATCACAGCTGCAAGGGCAGCCTTTGATCTGTCCTCAAGAGAAGGGAAATGCTCTTACAATGTCCAGAGTATTTTCCAAGGGTGAACTCTAGGTCTGATTATGTAAAAGGAGCGAGACATATCCTTATCATACATGGAATGCCATAGAGATCACTGAAAACCCAGTGGAGAGGACAAGATCTTACCCTTTGACCACTTTGCAGAACTACAGTCATACTGAAAGGTAAGGCAAACATGGCATGGGGCTCCATAAAGAAAAGAGACAGCAAATTAACACATCTGCCAAGAATAAAGAATAAAAAACACTGTCCAGGCTGTGTTAAAATATAACACAGGAAAGTCACATTCACAAATTAAGCAGTAGGAGTTTCAAGGCTACTGGCTAATTCCAATTTAATGATGTTGCCAGTGTGTGAAACAATACAGTGAAGAAAAATAAGCTGATTTGGTCAGTCAATAATTGAAAATCTATTTGCCTAAAGCTGATTTACAGTGCAACAGGATTCAGCTACTGAAATTTGTAACTGGTGCTCCTGCCGACAGAAGAAAGGACAGTCTTTAATTTATGAATTGAAGAGAGCTAGGACTAATTAAAGATGCAACATAAAGCTGGGAAATAGAAACTCTAACACACAGTATGAATTCTCATAAATACAGACATTTTAGCCAGCTGGAGCTGAGCTATAGTGCTAACTGCATGGGCTTGGCTTTGCACAGGGGTTTCAAGAGTTATTGGTGGTTTTGTTCACATGCACATGGCTATTCACATGACAACACACATAACTTCTTTGCAAGTCAAAATACTGTTGTCAGAAAGAAGAAAAAAATTAGCAAAGAGGTAACAAATACTACAGGGAGATACAAAAAGAAAAAAAATAAAAAGAAAAACAAAGGCAAGTTTTTGGTGGAAGAACAGTAGGCAGTCCCTACAACCACAGGCTACCCGCACGAAACCTGGTCTTTCAACATCACTTGTAGATCTTTGTGGAGGGCTCCCAGACACCTAGAAGCAACAGATCTTTAAAAAAATTCCATATTTTCTTCACAACTGCATGCACAGCTCCTTCTGCATAGACTCTATGTTAAGTCTGCTTAAAAGACCCAAGTCTATGCAACCATTTACCCCACTATTCCTCTGCTTCAAAATGAGCAACTCTCATTTCCCTCCTGGTGTCAGAAGAGGACTTTGGCCTGTAATTCCTATTTCTCAGCAGGCCAGGGACACTACTGGTTTAGGAGAAGGAATACATGCCAAACTTGTACCATATACATATTCTCCTTAAGGATATATATTTGACAACCTGTATCAAACAAGGCAGAAGACTGACAAACTCCATTCTATAACCTACCTGATCACACTGAAACATTACAGAAACACAAAGCAAATTACTTTAAACCCCCCATGTCGGCATGGTATTCCTTTTAACTGTTCAGAATTTGGCTAGACACACTAGGGAAGGCATTTAGAGGCTGAATTCCCTGCCTGCTTCAGAATGGTTACAGGAACAGGACCAAATTTAGTCTCTCACACTCCACTGCTTTTTAAAGGATATTTTATGGGTGTGTGTATAAGCATATTTGTGTATGAGATTATCCAACAGCCAAAATAAACTTTGAAAACAGTAACTGAATGTACAAGTGTTTAGGAATGTGCTTATCCATCCATCTGAGCTAGACTGCCAGGGAATGCTTGGTATCTTCCAGACAGCTAATGTTTGGTCCAGGAAGCTAAGGATACAGTCACTATTTCTTTGATACAGAAGTCATTGCTATTAGCAGGAAGCCTATGAAAAACTCTTTTTTTCTGAACACAACAGGAATCTCAGATTTGGTCTTCAGAAAACATGAAAATATCAGGAAATATTAATTTGCAGAATTCTTTTAAGCCGCTTACGGTAATGCTACAAGTGTTTCCATGACACTTTAACAGGCATCTTCACTAGGGTTTTTTTTCTACTTCTTTCCTATAATTTATATGTCTCTGTCAGTATTTTCCTCTTCATTTTCATACTATCTCACTGTTACCTCCAAGCTGTGTTTTCTGCAGTACCTATCATTTCAGCTATCTCCTCTACAGCAAAGCTCCATTTAATTTCAAGCTTATTTTCAAAGAGAGATAACGGACTCTGTCTTCAAGGAGGTATGAGGAATGTTTACTCTTTACCTTTGTCTTTACTCTTTTCATTCTATTCCTTTAGGCACACACAACTTTGTCTACTGCTCCACCTCACAGAGTTGTCCTTGAAGACTTCAAATTTCTCTTTAATTTTTAAGCATCACTATTCCACACGCTTGTTTTTGAAAGCAAAAATACTTCCTGTTGCAATGGGGATGTTGCAACACGCGTATCAATCGACGAGGCTTGTGGAAAAGAAATATATATGGACTGATTCTTGATAGACGTTTCAGAGAGATGGTTATTTCTCCAGCCGCATGGCCGGCGCTCTGCCAAGGAACTGCTCAATCATGGGACCCGAGGGTCCTTGCCCACGCAGGGAAACACAAAACAACCAACGGGGAACGAGGCTGACCAGGGGCAGGGAAACCCCGTGCCTCCCCTCAGGGCTCCTGTCCCAGGACCACATGGAACGGGGAGGGCCCAAACAATTTCCTATTATGATTTTAACTCTTACAAGAGACATACAGCAACTCAAGTATACCTCTTCTAATCCAAAGAAAAAGACATGAAAAGAAATTAGTGTAAACAGTGTCTCTGTGAGGAGACAGGGGGAGAAAAATAGCTACATGTCAGCACAGTGGGGACAGAAGCTACAACTCTATTAAACTCTTAATAGAAGTATTTAAATTAAAACACCCCTTTGAGTGAAATTCTGCACTAATGTATGTTACCTTAGACTTCCCCTGCCTCCTTTTTCTCATCCTACCACTGAACCCTGGGAAACATTTTAACCTCCTGCAGCGCAGTCAGCAATCCATCCATGACTGATTGACCCAGATCACGATGGAAGCAGACCCGGTGGGTCAGAAGGATGCACCAAAGGCAATGATGAGGCACTGAATCTGTGCTTGATGGGCAGAGGAGACAAAAGATTAGAGAGGATATAAGGTGGATAATAGGCTCAGCTTCCAACACCTCTGCTTGTGAAGGTTCTCAAACCAAAATATTGTTAAGAGTTCTTTCCTGTTAATTAAATGGGAGCTGAGGGGATATATAACCTGCCAAGGTCTGAATAGCTCAACCTCCAACACTTTCTTCCACAGGAAAGTCTTACTGAGAAAATGAAGCAAACATTCCTATAAAGCAGGGTCCTGTTTCCTTCTTCCTCTCCTTTCCGCAGGATCAGGAATGCATTCACAAGGTGCTCCACCATCCTGGATACTTCAACAAGCAGTTTATCCCCACAATGAAAACCAAAGAGTCCTTAAAAGCAAACACTCATTTCCATTAGAGGACTTTTCACCCAAGGAGTCACTTTGTTTTGCTGAGCAGACACGCTGAATCTGCTACAACAAAGTCACATCATTTTTTCAGAGAACAAAGTTGCTGCTTTAGCTACATACACCTATGTTTCTTTGATTGCTCACCTTCAGATTGCTTTTATCACTAATGCCTTGTGCCAGCCTTAACATAGAAACAAATGACTTAATGAATGAGAGCTGAATGCTATAAAAAAGGCAAATTACTCAGTTGTGCTAAAAATGAGTTCTTGAATGTACATGCATGCTTCAGAGCGGGACAGAGTATCCAGCTTCTCACACAGTGGCACTTTTTTGGGGTTAAAAAGGACAAAGGAGCAGAGTCTGGCCAATCAAACACAACAGGAATATATCTGTGCCCTTCGGCATGTGCATACAGACACTTCATAACTGAAAAAACTGGCAGTAAAAGTTGCAAAATATAAAACTCATTTTCTTCATAAATAACAAAAGTTCTGCTTACAAAGCTGGGACTTGCGATGCATTAAATGCTCTGCATGTGAGGAATTGATTTCTTCAGTATTTCCAGAAATGGAATGATGTCTCTTAGGTGTTGGGGTTTTAGGAGTTCTTCTGTTTTCTTTTTCTCTTAAAGAATTTTCCCCATACATGTTGCCAGGGGGACAAATTACTGGGTGCTTAAGAAAAACAAAAGACCTGGCCACAGAAGAAGGGGTCCAACTGGGTACTTTCTTTCACCTGGGCTTATGGGCTGTTAGTTCCTGGTGTTTAGACGGAGAGAGAGGCTGGAAGGAATTTGTCAGCACTGCAGGCTTCTGCTTTTTCAGATGCCTTCCTTCTACCGGAGAGACCCCCAGGATTCCCAAGCCCACCTTTCCCTGCCCTGCTGGGAGCCAGGCTGCAGCCGCCCTGACCCCACCGTTGCTTTGAGCCTTTGCTACCCTGTAGCCCCGCATGCCATGCCTGCCCAGACCTCCGGGGGTTCCCACTGCAGCTCCGGAGTTCGATACATCTCGTCTGCCACCCAGGATTTGTGCTCGTCCCTGCCGTTCCAGCCTGCTGTTCCCGAGGGTCCGGCCGGACACCGGGATCGGCTGCCCAGGGCTTTGTGAAGCCTTTGTTCCATCCCTTCCCGGGATCCCAGGGCACCAGAGCCGCGGGTTTCCCGAGCTCGCTCCGGAGCGCCCCCTGCAGCCGCGGGGGAACCATCGCACCTGCCCTGCTCACCGGGAGCCGCCAGCGCCCCTGCCGGCTGCGAGCGGAACTGCACCCGAGGGGAAAGGGCCTGACAGCCAAGAAGGCTGGGACTGGGTTTGTGATTGCTGTTACTGCCAGAGTTATTGCTGTTTGTTTGACTTGTTATACACATATAGATATATAATAGTAAAGAACTGCTATTCCTGTTCCTCCTATCTTTGCCTGAAAACCCCTTAATTTCAAAATTACAATAATTCGGAGGGAAGGGCGTTGCATTTTTTTTTTTTTTTTTTTTTTTTTTTTCAAGGGAGACTCCTGCCTTCCTTGGCAGACACCTGTCTTTCAAACCGAGAAATTAGGTCACACATGGAAAGCAGCCTCAACAACAAACCAGTCTAGAAACCAGAATTACAAGACAGCTGACCTCTGTTAAAGCCAAACCAAACAAAGGTATTAACTAAAAAAGCCAATCCTTGAAGTCTTCACTAACCTGAATAATGAAAAAATTACTCAAGTGAAACCTCTGATTGAAACTAAGCTTGTTTCTATAAACGTAAGCTGTAATTTGTATTCAGGACACATCAATTTTCTCTTGTTTTCAAGAGAAACAATTAATTACGGAAGTTTAATGAACTCAACTCTATTTTTTATCAGGATTTACCTTTAGGGGAGGAGAAAGTGCTTAACCACATGCACTTAGACACCAGGTACTCAATGACAAACACCAGTAAGTAGGACCTCTAAGTTCATTTCTTCAGAATTACATATCTGCAAACAAGAATGACCTAAATCCATTACAATTTCTTAAAAATTATAGCCTAGTTTTCATGTTAATATATGATTATCTTGTAGTTGACAACTATTGTAAAAAGTCACAAATTAGAGGTAATACTCTCAACTGAGAAACACTTTAAGATACAGATATCTTCCCAGTGAACACTGCAGTTTTATAGACCCATAGCACGTAAACATTCCTCTTACTGTTCACTGGGTAAAATGCAGTAACAGTGAACTCAAAAGAAAATAAAGGAGCATGAGAAGAATCCTTTGCATGCTTCATTTTCAAGGAAAAAAATTACGGAGCTTTATTTTTGTCTACTGATCAGGGACTGACGTACATTATACCCAACTTAATTTTGAAGTAAATCTTTAAAACATCAGCAATACTGACCACACAGTAAGAGAAGCGATACATCCATTTTTATACAGATTACTGGAATACAAGTTGCTTCGTTAGAATGGCTGGGCCACAACTCATGCTGCCCCCCATACTCTAGCATCATTTGAGCTGTGCCCATCAATAAACAAAGAGATTGTGTCCTTCTGCACTATTTATGATAGATGTTCAGTAGAAGCAGCAGCATTCAAAAAATCTACCAGGATTTTTTGTGGAATCACACAAAAGTATAAACTGGAAAAAAAGTAGTGTTCACGATTTTATACTGAATTAAGGGGCCTCACAAAGCTAAGAAAATTATCAGTTCATACACTACTTAAACTATGATGTTTTATCTCCAAAACTTTTAAATAAAAAGTATTGTTCGCATTTTAAAGAGCACCTTGAGGAACAACAGCATTCTGTGCAATTTAAAGTGTATAACACAAATGACAGACATACACAAATGTGCATGACAGAGCAAGTTATCATACTGTCATGTGTATGGAGCTCTTAAAAATGAACATTACTCCTATGAAAGACTTTTATTCTCAGGTCTCCTATTGTTCCCAAAGGCTCACTCCCTCTTTTAAGACAGTAGGAGATTTGGCAAACCCTCCAGGTTTTGGCAGAGGTTTATTTTCTACCCCAAGGAAGCTAAGGAGTTAAAAAGCAGAAGAAATGGGAATCTGGATGTCTCTGAGAAAAAAGCAGAGAGTTGTCTATGCCACAGGGTGCTGAACACTCTTTGAAGAATGGGGTGTCAGACATCAGCTTATGAACAGCCAGGCACAGGAGCAATGCTGCTGCAGAGTTGTTCTCCCACAGTGACTGTGGGACTGGCACCATCCTTAGTCTCTAATTGGAAATTATGGATTTGTTGAGGGCAGAAGTGCAGGGTACAGTGTGATGCACAACAAGTAGGCTGGGTGAGATATTCCCAAAGAAACTTCCCTGCATCTACATATATAAACTGACCACCATTGACTCAAATACAGAGGACAGAAGGCATCACATGAAGAGCCTGCCCTTAGTAATGCTGATGGTTAACAGAATATGCTGGTTTGCATCATTCTGCATTTCCAACAAAATCATGTATTAGGGAATGTTTTTTGAAATTCAGCATGTGCAAAAAGACAACCTGTATTTCTTTGTCTTCTCCAACTTTGGTTATTTTCCACTGCTGATTCTTCCTACAGACAAGTCTGAAAGTCATGGCACCTTGCCAAAGTGCATATTACTTCTGAATCAATTTAGATGCATATTCTATCTAAATAGAGCATCTGAGGTATCTTGGTGTACTTGCTTTACACATATTATTGTTATTTGAATTGTTTATGTGCCTGTGAAAACACGCTTAGAAAAGAATCAAAATAAATGGGTCAAAACAAAGACTTTACAAGTGGGGATGAATGTGGATCTAATACATCACTTGGGAGAAAAAAAATAATTTGATTTCTGGCATAGGCTTTTTTAGTCATCTGGAAAATCAAATTTCAAAAATCAGTGCTATAAACAAATAAATATCCAGATAAGGCCAGGTAATGATAAAGAGAGAAGGATTTCTGATTACAGGGCTACTAATCTGCTAACTTTTGTCTGAATATCACAAACTATGCAATTGTGTTTACTTTGACCAGCTTTCAGCCCCTGATGGTTTGCATCACTATCAAAAAATTTACTTCCCTTCTACCTGCTTTCATTAAATTGAATTGCAGCAAAATGAAAATGACAGAAGACAGATTTAAGAGAGCAATACACAAACGCTTGCCAGAATCGTGAAAGAACGGCCACAGAAGTAAAAAGGATGAAATAAAATTTTATGAGCTGCCTCTGAACCAGGAGATAATAATTAAGGTTGTAGAGTTATATGAAAAAAAGATAAAACATAGATAATACATCTACAGACGTATTAACCAATGGCTGCCATGTGAGGCTTCGCTGTGTGGCCATAAAAATGAAATGCCACCAAACCCCGAACAGCATGGACTCTGAACACCCTCCCTCATCACCTCTGGGGAAGTCTAACATAAAAATGTGAACTTAAATTACTGGTGGTTGAATTTAAAATGTGGCAGGTCAGTGCCAGACCGCCTCATTGTCCAAGGACTCCCCACTCTGGGAGGATAAGGGGACATGATGATACCAGTGAGAAGGAGGGACTTGAACTCATAATCCTTATGAGTTCCTTCCAGCTCAAGATGTTCTATGATTCTCTAATTCCTGACCCACTGAAGCTCATGACTTGTAAAGCAAAGGTTTTAGTTGTATCCTCACAACTAGACTGCAGTTCAGGGAAGCTCTTCATTACCCACCTCCATCCATTCAGGAGTTACTTTAATGGGATGAAGTAAATGTTAAAATGAATTGTTGCAACAGAGCCTGCATGAAGAATAGGAGAGACCTGGGTATTTCTTGGAGAGTTTTCCTTCACAAGCTTGATGTTGCCACTGCAATGGAGTGAAAGGTAATTAGACTGATTAACCCAAAATCACTGAGGAGCTGTCATTCGCTTCTTTGTCAGCTGCACAGTGCCAGATCATTCTGCTCTGAAAACACCAACAAAGAATACTTAATGAAGAAAGGTGACAAGAGGGTGAAACTATTTGGGGGGTTTTGCACCATAATGTAGAACATTTGCTATTAGTTCCCAATGCATATTTTTCATTTTAAGGAGTAGTAACCACCTTCCAAATTTCAATTCCTTGACATTTCGTATTATGCCAGAATCGAACCCTTTTTACGTGAATCCCTTCCAAAGAGAAATGAACCAATGAACAGCATTTTCCAGAAGACTTTTTAGCAGTGAGTCTTTCTGGGATTTTTTAGAGCAGAATGTAGAGAAATTTAAGAACACAAACAACAACAACAACAACAAAAAAAAAACAACCAACCAAAAAAAAACCAATTCAAATCCCTTTTACTATTTCAAGTGGTAATACTGATTAACTCATCAGATTTTCTTCTAACAGTACAAGAATTATTGGTAGGTTTCCCTGAAGCCTGATATATTTCCAGCTAATAACTGAAATATTTGGCCAGTTTTTCAAATAAAATAGCAAGAATATTCTGGAACAAAAGCTCTGGGCATGCAGATTGATATACTGAAATACAACATTAAAAAGTTATGGGCTGGGTCTCTCAAAGCATTTAATTCAACTCTTTGTTTGTAAGTCATTTTATTGTCCAATTCATCTTCCATGTGAGTAACAATAATTGTACAGGAAAACATCCTTAGACAAGACTGCTAAAATATTTTCTGTCTTCGTTCACAAATTATTTTTATTGCTCTCAACCCAAAATTCCCCACCCACATTCCATATTTGGTTTGAGCAGTTTCATTAGAGATCTGTGCCTTCATTCCCAGTGTCACCTCTGTGGGAACATCCAGCAGGCCTGGCAGAACATACCATGGTACTGCTCTTTACTACACTGAACTTCATCAAAAAAGATTTAAAGAAAGAGGAAAAAGAAGAAGAAGAAAAAAATTACGACTGGGTGACAGCAACGGAATTTTTGAATAGTCAAATCAAGGGGAATAAAAAGAGCACTGATGAAAAGTTGAATGACTCAGATGAGGAAAAATTAGTTGACTGTGTTCCACTAGAATTTGCTTTTTGGTTTGAAACCCTATGATCTGGAAAGCAACATATTTGCATTTACTTTTTAATGCATTAATAGCAGCTTAATTGTGAAGGTTTCTTCTTAAATAATCTTGTTAAAAATTAACTGGTGTTTGATTGATATGAAAACAGTTTTGATTTAGCTTTCTAGTTTTATTTCTACTAAAATTGTATGATTTGAAAAGCAATATATTTTTCTTTAATTATTATCACAACAGTACAGTAATTTTGCCAGATTTTCTACTGAATAATTTGATCACTATCGAAATGAGCTTTACTTCAGCTGGCTTTTGATTTGTGTGTACATGCATTAGGATTTTATGGTCTTTCATTAAAAGCTAAAATGTGATCTAATAATGCCTCCCATGTCAAGGGCAATGCAATAGGGCATTGCTTTTGGAGGAATTCTGGCCGAGGATTTGAGGTTACCTTGCCAGCAATCTAAGGAGCAGACAAACCGTTCCAGATTACTGCCCATCAGGAGGATGGTGGCAAACTCTTTTTATTGGTGCCCAGCAACAGGATGAGGAGCAATGGCCATAAACTAAAACACAAGAAGTTTCACATCAACGTAAGGAAGAATTTTTTGCATTGAGGGTAGCAGAGCACTGGAACAGTTTCCCAGGGAGGTTGTAGATTCTCCCTCTCTGGAGACAATCAAACCCTGCCTGGACCCTTTCCTGTATCACCTGCTTGAGGTGACCCTGCCTTGAAGGCAGGGCTTTTGGGCTGGATAATCTCCACAGGACCCTTTCAACCCCAACAACTCTGTCACTCTGTGAAACACACTTTTGAAGGATATAATTCATTTTCCTCAATGAAAATTATATCATAGGCAATTTAGAACTTTTTTTTTCCTTTTTCATTGTTCATTTACTCTAAGAAAACCTTAAATTTGGAGATCAATTTTACAAATGTGCACAGAAACCATCACAAAAGAATGTTAAATTTTGAAAAATCAAGGACAAAAATGAAGTTTTCAAAAAGAAGCCCCCCAATTTCCACATAATCCTTCCTGTGATACCACATGGATATTTAATGTGGGTGTGTGCTTTAACAATTTAATCTTTTATTAGTGTTTCTACACAACTCCTTCTTCATTCACGGCAAAGGCAGTTTACAGGGAGGCAAAATTCAGTGTGCTTTAACCTCATAAATCTACTTATAGTCCTAAATTTAATTTAAGCCCTGCACTGGCAAGAAATCTTATAGACTGAAGGTATTTTATTTTACTGGCGAATTCAAGTCTTATGTTTAATGACTTTTTCCTAAACTAGAACTGCAGCATAAAAGGAGGGATTATCCATTATCCCTACCCATTTTTATCACAAAGAGACCATACCTCCATTCACAATAGGTAGAGAGACAAAAATCCAAGTTGCCCTAACGTAACCTCACCTATAAAAACACTGCTTGCAGCATAGTTGTATGTGAAAATGATATAAAACCCCAAGAATCTCTGCAATTCATATAATAATTTACAGCACACGCTGTTGTCACAACTTAAAAGTGATTGAAAATTGCCTTGGAAATGATGGCTAATGGATTATAATAGCCTTTGTCACAAATTATCCTGAGTAGTTTTGGTTAAGCATCATGTAGCTTTATATAACATTATACTGCATTAATATGCTATTTCATCGAACTGCTCAAAGACCTCTATTAATCTTAATGGACCCAAAGAAATAGATCTCCTAAGAACTTTGGTAACATCTCTTTCAGTATAGGTATGCTGGCTGTGGCTGGAATAGAGTTCATTTTCTTCACAGTAGCTGCTACAGGGCTGAGTTTTGGATTTGTGCTGGAAACAGTGTTGGTAATTCAGAGATGTTTTCCTCACTGCTGAGCAGGGCTTGTACAGAGCCAAGGTCTTTTCTGCCTCTCACCTCAGCAAGAGGGGTGGGTGGGATGCACAAGGAGTTGGGGGAGGACACACCAGTCAAGTGGTGGTGAACAACTACTCTTGTTTGTATCACTTGCCTTTTTTGGGGTTTATTTCTCTGTTATTTTCCTTTTATTTACAAATGATGATGATGATGATTACTATATAATTTCAATTATTAATTTTTTTTTATCTCAACCAATGAGATTTTTTACCCTTTTGATAAACCACAACATGGTAGATGACTAGCACAGGAAGACAAACCTTATAACATAAATATCTGCTTGACAGAGAAGCAGAGTTAATTATTTGTCAAAAAAACCCAAAAAACCAAAAAACCAAAAAAACCCCAGAAGACATAAAGGCTGGACTGAGCTAATTACAGTTAAAGAAGTTCTAGAATTATCTGCTTCCCCACAGAACCATAAAAAAAGATCAAATTTTCAAAATAGGTGAGGCAAATGTACTGAGCAAAGACTTCAGGGTGAAGATAGACACAGGAAAAGGAACAACCAAAGTGCCTTCTATAACTTCTTGCATTCTCTTTGGGTAAAACACAATCATGCAGAGTTATTATTGCTAAAAATTTTTCGGTCACTAAAAAATTTAAACAGGAAAGTAACTTCAGGTTGCACAACGGTGAAATAGCCAGCAACATGCAAAGAAACATCTACAGCAACCCAAAATTTTTTGTCTGTGCTTGTATGAAGAATTTTAACAACATTCAGCAGATGCCATCATTATGTGAGAATCTCTCAATTGCTGTAACTCTGTAACAGAAAAGAGGATTTTCATACAAGTAATAGCAAGCTACTCCTTGGAAAAAAGAAATGGTACTTCCAAGTGGACTTGTTAACACCAAGAAATACGGGATGCCTACTGTGCAAACTTATTTAAGAGCATTGCATTGTAAAATATTCTGGTTGAAGTGCTCCTGGAAAAGGAGCATTTTTTTACCAAAAAATTTCCTCTGACTACAGAAATGCCTAGTATCATCCCCATTTTATTTCTCTTAAATAAATATGCACTATCATGCATTTACATAAAGTAGGAAACATTGATTATCTTAAAATGATCTTAGTCTAGACCACTTGCCAGCATGCAAAGTCAACTAAGTTAGAGATTTGAGCACTTAACATTTCTGTCATTACAGCTCTTGATGTGGTGAGAGGGGGAAAAACAGTGACAGATTCTGGGAACAGTCTTCTAGTTCTGGTAAAATATGCGTCTATGCAGTTTCATGAATTCACCAGGAACAAAAAAAAAAAGATGGCTACTGGGGGCAGGGAGAGATGGAAGGGAGAGAAGGAAAAAAAAAAAGAAAAAAGTACAAATTGCCCTAGAGTCAGAAGAATTCTGCATGCCAGTTTGAGGAATAAGTCACAAGCTGTTCCAACTGCCATCCTTATCAAATCTAATGATGCTCTTTACAATTTACAGGTATCAGTCTGATCAGAGATACATAATCCATGGTTTCAAAACCTGCACCTCAACTTTAGTACCATTCATCTGCTACAGGTAACATGCACCAAGATTAAAACAAAGAGCATATTACATTTAAAGCAAGAGCATCTGCTGGTAGTACATTGCAGAACAACAGATGTTACTATACCAAATAACTATCTATCTTATGCTGATCCAATGGCACTGACAAGGCATTCAAAATGCAGCTAGACAAGGAAAGACCCTCCTATCCCAAAGTTATCCACAGAACTCTGAGTGATTTAGCAAAATAATCTCAAAATCTCTGGACATCTCAGCAAACCCTACCTTTAAAAAGCCATTTAGATTCATCACACCATTCTGTCTAGCAGTAAAGGATTTATGTTGTTTACTCATCTTTGTGTAGCTGCAGGATTTTATGTATCCCAGTATTCAACAGTGTAGATACTGGTAGCAAAAAAAAAAAAAAAAAAATCAGTGCTCAAATGTGAATACAACATTATTAAGGATACCCCAGCACTATCATTCATTTTAAAGTTGCATTTTTAAAGGCAGGAGGCAATCAAGGAAACAAAGACCTCCGATATGTTCCAGTTGTTTTCAAGAGGCTACACACTAGTCTTGCTGGAAAACAGCCACAGCAAGGACCACAAAAGCACAGGTTATTGGTGAGGGGAAAAATACAAAAAAATTATAATTAAATTTTCCAGGAGACTCTTAGAACGATGTAGATGACAGATATTCTAGTACTGGATCTTGGCTGAAGCTATTGTAATCCATTGTATTTTGTGTCAATAATCACACTGATAAATGAGGTTCAGTTGTCTATTTGAAATACAAGACTCTTACAGAAGTAATATCCGTAAATCTTGATTAACACCGAGGATGTAAAAGGAAACCAAGCTTGTTTGTTTTTAGAGTTGCCCATATCCAATAATAACATATAATCAAATAAAAAAGGCTGGATGAAGGCCTGTCTCAGCACAAAAAAACCCTAAGGGATGCAAGTAAGTTAAAAAAAAAATAAATAGTGTGATCGATTTTTTTTTTTTTTTTGAGACTTAATAATAAGATTACAAATGATATTAATATAAGTATTTTGAATGCTTGAGCACATCACTCTGTGTAGCACTGCCAAGCTGTGCCAATCCCACCTCTTAGCAAAATGTCAGCCTATAAATACTGTCTACAAGCAGAAATGAGTATGAAGCATCCTTATGGCACAATGGTGTTTCAGAAAACCCTACCTTTGACATTAATCTTGATATTGTGAACTACATAGGCAACTCCATACTTTGTTACTATTTGCATCAAACTATTTTTTTCTTCCTTTTTTCCCCTTAATTTTTAAAATCACAACATGGCAATATTGTTGTCTTAGCCTTACTTTGTAAATATACAGACATACAAAATACATCCAGCATGGTAACAACATGAATTAAATAGTTTTCACAGAAGAAAAGCAAAACATAAACCAAAAAGACAGTAGCTCAGAATACAATTTTTCTCTACTATATTTTCAAGGTTTGTTAAAGATCTGCTAAAGTTGGCTACTTCTCCTTTGGAAATCAACTATTCTACTGATTCAGCCACTTTTCGTATGAAAGGAAATCTGATGTTCCCATACACACACAGACAATTATAGTCCCATCATAGGCTTCAGATACCTGAAATCTGTTACCTTGATGTGGTCTGGTTAGAGAAACCTGATATTCTCTTACCTAGAACAAAAAAGAGGAATTGTTTTAGATTAATTCATAGCATTATTCAAATCATACATTTTGCAAATTAAAGAATGAACTACATACAACCAACAAATTAGGTTTAGACTACTTAGTGGTAAAATGGTCTTTAGTATTAAATCAATACAAGAGATTTGGTATCAACTTCTATCACAGTTTTGTCATTTTCTCTCCTTAGCTGATCAAAAACTGGATCTTTTCAATCAAGGAAGTTTAAAAGCCATGTGAAAATCCAAGTTCCATTTTTGCATATATCTTGGTATGATTCAGGTTCTTAACTTTCAAACTTTGTCTAGTGTGCACCACTTGTACAAATGCACATACATACTTTTTTTTTTTTTTGAAAGTATAAATTCAAAGGCTTTTTTATCTCTCACTCTACACAGATTTTTTTTTTTTTTCTTATGATACTCTCAAAAATGCTTTGGTTTTATTTTGTCTTCCAGTTTCTTTTTCAACAGCCAGCTAACAATGACAAAGGTCCAATGAGTTTTTGTCAGCAGTATCTTGAAGCTCAAGGAATATCTGAAGCAGTAGTGGTACCTTCTGTTTATGAAGTGTTTATAAACTAGTAAATACATATGCTTTCAAACAACCTGACCTTTGAAGGGTACACATTCTTTTAAGCAAAGTAACTTTACCTTAATGATGCCAACAACAAAGAAATTACAAGTTCTTTCAACTGCTTGAACTATGGAATATATGAATTCCTGGGACAACTGAAAATTTGTTCCTACAAGCTGTTTATTAACACTTGTGTGGATTACTGAAGTCTCAACCAAGACTAGAAAATTGTTTACTTTCCACCAGAATTCACCTTATGGGAAAAATGAGACAAAATATCCTAGTTTAGAGCTACTGCCATAAACCATCAGGGCTCACTGTGCTACAAAATACATTTTGGGGTGAAAACATATAAAAACATAAGATATTTATAAAATGATATGATATTTATGATTTTAAAATTTAGCTTTGAAATTTAGTTTAACTTCTGAGCAACACAGCAAAAATGAATACAAAACCAGCCAACTTAGTATGGCTTCAACACACAAAGGTTTTCAGATCATTTAAAATCCACCAGTACATCATCTTTCGCTGGTCCTGGCTCAGTATCACTGACACATCCAGAAAGCACAGGTTGGGTGCATTTTTTCCAGCACCAACAGATGTGCATCTGCCTCTTTCTTTCTCCCCCCAGACTGCAGTTTCTTCATGCTCTGTTTGTGTAGCCATGCACTGACCCAAAACTGCTTGGTGACATTCCCCACTCTAAACTTCAAACCATTTAAACTTGAAAACCAGTTTTCTGTTTGCTTTTTTAACTAGATCATTTCGACAGGTCTGGGTTAGTTTCTGGTAATAGCAATGCTTGAAATGGCACAACAGAGAGTGTGATAAGTCTCAGTGGAGAAAGCTTTGTTGGCAGAGGATCCCAACCTTTCCTTTAACCTAATTCTGTTTATCCATTAGGCGATCTAAGTGATTTTCTCAGTGAACAGCTATGGGACAGAAAAACTAACTTTTTTTTTTTCCTCCCCTGTTATTGAAATCTGTGGAACAGAGCTTTCTTTAAAACCAATTCTTTTCTTGTCCCCTCTGTTGAGTTCATTATCTTTTAGCAACCAACTTAGCTGGTTTTTGTAGATTTTCCTTGATAATTGTGACTCAATTGGGATGAGTGATGGTCTTGGGGTGGGGGGGGAAGTAACATTCCCAGTGGTAAATGCTTTGTAGTATTTATCTGATTTTATTCTAGAGAAAAGCTGCTTGGCTTCATCCTCACAACTTCCAGTAAAGATTTTATTACACTTGAAGAATTATAGAATATTCTGGCAGGAATATCACCTATTTTGTTTTTCTAAAAAAAAAAGTATTTAGATCTTCAAATGTCAATGTATTTTATTTAGAGGTTGTGAAACACTTTGAAGAGGGATGCAGAAGTGTTACAATCTGAAAATATTTCAAGATTAAATAAAAAAAAAAAATTGGCTTACATCAGGGCAAGCCAAGCAGCTTCTGAGACAGGAAGACTTTGTCATACACAAGTCCTGCTACTGCAAATGTTGTCACAGTTCTACAAATCCTCCCTATTCAGTGGTCATGCCATTTGTCTAAGACAAAAAAAGAGGAGCTCCAGAGCTAGACTCTTTCTGTTGCATCCCTCTACTCTTTCCTCACCACTCTTCCTATCAAATTGCAGAATCAAAAATGTATTTATCTTAGGATTTATGTGTATTATTCTGTTTTTATCAATGACTATCACAACTGCAGCCACCAGCCCTGTCTCTTTCATGGTGTGTGAGAGAAAACTTAAAATGGTCTTTGGAAAAGAAAAACAGATTCTAAGAGCGTATTCGGGGATTTATTGCTGTCATCTGAAATACCAAAACACCTGCAGGTTTTAGTAGCTGGGACACATGTTAGAGAAAGGGAAAGAAAAAAAAAAATAAAGGATAGGGTATAGTATTATATATAATACTATATATATATTATATATATATATATATATAATAATATATATATTTTCAGCTGTGAAATTGAGCAGCAGATGTTCATGAGCAACAAGCAATTTCAATGTAAT
The DNA here is from genome assembly GCF_020740725.1 of Corvus hawaiiensis. NCBI lineage: Eukaryota > Metazoa > Chordata > Aves > Passeriformes > Corvidae > Corvus > Corvus hawaiiensis. The sequence goes on from NC_063214.1 coordinate 6,866,840, forward strand.
AATTAGTAAAGAAAGTTGCTTTGCTGTGGGATAGCAAAATGGCACTGGTTGGACACAAAGGGAACAAAGCAAACTAGACCAAGGAAGAATTCTGTGTTGTGTACACTGAAGGAACAGAGAATGGCATAAGGAAAAAGCATCACTAGAGGTTTTTATAAAGGTTAAAATTCATTTCCATATGATTTAAAGAGATCAGAACTTTACAAGTGAGGTGTAAATTGAAAGTTATAGGTTTTATGATCAATGATCCAGGAACAAGCTGAGTTTAACAAGTATCTGAGCAGTTAGAAATCAACAGCAGTCCTATACCAATACCAATAGAGTATAAGAGTAGCCTTGAATAAACAGATACATTGTTCTTAAAACCCAGTTGGGAAAATCCATTATAAAATCATTCACAGTAATGAAAAACCCCCATGATTTTAAGTTGTGATCACTACTAATGAGCCACACTACTAAATTACCTTCCCTTAAGACAGATTTTAAATGTCTTTAAAATCTTTAGACTACTAATTTTATATATTAAATCTTAACAACCTCCTTTATTTCTTACTATAAATTAATCCATTGAGCTCAAGCCTGGAATACAAAAAAATAAATATTTACATCTTCACCACAGTCATTCAGACTGCACAGATCCAAGACTTGGTTACAGCTCTCAGGCTAATCAGGCCTGCTTGCATCATATGAATTCTCTTTGAGCTTGACTTTGAGTTGACTTTGAAGTTTATGAGCTGAAAAGCAGCTAAATTAAGCAGAACAAAACAAGCAAATGAGAGCTAAAGAAGCATTAGACCCAAGTCTATCCATTCAATTAATCTGCAGTTTTACCCACTCTTCTGTTTAACTGCTTTGTCAAAATTTCGACAGAAGTACCATATGACTGAATTTATGCTACACACATCAGTAAGATAAATCTCTGAAATAAAGGACAAAATAAATTATTCTGCACAATGAGACCTAGTAAAAAAAAAAGTAGAATCTCATTCAATTATTTTCTGGTTTACTTTTAAATGTACGCATTTGCTCTTTACTGGCAATTTAAAATGTTATTTTATAAAGATGTGAAAAAAAACTCATAAAGAGGCAGGAAAATATTGAAGAACTAAAATAAGGAGCAAATGTATAATTATAAAATTCATGGGAATTTTCTTCATGGGAAAAAGGCACAGGAGACCTTGCAGGAAACTAACAGTTCTTTATTTTGGTGTTCTCTGATAGAATTCAACCCAAATAGCACGTGAGTCCAATTAAGATATAAAATCAGTCCTAAACAGGACAAAGTGCATCAGCTGTGCCCTGAACTACTTCAAAGAACCCCCACCTGCCTCCTCAACCTTTCCATCCAGCTTTCCACCTAAAATGTAGCTTGAGATACAGATGGATCGAACAAGAACACCAATCAAAGGTTGGTATAGAAACTACAGAATCTTTTTATTTTCAGACAGATTTTTTTAATTATTATGGATATGTAAGTTCTCAGTAGAGATGATACCTACTGGAACTGCACTTTTCTAAATAAAGAATGCAAGAACCCACTTCTCCCTTCACAAAGCTACCCACAGTAAGAACAAAAGCAGTAAGACAAAACATGTTGGCTAAGTCTAAAGAAGATGATCAATAAGCCTTTAGGAGTATGTTTATATAGAAGGGTGCTGATCAGTCTTGAGTCCTGTAGAGACAAATATAGTTTGCTTTTTCCCTTAATTTTTCCCTCCCCATAAGGAAAAAGCACAATGTGCTTTAGTAAACTTCTCTACTTATGTTACCACAGAATTCCTTATTGTTGTGGAGAGATTCTTCCAGTAATTATGCTAACTTAGCAAAACCTATAGCTTGTCACTTCCTGAAGAAAGGTGACAGGTGCTAATTTTCTCAGAGGCATCACATTCATACAGTCTGAACAGATACTTATAGGGATAATAAAATAGGTCTTTTGACCCAAAATACAGTCCCACTCCTTTAAATCATAGAAATACTAAAACAATTCAAAGAAAACAATGAGAAAAAATTGTGTTATATCATCAATGTTACTCTCAAAATAGCTGACTATATCTCCCATTAACTATATTATTTTAATGCAATCAAGGTCATTAAAGTTCCCTGAGCGCTTTATGTACGCGGTACTACGAAGCACATGCAATAACAAACTCCTATTTTCCACAATTTCCATGTAAGCATTAACAGAAGTAATTCTTCTTTATGAAATGATTTTCTGATGAGTTTTGAAAGCTTGGATGCAGATGTACTTATGTGTCCTCTAAAGCCAAGATAAACAACAGCGCAAACTTTTTTTTTTGCATGCATGGTTGATTTTCACATCATGCCTTGAAACAAACTAATAATTATATATAACTAGAAACATAGGAAAATGTCCCCAGTTCACACTGATAGCTGGAAAAACCATTGCCAATGACTAAATCAGAGGAAGAGTAATAATACGTTAAGAAAAAAACCCCAAACATTATGGATATAATTTTCACAAAAAATGTACCTTCAGTTTTACTTGAGTCTAACTTCCATTACTTAGAGCAACACATCATCAGTGTATTAATCCACTTACTATGCCACAGTCTTGTAAGAAGTGTTAGAAGATATTAGAACCACATCTTCTTTGCTTAAGGACTAACCGAACAACAACAAAAAAAACCAAACCAAAACAAAACAAAAGTGGAGAGTGTTTTAAATGCATAGGTCAAGTTTAAAAAAAAAAAAAAAGTTAGGGTCAAACCAAAATATCTGATTTGTCCAAAATACAAAGATTTTTTTTCTCCATCTGGATTTCACACTTCTGTTACATACATTCTGTGTCCTCACAGACAGGCTTGTAGCCTTGTTTCTCAAAGCCAGACAGGCCAGATGTAGGCTCTCAACTGAAATTGGGGTAACAACCTAATTTACACCTTTAGAGAAATCAGTGATGAAAAGCTTATTTATAAACTCTAATTTCTGAAGTAGGATCTCCACTACTTTCATGCTGAAATTGTAAGGTAGGCAAATTATAAAACTACAGGTTTGAACCATAGGTCTAATACACTGGGTAAACAATCACATATTAGGTCCTATGCCATGAGGTTCTTCTGAAATGATGTAGAAATTAAAACAATGATAATTATTGTGTCTCATTTATACTGATTTACTAAACTTAAGTTACTTTAACAAATGGTAGCTACAAAGTCTGAATATTATTCTAGATAATACGTACTATACATTGTATTAATTCTAAGTGGAAACACTTGGAAAATAATAAGAGGAAATATGTGTGTGCTAGATATAGACAGGGATTGAGATACTATATCAAGACACAGAATCCATAAAGAAGCTGTGGTGGGGTGACCTTGGCTGGCTGTCAGGTGCCCACCCAGCTGCTCTCACTCCCCCTCCCAAAACAGGACAGGGAGGAGAGAATAAGATGAAAATGCTCATTTTTTTGTTGCCACCAACAAAACAGACTTGACTGGGGAGAAAATTGAATTAATTTATTGCCAGCTAAAACAGAGTTGGATGGCAAGAAACAAAGAAAAAACACAAAACACTTTCACTTCTTCAATCCCAAATTCTCTGCCTCCCCCAGTGGAACAAGGTTGGAGAATGGGAGCTGTGGTCAGCCCACAACAACTCTTCTCTGCCACTTCTTCCTCCTCATGCTTTCTCCCTGCTCCAGCATGGGGTTCTCCATGGGGTCTGCAGGGGAATCTGGATCACCTCCTCCTGCTCTCCCCTGAGGGCTCTTTCTCACATTTTTCCTCACCATCCTGGCTGTGGGCTCAGCCATGCCCTGTGCTGGGTCAGCTGGACCCGGCCGTATCCAGCAAGGGGCAGCTCTGGCTGCTCCCCCAATGAGACCCAGCAGATCCTGGGCACCTGAACCCCTACAGACCCACAAACTGGCTTCATAAACACGGCTCTCAAGGCTGCATATTGACAGTCAGCTGTCATTTGTCATCACACAGATGTGCCCCATCTCAATTTCTCTGTCAGTCTCTATGCACAAGGTAGGTACTCTGAGTTAGTGCTGTGACTGCTCCTGAAGCCTAGGAAAAGGCTAAATCTTGCTATTTATCCAGCATTTTGCTTTAAGTAGACCTCTGAGTCAATTATAAAAGTATGTGTATGTGAAATTTCTATCAATAATACTAAACAGATGAAGGAAGAAGTAACACTATGGGGGACATGAGGATTGTTTTGTTATTGACATACACAATAATTGATTAGGTTTCTCAGCTTCTGTTGCTAGAAATTCTGATGTATTACACTTAGGATTACTAGTTAGCTTCCATTTCCTTTCAGCTTTTGCCTCTGGATAAGCTCAGCTATTCCCAAGAAGAAACACTGATCAAGTACATTTGTCATGCGAACTACTATAATAAGGTAATTCATCATAGTCTGTCAGACTCTTATTCCAGGAAGACTGCTGCATTTTTATCCTTACTTAAAAATCTGCTGTCACTCCTGCTGGAAATTTTGGTAGACACTTTGGACATGTTTAAAAGCCCTTCCAAACTGATAGTGGCAGATAATTAAGTTATCAGCTATCAAAGTCTTTTTTCACTCCCTGCAATGTTTATGACACCATGAACCTTTCTGTCTGGTTTAATCTGACCTGTTCTGAACGTGTGATTCCTTGCTCCTTCCCTTTTGCTTTCCTAATGGTAGCTAGTGACCAGTGTAATTCACTACAACAAATGAACCTGTTCTGGAGGGTCTAATTGAGCAATTCTGTTTTCTTAGAAAGGTCTGAACTCAACCACATCCCACAATCTATTCTTCAGCACTGCAATGGGAAAAGATTTACTTGAAGGCAAAGCAAGCTAAGATTTTAGATTTCCAGAAGGAAGAAGAATAAACCAACACCAGCTCAGAGCTTTGCGTGGGTGAAAGTGGGAGTTGCTATTTAGGCTGTCAGTAATGCTTAATGTTTTTGTATATTGTCTAGTCAAAGCTGAACAATTTTTTTTTTGCAAGCTTGGCACTTCACCTGCATGTTGGGTGAAAAATTTCATGTACTCTTTCTGTATTTTCTCTTACATTTCTCTGATAGTGCTTTGTGGATATAAATATTCTCTTAAAAAAAAAAAAATCTGCTTTTTGCTCACAAAAAAAAATAGGGCATGAAGTTTTAGGACTGGTGAACAATCTCACGAACGGAAATGCATAGAAGAAAAAAAACTACTGGGAAAGAAGCAGGTTCTATTTTCATCTTCCCAAACAGCATTAACAATAGCAAGGAGAAAATAAACTCAATCTTGCAGATCTATTGCCTCACACACAAACACGAACAGGGCATAGTTTTAATCCTTGCACCTCGTCTATCAGCCCCTTTTATCTGTGGCTTTTCAATATAGCAACGCAAACCTAATGACAAAGTGATCTTAAAAGCTAGAATCAATTTCCACTGCAGTCACAGCAGTCAGAAAGATACAGAGGAAAGTTAGATCTGATAAGCAAAATTAAAAGTAACATCAGTTAAACCCACAGGTAGATACATGGGGTAGATTGCTAGCAATGCCATGCAACCCGTGTGCACTTGGTATTAACAGCATTTCATTTATGAAAGACCAAGTAGCATGACACAAGATTTATCCTGAAGCAAGGCTTCATCACGTGTGAAAGATGGGGATTCAGCATCACTGCTCCTAATACTGGAAAAGGGAAGGAGCCCCGACAGCTCTAGGTGAAGCAAGGACCATTCTTAACGCTTTCTTCACTTGTATTAATAAGTCTTCAAAAAAATGACATATATTACAAATAAGACGTCTAAGTATGCAAGGAACCAAGTCAGTAATATTTCAGTCTCCAAAATACCCCACCTTCCAAGCTTTGTTTGTATTTGTCTCACAGGAAACAAATGAAATTAATTTTAAAAAGACAGAAATAGACTCATGCACTCAGAGGTTCTCATGCATTTGGAATTAAGAACATTTGTAACCATTTCACTTGGATTTAGAGCTTCTCAAGTTTGGTCCCTAAGAAAGGAGATTCAGAAGCTAAAGTAAACGTTATTTTCAAAACCAATATTTTAGTAGTATCATGCTTAGTTCTTTTTCCTAGACTTTTCACATTGGCTAAAAATTTACAGAAACAAGATTTGCAGTGAAAATCATGAAACAATTATGCATTGAAGAATGTGTACCATATTGCTAACATTAATTCCAAATTAGTCTAACTATACCATCCAGCACTTAAAATTTGAGGAACACAATTTACCTCAGAGTATCAGCAGAACTTGGTATTTTTGTTCTCCCACCCATAGCTCCACAGCTGGAGCACTCCTTGCCCACACTGTGGTTCCAGGCTTGAAGCAAACAGATCTGCCAGACAGATGTCCTGAAAACCTTGGCTGTAAATCGCAGCTCCTCCCTATCCCATGACCAAATGAAGTGGCACATATCCCTCCCAGGCGAGGAAAAAGTTCAGAGGTGCAAATGAAAGCAGCCCCTGACCATGTATAAATGGCCTTTGCCCAGCATACACACCTAAAAAAATGGTCTCATTTTCAATTCATAGGGTTTTTTTGGTTGGTTTTATTAATCTAGTTGCCCTTACCAGTCACAACTTGCCTGAGCTACAAGAAACAGAATCAGCAATTTCAGGGAAAGCTTTCAAAGGACTAAAAGCCAAGTGTTCACATTCCACTTGAAGAAAATATCTTATTATAACTCCTTCATATTCTGAATAGAAAATCTAGAGTCAAGATTTTGTGTATGTGGAGTGCTATGATGTAACTGTTCAGTATTAGGAAAAACCTTATTATTTATATGGCTGTTGTGAAAATCTGCCCAGACTCTAATGAAGGTAAAGCTTCTGGAGTACACACAATGAGTCAGAATTGCAAAGAATCCCAATTTATGTTTTAAAATAACATTATTTTTTAATACAAAAGCCATACCAAAGTTACAGCACAGAGAAGCATAGTTCTTATTGCCAAAGGGACCTGGGGACAGTGACAACAAATTTCAGGATGCTGGATTTTAAACTGGAGGCACTTCTATCACGGAACAATCATTCCATCCAGGGAGTTATAAAAACAGCCTAAACAATGCAAGGCCATAAAATATTTGACCTCTTTCCCACAAGCCAATAAATCAGGATGCCAAAGAAGCTCAGCATTATGAAACTGATGAAACCATGAGACTGATGAGAAGGCCTCCAAATTCAGCCGGGAAGAACTTCATTTCAGATTTCCAGGGGGAATTCTTGATGCCAGATAGACTGAACTCCTACTCAACATTTCTCAGTCTGTGGCAATCTTTAGTTTTAATTATTTCTGACATTTTGTCTATCATACTGGATCCCTGGAGAAAAGTAATGAGTCTCCTCATGTGAAAGGTGAAAAGAACAAAGATCACTTTAAGAGGCTTGAAATAAATTAACCACATGATCTTATAACTATAAAACCCCAGAAAGGATCCCATTAAACCACTCGAAAATACCAGTGTGACCACAAAAATCTCCTCATTAGCTATAAAAGCTAACTAGCAACATCTTAATTCTAGCATTTCATTTTCATTAGTTGACTGTGCTTGTTCCAGATTTAATATCAGCAACTGTCTGATAAGAATGATCATGCCAGTACCAGCCAATCAATGAGGGCTACTTACACGAGGAGCTGAGCCCAGTCATTTCCCAACTGTTTCTTTTCAAGTGCTTGGGAAAGCAGTTTGGTGAAGTTATCTTTAACCTTTTCCTGAAGGTCGTGTTTGTACTGTAATAAGACTTACTCAGCTTTTTGCAAAGAATATACCAATCAGCTCAAATCAAAAGCATTGGAAAGTACAAATTACATTCTCTCTCCTCCTGGCTTACTGGGAGAAGCACTGTGTGATAGTCTCAAGGAAAATTAAGCAAAGACATCCAGCAGTCTGTATTGTCTTATCTTAATAGAATTTTGAAACAGCAATGAATGCCTCAGAAATACAACTAAGGAGAAAAGCTAATTGGCAGAAGATTATAAATTATATTTTCATATTCAACAAAATAAGTAGAAGATAATATATTATTATATTCAAAACTACAACTCAGTGGGTAAAGGCAGAGGACTGTAAAAATAATTTAAAATACTTTTCTCCGAAAAATACTGTTTTATGAACTACTAATGTATCAATACATTTTATAAAAAAACACTGATATATTACAATATTCTATTTTCTCCCTATTTCCACACATAATGCATTTACTAAGCAATATTGTGGATATATGCACCCATCTATATATATATAAAGTAGCATAAAATAAGCAAATATGTACTCAATTTTCTACTTTATGAAGTAAATTGTCTACCTTCTCTTGGTAATATTCATACAATACCTCTCTTCTAAGGTGCACAAACACACATCTCGAGGTAACAATTCGAGCACTTCTACTGACTGGCAAATCAAGTTCAGTCTTGTCCCAGAAACGGTAAAAATGGTCAAGAAATAAAATGTTATAGTAAATATCATCATATTTCTAGATGACAAAAGCTTCAGAATCCCAAGAGCGCCGAGTCAATTTTCTGTGATCTTTTAGCACCTTTTACCATTCCTAAGTTTCTTCAGGGGAACTCCTGTGGATCTTACTGTCAGAAAAATACATTAAGCAAATTAACTGGTTACATTTCTCCTGGGGCCATGAGTTACACCCTTTTTTCAAAACGAGGTGGTAATGTTGCCACTTTGTAACTGCTGGACTTTGCATTAAGTGTTATTTGACATATGCTTTCATAAAATGAATTAAAATAACAGGCAGTAAAATACAGGCAGTAGAAAAGTGGTGACTTCACGTGCTAATTGTGACTGCAGCTGTCTCACTGGTACCTAGCACTGAGGTATACACATTTTTGACATAAAGTTTTATTTCTGCTGTCAGACATGAGAGATAACTTGTTGACGAATGTGGATGGGTAATTAATACCATACAGACAAACATGAAATAAAATTCCAAGATATAAAATATCTTCCTTTCTTTATTCCCTTAAATTGCCAATGGACACTTAAACTAAATGTTTAGAAGTAATTATCCAGCCTATACCAGAAGCTGTTTTCAAAAATCTATATAGACTCCAGAACTATATAAATAGATTAATTAAAAATAAAAAAATAAAAAATTCAGGGGAGTTATTCTGCAAATTCTCAGGTAGAGAGCCAGCAGAGAAGTGTAGAGTACTTTCACTATAAAACTAGACATGCACAAAAGGCTTGAGTCTGTATAAATAGTTCTGACCATGAAGAAACAAATACATAATATCATGTTTAGCAATTGCTGCAGTGCTCACCAAATATGTTACAGTAGTCAGAACTGGTACAGTCTAAGCCATGATTTTGCAAAATTTCACTTTCAAGATCTTTACTGAAACTAAATACAAAACCTTACTGAGTTTACACTGACACAAACACATCTTCTGGGTTAGAAGCACAGTTCTTTTTTGCAATAACTCATACTTACACTGCTCTTAAATCTCACCTTGAAGAAAAAAGGAACAGCTATTTCAAGACTAACAATTGCTGTTGTTATTGAATGTGCTGGGATATTTATTACAATGTCTCTCATCACATATAACTATGCAAAGCAGTTAGTATTTTTATCATCTGCAGTTATTGAACTTCGCATTCACCATCACAGAAGTTCAGCTTAACTTTAAACTGGTTTTAAATACTTTTTTTTTTTTTTTTAAAAGACCTTTTGTTAATTTTTCTTTTTAAGTTTCAGACACTTTGGAACTGCCTTTTACTTAATAAGCTGCCCTTGGTGTGAATTCTAAAACATGTGATTTGCGAAAATAAATGAAATAGATGTGTTAGGCTTTCATAGATCATTATATAAGTGTGAAAGCATGAAGAGCATTAAGGCCTTTTCATCTTTGAGCATTATCATTAAGAGATGCACTCTTCAGAAGAAAGCAAAAATAAAAAAAAAAGACCATGTCCTAGTTATTACAAAGTATATCACCTCAAGATGTGTAATGGCAGTTAACAACAACAGAAAGAAACCCTGCAACATAGTTTATTTAGTATGAATAAACATCTAAGTGATTCGACTGGAAAAAAGGATCAAGTATCTCCATTCTGTAGACCTTCTTCTTACAGAAGAGACATTCAGAAACAGCATTCTTAGTGAGCTATAGTTCATGATCAGAGGGGTCTTTATTCTCCTAATTGCAATTTAAGCTAAAGTAAATATCAGAAATAACCCACTCATCTGTAAATATACTGTACACCACAAGGTGCTTTATCCGATGGTAAACTGTTCTGTGCTTTGTGCTCCCAACATAGGAAACAGAAGTCATAAATCATCATAGAATTGACTGATTTGGAAGAGACCTTAAAGATCATCAAGTTCCAACCCCCTGCCATGGGCAGGGACACCTCTCACTAGACCAGGTTGCTCAGAGCTCCATCCAGCCTGGCCTTGAACACTTCCAGGGATGGGCAGCCACAATTTCTCTGTGCCAGTGCCTCACCACTCTTAAGAATAAAGATTTTGTTCCTGATAGCCAATATAAACCTGCCCTCTTTCAGTTTAAATGGAATAGTTTTAAGGGTGGTTCTTGAATACAAATATTCTCATTAAATACTTTTCCTTTTTTTCTGTAAATGGATTAGTGGTCAGTGGGAACAGTGTGACTTTACTGACTCTGGCTTTGTATCCACTGGCAAGATGCAACTCTGTCATTTTGTAGACATAACATAGTTAATGCTGTAGTGATTAATGGAAAAGGGACCATCTCATCCTGATGCTTGATTTATCCAGATAAATACACTTTTAAATGCACAAAGGTTTCACTTTGCTCACTAAACTGAGAATTGCTGTCCTTTCACAGCACAGAAAATAACATCGCCATCTGTTTCTTTGCAAATACTTTATCTAAAGAGATTGTTGTAAAAGCAAAGTAAATTCTGAGAATAAAATGGGAAAAATGTAATTTGAAGTTGTCACAATACAAATAAACAGAAGATGAAGATGGATGATGGTGGGTGGTCTGAAAGCCTGTCTAAAACCATATGGCCCGATCTAAGACCTACGATATAAATTAGAAGTTTAGGGTTTCCTAAAGAGATTTCAGTTACAAGACCCACGTAAGTGATTAAGGCTGCAGAAACAGAGTCCTATTGTTACCACTGCTTATGGTTCTTTTAGTTATTTGTGAGTATGGAAGTTTGTTATTTAAATATTGTGACATTTGCAAATACATTGTATGTTACCATAAACTCCAATTTATAGCGAAACAAACTGCTTCAAGCTGTGCTGGATGTAGCAAATGGAAGCTGCAGGTGTCTAAGGAGTAAATGGATGCCAGCTTGTTAGCTGAGGTAAGAGGCTGAGACAACAAGCATGGTGAACTTGCATAATGAAGAGCAGGTTTCAGGAAAGGCTGAAATTCTGCAGGCATATGAGAAAAAGAAGCAGAAGCAAAGGTAATTTTTTGTTTCTTGAGAGGGTCTGGACATATTAAGGTAAAGCAGGAGCTTATGGTAAGAAGCTGGATTTATGGAGGGGCTGGAGGAGGATCACTAGAACTGTTGAGTAATTAGGCAGAAGCCAAACACCTTAGAGGTGGAGGTGGTTTGGGCAGCAGACCATGAGGACTCATGGGTAACCACCAGTACCAGATTGCCAGACCAGAGAACAAGAACATTTTTAGTGACCTTTTAAGAAGACAGGAAAAACGGAAATGCTAACAATAGACTAATTACTACACTAACAACCATTTTAGTGTGATGGCTGAAACTATGCTTCCCCCAATTCACTCCTCAAAAGGAGTCGCTGTTCCTGTTTCTTCTTGCTCCCATAACACCACTTACTTTGTATCAAAACGAGCACTTGTGTGGCTGCATGCTGAATATCAGGGAACTAATTTAGCTGAAAACCATCTTTGCATTCCATTCACAATCCTTCCTCATAAACACTAACTCAAGGCGAGTCGGTATGCAGGGCTAGAGTGCCTGAGGCAGCAGCCACTTCCCATGGGGCATGAATATAGTGAACAAGTGGGTGTACAATAATCTGAAATAGAGCCAAAAATTCAGGAGTCAAACCTCCTCTGCTATCCAATAAAGCTGGCATAGACTGTGCCTTCTTCAGGACTGAAGCCGAAGTGACCACAGATATTCAGGAACTGCCACTTCTACCAAATATTATTCACAACAAAAGCTTGCTGAAAATTGTCTATTAATGAGAAAATTACCATAATGAGATTCAAGGACCTATCCACAAACATCTTTAGAGGAAGCTGTCCATTTTTCTTGTTTTATACCTGTCTGTGTATAAATCATGGACCCAAAGTAAATGAGAACTTCCATGCTGCAAGAGGTACTGGGTTTAGTAGGAAAAATTACATTTTCCACTTAAAATACTGTCCTTTTAAATACAGTGCAATCATAAATCTTTGTTTCAAACTTGAGTGATCTTACATGTCTGGCAATCTCCACTATAAAAGGTGTGAGCAATTTTCAGATACAAGAGCCTGTTTTACTACCCTACCATTAACATTTTACCATTTGCACAGTTCTCTTCACGGGATCTGTGAAGCTGGCATTATGAACAGTAGGAAGAAATAAATGCAAAACAAGCTCTTTCTTTGGCTCTTGCCCAGCTAAGTCACAGAAACCCAGAAGCTCACAGTTCAATCTTGTCAGATTTCCACCACAGGTGAAATGTGTTCTTTCCTCTTGCTTCACTTTTTAGTTGTGAACTCTATCATATGTGCAGTGCAAAAATGTATAAATAACAGGAGACAAAATGATCTTGGCACCATCCTTTAGAATTCCACTTTTCCATTTGTGTGGTGTTTTAATGAAAGATTTCATTGTTGGCAAGATATTGCAGGAACTCTAAAGCAGCCTTGAGAAAAAGGGAGTAAAACTCAATTTGTTTAGACCTTAGTTCCAATACATGTACCCTCCCTCACTTGAACTAAAAACATACTTAAATTCTGAGCTGATGATTCTTTTGAGAGAAATTAATGTTATCTTTACCATTTGGCCATTAATCCCTCAGTCGGTGGTGACTGGAACCCTCCTGAACTTTAGTTGTACATAGTGTCAACTATAACATAAGTTCATATAATGGAAGTGCCTTCTTGTTCTACGAGAGCAGATAGTGCTCAAAAGTTAGATATATCAGACACTTCAGTGTCCTTGCCACTGTCACTGAAAAGCATCACTGAATTTGGCATTAACGCTTCAGTGAATTACGTCACTGTGTTCTCATTTATAATTAACAAAAAAAGTGAGGCAGAGAAATACAAGATACAGGGCCTACACATAAATTCCTAAATCCTTATGTTGCCACCTGTGTATCAACAGACTGACCACACGCAGCTCTAGTTTGCTGAAATGCAACCAGACTGGCACCTCACATTCTCCTTCCCAGCCCCAACCTGAACAAAGCCCAAACCATTTAAAATTACCAGGTTTCTAGTTACAGCAACTAATTTCAGTTACTTACCTTTTCAAGTACTGACCAAAGCACCTTAAACATTATAAGGAGGCAGTGTACATTATTAAATCAGTGGCATGACACAGGCCTTCTCGGAACAAAGGATGCAGACAAATTAGTGGCTACATAATTAGAGCACGGAAGGAAGATCAAGAGAGAGGTCCCAGAATAGCAAGTCCATACAGCACTGCTAGAAATGATCTGTCCTGTTCTGGAAGCAGTCTAGCCACATTAGCATGCTGCTGTGCTGTGCCAATAAACCTTTTGAAGTTAGAATGCCCCGTGTGTAACTGGATAAAATAAGTGACTCAACTCGGGTTGGGAATCGACAAGTCTTAAATCTTGCATTTTGGAACGTTCTGTTCCAGAGCTGAAACGAGCAGCTTAATTCCGCTTCTGCCTGACATTAGTTCCAGTAAAGCTTTCCTGTGATCGAATCTGGCTGTGCTGCTATGCCTATATCCCAGACAGGATCCAGTTATTGCTAAGCTTCCTCAGTGTGAAAAGAGATCAGATGCAGTCTCTGACTTCAGGATTTCTAGAAAAGTTTCTAGGAAGAAATTCTCTTGGAAAAGAATGCCACACAAAAAAAGTTTTCAGTATCTCACAGTATCAAAGGAAAAAAACAAAACAAAACAAAACAAAAACCCAAATAACCAACGAAAACAAAACGCCAGCAATGGCTTTTCTGGACTCTGTGTATTTATTTACAAACCCCAGCAACCTAAGCACTTTAAATCAGAGCTCTAGGTTTGTAGCTAAACTTTTCTAAGCCTCTACTGAAGCTAAAGAGAGTAATTCCCAGAATTTCTTATTTCAGTTGTACTTAATGCAGCCCAGCTACCCAGATGTGGTAAAACTATATCACATCTACAAGTGCTTCCTTGGTGTCACTCATTACCCTCAACTGCAGTGCAATGTGTGGTCAAAATCCCTACATGTGCTCCCTCTCCTCATTTTGGTGCAGATTCTGACTTCTCTTCTAATACAGGAGGCTCTCTTAGCACCTCTACTTGTGTCCAGCATTCTCCCCTCCCCGAATGGTGGGTGTCCAGTCCCTGTCAAATAACCTGTCAGTCAGTTTTGTCAGAATGCCTCTTGTCAAAATGCACTAGATGAACCCCCAGCTGGTCACTGGCCCACTTGGCAGAGCTGTTGTCTTGCTTGGCCAGCTTCTTCCCTATATCCACTATAGGGCCCAATTCAAATGCCAAAAACCTTTAGTCCCTTCACTGGCCCTAGCCAGGAATTGCCTGTCATAAACAAATGCCCGTGCAAATGGTGAACATTACGGGAAAAGATGAGAAGCAACACACACGTGCACGAAACAACCAGGTAAACTGACTCATGGTATTTCATAAAACTAATCCAAAAAAACTCCTTTGCTTTTGAGGCTGTGGTTGTACACAAGGATAAAAAAAAAGAAAGACAAAAAACCTGATACTGTTATTCTGTTACAGAAAACTCGTGCGGCTTTGTGTGCCCTGGAATAAAGGAAGACATAAAACTTCTACATAAACTCCTGGGATGCTATAAAACAACAAGTTTTCAATTTCTGACCCTGAACACTGTCAAGTAAGTATGGCCCACTTTTTCAGCCTATAAATTTTCAAGGTTATTTTGAAAGAACAAAAAGAAACCCTCCTCTTCTCATGAGAAAAAACTCATAACAACAAGGAAGGGATTTTTTTCTTTTTTAAACTCATCTAGACATTATTACTGATACAACTTAAAAAGTTAAATGGGCTAAGGCATTATACATATTGTATTTTTAATACATTTAAAATTCAGTTTGATTAAAGTCTAGAGTGCAGCATTTTAGGATATAGCCATAACTTCGCTGGTAGTTTTGAAAGATGTTGCTAGATATGAGCTATGGAACCAATTAGAGCTCCAGTTCAGTCTAAGGAAAAATGATCTATCCAAAAATAGAATACTTGTATCACATAAAAGAAAAAGCAGACCTACCCATAAACCCAAACTAGAACACCAACATGAAATGAAACTGGATTTTCAAGGAAATGTGATAAAGGTAAATGAAATACCTGCAAACACACAGTGAAGAGGATTTTACACTGAGCATTTCAATTATCCAACATAGGCATGCCAGTAACTACTTTACAGATACAACTGAACTGCCTGGTACCAGTATAAAGATGAAATTAAATTGACTCCTTTTGCCTCCTTTAGGGACTCAAACCCTTCAAATAATTTACATATAGAGGCTCTCTGCTTATATGCAGCCCTTTGAATGAAGAAAGGACAGTAGAAAAGAGGGCAAAAAGACTGAATCAAAATGCAGGTTTTGTTGTTTCTGAAAATATAACAATGTGATGGTGTTACAGTGAACACAGGAATGAAAAATTAAAATGGTGATCTGAATGCCTCTGGATGGAATGATTATTCTCAGTTCAGCTACCTGTTAGATCATTTCCCTCAGAGTTATGAAATGCTATGATGCAGCTTTTACTTTCATCAATTGTAGCACTCCAGCATTTTACAAAGAAAGAAGAATCACTGATGTTCTAATCCCTACTTATTTTTCTTTTAGCATTTTTAATCCTTTTCAGCTTCTTTTGAGGTACAGCTTCCTTCCAGCTCACAAAGAGGGCTAATGACATCAACAGACTGCTTATGAGGGCACTTGTAACAAAACCTTTGCAAAAGAATTCCAGTGCTTTAGAAATACTTCAAAAATTTTCAGGAGACAAAACTGAATTAGTTTCATCCTCCACCCCCTTCCAATGCAATTGGAAAAAAAAATACACACACACACATCTTTTTATTGTGGCTTTCTGCAACATTATACAGCAAAATCTCTTGCTTGTCTTTGTGTTGATCAGTGAGAATGAAAAAGACTTGCACCAAGCTGGAAACAAGTCAAAATGCCCTTTCTGACTTGTTAATGAAATCCTTCTTATGTACAAAAGGCATTTATTCACCACCTTAATAGTCACACTGCAAGTAGATTTTGTCTGGCTAGAGATTCATTTATTTCAAAGAGAAACTAATCTCTTTTGTGGGATTCATATAAAGGATTTGAATCTAAAAATAAATAAAAGGAATTGTTTACCTGCAGTAGGTAATAATACCTTTGGAAATGCCAACTATGGATATTGACTACTGAATCATGAAACATTACTCTGGCACACTTAAATGAGTTCATGCTGTAAAAATATAATGAGTCTATGCTTTAGACCAGCACAGAACCAAATGGAGACAAAGCTAAAATTAGATTCCAACCGCACTCATAAAAATTAAGGGAAAATTGTAAAAAACATTTTCAGAGAATAGGTTTGGAAATATATGTAAAAAGCTTCTGCTTGAAGCCTTGCAAATTGCATTTGAAGGGACTGACCTGACATAAGGTTGGCAATGGATGCAACTGGAGCTTTAATTGACTAAGCTCGGACATCTGTCTCAACTGTCAATCCTCCTAACAGTAAGATTGATAGATGCAAGCTAATCGCCAATTAGAGGGAGTTCATTCTGATCCAGGCTGGGGCTGGAGAAGCTGGATGAACTCACACAGAGGTGGATAAAACGAGTGTGCAGGATAGAGAGAGAGATTTCTGTCTGTTTCTTTCTAGAGACCAGGAGATCTTCTTAGGCTAAATTCATAGAGAAAAGCAGCACAATAATGAAGGAAAGGGAGAAAATGCTGGCTCCACAACTGCGTGACCAACTTCCATCTCACCTTAAGGCACTTTGAAGCAATACCCAGTATGGTTTTACTTACCCAGTCATTAGCATCCCTTTCCTTCTAGAATACAAATTTCAGCATTATGTAATGGGACTGCATTAGCTGTCTGCTTTTCTTCCTCCCCCAAATGCAAAAGCATTACCTAGTCCCTGTATTTCTTCCACATCCTTCTTAACAGGTTACTATTTATAACAAAAATCATTAGGATTCCTTTTGCTCCTAATATGTTTAAACTCTGTCCTTGCTGGCTGCTGGTTAAAGATTATGTTCTCATTTTCTCTATCAGTTTTCTACCATTTCTAGTTTTGGATACATAGCCTTTAGGAAAAAAAAAAAAAAAAAAACAAACCACCTGATTTTTCTTCCTGGTTTAGCAACTGATTTTTTCTTTTTACTAGCCCAGACTTTTAGAAATCACAGAATCATAGAATATGCTGAGTTGGAAGAGTTGGAAGGAACCCATCAGGATCATCAAGTCCAACTCCTGGCCTTGTGCAGGATGCCTCAAGAATCTCACCATGATGATGAATCGTGTCTGTTCTCTCCCCTTTCCCTCATCCAGATTGTGGAACTGTGTCTTTGTGAACACAGACTGTAGGTTTGATAGTTTAGAGTTAATGATATTTGGGATTCACATGTAATACCACCATGATAGACCATGAGAGCCATTTAATGAATTATAATTATATTCAGGACACAAAAATAGTGCAGTGAATTTATTCTTCTCTCTTCTTCCTCTCTCTCCACTATTAAAAGTTTGTTCTTCTCAAGACACATGCTAATTTCTTTAAATACTCCTTTTGTTAGTACATCTGACTTGGATTTATGTGCTTGTAGAGCAAAATTGTTAAGAAAGGTGGTGGGTTTTGGGAGCAAATACTTGTTTCAGTTCTTGTTTATCTCTCATTTCTAGCCTTCATGTTGACAGGAAACTGCTTGTGGAGGCAGCAGTTGAGGGTATAGCAAGAGTTGCCAGGTTTGAGAAAGAACGACTGGCAGCACAAAACCTCCAGCACGGCATAGACACATCTACCACCTAATAGCGCAGTGCTTTTTTCCCCAGCAAACCCTAAATGGTTTCTGGTGTGATTTAGTAGCATGGAGTAAACACTACCAAGTACACCACATTAAATTTTCCCTAGTAAGCTTTCAAGATAATCTACTTCTAATTTGCCTATGATTTGGAGACATCTATCAACCACACCCAGAATAGAAAGAAAGATTTTAGGATCCCTCACAAGATGCTTTGCCATTAACCATTGGAGCTAAGCCTTTTCCAGGACCAAATGTTTATTAGGTATCTCTGTACAGCCAAGGTTCTCTGCTTATTGTTAAAAATGAGCATTATTCAAAATATCTGAATTCATTAAGCAGTGCTTAATAGGGGAACAGTACTTTTGGGGAGGGGGAAGGGGAAAATAGGAAGTAAAAGAACTTAGGCTTGCATTTTTATATCTCAGCAGCCAGAGAAGTCTCCACCTACCTAAAAACCCCAGGAAGTGACCTCCAGATATTTATGTCTGCACCAAATAAATCCTAGCTCTGGCACACAAATATTTTGCAGTGGAAGCAAAATGTGTGTGCCAGCACTGCAGTTGGCTCGTAATGGAAATGCCAGGAATACCTGAAGTCCCAAGGGTTAAATCACTTCTGTAACAATAATGATCAAGCCATTAAATGTACATGAATATTTAATTTCAGCTGCACTTAGTTCCAGTCTTAATTGTCAAAACCACTTTGCTAAAAATATGCAAATAAATTATCTATTCTCCTCATTTATGCAACATCTTCACCTCCAGATTTAGGACAAGGAGCTAAATCCACCAGGAAGCCATTTTAGTGACTTGTTCTGCCAATTTTGTCCACCATGCAGTGAGAACTAGGACTAAGAATAGTTGTGGCATCATCCACTCTCCTTCATCACCCTTTCCTTTTACCATAATTTTCACAGCTTTCTCACAATCTATTGAAAATAATTCCTCCACAATGACTTGGCTTTATCATCAATGCTTTTTACTTGATCCAGGAAAAAACTCCACTGTCCAGCTTCACGCCTTCAAAACAAGCTTACATTCAAAGTGTGGGAATAACTCAGGGTTAAAATCTGATGTGTGGAGCGCAATTCGCTTTAAACATAAAATTCTTTTAATGGCACTATTGAAAGTGCCCCTAAGCATTCTCCAGAAGCTATTAAGCCATTCAGTGCGTCCTGCAGTGCTAGAAACTCCATGTACTCTGGCCCAATGACTACTTCATGTGGATCTTTTATCTAGAAAAGCTATATAGCAATGAGAAACAGCAGTGACTGGCACATCGCAATTAAAAAAAAATAAAAAGTATTGCTTATTTTTAATTAGTTTTCCTGAGTTTTTTAAGAAAAATGTCTTTTTTTCTGCTATGTTAATTTTGTCAGGACATGTAGGGATGAAAGACTTATAATGATATTACTTAAATCACTGGAAGATTAAAACCAAGCAAATAAAGCTGGACAATCAACAACTATTGGAAACAAAACTTTAGAAAGTAAACTTGAAGTTGTACACCACAGCCATTGGCAAAGCAAGGAGCAGAGGATTAAGTGACAGTGCACCTACCCTTAGAGGCAGGCAAAGTTAACACCTAATAGTTGTGCCTTTAGGCAAAAAGTCTTAATTTGTTCAGTTACAAATCCATTTTCCAGTGTTGCCTGCTGGAGGCCACACAGCCGAAGAGCATTTTCACACAGTTTTTTATAACTCAGCAGAGCAGCTGACTGCTACAATTTAGTGCTTTTTTATAGCGCAATTGAAGTTATTTTTCTGTCATTGGGGAAATTTGAACTTTGCAAAGCCTAATTAAGAGGCATTTATTATGTTTCATACAGCGTGTTCAAAAAGATGTGTAAACTTCAAAATAAAATACTGCTGCAGATGAGTACGACAACATAACCGAACCTTTTGCATGGAAGATCTATTGTACACAATGTGGTTTTATTATATTTGAAGGACTGAATTTTATCAAGCTGAATGAGTAGCAAAAAATGTTTTCATTAGTCTGTCTTAGGAATGTGATCAAATTTGGACTAATGTCACTGAGGTCTAGTGTGTGCCCGAAAAGGAAGGTGAGAAGATCAGGCTCTTTCACTCTCACCCCACAAGCATACCTACTAAAGAACACAGCAGGTGGGAGAAGCTTCAAAAGGAACAATATTGAAGGGAAAGGTGGAAAAAAACACAGCCCTAGAACATATTTGTGAATATGTGAGTGTGAATTTTATGTCTAAAAAAATCTGTTTGTGCATTAATTCAACAACATACAGTACAGGGAAGGTTTTTTTCAGGAATATTGAACTTTTCGCAGTTTCCTCTTTGTTAACATATATCTCCAACTGTTACAAGGCTACACTACCACTATCTTTTTCTTTTCAATCTAGGACACAAAGTGAAATTAATTCAACAAAGAAACATCCATTGCCATGAATTATTCCCTCATTTGTGTTCAAATGTTTCCCTAAAGATGCAACTCAAAAAGATACTCCCAGGTTATCCAACTAATGCATTATTCTAAAATAAATACTTCTGAGCATTTTCATGAAGTGTAGGCAGAATTACTGTGTCCTATTGCCCAATACTTCCTGCAGCAAACTGCAGACAGGCATTCAGGCTTTGAGGCAGTCTGGCACCAACTAGCCTCGTTTCAAAAAGAAACTACCATCCTAAAACGCAAGTACGAAAAATCAGTTCTTGGCCAAGCCATTACATCTCAACATCTTACGTTTTCAAGTTGTAAAACATCAGAACATTATTTACACCCCTACACCCACACTAAGATATGCCAGGTGCTTAACATTCCTGGTGAAGAGGTTAACAAAAACAAGAGGTAGACTTGCCACAAGTTATTGTGTAACTTCAGAGAAAAAGTCAAAGGAGTAGCTATGAGCTCTGGTCTGAACAATCAGATTTTTTTTCCTTTTGTTAAGAGTTTTTGAAGTTTTGTAACACATATTGTGTTAAGTAAATGTAAATAATACCAGAAACCAACATTTTCTGGAGGATGCAGTTTGTTGCCGTATAATCACTATTATTTAGAAGCCTAAATAAAAACACTCAGCTCATAACTCTTAGTATCTATATTGTTATGTATTTTCCTAGTAGTATTATTGAAAAAAAAAAATAGCATGTTCTCTGGAAAATGATAGAAATGAGCACTTCCTATGAAATGCTACTTACCTACTGTAACTGTAATAATGCAGGGAATAAATACCCAAAATTTTATAAAACAGCAGCAAATGAAATAACAGAAACACTCCTGATTTCCTGCACTGGCATCACACACACTTACATTTGGAAATGAAAGACAAGAGAGAAAGAGGAAGAGAAAGAAAGGGAAGGGAGGGAGGGAAGGGGAGGTGGGAAGGGGAGAGGGAGAGAGGGAAGGAGGGAAGGGAGGAAGGAAATTATTTTGAATAATCAGGCATATCTCCCTTTCCTCCATTTCTGTTTTATATAGCCAGCACTAAACAAGAATTAAAAAGCTGTCAAAGTCACTTACTTTAAAATGGCATTAATATTCTGATGACCAAACTAAAATCAAGATAACTCTTATGCTGGATCCTACAAAGGGCTATTATAGGAGAATCCTTTTTTTCATTTTAGCTAGAGCTTAAAAACTTGAAAGGCACACCATTTAATATTATTTATTATGTAAACAGATGTCTCTGTTGCTCAGTGAGAAGGTAAAAGGGTCCTAGGGTCTAGATCCTGCTTGGCAATGCTCTTAGTCAAAAATATCTTGACCAAAAAAAACCAAAAAGACACTAAAAACAAAACCGTTCACTGAAGCAGGGCTGGGAATCAGGATCCCAGCCACTAAAACCCAAGACTGTGCTCTAAGACACTCTGGGAACTCTGTGCAGATGCTCCCAAGCAAGTTAAACTGTGCTCTAGTACCACTCAGGAAAGGTTACTTACACTGATTCTGCCTTGCAAAGTCCACTCCTTCTGCTAGACCACATTACCAAGATACCTGAGCCAAGCACTAATCTTTGACGGGAAACTGCAAGTCTTCAAGTTGACACATACCAGGAAGGGAGGAAAACATCAGAACCTTCTTCATTTTCCTTTTTCCCTATTCCACTCACCCCTTTTTCATGTTCTTCTCTTCCACACAGAAATATCAGTGTTATGCACTGACTCTGAGCTGCACTTCATTGCTCAGCATGTTGCTTCCTTGGATTTGACTCTTCATTGTCCAACTTCCCTGTTTAATGCTATGAAACTTAGAACATCTTTATGTGGCAAATATATGTTTAATCCCAGATATGTTCAATCCCAGAATTCTTTAACACTAAGCATGCATTTTAGCATTCTATTTTCTGATTTAAAATATGCTGGTACAGAATAAGAGTAAGTGTAAAGGCAGACATTTATATGTTCCTAATCACAGGGAACACATAGATATTAGAGCATGAAACAAAGCAAGAAAGGAGATGCCTTGTAAAATGGTGGCTTCCTCCTTTTCTCCACATACATTTATAGTAAGAACATCAATCTCTCCCTCAAGAGATGATCTCCATCATCTTCTGCCCCCACACAGGTGTGTTAAAAAGCTTTTCTTCTCAGAACATTCTCAGAGCATGAAGCTCAAAGACTTTTTTTCTGACAGCACTTTCTATATATCCCACTCCTCTGCTTCTCCATATACATGTAAATTTTCATATGCAACAGCCAATGATTTAGGTTGGGGAATTAAAAAGTTAACACAAGCCAACTGCAAGGAGCTGAAGTACGTATGTTACCAAAAGCAAAAAAATGAACCAAACCAGTGATAGTGTGTTGCATTACAAAAAAGCAGTGCTACAAAAAAAAAAATCTAGATTTTACTTAAGTGCAAGCAGCTGAAGCTCTGAATAAATTTGGATAGAATGCCAGATAATTTCTCTTGAAATCAAAAAATCTTCATCAGCATGAAGCTGTTAAACACATCTTTAATTTCTATATGCAATCTCAGTAAAATTTCTAAGATTATTAATTTCCAAGTGAGCAACCGCTAGCTCCTCACAGGCAGATAATTTTTATTAAGCATGATATCCTTATACCAAGGGCTAACAATTTTCTGCAGCAACTGAGCAAAGGTTAGTTTCCACATCCTTCTGGATGCTACATGCATTTCCTTCCCACAGTAGGTGGAGGAATTTCCAAAGCTGAAAGCTATTTTGAGCAGCTTCCAGAGCCTCTCTTTGTAACACCTTCTTAACTGTGATTTCCTAATCACTATGCAGAAGATTTCACTGCCTAATTAAAGGACTGGTGCAGTGATGAAGATAAAGAATACAGAGCAGGGCTGCAAGCTAATCTACAAGCAAAACACAGGAGCTACTTGTCAAGAGTAAGGGCATATTTTATCGGCAGCTGTGTCCAATAAGGATGAGTTATATAGTGAATGTTTAATATTAATGCATTTCAGTCTTTCCCATTACTTACTCGTTATACATACCTAGGGCATTTCCAATTCCCTCACTATCCCTTCTTATTGTAATGCAATTAACATTTTAACCCCTCTGAAAATCCTTGTTTTTACATCATCTCAGACTTTTACAGACAGTGCTCAACAGAGCTGCAGGTCTTAGCAGTTATGTTTTTGGCCTGTAAAATGCAGTTGGGGTGTGTAAGTCATGGTGATGAGTGAATCTTCTACTTGCACCTTTGAAATTTTCCTTTATATATCTCTGTCTCTCTCTCTCACTCTACATATATATATACATATATGTTGAGGTATCTATGTGTCTTTATACAACTGCCCACCAAAAGGATATCAATAATAAAACAGGTATAGAAAACTGTTATACACAGAAGACATTACCTACACTGTTATGTAAAACAACTATTTTTAAACAGTATTTGGTTATTGACTTAAATATCAGCATTATGCTCCTTTGTACAATCATACTTCAGCTCCCTTGAGAGCTGGACTGCCTCTGTTCAAACCATCCATTCCCCCCATGGAATTCTGCCCATTTATAGCAGAACTATCACCTGGGAAAGATTGTCCCTCTACCATCCATGTCACATCCATATGGGAGCTCACAGCTGTCCAGTGAGGAGGAAAGAAGCAATAACCATAGAAGAATAATCTTATGGCTGAAACCAGCAGTCTATTCTACCTCTATACTGTAATCAAAAAATATTAAATCAAAGTCCTCCTCATGGCTACTAATTGTGCATTCTTTATTCGAGGGCAATTAATTTGAGACACCTGGGACATAATCTGTGGACACAAGCACTCGCAACACCACCACAAACAAGGAGAATGCTGCTATCAGCACATAAACCTCTACACAATCATACCCTGGAAGTGTCAAAATGAAGACCCAACTAATGCTTTTAAATTGCTGGACATATATTGTCCATGCCTGGGTTTGGCTTATACAATTTATGAATAATATTAATAGGGCTTCAAATCACAGAGGTATTTTAAAACTGGATTTGTCATATGGACGTGTATTTTACAAAATTCTCTTGCAACAGGAAAGCTTGGGTTTGCTTCCCTGCAAGCAATGAGGTGCTCATGATCTCTCCTCTCCTTTCTGACACTTTGAGGCTTTTCAGGGGGAACAAAGCTGTCAGGACCCCAAGCATATCTCACCTCCTGGGGCTTTGTCTATCTGGACTCAAAGCCAACACAAAGCACAGCTGGTGACCTTGGAGACAGCCACTGTGAAGAAAGCAAGAAGAAACCTCAGCTGGGACTGCTCCCCCTTCCCGTGGGAGCTGCTTTTATGCTGAGCCTCTCATCCTAGATCCCCATCTGAGCTGTGCTGCTACTGTGCCACAACGCTGACAGTGCCTGGCCATGACTCCTGCTGAGCTGGACCCCAACGTGACCCATCCTTGGCCCTCCTGGTTCCTACAGCCACAGCACATGACCAGGACCTTTGGCTGGATGTTCTCACCATCCCCAGGCCTGCCTGGCTGCTGTGGGACAGGACTGCTGTCACTGAGAGCACTGCCCTGCCTGCTGTGCTGCCCCCAGCCTTGGGGCTGTCACCCAGTGGTGTCCCCCCCCAACCCCAGCACTATCAGGCTTGACTCTAAGCCTCCCCCAGACCCTACTCCCCAGCCCACCTCCAGCTCTGTTGCTGTCCCCCACTACCTCACCTACCCCATCCCAGGCTGCAAGTGACGCCCAACCCGGTCCAGGTTTAGCAGTGGTCTTTGGTGGCACCTGGCAGAAGGTGTTGGCAGGGTTCCCACTACGACATCATCTGAATATTACTAGCAAGATTATTCCCAAAAGACTGTATTTGCCGATAGGAAAACTCATCCAAAAAATGTGAGAAGTAAACCTTGGTGTCCCACAGTTCGAGTATTTGACTAGGTGCCAGCATGTAAGAGGTGAGCAAGAAGACAGAGGTTTCACCATCCCCACAGGAAAAGAGCCAGAATCACCCTCCTTTCCTGCAGAAATAGAATCAGAGAAGAGCAAGTGTTGGAAGGACCTTAAAGATCATTAGTCCAAACCCTCACTGCCACGGGCAGGGACACCTTTCACCAGACCAGATTGCTCAAGCCCTAAACACTGCCAAGGCTGGGGCATCCACAACCTCCCTGGGCATTCTGTTATATAAATAAAGACTTATCAGCCCTGGATGTGTTATCTCTCAATAAGCCTGGAGTGGCAAAAGGCACCTGGGTTCAGACCTGACACATATAAGCATCCCTTATATGTACAAATATCCATGGTAAACCTATGCAGAGATGGATTGCCTCCCAACTCCTCATCAGGCAACAGGAGCTGTATCTAAGGGTGACAGAGGAAGCTGGATGTGTGCTGATGAACCTGCACCAGTGC
The DNA here is from genome assembly GCF_020740725.1 of Corvus hawaiiensis. Classification (NCBI taxonomy): domain Eukaryota; kingdom Metazoa; phylum Chordata; class Aves; order Passeriformes; family Corvidae; genus Corvus; species Corvus hawaiiensis. The sequence continues at coordinate 6,892,788 of NC_063214.1, forward strand.
AAGTACTCCTGTCACCTAAACCAAGCCAAGGATTCCCTGCTCTGTGGAAAAGCCTGCAGCAGCAATACCCTGCCTGATGTGTTGGCATGCTGAAAAGGGAATTTAAGTCAGGGTTGTACAACCTAAGCTGAGAGGCAGACACCTACAAATTAGGCAAAATACCTCTGTCCCTTTGAGGATCTAGTCATAAGATATAACAGCCTGGGAAATACTTGGGAAAGAAGCACATGAGGAAATCAATAATTCCGTCTGTGTTCAGTGTGAAGACTGGACCATGTGCTGTAAATATTACATGCAGGATGGGAATGGGGAAGCTGGAAGGAAATGCTGAATAGCAGCTCGTGCAGTACTCAGCAGCAGTTAAACGTTGTGAGGTGACACCAGTCTGTGAGCAGATAATCAAAGCCTATATTAGTGTCCCTGCCTGCAGGGGACAAATCAGTGTTGCATAGGCAATCCTCATCAGTGTTTCCTAGGCTGTGAGAGCTTGCCTTGCCACCTTGAAGTAGCCTTGGCATATGTTAATTTTCATTCCTTTTAATGTCATATTATATAAACAATCTCTGTATAAAGATTGACTTCAGATATTGGTTTAAAAAAAAAAAAAGGAATTATCCCCTTTGTTTTATTTGAAGGATACATTATAACACCTTCCCCACTCAAAGGACACACTGTAATTAAAGATTGAATTTTCTCAGGATTTTAACTAAACCTGTCACTTAGCTTATGAATTAAAAATAATTAAACACAGGGTCTCGTAAGAATTGTGCTTCTGCGCCTGCTCACTTCTGTGTGATTCCTTTCACTAACAAATCGCTAGTTTTCCAGTGTTTTGCATAATTTGAAATAACTGACTTAGGAAAATTACAATTAAAAATATTTTTCCCTTATTATAGTCAGAACTTTGAGTTTCTTGAAATACTAGTTATTCCACTCCTGTCCGTGATCCAGGAAGGCAATAGCTTGTCTAGAGGCAATTTTGGCAGGGACTAACTGGTCCCTACCAGATGATGATATCCTTTTTACTTCTCCTGATCCCACAGACAGGGAGCCTTTGGGAAAGAGAGCTGCCACCTCACTTCTGAAGCTTGGCATGGTGTGAATGCTACCTGTGAGCAGCAGTGGCTGATGTTCCCTTTTCTGGGAGAGGGGCTGCTCAGGGAGCTGGCTGCCCTTTCATTAAGAAGTTTCACTGAAGAACTCAATTATTAAACATCTCTTTCATTTCACAAAATAAAAGAAACATAGAATTCAGAGTTTGACTATGTACAGTAAATAAGATAAAATAGATCAATGCAATATCTGCCCTACCATACTTTCTTAACATGTGAATGAAACTCATTGCTTCTGCATTCATTCTACAGATATTTCAGCATATTTAACCCTTATTTACTTGCCATCTCAGATACCTGCTACCAGCAGGATGAGCAAATGACCTTGCATGATCCACATCACAAGCCTCACCTCCTCTTGGCTGCTACGATTTCCCTTTCAAATCTCAAATATTCCAAGCATTTCATGGTTGCTTCCTTCATTGACTATTAGCAAAAATGAAACTGTGACAAGAGTAGGAAAAAATACATAAATTTCACAGAATCACAGAATTTCTTTGACTTTTGAACATCATCTGGTCCAACCCCTTCCCTCAAGCAGTGCCACTTAGGGCTAACTGCTCAGGACCATGTCCAGATGGCTTTTGACTGTTTCCAAGGTTTGTGACTCCACAAGCTCCCAAGGAATTTCAGCTTAGATTACCAAAAAAAAAAAAAAAAAAAAAAAAAAAAAAAGAAAAAGATAAAGAAAAAGATAAAGAAAAAGATAAAGAGAAAAAAATAAAGAGGGAGTATGCTGGCCAGGCATTAATTATAACACTCTTAACCCATGCATGAAAGGTCAATTCTGATGATTTATCAGTGTCCATAAGGTTGAAATTCAACTCTGAAAAAGAAGTAGTGCTAATGCCAGGAATATATGCAGAAGTACAACATAAATGAAGGCTCCACTTCTTCCCAAATATTAATCTCAAAATTGCTTATTTATAAAAAGTACTTAAAGATTCATAACCACTTGTGGCTCCTTTTCTCTCCAGCTGACAGCAAAAATTAAATACGAAACATAATTCTTGCTCAATTTTAAAGATTAATACATATGTCTGCCATCATACAAAGTATGCAATTAGAAAAAATATGGAATTTTGAGTGTTCGAAAAAAGATACCACTCTTCAAAAGTGGAATTTATTTTTCTGTCAAGTACTGCCTTAGTTTAGAAATGCAGTTCATAAAAAAGTCATCCTCTCTATATCTCAGTTCTTATCTCTCTCATAAGATGAGTTAATGATGTTTTATGGCAGCTGCACTAACTTTTCCCTTCCCTCTGCTAAAATAAGGAAATGCAGTAGAATGAAGAAAAAAAAACCCTACTTTCCTAAAACGTTATGGCTTTTGTTTGATTTTCATTTTCACTTTATCGTATAAAGATTTTCCATCAATTTTGCATATGCTTATATATTTTGCTCTTTTTCCCAATATAATTACTTCCTATTTCCTGAAAATTGCTCTCCCAAAACAAGAACAGAAGTTCTTGAGGCAAATTTATTATAGTTCAAAGCTCATTCTTTTTTCTGACTGTCTTTACGAAATCGAAATAAACATAACTACCTTGGGGACCTCCAGCCTTCTGTCAAATTTGACTGAAATCAGCCAGTAGCTTCAGATATTTGCAGAAGAAGACAGAGCCATGCAAAGTCACAAACACTGAAAAATTGTACAACTCTTCCTTTAAAAACCAAAACCCCACTTAAAAAACCCCAAACCAGCCAAGCAAAGCCAGCGTTACCTTAACAAATAAAATGGAAACTGTCTTGCCTCTCAGCTGTGCTTCACAAGCATGAAATTCAAAAATTCTCCTTACTCCAGGAGACAGATTCATTTAAATTCAGTCAATTTTAATGAGCATTATGAAAAGTCTATGTTGAAGATTCATTTTCATAAACCAGTCTGAACTTCCAATTTTTGGTCATGATGTTCTATTACTTTTTAATATTATTTTAATACATGCCTTAAAAAAAAAAAAAAAAAAAAAAGGAAAAAAAAGAAAAGAGAAAAAATGCCACCACTTTGGTGGTTTTTTAAACCAGACTAGAGGTATTAATTTTCAAAAAAAAATTTTTTTTTTTGTAAATTCAAAGTTCTTTATTTCAAAGTAAAAATAATTTGGCTGAAACTCCTCCTAAGATTAGCTTTTGTTCAAATCCTAGAGCTCATAAACGATGGAAATGTCCCAAAATCTGCAAAGATAAATCTCATCTTTTAAATTACTGAAAGCCTTCATTAAGCCTTAATATATACTGTCAGTTTCAAACTAAATAATAGATGAGATTTTAACATAATCAGAAGAAAACTGCTGGTACCTGCCTCTGTTAGTGTCACAGTTAAATTGACATGGTAATTTTCAAAATAATGCTTTCTCTAAGTCACTTAAAGACTGACAAGCACTCATCATTTAGAAAACTTTTCTTCACACAGAAGGAAGCCCCTTACTATGAATTCAGTGGTAAGACTGAGCAAATATTTCTTCTGGTTGTCCACTGTGGGAGTAAAATTCAGTGGCTGGGTTAACCAAATAAATCTGAAGAAGTCATACTAACACCTTGGAAAAAATATTATCTTGTTGCAGTAATGCTTTATGAGTATTTTATTACCTGTTATTTTGTTATTCATGGCTTCAAGGAAAAATCTATAATAATTCTTATTAAATGTGGATTTGGGGATTAGATTGTATACTGTGTTAAAAACCAACACTTAGCATTCCATATCCTGTGAGGATAAGGACTGCACAATGAAGAGAACTAAACAGCTAAAACCTTGGGTCCCCCTCCGTGTTACCTGGTATTCAAAAGGCCAAGTGTCATCAATAAAAGCTTGGTTTAGGAAGTGTTGCATTTCTCTTCTGGAAGGTCACTGGTGATGGTTTCAAAGTCTCTTTTAAGACAGACGTGTTTTGTGCCTATCAGCTGTCACTATTAGAGACACATTTCACTATTTTAGCTGCAAAAAGGATTAAAATGGGATGTAATCATTTCAAGTACTTCACAAGTAGCACAGAGTTCTAGCTCCTGGATCACTTGATAAAACCAGAGAAAATATTTGAACACTCAAGGAAAGCAACAGCACTATGGATAATAAAATCCCATGACTCAGAGCCCTTTTTCAGTGTTAGGATTTATTTTCTGGTTTTCTAAAACAAAACAAGAAATTTACAACTGAAAACACCTGCAAAGATTGCAACCCCTCTGGGCTGAGTTGAGCTCCCCTGGGCTTTGTCTATGGAATCTGACCAGACCTTGACATCTGGAAATTCTTTCAGGTCATCCAAATGTGCCCAGCATCTCGGCATGAAGCTATATAAAAATAATTTAAATAAAAACAAACTCCACCATCTATCTATGAAATGAAATTTATTACTCCATCCTCCCGAGGATTTATGGGCGATGACAAAACATAGCACAGGCTCATTTCTCTTTCCAGCTTCCAAGCAAAATAAACAGGACAGACTAAGTGAACAGGAAAAAGAGTCGTAATTCAAACAGTGGGCTTAAGGTGTGGATGTTCTTTCACATCCAATTGCTCCATGAGCTTAAGAAGCTAAACTCACCATTAATAACCAAGATTGCTTCATGATTAGGGAACCATATCATCCCCTTTTAGTATGGGGAAAAAAACGCTTCCTAGACACTGAAATCTTCACTGAATTGACTGACAGGATAGAGGAGACAGAGCAGTGGTGTGATTGGGTACCTCTGTGCACCTGTATTTGTGTGTTCCTGTGAGCACACACAGGTGTGAGAAGGGAAGCCTTGCACACTTCATCTCTAACCCATTTTCTTCCTAATACCATATGCAAAGGTGAAATAGAAGCTATTTTGCTTCTGCTTTGGCCTCCTTCTACTGAAGCCTTGATTATTGTTGCTGCTTCATGTCACATCCATCCATGTGGCACGTACTGCATATATCCAGCATGAATATTTCATGAATATTGGGGAAGCAATTGCAATGTGAGACACAATGCATATTTCAGATGACACATGACTGATGTGTTTAGAGATCTGGGTTTATTATGTACTTGCAACATCATCTACTACCAGAAAGCTGGTCTTTTCCCCTATTGCACTGACTAAAGTCAAAGAAGGAAAACAAATGTGCATTTTGAATGTATCTGATCTTTTACTGAAACAATGAATTAAGGTACTGTCATGTTTGTTTTCCACTTTCTTTCCCCAAAGACAGAGCACAGAGATAAAAACAACATCAAAACTGCTTTGTATTTGCTGCAAAACATAAACGTTTCCTTTTAAAGAACTTTTCATGCTTCACGTTATTACTAGTTTTGGATTAATACCATATTGTTTAGAGTTGGACTTCTACTATAGAAACATTTTATTTAATACCTCTGATTTTCTAAAGACTAATCTGTTACTTGCTATCTCCAAATGATTAATAAGTTCACATTTAAAAGAGGAGACCCACATCTAGTCAGCAAGCAATTTTTAAGATGGGAACTTGAGTGAGCATTTGTTGCCATTTCTGCTGTAAGAATTCACATTCCTTGCCTTCATTTTCTCTCTTTCTCCGTATCAAAACAAAACAAAGCCAGAAAAAACATCCCCACCTATAACCTCACACACATGATTTTGAAAAGGCTTCATCTGTCCCAGTGAGGAAAAAAAAGCTTTTGGGAAGCTCAGTAAGTTTCAGAGTGGAGAGATTTCCTCCTCCATTTTATTCAATTGCTCCTTGCAGCTCCTCACCCATTTGGAGCCTTAGGAGCTCCAAGGTCCCAGTGAGTTCAGCCCAGGTACAGAGCCTGTCACACCTCACTCAGGAATGCACAGGAAATTGCATGAGAACTTGGAGGTCGTTCTGAGTTAATTTAGGAAGATGATGAAGAAATATGAGATCAGACTTCATCTCAGATTTGCTGTTGCTTTCAGGTACTGATGCAAGCAGGTTATACAGCTGCTTTACAGTACCTCCAAGTTTTCCCTCCACTAAAAGAGAATTTTACCACCTGGAGAGGTGCTTACTTGCTAAAAATTTCTTTGGACCTTAACAGATCACTAAATGTCAAACGGAAAAATGCCAGCAACAACTCAAAACCAAACACACTCCTAAGTCAACTGGTCTAATTGTGGAACTCTCTCATTACAGTTTCTCAAACCCACCAGTTTCCCCTTCAGTGCCAGAACTGTGGACATTTCAGCTACTCTACCTCAATTTCTAGCCCTTATTTAAGGGTACACATTGCAGGGTAGAAAATGCTGCTTTTGTCTTCCCTCCTTTCTTCCTTTTCTAGATGTTGCAGCGAGAAAAACAAAAAGTCTACAGACAGCTTATAGTTCATTGTATGCACTTACTGTATTTTAAATGTGTTAATTCTCTGAAATGAAACAATTCTGCAACGAGTGCTAATGCTTCATGGCCTGAGAAAAGAAACAATTCAAACAAGCTAGCAATATAAATACCTCTCAATTCATGCTATGCACAGATGCTACTGAAAAATCAAACCCAAGTTCAACATCCAGAGAAAAAAGTTTCTTAATCCCTCAAAAACAGACCTAGTAAATGAATAGCATGTATTCATAAACAAAAACAAATTTCAGAAAAATTACATGATATAACCACATGTCAGCAATTGTAGAAAAAAAAAAAAAGGAAGTAGATATCCCTTGGAATTGGGAAGCACTTCCCAACAATGCAGCTAATTGTAATTTCAAATGGGGCCACAGGTGTTAGTTACCAAAAGCCTTCCTGTGTGGCAGCTGCTTGTTCATTGGTCTTGGTGGACAGTTCATCCCATCAAGGAGCTCACCACAATCACTGCCTTTGTTGGCAGTCCTGGCATAAGCCAAGAGCTGCAGGGCCACCCCTGCTCCCCCTGATGAGCAGCATGTTGATGAGCCCTGCTCGTGCTGCACTGGCTTCTTCAGTGCTTCCAGAGTTCATTTTAATTCCCACGCTTTGCTATCCAGCAATCCTACACTCCCTTGAAAATATATATTCCCGTCTAATCTTGTCTGCCTCAATTAATCACCGTGGCTTTAGACAGCATCCCAGTCCTTGAAATTGAGAATGGGAGGTCAACAAATGGCTGGTTTTTACCTCAGAAGTCAGAATTTGTTAGGAAAGACAATGTGGAATGGCCAGCACTGCTAAATAAGAAATGTGAAGATATTCTTCAAGAAAAGGCACCAATGAATCACCTGTGAACAAGACCACACAGACCACGCAGGACTCTCCTAAATAGAGATGCTGCACATAGAATGCAAACAATGGATAAGGGAGGGAGGAGAGGAAATTTAAAAAGCTGAAAACCTTCCCCTTGTCTTAGTTCAGGCACAGAATAGAAAGAATATTGCAGCTCAGCCTGGAGACACAAATCTTTATAAAGGCTGACTGATTCCTCTTCCATACTACTTTCAATGTCACTTCAAAGACTACAGTCTTGCTTTTCTAACTGCTGGCATTTAATCCATTCTGATACACATTAATAAAATAGTGCATGCAAACATTTTATGCACACATACACACATATATGCTTTAGAGTAGCATATGAAGAATTGTGTTATTCAATGATCTTGACCAAGAGTTATTAATTTTCTTGCCTTCAGCTGAAATTCATTCTGATCTTTCACATCATTCTACTTACACTGAAATCTTAAACAAAAATCTAATTTATGTGCAAATATAAGAATGCTAGGCCTCTGTGTTCTGTTTCACATGACATTCCCAGCATTTCTGATGCCTCCATCATCAAAACATCTCCAATAGACTAAAGCCCTTTGAATTAAATAAATTAAATATAAGAAAATATATTCTTCTGTTGTTTCCCACTCTTCTCTTTCAGAATCAAAGAAGAATTATCAGAATGTTAAAAAAAATACAATATTAAAAAAAAAGAAATACAAATACGCATATATATTTATAAAAGCCCAGTATTATGGATCTCAAGCCTTCACACCTGTCAAAGGCAGCTGTAAAGATGTGGATTCCCTTTCAACCTCATGCTTCTTAGATAAGGATAAAGCATCTATAAGCTCAGAAACAATTTGGTGAAAACAATTTGGATGTCATATCTGAATGCTTGAAATATATGAGGAGTAATAAAAGTGGTTAGTGTTACTCTGGTGAGTCGTGATTTTCCATACAGACAGCTCTGGAGTATACTTTCTTGTTAATGGTACATTTTAATTTTCTATGCTGGTTTTGGCTGTTACCTTGTTAGTCATTTTATTATGTTTAAAGATCTCCCATGATAAGAATTCTTCAATGTATTTACAATATTTTGATTTTCTATATGTTAATTTGGTCAGTCACCACTTCTGGTTATTGATCATCTGAGATGGTCAAACTAAGCAAGTGCTGTCAATGAAATTGCATTGAAACACAAAGAACAATGACACTAACAAGGAAAAAAATGATGGTGTTATTGTCATTTCCTAATCTCAGATGTCCAATCACCACCACCAGCAAACGGATTTAATATGAAAAAAATCAGCCATGTTCAAATACAAATAAATTCAACTTAAAATACTGCCTTGCGAAAAAAAAGTAGTCTGTTAATCACTTAAAGCATTTACAAAATGGAAAATTACTAGAAAGATTTGTTTCTGTATTCAGTATGTGGCACTCCATTTTAGTGGCCATAGCACTCTGGAAAAAACAAGGCTAACAACTTTTAAAGGACAAAGAAGAATTTTTTCAGGCAAACACAAAGAGACCAGAGACAGGCTCAGATTGCCTCCTTAACTGCAGCTTAGCTCTCCTTTATGCTCACTGAATCCTTCCTCTTCCAGTTCTTTTCTCCTCCTCTGTTTTCACCCATTCACCAAGCAGCTTCTGCCTCTTTTTGCCTTTATCTTAGGCTGCTTTTAACAGACTTCTTCAGTCATAATCCCTATTGAAAAGTGAACTGGTATTCTTGCTTACCTGGTAAAATTTTGTTGTACCCTACCAGCCTACCTTTAACTCAGTGAATTTTACTGAGATCTTAACTTTCCTGACTGGCTCTACATCACTACTGTACCCAGAGAGGAGAGCTTTTGCAGATTTACCATTTCTACTCACAAGTGGGGAACACTCCTCCCCACCTATTTATCTCTCTGCTGGAACTGGTCATGAATTTTCCACCAGTTTCTCCACCAGAGCCTGCAGGTCTGTCACAACTGAGCCAAGGTACTCAGTTGTCAAAATGAAATACAGTGTTGGGCCATTCCTGACAGTTATCCTCTCTGGTCCTTTGACAGTGTGTCTATCCAGCCCCTGAGGAATTTCAGTTCCCAGTCTTCTAAAAATCCCCCAGCTCTGCTGACAGCCAGAGTGGAAGTGGTCAGCTCCCAAGCTCTGAGACTCATGTGGCAGTGAAGAGGTGACGTCCCCAGGTGTCCCAGCAACCTCACCAGGGCAGTCAGGAGCAGGAATCACTTCATTTTTACAGCAAGATTTCCTCTTCTCCTTCGGGCTTTCTCTTTTCTTTCCCTACTCTAGGAATTACTGGTTGCTGTTTTGTTTTTTTTTTTTTCTTTCTTTAAGATAAAACTTGAGAACAAAACCATGGTGAGTGGCCCTGTGGCAATCCAACCATGACAGAGAACAGAGAAGCCCAGATGGAGGAGAGGAAAACTTTCTACATTGCACAACTTTGTATGACACCTATTTATAGCTAGAAAGAAAGTGGTAGCTCTTTCCTTAATGCTCCCCACGCCCCCGCCTCGTTTCAATAGCCAAGCCTGAAGTGCATGAAGTTGCTTTCCTTCCACACATCTGTTAGCAAATCTGGACGGCTGTCACATAATTACTAGAGGTCAAAATAGCAGGGCTAGCAATAGAGATAGCAAACTAAATCTTATTTGAGAAATCTCTGTATTCCTTCTGTCATGCAGAATCAACTTTATCAGTCATTAGCTTTGTAACCTAAGCTGCTTATTACCACACCTTGGACTTTCAAATGAAACCAAAGGAGTTAGTTTTGACCTTTAAATGACTAGAAAAAGGGTACTTGAGAGACATTTTCTCTGTTGTGTGATTGTCATGCAGAGAAATTTGTGCTAGAGTTCTGTCAGTTTAGTGAAGTGGGACCTCCTAGAAGGGCATTCACTGTCAAAGCCCCTTGACTCAGAAACTGAATGCCCCTTTAGTTCCCCAGCCTGGATTTATTGACTCTTCTGTAACAATAATAGGTTGCCTTCTCTACTAGAAAACAGAAGGAAACCTTTGAATGTTGGGGCTGATATTTTGAGCAGCTTAATTAAGACTATTCCTTTGTGATTCTTACAGGCAGTTGAGTCCATTTTAATAAAACTGTGATACCAAAATAAAGCACAGTAACATTTAATGCTATTCTTTCAGACTCCATAAGCAGAGAATATTCATAGGCAATTAGAATAAAAATGTCTAGGCTAAAGAAAGCATTTCTTTGATTGTGAACACTGTATGACAGAGAAGCAAGTGCAAAGCTCCATGTTTTAAAGGAACTGAAACAAGTCCTGCTGCAAGTTTGGAATTTGGGTCTAAGAAGAGATGATATTTCTCATTAGAGAAGCAGCAGCAAAAGTTCCTGTTGATGAGGCAGTCTATCAAGTGGTGTGTGAACTAGCAAACTACTTTCTAGATGCTGTGACATGTATTAGCATCTGTCCCCCAGGTCCCTAAAAAGTAAATGCCAGAACAAAATTGCTTTAAGAGCCAGTTTCATGTTGCTCATTACTTGCAAGTAAATTCTGCATCTTCCCAGCAGAATGAGATGCAGGCAGGAGTTTTAGGTGTAAGTAGAAAGCAGTAACTCAAACTAGATGAACACAAAATTGCCTGTCCTTCTAGCCAAGCTACTGGGAGCAAAGTTTAATGAGCCCCCCTAAAAACTTAGTGTTAGGTTCTTCCTTCCTGCCTCCCAAAACAAGCACCCCTTAATCTGTCAACCACCTTGAAATAACTCTCATCTGGGGAGGATAAAGCATTTGACTCCTGCAGGTTAGTTTCAAATCAGCTATCTAAAAACACAAAATAAAATTTAGGTTAATTTTAGGTCTTATATTTGTCATTTTAAGCTTTGCTACATCTTTCATGATGGTCTGCCTTTGTAACCCCACACTGATGTTTCTCAGGTGATGTTTTTAGGGATGCTGCTTAGCGGTGGATTTGATAGTGTTAGATTTACTTGGACTTGGTGACCTCAAAGATCTTTTTCAACTTAAATGATTCTGAATCTGTTCTAAGAGATTTTAGGTGTACGTTTCAATTTGACAGCTGAAAAAATTTCTGCCTCTCAGCTTACAGTTCCTTCCTCTCTGGAAATCCAAACAGTGGTACCTTCTTAAAGGACACACAAAGTAGGCAGCATGAACTGCTTACTACTTCATGACAGTGACAATATCCAAACTAGGTTTTTGTACTTTATCAGTTATTAAATTGAAGAGTAATTAAAATAATAGGCAAAATATTTACACTCTCCATATAGCTGCCAATACCAGGAACCTCATTCTGTTAGCTAGCTGCTGTTTTCAGAAATAAATAAAAAATACAAGATAAGCCAATGACCTCAGTTCCATTTGAAACTACTTGTCTTACTCAATTCGATGTAACAAAAAAACCCCAAACCAACTATTAGAAGCATTTCAAAGATTTTTTGACACTTCAATATCCAATACAAGTTTACCGTCAGAAAGGTCTGCTACGGAATCTATTGAGCCCTTACGGATTATTACCTGAAAAAGATCAAGGAACTGGAAAATTATGGCCATTTCCTTACAAATGGACAAATAAGGTGGTCTCTATTTCTTTCACAGTGTTTTCATTATGTAAGTAGGTATAAAAAAGAGACACTTTAGTCTTCATTCCATTACTTTTGTTTCATTCTGGCTGGAATGCAGGCAAAATGCAGTTAAAAAAACCCCCAGCAATGATAATGCTTACACATTCCTTACAGCTGTAGAGTATTGAAATCAGTGCTTGGCTGAAATTCAACTGTTTCCTATTGCACTTAAATATTACTATCACAAAAACAACCCCCTTAAAAATTATTTTGTAATTCAAAATACACCTTACTGTACCATGTTACAGCATTTGCTCAGTGGCTCGAACTCCGGTTCATAAAATAAACAGACAGATAAAATTCATAAGGAGTAGCTATGCCTTGACCCAAAAGAAACTTTGAAGGCATTTTGAAACTATAGCTGTAAGAAGGTCTCTGTTTAATACTGTTTCATCTGCAACCAAATCAAAAACTTCGGTTATAATTTTTGATCAAACTTAGTTTTAAAAGTTTTAATTTCTTTCTTCTAATCCTAACCTTTCCAAAGTAAAGGCTTATCCCTTCCTAATATATTCCAGTTGATATGAAATTAAATGTGAAAAATGGAAGCAAAGGCAGTAAGGGTCTGGATTCACAAAACTAGAGAATGATGATTTACAGTATCTCCAGGGCTGGGAAAATTAAAATCAGAGACAGTTCTTGAATTTGGCACTTAAAAGATAATCTGGAAATATCACCTCCTGCTATTTCTTTTCTTCTCGCCCCCTCAAGAAGAAATATTACTTTTGCTCATCTTCACATGCATCTCACATCTCTCTTTCCCTCTCTGAATGGGAAATTTTTGGGTTTACTACTTGCTCTGCACTATATTCCTTATTCCAAAAGTGGACAGTGTGAGAACAACTCAGCAAGAAAGTTGCGGGGTTTCCTGTTTATAGAGGTCAAAGTCTGTGAAATAACATGTATATTATGAGATACATGTTTAGTGCACAACCATCTCTGGTTTCCCCTAAAATAAGAAGAAATAAAATACAACCACAGCTTCCAGACTCTCTCTAGTTTATGCTTGTTTTATCAATGGTTTGCAGCAATCTCTCAGTTCCTCCACATTAAAATTGTTTGTAGACTTCCCTGAAGGGACATCTGCACTGACTATAAAACATGTCTAGAAGTGACACTGAGCACTGAATCATCCCTGATCGTTCACACTGCTTGTTACTTTTATCCCAGACTCTATTCTGGAATGAACAAACCAGCAACTCACAAAATAACACCTCTGTCCATTTTTCGAGACAATTTATTCCCAGGTCTGCTCTCAGGATGCAGTATAGGTGGCATCACAGGCAATTGCCTTGCATCACCCACGAGAATCTCTCAAACCCATCTTGGCATATTTTACTTGCTCTGACTCCAGCCACAGCACAGAGTATCACATACTTTGACATTCATATGACAAAATAACAAGTTGGTCAGCGCAACAGAGCCCTGATACTTTATGCAGTATAACCTTAAGCAGGAAAAACCAGCTCTGTCTATGGACTCAGACACTATGAAGTGTGGAGGAGACCCAGAACAAAGTGATTTGCAGTGAGTACAAAGCCTTTTCTAGTTTCTGATGCATTGAGAAGTGCTATTTCTGAAAGTGCTTACTGATATTTATTTATTCCTCATTTAAAAATGAAATATAATCCCAGCTAGCAATCTATAAAGTACTGTAATGATTTCTAGTTAAGTATAACTTTTATTTCCCCCCAGCTAGTATTATGATATGCACTTTGGAATACAGTTGAAAACATCTCTTTTAAGGAACTATTCTTTATACCTTCTATTTTATATGAAACCAGCCACTTGTGACTGATGATTAGTCCTTACATTGGGTAACTAAATCTAGTAACAACAATCCATTGATAGCAAGTGCCCATAAACTCATCAGTGACATGTTACCATAGCATTATCTTTCAGCACAGACATAAGGGAAGGAGAAATTCCAAGAGATTTCATTTCAAGCAGTTCTTCTTAGGATCGCAGTAATATTTTAATGACAGAGAGATTTTAAAAGTAAAAAGGTGTGGAAAATGAAATAAAGCTGTCCTTAAAGACTGAAAGCTCACAGAATTTTGAAGAAGAGTTCAGCAGTTGTCAGTGCCAATAGAATTTAATGGAGTAGATACAAAGCAAAAGACAAAATCAATACCAAGGTGTTTGTGCTTCATTTCCATGTAGTTGTCAAACCTTTGAAGTTGTTAAATAATGATTTATAGACTAGGAACAGATGCCTACTTTGACATTTCCTTAATGCAGTGTCAAGAGCCCATCTACTCACGCTCAAAATAAACAATAAAAACCCACCAAAGAAGTTTGTATGATACAGAAGAGAAATTCAACCTCAGAACCATGTGATGTGAAATTTACAGCACCTGAGTCTTTATAGTGCCTTTGTATAAAGCAAATAAAATAATTTAAAATACAAAAACCACAACATTCAATTTCTAAACAAGTCTTTCAGACACACTCAGCATACATGTACAGAATAAGAAAATAACTTCATAGGCTGAAGTCATTCTACAGTAGATAGGAGATCATTCTTTAAGGATTCTCCATTGAACTGCCTCCCTGAAACAGGTCTCACTCAACCCTGGCAGCCAGTCAGTAACGTAGTCAGAGTTGAAAATGGCCTAGTTATTGAGGAAACGGCCTCAAGTTGCACTAGGGGATGATCAGGTTAGGTATTGAGAAAAATGTCTTCACTGGAGGTTGATCAGGCATTGATCAACTGGGAAGGGGTGGAATCACCATCCCTGGAGGTGTTTAACAGATGTGTAGATATGGTGCCTGGGGACATGGTTTAGAGGGGAACATGGCAGTGCTGGGTTCTGCTTGGACTCAGTGATTTTAGAGGTCTTTTTCAACCTAAACAGTTCTATGATTGATCTTTCACAAAGCTCATACAAAACCACAGGCCTCCCCAGGAGAACCCAGAGCATTCAAAACTATGGGATAGAGAGACTGTCCCCTTCCCACTGTGTGCTGGCTCCCCACCCACTGAAGCTGGTACAAGTTGCATCCCTCTCTCCTGCAGGACTGGAAGGTGGCATGGATGACAGGCTAGCAAGTTTTGCCTCATGAAGAAGTTACTGCTCCCTGAGCCAGCAACTTGGTACTGTGGATCTGGGACAAGTCCACCCAAGGGTGTCAAACAGGTAGGCAGGGTGAATAAACAAGAATGTAAATGAACCCCACTTCCCTAACGCCCAGGTGAGCAGTTCTGTGGTTCTGATTCATGACTCGTGCCTGATTAAGTTGCAGCAGCTGAAGAGGTTTCTGTCCCACCCCAATTAGGCAGTTAAATAAACCAAGAGTATGCAGAACTTAATTTCTTAACCTGTTGCAGCTACATCCTGCAGGGATTGTGAATCAGCCCTCTCAGGCGCCATGGCTCACTGTCTCACTTATAAACTGAAATGTCCCTTGGTTTACCTTAATACTACCATGGCTCTGGAGCAGAAATGCCACTGTTCCATCATCCCCACTCCTGAGACTGTCATCTGTGGAACAGGGAGGACAGATACCAGCCAGATCCTCTTCATCTGCCCAGCAGGGAATCAACAGAGCTCTTACTCTGACCCAGAAGCACCTTATCTAGTTTGGGTTAATCTACCTTGTAAACGCAGCATAGATGTTGAACTTTAAATTCACCTCCTCACTCATTCTGCATTCATCCCATTATGCAGAGATATTGTTAAGTAGCATTAATCATTTAAAATTCACATCAGAGTAAAACCAGTATTTAAATCTTACAAATACTACTCTATTAGCCATTAAAAAAATTATCATTTTATACAGGTATTGTGCAAGACTACCAAACAGAAGGAATTGAAGCACCACAAAGATTCAATTCTGAACCATCCTGCAGAGTAGATCAAGGTTAAAACCAGTCCCCTCACACCCCCAAAAAGCCAAGGAGGCAGCAAAAACAAAGCTGCAAAACCTCCTTCCTGGAAGAAGGAGGTTCCTTTCTATATGCATTTAATACTGCTGGTAGAATCTTGTAACTCTGACAGCCATTTCATTCCGTCACATATTTATGGAATACTGAGGAGAGCAGATTAGGCAGATTTATTTCTCTTCAAGGTCACTTCTTGAGTGATCTGAAGCTACAACAAAAGCTCAGACTTCGAGAGTATTCTTGTATTCTAATTTTTTTTGATATTTACTGGATTTTCATTTAGCCAAAATAGGCAGAATTTTGGAAGGCAAATATCTTGTTGGGAAATCAATCTCCTAATACCGGAATTGTGTATATACTGGAACCAAGAGCAGCCTTGGTTTGTGCTCTCAATATTACATTTCCATACCTGGTAGGTTACGGTGCGACTTCCTTACAGGCACTCTGCAAAGGGTTCATCAAACACGGTCACAAAAATGTTGTTGCAATTATGCCTGTGCTTTCTGCAGCCTGCTTGAGCTGAGATTTCCCAAAACTCTATTACAGGGTTCAGACAGAGGTACTGAAAACAGAATTGGCATAATTGAGATTCAATGTGGGGCTGATTTTGCATTTTGGATGCCTGAATATCATTAGGACTGTTCATTTGTCCATGACAACACATAATTAAAATAAAAAATCACAGACACTTCTGCATCAAAGGGGGGGAGGGGGAAGGGGGGAGGTAGGTTTCTGCTACTGAAGTCTCATTTTCTTTTCAGGAAATTTTGTAGAAATACAAACCAATGGGAAAGAGACTCCAGAGAATATTTTGTCCTCCAGTAACATGTACGGATGAGACGACTTGCTGAGCAATACCTTGTTAACAACTTTCAGGTTTTAGGGAAAGTAGGGGGGGGTTAGTTTGCATGCTGCTTGCTTTAAGAAGGTACTATATAATCAAAACAGGATCTCCCACAGGAGGGATTCTTTAGCAGCAAAGGAAGGAAGGCAGGCATTACCCCAGACATTTGATATCGAGGGTATGATGAGGAAGAACAAAGGGACATCTCAATACCTCTTATTCCTGCTGCAGCTGTAGAAAGAGCTACAAGGAATTGCAGGCAGGTTAGAGAACTCTGCTGCTGAAGATCTACTTAAGCAAAGGGACAGGGGCACCTGGCACAGGAGATGACAGTGAGTTGCAGGGGACACATATCCTAATCCCATGTCACCCAATGTAGGTAAAGCTTGGGAATATTCCTGTTTCTCAGCTGGTAAAACAGGTCTCTACTCTGATCCACAGTGAACAAATCTAATTTCTGCTGCTACGCACTCTTTGAAGCACTTCTTCCATTTCATCCCTGCAGCTTCCAGACACACAACACATATGCAATGATCTCCTGCTTCAGAGACAAGAACACACAGTTCAGAGTCATGAACAGATAATTACAATTCCATACTGTTTTATTTCATTCTTTATCTCTAGAACCTTGTTTGTCAGTGCGAATATTTGGTGTCAATCAAGGAATATTACCAAAAAGTATGTGATGATGCACTTGACCATTTAACTAATCCAGCTCCAATATTTCCCATTAGAGTCTTGAAAGGGATTACACATTCAGGGAGTAAAGGAACAAAATTACATCCAAACTGTTACATGTAAAACTTTGGAAGTGCACAAAAGAAAGGGCCAAGCAGAGCTATGTTTTTCTTAGAGAAAGGAAGCAACCTTATGAATCTCCTGTTAGGCTATGAAGCACCAAAAAGTAAGGGGAAGATTTTGAGTCCTAAACTGATGTATAAAATGCTTGTTTACCAAAGTTATTAACTGAAATAAAGTAAAATTTTTAACATTGTAAGCTGTCTTCTTGCTTTCATCACTGGCTAGTAGCCAGTTAATTACAGAAAATTAGTAATGTATTAAATTCTGTTTACTGAAGCTATCAACAATTTTCACTGGGTGCAAACATTCAAGTTTTGGAGAAACTGGAACAGAAATGCTTTATCCTTACCTTATACCATTTGCAAAGTGAGTAACTGCTCAATGTAGTGTGGCTGTACTATATAGACAAACAGCAAAAGCAACTCTGGCATAATGTCAGTGACAAACTTTAATCTGTGACAAAACCACGCTTTAACTTGCACATTATAACCGATACTTTCGTAAGGCCACAAATAAAAGTATTCCCACAACAATTTTAAAAGAGAGGCATCTATAATGATAGGTAATTTACCACTGCAGACAAAAATCTGGAGTTGTCCAGAGGCTGAATTTTACTTCAGATAACTGTGCCTGGCTGTGTGACTGAGAACACTGCATTGGAAACATTCTCCCATAACTGTCCTCTAAAAAAAGGTTTTATTTATCTCCCAAAGGGCAGAAAATTTACAAATATGAGAGTTACTGAAAACCCCAGTGGACTCTTAAGGAGAAATAAGTTAGGTTTCAAGAGAATCTTTCAAGAGAATGATATTATCTGCTCTACTGGACAGAACAATAGATCTTTTCTATGCACTTTACTCTTGTTTGAAAATGTATGCAAGCCAAAACAAAATTACATGACATAATTCAGTTCCACAAACAAGCATAGTAATTTAATTCTGGAATGTTAATAGTTTCATTCGTTAGTAGAAATATCAAAAGAAATTGCATTATTGGCTGTTTTTCTTAACTTCCAGTGACAGCAACCAACCTTTCACTCACTCTTTTTGCACCACCTCTTGAAGGGGTATGAATTTTACCATCACATTTGCATCTTCCTCCTCAAAGCTGCTGAGCAACCCCTCCATCTCCCCCTGCCTGCCAGCTCACCAGGCTTTTGGTCCTGTCCCCCAGTTCCCTCTTTTCTCCAGCCACAAACTCCCCTTGGCTGTGAAGCTGGCTACTACATCCAGACAAATCACTCCCAAATGCACCTCACCAACTCTACACAGTCTGGTATCTCCAGCTGCCAAGCAGAAAATGTGTATTTGATGATGGCTTAAAGTGTTCCATTATTCTGTCTCTGAAGTAAAACAGGGAATGCTAACAGCCTTTCTATTTGATTTTAATGCTGTGTCTGTATATTCAAAAGTCTCATTAAGCAGTGCTGCACTTTTCCTTCTAGAAGGATGCCTGTGCAATGCATTTTCCTAAGGGTGTAACAAAAATATACATGAATCACCTTTATTTGTGAGATTATCTCCAGGATGTTCTTTGTACACTGTAGGTTTAGAAAATAATTTATATTTCATTTTCGCAGATCTGTACTCCACCTGACAAAAAGTGTAACATAAAAATGCACTGTTTGTCTACATTATTTTCTTCTTGTTTCGTCGGTTTGTTTTTTTCTTTTTTTTTTTTTTTGCCTCTTCTATATGCCATTACAGACCTGTGATACATTTGGGGTAAAAATTTTGGTGATGTATGAAGTGAAGACATCTCTAAATATTAAGTGTGTTTGACATGATGACAAGTCTGAAGAGTGAAACAGAAGCTCTCTGGTAAGATAAGGAGACAGAGCTTCCTTTACTCAGTGCAAGTTTACAGCCATCATAGCATCAAAATAAAGCTACTTGGAAGAGAGAGGGATATATTTTGGGGCAAAAAAAAAAGTTTAATTTACCTTATTCTTCTTATATACATATTATTACTAAGTGGGTGCACCCCATGATCAAGCGTATTTTGAGAAAATATAAAGAGACATTAATTTACTTTCAAAGTTTCAAAGTAACTGCAGTCCACTCGTTTGTCACTTCTGTTTCAACTCCTCTCCCACCTGCCCCAAACAGTTCCAAAAGCTCATTTTATGTTACTGCTACATATTAACTACCTGTTGAACTCTGTCTTTAGGACCAGCAGGTGATAAAGTGTCCAGAAGCCTTAAATCTCTTCCTTTATTTCTCATCACACCAGATAAAACTACAGTGGATTTTTAATTTTAGGGTAACTTTAATATTTTCTGGTTCAGCTTCTTTATCACCTTAATGACCCAGATCTGGTTTTGGAAGAAAATCTCCACCTCTACCCACAGACTACCTCTCTGAGAGGTTTCCTGAAGCTGCAGTTTCTGCACCATAGTAATAGAGAGTGTTCATATCCTATTCACTGAACTGATTTTTAAAAGAGAAGAAAATGGATCAGCAAAGACAGTGTCTCAAAGCATGGTTATTTTTGAATCATAAAATTTCCCAAATTCTCTAAAATAACAGAATGCTTTATCTTGTCTGCAGTAGATATAATGGAAAAGCTTTTTCAAAAATCTATTAAGTTTTCCTTCCAAAATAATATTTACATTTTTTTTTTATTAGACTTTTAGTTTCTCTAAAAGTCTGCATATGTTTGAAATCATGCATGACATCTGTCCCTGTGAGCTCTCAAGTCACAAAAAAGAGATTGGCTAAGAAATTTTTTCCACATCCCTCAGACTTACGCAGAAGATGTGGAAGTCATGCAGAACACACTGGAGAAGAGGCAGGCTAAAACTTTTCTTCAAAATTTAATTCTGTACGTTCCAGTTACAATATTTTAAATTAAAAATAGGAATTCAAAATTCAGGCTTGCTGCAGAAATTCTACAAGCTCATAACAAACCCCATTTCTCTGTATCTCCCACACTATCTGATACTATTTACAATTTAGATGACAAAACCCGTACATATGAGGAAGGCATTTTTGTATTTTTTCCATTAATAAAAAATATGAGTTGAGAATACAGGCAGTATGAATCAAACTAAACCCACAAATATTACAACTTCTGGAAAAAAGAATGCCTGAAGAAGAACATGTTTGTACTGACTACATAGTGAAAGAAATACTTAATTTGAGCAATTTTGTTTACATCTGCACCTCGTGAATGAAAACTTGCATCACAGAGTTAGACTGCCAAAGAAAACATGTCAACTCGTTAGTATCTTCACATCCTTAGACAAAGTAATCTGGATAAAATGTATTGCCATAATGGGGAAATGTGCTTGTTTAAAATGTGTGAATTTTACTGTGGAGGGATTTGTATGTGGCAGTTTTGAATGAAACTGTTTAATACACATGGTCACCAGAAAAGCACAGCTTGAATACCATAATAGCTATAATTTGCATTTGCACTACATAAAGGTGAACTAAAATAGAGGTGACAGAGTTTCAATCTGCCAGTTCCTTCTCAATTCAATATTATATTAGAATAAATACACTTAAAATAAAAACCAGATCAACTTCTGTGTTCTGAAGTGCAAAAGGCAAAATATAGAGTGGCCTTTCAAAAATTACTGAATTTCCGTGATGGTCCAGAATTTCATATACTTGTGAAGACACAAAGGACTGTGCAGCCAACCCAAACCCACTGTACCCTTCCCATGGATCCATCCTGTGAACTAAAACTGACAGCAGATTCTAAATCCCCAGCCCACTGTAAAACAAAACCAGAGAGAGTAAGAAAGAATTAGGAAGACAGAAAAAATGTGAAAGAAAGAATAAGAACTAGAAAATGGGAGGGAGGGAGGGAAGGAGGAAGGAAATAGACTCAAAGAGAAAAAGACTACAAAGGGAAGTATAAAACAGCTTATGTATCCACAAGAATCTCATGACTACATTAGAACTAATGGAAGCTCGCCAAGACTGGCACAAAATTAGTAATGTTATCTTTCTTCTCAATAGTGGTAGCCACCACAAGTAAAAGGTGACGAGAACTGGAAGCCTTCCCAGAATTTAATTTTCTCAGGAAAGCACACAGCAGATAATTCTATTAAATTCTAAAACGCTGGATAAGAAAAATAGAATCCCAAGTTTAAATGGCATGTCTGTATAGGCTGTGAAAGGTGATTTATTTTTTTAAATAGGGAAACACAGTGACAGAAAAATGCTTAAGTGACTGAGACTAGTCATCAAGGGTCTCAAGAGACAGGGAGGGAAATGGAGTAAATTTGGGTTCAGCATTCTCTTCTGAAACTTGCAGTGCTTTTCTGATTTAGAGGTAGTTTGTTTAAGCACAGTGAGGGTAACTTATGGCTAAAGGATGCAGATTCGTACTAGAAATGTGTCAAATGGCTTATTAATAAATGCAATATAACAGAAAAACCCTTAATACGTGCTATTAAATCAATTGTATTTGCAAGTCTTAACAAATCTCACAGTTTAATTGCAAGACGTAACACTCCAGAAGTACTCTGCTGAATTTATTTTACCACTTGGTTCTAATTTTAACAGGTGGAAACAATTTAAATGGAATTTAGCATTAACTAACTCCCCTCTCTATTTATCTACATATATTTGTGCCTGTGAAATGCTCAGGAACTCCTTAATAAGCAACACTGAACATGAAACAAAGTATAAGTAGCAAGTAAACAAGTCCCATTTCCACTGGTAGCAATAAGACCTGCTGTGAGGTTGGGCATCCATGAGGTGATGTGGGCTGCTTGGAAAGCTTTCTTTATACAGAATCCATTGTAGGTTACATTTGGTGGTAAAATAGAAGATGAAGTTCCTCAGCAGTTCCCAAGTCCAACACGACTTGTCAAAGAATTTTGATTTTTAGATCTCATAAATAAAAACTTTGATTTGCAAAATCACGAGGAAAGCAAACGTTTTGAGGACTCTTCTGAACAAAACAACAACAATATGTTTCGGTCTAAAAGAACAGCAAATGTACATTATTATTTATGTACTCTTTGCCATAGAGGACACCCCCAAATGCATTAAGGGGAATACTGCACAGTTCTAGTTCCCATGGTTACTGAAAAGGACCTTATTTGACAGCACAAATCTTCTTTATCATTTTATGTTCTTGAAAGTGTTAAGACTGACAGGATTTCTTCTTTACACTTCTTCCAAAGCTATTTCCTCCTTAATTTTATGCTTTAATTTTGTAAAATCTGCATTCCAGTCATGTGTGTGGGTGGCGGGTATCACTAAAATCATTAAACAAGTTAGAGGGTAGTCAGTTAAATAAATGAATAAATTAGTTGTTTTAATAATGAATTTAGAAGAGCTGATCTGCTTATTACTTGTCTACCTCAGCACAGACTTAAACTAAACCCTAATCCAAGGAAGAGGCAAAAAATACCCTTCCATCCTCCATGACCCAAAGAACGGAAACACTGAAATTAAATTAATAGCAGTATTTTCCTAGAAAACAGAGAAATCAAAATATTTTCACTTGTAAAGTTGAAATTTGCCCCCCAATACAACCTAAATAATAATAAAACCTGACATAAATAACCTTGCCATTCAGTATACAAGAACAGAAAAGTTTGGAAAAGCCAGTGTAAATCACCTGTGCCTTTTACACCTAAAAGAGAAGAACAAAATACTGACATTTACTGAAAAATAATTTATGAAACTTCCTGGTGTATTTCTCTAATGAGACCATTATTCAAGAGGACCTGGGACAATGGAAACTTGAAAATGTCTGATATCAAGTAGTGTCAGGTATATTTTCTGAGGACAGAAAAGAAACATTACAGTAGTGAGAAAGTCAATGCTGCTATTTTTCTGTAGCCACTGCCATACTGACTTCCCAAAATACTCTTCAGAATCCTGAGTTGTTGGATAACATAGAGGTCAGGAAAAATATATTTTATCATTCCTTGTATATCTAAATTCATTCCTTAAAAACTACATGAGCTAGAACAAGGCTTATTGCACATATGAAAAGAAACACTTGAAAGACCTCAAAATGTGCTTTAAGAAACATTTTCCTACCTGAATAAAAACCAACAACTTTGAGGATCAAATAGTATCCTTTGTGCATGTGGCACTTAGGATTTATCATCGTGGGGGTGGGGGAGAGAAGAAGATGATAAAACATCCCTAAGCAAAGTAAGAAAGTTTTCGTGCTGACTTCTGCTGGGCAGAAAAAAAGTTTTCAATTTAATTCTTTCTAATCGCTTTCCTTAGTTAATACTGTTTCCTGACCCTTTACCACCAAAAATTGGAAAAAACAAGTCATCTTGCTGCCAGTGAGTAAAAAGCACTGTGCACAGCAGAATATCAATTCAGCCTGCAAAGCTGGTACCATTCCCACTTGTTGTCTCTTTCTTTTTCTGCTGAAGTACATCATTAATGAAGACTACAGAAAAGCACAGTAATTTGTTTTTCATGTTAACCTCTTCAGCTCACAATCATGCACAGCAAGACAGACTGCAGCACTACCGGAATGCTGGCATCAAAATTACCCCCTTTCCTTCATGTCGGCTGATTTTGACAAAATAATGATCTGCAGACAGCCAATAAAGGGCATATTTTTTTCCAAATAATTGATGATTGAATCTACTCTTGTTACAGTTTACTGGGAGTTCATATAGGATTACAATTTAAAGAAAAGGTATTCAACAAAAGCTTCCCGCAGCTGGACCCTCTGTGTAGCATTGTAACAATCTGAATTCTAGGGTTAGACTACAAAGACTGATTAATTTTCTTTGTTGGAGACCCAATTTTAAATTCACTGTATTCACTGCCTTAAATTCACTTTTCCATAATGGCTAAAAATAATGATTATTAATTACCCAGGCAAAACTTACATATATTGCCTCAGTTTCAAGGGAGTTTAAATAAAGCCTTCCCCCTGTTGAACACAATATATTTACTTTTCAATTTAACTAATAAATCCATCCTCCAAAATGCTTAAGTAGCAGCATAATTTTGAATTGCCTTTGAAAAGCAGAAGCTGAATTAGTGTTATCATTCTTTTATATTTCTGAAATAATCAAGAGCATTACAGAGTGCGCTCTCAATATTTATCTTTTTTTCTTTTTTTTTTTTTTTTTTTTTTTCCGTTTTAGGTTGAAAAGTTGTTCTGGTTGATTTCTTTTCGAGCTGAATTCTTTCAGGCTCCTCCATCAAGCAGTGTTGGTTTCTGGAGAACTTTGAGGTCTGAGCTGGGAACTGACCTGCATCAAACATATCAGCTCCTCTAAGACCTGTCAAATCATCAACAAGCCCTCCCTTGTCACACCTGACAGAGCTGTGCAACAATATTTCCTTCCTATCATTTTCAAGGCCTTTCTGCAGCCTGAGGAAGGAGGGAGATGGACTTTACTGGCCTTGCAGTCTGAGATGCTCTTTTTTTTTGGAAACTGAACTTCAGCAACAAGAGGATTTTCTCATGTCAGCCCCAGGGGTTGTGGGGCATGCACGTGTGTGAGGGAGAACTCTGAAAAGGCTGGTGGTGTGAAGGGGAGATACAAACTCTAAAATCAGATCACAGAACTGTTATTAGGCTAACAATCACCTTGGCCCAGAGGGGAGAAAAAAAACCAAACAAAAATAGGAGCTTTATGAGAAACCTCTCTGCACCCTTCCCCAGATAGGTGGAACAGATGGGAGAGAAGCCCATGCCCCTCATGCCTAAATTATACTTCTTCTTGTGAAGTATACTTCTTCCCTCAGTTATGAGCACAATCTACTTTGAAAACAACAACAATAATGCTCAGGAATACCTCTTTCAAGCATAATTCCTATGAAATCATTGCTATGGAGGTGCTCCAGACAATTTTTCAGAGCACAGTTGTGACAACGCGCTATGGGGACTTGAGGCGCTGAAGCCAAAAGAAAGTCACTCCGTTTGTGACTACAGATCCTGGCACTGGTGTCTCTAAGGCCAAAGGGGCAGAGGAAGTATTGATACTTACTGTTGATGATAAGGGTATATTAGTTTAAAATAACTTCATAATCAAGAGCAAAGTAACAGTTTATGAAACTAAAGTAAAGGCTAAGAAATGGCTCTGTTCATTAGCCCAAAAGCTAGAAAGATCAGAAAAGAGACACAGGGAAGAAAGGTTTACACAGGTTTGGCTATTAGTTTTCTAGAAAGAAGGATTGCTAGTTTTTGTTAGTGCTACAACATGAAAATGGAAGACATTTTAAAGGTACATAAAGAACCTTTTTCTCCATTCTGTTAAATGCATAAACTTCATTATTAAAAAAAAAAAAAAAAAAAAGAGCAGGGCACATTTTCATAAGGCTTTATGTAGATATATACAGTTTTGCACACTCACGTTCATGGGCTATTTGCACTGAATTGACCAAAGATGCCAAGAAGAGATAGAATATTCATTTTTGAAATATAAATCATCACGGGATTAATAGTATCTGGCACTCCCTTGGGTTTATATTCTTTGCTGGTTGTCTGTCTCAGTGGCTT
The DNA here is from genome assembly GCF_020740725.1 of Corvus hawaiiensis. Classification (NCBI taxonomy): domain Eukaryota; kingdom Metazoa; phylum Chordata; class Aves; order Passeriformes; family Corvidae; genus Corvus; species Corvus hawaiiensis. The sequence goes on from NC_063214.1 coordinate 6,918,636, forward strand.
CCTGAGATTGATGCTCAGAAAATCTACTGCTCCTATGTACATCTCCAGGCTTGCATGTGAACCTTCAGGATCATATCAGAAGGTGTCAGAAAGTCAGTTTATTCTCCTCATTTTTGCAGTCTGTATGAGGAAAGCATTGTGCTTTTTACTCAAATACTTTCCAAAAGCAGAATTGATCATTTGTCAGAAAAATCAGGATGAGAAGATGTAGCCTTCATCTGTGCCAGGGGAGCTTTAGGCTGGACACTAGGAAGAATTTCTTCACAGAAAAGGTGATTAGATACTGGAGTGGTCTGCCCAGGGAGGTGTTGGAGTTGCTGTCCCAGGGGGTGTTTAAGGAAAGACTGGACGTGGCACTCACTGCCATGGTTTCATTGACATGGGGTGTTTAGTCCTAGGTGGGACTCTATGATCTCAGAGCTTTATTCCAGCCTAATTGATTCTGTGGTGTATTCTGATGCAATCTATAAAATACTCCAGCACAGGAAATAAAATAAGACCAAGCCAATCCAAAGTAAAAAAGATGTCTGCAACAGACACTGGAAAATTAAAGCTCCTAGGTCTGGTTACTAGTAAGAGTGAAGGTTTTTGTAGGAAAAACCTTAGAGTCAAACATGTTTCTGTAATCTCCCTGCTCAGACAGGAAAGAGACAAGCCTGTCTCTTTAACCACCTTAACACCCTTTTAACCTCTTTAATAACCATTACACGTAAGGCAATCCAAAAACATTTTCTGCAGAAACATTACACTTGAATTTAAAACAGAAAATAAAAATATTTAGTAGAGGAATAGTAAATTGTGCAAAGCAGTAATTAAAGAATAAAAAATATACCTTTCTATTTCTTTTTCCTGTTCACTGTTATAATTACTGTCTACAGATAGCTGGTTAATTAACTTCCCTTGTTATTTGACGGCACATAATGAATGAAGAATCAACAAAACAGAGGATACCAGGATACACAGAGTAGGCAAAATTCCTGTTGCTCATGCATATATATGCTCTCTCTCACATATGCACCTAGACACAAATACATGCATTTCTTTACACCCAGGGAAGCAAAAGTATTTAGTATTACCTGATTTATCTTTAAACAAATTAGAAAATTTATAATGCATTTACAGAAAAGCGTTGCTTTAAACCAGACTTAAATCTTACTTCTTTCTTCTGAAAATAATAAAATCTTAGGGAAGGACACAGTAAGTCCTGACTTAACATGAAAACTTAAAACTGTTGCAAGAAGAAACATCAGCCTTCCAGTGACTGCTATTTCATCAATATTTCAATATAATATAAAGGGAAAAGAACATTTTAATTTTACATGAGAAACAAATTACAATTATTAGAAGTAGAACAATACCTTCAGAAGAAAACGTTTTAAGGGGGAAAAAGTGCCAGGTTTCATAAGAATTATGCTTTGTGGAACTGAAAAACAGATTTAGAATATATTACTGTAGAGGGAGGCTCACACCTTACCAAGCTCTGAGAAAGGAACAGCTGGCTTGTGGTAGAACTTCTCTTCTAGGAGAGAGATAGTACTTGATATTTAAAATATGACTGCTTCCAAAATATTTGTCCAAACCCAGTTATGGGTCATCAGGCAGCTATAATTCATGTACCTCCCTGATTTTTATGTGGTAAGAAACTGCTCTGACAGTCAACTCTCTCTTTTTTTTGGTGTTTTTTTTGTTTTGGGTTTGGTTGTTTTTTTTTTTTTTCCCCTTTTGCTCCACTATCTAATGCAGGTAATCTGTCACTTCCCATATAAACGGACACTTTTCACATGTCTTAACTGCCAGGTACCTTTACGATGCTTTCTAGGACATCAAAAGCATTAGTGATAGGAAAATATCTCTCATTTGAAAGACAAATAGTTTGGTTTTCATACTGTCAATTAATGAATGAACACCACCATTTAGGCAGCACGAAAATTCCTTTCAACACTCAAAATTCGTAAAGTGGACTATGACTTTTTGAAAAGCTGTATCTTCAGAGATATTGAGGAACTGCTGTCTGATAGCAGAAGAACACATCTTAGGGCTCATCCCTCTTTTTTTTTTTTGCAAATGAGTGTCATCTCCACCGCAGGGAGCACTATTATCAGTTCACTCAGGTTTGATACATTGTTTGTTGTGCCTTTCTGTACTGATAGTACTGGTTTTGACTTTGTGTTTTCTTTTATCAAAACAGCTTCCTCTGTAGCCCTCCTTTCTGAGAAATCCAAAGACTTCCAAACCTTTTTTAAGTTAACTCTGAGACTACATGAAAGTGAACATTAAAATGACGTGTTAAAAGCAGAATGAATTAAAACCACACAAATTACTATTTAATATTCTGGAAATTAAATTGGAGAGAATTAAAGAAAGGGTTACTCCTCATTCACTAACCTATAACTATAAAAAGTTTCTTAAAAAAAACCTATTAATAACAACAGGGAACCAGGATCCAGTGGTTAAGTTATTCTGGGAGTGGTTCTGCTGCTCAAACACAAGTGTCCTATGCCATACAACAGACTCAGGGGTATCCCAGACAGTCTCAAGCCTCACAAAGATGTTGTGTCATGTAGATCTACTCCAGGCACAGCTCTTGGCTACATTAAAACATCTTATGTAGCATCAGATACCTTATTTTAAGCAACTGAATTAACTTTAAATAAATGCTGCCAAAAGAAAATTACACAATCTTTTTTTTTTCTTCTCTGAGAGAATAGATAAGCATTTAATATATGCTCCCCCTAAAAAGAGAGATTATTTTGTACTTAAGCATTTTGTCTATAATTTTCTTCCCTGAATGTAAAGGTTAGTTTTCCATTTCAATTTGATCAACAACATTATTTTAATTGTGATATATTTTGTAGCGTGGAAAATCTTTTTATAAGACTCTTGCAGTTAGGAATAGTTTGTTGTCAAAGCGGGCTTTGTGCTTGATGCAATTCTTTAGATACTATTTCCTGTTTCTTAAACTGGAGGTTAGAGGAGGATTTTTCTGTTTTCAACCATCGATCTAACAACAGAAAACACTGGCAGGGAAATACTCATCTCAGGTTAAATTTAATCTAGTAATAAGTGCACAGATTCTTTATAACAAAAAACCTCAACAAAAAAAGGAGCAGAGGTGAAATGAAGCCTTTTTTTCCATACATAAAAAGAGAACCAAAGGACATTGCAAATCTAATAAATTCTTGAAAGTGCCAGATCTTATCCAAATCAAGAGAGGAGTAAGAGGGAATTGCTTGCCTCTTCAGCAAGGATTTATTTCTCACTTGACTTGGTAGAGATATAGGTGGAGAAGAGAACAAGATCCTGAACTGATATACCTCCTTAGAGCTCCACTAAAGTCAAAAGAATAAACAGATTTCACAGCGCCTGAAGATTAGCCCCCCAAGAGATCAAAACTGAACAGATTTTTTTTTCACCCCTGAACAACCCCACCACTCAGTACCTTTACAATCTGCTCTGCTGGAGTTCCTGCTCATCAGACAGATGGTCTGATACAGTGTCACATTAAGCACCGGTTCAAAAGAACAACTTCTTTCTTGCAGGAGGCTGATTCCTCCCCCATCCCTGAAACAGTTACACTGAGACAAACCAATTAGTCAGAAAACTTCTTTTGCTTTGGGGTGCTGCCTCTCCAGTCAGGAACTTTGCAGCTGGTTGAGAAGACATGCAATTTCCCCAAAAAGATTGCACTGTAAAGATTTTTTTAGTCTTTTGTGCAGGGCTACGCGAACAAAATCACTGAATAAAGTGTTGCTTGTATTGGGATGGAATAACTTCCACCACAAAAACTAATCCTTTATTCACAGGGAAATTTGCAAGGAGTCTGAGACTTAACAGCTGCATCATAAATTCCCACTGAAGATAGGAGTGTGCTGCTACAGCACATAAACCTATTCTAATTCACTACATCATTTCCAGTGGGAAATATCCATAAGCCGCAAAATCATTCTAACCAATTTTAGTGTGGCTGTTGTACAAAATTATCATAGAAGAAATCCTGAAAATATGTACTAAATTTTTTGTTGTTACTTGGTTTTGTTCTGGGTTTTTTTGGGCTTTTTTTTTTTTTTTTTGATAGAATTTTTTTTAAATTATGTTCTTTTACTGTAGCTTTCTTTTCCCTGATGTAATTAATAACTTCTCAGGGAAGCTCACTTCCACCTGAATGTTCTTAATTGAGACCAGCATCACCAATCCAGTAGTGGTTGTGGATAGAGGCAGGGGCTGCCAAAGATAAACTAATGAGCTCAGTATGTGAAGGATTTCCTTAAACAAATTTTTTTCCATTTCCCACATGATCATATGTGGTGTTCATTATTTTTTAAATTTGTTTTTTGGTGTTTGTTTTTTTTTGTTAATTGATAAATATTGATTTGAAATCAAGTTTTTATCTTTCTCATTTATGCATTGTTTCCAAAAGCAAAGACTGAATAGGAACAGAGTTGCCAACTGCTGATCATGCACAAGCTAAAAAATAATATAATTTATTCCCCCAGATAGAAAGCATTTAAATTTATGAAATGAAAATGTATAAAGTAAGATTCTACCTCAGATTTTACAGAATTTTCCTTCCTAATATGTAATTAAAAACAAACCAACCAAAAAATCCTTAATTTAAAAATAAGTATTATCTAGCCCTTTTAAGAGATTATTACTATTGTTCTCAACTCAAACTCTACAATTTAAATAGAGGTTGTATTTATACTTTATAATCCCTTGGTCATTAGAAACTAAGAGAATTCAAGAAGATATTTTGCCTTTTGGTGTTTATACTGCTTATGGAGAAATAGTAATACCTTAAAAGCTACAAGAAAATTACACTTTGTCCTGAAGTTCCCAAATATGCCAATGTTCATCAGGTTGTGGGAAAGCAAGATACGATTACCTTGTCATCAGTTTACCTTCTGTCTCTAAACAACAAACAAAAAATTTCTTGAAGCAGAGGATTTATTTTCAAATGCCAAAAAACCTCAAAAAACAACCCATACAACTTGGTCAAAAGCCAAACTATTTTTTGAATCGACAAAATACACAAAATGCTGTGTACTACTTCTCTGATACACGAACACATGCTGTCCCCATGGCCCTGCAAACACTTCACCTCAGCTCGCCAGGATAAAGCACTCAATGCAACGCCTTTGAAGAAAAATGTGAAAACATGCCCTGTCTATGATAATGGCGACTACCCATGCCTTCTTTGGGGCTTTTTTGCCCATTTTGATTACTTTGTTCAAATAAGTAGTCGATGTGAACGACATAACTATAGACAGAACCACTTTGGTATCTGTGGTATCTTTTTGTAAGTATTTTAGAGCGCGTACACTAAGGATGTCCACAGGCCAAAGTGGATACTCTGCTCTATTTTGTTCAATTGTGGACAGCACAACCCTGTGCACAGCATTGTATCAATCTCAACGTGATACTGCTGGATTCGATAATTCGCTAGCAATGTGCCCAGGATTGCCAAAATGACTCCTCTATACAAGCAACTGTGCTGTTGTATTGTAAAAAAAAAAAAAAAAAAAAATTCCATTGCTGTGCTCCCCTGTCTTCTCTGCAGACATGAGGTCAGACCAGGCTGCTGGGATGGCAGCATCAGCTAGAGGTCCTCAGTGTCAGAGTATCCAGTTATTCACTTAGGGGTAGAAAACGCTCCTGAAAGGACTAAGGTGATTTAACCCAGAAGGCAGCTGAACACCACACGCTCAGGACGCAGCGGTTTATTTAAACTGCTAACACAAAATACAGACGGGTTTCTAGCTGAGAATAGGACAAGGAAGAGAAAATGATAATCTTCTGCTGGCTGGACATAGTAGCATCCAAGTAATCAAACCTGTGTTACTATAAAATGCATAAACCCAAATACAATTCTTAAAAAAAAAAAAAAGCCAACTAAAACATGAAACAAACAAAAAAGTACCCTGAAACTTAGATGAGTGCTTGATGTTTTAAATCAATTTCTACCATGCTATGACAATTAATTTCAACAATCACCATTCACAATTATATAAAAGGAAGCTAAATGTTTGCTAGAATCTATAACCTGAAAAACTGCACTGTAAGCCTTTAACTAATATAAGAGATGAAACAAAATTACTTTTCATCTACTTTCTAGATTTATTAGAAAGGAAGATGACTAAAAAATACTAAACAATCCAAAAATTTCTATTTTACAAAGCTAAGATCAGCAGCAAGCAAGATTGTTTTGACAAGTACACCGCATTTCTATTTCAGATAATGTTCTTCCTAACTAAGCCTAGATGCTTAAGTGGTATTAGATGACTATTCCTGATTCACACAGATTATGACAGAACTGATCAGAAAGAAGTGTTTTACATTTACTCCATTATTCTTTAAAGACCTCTTGTACCTTTAAAGAGTTGCTAAAATATAAAATACATCTTTTTTTTCAAATCAAGATGAAAATAAAAATTTATGATTTATAATAAACACCCCTCTAAATTTTTAGTATCTCCCTATTAAATAGAGGAAAATTCCCTGCAAGTCTCTAGTTCAAATAAGATGATTTCCTGTCATCCTCAGCTGATCCAGATTCAATGCAACATGAACAACACGGTTCACATATTGCTTACGTGAAAGTATATAGACAACAAAAGAGAGAAAAAAGCATGGCTTTGAATTTCTTAAGATTCACAACGAATTAAGAATTACTTTAGACCGAGTTTTTTCCAGTGCTTCCTCTTAAAGCCAATAATATGCAAAAGCAGGACACGTAAACAGGACAAGGATGCAGACTAAAGAGGGTAAGAATAAAATGACCAAATCAATATGAAGTACTGAGTAAGTTTAGTAAGAACAAGGGTAAAGTACTAAACATGCAGTGCCACTTATACCAGTGGTCATAATCTTAAAAGACATAGGTTTTATCTGAAATCATAACACTGCTGAAACTACACCTCCTAACACATCTTTCTCTCCTGCAACGCATTTTTCAGCATGGATATGTTTTACAGGGCGGATTTTTCTCTTTGCCCTAGAACAACATTCATTTGAAACCCATTTAAAACTCCCCTTACACAGTTCCTTCCCAAAGATCACCCCTAGAGGGATTCAGATTGATTGTTTCACAAAATATATAGTGACAAAGAGATTTTTGATCAGAGCTACAGGTAGAGGCAAGGGCATCAAGTGATGTTACCTCAAAGCCAGTGTGCATTTTGAGATGAACTGGGCCCTAACAATGACCGCTGGTGAGATACCAGGCTTAAGTGCAAAGTCACAATTTCTTCTGACCCCGTTTCCCTGCCGCAGTCTGGCCTTTCATTTCATGTATTTAATAAAATAATCAGTTTATTTCAGAGCTCAGCATTTAATTGAGAAAAATCTGCTCCTGTGACCAAATAAGCATGAAGTATCAAGAACGGCCTTGCACAGCACAACCATAAAGACAAAATCCAAAGCTATGGGATTTTACCTACTTTTTTGCCCAAAGATTGGCAAAAAAAGTAGCAGGGGTCAAATTATTACTCTTTGTACCTGAAAGAGCACATGACCTTTACAGAAAGTTCATTTTGAAAGAGGAAATATGTAAAAATGAGTTTGATTGCTACAGTATTAACTCAGAATTCTACAATTTTATTTCTCTGTCAAGCCCTTCCTTTCTTTTGACAGAATTGTCAAAGGAACAGATGTGGGATGCTTCTTTTGGGGAGTACAGCTGGAAATCAAGCAAACCATACTGATCTACACTTTTTATTTATTTCTGAATGTAGAATTAGCTTCCCTTTTTCCTGATCCTCATCCATAATGGCTAAAGAAATAATTCTTTCTTTTCAATCATTCCTCATCAGAGCCAAAATTTAATAATTCATTATTAAATACAGCAGGAGACATGCTGAGACTGCTAATTAGTTAAGAGATGGATTTTATGCATAATAAGTTGCAGATGTGTTATAAAATTCACACCCTTAATACCATCATATGCTCTAGCAGCTTCTGTGTAAATAGAATTAAATTAAATAAATACAGACTAAAATATTTTCTTTTTTGACAAGATTTCAAATGAATTTAGCTTAGATTGCTTAGAAAGATATTGTAAGACTAATGGGCATATTTCAAAGAACATTTTGACTGTAATATAGAGGATTTGTTCCAAATATATTAATTATAAATGACATTTCTAGTTAACATACAGCACTGAAATGAATCTATGTTAGTTATATTAAGAATACTTCACTTAAAATACTTTGTTTAAAAAAAAATCTGATGACTGAACTTTAGCAAGTTATTTCAAATAATAGATGAGAATAAGTTACCGTTTTTCTTCAGTCTGGTGTAGTTTCCCTCTTGTAATTATTTTATACCTGAGTGGACCTCATCACACTGCACTGAATACCTGAATCACTTTCAGAGTGCACTTTTCAAGTGCTCACAAGCCTGCCTCTTTCCATAACCAAACTCTTTGGGGACTGAAGGCTGCAAACACATTTTGTTCTCATGCATGCCTGTTCAGAAAGAACCACCTTCTTCTCACTTTTAATTAATTTTATACTCCCATAGTCTTGTATTCTGTGTTTTAACATTAAGCCTTTTCTCCTGTCAAATATCCATGCACCATTTCAAAATGCATTTTCATGTATAGCAGCTGTCTTAGCAACTGCCAGAAAGATGGATCAGAAGCAGTGTGACTGCCTCGCCTTTTAAAAATATTTGAGCTTTTCTCTAAGTATTTACATCATGATTATAATGCATTTGGAATGAACATGCTTTACAAATATTTTTCTCCCCATCTTTAATTTGTTTTCTGCATTGATAGGCATAATCAATAATTCATCAATTTGTGAATTCATAAGTGCACCTCTTGCAATGTATTCTTTTCAAAGTTTTATTTTTCTGACATAATGAAATGAATTCCTATCACACTAAATAGTGTATCTGAAAGTTGCCCTGCTCTCAGTTTCAAAGCACCATCTGTGTCTCTGGGTCTCCTCAAATGAGCTGCTAGGACTAGACTTCCAAGGAACACCAGAAGAGATTACCACTTATAAGCAGAATTTTAAAGGTTTTTTTCTTAAAACTGGCATAATTAGAAGGTATTTTGGTCAGCTAAGTGGAAGTTCTGAACAGCAGCATGGGAAATACTTTGCAGAAATAATAAAATTCCATAAATGAGGCATTATGCCCTCTTGACTTTGGCAGATCCCGGGCTGACACCTCCTCATTCCTGGTAAGGTTTAAGTGCTGCTGGGCCTTTAGGCATAAATTTCTAGTCAAGTGTGGGCTCAGGTTCGTACAGTAGTCTACTCTGAACTTTGTGACTCAGCAGGAGAATCCTCCATATTCCTCTTGAATCCTTACCCTTTCTTATTCTTTTCTCTGCCCCCCCTTCCCCACTCAGCATCCCCATTGATAGTTTTGGGTTGATTTTGGTTGTAGATTGATTGATTTGGGATTTTGTGTTTTCTTGCACACAGAGAAGGAAGCTGAAGGGGATGAATCCCACATAGGAAAAGGAGTCTAAGCTGTGGTGACAGGGGAAGGTGGCACACTTTGCACAGCCAGCAGCAGTAAGAAAGTTAATAATCCTGTCTCACTCTAAAAATTCCCTCTGGTAATGGAACAAGCCTTCATATCCCCACTAGATGAGGGGGTCAAAGTAAATTGTGACATAAATCATACTAATTATCATATACACTTTGGTATAAAGGAAGATAGAATATCTTGTGTTCTGAATGGGGAATATGCTGCTGTCACCTGAAGTCACAGAGGCAGCAGCAGGACTCCAGACAGGAAGAGTCGTATGCCTCTAAGGAATCTTGTAGGATCTTCACACACTTAGAGCAACTTTGACTCTAAACTTCATTGAAACATCCCTACATTACAAAATCTCACTGATGGGGATCTAAAGAAGAGAATATTGAACTAACATAATCAATTGCCTATGATCATCTTAACTGACTGTTTGTTAATTCACAGCATTGCAGTCAGTTGAGGACACTGGGGTGTGAACTTACATTTTAATGCTATTTTTCTAAGTCCTCTCTCATTTAGAAATCCTTTGGGAACAATTTTTGCCTCATTTCTTCCATTTAGCTCAATGGCCCCCCTCACTAATGAAGAAAGTTCAGTGATTTGGTCTCATGCCTTTGGAAAAAGTTAAAGGAATAAAATATTAATGCAGCCAGTACTGCCAATAAAACCTTCTCTTAAACACACTCCTGAGAGACCAGTGGAGACTGTGTATTTCAGAGGCCCCTGCTCAACATCACTGCTCTGATTCTAGAAGGATGCTGGTAACTTCTGCTCTCAGTCACCACTGGAGCGGTAATGTGATGATGAAGCAGAAGGGAAAGCAACCACAGCCTGATTCATAACTTTAATTCAATTCTGATGTTCTAAGTTTCAAATAATCTTTGCATTACTGTTGGAAGGTTCTGGGTGAGTTAAAGAGGAAGCACTCTGCAGTGGTTTTACAAATGTCTGAACTCATAAAACTGCAGGGTCTTTCTGAACATCAATAGTTCCCATGAACTAGACTTACAGAGAAAAAAGAGGATGGATAGCAATGCCAGATTCAATTCATTTAAGATTTGTGCACTGATTTTCTTTTAAAAGAGATCAGAGGCACAGAAATAAGAAATCACAAAACAGTCTGCCTGCTTTTCAGGTTCAACATTGTTGTGATCCACTTCTGGATGAATACCTAGCAATACCTGTTGTTACTTTTACAGGGCCTAAAAATGTAGTCAGTAATCACATTTTATATGATGAGACATACCTTGAAAAATCATGTTCTGTGCTAAGCAGCTGTCACGAGACAAAGCTTCCCATTAGTTCCTTAGATATTTGTTTCAGCAGCAAATCTTGACACCTTAAGTTTTTTTTTTTCTCTGCCCCAGCACTAGAGTACTGCAACTTGTTCTACGTGTTGAATCCCTGCTCCTGACTCCTTTAAATCCCCCAATCAGAGGTGGCCCCTGTCCTAAAAGAATTCCAAATATTGTAGCTCAGAGTTTTGACTATACTGAAGTCTGCATATTCTTTACAAAACTTAGAATTACAAAAGCCTTTCCTGCTTTTTTTTTAATCCTAATGGTTGATAGGTTGGCAGTTGTTAACATAGAAACCACTGGATAAATACACAGGTAATTAACGTAGAACAGAATTATTGCATTATTCTGTAAAGAACAAATGGGATATTTAAAATTGATGCACACTTCTAAAATTGAACCCATGCATCTACAGGTCATTTACAAGATACTGAGATCGTATAAACATGACAACCTCTTTTTGTCCTGTGAAAATTCACACAACATCTGCTGTGTACATTTGTTACAACTGAGTAACTTGCTGAAATATTCTCCATTTTCCTGCGGTGAACTAGGATGGGAGGGACTGGGTTGTGTTGTAACCATCAACATGAAAAAAAAAAAATTTAAAAAAATTGTTTACAGGTAATGTTCTTGAGATGAATTGCTGACAAACAGCCTGAAGCAATACTAGAGCAGGAATTCAGCTGCCTGAACTGCAGGCATCAACCACCCTTTGCCATGCCCACACCAGCCTGGGATTTTCCCTCTGTTGCCCATGATAAAAGAACTGTGGGGAGCTCTCACCCTTCAAACCTTTCCAGAGAAGCAGCCACAGGCCAGGTGCTCCTGCAATGAATACTGCAGTAGCCATTAGTTCAAACCAGAAATAACCCCCCTAAGAAATACACCAAATTTAATAACAGTGTATAAAAACAAGTATAGCTTGATGTTATTCCTGCCTCCTTCTCCAAAATGGCATTTGTAAATGTTTAGAAACTCATTGAAAATAAAAATAAATTAAAAAAAAAAAAAAAAAAAAAAAAAATCTGTGTTCCTCATATTTTTGTTGCTTTCTTTTGACTGTTTTGCATAGTTCCATGAAGATAAATCTCTAAACTTTCATTTTACCTTTATGCTTTTACCAGAAATGTTAAAGATTCCTGTAAACTGTATTATATAGAAGGATAATGGATATGGAACTTGTAGCAACATTATGGATACTGAAATACAACAATTTTATGAATGTAGTCTGTGAGATAACTATGTGACTGATGAGGCACCAACACTTTTGGTTTAAATATGTTATGCTAAAACAGTTGGGATGCTCACCATATGCCTATAATTCTTAAAATGAATGCAATCTGCTCAGGAAGACAGTGCCACCTCTTTCCAGAAAACAACTGACAAGCACAGATTTGAAAGAACATCATTTTCCTAAGCTATACATTAAACTGATAACTCTTTTTTTTAGATTGAAAGCATAAGGATAGAGAAATCTTCAAGCACACCAATCCTTGTGAAGGGAGGAGAGCTACCTTTCACAGGCATTTTTGTCAATTTGGAGAAAGAAGCATCGACCTGGGAAAACACTGAAGAAAAGCTTGTAAAAAGTTAAGACATGAGACGAGAGGTGTCTTAATCCTACTTATCTTACCTATCCAACTACCCCTGTATTTCAATTTCTCCAGTTTCTTTATGCAGAAGAGGTCATTGTTTAGGTGTTGGTGTCTGTACAGACTGATTTAGGTTTACTTGGTTTTCCCTTACTTTTTCAAGATATGTTTTCTCCAAAATAATTTTTCTTCCTAATACATGGTTTTGCCTTTGAAAGAGTTTTTAAGTTAATGCAATCTTTCAGAAAGAAGCAGTCCTGAACCAAAATTAGACCTTCTGAATATGTTTTGCATAGTACATAAGGACTTACTACAGTCCAGGCACAGCTGGACGGGGAAAGGTAAACTGATTTTACTGTGAGAAATGGGTGGGTTTTAGACATCTGAAACTGGGAGGACTCTAACAGGGACTGCAGCAGTTAGAGAGAGGGGTTAGGGAGCAAAGGCACACAACTTACTATTGCTTCAGAAATTACCACCTGTCACCTGGAACTCTGCAACTGATCAAGATCTCATCCTGTTCCAAATGTAAACTTATTTAATCCAACAGTTAGAACAAGCAGAAACAAAAGCACAACCACTACAATGGGCATTCGGTACTTTGCAAAATTGTGAAAATTCTCACTTGCTGAGCCTTGCTGAAACAGCACTTATCCCAGGAACAATGAGAGATGATACAATTCTCAAATACAAGTAGATTTTCATAAAAATAATGGCTGTCAGCTTCAAGCTAATCACACTTTTTGCTGAGATCACCATTGTCTAAAAGCAATGCATAATAATACTAAACTAGACAAAAATAATCAAGCATACTTCCTTTATACTTAGCCTTCATATGATGAAGGTCTTTTCACTTCAAAGTCTGGTGTGCTTAACATAGCCTCTTTTATTTTTTATATATTTTTTTTAATGTTGAATATGGCAGAGTATATCATCTTTATCACTGAATGAGTGAATAAGCAACTCACTATTGCTCACAATGCAAAACTGGAAACCATTATAAGAAATCAACAAGCAATGGAGGCTGGGAGTGAGTCCTTTTTTTACACAATGTATAAGCAAACTCTGCAAGTCATTATGACTCACACAAAGAACAGGCACAAATTCCATAAGACAACTAACTTAAGGTCATGGCACAAAAATCCCTCCAAGACTCTGGTGCAGGCAAACATGTTCTCTAGCTCAGGAAGATCCTAAACTGCAGCATTCCAGGAAACTGGGAATAAAAACAAACTTCAATCTGTTTCCCCCTGGTATTTCCTAAGCATCCCCTACATTTGGCTAGAGATTTTACCATAACAGGTGTATGTAAGAACCTGCACATTTGGGAGGTGAGGGGAATGTTGAGCAGCCCTTTAGGTTGGCAATATATAATACCTGCATGCATTTATTTTTACTTAGAAGCTGCGACATTTTCTCTCCTGAGGAGAACACTTTTAAATGTGAGGCTCCCTTCAACAGTTATATTCAAATTCAGAGGGACTGCTAATACTTAATTTTCTTGTGGTTTTAATTGTTTCGATTAGTCTTTAGACACACACTCCAGAAAACAGACAGCAATAGGCACCATAGATCCATAAATATTATTCAAGATCAAATGATCTGAATCTAATTGAGAAAAAATACACACTGAAATAAAACATGGTATAGACAGCTAATAGATCACCATGAAAAACTAGGACAGTGTTTAGGCTTCAAATGAATGAACTAATGTCAGAGAATTATAGCTGTTAGCTTCACCCAAGATATATCATGAACCTTTTATTAGGAGAGAAAAAAAAGCAAGCCTGGCTTTGTTTCAACCTCCTCACACCCCACAGTAAAAGCCCAAATTCGAGATGCCTTCTGCTGCAAATATTAAATCACAAAGAAGTGTTGACAAATAATAAAATATAGGAAAACCAATAAAAGTTCCCACAAAGAATTGGAAAAAAAATTCTGTGTCTAATATGATCATAGTAAACTCTTCCCCCACCATTTAGCAAATAAACAGCAGTTTCATTAATCAGTGTGTAAGATTTTTTTTTTTGACAGCTTAATCTCATTTAATTCTGTTTACCAATTTATTTCCACTAGGATTCCTAAAATGTACTGAGATCCTTGAAATGCTTACTGTCTTTAAAATAATCATTTCTGCCACATACACCAAAACTTTCTAACATGGAAGGACCTGCCTATGAACTCTAATGAACCAGTAAAGTTCTTAGATGTACCAATACAAAATAAAATATATTGGAAGACATTCCTGAATGGTTTTAGTTGTTGGCTTTTTGTGTCATCAAGAAACTCGAGGAAACAGTTCCAAGACGTCATTCCATTAAGCATATGGAAGTCTACATCCATACAGTTGTACGCTATACAGTCTTACCAAACATTAGAAGAGCATAGTACAATACTGCCTTTCCATATAAACACATAAACTGGTAAAACAAAACAAAACAAAACCCCAAACAAACAAAATACAAAAAGTGAAAGAAAAAACAACAAAACAAAAAAACATACACAAAAAAGAAGAAAAACAAAAAACAAACCAAAAAGCAAAAAAACCAAAACCAACAAAACACCAAACAAAGAAAAAAACCATAACACCACACATGGCAAAAAGAAAAAACCCAAACAAGCCCCATGTATCCTCAGAACTGATTCCTGCATTCTTCACTTCTACATTAAATAGAAACACATTCAAGATAAGATTTTTAAATTATATCTGAGTTTTGGGGGTTTTTTTCCACAGGCATCAATTTAATTGAGGAATTTCATCTAGAAGTGAGGGGGAAAAAAAAAAAAAATCACTTACAAGGACAGCCAGTGAAGGAGGTTACCCAAAGAGGTTGTACAACCTTCAGCCTGAGATTTTCAAGTCCAGACTGAAGAAAGCCCTGAGCAGCCTGGTCTGACCCCATAACTAACCCTCCTTGAGTGGGAGATTTAACTGGAGACTTCCTGAGGTCTCCCCCATCCAACTGGTACTATTCTATAATCCCACATTAAAATCATTAGTTGGATAAAACATCAAATAGGATTGGTATCAGGTGCTGAAGAAGTGTATGTTACTAAAAATTTATTTCACTGTCAAAATACAAGCTGAAGAATCAGCTTTGGTTATACATATCTATTACAGGCATTCCCAAAATAGCCTCATGCCTAAAAGGAGTTATTCTCCATACAGACCAAAGGATTACAGCAGTTTGTAAGTCTTCATCTTACACTCAATTCCACGGTCTCTTTTCCTCAAGTGGTTCTTATGGTTCTGAAAACTTTTTGCTTCTTAACATGACAAAATCAAATACGTTATATAACCTACTGAAATATGACTATACCTTGAATTATCTCATTTAATGCTTGGTAATAAAAAGCTTCCTCTAAATTGTAACTTCTTTTAGCAAATTAAGAAGTATTTGATTCTGAAGCAAATTTCTCACAAACAAAAATTGGCATCTGAAACTGGTTGGAGCAACTCATATCTGCCATTCAAAGAGATGACAGGAATAAAACCCAGAGCTCAGGTTTATTCTTTGATCACAATGTTGCTGACTAGCAGTTTTATACAGTCATTTTAAACAAAAGGTACTTACATCAAAAAGCAGCTGTGTTTGGGCAATGACAGGTTCAAAAAGAGGCAGAGAGGAAAAGAAAAGATTCCCACTGAAGAACTCTTTCTAATTTGCATTCTGCTAATCCTGTGCACAAAGGAAATAGTTTAAAGTACTTAACAGAAAAATAGAGCTCATCATTGTTCCAAGAGTATCCTGGGGAGAATTAGCAGAAAAAATGTAAGACACTGGTTCAATAAGGAAGAAAGATTCCTCTTAAAGAGAAAGCATCCTACCATAAACAGCAACAATTCGGCAATTTTTTCATTCACATATACAATGTATTTTTCTCACTGAGACATCATCTTCCTCTCCCATTTATGTCTAAAAACTTTTGAAAAAAACTATTAATATCTGAGACCTGACAGTTCTTTTCCTCCTTCCTCCCCAATTCCTTAAGTAAGTGCTAGTCAGCTCTCACAAAAACACAAGTAAAAAACAAATCCTGATAAAACTGACTAACAGGAAACTTCCTTAGACTCCAGCCCCACAAATGCCCCTCTATTTATGAGCACCTTTTGCATTACAGCTAGGAGATCACTTATATCAATAGCAGCTTCTTGGGACAGAAGAGCTGTGCCATCTCCTCCACAGCAGGTCAGTGACCTGAACAAACACATCAGGGAAGTGAGCACAAGCTCTTCTAGGTTAGATGGTGGCAGGCTTCCACAGGCTTCCTTAAAAGAGCTGAGGAGGAGCAGGCTGTTATTTATAACATCCCATACAAAGTAGAGATGTAGAAAGTACAGTAAAAGCACCATATATCTATATTCCAAAAAAAGACAGTATGATCTCTAGCATGGCTTTAGAGCTAGCTGAAAAAGGAAAAGTGACAGTGGTGTGCACAAAGCAAACAGAAGTGAATAAGATTCAATCCATCCTACAATGTACTGCCAAAGTGATTGCTAGATGAAGAAATGAGATCATTTCAAACAAAGCCACATTATCTACATCTTGGTTTCTTTGTGGAGAAGCAGTAGGCTAGCACTTAAATAAAAATGTAAGCATCACCTAAGAGCATTTAATTTTCTCATACCATGTAGAAAAGTGCCTTTGAACCGTTATTAATAATCCTGATTGTATTAAAAATAGTTAAATAAATGTACACCAGAGAAGCTTAAGCATCAACTCCCCCCCTCCTCCTTGCTGAATTAAAATTGGCTTATATTTGGTTTAGGGCTTTTTTAAAGATGTTCTCAAGTCATAAATAAGTACAGCATGCTGAAATATTAATTGATGTTAAATTATTTTAGCCCAGACTTCTCTGCTATTCACTGTTACTTACACTGAGCATCAACAACAATCAACCTATTACTCGTGGTAACTGACATTAAAATGTCATTTAACTCAGTGTTTTCCCCATATGTATCAATTTCAGGCATAACTAATGCAGCATTAGCACTGACCTTAAAGAATTCCATTCCTCTTACCATTAAATTTGAAGTTACCTAGACTAATTGTTATCCACAAATCCCCCAGCTACCTCATAAAGTCTATTAAGTTAGATTAGAGCAGAGGTAATTTATTAAAAAAAAAGCTTATATAATTAAAGACCTTAAATCCATGTTACAACAATGGAATATAAAATATTTAAAGAGTTTTACGTGAAAACCAAATTGCTAACTTTTTTTCCATAAACCCTTCAGTTATACGACTGAGCAAAGTTTAGCAGGCCTTTTCTGTGCTTCACCAGTAGCAACTCACATGTTTTCCTATGTTGCAGCAACGAAAGGAAACAAAAATTTCTTTGCGTGGAACAGGGGTGTGGAATACAACACAGATTATGGAAATGTTTTATGAAATAATTACCCTTATTAATCCAGCTCCTTGGCAGAAATAGAATCAAATGTTTCCATGTTACAACAGCGAAAAAAAAGTGAGACCAGAGAGTAATGTTGGTTTTTTTTTTTTTTTAATTGCCTCTGCTCTGGATGGTAGAGTACCTGGAACCTTTGGCAGCTAAATGTATTGTGGCATATGGGTGCAGATCTTTTATCTTCAGCTTAATGGAAAATATTTGTGGAAAAAAATGCAATAAGACCATGCTATTTTTTCTTCCAGATGGGTATTTTATATTATTTATTAGATATATTAGCTATTATTAGTTATATGAGTTATGCAGCAACTGTAGCACATTTATTTATCCTCAGTCACTTCACTCATTTTCTAAATTTGCAAATGCCAATAATTCATTTTCCAGTCAAAGCTCAATAAATTATCACAATGGTCTTTTAATTCTTAGCCATTAGGAATTCTCAGTCCTCTTTAAATCAAACAAAGAGCAAAACACCCTACATCAACACTGTCCTTTTCATGCAAGCTGAAGAAAGTGGCTGGGATGACCAAAAGTCTTGTACCACTTGGAAGGAAATTACTTCTGCTGCAGGTACTGGATCCATGACAGAACAAGTCCACAAGTGGGAGTACTCAAAAAAAAGATAACTGTGACCAAGATTTTTCCCCTTACTTTCTCTCTAGAAAAAGATTGAGTGTGAAAAACCAAACTGCAGAGCAGCGGAGAACTTTCTTAACCTTAATTGTTCATCCTTGGCTTATTAGATAGCATGAAATAACACAGGAAAGAGATTTAAAGGAATACAGATGATGGCCTGGCAAAAAAAAAAAAAAAGAAACAAAAAACCCACAACAAAAACAACAACAACAACAACAAAAAAACCAAAAAAAACAAACAAACAACAACAAAAAAAAAAACAAAAAAAAAACACAAAAAACCCCACAAAAAACAAAAAATAAACCTGAAAAAAATCTCTGAAATCAAAGGAACCAAAATGAAAATCAATCTGGAATTTTCTATAGGAAAGCTGACTGAGCCAAACTGCTCATTGTAAAAGCTTCTCTTAGTAACATTTGGTTGTCTTGCATATAAAATTGAGACAATTTCATATTAGTGACATGATCATTAAAGTAATCTTTCCCTTTATATGCTGGTCTTCCTGCATAAAAGACAGATTAAAGCAAAAGTTTCCATCTGCAAATACCTTAAGACCTTCTTTGCAATTTAATCCATCAGTTCAGGTGAGGTTGGTATCAATTCTTCCCTTAACAGAATGGTCATCTGACAGTAATCTTCCAGGTAAATTTCGAAGCTTAGAATACAGAGATTTTAATCTTTCTGATTGCCTTTGTAGTGATAAATTGCATACTATTACTGTACACTGTATTAGTGCATGTGTACTCTCTGTTTTGCATGTATTTCATCAGCCTTTACGTGCTTTATCAACAGATTCAAGACAAGTAAGTGTCATTCTCTTCTTGGCTCTGAGTTTTGAATACAGTGACAGGTTTCCCGAGCTGTCTTCCCCAAAGAGGAAAATAAAAAATCCCCAGACAATATCCAGGTGATGGCATAACTCAGATGTTCTGAGCAGCTCAATGGAGAAGCTTCTACTTCCCCACTGATTGCAACAGGAGTGCAGGAAGTGCCATTCATAGTGGAAAGGAGCTTCTGCAAATACAGTTTTGCTTCTTGCCTAAGCTACCCTTACAAATAATGTAAAACTTGGAAGACTGTGTAGAATCAAGGATGTTTAACAGCAAAAGCAGGAAAGTAGAAAACTCCCCATCCCCCCCCACCCCCAACATAAGAATTATATTGTCTAAGCAAAGATCAGATTCTGATTTATGGATGTCAAGATGAAAAGCTTGCACCGCTTCTGCAAGCAGCATGGGATGTACTGAAGATCACTCAGCCTGATTCCTACCTTGTGAAAGCCATCACAGAAGAGGCATTTAAGACATTAACTCTTAAAATATTAACACTTTAAACTGAAGCAAGACTCTTGCGTTTACAAGAACAAATTACTATTAAGTATCTGTAATAATATACCACATAAACAAGCATATTTAGGTGTATATTTCACCTCATACCTCTCTTTTGCAATGCTATTTTGTTACACTTTGTGAAACTGAAGCCTAGTGAAACTGAGCTGCTACAAGAAGATGTAATATTTAGTCTTTCAACTTCATCCTTTACACAAATTCAGAAATATTGTAATAACGTAAACTGGCAAGAAACATTACCATCAATTTTCACTTTTAAGTAGCTGCTGCTTCATATATCACTAAATCCCCCACCCCATGCATCCCTTTCATTCTTTTTCATATTGACCATCAAAGCAGCTACAGCCAGCTAGAGACAAAAAATTTATAGGCAACTATACATTATTTATGTGGCTAAATAATTCATCTGTAATCTGCTTAAAATAATTAGGAAAAATAACACAAGACATATTCTGGATTATTATAATCACCAAACTATAAATACTTGTTAATCATCAATGCCTTGTGCAGTTGCATTCAGAAAAAGGATAGCTATCACCAGAAAAAAGGTACTTTGTACAAAAGGGGTCTCTTATCCAGGTACTTTATTCTCTGAGCTAATAGGAAGGGCCTTCATACCTGCTTTTGGTAAGGAGCTCAGCTCAGGACATTTCCTGTGGAGATTTTCACTTTTTATCACCTCTATATCACCTTTTATCTTTTTGCATTACTATGGAACAAATAAAATCTACTCTTCCCAACATCCAAATAAGGAGCACAGGAAACTTAGCAGTCAGTACCTCCTTTGGACAGTAGTTGTGAAAGATTGCCTCAAATTTTCCTCTCCAAATAAGCATTTTTGAAACAGCCAGAAGTTTTTTTTGAAAGTCTACATTAATACGCATACAAATACTACAACTATTTTTGTTATTCAAGGTGCTTGGGCTTTTTTCATTACAAGTTTTCCTTTGAAAGTGAGATCCTACAAAATGTAGGCAGCCAACTTCTGTTTAAAATGGAGTTTCAGAAGTAAAATATAAGGCTCAGAAAACATCAACTTTTTCTGTAAGTAGGAATGGATGATGAGCCTTCGGCACAAAAGCAGTGCTGATCATCCATTTCCCAGATATGCACAGTTAAATACTGGACAAGCTGAATACTGAAACATCCTGCATGGAGCTGGAAATAGAGGAGATGCAAGGAACACAAACATGTACATACAAAAGGAGCTCTGGATAGGAAGGTCCATAAGAGACATAATTTTACGAGGCATTTTGTGTGTTTTGCAAAGTAGAGTCCATTGCAACAAGTTTCTAAAATTCTTTTATTCTAAATTGTGGATGGGAGATGTAGAGTTCAAGATTCTAAACTCAAAACCAGTGGAAATACAGGTACAAAATCCTTACCTATATGCCTTTTTTTCCAAATTCTGAAAACATCAGCTTAATCAAAAAGAAAAGCAAATGGAAGTGCTGATGGCTATTTTTTCCCCCAAGTATATCCATTCATAGCCTGTCCAGTTGTACAGTAACATGGTTTTAATTAATCTCCATCAACAAGATTAGTTTACCTGTGCTCCTGTCTATGTGAAATGAATATAAACATTACAGTATCACCTATGCATTTAAATCACAGAGCTCATCAACTTCTGCTTGCAAGGTGAAAGATAAAAGCTACAGAAGGTCCTTCCCAGCCTCTGTCACTAATGATAAACAGCATTAACTGCTTCTGCAGACACTAATGCTGCTATCTTGGGAACACAGGCAGCCACCATGAGAACTTTACAGCTTCACTAATCATACTCTTGTTTGTCACAGAACACCAAATAAAATCTCAATGAGAAAAGGCAATAAATATTAACAGCTATGAACAAAGGAAGGTCACATTAATATGTAGATCTTTAAATACAAGATGCTTTCTTCATTAACTAAATAACTTGTTCATTATTATAGAGTGTCAAGGGGGCGTAAGGGAGAAAAATTCCCTGATTGAGAGGTTTAATATATTATGTAGTCAACATTTAATATTTACAGAATAGGGATTTTTGCTTGCTCTGTTTTTAGTTCAAGGTTGAAAGAAGTTTGTATCACCTATTTTATAACATATGTATGTCATTCAGCTTTTTGTTTTACCCAGAAACTGGTGGGTAAAGCTTGGTTTTGGTCTGCATTTATCCCTATTTATTTTTCTTTACTTTCCTAAATTTTGTTAATTTCTTTCTCTAGGTTGAAGGCATATCTGGATACCCTCCTGTTTCTTTTTGATTCCAGAGTCACAGTAATGTGACTCCATTTTTTTTTTTCCCCTCAAGAACTAGATCAAATTATCCCTGCCATAAACTGCCAAATACTCCTTTAAAACCATAGCATTAGGTAGACTTGAGCTACCACCAGTGTTTCAGTGTCTATGTGGACATGTGCTCGGGTCTTACAATTCATCTATATCAACAATACTTTTATTACACAAGTGCTTGGCAAAGGATTAGCAAGAACAAAAAGAATCAAGCCCATCAAAACTCCACTCTCTTGTGTAATGCTATACCTAATCTAAATACAGTTTTTACACCCAAGTAAACTGCATTTTTTACCTTTAGTTGCCTTAAGCCCTTGCCTATACTTTGACAGGCTGTTCTCACCTTCCCTTCACTCAACAGCCCTCTCTGTACCAAAGCCTGGGCTACAACACCTTGCGATGCCCTGCGCTTGTTTGAGAAAGGAGGAAAATAACGTCAGACTCATGTGACCAGACGCTCCACCATTATTACTGCAGGAAGGGTGCACAGGCTGACTCCAAAAGAGGCTGTGAAGTTTATTAGAGAGACCATGTATGTGAAGCCTTTTGGGAGTGCAGGGAGACAGCCTGAGTGAAACTATCAACTCTGAAAAAGCAATTGGAGAGCCTCCCATCTCAGCCCTCCTTATACAAGAGCCTTCCCCTCCCTTCTGCTGTGGCACCAGCCTGGGCCCAAGCACGTTCCTCACAACAATCATGGCATCACTCAATAGCACCACATTTATGTGATCCTTCTTGTACACAAGCACTGAAGATAAAATGAGATTATCAGGAGCTAGTGGCCTGTGAAGGGCACAATAGTCCTGTCACAGCTCAACAGTAGATTTATAACCCCCAACTCAAGTGCAGGTGAGAAACCTGAACATTAACAGTATTCAAGAAGTGTGGTTAAAATGAAAAATTGTATTTTAATAATCACTTTAATATCATATTAGAAAGTCAGAATTAAGATGCAAATACATTTAGGGACACATTCAAGTTGATCTTCAGTTGGATGATTCTTTCATATGTATTAATTCGCTCAGAATAAATTAAATTAAATCCATTTTTACATACTGTACTGTAAATAATTACATTTCTGAATTATTTGTTGCCGATTTATCATTGGAAAGTAGGGAACACAAGCCAGACTTTACAGTGGTATGAAGTGGTCACATGTTCAAAACTAATCACTGAAAATGAAGCATGACCAGTCCCACCAACACTACAAATTTCTAGTGGTATGCAGGGTGCACATCTGAGAACGGAAACAATGCCTTTTGTTTGAATAAGAATTTAAAGATTTAAGCTTCCCCAGAATTTTCTGGTATCCTGCAGAAAGGTGTCACTAAAGGACATGCTGTGCTGGAGTTTGTATCTTTCAATCTAATTGCTCTGAGAGCCTCTTCTCATCTCTAACTCAATTGCTGCCTTTTTAGCTTACATAAACTTTTCGGCATCTACAAAACCCTGTGGCAAGGAGTTCGTCACACCAGTGGTGTGTTGCTTTAAAGATAGAGTTCTGCTGTAGAGTTGCAATTCAACTTCACTTTTATACCCCATGCTGAGGGGGAGAGCCCACCGGAAAGAGGGAGCTTCCTGAAGAGGAGCCCAAAATTAGACAAGTCCATTACCTTTCTGGCCATTTCCCCTTTCATTTTACTGGGTATAGAGACTAACAGGCTCAAGCTTTCTGTAAGGCATGTATACTTTCTAAACATGTAATGCCTAGACTGCATGCATGCTTCATAAGCATATCACACAGAGCTTTCTTTTTTACCCCTCTGAAGTGAGGGATTTTAACAGTGAAAGGTTCAGAAAAGGCGAGTAAAAAGTCAGTCAGCCATTCACATAGATACCCAATTCTTTCCTGAGTTCATTTAAAGACAAATTCAAAGAGAACAGCAGGATCCCAAAATGGTATTTCAGAGAAGACACTTTCAAACCAGACTGTTGTTTGACTTTCAAGCAAAAGACTTTTAGATCTCATTCATCAAAAGATAAACAAACATAAGAGACCTTATCACACAGGTGCAGCAGATGTAACAGAAAAAAGGCAAAAAAAAAAAAAATCACACCTCTGACAAAATGGGAGATAAAAGTAGATAACAAGAAGCAAACAGGGAACCAGATTAAAGTCACTATCTTGAGACCTTGTTACAACTCAGACCCATTCAGCAGAGATCTACTTCACAGCAAAATCTTCTCTGGCTTTCAGGAGAAATCACAAAGAACATGCCATACCAAAACACATGTTCATGTAACAACTGAATGTTCTGCTCTATTATTCTGTTAAGACAGAAGGCTTTCAGCAAAACAATAGCAAAGCCATTTACTTTCACTAGTCTGATCAGGAGTGAAGTAAGAGCAGGTCTCACTGTTGTCGAAAAAAGCAGAAGAGGAAATGATTGTAAATGCGAAAGCTTCCTAAAATCAAAACTTTCCACGTTTAGAGCAAATTCAGATATTTTTGGTCACAAATTATAGGCTTAGAAAGCACTTATTTCTCAAGGAAGGAAACTATTAAAAGTCATATTAATGGGTTTTGCCAAAAAGGGCAACTGGGTAAAAGCCACATGCCTCAGACAGAGTCAGATCACCAGCAGTGGCTTCCTTAGGGGGAATTTCTTGGGCCATTACTTAGTGAAGAGAGACTGGTTTTTCTAGGGACTGACCTAGAGAAACTCAGCACTGTTCCAGTTATTCTTATGGAAGAAGGAAGCTCAGAAGTTAACAACATGAAAAAATCAAGAAAAGTTTGGAAAACAAGCCCAGGAACATTAGGCTTTCATGAGGAGAAAATTTTTTCAAGAATGGAGTGTGACATATTTTTTGTCAATCTCTTGCATTAAAAGCCAGAGCTCTTCCAAATTGTTTATTCTAATACAGAGGAATATTTGAAAAAGTTGCAGATATCAAATGCTGTTAAGTAAGGCCAATTGTTCAAACTACATTGTTTTTTGACCTAAAATTCTGAATTTGGACCTGGCAGGAACGCTCACAGTGAGAATTCTAATCCATATGGTCATCAAGTACCAGTGATTTCAGATGAGTTCCAGCAAGAAACTCTGTTAAGCACCATAAATAATATCATTGCTCATGTGAAAGACTTGCCTGAGGTTTTGAAGAGTGATGGATTCTACTGCATGACTAATACAGATCCACTGGGAAGTATGATAAATATGGGAACTTACTTCACCACCATTTCAAGGGACATAGCCTTCCTAGTCAACTCAGGATGCAATAAATCATTTATATCCATTTCAAAGCTCTGTTTGGGATATAGTCTGTGGAAATGACCAGCATGACAAGTAACAGTTAATTCTAACAATTAAAAAATCTTTTTATTGGCCTTGCAGAGAAACTTATCAGTTGATTTACCACTGATTGGGAAAACTCTCTCAGGGGGAAAAAAAAAAAAGAAAAAAAAAAGAAAATCAGGAAAATCATCCAACTTGGTAATATATTTCAGGGGTGGATTCTGGGTGATTTTCCTTCTTCTGACTCCCTCCCAAGGAGATCATGTGTACTCTTCCTCAAAATATATTTACCCTATTCATATTGTTTCAGGATTCCCTATTGAAAATTACTTTAAAAAACATGTAATTGATCATGTATGTGAGAGCAGGAGCTACAAGTACCTCTGAAATTGTGTCATACCCTAGTGTTTAAACTGCCAGTGACCTGGTTCAGGGGCTACAATGATGCCAACAGGCATCAGAGGGATCCAGCAGGAGCATAATACAGATAGAAGAAGCTGTCACAGCAGGAGGAACAACAAACAGAGACATAGTCAGAGGCAATTCTTCTGTGGTCAACAGTTTCAACTAGGACTATGCCAGAAGCAGTAAAAATTTCCTGTGGGAGCAAAGCAAGAACCTTCAACAGCTGCCTTCAAGGTACCTTTGGAATCTGGAGCCAACAGACAATAGCAAAGCCATGGGAAACCTGTTAGAAGGTAAAACTCTGCCTGACAAAATTAAGTGTAAATATCAGTAATATCAGTTCCAGTGAAGTAAACCTGCTTACTCTTGTGCTTTAAGTTAAACATCTGCATAAACTGGTGCATGTTAAATATCTGAATCTGTAAATTCTGTAAAAATTAGCCATAATGCACCTGTATTTTCAATTAAATCTGTTTTAGAGGAATATGTCACCCCTGTATAAGTAACTCAGGAATTCACTAGTCCAGAGGATAAGAAACTGTACTTGCATGCGTGGCAGTGTAACAGAAAGTGATCCTGTTCTGTTCTAGAACAACACTATCACTCCCTACCAAGGCTGCTGAAATGGAGCAATTTCTTTTCCAGAAAATCTTCTGAAAATTATTTTACAAAGTTGCTCAGAAAGCACATTGAGACGTAGCTTTTGATAAAATAATTCACTTAATAGAGCAGCACAGATACTGAAACAATGAAAGATTCTGTTCATGTAGCTGAAACCATTCTTCTCTTCAGCTTTTAGTAGCATCATTTCTGTAATATTAAGTCCAGTATTCTCACATGGTAAAGCTGCTGATTGTTTAGAAGGACAATAGAATATAGGCCCCTTTCTATAAAAAAAGATGCAACTCATCTATTTTATCTCAAGTAGAACCCACATGTTAAGTCGATATTAACAGTAATTGTAGTGCATTTTAAGTTCATGTATTTAAAATACATGTGTTATATGTCTCATAGCTGCACTTCATTTCTCCTTCCTTCCTCTTTAAAACAGCATACAGATACAGGAACATTTCTTCCAAGTGAAAGGATCACTTGAAAGTCCCAGATATTTTCCCCCTCCAGTACTATCATAGGTGATAAATTACAACAAATTGCAAGCCTAACAAAACAACACTTTAAACTGTATTGTCATATTTATTATAAAGTTCCTGGTTCATTGCATTCTGGCATTTTATACAACTAGTTCTGACAGTGATTAACATGGTTTGGGCTTCTGCTGTTTCACCCAAGAGAAATAAAACACCAAAATCTCTGCAGGTGTGTAATGGGCCAGGGATTCACAATCTGTTCTGCAAAGTCAGACTTCAAAGACTTCAAAAACAAAAATACTAAAGTTGGCATTGCCTCTGTAATCATGTAAAGCTTTTTTGCATATTTCAAGGAATTCTAATTTCAATGTTTTAATCAGCACTGTTATTCAACAGTTTTCTGCGACAGTTTAACCAATTCCATGACAAATTCTCCATTAGCTGTGAGTTTCACAAGCCAAATACCACACCAAGGAGTAGATCTGAGACTAAGTAACAGTGCAACCTAAATTATTAAGTACTCACTTGAACTCGAAAAGGGGCTTTCACTTATCTGAAGCACACTGTACAGCTTATCTGATGCATATGTGTGGTTAGAATTATACAGTAATTACAAAACAGCAATCACACAGTTGCACCTGCAGTACAGGAACCTCAGGACAACATCCTAATTGTTTCTGTGATTACCTGCCTAAAAGTAACACAGAACATACTGAAGAAGAGGTAAAGTTCAGGTTACATTTCAAGTTCTTTTACAACTGAAAACAAACAAAACAAAAAAAAAACCCAAAGAGAAACCCTAACACTTATTTCTAGAAACATTGATACAAAACCTGTTCTTGATGTTAGAGAAATTTCAAGAGAATAATTTATAATTAAATATCTCTATTAACAAGTGGAGAAAACAATCACTCAATATGCTTCTTTGTGGTTTGTTTTGCTTTGAAAGTGTATTCCCTTGTATACAATACACTGTATTTCATAAGAACTTTGAGAATTTTTTGCTCCCTATCCAAGTGGTATTTTTCTTGACCTTTTGCATTTAGTTTGAAATTTCAACTTCAAAAGCATAGCTTCTTAACTATGGGACTAAATATTTTGATCTTAAAAGAAGACTGAAGTAGTACTGTAAATATTTCCATATTCCCTCAGAAATTATAAACCTAATTTCAATGTTCACCTGATATTCACAGCTTCAAAACACTCATCAGAACAAAATGAGTAATTGCAATACAACATAAACCCACGGAAAACACTTACACCATTTTGCTGAAGGCTCAGTCAAAACCATTGTTCTAAAGCAAAAATAAAATCATCCTCTTTATCATAATAAAATAACACTATCTCAAAGATAAAAGCATAATCACAAAGATGAGCAAAGATCTGGGAAGCCTGGCATGTGAGAGTGAGAGAACTGGGTTTGATCAGCCTTGAGACAAGAAGGCATAGAGGAGACCTTGGCACCATGTTCCAGTATTCAAAGAGTGCCTAAAAAGAGGCTGGAGAGCCCCTTTTTACAGGGAGTCCCATGGAGAACATGAAGGGTAATGGGTGCAAGTTACTTCTGCGGAGATTCCAGTTGGACAAAAGAGGACAATTATTCAGAAAGAGAACAATCAGCTACTGCAATAATCTCCCCAGGGAAGTGCTGGGCTCCCCAACGCTGAACACTTAAAATCCAGCTGGGCCATCTTGTCTAGACCGTGCTTTTGCCAAGAAACACTGGAGCAGATGATGCTCCAAGTGCCTTCCAAACTGGTATCCTATGATTCTGTGATTATCAGAAGGAATAAGCCAAACAAGTCTACCATAAGAGGAAGGTCAGAAGGACTGTACAATCTTTAGCATTGTTCTTACTTGATAAGAGTTAACTCAGCCAAGGGTCTATCAGAAGTCTTTCTAATTGCATAGTTGTTGATGATTTAATGGGTGGGTTTGAGTGAGTCATGCAGAGGAGCATCACACTGTGCACTGTCCTGGCTCCTGACTTGGCTGACCAACAGATTGCTGCCTTCTGAATGCCTCCACATCTCTCTTTATTTCTAGCAGATTCAGCACCAGACCTCTGAACAAAAAAGCCACACCTGATTCTTTATTAAGAATTCCATATTTTTCTTTTTTTTTCTTTTAAATTGTAGGACTTTGGTGCTCTACATGAATTCTAATATTGTCAGCCTGAGGGAATTTAAGATATAGCAAAGTATACAAAAGCTATTTTATTTACTACTCTTGGAAACCCACAAACTTCATATAAAATTGCTGCAGTCACACTTCACACAAGGACTTAATACTTAGGAAATAGAGCAGTTAAAATACAACACTAAACATGGCTGAAAACAAAGTAATTCATCTATACAGAGAAACTAAAATATATAAAAAGCACAGTAAAATCACAGCATAATAGGAGAACAGGTAAAAGTCATGATCTACAGGAGAAATGGCATTTGAAAAAGAAAATCTATCTAATAAGGGTGGATTTCTCAAGTCTTTCACAAAGAAAAGGATTGCACAGATGCCTCGCAATGGGAATTTCTTAGAAACTCAATACAGAAACTTCAAAATCCATTCTTCCAAAGGAACCTCACTCATCCATTAGATTACAGATGGAAAGGTAATATGCACATGACTTTTGAAAAGTAGATTTTCAATATATCATCATATACTGACTTCGTTCTGACCACAGTTCATTCATAACCCTCCTAGGACTGCTCTGGTTGTCATTATCTGTGATTATTTTTGATGCTGATGAAACACAACTTTAATACATGACCAAAACTGCATTACATGGCCTCTGGTGTGCCTGTATTTCAAAGCCCAGAGGCACAGCAGACCAAATCAGAATGTGAAAAGTTGTTGTGTGCCATCAAAGGAGAGCAAAATAATGATTTAATGTAACAAAACACAGAGTAGAAGCCCAGGTTATGTCTACCTTTGGTATGTACTGTTTCTACACACAGTCTACTTGGAGAAGTAGCTAATAAATGGGCAAAGTACTTCAAAAGTGAGTTATTTAAATCTGGACAGCAGAAATTAACAACCAGAACTCCTCAGAATATTCAAGTGTCACAGATTCAAACATAAGAGAATGCAAAACATAACAAAAATATGCTAATCTCCCTCCCATTGAATAACAAATACTATTAGCATAATTATCAGTTAAGCATGTGTGGCAAAATATTAACTTTCTTTTTTTATATTGTAGCAGCTCAATAAGGTATAAATACAGGCCATTCATAGCAGGTTTGGGGGTTTTTGGGGTTTTGTTTTTGTTTTTTCATTTTTAATCATCAGGCATCCAACCAAAGAACATAATATTAGGCTTCCTTCTACAACACATATTCCCCAATTGCAAAGTAAAAGGCGAACTTTTAAGTTGTGTGTGTTTTCCAGAGTTGCAGTCTCCTGATTCCAGGTCTGTAATGCTATCAGTTTCTCTCTGAATTGCAATAAACATAGCATACAGTAAGGATGTTAATTTTTTCACATTAATTCAAACATTGTAATAAAGTATTACCATGTCTCCTTGATATGAATGTTCCGTGATATTATTCCTATGATTATTAATTCCTTTGGCATACACCCAGAACTATTTATACTGTATATAAATTAATAAATTATGCATCTAGCAGTCAGTTGAAGTTGCTCATTCCAATTTCTTCTAATTAATAATGTGGCTGTCATGTTAAACCAGAGGATTTGTGCTAAAAATGTGTTGAACTATTAGCTATCAAACTCTAAAAATGCTAATCAATACTTTTAGTCTGAAGACACTTTTGGCCTTACCTGGCATCACTTCTCCCAAATAGTTATTTTGTTTTATCTCAAAGACTTTCACTGCAATGCATTGTTTTCAGAGAAAATGAGAAGCTGAGGAGAAGAACAAAGAATTAACGTAGAAAGCTGATTGTTTGGTATATGTTAAATAATATATGTACAATATCGAGTAATGCAACATTAATACTGCAGATCCAAATGACTGCAAACTATCCAAAGGCTATAAAGGCTCTTGGCTGATATTGACTCATGTCCCTGAAAGTTTCATTTTGACAGATATCTATGGGATTTTCCATTGATGCCATTCCATTCTCAGTCTACTGAGAAAAGACAAGATCTGAATGTGCAGCTTCAGTAAACGTTTTGATGCTTAACTATTACAAATGCTTTCTATGTTAAATTTGGGAATGAAAAATAAACACGGCTTAGAAATACAGTATCTGCTGTATTTCATTTTGAGCTGCAAACAGTAAAATTCCTTTTCTGCAGGTAGCACAATTATGTCATGGCAAACAGAAATGTTAATCCTCACTATGAATGTCAGCCAGACAGATGATTTAATTCAATCCAGACTTGGGGGTTACTGTGTACCCCAGATTTCTCACAGTTTAAATTTCTTTCCTATGCAAAACTGATTTAAGACATATTTTATAAGCTTAAAAAACTGCCTCCACAAAAGGCACAAACATGCCCCCAATCAAGGGAAAAAAAAAAAAAAAAAACCCAAACAAAAAAACAGCAGACCCCCACAGGAAATTATTATTTGGGGTATGGGGTGTAGGTTGAGTGGGTGTACTTTGGAACTTGAATGGTTCAAGTACTGAATTTTATTTTATGAAGATAACTACTAAAAGAAGACTTTTTTTTTTTTCTCCTTTGATGTAAAGCTTCTCTCCATATACCCTTCTAATTCTACAAAATGGCTTTCCCTGATTATAAAACTATGAGATGTCATTTTAGAAATAACCATCACATTAAAAAAAGTACATAGAAAACAAGATTTCTCCTGAGTTCTCTTACAGATAACATTACTGGCATAATTAGATATATTATCATATACCCTTCTGTTAGAATTATCTCTTACCACAGTTCATGTGGTGCTGACTTTAGTACCCTACATGAAAATGCTTTCACAAAACCTGGAAACCACATGCTACCAGATGATGATGACGATGACAACTGATGTGGCACTCACAGCAGAAACCACACCACTTTCTGCTGGTATTTTGTTCCTCTGCTAGTTCTCAAATTTTAAAATAGCTATACTCCAAGACAGGTTCTTGAAACTTCGAAGCACACACCCAGTTAATTACTCTGATTATGCAAGCACAGGGAAAGTTGTCAGCTACAACAGGATAAAGCTGCTCCGTACGGGAGCCAGAGCAAGCGACTCTGCCGAATAAACCCAATGGCCACAGCCTATGCAGTGCTCTGTCAATGCTGCCCAGACACCTTGTGAGTGTAGGAGTGAAGCCCAGGGTCAGCTGAATTGTGGATTTCAGACAAAAAACAGCTGTGGTGGCTCTAGCACACCCACATTTCGATTCTGTCCATGACACCGTGTCAGCACAGCGGGTTTAATGAGAGGACGCAGCGAACTCAGAAGAACCATCCTATAAATCTCATCAGGAGGAGCTGACCTGAGGCTACTGCAGCCCCACCGAAACAATCTTTAATCTGACTCAACAAGCATTCAGAATTTTCTTGTGATGTTTCCTAGCAGACACACTAATGTAGCTTGACCTGTAGGACATGCGGGAGGAAAAGAACAAACACACAAAAAAGAAAACAGGAGGTAGACAGAGTAAAAAAAAGTATCCAACTGGTTTTAAGAGCTCATAATTTAAAACTGCTCTGTGCTCTTTTTTATAAGCAAACTCGAAGGACAGGAAGAATGGAGCCTGAACATGCTAAATTGCAGACAGTTTCTAAACTATCTACAACCAGAAGAAAATGCCCAAACCATCTGTTTGTTGAACAAAACAGGACCAATATTTCAATTTTAGCAAGAGCCACAAATGTTCATGATTCATCTTTAGGAGACTAAAAGGAAGCCACAAGGCTAAAATATTATTTTGAAATGCTTCTCAGTACCTCTACCATAGACAGGAAATGTTGGGATGAAACTTGATTAGGATTTATATTTCTTCTTCAACTTAATGTTCCTGGAATTTAGAGAGCCTGCTCTATAACCCTTAGCTTCCACATACTTTTCTAACACACCTTTCATTTTTCCCTGTCTCAGCAAGACCCCTTCTATCTCAGCTAAATCTCAAAAAAATAATGACCAATGCATGCATTGGTCACAGAGAGAATGAGAATTCATACAAAACAGGGTGCTGTTATGAAGGAAAATCAGCCTCTGAATGATTCAATGCTGTTCTGACTATTCATGCTCATAGATGTGTTACAGGAACACAGACTTTGTTTATACATATATAATGTTAGAGCACTTAAAATGTTTATTTATGCTACAGTCTACATACACTTTCTCTATGTGTCAGCTTAAGCGTCATCTTTTTTTTCTCGGGCAAATTTTACATAGCCCCTATGTTTATAAAACAATATAGAAATAAATAGTAACACCTAAGATACAATGGCACGCCAGACTTGGGAAGCTGACTAAATAAAATTGAGAATGTGGCAAAAATCCTGGGTTTCTTCACTTTATCTAAGATTCCCTGCCAGTCAACTGGCTCTTTAATGTTGTTATACTATCATTTCTTTGCTTAATTTTAATACTGTATGTGCATTCTCTAATTTCTTAAGATCACCCAAACTATCAAACAGTGAAAGTCCAGGAGAAAAGAAACAGCTGGATCATTCTTCCCAGAACAGGTTCCAGTTCTTTGTAAAGATCCTTCTCCCCAGAACTGAAGATTTCCTGAAGGCTGCAGTTTACCATTTTTGCCAATTTTTATTATGTCTGCTCTTTCATAATTCCTGACACCAAAAATTTAGTACATTACATATTTGATAAGAGAAAAAAAAAAAAAAAAAAACAACCCAAACATTGTGCATGTCTGGTATAAAAACTTTAACTATAAATATTTCACAGCCCATTCTCATTAAAAAGTAAAAATATTTCTCATCCATTTCTTATGTGCATTTGGGCATGTGACATGTATTTTTGAAAGCACTGTCCAAAAAAAAAAAAAAAAAAATTAAAAAACCCCAAAACTTCCAAAATGACTTGAAATATATTCCATCAAACACAATAGTACCCAAAAATTTACAAATCTTAAAAAATTGTGTTTAGTTACTCAAAAATTAAATTTCAGGTTTAAACACAGTTGAAAGAAAAAAATAAAATGGTTCTAATAGAAAAAAGAAATTACTGGTTAATTTAATGCCTCTTCATAGTTATAATAAATTTATAATGCTTTCTCTTTTAGATGATGCAAGTGAAGACCTGAGAGAAAAAAAGAAATTTCCATCTTGATCCTTCAAGTTACAAAATACTTGATCCTCAAAAGTGAAAAGCACCTGAATATGCTGGGGTTTTGCTCCCACGTTATTTTTTGAACATAGTATCCCACCAATGTCCCTGAAATCAACAGAAGAAAAGAATTTCAAAACACCACTGGGTTTGATTATTGATTTAATTAGAGGTAAAATTACTTGCAATTCCATGTAACACATCTCAGCCTATCTTTAAACTCATATTCTGCCAACACTTCTGCAGGAGAATAACTCAATAGATACAAGGGTGCGAACACCTTGACCAAGTCTCCAGCATCCCAGAACACACTAAGGGATCACAGCATCTTACCCTCACCTCAAATCCCCACTCAGTGATTGCCATTGAACTAAATTAAAAATTCAAATGTATCACTCCTATCATCCAGAACAGACCCATACCATGATATTTATACATCAAAAAGGATCTAGTTATAACTTGTACTTTTTGATATATACTTTATATATCATATATTTATATCAAAACATATAATTTTATAATTTGACATTTTATGCATCATACACAGTAAAAAGAACGCACCATGGCACTTAGAAGCTTTTATTCTTGAAATTACGTGGTTCTGTACCAAGATTTTAATATTGTAAAGTGACTTCTAAATAGCTATAAAATGGTACCTTGTTGGCATGACTGTACCTAAAGTCAAACCACATCACGTAAGTTAGTATGAGAGAACTGAGCCGAAATTCTGCTTCAATATTTATTTTGTACTTTAGACAGCAAATGAACTTCCCTTCTCTTGATCCTGAAACTTAATTCAGATCCAAGATTAAATCCCAGCCCTCTGTAAGAAATTATCTCCTAAAAGTACTTTTTCAAGAGAAGATCCAATATGAAAAATCTATATCTTTGAAAGAGTGATTTTGGAAATATGACTGAAGAAGTTTTCAAGCTGCAATTGATTACATACTTAAAAGGAAACTTATTTAGTACTTTATCCAACCATAATAACAATTGTTTTGATTTTTTTTTTTTTTTTTTAATGATTTGGTTGAGAAGGACAATAATTTTCTTATCTCAGGTTTTGAATACTTCCACACCTGCCAACTTAATTCAGATGTTCTTCCTAACAATGCAATGGTTGCAGCACAAAAATGCCATCCTAGTGTAAGGAGATATATATATATATATATATCTATATATATCTATATCTATCTCGAGTTTCATTTTTCAATTGGAACACTGACAATATACCTACAAATATATTTGTGCTGATCAGCCTTTGACTGAGTCTTTTGTTGGATACACTATGTATGTCACAGGTTAATTGTTCTGGTATCACAGCTCACAGCTGTGAAAAATTTAAAGAATTAGTTATTTCTATTCTCAGTTTTTTCCTACACTGCAACAGATTTGTGTATGGTTTCATCACACAGACATTCCAGTATCTAAAAGAAACTCCATGAAGAACTAGAAAGGACTAAGAATAAACTGAAGAGCATACAAACTGTGCAAGCAGGAATTCAGTCATAACTACATTTGTCTCCTGAGACTAAGATAGTGTGATGAGAATTAAGTTGTCCTTAAGGAACAGAAGGTTACTCTTTGTTTTGCTTTTAACCTTTCATATCAACTTTTTAAAACAACATAAGAAAAATTATAGATATCTTATTGTAAAATAAAACTTCTTTTTGAAATTTTCTTAAATTTACGTCTTAGAAGGTAAGTATTCAAAATATTAAAGTTTTGATTTAGGATCAAATTATTTCCTTTTTTTTTCCTTGGTATTTTTAAGAAAAACATGAAGATTTTGGCTCAGTCAAAACACAAACCCTACTTCCGGCCCTTTCATTTTTTTTTTTCCCAATTGCTGCTCTAAAGTACTGTATGGGAAAGAGGCTCTTCATTTTGGATCACAATTTATTAAACTCCCCCCACAAAAAACAAACAAACAAACAAACCCCAACAAAAACACAAACAAAACAAATAAAAAAACCCAAAAAACAAACAAACAAACAAACAACCCAAAAAAACCCCATAAAAAATGAAACCCACACAGTAACCAATTTTTTTTTTTTTTTTTAGCATTCTATAATAGAATCTGGTATATTGGTTTCACTTAAAAGATGCATTTCACGTAGAAATGCTCACGTATGGATTAGCAGGAAATAGGTTAAAATACTGTCATCTAATGATTCATGGATTTGCATGGATTAGGCTTCTGACATCCCATGCACATATACACAGCATGTATACGTATATACACATGCACACAGTTTTAAAGCCACTCTGCCAGAGATGCTGAGTCACCCTGACTTTCCCTGAAGTCAAAGGAATTTATTATTTCTTAATGAATATAACATTTTGATACTACCATAAGTAATGCTGTAAAGCAGTATCTGAATAATACTGCTAACAATTTAATATAATGAACGATGCAGAAATTATTCCATCACCCCCCTTCCTTTTTAGCAAGGGCTAAAGGGAAATCTGCCACTAAAACTGAAAACCAGGCAGTTTATTTGATACTTTACTGACCATAAATGCACTTATTTAACAGGTGAATGCCTGTTGGTTAAATGGTGGGATACCTTCACATGATCAAGCAACATTGTTGGAAATGGATCTCCCCCCAAAAAAACTCCTACTCAAAAGTGTGCCCTTTAACTCAACAAAAACATTCTTTAAATTATAGAAAATGCAGCTAGCTCTATTTTGAAGCAAACAAAAACTTTTCACTGTGGAAATCCAGTAGTACTGAATTAAAATCATAAAGATACGAGTTTAGTTTGCATCTAACTTTAAGCATGAATAAATCTCTGTAGAAAAATGCAGTTAATCCTGTTCATTTGGTTGTGGCTAAGTAGCTTGTTATAGAAGGACAGTGACCCTGTGGTGTGTGTCTCAGTACAGGCACGTGTGAACTTCCAGGGAAGAGACTTTTTGGGCAGATGGTTAAGACTAACCTCATCACTGACTTTTACACAACTCTTCCAATTAGCGATGAACTAATGATGGGGGTGGGGGTGGGAAATAAGCTCATGAACCAAAGCTCAAGACTTGCTTCTGAGTAAAGTGAAAATGGAGTAATTTTCAGGCCTTGTTAAATAAAAACAGTGTACTTAGAAATGCCATCAGTGGAGAATATTGGCATTCCTGGTGTCTGCATACTATGCTACTCACACAGCTTGAATTTATATCCTGAACATTTTCAGTAGTTTTTACTTTGCAAAATATGCCCTTAACTTCTTTGCAAAAAAGAAAAAAAAAAAAAAAACCCAAACAAAAAACCAGGGCAAGTCTATTAAATTTTGCTGAATGCTGATTTGGGCATTTTGGGGAATTTATCTTGAGCATATTTTGCAATCTATTGGTATAGGAGCAGAGTGGCATAAAGGCAGTAGCATATTTTACTAGGGCACTCTTAGTCATCTGGCCTTATTTCTGACCCACAAGCAAAATGGCAGGTGCTCTTTTCTCTGCACATGGACTAATTTTCACTGAGGTCAAATGATTCTATACATTGCAACAGCAAATTTAATTGTTATTTATAGATTTTTTTTTTTTTGTCCACTGAAGTTTTGTCCAATTACATGGACAAAAAAAGATTCAAATTGCTCAGCCTCAAATTCATTTTGTGACACAAGTTTTTCAGAACTTTTTCAAAGATACTTGACATTTATCATATTAGCTAAGACCATTACAGAGGATTTAAAGGAAAGTTTTAAAATCTCTTGAACACATATGCAGAAGGGGGAAAGGGGAGGAAGTTGTGAAATTCTAAATTAAAGAAAAACCAGAACTGACAATGCTATAATTCTTGACCTTTCTGAGAGTTTTAAAAAGTATAATATTTAACATATTGGCATATAATAATCTCTTCTGCATTTACTACCTAAATAACTAAGAAGAAAGCTGTCAGGAGTCCACACAGTCCTTATCCAAAAGATAAAAAGTTATTCTTTATTTATGTGTACAGCTTTGGGGTC
The DNA here is from genome assembly GCF_020740725.1 of Corvus hawaiiensis. Lineage (NCBI taxonomy): Eukaryota > Metazoa > Chordata > Aves > Passeriformes > Corvidae > Corvus > Corvus hawaiiensis. The sequence continues at coordinate 6,956,596 of NC_063214.1, forward strand.
CTTTTTTAAGACTTCATATATGGTAGGTAAGACTAAGAATAGTCTGTTTCTTTTTTTGTATTGCACTCTTGCTTATTTTTCTCCAAGAGTTGAACCAAATAAATCTGTTGTCTTGAGCACAATGTTTCTTACTCCTGTTATCAGTTGCACTGTGGTGGCATTACTCATTCGCCCTCTTCCTTTTTTTACTCTGTGCATGATATCCTCAACCCTCAGGTTTATGAAAATTCCTCGTTTCCTTGATGCCCCATCCATCCAAACTTGGGGAGCAAGTAGTATAGTAGCTGCTCAGGAGTGCAAATCAAGCATTTCATGCCCAAAGCTATTACACAGAAATGACTGTCTGGGGTTGCATCATCAGCATTACTGCTGTAGCATGAAGGAGAAAAATAAAACAAATATTAATGGGAGAGATGGAAGGACAGCAATGAACACAAAGACTTGTTAAATCACTGCTGCCTGTTCTCCACGGCCTCCCCGTGGAAGGGAGTTATGCAAATCGACCCAACTATTGACATGCAGGTGTTTCATCTCACATGGACCATCACAGCCCCTCAGAGACTTCAGGCGTTTGTCATACATGGCCGAGTCAGGTAATTAAACTATTTGTTGCAATTAAATAGCATGAATACTGCAGAATCTATTCCTTCTCTCCTTCTAACTTTCCAACAGAAATTTTGAAGCGTCTTAAAAGCAAAGAATTCGACCACCTTGCCCAACAGAGGGTGAAAATTTTCAGGTTTCCATTTTAAAAAGGTCAAGTACAAGCCTCAACAAGGATACAGCAAAATATATCTGACATGCCTGGCATAAAACCTTCTACTAGGTTTTATGTCAATGATTTCTCAATAATGTATTTAATAGATTTATAGCTTGAATACATACCTTAGCCATGGAACAGTTTCATGGCTGTACAGCTTTCCCTTTTTATTTCAGATTTGATTAGTACATACTCCACAAAACCTAGATCTTCTGGAAAAAAGTATTCAAAGAAGTGGTTTCAGTGAACACTTATGATTCCTTCCTTTTTTTTTCATTAAGTTTGACATTTTTGACACTATACTGTATTACAGGCTATTAGCCTAAAGCAATGATTGGGTAGATTAGATTTTTAGTGAAACACAGAATGAAAAATGCGTGAAAAATTGAAATTACAAGCTTGTATTAGCAGGTTCTTTTCAGAGGGCAGCTCCATCTTTGTTGTACAATGAAGTAATAATAATTTAGACCCTGCAGCTTACATCAGTGTAAACTGAAAGCCATATCCAACATGCCTTGACACTGAAGACATCCTCCTCTAGGAAAGAGATCTATTTAAGCAGATATCAACAAAGCAAATGTTTTCCTTTGGACTTTTCCCCCACTAATACCAGCTACTGCTTCTTACCCTCCTTTTTCCTTCCCTGTCTGCTCTAGCAGCAGCCCTGGGGTTCTCGAGGGGAGCTGAACCAACTTCCCTGCCCATGTGGGACTTGGGGCAGCACCTGCAACCCTCCCACCCCATTCAACCAGAGCCCTTTGATGGCAGGGCAGCCAGGCACCTTCCTTCCCCCCTTTGTGCCCTTGAAAAATTCCCCCTTCAAAACTTCAGTGCATTAAGTTCACATGTTGCCTTATAGCTCAGAATGTTTTCTCAAACAACTCATTCTCTGCAAAAACTCTGGCAATTCAATCTTGCCGCATTTCATATTTCTCATGCTAAGAAAACATGCTAAAAAGTTCAGATATACTATGTAATATATACTACACAATGAACCAGGATAACACAAAGCCAACATTTTCTGATTGGAAAAAAAAAAGCACTCTCATGGTACAATTTTTTTTTTTCCATGTATCAATGTCTTTTTTGCATTGTGTGTGATTTTAATAAGGGAAAATGAATCAGCATTTGATGGATAGGTAGCGCTTTCAGAAAGTTGGTAAGATGGCAATGATACAGCCACTGAACCATGTCTCTACCATCTCATAACAGTTTTCATTATAAAACAGAGTTGCTTTAACTTCATAAGGGACATAACTGCTCCTCTTTCTGGCAGAGTTAAAAGAAGCTCTGGTATTTCTTAAGTTCCAAGTTACAAACAGCACACTTTAATTCACTGCAATTACTCTTTTAAGTTTGCAATGTAACTAAGAGAACCTGCTTTCCATTGCAGAAAAAAAATCTCTATTACTTGCAGAAGGTGGCTACAAAAAATCCATGATCCCGTTTATTCTGAATTGCAAAGCACAATTGGTCAGCCATGCAGAGGCCAATATTCTGGGCAGCAGAGTCAGAGTGAGGATGCTGCCAGGTTGGATAGCAGACAGCAGATGGAAGTTATGAAGTACAAGGCAGCACATATATTTTTCCAAGCAGGGGAATTCTTAATTAATCTGCAATTTATGAAACTCTCCATGCTCCCAGGAGTCCTCCCAGGGAGCCTTTGCTTGGCTGGTATCCGGGGAGGTGAAAAAATGCCTCCCTTGGTGCACTCCCATGGCATGACACCGAAGACTCTCTACAGCACAGAGGGGAAAAAAGCACATGAGGAAGAAATTAATACCTAAAGCAAAATATCCAAATAGGACAGAGCTAAAAATTAAATAATAAATTCTAAAGCAACTTCAGAATAAGGAGCCTGAACAAAAGTTGCATGGAAGGGGAGCAGATACACAACACTATAATGAGGCATTTAGCAAGAAAAGCTCTCTTCTAAAATCAAAGGCAGCAGCTGGTATTTGCTTTTAACTAAAAACTCTGCTTTCCTTGACACAATATTTAATTCTAACCTTGGCCTGAGGTAGTTATAAGGTATTTCCTAGAATTGGTAGTGTCACTTCAAACAACATCAAAAAGGAATGGGAAAGACTTTTAACATTAGAGAGTATTTTTCATATTTCTTTCAATTTATTTTAAATGCACTTAGTCAAATGTAAACATTTTGCTTTGCAGAGAGGTTCCCTTGAAGAAAAGAATCCTCTGACACAAGGAAGAATCACCATTATGCCCAGATGAGATCCCTGGTTCACCAAATTACCCATGGCAGTAACTAAAGCCCCACACAATGCAGTCTTTCTTGTTTTTAATCCATAAAAATGACCTTTATCACATCAAGACTGACCTTCACTATAAATTCATCTTCCCTCTTTTCTCACGTTTTTGCAAAACTTTTATTCTCCTACTCTGGAATTTCATCTACAACTTCCCTGCTGACTCACTCCTTCACTGCCCTACTGCTTGACTGAAACATTTACTATTTTCAGCATCTTTCCCTGGGATCAGATTACAGCACATAGAGAATACTGCTAGTCCTCTTCTTGCAACAGCAGATTGAGTCCTGGACTATTCTCACTCGGTTTCTCTTCACTAGTCTCATACTCGCTGCTTATTTCTCTTTCCATATATTTCCACCGTTGTCAATACACAAATGTCTCCCTCTGGATGAATGCCATCTGGAACAGTCTTTTTGCATTGCTTTGCCTCATCAGCTCCAGCTTCTATTAAAATCTCCTTAAATTGGAATTTTAAAATATAAATATATTTAATATGAACATTACATTGTAATTAAGGCAATAAACTCTCTTTGCTTCCTTTCCAAAAATTATGCACTGGTAATTTCAAAACCATGGTTAACCTCAACGTGTTCAAATATAACAATGTAAAACCCACCAACAATAAAACCTCGATTTGTAAACATTAAGTCTTTCATGGAAGCACATACACATATATATTGTATGAGTCAAAGGGAAAAACATCCTCTCCCTCCAAGGAGAAACGGGAACCAACAACCCAACACGCTCCACTCCTTTTAAATGTTTCATTTGTCTTAGGCTTGTGAAGAATGCCATGCTAATAAATGCTGATAGCCTGTTTTTGCAGCAGGCAATCTCCTGGTTCCAAGTGAGTGGCTGGAACAACATTTTACCTCCAACCAGGAGGCAGAAGACAGCACTTGGACTGCTGAAGTCAGTGCCGATGTTACGAACATCTCAACCAAGATGTACAGAACAGAGCCTAGTCACAGTGACTGTGAAAAATGTTGAAATGATCCAAGGTGCTACATAAAAAGGACAGGATGTCCTGTGTTTTACAAGTTACTAATGGAATGCAGCCTGGAAGAAAGCTGGGTTTACATCTTTTTATATCTAAGTATGTCTTGGCGTCAATCTGAACTGAATGTACACCTCACAGAGTGAACTATTATGGTAACAATGTAGAATAGGATAATTTTCTTCCTTATCTGCATACCTCTCCATCAACCTATTTCCAACAAACTGCAGTCTAAGTTCCATCTGTTTTTCCTAAATACATTTCTATTTAGCCACGTGCACAGCACTCTGCTCTTGTACACATCTCAGTGAGTACACTGGAAACAGTGTACAGATGTTTGCCTGCCTTGATGGAGCAGAAAGAGATGATGGGGTCTCTTATCACAAATGTTTGTCATTGCTGTGGCACATCCTCAGTAATTTCTGATAGATATTGTACTTCACACAGTGTTCTGCTATTTCAGCTGCTGTAGATTCCCATAGTGAAAGAGGTTTGAAAAGTAATGACTACCTGAAAAAATCATTAATAATTTTAGTTGTTACGCATTAACCAAAATTGCATTTTAATACATGCAGTATTTTCTTTATAAATTAATGACATGTAAGATGCCTAATGAGATCTCACTGACTAAGGTTTTAATTTAAAAAAGCCAACAACACACTGATGATGTACTCATGTTATACTCAAATTCACTTTACAATATAACTTCTGGTGAAGAAAAAAGAAAAGTATCCTGATTACATTTAAAAAATATTTTTAAAATGTAAATACCTACAGTAAATGGAGACATGTTACTACTATCACGCCTTGAGAAAACACTTTTAATTATCTTTTAATGTGCTCAACAAAACATGGAGAGGGAAAAGTGCTGGGGTGGTTCAGCGTCCTAGGGCAGTGTGTGTTGGAGTGCCTTAAATTTAATCATGTGTGGAAGATTACTCTGTAACAAGGCTCCAGTTTCACCTTCTCCAGAACTAAGATCAGCCCAGGCTCCCAAAACTACAGGAAATGCCCTGGAAACATTGTAATGAAACCTAAACAAATCTCACTCAAAGATATGAACAACCTCATTTCTCAGTTATCCAACGGGTGGTACCTTTTAGTTCCGTGTTTCAACCAAATTGCATCTGGTTATCTAGGCTACAAAATAACAGAAATTACAAAAAAAAAAAAAAAAAAAAAAACACCAACCAAACCAGATGCCACAAACTGCTTCAGTATGGCCTGCTGGGGGATCCACTGCATTGGATTTATGCAACCCAACTACCCAACTTCCCACAGTAAACAGGATAGCTTAGAAAAGATATGTATGTTTATAGACTGGCCTAAACACAAAGTACAGCTCATCCTCACTAAAAATCAGATATATTGATACTGTACTGCATTATTAAACACAAAATATGCCTACAGAGATGGATCATTCTGGAAGTTTTCTTTTTAGAAAATCACCCCTTTAAATCAAAGGTGACACGTTGATTCAGCCTACAGGATTTCTGTCTTGTTAAGAAAAATCCAGATATTTTGTATACCATGCAAAAAATCCAGTATTATATGGTCCATAGAGTTCAGAATAATGTTCCTGAAACAGATTTTTGACAAAAGCATCTACTTAACAGAACAAGGGGAATTCTGTATTTGTCCTTATTCATGTGTTCCTAATCAGGCATACGCAACAAAATCTGCATCGAACAAGACACCACAGTTTGACCTGGCATTGTAAGACCTCAGGTATAAACAAACATACCCTTATTTAAAAAAACAAAAACAAAAAACAAAACCCACAGAGGAACTAGTTACTAGTCAGAAACAATTCAAACATTATTATCAGGCCATTAAAGGTTTAACAGCCCCAGCAATTTGGGTGAATATCCCCTGAATCAAGCCCATCTTCACTATTCACACCACTCATGTCAGTGCAGGCACAGAAGGGACAACAGGGAAATTTAAGCTCAGCTTCATGGTATAGATCACACAGGTGACTTTGTCTTCACTAAAGCAAAATCTAAGATATCTATGGAAAATACAGCAGCCCTTTGAAGCCAAGAGGTGTGCTACAAGCCTCTGCCCGTGTTTCTCCTCACCGTATTGTCCCCAAAGCTCTGAACACTGATTAAAAAAAAAAAAACCAAACAAATAAAGGCTCCAGTCTGGCCTAAGAGTTCTCCTTGTCCTAAACATATAATTATACATTTCCTTTTCCTGTATGTTGTGCTCAGATATGGTATGAGATGAACATGGTAACAGTCACAAAGAAGAGTGCCGGGTGATGTCTGGGTTTTAACTTGCAACTGCAAATAGAAATTAATTACTTTTAACCCATTAGGGCCCAGATGTGTCCATTTCCTGTCACTTGATTTTTTTTGCCCTCTGCTTTTCAAAAGTCTAGTTTTTAATATTCGCTTCATTTATTCCACAACATGAATGCACATAAGTTCACTTTTACTTCCATTTATAGCTAGAACAATGAACACTAAAAAAATCACCCTTTGAGCTAAAGCATGTAATGCCATCCTATCTTCTCTTTCCTATGGGATTGACAATTTTTGTTGACATACTTATGTCCAAATTCTATACGGCCAGTGATTTCTATCTAAATAGAAAAAATTGTGTCAGATGTCAAAATTTATCATTTTGCACTTTCAGTGACTTTTCTGACCAGTGTGTCTTTAATATTTCCAATATTTCTCTCTCTTTTTTTTTTTTTTTTATTTTTAAAGATACAAAATCATTTGAATGTATTCAGTTGTGGAAATGTAGAATTTTCAAACTGGTGTGTGGTATGAAAACTTGTATCTTCACAGTGCACATTCAAAACTCTACTTGCTCCTTTTCTCTGTGAATAGCAGACAAAAAAAACCCACCCAAAAAACCCCCCACTTTTGCAGAGATTTTGAGCAAGTCACTGCCTGGTTTGACCCATCTATGGCCCCTCTTGGAATTGCCTTCCCCTGTGCTGTGTGGTAAGTAATTAATTGGAAAGAGGTAATTACCACATCTTAGTTATTCTACAGTCCTTGCTCTGGTCTACAGGAGATGGGACCAAACAGCATTTCCCAGCCAAACTTGGGCAGCCCAGCCTCCAGCCAGGTGTTCAGTAGGAACTTTGATTCCACACAATTTTCTCAGCTCCATTACTAATGACTTAAATGAATTTTTAAAACAGTTTTTCTTCCCCACCCACAAAAGCAAACAAAATTTTAAAAGTGTAAGAGCCCTCAGTGGAGGAAGGTATGAATGATGGAATTTGATTTATCAACCTAATCTGCATCACTTGAAATCTGATGGATTATGCGTGGTGGTTCAACAGGGAACATCTCTTGTAATTACTTGCTCATGAGCTTCCCACCAGCCAATAACTATTTGTCTTAATTGACAGTGTGTAATCCTCAAACAGCTGAATCTTCCCGTTTCATGAAAGAATTCTGTTGATAAAGCCTTTTTTAACATTTTAAGAGTAAATCCAGAAATTAAACATTAGTGGAATATAGAGACAAACAGCACCCTACCCCAAAACAAAAATCCTAAAGAACACAAAAGCAAGTTACACATATCTCTGTTCAGAAGCTATGGATTTTACCATTAATCACCTCTTTTTTCAAGCTTTAATTTATGGACAATTACATTAGGTTACCTTGCTTTGGCATCTTCATGGCAAATATACAGCTACAGAAACAAGAGCAGATTGTACATGGAGATGATAGAGGCAATGAATACCTGTAATGAGGTCTGTATCAAAAAGAAAACCACTCAGCCTTCCACCCAAAAATACAAACAGAAGAAGAATGCACAACTCACAAATCTGCTCCGAACAGTGCCAGACTCTGGCCACCCAGGAGAGTACAGGAATTGCCACGAACCCCACTGCTAAAGGTCTCAGTACCAAGAGAATACAACAATTTTCAAAGGGTCTAATTTAGAAAATACTTTTTTCCTCCCACTGTCTCTGGAGCATTCCTCTAATCCTATCACCCTTTCAGGAATAAGAGTTTTCAAGCTCTTCTTTCCTTCTCAGGAGACAACTGCAGTAACAAACTGCTCAGCTTTCATAAGAAAAGCTGTTCAGAAAGACAAATTTATTTAAGCCCTGAGTGCAGATCAAGTTTTATGAAATACTCAGATACAGACCAGTCTTTATGTGTTTAAATACAAATATTTTAAAAACTAACAGAAGTTACCCACAGACTAATGACTGGCAAGATCTTCTAGTACATCCATGGCTCAGATAAAAAAAAAATTAGTTCTAGTTCATTAATTGATAAAATTTATAGAGTGTGAACTTTAAAAGAGCATGCTAACATTTTTTGCTTCAACTATTTTTCTTTTAAAAAAAGATATTAAACCCCAACTTTTGGTATATTTTTAGTGGAGATCTTTAAAAGAAAAATCACTGTAAAATTTTCAGTAGATCTACAAAAGTTCCATGAGAAACAACCCCTCTGACCAATACCTTATCAGGAAAGATTTTGTGTGTTTATGCACTCTCATCTGTGAATTACATTTAATATTTAAAATCAGAAAATAGGCCACTTTCTTGACCATAATTGTTACACATTTTTAGCTATGAAATCTTTCTGATATTTTCATTATTGCCTGTCTAATATTATCTCACCTATCTAGCTTTGCAAAGCAGTATTGTCTACAGCCTCTGTGCCTTGGGGAAGGATTTTTCATTTCGTATTGTTTGTTCAGACTTTAATGAGATTCTTAAAAGAGCAATCCCTTGGATTGTAATAGAATCCCACCATAGATCAGTGGCTGGTAGAAAGTGTTTTGACATGACTGCTTTTGCAGAGAGGGAAATTTATGTTTGTAAAAGTAGACTAGATAATGAAAGGTGGAAGGAAGAGAAAAGAGAATGAAGCAGCAACAGGCACTCGCATTATATTAAGTGTATAACATCAGAAGATATCAAAAAAAGATGAAAAAAACTCACCAGAAATGTTACTAGGAGTCATACCTTGAAATAAAATTGCTTTTTCCTCCCTCCTTTTCAAAGGACTCCTTTCAAAAACTATTGATAATGACAACTAGAAAATACAGGATCCACAAAACAAAAATGGGTAAATTGGCTGGAAAATTTGCTAATGAGAATCGTACTGGAGTCTAGGACAGCAAAATTTAATTTTAAAAACAAGTGACAGTTTTTTACCATCTTCTCTGAAATAGGTGATTTCTCTAGTAAGAATCCCACGGCTATGACTAGAAACAGAAACACCCTGTATAGAGCAAATCTGCACATCAAAGTAAAATAATGACTTGGCTCCTCTCAGTATACTTTTTTGGCACGTCTATTTTTACACATGCTTTTGAAAATTCAAGTATCTTTTGAAGAAACAGAAATAATTAGGAGGATGTTGATATTAATTCATTAAAAATATCTAATCACATTATTTTATGCATTCATTAGTATAAAATATTTAATTTGACAAAAAATAAAAACTGTCCAAACTTGTGGCCACCTGTGGATCCAGCAAGACTTGGCAGGACAACCACCAAAATAAACATTAACTGCTGTGATCAGCCCCATGTTTAATGTCTCATGGTACCCTCAGAAGCACAGAAAGCAGAGAAAAATGAGCAGATCACTCTTAAAGCTAATGTTCCCTAAAGGCAAGAGGAAAATGGTATCTGGAAGAGAAGCTAGTGAGAGTAAAAATGGTTGTTTGTACTACTTAACTAGTAAATTCCAGCTGATTTTCATAGGGATTTAAAAAAAAAAAAAACCACAAACAAAAAACCAACAACTATTTTTTAACATAATTACAGGCTTTTTTTTTCTTTTCTAACTTATCTTGGTTTTAGTAATTATTACTAGGCAATCCACAAAAATACACAATATTATTATTTTATGCCAATAATAGTACATAATACTACGACAGGCAGATTTTAAATCACTGAAGAAGACATCCAGTTTCCCCATCTTTTCATTACTGAGGTAATGTAACATTTATTTGCTGTTCTCTCTATTAACATCCAAAGTTGACAGCTGACCAGTTTACCAAAATGGCAAGCTAGGTTATTAATTTAACTGAGATAAGCTTAATTTCTGAATCATAGATTTACTGAAGTAATTAAATTACCACAATGTATCAGAAAGATATGTGGATTAATTCACACACGGTACAGATTTAGCAAGTTGCACATGAATACACCTTCATTGATTTTAGAGTAGTTTGGAGCAGACAGCTCATGGCAATATCCAGATCAGACAGGAATTTTAGCCTCCAAAACGCCTCAAACGTGACTAAGCAATATCAAGTACCCCCAGCTAGAGATAGGCCAGGAGTAATTATGAACTAGCTGTTAATTAGGCGTTGACCAGTGCCTGCTTGATCCCAGCTCAACCTTCACTGCCCTCCCAGCCCAGCTGCAAACAGGGGAAAGGGGAAAGCACCAAAGAGTCGGAGATGGTTTAGTCGTGGGGTCACTCTCAGAAACACCTTCAAGCCCAGAAATATCCACAAATAGTTCATTTGGGCTGCAGATGAAGTGCACCACAGATGCTGGGATATCAGAGCTGGCAGAGGCAGCCTCGGTGCAGGAGGATGCTTTAGCAGAGCCCTGAGCAGGTGTTGGAGCCAGGTCAGCAGTGCAGCTGCTCGTGGCAAGGCTTCAGCTGACTCCGGGGAGCCCCGGGCTCCTATTAGCCTCCACTTAATCCCAGGCAAAACCTGGCCCTGCAAGGCGATGCACCTGAGCTAATAAGCTCCTTCTGGATCCAAAACACTGAGGGAACGGGGATGAGCCAGCAGGAGCCAGCCTGGGTCCTGTTGGCGTGGAACAGAGCCAGCACTAATAAGCTGGGCCCATATGACAGCTTTCATGCTGGGCTGTGCTGCACATCCCAATAGTGTGGGTATTTTCAAGGTTTTTTTCCATTATCCACTGTTTTCTTGCAGACTGCCTGGCGTGCCACCACATTAGTCTGGCCCTGAAACAGCAAACTGTGAGGGAAAAATATGGAAAGTTCTCCCTACACATACAATTTGACTGATCCTGGCATTAAGAAATAAAGATTTGGACATTAAATAAAAAAAAAAAAAAGTTCTTTTTTTTCTTTGATTGCATATTTCAGCATTTTGGAAGTTGCTTCTGCCTGTAGCATGTGTTTAATACTCCAGTGTTTGAAAAATATCAATAGCATTTCCATTATATGTTGTGCTTAAAGTAATCCCTACGTTAAATGAATTTATATAAAATATGCTCTGGTGAATTAAAACTTTCCTGTGAGGAAATACAGATTTTGTAGAAAATGTATCACAATCCTCTCATTTCTAGATTATAAAACACTGTTAAAAACCTGCCACAACTTCTGTTTTATTTTTACTTGGGAGAAAAATAGTGGGTTTCCTTCACTGGAGTACAAACTTGAGGTAAGTGCACAAGATATGCCAACTCATCTTTTAAATCTTATAAGCTTTTATTTGAGCTATAAACTTTTTGTTGTTGTTGTTTTATGGTGAAATTTATCTAATTAATGCCAAGAAATCCAATTTTTCTTACAATATATTTTAGAACAGATATATTGCTTTTGTAAGTCATAGGCAGCTGAGTTCAAATTTACACTTTTTTCCCCAATATGAAATTACTGTACTGCATGCTTCACTGCTCAACACTCCAACTGCTCAACTGTTTTCATCATGGGGTGGTGCTCTGGTAACAAACAATGGCCTCAAGTTGTGCCAGAGGAAACTTAGATTGGACATTAGGAAAAATTTCTTCAGTAAAAAAGGTTGTCAAGAATTGGAATAGCCTGCCCAGGGAGGGGATAAGTCACCTTTCCTGAAGATATTTAAAAGCTGTCTAAATGTGTAACTTATGGACATGGTTTATCAGTGGACATGGCAGAGCTGGGTTAATGGTTGGACTTGATGATCTTAAAGGTCTTTTTCCCCACAAATGATTCTATGGTTCTGTGATTCCCAATTTCAAAAGGAGACTAATGCAATCTAAAAACAAGGTAAGCCCCTGTGGAGAAGTATTACAGAGATTTATAGCATATGAAATATCCATTTTGACTTAAGACCTTTTGAAAGGTCTTCCTTTCATGAATCACAAACTTGAATCTAAAAATATAAAACTACAACAGAAATTAACTTTTAACAGTTAAAAGAACCCAGTTGTATTTTCCTTGCCTTGAGTGTTGCAGTGAAATGAGTATTATATGCAAAGAATACAAATTTTAAAAAGTAATATCAACTTATGCACTACTGAAGAAAATATGATCATTTACATGCAAAAAGTGAAATGTCGCTATTAAGGGTAAACAACGCAGTCCCACAGAATTACAGGGAAGCAGACGAGGAATGACAGAGCAAACCTTGCAGCTTCCAGCCCTCTGTTAGCGTGTTTCTTAGTCCAAAGTTATCTCATTAATACAATTATAAGCACCTCCACTCAGTCCTCAAGAGGCAGTTTCAACACACAAGGAAAAGCTCACCTTAAAAGCCAAGAAATACTCCCAGGTAGTTTTACACAAACTCTCCTTCTGCCACAAAGTCTTTTTGAGTTAAATAAAATGCAGAAAATCTTAAAGCTGGGGGAGACAACTGCAGTCTACACAGACAGCACCACAGAACAATTGTTATAAAAGGGATGTTTTGTCCCCTCCCTAGACAAACTGTGTGTATGGAGTTTTCTTAGACTGCAGTTTAATGGATTGCATTCCTGAAACATCCTGTAACTCCGTTCTGTCACCTTTCCAATTTCTTAAGACTTTGGTTTTAAGAGTAGATACTGAAAACACAAATATTATGCGAGTGATTGCTTTACCAGCTACCTGCAAAATCAGTATTACCTTCCTAATTTCCATCTACCACCCTTCATCCTGTCCATCCTATAATTAAAGCTGTGCAAGAGGCTCACAGTGGGTTATCCAGCAGAAAACTAACAATCTGCCCCATTGGATGAGACCCTTGACGGAACTCCAAGGTGCTGCGTAGCCCAGAGAGGAAGGGGTAAACTACTCAGACACCTGAGAAGTTTGTTTCCTTTATTGTCATCTATCTTTCTTGACAAGCCAGGAGTAAATCCAAGATCAGGCAGGTTTTTTTCTTACCAATTGTTATATTAAAATGTCAAGATCAAAACTTTACGTCTCTTCCCAGGTCTTCTACCACTCTTTTCTCCTAAGCCCCTTTCAGCTGCCCTACAGCTGGTTCACACTAAAACCAAGTCGTGTCAACATCACCTCTCCTAACTCTGCTGTTGTGAAAGCAAATTGCAAAGCCACATCTGGCACCTGAGGGTTTGCCCAGAGCTGTGGAGCATCTGCCCAACTCGTGTTCCTGCAGGACACTTCTAACGTGTGTCCCTCAAACCTGCGCACTTGCAGACCACCACAGCTTCTCAGGGATGACTTCCCAGTGCTTGGGTCTCAATCTTTCGTCCTCAGAGGTGTGTGGATAGATTGCTCCATTCAGATTCACTTCCTCCTTGGAGACTGAGCAAATTTCACATTATCCTGGAGTTTATGCAGCAGGAAAAACCTGTTACGGAAATCACTGATGACAAACCACAAGGGCCACGTGGCCCATCAGTGATTCAATTTTCAGGACATGTTATTAAAATTTCAAGAATACATTGCCTAGATAGACTAACCCAAGACTTCAATCTCTGTGATCACCGCAAATACGTTCAATATGTCAAGGTTTCCAACCTTCACAGTCATTTCTTACAGTTTAATTCTCATTTTGGTTTACCCAGTTTTCTAGACACCTTTGTCATCTGTGCGTACATGTAATTCAGGCTATTTAAGAAATATAATCATTACTTCAGTGGCTCTGAAATATCCATTTCTGCCACAAATAAATGCATGGTCAAAGACCTGGACACTCAGTTCACTAAAAATAAACTGTCCATTCTTTTCAGTCCAGCCAGCTTCAGTTTCAGTGCTATATCTGTTTCTGACCAAGCTGGAGAAACAACCTCGTGGTATGAAACACGGGGATTAAGAAGTAACAAACCATACTTAGCATCAAAGAAAAAAAAAGAAATACGAAAAAATTACCATCACTTTCTGACTTGCTCAAAGTAGATATACACAAACCATGAAAATACATGCTTTTACATGACACGTAAAACAATATTATTGTATAATTAGGAGGGGAAAAAAACCCTGACTTTCAATTATGGCACATGATATGCATGAGACTACTGACAATGTAAATCCCTGCAGGGAGGGATTTGTAAAATTCCCATTACAGCCCATTGCATACTGCTGTTCACACAGAGAGGGATTTCCTGGAGTTGATATAAAACTACACTTACCTTTGGCTGCCACTGGGGTAAAGTGCTAATTCAGCATAAGTGATGGTTTTGTTTGTTCTGTTTGTCAGAAAAGTACAGGCACACCGGTTACACTGTGAAATACAGGAATTATGCTTCACTTTGACACACAACTCAAGGGGACATTAAAGATCATCTAGTTCAAATGGAAGATAAACACACAACAGTTTTAGTGCTCACTGTAAGAAAGAAGCTTCAGAACCAGTTCAGACGACAATGAAGACCTAGCCACTGGTTTCTGCTCTGAAAAATCTTATTAATATGGTAATTTTCAGTTCACAAAATGATTTTTGGATACATCAAACAAGGATGAGTGTGCAACACTTAAATCGCAAGTTAAATTCACTATGGCCTGGTCATGTTATTTTCCTGTTGCCAGTCACAGGACATTTGAATTTGACCTAAATACAAAAATCCAACAAAATATTTTAATATTTTGCATTTGCATTAGTTCAGTGCCTGGAGAACAGGTGACATTTGACTGGTGACATTCAGGTGACAGAGGTGAGGGTGATATAAGGATCTCTGCAGACTGTAATGACAGCAATGGCACATAAAATAGACTGAGCAAAACAGAAAAACGGATCCATCAAAGCAACAGAGCCTCTTCCACAAATAAGCCTGCTAATAAAGTAGTTGAGAAAGCTGAGAGTAAGTTTATGTTCTGTCCATGTTGGAAATTAGCACACTGACCTTCTAAGCTGGGGTTGTCATTGCAAAAGCGTCACCAAGGTCAACAATTACACACATGCACAGCAGCTGCACTATCATTCTTAATACTTGTTTCCTGATGTAGGAAAAAAACCCAACTATACAGTAAAGTGAGAGCTGCAGAACTGTAGGAAGCAAAATTACAAAAAAATCAGTTGTTTTCAAATCCTCAAACAAGCAAACAATTGTTGCATTTTAATTGTACAACAATAAACTGGTGATTTAATTTATTCCATATATATGTTTCAGAAGAGTTTGATATTAAAAATCATGAATAATTAACATAAATGAAGCAGCAATTACTCTTTTCTGCCTTTCATGGTTACCATAATAATCTATTATGAGAGCCAGCAGTGAAAAGTAATAAATATAATCTCGCTTCATTTTGCTGATCAACAGTAATCAGTTAATGGGTTATCATATGAGATACAATCGATAGAACAGGAAATTTATAGAGAGATGTTTATTGCTACTTAGTGAGTACTCCTATTGATATTTTAAATTTATAATTAGAATAACAACTCATTTGCCTTTCATCATAAAAGCAGAAAGACTCAATCCTTGGCTTTAGACTTCCAGATGTAAAAAACCCGTAATTTTGTTGTGCCAGAAATTGAAGGAAGACCAATTTCTTCAGCCACTTTAACACAACAAAATGCTCCAAAATACTACCCTTTAAAATGTGTTCAAATTAAAAAACAGAGAGACATTTCAACTGTCTTAAGCAAAGGAATAAAATGCCAAGCACTAAATAAAAAAAAATTCTCATACTGTCCATGCAGGAAGGATTTCAATAGGATTCTTACATTATTCTTCATACCATGGACGTTATTCAGGAAGATATTTATGCATATTTCTAATCTTATTAAAGGCTTACTCACTGATAAGCTCATTGTGTTTTAAAACGTGCTTTTTTTTGTCCTGCCACGATTCCTTTAGAGGTGCACTTCATAGATAAAATATAAAAATTACAGTATAAGTAGTCTAATAGGATGCTCCATCTGTGACACTGACAGAAAAAGATGTTTCAGAAGATAGAAGAAAGTCTCAAGGGGAGATTTCCTCCCAACTCCAGACAGCTAGCAGATGTCATTCTTTCTCCTCAAAAAAAAATTAAAGTCAAATTATCTCATTTTTGAAATCTAATGTGTTCTTGGCTGTTTCATTTTCCCTTCAAAACCATATTTTTTCAATATTGCTATAAATTTGATCAATTTTAGATTCTATTTGTTAGAACTATTAGACCTAAATTTTAAAAACAACAACCAAACTAAACCACAACACCCAAAAGAATTCACAAGATCAGGATTTAAGAACAGCAGAAGGGACAAGAAAGAATCTACATTTCTGTGTTCCTTTTGGGAGGGAGAGGTCTTGGCCTCTTTGTGAAGTATAAATAGTTATCATAAATAAAAGTGGGAAAACGTTGTAGAAATTGTGTAATTTATTGAAATGTCATTACATAGGCAGCAATTAGCAGAAAACAACCTTAGTACTATCGAAAATAAAACTCAGACACCAAAATCTAAAGCTTAAAAACGTACTCTATTTTTTAGATAACATCTTGAAAACTTCTGTTGTTTACAGAACTCTGACATATTCTGCACTCCATCACTCCATAAATATAGATGAGTGAAACTCAAACTTTTTTCTACAACTGGACCTCCTGTAAACATCAAAATGCTTTAAATTACATCCCAATTCTGTAGCAACCCTGGTATTATACACTTCAAATTGTACTCTTGCATATCATTCACTGTTATCAAGAAGCTTTTCCCAAAACTGTACATAGCCCACAAACCCATACAAATGTGTTTCTGGTCTCATTTACCACCACGTAAGTTTAGACATTATTTTATGCTGGCTTTAAATTTGGTTTCCCATGCCAGTTCCAGCCTCACTCGACTTTTGGGAGGCATTTAGAAATGACCTACAGAATTACCAGTAGCACATTAAACGGAAGCGTGCATTAAAGGACCACAGGAGCAATTATCAATCACACAAAAATTAGATGAGCCCTAGTGATAGGAAACACACGGTGTAGAAGAGCTGTAGTGAAATGAGCCAGGGCACATAAAACATCTGCCTGTGGAAGCTGCAATATCTCTCAAGCCTTGCCTGTGAGCCCGCTCAAAGAACTTGAGCAAAGACAAGCAAGTTATTCATTCTCATTTGACCTACTTCATCTTCTAATTAGCATTTGGTAATTGGCTGGAAAAAGTCCAATTTCTTGCCCAGTAGATGCTCTTCAGGTATGCTGACTGCTTTGGGTTAACACCTGGGAATATGGCAATCTGTACTAAGTGATTTAGGAATACAAATCTCACTGTAATTAAGTAGAATCCAAGTACCTAGCAGTTAGGGATTTTTGATAATTCCAAATGCTACCCCACATTGCAAAGGATGACATGAAAAAGCTGCCAGTGTAACTCCAAAGAAGGATGAGTAAACAAAGGAGAGAGATCTTGCTCTCCCTTTCTGCATTTCAGAAGTAACAGATCATCAAGCCTGAAAGATTCAGTAAAAGTTTTACAGACAGGGGAAAGAGAACGTAAGTGCATTTAAAAGCAATTGTAAACTAAGTATTTTTAAGAAGAAGTTTTAACTTCAGGTAAAAAAGCAAGAACGCTCTGAAAAAAGACCAAAAAGATAAAAAAAAAAAAACAACAACAACAACAAAAAAAAAAAAAAAAAAAAAAAACAACAAAAAACCAACAAGATTCATGGATAGGGAAAATCTAGATAACAAATACTGCAAAACTACTTGACTGGCAACTCAAGTCAAGCTGTCCTCCTTCTTTGTAAGGAATAAAGTAATCGTTTACCAAACTGTCAAATGAACTCCAGCTGCCCGCTCTGCAAATCTCAGTCTGAAGAAGTACCCCGAGGCAGGCCATGAAATCTGGAAAAGCTCCAGTTGAATAAAGCCTCATCTGACCCCGGAAAACCAGTTCAGCTGAGGAAATAACAATATAAAATACATGCAAATATCTATTCTGACATTTTTCTGAAGGTGGATGATAGCTTCGATTTTTTTTTTCCCCACCAAAAGTATCCCAGTGCTTAGTCAGGATGAATACTGCAGGGTACCACAAGAATCTTTATAGCAAGTGTTTCAGTCTCAACAAGAAACTGGTGACTAAGAGCACTGTGGATGCTGCATCCCTTTAACTGAATTGAGGTAGGCAGCATTAACTGGTAAACAAGTAATTATATTTTCACACTGAGAACAAGTAAGAAGTCTGAAAAGTCAAATAGCAAGCAAACTGCAATTTTGGTCATGAAGTTTAAATTTCAGTGAAGGTTGATTTGAAAATGGAAGGGTAACTGCATCCTTCCAGTTTCATTAAAAAATGTAAAGAAAAGCCGTTCTGGAGATAGAGAAGTGTTTTCTACTGAATCTTACCAACTGCAAAGTTCTTATTAAGGATGAGGATTTGAGGTCAATCCTCTATTTTCAGGAAGTTAATCGAGTGATTAAGCTTTGACTAAAAATTCCAGGGATAAAGTTCTTCCAACTGAGCCTAACCTCAGCATGTGTGATGGAATTAAAACTTACTAAACCCTCACTGGCCAGGAAGACTTGTGTTTGAAACAAAAACTGATCAGTTGCTGCTGTCATCCCAACCTTACACTGTATATAATTAACACAATGACAGGTTAATCATATTCAATTGCTTTTCCTGTTCTCAGTGGCTGTTATATAATATTTGAGAAAATAAAAGTAAATTTGGAACCTGCTCCTGCAAGCACAAATGTAAATACTCATCTCAGTTCTGTTTTGCTCTACAGAGCTGAATACGTGTGTATTGACTTACCCACATGCATCCAGTTGAAACCAAGGCCACTAATTAGATGCTAGGTGTGCCACAAAATTCGAGTTTCAGTTATGGGTTCTGCCACAAATGTGTGATGCCCTTTAAAACCTTTGCCTGCAAGATACTGAGTAAGCACAAAAAATAATACTGAGTAGAATTTCACATCAGCTAACCAAAATTTCTGAAAAACAAACAAAAAACAAATAACCTTTCTGCGGAAGAATTTACCGAAGCATAAAAACAAAACATTTCTTATATATCCCCCAGGCATTTTTTGGTAGTTTTCTCAGAAAAAAATATTCTAGTACACACCCAACATTACTTCTGACAGTTATAATCACTCTACATGCAAAGGCAGTTATAATGATAGGTCTTCACACTGTGACCCATAATGACTGGTGGTACTGTGGTTCAAAGCAGTGAGTGGGGAGAAGTGGTTCTGTCCCACAGGGACAGCCACGAGCCAGGCTGTTCTAAGTGAGTCACTTCACAAACACAGTTCAAATTTTGATGTAGGAGCAGATTTTAGAGAAAACACTTGGATTACATAGACACTGAAAAATGCTAAAAATCCTTTTGCTTTTGAGGAAAAAAACCCAAACCAAAACAAACCCCAAAACACACAACAAAAAACCAACCAAACAACTTCCCGGTGTGACCATTCACAAGACTCTCTGACAGCCACACTCCCAATGTCACAGACTTTCACTGCTGGGACCAAAGCCCCTTCCCAGTGGTGGCTCCAGTGAGCTGGCAGGTTTCCACTGGACTCCCCACAGACCTCACTCACAGGCCAGGTTTCTTCACCAGCTCGATCCCAGGTTTCCCAAAGCAGAGACTCAGACATCTTGTTCCATAAAGCTGCAGTAAGACAAAAGCAGTCCGAGCTGGTGCCTCTGAGGAGAGAAGGAACCCCTGGGCTTTTATCTCCTCACAGTCCAAGCTCGTCAAGGTCTCACTCTTCCTCCTAAGTTCCCCTCTCCCACTCTGTGTCCTAGCGCCCATCCACCTGGCTGGCGACATCCATCTTCTTGCCCTCTGTTATCAAGGCCTTTTGTCTTGGGCTCCCACCAGAGCTCAATCTGCACCTCAATCTGCAGTTTGCAAACCAAGTTAGCAGCAGCAAATATATTCCTCAGCAAAACCAAATACCCCAAACATATTTAAGTGCTCCTTGATCACAAACAAAGCTTTTGCAGAGCTTGTTGAAGACACAGTTTGATTGCACTGTTGCAGCCATGTTTGCCTGAACCTGTACAAGCTGGAAGAAAGTACTGAGCAGAACCAAACAAGACCTTTGTTTGTTTCCTTTTCTCCTTATAACTTCTAACACAAAGAGCAGATGGATGAGCTGCTCCTGTGCAATGTCTTACATAGTTGCTGAAGTTTCTGGGGATTTCAGGCACTGAATGCGTGCCTTTCTACCAATTTGAGTTCAACTCCCACACAAGTTCTGCAGGAACGGTCAGGCCACAGTGTGATGCCATCTTCCACTGCTCTGAGAAGCCAGCAAGCCCTGCTGCCAGCAAGGCTGCTTAGTTCAGGTTGTACACCAATATTTTTGTCTGAAGATAAAATGTCTGAAGCTACAATGCTTCCAACCCCAAAGCTGTTTCGCAGTGTGCAAGATTACTATATTAAGCTGTCCCCCTGTTCAATCCCTAAGCTTCTTGGCACATTTCCTGGCTGTGACATCTGCCTATTAATATTTGACAGGAAAGTAGACCAAAAGCAAAACTGTTTTAGGCCTCCAAGACCAGCATTGACCTTATTTCTAATAATACACAAGAACTTCTATTCCACGTCTACTTTAGATTACATGTGAAAGAAAACACAATACCTATAAAACACAGCACAGCTTTACCTAACGGCATAAAGAAATATATGGACCTAGAAAAAGAATAAAACACAAACACCCACAAAATTATCCCCTTGCCACTAAATAAAAAGAAAAAAATATTTTTGCATGGCATTTCTTACTGTTCTAGTTCACTTCTCACTGTTCATAGTTTTCCTATAAATCAACATATCTCAAACTCATCTCAGAGCTTCTAATTTTTCTTAGCATCCCTCAGTCTTGGCACAAAATCTTCCACTCCTGCTTTCCTCTTGCTGACAGTTTCCTATGGCTGTCAGGAGTCTTTCCCATATTCCCGTGCTCTCGGTGTTTGCTTGTTCTTTCTCTGCCCTGCTAAACACCAGAGAAGACATTTGGGAGAACAGAGTTTAAAGGTTTGGTTCAAGTGAATTCCCTTTAACAGCAGCATGGCTTGAGCAATGCTGGCAAAAATATTTTTGAGGCTTTACGTTATTTTATGGATGATTGTGTCTAAGAGATCATTATTGTTGTCAAGTGAATCGTTACTGGTGTTAGAACAAAAGATGTACATGTGATTAGTTTGTGGTAATGAGACCTATTCAGGCTATCAGAAAACCACACCTTGAAGAAAACTAGGAGATTTCAACACAGGTTCCCAAAAAGCACAAACATCAAATGACAGCAAATGCCATGAGAGAGGAAGCACAGGATGATGGCAAAGCTGCCAGGACTACAAACACAAATCAGAAATGGTCAATTATAGTCACTAAGGGAGCACAAGTTTGTGAGCTGAAGAAAAAAAATGGTTTTACAAGTCAATAAAAATCAAGTTAATAAACTGTGTTTGCCAAACAACAAAAATGAACCAAAGCAGCCTCCAGCTGTAGAGGAAGAAATACTCTAGGTCAACATCCCACTTTTCCCAACAAAGAGAAGAAAGGACCATCAACATCAAGGATTTCTTGTGAAGAACTTGAGGTGTTGACCACTCACCGTAACTCCACACTGCTTCTCTGCTGAATTATCACCATCAATCTTAGCCCCGAGAGGTTTTATGAAACTTAAGGGCAACATCAGAAGAAGAAGGACATATAGAAAGTTTGCTTCTAAAAGTTCTGATTGCCCCATTATCGGGAACGACTTGTAACAGCTGCATAATTTGGTCTACAAGAATTAATATTATTACACCAAGACTAACAGTTCTTTGAGTAGACTTAAGACTTCAATGAGATTAAGAACAAATGCTTGATTTTGCATATACACTGTGTTTCTTTAGGCCACACTAACACAGGGTGCTTGACACATAACTTTAATCTTTAAGAACAAGGTAAGATGCAAAGTTGAGGCTTGAAAGGAGATAAACTTGCCCAGAAGCCTAATTTGCATCTTCATCCTTTTGACCCTATAAGTCAATGAATTAGAAGAAAAAGCTGATGGCTGCTCTCCAGAACACCTTCTTTAAGAGATGCGCATTAGTGACAGTGACCAAGAACTACATCTCTCTTCCCTGAAGGGATCAGTAACAAAAAACTGAACAATTTCAACCGGATCCAACCAGTTCTGATCGGTGTCAACAAGTTCAAAATGGTTTAGACTGGTTTAAACATTATCCAACCAGTTCGGCCCAGAACAAACTGGTTCTAACCAGTTGAAACCGGTTTGAACTAGATCTGACCATTTCTGACTGCTTCAGACAGGTTTCAGCTGTTTGACAGGTTTGAAACCGTTCGAATTGGTTCAAACCAGTTTCAATCTGATCCAACCAGTTCTAACTGGTTTTGGCCAGATACTACCAGTTCTGAATGGTTCAATCCAGTTTTGACCAGATCCAGTCAGTTCAAACAGGTTTTGACCAGATCCAACAGTTTGAACCAGTTTAAATTGGTTTGTATTGGTTAAAGGCAGTATTTTAGGTTTTAATGAAAATTCGTGGAGATTCCAGTCTCCTCATCACCTGCCCCACACTGTTCTGTCACCACAGTATCAGACCCCATGGAGGAGCAGTAGCAGGAGAGGTCCTGGGCAGAAAAGTCAGGAAACCCTGTCACTATCATGGACCACCAAGTGTGGTTTTTCTCTATAAACAAAAAAGCTCACAGAGTATAGTGACTGTAATAAAGTTGAAATAAAAGAAAACGGCTGTGATAGCAGTTTCAGAGAACAAAATAAATGGTAGTTATACCTAAGATGGTAAACTAATCTGTATTCATTTTGTGGTATTATTGACAACCACGCAGGAAAATTAATCAATACCTAAGCTATCTAATTTTCCTTTAAGCGATGAAGCCCTGTCTCAAGTAGGTTTGCATTTTATAAAGGTGGGATTAATAGATTAAGCAAGCAAAACTTCTGTGTAGATTAAAACCTTTACACATCTTTGTCATTAGAAAAATACTAAACTTAATATGTGTCACAATACTATGGGTTCTGTTTTCATGGGAGGCTAAAACTTTAAAAGCTCCAATCTGAAATGAGAAATGGTTTCTATGAACTGCCATTGATAATGCAGCACATGAAAATATTACACATATTTACCAATCTTTTCAAATAACATATGCATAACATTCAATAATTTATCTAAATGGTGCACAGAATAAAATTAGGACACAAAAAAGTTATAGACACTTATCCCCAGCTTTGAGACAAAACACGTGCAGCAGTTTCTACTTATTAGCTTAAAAGTTTTGTACTAAGAATGAAATATTTCTAATAAAGCATTTAATGGATGAACATACTTAGCATGCTGCTAAAAAATGACCAACTACACCTAAGTGTATTATAGCATTAAGTGAAAAACTGATGAGATAAGATAAAATAAGACCACATCAGAGAAACAGGGCAGCAAAGAGTGGATCAGAGTATTTCCAGCTACCTGAGCAGCCACAGAAACAGGGGAGGATTTGTCTTGAGGGATTTCAGTGACACCCCATTTTGTGTAGGCCTACACCGATACTGAAGGCATGTATCCAGCTAACCACATCTGGGAAAACAAAATTAAATTATAACAAACAAATCAAAAGGAAAAAAAACCCCAACAAACAACAATACAAAACAAAACAAAAGAGGTGTTGCCTGTGGTCATATGAGGAGGGAGAGTAGGGAGCTGCATGGAATAGTAGCCCTATTCTTGTCACTGTCATGGAGTAACTTACATCAAAGTTTAAAAAAAATCTTAGCATTTGTGACCATAATTTAGATCCACACAATACAGCTGATACATTGAGAAAGAGTACAACTGAGATTTAAGGACCGTCAAACAAGAGGAAGAAAACCAATAGCCGAGGAATATTAAAAAAAAAAAAAAGGTAAAGAATGAAAAGGTGATGGATTCAAAGAAAAGACTATGAATGGTTCCCCAATAGCCAAAGAAGGCTGAAATTTATAATAGTTTCAAGAATTATTTCAAGAATGTGAAAAAATAGTGTGAAATTGTTCATTTACTTTTTGGTCATCACATCTTAAAGACTCATCTCTGTTCCAATTTGCTGGAGTAGCAAGTCACAGGAAGTAAAAGAAAGAAGAATATATAAGACCTATAATACTGAATAAAGATTCAACTGGGTTTTTTATGCCTTTAGGCCACCAAAAAGGAAATACAAGTAGAACTCCAAAGCATATTTTTAAAGATCAGCAAAATACAAGGGCAAAAAAATATTGTGATAATTTTAAAAAATAATGTTAATAGAGAGGAAGTAGATTTAAAAAATTTTCTATATTCTAAGACTGTAGCACTTTAAATTTCAATCTTGTATTTAAAGCTGTAACTATACATACATGACATGACGCAAGACAAATCTTTTAATTAATTATATAAGATTTCTTTCAATATATAAAATTATGCCTGACCTTGAAAGGTTGCAAAGTTTAACTAGTGTATATTTTATTTAGTACTTATGATCCTAACAGCAGGCTGCCTTAGGCCTCATTTCCACTTAATTTAGAAAAACAACATTCCTTATTCATGTACTGTCTGATCAAAGGCTTACATTTAGCATAACATACACTAAAAAAAAGCCCATTTTGAGTAGATTTCTTACAGCTAAATAAGAAACTGAGCCCAGCTCATGGAAAATTTATTAGTTCAGGTCATACTGGTTTTGCAATTTGTGCACGAAGTTGTCTTGCCAAATTTAAAGCATTCAAAATCAAAAAGAATAAAGGAATGGTACGATATGGATACATAATGGCATAAACACAGGCATAACAATAACTGAATAGAAAAAAATACGAGGTGAGGCTTCTTCTCTTGAGTGGTTCACGTTTGCATTTATTTACGTTATTTGCATGCTGATTAAAACCACTTTGGGCGGAAAGGACTCCAGGCATTCAAGTAACTGTGTTCATGCTGATGGATCTTTGGGCCCAGCAGTCACAAGGCTGTGCAGACAGAGGGAAATGCCAGTTACTTTGCCTTGAGTATTATGGGCAGATTGCTTGTACTTAGACAAGCCTGCATGTCCCATCAGTCACCACCTGTCAAGGTACAGACCTGAAGTTCTACTTAAACCACCAGGGTAGAATAAGGTCAAGTCAATCACATTCAATTTCTAGGATGGTTTAAATACCTGGTACACTTCATACAGCCACTGACAAAACAAATAAATGGCCTGTGCAGTTACAAAAATTATTATCTCTTAAATTCTAATTCCCTTGAATTTGATGTGATGGTCTACCTGATTTCTGATACGCTCTCAGGAGTTTTGCAATCAAGATGCCTCAGCTCCCAGCAGTGCTCATGGTGGAGGTAAGGCAGAGTACACCTGAAGTATTTCACAGTTAACCACCAAAATAAATTCTGGCTGAGCTTTTGTTCATTTTGCTGTGCTGAAACTAAGAAGCAGATGCAGTTTTATCTAGTCAAAGACACAAGCAAAGAGGTTATTTTAAGGACCTGTGAACTGACAATGCTTCTGGACTAAAATTAATGTCATGGAGCTCAAGACAAGCACCATCCTGGTGTTCTGGTGCCAGCTTTATTTTACTTGAAATACAGGTTTGTTATGCTTGACAAACTGAGTGTGACCAGAAACACTTCATTTGTTTTACTTCAGCTGCTGCAGAGGAGACAGGCACAAAAGCGTTCAATCTGGTATTGAATGAGTTTGGTTTGCTTAATTTCTTACTTCTGTTAAATGTCTACCTGCCTAAAAGGACAGGCAAACGGCAACATTTGTAAAGTTTCAGGTTCACACATGAGAAACATGAAGATAAACACAGAAATTCTTGCAACAATTTACATTTTAGATTGACTAGAGATTTTTTACTCTAGGGATTTCTCTTCTTTAATCACTGTGAAAGAGATCCTAGCACATCTTAAATTAGCTTTTTTCCCAGAATCTTTCAAGTGAGAAATCTGAAGAAGAAACAATTTGGATATTAATTATCATTTGTTCTTAGGGCTGGCCTTACAAGCCTTTCAAAACAAATTTGTCTGCAGATCCCCAACAGGAGGAGCTGGAACAATCTGTCCTGTTCTTTAGTCGAAAGAATGGATCCCTCTATCCAGATCCATTTAGTCCTTCAAGTACTTTGCACGTGCATTGATTCTTTGTCAGACTTCTACTGCTTTTGACTGAGATTGCCTTTTTCCCAGGTTCAGTGTATCAGTTATGTTACAGTATCAATTCTGTTAGTTCAGAAAGTCCATTTCACTCTTGCACATCGTTACCCATCCCCCTTCCTTTCACTTTGTCCTAGAAACTATGTAAGACAACAGAAATCCTAGGATCAGCAAAGCAGGGTTTTTTTCCTCTGTGAGAGAGATGATTCTTTAAAACCCCCTGTAAGGTCTTATTAAGGAGAAGAGGAAGCTTTCTGAGCAACAGCAATGGAGTTTATATCCAATTTTTGAAATAGCATTTATCTACAACAGTTGTCTCCAAATCAGCACTTCTAGCATTTCCTCTGGACAAGACAATTTCTTTCTCAGGCTTCAATCCTTGACTTGTGATAATCACAACCCTGGACTGTCAAGTGTTGCTTCAGCATCCCTTGGCCACCACACACGGGCTCAGCAACCACACAGATGGGCTGGGCTGCTGTCACTGCTCCATGTGCCCCAATACTGTGACCCCAACACCAAGGGCATCAAGTGCCTTGTCCAGGATTGTCTCACTTTTTATTTTTCCTCATTATATGCCACACATTTTATTGCATATATACTTTTTCTAGCTGCCTGACCCCGAAGTTGTGCTCCCTCAGGTATTTTCTCTAGTCTTGAATCAAGTTTTCAGATTTGCTTCTCCTTCCTATGTCTTATTATTCCACTGATTTCACATGCCAACTGAAAATGGAATTAACTTTCTGGTTTGCTTTCTCAGTGAGGCAAATTGAATTTGCTACCTCCACCACAAATTAATACAATACAGCTTGGAAGAAATATTTTATATATACTTGGAAAACTTGTAACACACTTCATGTCACTAGTTGGCATATGAATAATTCAGATTCAATTACTCAGTGACAGAGTCACTATACAAACTGAAAAAAACAAATTAATTGTTTATTTCTTAGTGTGAAGGAAGATAGCCCCCTATATTCAGCATCTGAAATAGTGCAGTGAATAGATATAGGAACAGGAAGTTTTAGTGACAACAGGAGGACAGGCAAAGAATGTTGTTTTCTTTCACAGTTCTGTGTTCCTGGCATTAGAGCTGAACAAAGTTTAAGCAGTAGATGAACTGATGACGTTACCTGCAGAGCAGCAATTTGATTTGACCCTCACCCACAGAAAAGCCAGTTCTTAGAAGATGAGACATTTTCTAAAATCATTGGGACAAATCAAACCAATTAACAATCAGTTCATAAATTACCTTTGGCAAGAGGGAGGTGTGCTGAAACTTGGGAAAACCTGGAGACCACAGCAGGTCAGGAGACCTCCAACAGATATTAATTTCATTAAAACCGCTGGGAAAAAAACCCCAAAAATCAACAAAAAACCAACACATAAAACAGCATGAATCCTAAGCACCTACACTTCAGTCCTTGCCAAGGGAGGAAGGAAAGTTTGTGTTTCCCCCTCAAGAGGGA
Organism: Corvus hawaiiensis; assembly: GCF_020740725.1. Lineage (NCBI taxonomy): Eukaryota > Metazoa > Chordata > Aves > Passeriformes > Corvidae > Corvus > Corvus hawaiiensis. The sequence continues at coordinate 6,984,290 of NC_063214.1, forward strand.
AAGAGAGTTGATACAGCACTCACTGGAAAATAGGCAGTTTGAAACAGAGTTGCTAAATCCATTAAGTACTTCAAGCATGGACACAAAACCTCATGATTTCGTATTAAATTTGCTTTTCGCTTGCCTAGTGAAAACATGCAAGCTTAAAACATTTGAACATTAGACATCAAGGAGACAAGAAAAAAGGTCAGAACTTCTCTGAAGTCAAAAAAAGTAACTTGGGTTATTGTCTAATTTATTTTTTGAGAGAGAAGACTTAGCACAGGTACAGGAAAAAGATCAGACAGTGACACATTTACATCTACACAGTGATAAGCCTACCCATGCTATTGAACTGCAGAAATAATTATTTGTGACCACACAATGCTGAGTATTTAGGCAAACAAACCTGCATTTACCCCAAGGCAATCATTCATCTGTTTGGTTGCATTTCAATTTGGGTTTTTTAATTTCTTTTTTTTTAAACCAAACACATAAATATAGTCTTTGCTTCACTCCAATAAAGGTTTGAGTTCCCTTGCTATGTGGAAAGCTCATTCTAACCCCAACAACAGAAAAATTTTAACTAAGCACTTGAAATTACTAGTGGGACAGGAAAGAGTGATGACATGTACATGTAAAAAAAACCCCAACAAAATAAACAAACAAACAAAAAAACCCAACCAAAAAAACCCACAAAACCAAAACCCAAAGCCCTATTTTTACCCCTCTGAGCAGAAACACTTTCTGTATGCTTGGACTGAACCCTGTTGGTTCTTCTGATACAGTTTGCCAAGGGAAGTGCACAGATATTAGCTCTGATGATTAAATGCCACAAGACAACATTTAGAGATAGATTTGGCTTTAAATTACAGATGATAATTTAGCATATTTTACTTTTCCAGTGTTGAGTTCTTTAGTGAAAACTGAACAGTCATGTATTAAGAAATTTCCTTTCACATTTAAATTCAGTTCTTTCAAAACTTTATTAACTTGGAGATTAAAGCAAAAGCTTTGAATCAAATGTTCGATAATAAGATCCCAAAAAGCATTTCTTAAGTAGTTAAAATTCTATTAAAATGAAAGGAACAATTTCACTTTTAGAAAAGAAAAATATCACAGAAGTGGTCTGTAAGACTATGCTAAAATATGTATTAAAATAATTCAAATTATAGTGAATTTTTTACAGCTAAAAGTATGCTGTCATGGGTGGCATGGAACCTTAAGGGTTTTTGCTTTTAGCATCCTGTTAGTGAACTGCTTCCAAATATCCTAAGAAACAACAGTTCTAAGAAAACAGGGTTTATTGTGAATCGGTAATCGATTCTATAAACCGCAGAAATAAATAAAAAAAAATCTTGAATAATTTTTTTTTAAAAAATTGACAAGTTAGACATGGCAACAAAACCAAATCCAAATAAAAACATTGCTTACACCATTGCCAAGATCAGCCAGAATTAGACTTTGCCTTCTAAGAGGTGATTTTGGTAGCGGCGATAAATTCAACTAAAATGTGATGTATGCAAACTAGAATTAAATGAGCTGGATTACCTGCAAATTGGAACACATCTTATTTGTTATTTCCTCGCATGCAAAAGCAAAGATAACGTTTTAAAAGGCATGGGCAACATTACAATTTATTACTGCAGCACAGCCATGACCTGCTGTACAAAGCAAATACACAGCTGCAGAAAAGCCCCGCTTAATTATCCCTTCTAGTTTAGGCTCCTTCCTAACTCCACTGCAGAGTCTTAGCTGCACCAATCCCAAATTCTCCAGTCTGTACGCTGGAGAGAGCAACAATCACAGGGTTTGGTGTACAATGGTACCTGCAGAGGGCTGCAGACAGGGTGACACAGGCACTCTGAGGTGTGAACTGATCCTGTTTGTCAAAGCAGGTGCTAATGAAAATGCAAAATGATAACAATATAAAAGTCAGCGTTAATTGTTGCACTGCTGAACATGACAGAAGGAAAAAGTCACTGGTGAATCTATTGTTACTGAATGCAGCAGCAAGGACTTATACAGTGGATGGAGAAGGCAACATGATACTTCTACCAAAGGCTGCTGGAGATGGCAAGGAGCATAAATAATTTCCCATCTAGGGTTTAGAGCATTATTTATCTTATTCCAAGACAGACATGAGAGGAACAGACACAAATTTATGGACCTGCCTGCTGTGGCATGATAGGACCAAAAGAATCAATGAAACAAATTCCTGAAGGAAAAAATTATCTCCTCCTCTTCTTTACAGTGCACTGCTTATAAAAATATGCAGGTACTGACCACCAAGGGCTAGAGAGCAGCCATCATCCAAACAGGCTACAAATCATAGATTCACAGAATGGTTTGGGTTGGAAAGGACCTTAGAGGTCATCTAGCCCCAAACCCCCTGCTATGGGCAGGGACATCTTCCACTAGACTGGCTTGCTCAGAGCTCCACCAACCTCAATACTGGCCTGACTATGTTCAGGGATAGGGCATCCAAAACTTCTCTGGGCAACCTGTTTCAGTGCCTCACCACACTCACAGTGAAGAATTTCTTCTTAATATCTAATATAAACCTGCCCTATTTCAGTTTGAAGACGTTACCTTTTACTTTATAACTACATACCCTCGTAGAAAGAATACAACACCACTGTAAAGTGAATGAAGCACAAAATGATGGGCTTGCCTTGCTTCTCCACCAAGTTAAATCCTGTTGCACTCAATTATTTCAAACCTAGAAGTATTTGACACATTTTGTTCTCTTGCTGTTTGCTCACCCCTGGGAGCAGCTGCCCCTGGCACAGCAGAGCTCTCTCCTCCAGAACCTGGAAGAACAGTGGGACAGGCCTGGTGCCCCTCAGGCCCCACCCAGCAGCACCCAGGAGGTGGCAAACACAAACTGCAGGTTGGAGATGAAAAAAGAGTACTTCCATTCCTTTCCACATAAACCACAGCCTGAGCATAACAGGGCTGTCTGCAAATTATCCATGTGGATAACATCAATTGTTTTTCAAATGTAGCCATCTTTTTTGACAGTATCTTAATTGTTATTCTGAAATACCACTTACCCTCTAAGTTCTCAACTACTCTGTAATGTGTTATAAAAATTCAAATATCCCACTCATTTAAATAACGTGCTGTTATAATACAGTGAGCACAACATCACATAATTTCACAAAATTTGTTGTAGATACTTGTTTTGGGGTGACTTCATGATGTTGTATCCCCTATTGCTGGTCTATGCTCAGAAATTAATTCTGTGCCTTTCTGTGCCTTTAAACTAAGCCTGAAGGGGGGAAAGGAAAAAAAAAATGAGCAAACTTTTCAAAGCAGTTGTTCAAGGACACAGACACACACTCCTCTGCGTCCTGCTGCAGTAGCAAGAGTGGAGGAAGCATCCTGCTTGCTTTTCAGCCAGCTTTCGGCTCCTTTTCTCTGGAGGGAGATGGAGAGTTGAACTTTGCTTTTCCTGGGACTTTGGTTTTTCCCTTCTTCTGTTCTGGACTGTTTCAACATCAGAACACATCGAGAGAGTTCTCCACTGAGGCCCCGGAGGTGGGCCCACCACGACCCAGCTCCAAGGAGGAGGAGAGAGACCACACCTACAGAAGGACTCTGAAATCTTCCCAGGTTTCTCTCCACAGCGAGAGGTTTTATTATTTAGCATTATTATCCTTTTCCTGTGTGTTTCTTAAATAAATAGGTTTTTTATCTCTTTCACTTTCCTCCGAGGAAAATTTATTTTTCCTGAACCTGGTGGGGGAGGGATGGTTGTAACCTGCCTTCTATCAGAGGATATTTTCCTCCAAATTTGTCCAAACCAGCACAGTATTTAAAACTGATTCCATTGTTTTGTTTGAGAAAGTGATTTGTGCAGGAGCTCCATCGTACAAGCAATATTTGTAGCTGAGATTACATAGTCCCTTTCAAACAATGTGTGGTAAATTGTTGATTATAGTCAATTAAAGGATACAATATGAAGTAGTTTTATGCTACTCGGTTCTTTCAACCACAGGAAATGACTAGCAAATGCTATCAAACAACAAAACCTATGAAAACAAGTTAAAAGCAACAACATACTTTGCACACAGTGGATAAATCGCAGAGATTCCCTAAATCCAAAACCATTCCAGCACCTGTGTACCTGCAGTACAAGTCTTCACATTACTTCACATTACAGAAATGATCAAAGCAGTACTCTATTACCAATTTCAGCTAAAGCAATTATCAATTTTTTTTCTGTTCCCTTTTTGAGGCTTGATGTTACCTCATATTAAAAAAAAAAAAAAAATCCAACCCACAACTTCAATGTTCCCACCTCTTTGCAGGGGAAAGAGAAAACAGAGGGTGTCTTTTCCAGTGATAAACTAGGTAATCTGTATTCCCTTCTAGAGATACCAGTCTTGGTCTTCCTATGTTTTATTTTATCTGGCACATCAGCTGCAATATCATCTGGTTTTTAACACCAGTTCTCCAGACAACCACCAGTGTCTGGCATACTCCTTTGTGAATTAAAAGCAAAATCCGATGGTTTAACCTGCCTTGTTCAACTCTGTACTATAGCACTGCAGAGAGTTTTCTGAAGAGATCTTGCACAGTGCATCTTCTTAGTTTTATTAGCTTTATGTGTCAAAGTGAAAGCTTTAAACAAACCCTTCAGAAGATTTTACCACTGCAAATGGAAACAAAGGAGAACAGGCTAATCAACCACGTTCAGTGAATAAACTGATGAAACAACAAAGAGCAATAATAATAAATCAAATGTCTGCATTAATTGATTCTGCCAAGTGCCTTTTCATTAATACCAGGTCATACTTCTAGAGTATGTCAATAAGTATAAGCAATAGACAGCCTTCAAGAGCAATCACTGCTGCTAACAAGCAGAACGTTCTAATGATTGCTTCTTTGCTTAAACATTTGGATAAAAAGCCCCTCCACTGGAACAGGAATAATGACACTTCATTTCACTGTCTCTCTCTGATCTGCTCTGGGTAGCTTAAGGCAAGATGAGGCCCTTTGGCAGGAAGAGCTTGTGGTGCTCTCCTGGAGGATGCTCCATGGCCTTTGCCATCCATGAGAAGCGCTGGTTCTCCTCAAAACCATGCCATGCCAAAGTGAGCCTAGACCAACTCGGAATCAGGGCACAGGCTTGAATCCAGAGTCAGGCAAGCTTCAAAACCAGGCAATCTCCTCAAAATCATGCCATGCCAAAGTGAGTCTAGACCAAATCAGAGTCAGGGTTTAAATCCAGAGTCAGGCAAGTTTCTGGGTGCTATGGTGGAACCTCACTCTGGCTGCCTAGAGCTCAGTGGTGTGACTGTACTCACTGCTTTCTTTACTGACCTTTTGAAAGGATTAGATAGTTAATATTTTAAAACCTTTAAAAGATTAAAAACTTCTAAAAGACTTGCAAAGTGACCTTGCAAGTTTGAGTTACTGACAAACTTCACTTTATGAACTCAATTGGATTATGTTTACAGGTGAGACAAAGATATACTTCAGTCTTCAGAAATTAGGATGCATATTATATTTGTCCCCTCTAATATTGTAAATCTATAACACTACTGTGCACATAAAAAATACATAACCAGAACTCCATTTTCTGATCAAAATCTAATTTCATGCCCAGCTTTTTATTTGCTTATACCAGTACTACAGTGGAATAAATATGCCTACAGACCAAGTAGCCTCACAGTTTGAAGTTTAAAAATATGGGAAAAAAGTATATATGCAGATTTGCATCTATTTAATCACAAATAAAACCCATTGCATTTTCTTGCAGTCTGGAACTGTACCATGTTATCTTAATCATCAACAGAAGGCAAAAAATCTATTTCACAATGTTTCAAAAAAGCACTCAAAATGTAGATTTCAATGTGCTGACTAAAGCTGGCGCAAACTGCTAAGCAAATAAAACAACTGAACCTTTGTTATTGATAGAGAGCACTCAGACAGCCCCAGGGTTCAGCAGAATACTAAACAGATTACTGGAACCACAATCAACACCACTCGTGAGTGGTGCCGACTTAATTCTCAGAGTTTTCCACAAGATGGAAACTTCTAATATTTTACAGAGAGCTGATAAATGAGTTATCAGAAATTCTTTCTTCTTAGCATTTTCTTCTCTAGGTTCTGTTAGCTATTTCACAGGAACGCACGTGTAACAAAGTCCTTAGAATTAATCCCCGTACCCCAAAAGGCCTCGATGGATGCTACACATATAGAATCCATCAGAGGTGACAGACAGACTTCCAGCTCCTTCTCAACTAAGCAACAGAGCTGCAAGAGATGCTCTTTCTTGGAGGCCATGTCTCATGCATAACCATGCTACAAAAATTGTTTTAAAATAAAATAATGGTTACTGTTCAGACAGATCAATTTTCCAATGTATTTCACTTTTAGCTCCAAAAACAATTAAGGCAGTAAGTGTTTCCCAGCCTATCACTGCTGCTTCGAACATTTTTCCTGAATGCACAGCTTCAAAATCAATGCAAATGCTTTTCCAACAACGTGGGCTGTTTGGTGATGTCCAAGACAAGCAGTGTGGGCCAACTGGAAGCAGATACGTAAGAAGAAACAGCTGGCAAAGAAGATCTTCGGTCTGTTTCACACATTTCCACAAAAAATCTTGCCTCTCATCAGCTGTTGGAAGCTGGAAAATCACACTGAACACTGCTAAAGAATTTTACAGACTCTTATTACTGCAACTCTATTTCAGCTTCAATGTGTTCAAAAGATTCTTTCTAACAGAAATAACAAAATTAGTATTTTTAAAACATTTATGTGATACATTTCGAACACAGATGGATTGATTCTCTGATTTTAAAAAGTTACAAATAAGGAGGACCCAGAATCCTCAAACTTTTGCGGAGTTCTGTGAGAGAAAGCAGCCAGTCTTGAAAACATTCCTTAAACATAACTAAGAAAACAACCAGCAAGAAGCAGCTGCTTCCATCAAGCAAATCATATTGTCAGTGTGTGAGCAAGCAATTACAGCTGAAAACAAAGTAGAATTTCACTGAAATAAAAATAATGGTCTCAAATGAAGACATTATTAGTTAAACGATCAACACAGATATAATAATTTATGCTTTTATATGATAGCTAAGCCTCCAAAACAGTAGGTTATTTTTCCCAATTCTAAATACAAATTTTAGAAACATGTAGCAAAAGAGAACAAAAGCTATCTGTTCACAATAATACAGTTGAAGTGGGGGAGATATTGTTTACAATACAATTTAAAAGACTCATCATTTTGTAAACTGCAAATTAAGATTTCCAAAAGCAATTCATTAGTTGTTGAGGTGATCTGAATAAGATTTCAAGAAAGCCAATCTATTTCTTCAAGAATTTAGTACTAAGTTTATGATGTAACCATGACTCAGTCAGCATTTATTCCGATATAAAAAGTGTTTATATTTCACTTACAGAAATAGCAAATTCTTGAGATCTGAAGATTGCTTAGTTGCTGCTCTAAGTGCAAAAAGTTTGTTTCACTCCCAGGGGTACTCGATATTATTGTGTTTTCCATTATTTATTTGTGATTGGATTTATTACTTGAAAATTCTGCCAAACACTTACCATTGGTACTTTAGGAGTAATAATTTAGCTCCACCACTATTCAGTATTAGCTCAAATGCTCATATGTAATAGCTGCAATATTTGAGCAACATGCCCTTTAGACCATCACGTCAGATCCAAAGAAATTAGGAAGAAAACACATAAACAACTAATCTGTCATTTTCTGGCTATTCTCCACTGCAGTATTTACCAGGTGTCTGCTCTAACAAACTCAAAAATTTCCAACTTAGCTGCTGAGAGCCCAACTCACAGCCCCAGGGGTTCCTGGGCTGCTCCAGCTTCTGTCACCCTCTTTTGCCACCCTCTTACATGGCTTATGCACATTTGGTTTGCTGTTGATTATTACCACTCCTCCTTTCAGCCTTTTTTTTCTCCCCCACCTAATTGCGTCCAAGTTTCTTTAAGTATGTTGACCATCTTCCAAATTCTCCTCGTGAGATCTAATTGGACTGCATTTCCTTGAAGCTGAAGCTCACTGTGGTACTTCTGCAGTGTTTCTAATCTCTCTGTGGACCTTGTATATTTTTCTTTTTTCTAAACTTTCAAGTATTTCCATCTCCTCACAGTTTAGTATTACACGTTAATTTTATTAGCATGCTGTTCAACACTCTCTCCCAGATCATTAATAAAGACATTAAAAATGACTGGTTCTAGCAGTGATCCCTGTGGTACCCTCAGGACACCCTTTGTTTGTAGTGTTTCAGCCAGCTTTTAATCCACATGACAGTGCTCTTATCCAAGCCAATTTGAATTAATTTTGCAAGTCAGGCTTAGCAAAGCAACAGCCAACCTTTTGCAAAAATCCAAAATTACTACACTGTTTTCTTCCTTGTTCCCCTCCCCCAAGTTTTGTAGATTTTTGAATCAACTAAAACAGTAAGCACTATTTACCAAATTACTTGACAATTATATACTATGTATTTACTCTAGCAGATCCTTTGGATTTTTTACACAATTTTTAGTGCTACATCTGCTTTTCTCCCGGTATTTTACATTTCCTTCCGAGCTTCTGGTATTTTAGGAGTGATAGGCAGTGCTGTATTAGATGCTGCCTTGCCAAGTACTGATCTGATGACTAAAAAGTGGTAAGGAGTATAGCCTTAGGCTCTACAGAGAAAGTAAAAGTAGGCTTATCTAGGAAATTAATCTGTATCACCAGTGGCAGGATTTCAGTACAAGTTGTAGGATACTGTAGTTTTATTGAAATGGAGTTAAGACCAAACATTTTCAACATTTCAACATAAATGGGATCCAGCCTTCACAACAGAAATGGTGAAGGTAAATATCAAAAGTCAAAATCTATGCCAATTGTTGAGTAAATAGTAAATAAGGAATATCTGCACCTTCCTGTATGACTGTATGTGTAGTCAAAGACATTTTCAAGTTATTCCATGTCTTGCTTTTTATCTATAATTATTAATTATTTTACAGGATTTTAACTTAATAATTGTCTAATCATAAATGTTTTTCTCAATTTCCCTTGACAAAGAGTCCTACTTAAAATTGATCTCAGTATCCCAGGCAACTGATCTCCTATATTTGGTAACTTGTCTAGGATTTTGTGTGCATGTGCCTTAACCCATAGTTGTAAAACGAACTTCTGAAGATTTTTAGTTTTCTTCACATTACTGTCACGTTTATAAAATACTACCTCTAAAAAGCAGTGATAACAGTCGTAATTTATCAACTTCATCAAGAATGTAAGAGTTTTACTATTCTGACGTGCCTTAAACTCCTTATTTCTAAAATTCTTCCAAAATAAAATTCTAAACTTTGATGTCCTTATATTACTATATTATGCAAAATCCCTCTGAATTTTATACAGGGTTCTAAGAAGAGCCACAAGAATCAGATCTAGAACTTCAATCTTACCGTGATGGGCTATGTAGTTACAGTAATATTCACTTCAATAAAGCAAAGGTCCAATATTATCTTCATACACGTAAGAATCTCTCCATAAGAATTAACAAAATAATGGACATGAAATAAAACTCCTTTTTTATTAAAAGCAACGTTTTCCTTTTCAAGGCATAAGTAGCCAGTGGGTTTTTCAGTACTGTGGAAGTCAGAGAGATGTGAGGAAGAAGAAATGCTTAGTTCTGTGCTATTGGAGTCAACACGCTTCATGAAGAAATAAGTAAACCCTCCTTCTTGTCATCAGCACACTCAGTAGCTCATTATGAAGAAATTATACCTCATCTTGAAGGCTGAAGATTTCCAGCTTACTCCTCATTTAATTTTATTAAGTGCCAAAAAATATCCCTTTTTGTAATCTATACTAAGGTTCTTCTCAATTACTGCCTGCTTAAGACTCCCACTCTAATAGTTTTCAGTTAAAAGAAGGGAAAAAATGAGTTTATAACTTGTGCTTATCTGTGAGCTTCTGCTGGACAACATGCACCATTATACTGCTGGCAAACAAACCTGCAGATCACCTCCTGTATTTCTGGGTAAAGTGGCTGGAAAGAGACCATTTCAATTCCTGCAAAGAATGTATGGTACAAACACATTGCAATTGTATTTTTTTGTTCTTGTAATTAGCAATTTCACTTTGTGCTTTCATAATGTCAATTACCTCCACTGGCATATCCCATCACTGACCTCTATCCAGAATATTTTCATTTCAGTGCTCTCTATGGGAATGTTATCATATCTCTTCTTCCCTGCTCTCTCTACTCCCTCTTCCTCCTGTAGTGCTTTCTCATATCCTATTCCAAGCCTACATTGCTGGATCATGCCAACTGCTATTCAGTCCTGATCTTGCACAAACAATTCATATAAAATTAAGAAGAAATAAATTAAATCAGCAACATGGGACCAGCAATGTGCTGTCGAGGCAATGGCAATTCCCCTGGTCTTGTTTTTCATGGATCTCCTGGTCCTGATGGCTGTGCTACACCTGAAAGAAGGAACTTGTGTGGGCTGAGAGGTGAGAAGAACAGGATATTCTAGATCTTGGAGATTTTCCTTCTCCATGACTACAGCCACAGGCATCTTTCCCACTCACTGAAATAGAGGAAACAAGAAGCCACCCCTTTTTCATTCTCTAGTGCTTGATTCTGATGAATTAGAATTTCATATGCAGATCTAACTTTCCTCCTAACAAAACTAAGTAGTTCAAAGCCCTTGCTGTCAAAAGTTCCTTTTGCTCCCTCTCTTTCTTTCCCAGGTTCTTCTGTCTCAAAGGTACATTCCTGTACACACTTAAAAGTAGATATTGCATGATGGAATGTATTATCCACTGCTCACACTCAATAAGCATTTTTACACAGGTTTCATGTTCAAATTTCAGGGATTTTTGTCGAGCCATTCATGTAGGTACAAACTCCTTAAAGGGCCCGTTGGGGACAACTGTCTTCCTAATACCATCATTTCAGGTGACTTTAATACTCGTGTCCCCAGGTGAAAGTCATGATGCAATTCTATCAGACAGTTGCTGTACTTTGTGCAGTGTGGGTGTGAGAGCTAATTTTGTCCTTAGATTCAGAGGCTTCATTAACAGTCTTAACACATTCACTGCAGCTTTCTAAATCCTTTCAGGCTTTAACACTTAAGCTACTGTGAAAAAAACCCCAAAAATAATGGAAGTTCATATACAGAAAATGTTATTTCTCTAACCCAAATAAAGCAGATCTTTTTGACAATGTTAAATGCCACATTACAGCACATCATTCCACTGAAATGAAATTTATGAGAAATAAATCACTGCTAGTAAAGGCTGTAAATCACTATTTTGGGCAATTTATCCTGCTATAAAACGTGTGAAACTCTGAATTGAGATGCGTAGGGAAAAAGAATGAAAATTATGCGTCTATTATATGAAGGCATATGAACATCAGTATAATGCATATTCCACCACTTTGTTTTTATGAATTTATATTCTAAAAGTTTCATCATGTGACTGTACATGGACTATAAAATTCAATAATTAAAGCACATTAAAAAAACCCAATCATTTTTCTTCCCTAAGACAGGTATTTTTTTCTAGCTTTAATGTTTCATACAGTGGGGTAAATTCCAGCTATTTTCTGAAAAAAAAATTAAAATAATATAAAAAAACAACCCTGAAACTCTTCATAATATTTTTTTTCAGTATATGTCACTCCCAGGATGAGGGAAAAAAAAGATAGATTAGTCCTTTTTGTGGGTCACGCAAAGCTTCCATGTACAAAAATATTGTCTTCAACTGATACATGTTGCATGAGAGAACCTGTCTCAATTATATTTTATTCCTTAAAAACTGTCCATGAAATTATAATACAAATAGCCAAGCTTTTACATGTTGCTGTTTTGGATGCAGGAGAATTAAAGTTCTGCATCTAAATAATACAGAATCCGGCTATATTTCAAATTAATGCGAAAAGTTACAGCTATATTTACAACTTCAGTAAAAAAGGGAAGCTTTACTGTTATCCAGATATTACTTGCTGATTCACTTCTGTTCTTTTCATGCTCAATAATCCTAACCCAAAGGCTGCTTCTTTTTGATTCTGCCTTTATGATTGAAGTAATACAAGAAACTTTAAATTATAGATGAACTTCACTCCAGTTTGCCTCGCTCCACAAAAAATGACTTCCAACAGTCGCAAAACACAACTTTATTTCTAGCACGCATGAGGGAGGGTTGGTATAAGAGTAATTTGTGGCAATTTTGCTCTCCACAAACAGGCATTTCTCTGGATGGGTATCTCCCAACAGCAACTGCTGTTGTTTTTGGACTGAGGCCTCTTCTAGAACAAAGGGACCCAAACTGGCTGAAGAACCAAGGTTGTTAACTGGACTACATTGCACAAAAATTTTCTAGGTGCTCCCACATTACGCCTTGGGAGCAGCATCAAAATCCAAAGGCAATTCAAGATGAAAGCTAGTTTCTTTCAGAATCCAAAGGCCCTTTCTTATAGTGAGCCATGTCCTCTTGTAGGCTTCATTTATCAATAATTGCCCCTTTGTGCAAACTACAGATTTTCTGGGGATGAACAAAATACTTAGTGGATCCAAAGCTGAAGCAATAAAAACAAGTCTAAGACTGGCAAATTCAGATTATTATTTTGGTTAAATAAGAAAAACTATACAGACAGAAGAGAGAAGGGAGACATGGGAGACATTCATTTTTCAAGACCACAGGAACAAAGCCTGTCTGGAGTGAAACTTGCACAGGAGAAAGAAAAATGCTTCATTTTCCTCCTAGTCTTCAGGATTTCTGACTCAGTAAGTTTTCATTATCTATTGCTCGCTAAATTAAATTATCATCTATGCTGACTTCTGTCCTGCAAAGCAGGAAAAACACTTCCTTACACCTTGAGAGCCAGGTATCTGGAAGGGCTGTTATACGTGATCTGACAGTTCTGGGGATGCACCTGTAATTCATGTGTAGGAGTTTTATTTCACTGATGGCAGATTTCAGTTCAGGAAACAGGTTCTCATATTCTCTCAATCAGCTAAAATGGTCTAAATGCTATTTTTGCCTGCATCTCAGATTTCCTTTTGTCTCATTTTCTTATCCTCCTCACTAGACAAGTAATAATTTCCTTTGGATAAAAGCTATTAATTCCATTTAAGATGAACTTTATTTGAGAAACTAATCTTTTCTTAGATAGATTACTATTTTAATGTATGTAATAAAAAACCATTCCTTGAATAGGTCTTACACATCTTTTCCCACATTCACTGAAATTAAGTATATTGCCAAAATGAAAGTAATTTTGATGAACATTGAAATTAGATTTAAATCTGCTTTCTATATTTTTAGTTTTCATATTTGTTTTTCAGTCTCTAGAAATACAGTATCAGTTACTGATTATAGGAAGGAACTTGTCTTTCTGGGATGAATTACTGCCCTCTATGTAGGGTACACATGAATATGAATGTAACAATACTTTTTGTGACTCCTTTCTCAGTTATATTAATGAAAAAGAAGAATTTAAGACAAGTTGAAAGTTCTCACATTAACAAAACGGAGAACATGAACAACAGATAACACTAGCAGTTCTGGAAAAGCTGCCTGGAATAAAAGTAACTCTCTGCTTTATATTACTGAATTACAGTATTTTAAGATTTTTTTTCAAGTTTTGAGAAACATTTTTAACACTGCTTCTCGTGGCAGTACACAAACATTTTTAAACCTTTCCCTGTGTCTGCTGGTCTCTGCAAAACGGAAGGATAAGCTCCAATAAGAAAAGCAAACTGTCAGTAGTCTATTTCAAAAGGGTTTTCTTGCTCTAAACCACTTTGTGGGCAAAAGAATTAATCTCAAGGCTAGGAGCTATATTGTGTTTTGGTAACTTCTCCTTTTACCAAGAGCTTAGTAAAACATGACAAGTGAATGGCCAAGTGACAGGCTTGCAGAGGGAGCTTTTGCTCCTCCACAAGGAAGGATGGTTGCCTATCAGTAGAGGTAGCACAGCAAACTCATCTGGTTTCCTCCAGCTTGCAGAGAAAGATGATGGGAAAAGCAAAGTCACAATAGAGGCTTAAGCTTTGTTATACAATAGCAACAGATTTCAGCTACTGAAAAGACATTCATTTGTAGTCACAAAGTGTTAGGAAAAAAGAAACACTAAGTAAGTGGATTCAGAGGTATTTTTCCCCATAAAGGACAGCTTCAGTCAGATGTGGTAGATTGAGGAGTCAGAGTACAGGAATGCAGAAGGCTACAGATGTTGATAGGAAACTGATTGACAGAGGTCACAAAGGCTGTTACTCAGAAACCTCAAGTCTGACTCAGCAAAGACTGCTATCCCTTAAGATTTGCAGAGTAAACACAGGATTAATTCCACAAAATTCACACTGACTTGGCATTGGTAAAGGTGGATCCATGTGGTCATCTGGATGGCTTGGCATAGACTGTGCCCACCTGCTAGCTGGCGTGAGACTTCCCAGTCTTATTGACATGGACATCATTTTCTCAGGAGCTTCAATCAATCTGGACAACTTTCTACCCTTTCCCTTCCTCTTCTGGAAGAGGATAAAGCATGTTTAGCAGCTCTCCTCAGAAGCACTGGTTCTTTGCCAAAGGTTCAGCAATACTGAGGGCAAAAGCAATATTGCTTTCTGTTAATTGTTTGGAAAAGCCACCTTCACTTGAAAGCTTTTCTAGTGAGAGGACAATGAGCACGACTGCATTCCCACTGAACTCTCCAGATAAAAAGTGCAAAACGCTCTGGGAAGCGCTGTGTAATCATAGAATAATACAGGATGAAATTCCACTCCAGTGAATCACTACATATGAAGACATATGTTTTATTGTGTCATCTTTTAAAAGATAGGCTTAGCTCCCTCAATGTTTGCAGTAACCAGTGTCAAGCACTGGAATGAATGATAATAAAGAAAATAATATATAATCAGTTAACATGTATAGTAACTCAATATAACAATCTCTAGAGATATATCTTCTAGCAACGTTAGCTCATCAGAAAAACAAGAAACGAGTAGGAAACGTCTTAAAAAGAAGTCATGATATTTGGGATAATCAAATAAGATTAAACATCAAAGTTAAAACAAATATGAAGATTCAACTTACATGGTCAAGATGCTTAAAGAAATATATCTGTAATCACTGTAAAGAAAAATGACAAGATAACTAAAAACCTAGAGTAAGACTTTCCAAGAGTAGGCAAAAATTTTGTAGGAAAATGGAAGCAGACAAGTAACATGGGTATGAGACAGCCAAAAATTTATCTGTAAAACAGGAAGAGAGAAGCTCAACATCATTATAGAATCAAAGAATATCCTGATCCCTGGAAGGGATCCACAAGGATCCAAGTATATCTCCTGGCTCTCCACAGGACACCCCAAGAATCACACACCACACCATTGAGGACATTGTCCCATATGTTTCTTGAACTCAGACAGGCTGATGCTATGACCACTGCCCTGGAGAGTCTGTTCCAGTGCCCAACCACCCTCTGGATAAACAACCCTGTCCTAACATCCAACCTAGACCTCTCCTGACAGAGATTCACACATTCTCACGTGCCCTGTCACTGGTCTCCTGAGAGCAGAGATCAGTGTCGGCCCCTCCTCTTCCCTTCACAAGGAAGCTGAAACTGCAATGAGGTCTCCCCCTCAGCCTCCTCTTCTCCAGGCTGGACAGACCAAGTGACCTCAGCCATTTGTCATCGGGCTTCCCCCTCCAGTTCCTTCACCATCCTCATGGCCTCCTTTGGACACTCTCCAAGGGATTTATAACTTTGTAATATTGTGGAACCCAAAACTGCCCCCAGGACTGGAGATGAAGCTGCCCCAGCCCAGAGCAGAGTGGGACAATCCCTCCCTTGCCCAGCTGGCAGTGCTGGGCCTGGTGCCCCCAGGACAGGGATGTCCTTCCTGGCTGCCAGGGCACTGCTGACTCATATCCAATTCGCCATCAACCAGGACCCCCAGGGCCCTTTCCATGGCACTGCTGTCCAGCCTCGCATTCCCCAGGCTATACACACAGCCAGGGTTGTCCTGTCCCAGGTGCACAGTCCAGCACTTGCTCTTGTTAAACTTCATAAGGTTGGTGATTGCCCATCTCTGATTTCTCTCTCTGCAGGGAATTCCTGTCCTCAAGGGAGTCAGCAGCTCCTCCCAGCTTAGTATTATCAGCAAAGTTCCTTACAATACCTTTGAGTCCTGTGTCCAAGTCATTTCTGAAGATGTTGAAGAGCACAGGGCTGAGGATGGAGCCCTGTGGAAGCCCACTAGTGGCAGGTCACCAGTCTGCTGTCACCTCAGTCACTGTAATCCATGAGCCAGTCACTCACCCCATGATGTGTTCATCCAGCTGGGGGATGGACATTTTGTCCAGAGGATCCTGTTACAGACTGTATCAAAAGCTTTACCAAAATCCAAAAAGTTATCTAATACTGGAAAACAGACCAGAAATTCTAGCATGAAATGACAAGTGTGGCCTGGCCAGAGGAGCAATACACAGCTAGCACTGGGATCAGCTTTGCAGGCAGCAGTTCTGATGGGGAAACTGAAGTCCTGAATCTCCTACACCCCTCCTTCCAAGGGGAATGATGTGCCACTGGCTATAGGGTCAGCTGACCAAAACCCATTCTCCTGTTCACTAAATACAGACCTGACAGAAATGCATCTCACCCTACC
Organism: Corvus hawaiiensis; assembly: GCF_020740725.1. Lineage (NCBI taxonomy): Eukaryota > Metazoa > Chordata > Aves > Passeriformes > Corvidae > Corvus > Corvus hawaiiensis. Next base: position 7,000,928 of record NC_063214.1, read on the forward strand.
AGGGTTAATGGCAATGAGTGGAACTCTCCACCATTAGGTTAAAAAGTAATTCCTGCATCAATCCTGAGACAAACAGACCATCCCTACCTTTAACTTCAAACCTGAGCCCTCAGCTCAAACTAAAAAAGACCAAAATCCAACTAAGTCAAAGTTGAACATATATTCAAGAATTTAGATAAAGTTAACCATTTTGGTGAAGCTACACTAATGATTATTTAGAGGAGGATGAACAGCTAGAAGAGCAAAACAAAACTGAACCCAATTAAAAAAAAAACCACCTTCAAGTAATATCAAGAGGATTTATTATAATTAACTCCAAGAAAATCCTTATTTTTCTATTGTAACTAAAATTTGAGAAATAAGAATTTGAGTAGTACAGCTCTATAACTATGCAAGAATAATATACGAGGGAAAACAGCATTTAAAAAGTAAATTAAAGAGGACAAGAAACAAAAAAATGCTAATTTAGCCTTCAAATACTACACAGCTCCAGTCAGTGAAATGACTTCTAAACTCCAGTCATTCATTGCAAACTCAAGTTATCATCTGACATCTGATTATACGTAACTATTGCAGCTATCAGCACATGACTGACCCTTTGACATTCCCACACTGATGGAGATTTGTCTTTGAATTGGTATTCACTCCAGTTATGATTATAAAAAAAACCCACAAAAGAACAAACAACCCAAACAAACAAAAAAATTTCCAGTGATCACATAACTTTTATTGCTTTGCATCTACCCTTCACAGTGCCAAATATTCAGAAAAAATGAAAACTCTTTCATGGCAGTGAGCAACAACAACTGACTGAAGTGACAGATATTTAAAATGCCATAGTGAAGATGGCAGCATCAGTATTTCGAACAGTTCCTCTTGTTGTGAGGAATGAAAATAACACTTGCCATGTTCTCTCGAGCATAAAAACACCCTAATATTCAAACACAGCCTACACTAATAGGAGAGCTAGAACACCTGTCCTCTGAAGACAAGAGGAGAGAGTAGGGGCTGTTGAGCCTGGAGTAGAGATGTTCCAGGAAGACTTTAAAGCACCTTCCAGTGCCTAAAGGGGCAAAAAAAAGAGGTAGGGAAGGACTTTTTGCAAGGGCATGTATTGACAGGACAAGGAGAAAGAGCTTTTAACTGAAAGAGAGTAGGTTTAGATTAGATATTAAGAGGAAATTCTGTACTGTGTGGGTGGTGAGGCACTGGAGAAGTTGTCCAGAGAAGTTGTGGATGCCCCATCCCTGGAAGTGTTCAAGGCCAGGTTGGATGGGGTTTGGAGCAACCTGGTCTAGTGGAAGGTGTCCCTGCCCATAGCAGCTGAGCCAAAACAAGATGATCTTTAAGGTCCCTTCCAAGCCAAACCATTCTGTGATTCTTTGAGCTGTCCTTAATCACACCAGAGTCTTTTCACCCTTCTGTCCATCAGTTTTCCATATTTGTCGTGTAATTCCCCTCCAGCACAGAATTTGAATTGTTCAAATAAGCATCTGTAAAACCTCTAGGAATTGTTTGATGTGAGTAGACGTGCCACAGTATTTCAGTAAGCAGCAGTTTTAACAAATATTACTAGAAATCCAGTGAACCAAATACTCATAACCTTTATTGCTAACCACAGTTTTTAAGATTTCACTAATCAAAATATTTTCCTTATGAAATTAATAATTTCAAACCACAGCTAACAAGGTAGAAAATCAGGAGGAATGAAGGCTTATACAATGGGAACGGACAGCAACACAAACAGAAAAACGAGTGGTCTCAGACCCCAGTAACTGTAACTGCTGTAATGCTGAGGACCACCCACTCACCACTGCTACCTGACAAAAAAAAAAATCCCATTCCCAAGGAGACCTGCTAGCTTAAGTTTCAGATGAGCACAAGAACTAAGGGAGCATTTGATGCATCAAGTTAAAAAAAGTTCTACTCAGCCCTTGTGTCTTCCTCTCCACATCCACCAAGACAGCAACTAAACCAGCAAGGCCTCCACAGGACCGGCCAAGAGATAACCCACAACATCCCACACTGAATGAGTGAAGGAATATCAGAAAGCTTATGTATTGTCTTCTATGAAGACTAGAAAGTGTCTGTTAGGAAAGATTCTGAAGATTATGTACTCACGAGAAGCTGTTTTCAGATCATTAAAGCTGAAAATGCATGTTCTAAAACAAATTCAGGACTCAGCTTTGAAAGCTGCTCAATGAAAATGAACAGTTGTTGGATACAAGATTAATGTGTAGGAGTCCTAAGTGCATAAATAAGAACCCTAAAAAATATTATGTATAAATACTTGATTTCATAACTACTGAAGCACCTGCTGCACAGAGTATGGAATAAAAGTACCATCTAGCAGCATAACTTTCTTGATGCTAATGTATTTTTGCATTAATCAGGACCCCACTGAAGATGTTCATCGCAGTAGCAGTATTAGTTACACAGAAGGATACTCTTTCCAATCTAAATTAATTTGTGAGTGTAAGTACATGAAATGTAGACAAATTGTCTCTTTAACTGAGAAACAAATGAATTGGAGCACCTGTCCTCTGGCTTTCTGTGACACCTGCTTTTGCACACAAAGTTTGTCCTGGTTATAACATTTTCTTTTTATCTCTACATTCTAATGACACAACTAAAATCAATCATTGTGCTCTCTGTTGCCACAGACAGATGAATCTGCCACAGCTTGAATTGCTACTACAATATACTTACGATAAATTATCTACTCAGGAATGACAGAAATCCTGCCAATTAAACAAAGTTATTCTGACCTCTTAAGTGTCATCAGACTATTATTAGAATCTTTGACACACTGGATTTGAATATTTGAGATTTATAAGGCTTAAGCATGTGTTCTGCTCCTAGAACACCTTGGTATGCAGCTTCAGTTCTTCATAAGTCCAAGTTGTTCCAAAAGGTAAAGATCATACTGCAAACTGCAGGGACTTGCTACAGGATACTTAACTTCTAGTCATTAGCATTTTTATCAACCATAGTGTCCCACCAAACTGTTACCACTGTCAGGATGGGTTTTGCTTCTGGGCAGTATTTCTCTCAAAACATGGCTTTTTCAAATTCTGAACATCCTCTTTGTGCTACTATTAAACCATTTTGCAGTAGCAGTATTTCTGAACAACGCACTCTTATCGTTGGGTAACCCACATTGCTGAGGGTTAGATGACCTTGGTGGTGCTGCAACATTTGTAATTCTTCAGCACAATCAATTATTTCATGATAATGTCTTTTGTCAGAGAATATTGTAAGGCAATGAGAACTTGATTTTTTTCCTGTGAAAGAAAAGATCTGCTTTGACTGGTATACAGAAATGTTCATACATGGGTCACTGGCTGACAAGGGAATTGTAAATTACTCTGTAATAAAAAATAATAGTAGACATTTATATAGCATTGTACCTCACACACAGTGACCTCCAGGCTCATTATAATAAGTATTATTTGTCAGAAATAAATTGCAACAACCATTGTATCTTCCAACAGTTTTTATTTTAAAAGGGGCCGTGAAGGAAATCTTAGATTTCAAATATTCTCTATCAGTTAGCCTAGCATATTACAGCAGCTATACTAACTACTCTGTAAATAAAACACAGATAGCAAGTTCAAAAAACCTATAAAAGATTAAGTGTTACAAATTAAAATTTTGGGCAGGAAACTTGTGTTTCAAGGCTTATTAGCACGGAGTAAAAAATTGCATGCTAAAAGACAGGCATTACCTCATGTTTTCAAATTTATCCTCAGAGTCACATACACAGCCACAGCAATTAAATGACAAACAACAAGGAATGAAACAGAAATTACAGCAGTGAAACAACAATCCCCCCAAAATCTGGGGCATCCTGACAAATACATCAAAGAATGAAAGGGAAAAAAAAAAAAAAAAAAAAGGCTGAATTTACTCATGTGCAAATATTTCCTGCATTAAACAACACTATTCCATAGAATTTGGAAAATATCTAGAAGTGAGAGCAACCAAGCACTGACCTGGACTAGATGAAGCATTCCTATAAGTGCCAGCTACTGCCCTTACTTTTACTGACAGGAGTGACTACAAGATTAAATTCCCTAAGGATTTTGGCAAGCATCTGACCATAAAGAAGATGATAGACTAAGGTAGAAGGGATATTCAGAAGTTATCTGGTCCAAAGCCACACTCACAGCAGGGGTGACTGCAGTCATGTCAAGAAGTTACAGAGCTGTGTCTTGAAATAAACCAAAGTGCAATGTCCTTTCCTGCAAACAGCTGTTTCTAGCCTTTCGAGTAACAAGCACTCACATTAAAAATGGAAATTAAAAGAAGAAATATTTTAATAGATGCTAATATTTTATAACATCCAATCTAAAAATCTTCAGAGCAATAAAATGTATCACCTCACAAGTAGAGGATGATACCAATCAACACTAAGACATCCCAGTAAACATGTCACAATAAAAGAAGTGCAATGAAAGAAGATGATACATAAAAAGTGATGGATGACTGTACTGGGGAAACCGCAATTTTTCAAAGTGTTGCTATAGTTAAAAGACAGTAACATCTGAGAATAATAACTAATTAACAATGTATCTGCAGTACATTTCATGTTTAACTGGAGCTGCTTGTGGAGAGTTCATTCCTAAACCTTTAATATATCACTGAAGATGATCTAGGGCCTTACATAAACATAAAATGCTATCATTAAGAGCATAAATAAAATATACAAGGAACAGTTCTAGGATCATCTTCATATGTGCTAAAGACATATTTTACTTGAGGTTACAAAAAATACTTTCTTCTATAGCCTTCCAGCTATTTAAGCAGTAGGACACAATATGTGTATATATATTTATTTGCATGTGTGTACACTCAGATGTGCACAAACAGCACAAGGAGCTGTTAAACCTTCCTTCAAATACTGCACAAAGAAACTTGATAAACTCCTGTAGCTTAGATTTATTTTCTTGCTGTAAATCAACTTGAAATTTCACACGCCATAATAAAAAAGACAAGGAATTGTCATCAAGTTTCTCATGCAATGTCTCATCCTGAGTAAAAATCAAGCTTATAGGTTTATAAAATTAAAAGAAAAAGCTTGGAAACAAAGTCAATGGATTTCAGAAGTCTGGCTTTTCCTCTAAGGATGCTGCCTAACAGCACTTGGTGAGAAAAGGCAGTAGTGTCTCTCTTCTCTCCAGCCCTATACCACTTAAGCCCATGTAATCAAACCACTTGTGTAAAACAGAAATAAGCAGCAGCCATTTTCTAAAGCACAGCACGGGTAAAATATCCAGTTACTAAAACCTAAAATTACTTCAAAAATCTACTGGGCTGTTCAGCAGTTCTAGTTCTGTTTTGCTCTGCTCTAGCACCAGCTGAACAAGGGTCACCTCCCTCCAGAGACCACCAAAGAGTGGGTGGTCTGGAGGGACCTCTCTGGCAACAGAGACTGCACTGCTTCCACTGATTCGAAATCTCTTCATCTACAGATGTAAATCTGAATGCTTAAGTTCTACCATAATAGGAGGGACCAATTTTTAAAAAATACAAGTCACAAACTTTTTAGTCTTAAATTTTACTTTTTCCACAATAATATTTTTTTTTCCATATGAAGAGGGGGGGAAACATCCTCCTCAGCCAAGCTTTCAATGTCATCATGTCAGTCTCAACTGGGACAAAGTGAGTTTTCCCTCATCATAAAACAAAAACCAAGAAGATTTTTTTCCTTCAGTGATTGATTTTGTTGTACACTCAGAAAAGGTGGAATCCACTCCATTCAAAGATTTGCAATTCAGGGAGGCAACAAGGTTTTTCTTGAACTCTCAAAATATACCACATTTCAACATTATCCAAAGGTAGTTTCTTTATTATAAATACTGCAAAAGCCTCTTGCCACAGGCATTTACTTATGCCATTAAGCAAATGTGTCTTGTGTAGTTAAGAGCCTCCTCCCTTTTCCAATTTCTCCAGATCAAGGTCTGGATATTTTTTTCCCCCCCTTGGTGCTACGGCATTGATTTTAAAGCACTGTACTCCCAGTTACACCAAACTGGACAAACTGCTTATTTCCCTATAATTTATAGCAAAATTATTCCTTTGAGTAGAAAAGATACCACTCATATCTGCCAAATACAGTTAAATACAGCATCAAAAACTTGCACTAGACATCAATGTATTCTAAAGCTGCGTTAGAAGCCTTCACTCCACTTATGCCTGTGTTTACATTTGGAATTATTTTGCTCTCCTAGCACAGGAAGAAGATGCACAAAACATTGAGCAAGATTTAAAAATAAAAAATAAGGAAGAGTTTGGTGCTTTCGTAAAACTTGGCCCTCAGTAATTTACCTAAGATCACAAAAAAAAGGTAGTGTGTCAAGAGAAACATTTCACCAGGTTTCCTTTGATTTATCTACTAATACACTGGCAATTGAACAATTATTTCCAGCTTCTGAAGCTCACTTTTTTAGTTTCAGATTCATGACAGTCATGTTTTTTAAAACATAATACGCTCTCCTGAACAATAGGAAGTAAGTTTATATAACAGGTCAAGAAACAACCAGCATGTATTTCAATACCATGGACTTCCCAGGCTTCATCCACAAGGAAACAAAATTGATACTGATCAAAGATTTCTCAGATCATCTATAAATAATATAGTAAAAAGTAGCATCAAAATCAAACAGAGGAAAACATACAACTGATTCAAGGACTCTAACAAGAATCAAAGTGCCTCTGCATGCAAAGAGCAAAATGAGATTCACCTGGGTTTCCTCCAAGCCAAGTGAAATATGTAGAAATACAAGCCATGTATCAAATCAGCAGGTCAAACAGAAAAGAAATTGGTGAAGAAAAAAACCTGGCAAAGACTCAAAAATGAACTGACTCAAAACCACACAATTTAAAAAAGAAAACAGTATCTTAGTTATTAGAGCAAAGATGTTACACAATAGTTAAATAATTTTTTAACTTTCAAAACAAAGGCAAAGAATAAGCGAAGACAGAAGCTCAATACACTGTGTAATGACAGAGCATGTATTTACAAACTATATTATGGATTACTTTTTACTGATCTATAGTATGTTTATAATATGCCACTTTATAATCAGAGAGTGTTATTTCCTCTGTGACTGAAATTTCTGCAAACACAGTTCAATTAGAAACGGGCTGCAATAAATTTGCTTTACCTTTAAACTCGCTCTTCATATCAATAATACGTAGTTAATGCATCTCACCACAAAGTCAGTCATGCATCAGCCTTGCTCTGAACCTATGTGAAAAACTGTTCCTTTTTAATCCACACATGAATGAGAGCCTGGTCATTTGAACTGCAGAAATCAAAGGATGATCATACTACTTTCGTCTTCAATAGCCCCTACAGAAGACTACCATGCCTTAGGTTCTCTTGTTGGGTGAGCTATTCAGGCTTAAATCAGACTCCTGAATGCATCCTTTTAAGTGAAACAATTTAACAAATTCTTTCTTACTCCCTTCTCAAAATTCTATTTTTGTATGAATTGCAATTGAGAAGAATTCTATTCCACCATCCAAACCCTGCTATCCACCCCTAGCTCCCCAAACCTCCTCTTGAGCCCTGAAATGGAGTTTCTTTATCACCTGTATTCTGCACACAAGCCAGACTGGACACACATCTGAAGTAGCTTTCTTTCAATGATTTTTTTTTTTTTTTATGCATTTCTGAAATATTGCATTTTCCTTACCTATTTCACCTTGACAGCATTGTTTTACATTTCTAGAAATATCTCTGTCCTCATTCACCAATACATTTCTCCTTTCCTACTTGTCCCCCAGGGTCAATCCGAAACACCTAAAAATAGATCTCTATTGGTAGCAACACCAAGAGAAAATATTTCTCTCTCATGCACCTTTTAAATTTTGTTAATACGCCATTTATGACAGGATAGAGCAAATTCTTCAAATATCTTTCAAAACCAAATATATTTCTAAAAGGCATCTATTGGTTCTATGTAAATGCATATTAATGAAAATAAGATGTGGCTCAGCACTGAAATACAAAATGAGAGAACATTGATGTGAATCACTTGAATTAGATGCATCAACAGTTTAACAACACTGACAGCCTATAGCTATTTATACTTCTTCAGTGAGTACTTACTTCAATGCTGACAAGCACCTGGATGCTTTCATCCTGACTTACATAAACTAACAACAAATAAAATTCATGCTATGTCTGGGAAGTTAAGCAAGTGTCCAGACTGCACAAAAATTGCTTCATTGGTTCAACTGCAATCTAGCACAGAAATATCTGTTTCCTATGCCACGGGATTAGAAAATAATTAACTCCCTTTTTATGACACTATTTCACAACAAAAGCCCACCAATGTTTCCGTGTTTCAATTAAGTGCAAAGGGAGAAGAAAGGAGACAAAGATGGAAAAGATCTGGGAAAAGGAAGGAAGAGGAAGAGAATAACCAGCTTCCAAATTAACACATGGCTTCATTAAAATTTACTTAAGGCACCTGAAGGACTCAAACACCAAAATCTCTTCAGAGCTAAATGCCAGTTTAGAAAAAGTTCAATTTTTTAGCACTACACATTGATGCTTTTACTTATAAATACATAGCTTTATTCTAAATGGTCAAGTTAAAATCTTAGACTTATGTGATAAAAAAATGCACCAAATATAACTCATGACAGTAGAAGGACAGATTGATTTTATTCTTAAACTTAGAAAGACTAGAAAAAAAAAAAAACCCTGCCAATTTAGCAGTAACCTCTGGGATTCTAAATCGTGGAGGAAAGATAAACAAAAAAAGAATCATTATGACAGATATAACTTTTATTTTCAATGTTCTTTTTTTCTTTTCTGAAAATATGTTTTGATTTCTAAGAGTTGGCACAAGTTTTGATTTAAAGAGTACTTACAGCTAGCTGATTAAATATTTGTGGTACTCAGCACTAAAAAGAAAAATATGAATGTATAATGAATTAATTAATATATCTGTTTTGCTGATGCTATTAAAATGCCACATGAATTTTATTAGGTAAAATTCTGGGAGCAAGGAATGGGCCCATAACTGTCTTGCTCAAAGGGGGAGGGCTGTAACCAGGGATCAAACCTAATCCAAACATCTGGAAAAGAGGACGGATTTCTCAGCTGAAAAGATCCCAGGCTTTATCTTGCAAGAGGCTGGGTTAGTAGATACCACCCACTGGCACCCTGATATAATCATCATTCATACTCTTTGGTTTATACTGGAGGGGAGCAAATTCCTCACTTCTCTTTCCACTGTCTTTCTCTCTAAAGAATAAAATTTTCTGAAGGCAGAATAATACATTAGACACCAGAAGAGTGTCTCCCAGCTGTCCTTGCCAGAACTACTAACATAACTACATTTAAATATCATCTGAAAATGGCAAACTTCTGCTACCGCTTCTTCAACTATCACTGAACAAGGCAGCATGGGTGAGGGCAAAAACCACTAAGCTATTCTCTAATCGAAATAACCAATAAATCATCTTTCAGAACTGAAACTCAAAGGAAGGGCCCTCCAACCCAAGAGAAATTAAGAAAATCCCCCAAATCACCTTATACCCACAAAATACACAGGTTCATGGTGGATCTTAGAAGTTCTCTTGATAGCTGAATCTTCAGCAAATACGAAACTACTGAGCAATTATATAGAGCATAAGGTGCAATTAAGCATTTACTGGCATTTAATTGTTATTAATTGTGCCACTTTCTGTTGTAAATCACCAATTACATACAATATGTTGAGCTTAATTGCTGTACACAAAACCCATGTGTGTTTGCACACATACACACGCATACATACACGTGTTCACAAAAACAGCTATTATTTCTCATTATTCTTAATTAAAATGGAAATCAAAACCACTGATAGAAGCTAATTTCCAATTCTATTTGATGGAAAACACAAGATACACTTCCATTAGGGTATTTCTATAAAGGAATTTATAGTTTCATAATGAGATTATTATTTTGCCCTTCCCCCTTCCAATGTTTTTAAAAGGAAAGACAGTCCTGCTAAAGACTATGAATCTGACATTCCTGGAAATCAAAACTCTAGATCCTCAGGGCAGCTAGAGCTTGGGAAACCACAGAAATTTTCTCAGACAACAGCTCCAAACTGCCCCAGCAATGTCGTAGAATGCCAGACTGTTCTTGACCCCTTGCAGAGCCTGCTGAAACCAATGCCAATTACTGTCAGTTTTGTTGTTTTATTCTGCAGTGTAGGCACCTGTAGACTCTGAAATAAAACACGCTTGCAATTGTTTTCACACAGGTCACCACACAGCCATTAGCTGATAACAACTGTCAGTCATTACCCACTGAAAATGTGATCAGATTGACAGCACAGACATGCGAGTCACTTCTGTCCCTCATAAATCCAGACCACTTCTCACATCAAATGGAGTCAGCTCTTCCCTTCTTCAGACATTTGTGTTGCTACCCAAATCCACTAAGAACTGCCATTAAATACATGTCTTTACTATATTCAACAAGTAGAAACACAAAGCGATTTTCCTACAACAAAGAATGTTCTCAAGCCACTTGTTTCTCAACAGCACATGAAAAGAGGACTTACATGTGCTGGGCAGGAGAAAACAGGGAGAAGGGAAGGCAGAGAGTGAACTTCTGGCAGGTTACAAATTAATGGAATTTATTGTGGAATAAAGACAAAAAACTCAAGTCAGATGTCTCTTACAATTGCATCCTGCTACCACCATCTTCCCAGTTATTTCAAGAGGACCCTATCTCAGTCATCTCTGCTAATACAAGGCCCAGAAATACATAACAGCAACAGCAATTTTTAGGTAATCAGTCTTTATGTAAACTGACAAAGGAACACTTCAAGTCTCATGAAGTATTCCGCTAGTCTAATCTCCAAGTAACAACTATGAGCTCAAGACTTCACAACAAGCCCTGCTGAACATCAGAGAGTTAGTTTCAGTAATTTCCACTTACCATGTTCTCATTATTTGCCAGGAAATTATTATACCTTCTGTTTATTGCTAGCTAACAGCTCTCTCCAAACCCTAAGCTCACATAAACAGTTTCCTTTTTATCTACTGCCCCAGGAGAGCCCAACATATAAGGTCAGAGACACATCTCCATCCTGTTAAAAGTGTTGTTTCCCATGCCATCTCCCCAGCTTCCCTAGTAAGAGCAAAAAATTCAGGCTAAAAAGATCAGATAATCCAATAAAGATCATGGCAGGCTAGTGAAAGTCCAATAAAAGTAGACAGGGTAAGTAGAAGATGAGAGTCCAATACAATAAAATTGGTAGTTTAAAAACCCATCAAAATAAGTAAAACAATCACAAAGGAAAAGCCAAATGACATCCTAGTTAGTGGAGGTCAGGAAACATATTTTTTACCCAATTTCTTACAAACAGATAAAGTTGAAAAATCTCAGAGAACAAAATGATTGTCAGAATGACCTTCCCTCAAACCAAACAAGAGGAGATGTTTTAGCAGTGAGAAACATTGTTAGTATTAAGTTGTTAAAACTCTTACAGAATCTATTGAATCTGTTGTTAGTAAGTCAGTACTTGCCTCCTCTGGGCAAAACTAAACAAAACAGAATTCAGTAAGTCTGTCTTACTTTTCCTGTGTTTCAACTTTTTTTATACCTATTGAACTTCCCTTTATACCTATGCAAAGGATGTTCCATTTAGTTTACCAATTCAGATTTAAGACTGTGACAGGTGTAATGGTCACTACAAACAACAGACATACTCTGTATTCAGACTATCACAACACATTATGCCTGCCAATAAAAGTCATTAAATTGATGAAAAAGCTAATATTACTACAATAACAAAGTTTTCTTACTTCTTCCACCATTTCCCCCTCTGTTTTCCTGTTTTTGGCTGTTTTTCTTACTGTTAGCAGCTGAATTAATTCTTGAATGGCTATTAAAAATAACAAGTCCTCCCAGTTGCACACTGAAAAATTCCAGGTAATTGATTTTTTTGTCTCTCAAGTTGATCAAAATTAGGTCAAGTATCTCATAAAACATCATCTTACTATTAAATTTTACTCTTCAATAGATATTAGTACTCCAACAATAACAACTGGTATCACTGATGGAAACTTCATGAAACATTCCAAGAAAGTTATTAAAAAAATACCTGAAATATGAAGCATTATTCCTTAATATATTTTGGTTATTTTAACGGGAGATTAATACCTTTTCCACAAACTAGGCTTATATAAAGGGGAACCCTATGAATCTCCTGCAGAGTAACCTTTAGTTGAGAAGGGACATGCTACTAGAACAACAGGCAAAAAAAAAAAAAAAAAAAAAAGGCAGAAATGTAACAAGATATTTAAAAATAATAATTTTATAAAGCAAAAAGAGTTGATACTCCTGGCTAATATACTGGATCCCGTTACTATACTGCCACTTCTTTAGCATTTGTATCACATCTTCAACAAATATTTTGTCCCATTGCCATGATTCATAATAATGCTAAAAAGGCTTCTGATTCTCAGTGCTTGTTTTACACTTCCAATAATTTCTTCTCAAGTAGATGTTAGATACAGGAACTACTTAGACTTAAGGTACTAATTTCTTTCATTCCACAAACATATATGCAGAGATACACTACAATATGACAAAAAACTAATTAATGGGAATACATAAGACAGTGAAAAGCATGCTAGGAAACAGCTTTTTTTTTTTTTTTTTTACCATAATACAACTAATTCTGTTAAAATGAGAGATTTTAACAGAAAATTCCTTACATCTGATATTTGCATTTACCAGCTATATTGTAAATGCTGCTTGTTTGTAGTAGCCTGAATCTTATCAGAAACATCATAATTTTCAATTCAAATTAAGAGGAGAAACAGTAAAATTCAAAACACAAAAAGGTGGAAAAAATGTTGCAAAGCTGAAGAACAAATATTGAAAACAGTGCAGAAAAAACCCCAGTATACAAGTGGGTCCAATTCTGACTTGAGACCAGGATTAAAAATAGCTGGTCCAAAAATGAGGGAAATAGATAGTTGCAACTTTTGATGGATAACAACCATTTGAAATGTGCTATCAAAATCAGATTGATCCAAATGATGAGTTTTCGCATTAAAGAGAAGGCTAAAGAAGAGAAGACATTCATGAAACTTCTCTGACCATCCACCTCCCTACCTTACTTCCTTCAATGTCAGATTGAAATAAACAAAAATAGATCCATTTGTTAACATACTAACAAACTGAATTATGGGTAATTTTGTTACCTCCTACAATTTTGTAAAAGTCTTTTCATCTGTATGAGGAGGACAATGACAGAAAAGGAAAAGAAAGACTGTTACAAATGGCTGAGCTGCTCCCACTAATAAAACCAATAGTTCAGAAGAAATTACAAAACTTGAATTCAACTTTTATTTTATGCTTAGATTAATATCACTTGCTGATGAAAATGTCCCTTTTTTTATTTTTTTCTTTTATAGTTTACAACCTTCTCCATTTAGAAACAGGTTTTAGTGAAAAACTCTTCCCACTACCTGCAATTTTGTCTTCTAATCTTGCTTCACCCTTTAGTGAAAAAAGATAATTTTTTTCATAATACTAAGGTGGTTTTATGTTTTATTTACACACTAACTCACACAAGTTTTTTTTTTTCTGCAGAAGAATGCATCCCAAACTGATGAGTATCTGCAAACTCACAGAAATTCTAATTTATTCTCATCTACGGCAATCACCATTTTTATTGTAATGAACATTCCTGACCCCAGGCTAATAAAACCAGTGTCAATTAATAGCAACTTAATGTTTTGCAAATAATGTAAGCATGATGCAGGAACAGCAAATTCTTGTACATGTTACAGCAGCAGCTGTTGTGATTGCTTACTTTTCTGTCATTTGCTTTCAGATGTTCTGACTCTTGTGCTAAGCCTTGCAAAACCCAGTCTTCTGGACAACCCTAAACTACAAATAACGAATACCAAGGCATCATAGGATCTGAACATAAAATTCCCCGGCAGCTAACCATAATGACACTGCTTTAAAATTATAGTACGTTAAAGCTTCAGAAGGTTGCATAATAAAATTGCTAAGTGATTAATTTAATATACCCATCGCTGCCACGGTGATTGCAGAGGCAAGGTACGAGCGGGTGTAGAATATGCAAGTGTTTGTCTGACTGGTACAGCCAGATGTGAAGACAGCTGAAGTGAATCCTGGCATACCCAAATAAAGAACAGTATGAACTGCTACAGCTGAAATGGAGGTTTATATTGTGGCGTTGTTTCCTTGCAATAAGGTCAAACCAGGAATATGGAACCATATGTTTTTCACTGCACCGTTTATTCCACTATGTACTAAAAGTTTTATCAGCACTACTGCTTGCAGCTTTTTCCTTTGTATTATCACCACTGTAATCAGCTGCATTAAATTCCCACGTTAAATATTTCCCTGATGTCTCTGCACCAAAGGATCAGCTTCATCTAACTACATTTTCCAAAGTGGATTGCCATAGTTGTTCAACTTTCCCTTTATTATGTGTAAGTTCTGATCTAAGCCTAAAGCACAAAGGCAATCAATGCTGAAGAATGACTAGAAATGGTTTCTTTATTCCACTCCTCACTGAATAGAAAGTTTCCATTATCTCCCTCAACATCTTTACTCTATCAATTTGACAGGGGCACATGGTTCTACACTCCACTGCCCTCACTCTAGAACTGTACACAGCTTTTCTATTTCTTTCTAATAAAAACATGATAAATTATATTGTCTAGTGAAAACTACTTGTCTTCCCTCATAAGTGTCATCTTCCTTTTAATTGCTCTATACTTTATCAAAACACGTATTAGAGTAAATATCCAGTGTCAGTCAAAACTTAGGTGCATGAAATACAAAAGCTTATTTGAACAAGCAGAAAATGGAAATCATTACAGCACAATAAATGCTAAACTAGTTAAGTCAGGATGTAAGACACCTGTGATAAAATTTACACTATGATATCCTAACACTTTTTGACAGATCAGTGTACCTGAAAAATATCTGTCTTACAGAGAAGCATTATTTAAGAGGCACTGTTCAAAGATAATTGGAACAAAATGGCAAAAAGAAAAACATTCACTTAAGTAAAGATTTTATCAAGCCTGGGATGGTAAGACAGTACACTGATAAAAGCAAAGCATAGCAAACATGCAGGGAAGCCCTTGAAATTACAACAGTACCAAAACGGGAGTCTCCTGCCTTCACCCCCTTGTGGTTCTGGCAGAACAGATTCACCCCTGCAGTTGTGTTTGGTCCTTGCTAAAATGAGCTCTCATTTGCATAATGGGGTTTTGGTTCTGCAGGGACCCAAGACAGGAATTATGGTCTTTTGTACTTTTTCTCCTTGCTGTCCCAGTATGATTCTGGTTTGCAGGCTTTAATGAAGTTGATTGTAGAACGTTGATGAGTTGTGGTATGGTCTCGTGACATGTCCTGAGAACCCTTTTCAACCTATCACCTTTTACTTGTTTGCTCATTATGAGTTCCTTGAGGACTTTAGTTTCCCAAATCAAAGGAGGTGCAAACTGAAAAACTACACTTCTTTACATTCTTTAATTCATTGTAGCTCACAAATTTGAATGGTAAACCTCTATATTAAGAAAAATTCTGAAAAACTTCTGGAGCAGAATGGGGTATGACTCTAATCTCCCTTGGCAGCATAAAAAGAAGGATGAAGGTGAGGTCTTGACCAAACAATGTACTGAGAAGTAGAACTGAAAATCTTTAATACCACTTACCTCTCCAACACCACACTCCCCCATTCATCACATCCCACCCCCTCTCCTTTCCTCCTTCCCACCCCTGGAGTTCAGTCCCAAGCACATAGCAGCTGTAGAGGGACATGGCTCTGTGGTAAAACCAGTGCACCAGGCAGGCAGTAATGCCAGAGCAGGGTCTCTGTCTCCAGCCTCTCACTCCCCCCTCCTCCCTGCAAAATGAGGAGCTGCTGATGTAATTACTCCAGGCTGGACTGTGGGGAAATAAGGAACCAGGCATAAAAGACAAGATATTGCCAACCAGTGGCAATTTAGGCCCAGGATTAGCACTGCAGTTATCTCAAAACTGCAGTGACAACCAAAACTATTAGCAATAATAAAGCATACTTTCAGAATTCTGACACTACAGTGCTATTGCTGTGTTGCCCAGTGCTTTCTTATACAGACAATAAAGAAGGCCTCTTTATATAAATTGTCCCCCTAAATGTGAACTAAATCTATGTCAGCTTCTGTTATCTCACCATAAAAGCTAAACAAAAAACCAAAATGTAGCTTGAGCTTCTCCCTCTATGTTCTATCAAGCCATTCTACAAGTATTCTTTTTCAGACAGAAAACAGAGTTTAGAAACTCAGTTTTTCTAGTATTCTTCAGACACATCCTACTAAAATCCAACTGAAAGCTTGCCTGGTCATGCTGCAGAACTCAAAGAGCTTGTGCTTTAGGTATCACAACTGCTTTATTTTGTTTTATTGAGCAGAAGATTATTTTGGCATTTTGGTTATATAAATTGAAATATTTATCTACTAATATTTTATTCTTAAAATATTTAACCAGCCAAAGCAAACCACTTTCATAGCTTCAGTTTGCTGCTTGGTTTACCTTTAATACAGCCTCAGATACAGGGAAGTGAAGGTACTCATTAAGAAAGTAACTTCAAAAAAACACTATCCTGGGGGGTCTTATTTATCTATGCTGCATACTCAATTTATCTGTTTGTCAGTACTGCTCAATACTGTGTCAATTCATATAGTTACTTAAAGCACTCCCACAATAACTGGACCAAAAAACTCAGAAGAGATGAAAAAACCCCACAGGCAAATAAGACACAAACTCCATGCGTGACTTATGGAATAAGGTATTTCTCAATTTTATAAAGAAGCAGATTAAGTTCATTTTTGATACCATCACTTTCAATCAAAGTGTTCAGTACATCTATGTATGTCCTATATTTGCCACATCAAACAGAACTTATTTGGTAGAGTTCCTTCCTCAAAAACTAACAGGATCTAAATTGCTTTTAATTAAAAATTACAGTAAGTGAGCTTGAAAATACAGTTTGGACTCAAAATACACAAAAATAAAATTGTTTGCATAATAAAACACCAAAGTCTCACAACTAAACTCCTTCTCCATGGGAAATTATTTGTTTAACAGGGCTGGTGCTTAATCATTCCATCCTGTTTTCACCCCTGGGCTTTTACTTCTGAAGTACCATAATCAAATACAAGACTACAATGAAAAGCTGTTTCAGTGCCCCAGTGCACAGATCACATTCTCTTATTGAGCTCCCTGCCCTTTCCTACCTGTCCTTCCTCCCTCCCATCTTCAAACAAGAAGTACAGCTTGATCTTTTCCTTGATCTTTCAGTAAAAAGCAATCCATAATATTGACCACTAAGAAGCTGCTAGCAATTAGATTTCCCAAGGGGTTACTGGAGTGAGGCCAATGTTAGATGATTCAGGAATCGCAAGTATTTCCAGGGACTTTTCTGAATAAAACTCCTTCACCTGGAATAACTCCAGGAACACCTTGGCTGAGCAAGAGAGTAGTGAGTGGTAGTCTTCAAGCTACCTCCCTCTACAACTCCAACTACTGCTCCCTGTGTTCCTTGCCAATCCACTCTAGAGCAGCCCTTAATTCTCACAGACAAATACCCCTCAGCCAAAGTTTCCACTGCTTGTAAAAGCATTGTATGCCTCAACTACTGACCATGTGCACAGGGTGATGGGAGGTTTTCATTTGCTTTCCTTAATGGAAATGTGGACTGCTAAAAAAAAAAAAAAAAAAAAAAAAAGGCCAAGAACACATGGTTGTCAAAGAAGGATAAAAAGAGCAGATAAAATCCTGCATACTCTCTGCATACAGAAATAATTTTCATTGCTCAGTAAAAACATTGATTATTCTTTAGAAAGAGGGCTCTCAGCCACTTCAGTACTGAAAATTCTTAGTCATACTCTTATACTCTCTTCCTTATGAACAATTATTCGTAATAAATTAAGCTTAAAGTTCTTAAGAGCTTAAAACTACCACTCAGTAGCCATCAGAGGTAAATATTTCTTGAGAAATTCTCACTTCAAAATTAATTTCTCCACATTCCAAAGCTCTGTTGTTCTTTAATAAGTTAACTCTGCAAGAACAATAAAATTTGGCTTCTTCCCACCTTGGAAGGACAAGCAAGTCTTGGGGCCAGATCAATTTTCAGATGAATCCTTTCATTGCTTCTCAGACATTTTATGAGTCATTTTTCCAGTCAATTTTATCTCCCAAATGCTTCAACAATGCCTAGTCAGGATTCAGGGTCAGCAGACCTCAGGTTGTCCTAACATCCCCTTTATTTCCATAAACTGAACCATAGGCCACTGAGGTATAAAACACCATGAAACTTAAGGACTCCCCAGGCATTTAGAATCTATAAATCAGAGGGATCACCTGTCTTTGAAGTAAGTTTCTTTCAGATGATTAGTGAAAAAGTGGTTCAGCATGCAGCTGTCAAAGTACAAGTCCTCTCATAGACATAGCAAATAATGCAACTTTGAGACTGTAAAAGCACCAACACTTCCAAAACTAAATGTTTTCTGAAGTCACTAAGAGGTCTCTGCCATATATTTGTATATAACAAGTTTAATTCCTGATGGATGTGTAGAACTGTTTCATTTTTTGGTGCTGGGTGTGAAATGAAGACACGTGCAGGGAACTGCAGCACTCACTGTGCTGAACAATCTCCCTGGGTGTAGTGCACAGAGGTGCTTACAGGAAGAAGCCACTCAGTAACTGTTTTCTCAGCTTTTTAAGAAACTGACAAGTCCATTCATGCAGTGGACAGCAATTCTTTAATGCAATGGAGTGGAAGTACAACTGTGATTTTTGCAATTTTTAAGCTACAAAAATTAGAACTTTTTTTCCCAAATCTTTTCAACACAGCATTTGCAAAACCATCCAACCTCCTTCTCTCATTTACTAAAAACAAAACCAACCTCAAAGAACATAAGAGGTGTTTTAGTAGCTGCTAGTGTAAGTTTAGAACATCAAATTACGGGTGAAAAAGAAGAGACTGAAGAGCCCCCTTAAAAACATGCTTTGTATAATTCTTTATGCATATGTATGTACCACAGACACGTGTTCATAAGTAATAAAAAGGCAAAAAATCCACACCTGAATGTTTTTCTATCAGTGACAGGCTAAATTTGATAATTGCCTGAATTAAGAATATTAGTTTCCCTCACATTTCCAAATCTAGTGAAATTCCTAAGTTAGAATGTCCCAGAAAGTTGAGGTTTTTCCAGTGAGAGCAGACAGTGCATTCAGAACAGAAAACAGGAGCATAGGAACATGCAAATATACTGTAGATATTTATACAAAATTTAAGAGTGAATCATGTCTCGATTATACAAAGCATGTTCAATGTCTTACAACCAGACAATTATTATTAGAAAAACATACCAACTCAAAAAAAAAATCAAACCACCACCACCACCAGAAAACCCAAACTGCTGAAAAACCACTTGATATTACCAACTGTATTATGCATTAGAGACCATTTACTGACTATCTAATCCAAACCAGATTATCACAGCATAAGAGAATAAACTGCTTAAAGAATTCACTATGGTATGGGAAACATCAGCCTCCTTTGACTGTATTGATGGAGTAAATCTTCATTTAAAAGAACAGCAAGGCAAGAGAAAGGTATCATTTATCTCTGGAATGCCACATGAAGTGACTGTACAGTACAATCCTGTGTTGTCAAAGCTGGTAGAGAACTCACTTTACAGAGATCTTGCATGGCTGCTCTTAACCTGTGCTATTTAGTTTTGCATTTCTCAAAATTCCCCATTAACAATCAAAAAAAATAATGATAGATTGAATTTTTCTATTGAAACCACTGAGTTTGAGTTAACAGAAAAAACCAGCATACTAGCAAAAATCCATGATCCAAGTGTGCAAAAAATAGGTAGTGAGTCAAGGGATGAAAGAGTAGGTTGGGTTTTGCATACTGTGAACCTGGAATTTTGTCCTAAATGTAAACAGAAAAAAAATTACTCCAGGCTGGCACTGATGAAAACATATGTAAAATGAAGAAGAAAGAGGACCCTTCTTGCCACTCAGTCACCTTTTGGGATTTGAGGAACAGCTGTTCTGTCTTTGGCACTTTTGTGCTAGTCCAGATCAAACAAACCAGATGGGGATGCAGTGGTTTTCAAAGTACTTGAAGCTCCTATTGATTTCTGCTCCTTTCTGAAACTGATCCGGAGTTTAACACCAGCATTTTTACCCTCTCTCAGATTCCCCTTGATTTATCTCTTTTTTTTTTTTTTTTTTTTCTTTTCTTCATCTTTTCATTCCATGACTACGTTTCTGAAAAGGGTTTTGATTTAGCTAGTCAAGACTTTCTATTGCAACACTGCCATGAGTCAATGAGCAAAAAGCCCAGCAAAATCGATGGCTAAGGGCATAGAAAGATGAATTCTGGCACAGCAAGCTGGGATGATTGAAAACTTACTGCACCAGATGCTCATTACTGAGTCTGGTCACTTCAGCACAAAGTTATTTGGACTTGCCAGGAGCTGTACTCTGATTTGAGGAACAATATTCAGATAACCTGTTAATTCAGCTGCAAAGGTGTTAATCCCCAGTAAGGTGGCAGACATTTTAAAGGACTACATTTAACTTTTAGAGAAATAATCAGTCTGCATCCTAAAAGGGATTGAGCTTGACAACTGTGTGCGTGTTGGCTTCTTGTGCGTAGTAAAAACCATGTGTTAAGCTTTGGCTACCCAAGCAAATCTGCCAATAGGTAGATAATAACACAAATAAGAGGTACATCTTCCAGTTCTACTTTTTATGAATTTGTCTTATTCTGCTTTCAAGGAAACAATAATTGATCAGAAAAAAGTTTTTAGCTCATTGTGACTAATTTTTCCACCCACAAGACCTTCAAGGCAGACTTGTCTTGCATTATAGAACAATCAAACCCAGAAAATTATCACCTCTACCTCAAAAATGTAATGAGAAACATTTCAAGATAGATTGATTTGCCAACTGTCCCAATATTATACTTACAGCTTAAATAATAATAATAAAAAAGAAAGTGTATGATAGCAGCTGACATTGGACTAAGAAAATTAAGATCACTTTTAAATTCTTAAGTATTTAGTGTTACCACAGTTAACTTTTTAGCACTACTTAATCCATTAAATAGGTGTAATATTATACAGCTTTATTCTGTAACAAGTCACTTTTCCCCTCAAAGAATGAGAGAATTGCTTACTGTAGGATCAAAGTCTCAATTACTTTTTCTAACTGTCTGCTGAAGCTACAAAGCAGTCTAGAAAAATAAAGCCACCATGTATAGAAGAGGAGAAAAGAAAATGAAAATTTGCTATGGGAGCAATGATGAATAAATAGTAGAAAGAGCATTGTTACAAAGCATAAAAGAAGGAACTCAGAAAGCTAGGAAAGTACATGTTAGAATTTGTACAGAGAAAATAGAATATAGGCACTGGATTAAGAAGCTACAATGTGTCACAAGTAAGTATAATTGCAATGTATAAATTGATAACTGCATCAAGTGCAGTCATTCGATTTTAAAGACAAAAATGAAACAGAATGTCTAAATGAAGAGTGAGAACATGTCTAGTATAATTTACTTTACAAGGAGGAGTAATAATAATTCACTTCCAAAAGAACCTCCTCCAACCAGTAAGAACTAAGTATATGAAGTATAATAATAAAAATTAATTACAAACTGGATCTACATGGAGTCACTTGGGGTTTTTGCCTGTCCCATAACCTCGGGAACTCCCTAGGCTGAATCCAGTTCAATAAATGCATCTGAAGGTATGTCAGTGCTTTTATTCAAACAGATCGAGTTCAAGACACTTTTCCTGAATATATTCACAATAAGAGGTTGATATTTTAATATCAAAAAGGGCCCTGGTTTTCATTCTGTTTAATAGACTGTATTCCAGAAACCACATTCATATCTGAAACCTGTTATGACTTCCCTAAAATAGCAGTAAGTAAAATGATGCCACCTACCCAGGTTATTTAGTAGGGACAAAGAGTCAGAAAAGCCACCTGGCACACAGAAGTACAAACAAAACAAAAAAAGGCCAAAAAAACACCAACAAGCCAAGCAGACCTGTATCAGAGAAAAAAACCTGACCTTAAATGAGTCTGTTGCACGTAAATAAAAAGCACAGGTCTCTTTCTTTTAAATAGTGGATAATGATTTTCATTCTTTTTTCCTGGAAGTTCTAGGAAGACCGAACCAGTGACTGACATAACACAAATATGTTATTGATTTGTCTATAAATTAAAGCTCATCTCATTGACTAGGGTTTAAACTCATGCTTACTAGACACACTTTAAGTATTTAGAATAAGACAATATCTAACTACCTTTTGGAAGAGACTGTGTGTCAAATCAGGGACCTGGGTGACACAAAATTAAGTTGCTTATAATTTTTTCTACTTTTAACTCATGGTTGCAAGTCTGCAAAAAAATAAATCCAATGTAAGCAACTGCAAATGTTATGGCAAAGTTTAAAATATTTTTAGAGTAAAAAATATTTAAGAACTGTTCCAATGTTGAAAATCTAAGAGATATACAATACTGTACATACTGTATCTATAGCATAAAGGGTTAGGAAGATAAACTCCATGCAGGATTTTACTAGAGTTGTTGGAATGTGAGAATTTAATCAATCAGGAATTTTTCAGAGAAAAAAAACCACCACAAAAAACCACACTGAGAAAAAAAAATACAATTTATTGAAGTCTAACAACTTTTACTGCTGTTATTATAAAAACCTAACAGTTTGAAAAATAATTCTCTAATTCAAACTAGATTTGGTCAATCTCTGTCCAAAAGCAGACAAAACTACTTCACACCAGCATTAACAGCACATTGCTCATGATCTTCATGTTTAGGGAAACCAGGATTTGGCTGCTCTTCTGAGAGACATGGAAGAGCACTGAAATCTCAGGTCTCCACATACACACAGGTTGCCTGGAACTGCTGACTACTCTCTGAAAAGCCTCTATTTCCTGTTGAAGCACCTGGCACTTTGAGAAAAATACAATTTTTTTAGAAAGTTTCCACAAACAACGCAAATAAGAAAACTACTAAACTGTTTATCTGATCCGTCTTCCTATGTGAACTGACATGTTTTTAACGATACAAAAAGAGGAGACTGACAAATTTGTCAAGAGAAACAAAGTCAGTCTTTTCTCATTCCTTGCAAAAGAGATTAATTTCTGCTTCCTTTCTTTAAAAAAAAAAAACAACCTCAAAAACAAACACCAGCGACTAAATAATGCATATAAACTAAGGCATGGGAGGCAGTTGAGAAGGCATAAAATGGGCTTTACCAGATGACAGCTAAAACAGAACAGAAAGAGTCTGGAGTGAGCATTGTGAGAGAACAGCTCACTCGCACATCACCATTGCTGAACGGACACCTAACACAGTCCTACCAATCAGTTTGGCTTTGTACCTGTCTCCACTGCAAAAAAATGTATGTGCATCATGGAAAAGAGCATCCAGGTAGCCAGAGGGGCCCTCTGGCAACTTCATTAATCAGCAGTTCTCATTCCATCCTGATAAATAGTACAAACTGGGCTAGAGTTTATCTGCAAGAACAACCAGCAACTTCAAGGTATTCTGTGGCAGCTTAATTGCTCTGCTGCCTTTCCTGAGATAACCCAGGGATCAGGTCAGCATCTGTCTTCTGGAAGATGGGTAGCTTCTGAAATCAAAAAACCCTCAAGGATTTTTACTTATTTATTTCTTTAACATCACATCAAGAACTTTTATATCAACACACTTTCAGCTCCCAGTGAATACCACCTCACTATGCTCCCTTCCCTGGCTTCTTTTTATCACCTTACTCCTGCCCTACGCTGCATCTGGCAAGCTGAAGGAAGGATAATATATTTTATTTATATTAGAAGCCACATAGCACATTTTCTATGCTGTAAGTAATCAAACAAAAACATAACAAGATGTTCAATTAAGCTGCACATCATAGACAAAGTACATCATGCCCCTCAGCAACACCTCCCATGAAGTGCATAGAAAAATGCTGCAGTCATGACAAATCTCGGTGAAGTTTCTCTTAGTAATTACCCTGCTTAATTCATGCTGTCATTACATGGTAGCTTTGATATGGAAAAATATTTAGTGTCATATATACCTATGCACAAAGCTGCTAGCAACAAACATGAACCCTCTCAGCAGAGCTGTTATAAACACCGAGCTATATTTTCCTCTTTAAACTTCAGCTCTGCATGCTCTTTACCGCTGCCTGGACCACCTGAGAAGAAGCTGGAGCTCATTCCACACTGCTGGTCAGAATCAGCCTTGGAGGCATTCCCAGCCCCTCAGGTATGTGAAGCTACCTCATTCCCTGTTTTACAGAGGGCAGTTCACACCTTGGCTTAAGTTTCTCCTTCTGCACCTTCTCTGCACTTTGAGCCTCAGCTCTGTCTCACCCACCTCAGTGCCCAGCCCTGTTCCTAACCCAGCTGCTGATGCTCTAGCCTTGCTTGCTCCCATTCCCAGTGCTGCTATTCTGGACATCTCGACTTTCCAGCCTCACATCTTGTCCATCAGCTGACGCATTTTCATTTGTGACTGCCACCACTTCAGCCCTTCAGCTCAACAGAATGGTTCTTCAGTTTGTTGTTACATCAGTCTCCTGCACTCAGCTGTTCTCCTCCATGTTTCCCAAGCCAGCATGACTTCCCTCATCCCTTTACATCACACACATGAAACCCCGAATAGAGTCAATTTCGTATAAATAAGGCATACTACACAAACAGGTCACCTCCATGCAGCTTGAAGTTGCCACTGTTAAAGGTTGATTTGTCACCTTTCAACAAAAGCTACAAAACCACCTGCAAGGTGAGCTGTGCTAGTCCACACTGAACTACCAGAGCTACCACATTATATCTAGGGTACACACAAAATTCAAGGCAATAAAAAAAAAAAAAAAAAAAAAAAAAAAAAATCAAAGAAAACCGTGCTCAATGCACAAAGCAGCAACTGACAGGAATAAAATCTGATTTTAAACAGATTATGAAAACCCTCTTCTGTATATGCATATATTAGCAAAAAAGCATTTAAAAAATGCATCCAAAGAACAACTTTTATTTAGGGATACCCAAACATAACTGGGGTCAAAATTGTGTCTTACTGAGTGTACAAAACAGAGAAGTTTCAAACTGATCTCTGTTTCACAGAACTTGCAGATACTACTTGGTTTGTAATTGCTGAGATCTCAAAAATGCTGCACAAATAACACTTGCATATATAAAAAAAACTATGAAGTCTGAAGTGTTAGACTCCCCATTCTATTATTTCACTTTGAAGTACAATGCAGGCATTCTAAAGGATTTGTTTGCCCTAGGAACAAAAAGGGGGGAAAAAAAGTCTCTGTTTTAAATGCACAATGCACATTTGTTTGAAAGGGTAAAAAAAAAAAAAAACAACCAACCAACACACAAAACACGCCCCCCAAAAAAAAAAAACCCAAAAAACCACAAAAAACCAAAAAAACAACAACAAAAAACTTGCTCCAAGAGGAAAAGAACAAGTAACAGTTTATCAAAACATTATTTCTTCAGTTTATTTTACCTTTACTCAGAATTAAACAAGGCACAGTCATAGTATTCAAAAAGCTATTAAATTCAAATTTCATCTCAAACTGGGGCAAATAATGAAGTATTAAAGTTACCTGCAGATGAGAAAATCCTTTATCAATGTATATTTGAAACACACCTTTGTCATTAGACATGGTCCTGACTGCTCAAATTCTTGAGGTACTTCAGGAATCGCGCAGTTTGGCTGCACCTTGATTTTGTAGCTGCAGGAGAGTCAGCATGAATGCAATGCCTCTGGATTTTGATAGGAAGTGCTATGCCTGCTTTTCTGTCTGCTGAATTTTAAATCTGCTCATCAAAAGGTTTAGCAAGATGCTCCTGTTGTCATCAGTTATTCTCATATTCAGGCATTTTATGATTCAATTAATACCACAAGACAAACCTAAATGTCTGGGGGAGGAGGGAGACGAGGAACAGTAGGGTGGAAGGATGGGTCTGCTCTGGTTTTTAGAACCAAAGATCTAAGCAGTTTTAAATCAAATACAAACCAATGAAGTGTTCACACCAAGCTTTATGTAAACCAGAAAGAAATAGCAACCTGGCTACAAAAATGGGAGTTAAAGCTTTTTTTTTTTTTAAATAGTGCAATAAAATGTCTCCAGTATTTACAAAATCCACTACTGCTGTAATTAGTAACACAAGCCTCCTCATAAGAAAGAGATGAAAACTGATTTTAGTATGTAAGCAAAGCTGATGTAATTAATCAAGACATCAGAAGATTTTCCTGTAGAAACTTTTTAAGGCAGCTATTATTTTAAAATGCAACTCAGCTTATGTACAAAATTCTATATTTGGATGACACATTGTATCCATCCATACTCAGTACTTAAAATGAAAATGGCATTGGTATTTTGGAACTGGTTTGTTATTAATACTGTTTATTAACATATCCAAGTTAAAGTTTTGCTGTATTTTTGCTTAGCTTTTCAACATTATTAAATGCAATTCACATTACTTCTATAGAACATGTAAGATTAATATAGTCTATTGTACATCCAAGAGATGTAAGTCACCAATATTTGGATCTATTCTTACACTATTCAGAGGCTTCTCCAATAGCTAATTAATGCTGACATAAGAATTCCAGGCTTTTTGAAGTCCTGCTTTTATGTTGGTAATTACTCATAGGATAAGGAAGTTTTTTGTTCCTTATTAATTTTCTTATTCCAGGACTACCATATTCAAAGCTATGCTTCTAAATAGAATCCAGCCTAGTATATAAATCTACGGCCTTAATACTTCCTTTTGTAAACTTAAGCTTTAAGTTTGTTCCTAAGATACGTGCAACTGTGAATAGCTCCCAACAACAGAATTGATCCAGAGAGCAAGCAAATCACACTTCAGTTACTTCATTTGGTAGATTTAGATACCCAGGCAGATAGAAATTAATACAAAATGCCTTTAAAGTCTACAAACTACTGTCACACTTGAATCAAGTTTGGTTCCATCAATAGTCTACACATTGTAGCTACTAATTAAGATATCACTGAATGAAAATAATGAAAGTAATAATGAAAAACACCGAATATTTTCCAATGGGATGAATTACTGACCTTCAAAATCAAGATTTCCATTCAGTTCCATGAGGCTTATCACTGGCTTCTCTGTCTTTCAACTGAAGTAAGCAGTCTAAGATCTGATAGCATAAGTTTTATAAAAACAGTTTTCAAGTGAGAGGAAAACACTGCTTATTGTTTTTGCAAGACATGTGCACTTCAAGGTTGTTTCAATAGTTCTTGAAAAGTTAACCTGCTACCTAAGAATATAAAACCAGGCACAAAATATCTCTGTAACCTGTCTTCCACCTTTTGTAAAGGTTTTTCTTAAACATTTAAAGAAAAAGTGGAACAGTGTAACAGTTGAGTACATCATGGCTGTGACAAAAAAATGGTAGAGCCCAAATAAGAAAGCCACAACAAAACTGCTACCTGGCATCCTGAATTTATCCCATTCAGTGTACCTTACATGTAAATTTTCTGCCTTGAGGTTTTAAATTCGTAATTAGTGAGTGTTTCTGTGCTCTTTGCTCTACTCATGAATCCTTCTATACACATGCTGTACATCACATGGGACTACCCCGCATTTTTTAGATAAACTTTTAAGTTTTCCAGGTTTAAAAACCCTCCTCAAAATTCTCATTTGCTAGAAGGATGCTATTTCCATGATCCATGCATATCACTGTAAAGGCATAACTCAATAAACCCTTTTTAGTTTTTAGCTTGATGACATAGCCTTCCTAGAGAAGCTAGGACCATGTCTGAGGCATATTTTAAGCACTTTCTTCCAACACCATTTAAACCAACTGGGCATTTGACAATTTAAGCATCCACATTGATAATACACTTTCAGACAAAAAGAACCACTACATCAACATGACAAGTTTTAAATCTCACAAATTAAGTATTTTAACTACCATTTAAATAAATGTCAATTTATGTGAAGTCAGAACTGAGATTTTTTTTTTATGAGTTTGCAGTGTTTTAGTGTATTTTTGTCTATGTTTCTAAATAGCTGTGTTTCTATTAATTTTTATTTCTGACTGATATAAAGGACATTTCCAATGAAAACAACTGCTGCCACTGGAGTTGCTGGTCATGTTGTACAATGCATCACTGTTAAGGCCAGACCTACAGCAAAAGCCTTTACTTCCAGTTTTTCCCAGCATACACTCAGTGGTTGATAAGAAGTAAATCCAGCATAATTAAGCCTCTTTGAAAGGTCTTGGAAAAAAAAAAAAAAAAAAAAAAAAATATTCCAGTTATAGCAAACAAACAATGCAAATAATAACTAATAATAACTAAGAAATATGAGTATTAACCAAAAAAATTATTTTTCCTAACAACTTTTGCAGAAGAAATACAACTCCAAAGCATAATGTTGATCATTAATAAAACTCAAAATACAACACATTTATTCATAAGTGCTGCAGCTTCAAGCCCAGAACAGTTGTCTAGATCTGTAAAATAATTTTCTGAATTAGTTTGTATGACTTTGAATTTTAGTCTTCCATGGAACACCTGTTCCTACACAAAATAAATCATTTTCACATCTACAATTCTAAGAATTGGCAAGTCAACCCTACATATACAATTTAAACAACAGAAAGACAACAGTCAGACAATTCCATGAAACTGAGTATCCAAGCCAAGCTTCCCCTTATAATTTTCAAATATTTTGCACATTTTTATGTTATGTTAATATACCAACCAATTGTGGCACACGCCAATGAGAATTAAGACACCATAGCAGACATCATATTAAATTATTCATTTTTGCTTGTGTGCTCATTTAAAAAAAAACCAAACCAAACAAAACAATCAAGAAATTATCAATATCTTTCTTACTCACCCACCACAAACTACAGAAAAGCAATAAGCATAGTTGACATGCAGGAATCCTGTTAACCTTCGGTTACTCACCTAGGAAAAAGAAGAGAAAGGGATAAGCACACTTTGTGTGAGCAGGAAGACAGCATTGTTAATTTCTAACGTACCTAAGCCTCCATGTTCATGAGAATTTTGGAATAAAATATCTTTAAATTCAAGTTAAAAGGATGGTGATGGAAATTTTTCACAGCAAAGGGGATCACAAAACAACCGTTAGGTAGAAGTTGCAATTGTGTACAATCCGAGCAGCTCGTTCAGCTGGAGGACTGACAATTCTGTTCTGCTACCACAAGAGGAGTCCCAAAATCTTTGAAAACCAAAATGGATAAAGACTTTGTGTTCAGAATACGCTTCCTAAAGCAACATTTTAACAGAACACAGCTACAAAACTAATTGACTATTGTGACTACCATAATCTCTTTCAAGCTTTCCAGCGAAGCCGATGGAAGATCCAAAGTTTTGCCTGATAAAATTAGACAACTTTTCTGAACTGGCACATTTATATATTTTATTGTAGTCTCTCTTTAACAGAATAGTGAACATACTGTGCTTTAGGTAATGCCAAATGAGTATCAATGATGAGATGTTCTTCCAGAGATTTCATAAACTCAGCATTTATTAATGAGAAGCATGAATAGAAAGCAATTATGAATATCAGAATAAAAGTATTCTTCATCAGTGTATACACATAAGCTATATGTGTTAGAAAAAGTCTGGGAATTCAAATGTTTACAATTGATAGAAAAAAAAAAAAAAAACAAAACAGTAAAACCTTTACCAAGAACACTAGTATCTTCCTACAGTATGTTACACAAAATTGCATTAGTTTTAGGAAAGGCTGTGCCTTCAAATTTGGGAGATTTTCCAGTGAATTAGATTTCAAAGGCTGTAATAAAATGGAAGTTTCTAGAAACTGAGCATATCTGAAAACCTAACTACTCCACATTAGTGGAATGTTCAGTCATAGCCATGGGGCATCTAAAATACAGCTCTTCAGAAATGTCACTCACAAAGCCCCAAAGCACCCCAGCTGCCCGCTCAGGTGACACTAGCGACACACTTCCACATTTCAGGGCACGGAGAGCCACTCACGCATCTCACAAATCTCACTTCAGCACCCAGACTGCTGAACTGACAGTGAGGGGCAAAGCCAGACAGACCAAGTAGGATTACTTGGTGCTTTGCATAATCCACAAGAATTTCAATGGTGTGGAGAAGACTTAAAACTGCTCCTGTTATACCCCTGCCATTCTTCACTGTACAAACACAGTTCTCTTACAGGAGTTCTTCAGCAAAAGCTTTCAAATATTACAAACAGAAGGTTAGACTGGCTTACTGTGGATAACCTAACAAAATTTTATATCACAGCAGCTCTTAGATGCCGTCTTATACACGTCCAAGGTTTAGGAAAGGCAGTTTTTGTTTTGTGTTTTTCTAGAGCATAACTGCTGAGTAGAATAGTGTAGTAAACATACAAAAAAGCATATAGTATTTTTCGTAACAAATTTTAAATACTCCTGCAGGGCAACAGCCAATTTTTAATGAGGTTCATGATGATGCATCTCAAGTTCTAAAACCTAAGGACATAAGTCTAGAGTGAGATCAGGTCCCCACCATTCCACCGTTTAAGAAGAGTCTGCAGACGAAATGCATGGCTAAAGGTCCAACAGAGAATCATGGAAACATTATGGTTGGAGAAAAAGCTCCAAGACCACCAAGTCCAGCCTTCAACTGAACACCACCATGGCCACTAAACCCTATCATGAAGTGCTGCATCCACTCCTTTTTTGAACACTTCCAGGGAAGGTGACTCCACCACTTCCCTTGGCAATCCATTCCAATGCTTAACCACTCTTGCAGTGAAACAATTTTTCCAAATATCCAACCTGAAACTCACCCAGCACAACGTGAAGCAATTACTGAGCAAATTTTAAAAATGCAGGGAATAAAGTCCTGAGTATCTCACTCTAACAGGTAATCCAGATGAGCACAAGACTTGGCCCTGTTCATGCAGAGAGGATTAATTTCGTCCAATAGCTGCGGAACTTCCAAATGTATCAAATAACTGAACTGGCACCCATAAACCAACTATTTATTCCTTATAACTCGTTTAATATTACATGTAAGAAGTCCTTCAAGTGCTGTCAGTTCCAGTGTAATTGTGGAATCCTCCAGTTTATATTCCAAAGTAGCATTATTTGTAATCTAAGCTCACCAGGATAATGTTTACCTAACTTCAGAACATCAAAACCTCATGGCAGCTATATAAAACACTAGTGAGACAAAGCTTTTTCCTAAACAAGCAATTGAAAATCAATGCAAATAGCATTTGAAATATTTATTTAGCATTACCACACGGTTTAATGTTATACAACAAATCTCTACTATGAAACTAAACCATGAAGTGAGTATCTCTGCATCCAGTTTCCATAAGGGCAAAGAACAAAGCCATTCACCAGCAAATAAAGGGTCTCTGAGGTTCTAATATATGCTACATTGCTTTTGTTGCTGCAATATTAAGAGGAGATAGTTTTTTTATTGTTTTAAATAAAGATCACTCTTTTAAAATCAACTGCTGTACAGAAGTGTAATTTAGACACAAAAAAACCCTCTAAATTCTTTCATAAAGTCCTTCAAATTACATCAGTGCTGCAGAGAAAAAATCTTCTAAGCAACTGCATTTTCCAACGTTATGCTTTTGTGATTTCCCAGTGTCAGACTATTAATGTGACAGCAAATTGTAGTCATTAGTCAAAAACAGTGAATAAAATGGTTTACATGCTTAAAGTGACCTTGAGACTGTCTTGTACAATACTGATAGCCAAAACAATTGCTGTTTCATGATTGCTCCTGACTAAATCAAATCATACTTCAAGTTAAAAACTGTACTGCGCATCAATTTTTTTTTTTTTTATTCTATACTCACTTGTTACTTTCCAATGTATGTGGGACTATATAGGGAATCTGAACTTAAACGTAGCCAGATAGAAACAGTCAGAAAACTAAGAGATCATCGAGAAAATTTACCATGCTACTAGTAGATAGGCACAGCAATTGCACTGCTACAGCATGGGATAATTATACATTAAAAATATTGAGAAATAAAGATCTGTCCACACAATTATGAATTGGAATATTCTGTATAAAAGCCTTGTAATTCCAAAAGGACTTATCAGAATGAAAAATTCCAGAGACCTGGCTGAACTTCAATCATCTTAATCAAATTTTTTATTCATTGTCTGGCTTAGTGTTACAGGGGGGAAAAGTGGACACAAAATGACAAAAATCACTAATTTTACTTCTTTCTTTCTTTGGCAAGTAGGAAAACAGGCAAATGATTAAAACCAATTTTGATTATACAAAATTGTGTCTGTGTTACTTTTCAGAGAGGAGAGGTGCACTTCATGACTTGTCTGAAAACATTTTTCTTTTGACTAGCTAGCAGTTCTCTGTGTGTGCCTGTGTAGAAGTAAATACTAAAACAAGCTTGTCTAATTTCACTGAAGGAAGATGCAGATAATGCTAAATAGCCTGCTCTGCTTGGGAATACATACATAGAAAGCAAATAGTTCCATTCCCAGTTATAGTGGCATTCCACTGGACTTCTACAGTTAATCTTATTGCCATCATGATAAACTCCACTCCCAGAAATCTACAGTTAGCTTTCAAATGAAAGGATACTTGAAACAGCTTAAGCCAAATACATTTATTTCCTTAAAATGAAATGAAAATCACTTTTAACAGGTTAGTATTAGCAATTCTTGAGCATTTCAAAGAAACAGCAAAGAAATGTATATTTAATTCCAGTGACACAGTTCCTTTGAGTTTTACACGACTACTTTTATCCAAAAGTAAATGCATGCAGTGTTAAAAACACTTCAAGTTTTAATCTCAAAAAAAAAAAAAAAAAAAAAAAAAGAAACCAAAAAAATGCCCATCATCTTAAACTGCAGGATTTTGGGGGTTTTTTGCTTCTAAACATCTTCTAGCTACGCTGTCTTGCTCAAAGTCCAGGCCAGATAAGACAAGGAATCACACGATGAGTAAAAACTGAGCATGTCAGAGCAAGGCAGACAGCTTTTCCTCTCTGCTGTAACTTAGGTCAAAACTAGAGACTTTTTGGGGGGCTTTTTTTAAAGATAGCAATCTGTAAAGTTAAACTTGACAAAGTATAGTGGCAGTTAAAGAAGTCATTAAAGCAGTAGGGTACCTTCTGTAAACATCTGCTCAGTGCAAGAGACAGCAAAGTTACCCACTTAACAGATGACGCAATCTATGCAGAAGTTTAAAGAAAATATTCGGTGTTATGTGGGCTTCAACTGTAGAAAATCTAAAATTTAGGTTGAGGTGTACACCTAAAGCCAGAATTCAGCTGTCTATATATGAAAAATGATGTGACAGTTGCATATTAATGGCAGAGGTTAATTCCTGAAAACTTTCTAGTCAATTAGATATTTAAGAAATCATTTAACTAATTGAAGTAAGTTCTTTATAAGACTTCGAAAAATTGTTAAGAGGTACATTTCTTTTCTAATTATCTTCATACAGACTGTTGAAGCTTCCAGTGCAATTAAGTTTAATTAAAACTTTAATGATTTAAAGACAAATGAACATCATTTTGGTTGTCCTAGATAACATATATCCTTCACAAAAGGCTGAGCAGCGACATTCTTCACTTCCACACACCAATGCTCTTCCAAAATGGATAGTATCTCTTGGCATGTCATCTTGGGTCAAGCATAATTTAACTATTGGTTTCATCTGCTTATAATACTAATTTTTATGGCAACAAGTGGCAAGGATGGGATTTTTTTCATTAACTACTAAGTATTTTCTATCAAACATTAAACCTGGAATTTTGAGTAAACAATAGGTATTTGCCACTATAGACGCAGTACCTCTTTCACTCGTGCAAGAAACCTGGTAAACCACCAGTAAAGATACACAATAGAACTACTGTAATGTTTTATGTGATTCCAAGAATTGCTTAAAAGCAGTCAGAATTATTAAGAAACACAGTTTTGTGAATAATTAGCTCCTTATACTTTGCATAATCATCTTCAGAGATCCATGGCTATTTTTGTGCTGTCTTTTCCAAACACAATGTGCTTCTTTCATCTATTACACAACATGGATAGGAGTGTACTAGAAAGAAATTGCAATTATCAAAAGATAAAATATATGATAAGATTAAAGGATTGATCAGAGCTTTCACACTTTTGTCACATCTAGTTGGAAACACTACAATATAAAAATATAAAAGAGCTCATGTATATTCAGACACAGCCAGATGAACACACACACACAGCGCTACAGAGGCACTCTTTAAAACACGCCAGATCTGCCACTTGAAAGATCTCTGTATCACTGAATAAAACCTTTTGTCTAGTGACAACCACAGTGAAATCAGCATCACACCAAAATGCACACAGAGATTCAATGGGTTTTACTCTCTGAAAGTTGACAGCATTTAAAGTCAAAGACTAAAAGGGAGCCCAGGTTTTCTCTCAGTTTAGTGTTTACCATATAACATTTCACATCAAGACACAAAAATAAAACACATTGAAGTTTATGGGTGGTGGCTCTTTAAGTATCACCTTCACAGGTTTATTTTTTGATGCATCTCTAAGTAAAACAACAAACCTCCTTAAGTAGTCCTCTGCTAACTGGAGGCCTGACAAGTATGACAACTAAACAAGCTGAGCTGAGCTTTGTCTATTCATTACTAAAAATTACAACCAATAAATAGCTAGAAATGGTATATTAAACCTTTATACTTACTGCCAATCAAAACAGAGCAGCATGTTAAGGTAATGAGATCCTGAAGTACCACATCATACTGTGATAAATTCACCCATCATTACCTAAAAGCTACTTTTTTCAAGTTTGTAAGTATTTAAGTATTCATAAGATAGTCTTTATTTATTTCAGTATAAACCTAACAAGCCTTTTCTATCTCATCAATGCTAAGATAAAAAAACAAACAAACAACAACCTCTTTAAAAATAAATTTGGAAGAGGACTCTTACCATCACGTTCTGCAACAAGAGGTGGAGTGATAATCTTCCAGATAGCAATAGAATCTCGGTCCTTTTTTGTCAGACTCACATAGGCCCCAGTTAAATTTGGGCACCCCTTGCCCAGCTATGGTGGCCCTGCATTATAAAGTAACATCATGAGGAGCAGATGCATTTACAACCACCACCACTGCTCCAACACCTGCCTTCTTCTGGTTCCATGATAGCACAGACACCGGACCTGCAGCACAGCTGCATCAGATTCCATGGGCTTCCCTGACTTAGCTTTCAAACAATGACCAATTTATTCCACTAGTACAGGCCAACAAGGGAACAACAAAGGGAGTTTTACATATTTAGAGTGTTCTGTACATACCCAATGTGTCAACACTAAGTATAGGTTTCTATTTTTGCCGATTGATTTTCACACTACTTTAAGCTCTGGTGAGATGAGTGAGATTGATGAGGTAAAATAATGGGAAACAAGATCGCATTTACAAATTTATGTGAGATTTCCAGGCTCCCTAGGGAAGTGGGCACAGCACCAAGCCTGACCAAGTTCGAGAAGCACTTGGACAATACTCTTGAGCACATGGTGTGATTCTTGGGGACAGTGCTGTGCAGGGCCAGGAGTCGGACTCGATGATCCTTGTGGGTCCCTTCCAACTCTGGATATTCTGTGAGGCTGGGATATTTAACAGCATTGTTTGCAAGCTAAAAGGGGTATTTCTTCATTCAACTCTAGATATTCACAAAAAAGAAAACCATAGTACATACAAGTTACCCAACTGATCGATACATTAATTTGACAAAGGCAACATATTAAAATCTTTGCTGTTGCTTCTGAATTGCACAGTTCCACAAATTATCTTAAATTACATGGGGAAAAAAGGGGACTTTGCTTTTCACCACACTAAACAGCATTTCTTTAGTAGAAAGATATCTACTGATGCCTAGGAATGTCATTTTTAAGTAATAAGCTATGTGCTTGGTGTTACAACTTCTAGCACCTGGCAAAATTTGAAGCTGAGTTGGCCTAACAATTTAAAACTAACTGAATCAAAGGCTTATTTTTAATTTCAAATAAAATAATCACCTGCATTTAGCATTACACATATTTAGACAAGCTGCCTGTCTCTGTACCCAACCACCTCTATCATCTCCAGCTTGTCATTTTTCAATTCCAAATATGCAGATTTTTCTTTCCCTTGGATGACTTGTCATTGAAACTGTCAAAAACCGTAATTGTTTATGTATAGCTATTTATTATTAATCTAGCAAAATCTTCACAGACATCACACTGCTCCTGTTTGCTCATGTCATTCTGCTGCCAGCCCTGGGTTTCACTGCTGTTGGTTTGATGCCTTTTTACATAAATTGGCCCCATTTCCCTTGTTGACCGTTTCCATAGCACAGCAGGCCCACACATGCTGGCTGCTTTTCTACTTGTGTTTGGTTTTAATTTTATAAAGTTAACACTTTTTCAAACAGTTTCATGCAAGACCACGACAACTTTAAAAAACCCAACAAATTATATAAACATTTTATACAGATAAATAGCTTCAACAAATAAACGTTTAGATTTTTTTTCCCCAGTAACAGAAAAAACTTAAATTTTGAGGTCCATTCTTTCAACTGGTTTCACATATGAATGTTTCAGTTTTGTATAGAGTCTTGAAAACTTGACTAAACAGGTCCAACCTAATTTTCAAACAAGATGAAAAAGGAAGGGAAAAAAACCCCAATCTGCCTTTCTGCTGAATTAATTTTCTACTTTGTGCACATTTTGGTGAGGCAGCCAGTAAAAAAGGTAATTTTTTCTTCATGTGTGTCATTTAACCTTCTACTCATTATTCTCCAATTTAAACCATTTCTGCACCTTTCTCTTGTCCAACTTCTTGACATATCTGATATACCCCCTACAAAAATCCCTCCTCCCCCTCCACACTCCTACTGATAAAATTGGGTTCCAATCACTGGCCAGGTTATTTTAAAGATTTTTTTTAATTGAAGAACTTAATGGGCAAAACATAAATGTAAATCAAACCAAGTCTTCAATAAGAAGCACCCCAGCTTGTATGTGATGACTTGGCAATAACTCTTGCATATTCTGTGGATTTTCCAAAACCAATTAGATGTAATGTATAAGTTGCACTAACATAGATTTCACTTGCAATTTTTTTGCTCTTCTTGATGTTTACAAGCTCTCCATCTTCAATCTAAAGGAATTAACACTCTACACAAGAAGAGCACAGGCTGAACTAAAATCTCCATCCAAAAAACCCAGACAAGAGAATTCCCAGAAAAATAACCCAAAGCTACTAGACAAAGAGAATTAGAAAATCTACTCAGGAAGGAGGTTCTGTTCACCCACTGCCTGTCACAGCTGAAACTCACCATTTACAAGCAGCAAGTCATCCTTTTTTCCTTTACTTCTCCTCACTTACATGCAAATTTAATAGAAATCTAAAATTTAGTATTTTCTTCTGCAATTTTAATTCATTCAACCTTGTTTGACACTACCAGCAGGATTACCTGCATGCTTACTTGCACTCTCACATAATTACTGTAAAAACTCTACCTTTTCTTCCACTGCATGTACAGTGACTATTTGGATCAAACTTCTGCTTTATTCCCTGTCCCACATCTGCCTCTCACAAAAAGCACCCCAGCTGATTGTTTTATTTCATTTCTGCCATAACACATCACCTTCAAAAATGGAACAACTCGCTTGATCTGGATCCACACAACACAGCGTCTCCAGATTTTTTAATAAACTCTTCAAAGCCATTACTGTAGGAAAAAATAATTTACTAATAACAGCAAAGTTTCAAGAGTCACATGAGAGACTTAGAAACCTTACATTAAAGCTATGTATGAACCTGCTACACTGTTTCTGGCTTGTTTATTCCTCTAGAATTTCCTTTGGGCAGGAGAAATTGTTGTGGGGTTGGGGTTGGCAGGCTTTAGGCTAGAGACTTTCAGATCAATTAATTTTTTTCTCTCTATTTTTATTTTCCAGTAGCACACACACAAGGGAAGGAGTCAAAGCTTTATCCTCAGGACAAGTCCAAGAAATGCTGTCCAAAAACCATACTGTCCACTTGGAAACTTCTGTACTAAATCCGAACAGAAAACTTTTAAGAGCTTATTTATCACAGATAAAATGCAACCTGACATAACCTTCAAGTTGCTGCCATGCCAAACCAAGAAAAAAGGGCTGAAGTCAGTTTTGCAGGCTTCATTTTGGAATAGAAAAAACTCATTGTGAAAGGTATCAAAAAATAACAAAAGAGTAAGCACATTTTCTGAGCTTAAGATCCTGGGCATTTTCACATCAAAGTGCTGAAAGAGGCACTACAATATCCATCTGGAAAGGCTGCTTGGCAGGATGGCTGCCTCACTAAATGGCAAAATACAGTCAATAAAATGTAAGATGAATTCACAACAATTACTCTGAACATATTACTCAGGCTTGAAGTACAATCAGTCAGTGGCTGAACTCACAGCAGCCATGCTACACCACCCTGCACATGTTCTGAAGCAACTATTGAGCATGCAGATGTTTAAATTATGTGTCCACTATTCAACACAGAGCCTCCTGAACTACTACCTCATTAATAAAATGTTTATTAGCTTTCCTTTCTATTTAATGTTACTGAACAAGGTATGATGAGTTGATAAATTGCCTTCAGAATTTCATCAAATACAACAAATTTTAATGACATTTCAAGAGTTCTAGGTGGTCAAAAAAATTTTATTCAAGTAGGTTTGAATTTTGGGGATTTTCTTGAGGGGTTTTTTTGT
This sequence comes from Corvus hawaiiensis, assembly GCF_020740725.1. Lineage (NCBI taxonomy): Eukaryota > Metazoa > Chordata > Aves > Passeriformes > Corvidae > Corvus > Corvus hawaiiensis. The sequence continues at coordinate 7,039,794 of NC_063214.1, forward strand.
TTGTTTGTTTTGTTTTTATTTTGGGTGAAATACAGCAGGACTCAAAGCTATAGGGTCAGTTCAGGCTGGAAACTCAGTCCAACCTGAAACATGATCAGGACTTCACATGTCATTTTATCACATAATTTTACTACACATGAAAACAATTAAAAACAAAAAACCCAAAACACACAAATAGGGAAAAGTGAATCTAGGTCTTTGAGATGAGTTTCTAAAACAACTAGAATTCTAAATATGTTGGAACAGATCTCATTCCCTCAACCACTATCAGTGGAAAGCATCTAAAATGCCTGGATTTATAAATCCATTTTATGAAGAGTTAAGTCAACAAGGAGAAAAACATTTACTGATAAAAGGAGGTTTTGTTTTTCCCACCTATTGACTAAGCAAGGGCTAAAGACAAGGATATTTAAGGCCATGCCTTAGAGATCACACTAAGGACCAAAAAAAGCACAAACCTGGAGTCAAAGAGAGCACTCTGGAAAAGGAACAAAAAGGAACAAACTGCCCACAGCTGGCCAGCACATCATCTCGGTGGTGCTCTGACAAGAAAAAAGCCAATACAGAGAAAACCTAGGCATTCACAGCTCCTATGACTAGGAATTCCAGGGGAAGAGCTCAAGCTTTCATATTAGTTCTGATAAAAATTGCCTTACCTGTTTCTTCATCTATATTATACTTCGATCATAGATAATTGTTCAAATATCAACATCTTGATAAAGACAGAATAAAAACTTCAGCATCAGCAATTAAACCAGGACATCAAAACTACATCTCAAAAATTCACCCAGAGTTCCACCTAGGCATGAAAGAACAACATGATCCCACTCTTGGGCAGGGAAGACCTGATCACTTAAGACCCTCAAGAGACCAGAGAGCCACTAGTAAAGTACATTTAATTCCTGTGGCAGTTACAGGACACTACTCAGAACACCATTAGGGCAGCAATTTAAAAACAGTAACTCTCCAATGGTTACCTGCATTTCATCCCAAGTTAGTTATAACATTGTGTCTCCCACAAAAAAAAAAAAAAAAAAAAAAAAAAAAAAAACAACAAACAAACACCTCTGTCAAGAACTGAGAATCTGTAATTTCAATAGACACTGAAAAATAACTAAAGGAATCTTCAGACTGCAAATATATAGGTATGTTTGTATGAATAGAAAAGACATTAAAAAAAAAAAAAAAACAAAGAAGAATGACAAGCTTCCATTCTGAAATGTCTATGTAGATTCCAAAGACAGAAAAAGTATATTTAAAAAAAAAAAAAAAAAAAATTAGGGAAGGATTTTTTTCAGCAGAGATGTCTCTAAATCAGGGTGGAATTATGCAAGAGGTACATCATGAAATACTGTCAGTTCTGTGCCAAATTCATTGAAAATTCTCACAAATTTGAAAATCTGAATCAACAATTCCCCATACAATACATATATACACACACAAAATGTAAATAATGAACTGAATTAGTGAGAGCCCAGAGCTCCCAGAAAACAAGCACTGATGCCAACTTTCAGTAATCCCCAACAGCTCAACCATGAAGTAAAGCAATAAATTAATCACTGACTTTCCAATTCTCATTGCCTTCCACTATTTGGAAGGAGAAGTCATAGAAGTAAATGCCATAGGGGAAGAGCCAGCTTAAGACTGAATGGGTCTGAACCACTGAATACCAACAAATTCAAGTGGACCAACAGAAATTCATTGCCCTTTAATGGTCAAGCCACTTCAAGTTAAATAAAAAAACCCCATGGATTTAAAAAAAAAAATTTAGTCCCAATTTTGATATTTTTTCTGTTTAATATTTCTGTAAGTTATTAAGGTGCTCTATGACTCAGAGGTAATAATCAAACATCATGTTTTAATTTTATGACTAATGAGATCTGTGCTAAAAGAAGTCAACATATTTTGTACAAAATAAGTGCAGAAATTAAAGTATATACACTTTTTTAAATTCAATGGTATTTGAGGAAAATTAAAAGAATGGAATCAAAATATGCAGAAATACTTTAACATGCATTAGATCAAATCTACATTTCTGCTTTTGTTTTTATTAACCACATTTTCCTAGGCTACTTTAAATTTGACTTTCAGTGGAAGAGTTTCTACTCCTTCATAGGCTTTTGTGTGTCTAAAATTACACTTCTACATGTCTGAATTTAGATGCTGTACTTCATTCTTTACAGGAACTGTAGAAATACCAAGTCCCTAAAAGGTTCCCTTTTAAAAAAGTTTGAAAGTAATTTTGAAAGTAATTTTTCTCATCCCAAAAAGGTGAGCGGAGCTTCTTTTTTTCTCATAATATTCCAGATATAGATTTCTAGCCTTGTCTACAGCTCCACAGATGACTGGTTTTTTTGGGGTTTTTTTACTGTGTTAAAGACAGTGTACAGCATCTGTGACAGAGCAAAGCTAATGTTGCACACACCTTCTGTGCACCCGTGCCTTTCATGCAAAGCACTTACCATGCTCAAAAGTTAAACTCCATGAATATCATTATCACAAAGTCTTTATGCCATTTAGCATGCAGGCATTTAATGTATTTCCAGTTTGGATACTACAACAGGTGAGAACAAGCTTCAGTAAACACACTTGTTTGCCTTCAAATTAGACGTTTAACTGCATTAACATACTGATTTGACAGAGATAATTCAATGGCTCATCATGCCTAAAGCTAAATTCACATTCCTTTAGAGTCTTGAGATTTAAAACAAAACAAAACAAAAAAAACCAAAACACACAAACCAAACAAAAAAACCTAAAAAACTGTTCCATGATGTATTATTCCAACTACTATGTGTTTATATTTTATGCATAGAGGGAAGAAGTGTGCTACCAAACGGTAAACCTTCAGTTCCTACAGGTGAGCTGTAAGCCATAAGTACATGCCAGTGCTTTTGAGAGGACAGAAGTGAAGCTATGTATAATAAGCAATTCAAACACACAAAGTACCAACTGAAATTTTCTACATGAAATCAGACAATAGGTATCACTTCAAATCACAACATGCTATTAACTTATTTCTTAGGAAAGTAAAGGAAAAAAAGCTGAACTTGAGTTTCATAAATTCTCTGTTGTTTTTCTGCTAAATCACACAAATACTTTTAACTTAAAGACATTAATAATCCTTTAATGAGTCTGAAAAGATAATAAAAATAATATCTTATGTTTGGACTACTAATTTATCACTTAAAATTTCTATTTGTAACTGACCTGAAATACTTTTAAATAGTGGGTTTTTCTTGTATGGGATTCTTTTTTTTTTTTTTTTTTTCTGTTTTGTGGGGTTTTTTTTGTTTGTTTAGGCTTTTTTCATTGGATTTTTTTGTTGTTGTTGTTGCTGCTGGATTTTGGTGTTTTCTAGAAAGTTTAAAATGATCTCATTTAACTTTCTTCTTGTTACCTCATTCATATTCATGGTGCTGAAAAACAAATCACACTGCCTTTTATAACAAGCTACTGGTTTAGTTGATAGGGCTCAAAATGTTAGAGAAGCAAAATCCATGAAGAGGTTGGGCAGAATAATATTATGTAATTGGGTACTCAAGGTCATCCACAGTTTTACTGTTTTAAAAGTCACAAAACATGTAAAGGAAAAGTTATTTTCTCCCATGTGCAGATTTCACACATATATACGTTGATAACACAACTGATTGTTTATTGCCACCAAAATGGGGCACACTGCAATAGTGAATTACTTCTACTGGTTGATATTTTAACAAATAACACATTTTGGTTTTGTAGTTTTACTTGAATTACTAAAGAGGTACCAAGTTGTTCACTTGGATGACACATTTCACCAGGTCTTCTATGTAAAGGAAAATTCATCCTTAATTTCTTTTGTTATGGGACTTCATAATCTCCTATCTTCTCCATGGATGATTAGTTACACCTTCTGTTCTTTCAAATTTCCAAAGCATTCTTTTAATGGATTCTTTGTTACATGCCTGTGATGCTCTAAAAGATTAAAACACCCAATTCCAAGGAATCAAACAGGAAGTGAGCAGATCTCTACAGCAGTGCCTGACAGTCAAGCAGCATAGAATTACAATGGACATTTTTCAACTTTCTCTAGTAGCTCAATTAATAGAATGTTACTGATAGTGGTAAGGCAAATCCATACAGATTTCACTTAATATTTGCCTTAAGAGGCAGTTTTCCTTTTAACTTTTTAAAAAAGTTAAAAGCTATCTAATTTCTGAAATGGGGAAAAAGCCAGAAGTTTTTAACAAAAGAATTATCAAAGTTATTTTAATATCAGCTTCATGGTTTCTACCTGTAATGTTGACATTAGTAATGATGAATGAATGTCACAAGTACCACAGTGCTTAGGTCTGAAAAATGTGTATTTTGTCACCTTCCATAAAAAAAAATTCAACAGAAATGTAGTTTTACATTATGCACAACTTTTTTTCTCCATTTCTTCTGAAGAAATCTTGACTGGTATCAAGATTATAGTTCAGCATCTGAAATTCCAACACAGTGAAGCAGTGAATAAATGAGAATAACTGAAGCCCCCCTCGTTCTGCAAATATTGGAAACGTGGTCCTAGTGGATGTCACACTGAGGGATTTATCAAGAGAAGAATAACAGTACACCATTAGACACACACTACGCTGGTGAACACACAAGAAAGGCAGGCCCTGATGAGTAACTTCCTACCCCAGCATCTATCACTCCAAGCGCCCTCCTCACCTCCCTCCCCTAGAGCCTCACACACTTCTAACCCTTTCCCATACATCTCTCCAACTTCCCAAAGTACTCTCTCTAAAGAAAGAGAGAGAAGCACCCAGAACTCCGAAAGTGAAGGGCACTTCACCTCTTCAGTTTGTTCAGCAACAAAATAAAAGGCATTTTGATTCAGCGTCCAAAATCAACCTGAGACACCCTGCACAATGACAGCTGAACTTCAGAGATGACATCAGAAACACCCACGAGGCAAGAGGTGAAGTGCTTGGGCAACAAAAGCAGATCCTGGTAGCCCAAAGTCTCCAGTACAAAATACAGTCTTCATAAGGGACACAAGTTGAGAGCAAGTGTTTCCAGAATGCCCTGGAAAGATCAGTGATGGCAAAGCCGGAGAAGACAAAAAAAACCCACCAAAAAAACCCAACCCAGCCAACAGCAAAAATCAGAACAGTTTCTTTCTCATCCCTTTTGCATAATACATTAAATGGCTAGTTTTACCGCAGCAGTTTGTTGAGGTCCACTTGATTAACACTCAAAGCAACACTGAGCAGCACAGAATAACATTTTTCTGCAGTTTGGTTTCTGGGTTTTGTGAGGCTTTGGGGTTTGTTGCCTTTCGGTTTTTTTTTTTTTTTGCTTTGCTTTGGTTTGTTTGTTTGGTGGTTTGTTTTGTTTGGCACTTCTTTTTTAAGAAGTTGGTATTATCTGGATTGTCTTAATTACCCTTGGCAAACTAAGGGACATGATCTTTAATTATTAGCTTGTTTACTGCCAAATTAAATATATTCTGTTCCACTGGCATTTCTATAGAGCCATTAATTTTGGGCATAAACACAAGTTGATATGATTTCAAAAGATAGTGATTGAAAATTTAATATTAATTTACTGTACTGCCTAGCATTTTGCCTTCTATTTTCTTGAAAATTATACATAAGTATGTGTGCATGCATATATAATGAAAGCTAACTCATTCTGCAGCCTTTTTGTAAACAAGTGGGAATGTTCATTGGATACAAGGCATTTTGGAGCAGTGCTTCTTTTGGAATTGTATTGTGACATGATATTTGACTGAATACTACAATTATGAACAAAGCACTACATATTGAACAAACATTACACAGTTTTCTGTGTGACATGGCTATTTATGTACACTTAATTTTAATGAGCGATTCTGTCATGGAAAATAAACTTGTCTTCACGGTTCAATAAATGAGTCTGTTGATTAACCAAATCTGACAGATTTTAACCTCTAATGTTTTAATCCTCTGCCACTATCCATGATGCAATTTCTGCTAAGCTAAATATTTAAATCTGAAGTAATAATTTTTGTTTGCATCATCAGGAAAAAACCTTTACAGATCACCTTTTGCAAATTACAAAGCATTAAAAATTTATAAAACAAATTTGAAAACATGTATTCCAACTGCTAGTTTATATAATTCAAATGAATTAATTTTGTATTTTTTATACAGGAACACATTATACATTCTAATTATCAACTGGGAAAAAAAAACCCCAAAAACAACACACCACTATATCCAGGAGTGCAAGAACATTAAAAATACCTACAAAGTCTTATCAGTGACACGTGAGAATTTGTATCCATACAAAAAACACATTCACATAATTCCTGCATGCTGACAAATCTATTAAAATTTCCCCCATTTTCCAATTTTCAACTTGAGTCAAAAAGGAACAACAAAAAATTTGTCTATAGTCTAGCATATCACATCTGCTACCAGCAGTAGATATTCAGTCACTGGGATTTTTATTATATTGGAAATACAAAATAAACCTAATCAAGCTAAGTACAGGTCTGACTTATTAAAACATAGCCACTGTCATAAGGGGTAAAGGGGAAATCTTAAGCCCACTAGAACTGGGAAGATCATTTACCACTTTGAAGACCTTGAAAATCAGTTAAATTTTCTAATCCTTTAATTTATTCCTTCTTCCATTCTAAGCACTTGGCTGTAAGGTTTATTTTACTCTCAGGAATCCTACTGAGTTGCCTAAGTCCCATTCTACAGCAAGGCAAACTCATTTTAAAGTTGTAGTGAAAAAACGTTTTGGTCTTTTCAGGGACGGTTTCTCTCAGAGATGCAAGAATTCAACAAGTCATACTTCTGTTTCTATTTTCTTACCATTATTATAGTAATCCAAGCTAACAAGACAGATGGTAAAACATTTTAAAAAGCACTCCACCTACTTATTTTCAACACCTTACTCCTAGCCTTAAAATGTTCCTGTATTTTATTAGGCTCTTATCACTTAGTAGGGCAAATATTATTCAGATTTTAATATTCATATTTTAGGTCTTATAAACATGTTCCTATCACCAAAATAAACAATAAAAGGAACAAAATAAAACTATTCTTCAATATTCAGGAAAAGGCTTCTCGGGATCTCTAGAATCCATATAAAATTAAATAAATACTTTTTAAAAATACATACAATTGAAAAAAAAGGGTGATTATAGATACCCATGCTCTGCCAATACTTGAAGTTCCCACTCATGAAGGGAGCTTGTTGCTGCTCTTAGCTGTGCTCTGTACCAGCACACAACAGCAATGTCCGGTTTTTTTCTTAGCACTTGAGGAAGTTAACTTGGTGCATAGATAGCATGGTGACCTTTCAATTGAGAAAATACTTTGTGGAGCTGAATTCATGAAGAGAAATAAGCAAAGACAATTATGAAAAGTAAGGTTGATAGAGCAGTTAATCTTACACTACATTAAATAAACCTTCAACTTTATATCAGTCAACTAAACAACTACAGAAGCCAACCACATTTTTTCACCTGGTAGACTATTTTTTGATGCAAACTTACTGCAAATGATTGTTTTCTCTGCTTACTAAATTACATTTTCAGTTTTTCTTTTTCCTACAGCATGCTTTAGAACTATAAAACCTACTGAAGATTTATCTAGTACAAGAAAAACAACTTCTTTTAAGGCTCATTAAACAATACTTTGAAGGCTGACAGTCCTGCTCACCAGGTTACAACTGAATAATGCTGCTCATATACTATTTTGACTTAGGAGTTTAATAAGTTTTCTTCAGCTTTTTCTTGGCTTTCCTGCACAGAAAATTCAAGCACTACAGTCCTACAAAAATTGCAAATGTATAATAATGGACAGACTTTGCTTTTGAATAGCTACCAATCCATACTAAGTGGTCAAAATATGGGTGAAGTGGGAATTTAGAGCTACAGTTACTCTTCTTAAGTAGCCTAATTTCCTCTACAAGGAACATACAACCAGCTGAAAACCAATCTCCACAAACTCAATCATGGCTTGACAGGTGCCCAAAGAAGAAATAAACTAAAACACATGGTTCTTTTGTGACAGAGGGCTCTGTATTATCCCCACTTACAACAACTTGCAGTTCAGGTACTTGGAGTTACACATGTAATTGGTATGAAGGGTCATTAATAGATAAGTGTGTTAATTTCTGTAACAGCTTTCTGAGTTTGTGTTTGGGCAACCATAATTCTGAATCCATGAAGTTCACAGTAATTATTGCTTGATTTGTGAGTAGGCATTCTCTCAATTTTAAGCCAGTTGCCCAATATTCATTTACATTACAGCCAAGATATTATTTTGTGAATAAAATTTCTTTGTTCTGCTTTTCCATGTACTTCATGGTTGTATGCTGCTGTTACACCCTTCTCAGTTGCCTCTCTCCCAGGTCAGAGTGCACACCGGTACATTTAATCTCACCTGAAATGGAAACCTTTCCAAAATTAACATCTTCATTATCCTGCTGTGCAACTTCGCTATTTTTAATTTATGACTTTTCTAGTGTTGCTCATGAATTTCTAATTATACACTGATCTTTCCTCCCTTGTTCTTGATTCCATTTCTCTTCTGAAATTCAGTAACAGGAGCTAAACACTATGTTGGTGTTTTTGGACAACTGCCTATAATGTCTCCATGAGGGTGGTTTTTGTTTGCTTCAAGTAATAAAAACAGCTGATTTACAGACTGCAATTACTGTGGTATTTTATTATCAAGCTTACTTTTAACACGATTCTTTTATCCCTCCCTTCTTAAATACATTACCCTAGAGGTGCTGCCACCCTCACTGATGGACCCAACCTTGGCCAGCAGCGGGTCCATCTTGGAGCCACCTCTAAAGTACGGCTTACAGATTGCATGACTCAAAAGATATCCCATTGAGCAAATGTGTGTTGTGCCTGTGTTAGTAATATAATGTTTTAAGACTCCCATAGTTTGATAATTTTGCAGTTTTCCTAGTAGCTTAACTTCATGATTAGGTTAAAAATGATAAAACACCAAACAGTAATTTTTGTTCCAAGTTCAGTGTCATGTCCATTCTTTTTGCGACCCAGCCTTAAGGCTTTACTATGTACCCAAGGTCTCCACACTAATAGAATTTACTTTAGCACACAATGAAATAGTTTTCCCCTTCTCCTTCAGAACTGTGGCATTCAGAGAAAAAACGTCCAGTTTTAAAGATCAAAGCAGTTCTGCCAGTAATTGACACTCCCTTGAAGTTTACAATTCACACACAGTTTGAAAATGCATGCCGCTGGAAGAGACAGAAAATCCCTTTCCAAGGCCACAGCCAAAGTCCCATTTTGCGATCTCTGGCACATGCAAGGTTACCTCCCGCCCAGACTGCCTAAAATCACCCCCTGCTGGGTGACACACATCTTGGTCTTTTATTTGAGTTAAATATCGGACAATATTTAATGGAGGAATGGATATAAGCAGTATTACATTTCTGTGTAGCCCTACTTTACATGAAACCAAGCCTTAAAATTCAGGCTGATATAAATGGCTTCATATTTAGGAGTTCACTTCACAACTACGAGTCACTCTGATAAATCTGAAGAAAGAGAATTAGAAGCACTTTTGCCTCACAGAAAATTAAGACTCTCAAAACAAGGAAAAATATAATCTGAAACAAAGGAAGCATTAATTAGGAAGCAGCAAGGAAAAGTCATTCAAAATCAATTCAAGGAAGGTTAAATAAAAAAACATGTGAAGTCACTGTTCACATTAGTGTTGTAGTGGTAGTGTTCCAGAACGATTTAATGCAATTTAAAAAAAAGAAAAAACCCTAGCCCCCAGAGCGAGCTGCTTTTAAGTGAGCAAAGTGTGACACTAATACACAATAGATTTTGACAGTGCCTGACACAGAACATCGAAGAACCACATTTGACTTAAAATAAACAATAAACCCGTGTAATACAAGAAAAAGTGAAGACTGAATAAACATTATGACTCCATTTCTGCAGTGACCTACATGCGAGCAGACACCTGCCACAGTTCTGATGTCAATTCTGCTCCCTAATGGCTCATGGCTCTAACAGAATGATGGAGGCCACATCTGGCATTATTAACCCCTCTTCCAAAAAGAATATTTTTTTCTTTATCACTTACATTAGGACATTTGGAATATGAAAAATCCATTAAACCAGAGACAACACTAATACATCACCTCTACATCCAATTTTAATAACTTGTTTACACGAGAGGGTTTTTTTAAAAAAACCCAACCACACAGCATGTAATTTCAATGTCTTGAAATTACAGGGAACCAACTATTACACTTATAAAAAGAATAGTACAGCAAACTATGAGTTATGAAAACCACAACATTAAAAGTTATTATTAAAGAGGCTGACTTTACAAAAAAAAAAAAAAATCACCACTGCATACAACAGTATATTGTTATGTTCCCATTATATTTGATGTCTTGCACACAAGAACAAGTATAAGCGCACTCAACTACTGTTCCTGTCTGGTGTGGATTTGGCTGTGTTCCTACTGAACACCTGAAAAGGTTTTCAAAAGACACTGAAAGGAAGTAAAGTCAAATAGGATGTACTGCTCTACGAACAAAACAGTTACACAGTTCTCAAACAAAGCCTATTTGAGTCAGGAATCCTTTTATATTCAACTAAAATAGTGCTAATAAATTCAAACCACATATCTGCAAGTGCTTCAACTCAGTCATTGTCTTGAACACCACAGAATAGTATGGACGCAGTCTAACTTAAATAAGGCGCCACATGGAAGCACCAATCAATAAATAGCCTACTGCTAATCCATCCCAGCAAGAACTCCTTCTATCCTTTTCTGCAGCTCCTGGGTTCCACTTCGATGGAGGGACTAACAAGGTCTGCTCTAATATATCCTAATCTGACAGCCAAGGGAACAAAAAAAAAAGGGGCTGTTGCACTCATAATACCCCTAAAAAGGTGTGGCCTCATGTACTGCTTTCAGCTGGGGTAGAGTTAATTTTCTTCACAGTGGCTGGAACAGGGCTGTGTTTTGGTTTTGTGCTGAACGGGGTTGATAATATAGAGATATTTTTATTATTGCTGAGCAGGGCTTGCACAGAGCCACAGCCTTTTCTGCTTTTCATAGTGCCAGATTGGCAGGGGTTCTGGGATGCATGGGAGACTGGGAGGAGACACAGCCAGGATAGGTGACCCAAAGGGATATTCCAGACCACATGACATCATAATCAGTATATAAATTTGGGGAAAAAAAGAGGAAGTGGGGGATATTTGGAGTGATGACATTTTTCTGCCCAAGTCACCCTTATGTGTGACAGGACCCTGCTCTCCTGGAGATGGCTGAAACCTGTCCAACCATGGGAAGTTGTTGAAATGAAGAAATCAATTCCTTGTTTTGTCCTGCTGTGTGAAGCTTTGGCTCTCCCCCTTAAACTGCCTTTATTTCAACCCATGAGTTTTCCAGCTTTTACCCTTCAGATTCTCTCCCTGATACCACTGGTGGGGGAGTGAGCAAGCAGCTGCCTGGGGCTTGGCTGCTGCCTGGGGTTAAACCACAACAGCTCAGTAAAAACAAACCATCCAAAAGGAGGAAGTGTCTCATACTGTAAGGAGACTGCAGCTTGGGGTTATGAAGAGCAGTCTTCCCCACTGGTTAGTTTACTGCACTGGTAAGTAAAAGTTCACAGGGTTCCAAGGTGTCTCCAAGATTTTCACACATCAAAGCTTCAAAATACGTAAAGGAAGGAGAGGGCAGTAATTTCACCTCCCAACACTTGAACTTCAACAATGCCCATTGTAAAATCACAAACATCTGGTGTCCCTCAATCTTACTACGCAGGATTATTCGAAAAAAGGTTTATGAAATCTCCTACTGAATAAACAGCAGGTTTGGTTTGTTTTAGAGACTTCTGTTCTAAACATGAGCAATTTTCCTTTATGCACTGAGATGGCTTAATATTCATAATGAAAGAACATGAATCCTCATGCTGAAAAGCCTTCTGCATATCATTATAAACCCAAGAATGGGGGCTCATTCTCAAAATTTTACTATGAATTCATTATTATCTATGAATCCTCTCTTGGATCAAGCCAATAGCTCAGCTAACCCAGTTCTGACAGCAGAGGGGGACACCAGCAAAATCACAACAACTCATCTCTTTCCAGGGCTCATTTCTTTTATACTCAACTACTCAATTGGAAGTGTTCAAAACCAAGTAAACATGGCACTTTATTCAAAAGTTGAACTGAGGTCTTTTCCAAACTTAATGATTCCATGAGGTACTAGAAGGTATATCCCTGCCTAGGCTTTACAGTATCCTTGTGTACTCACTGCCCACAAATTCATCTAATCATTTTTTGAATGTGCTGGTACCATTTCCCACAAACATCCTTCCCAAAAAAACTCCTGTGGCAGCAACTTCCAGAAGGTCACAAACCAGTGTAAACAAGTACCTTTTTTCCATCTGTTTTACACATTTCTGCTCATTTCATCAGATATTCCTAGTACTGACATTATCTCTCAATCAGTTCTGCATTTGCCTGACCACTTAAATGATTTTTTTTTTTTTTTTTTTTGAACTTTAGTCCTATCCCTCACTCATTTCAGACTAAAAAGTGTTGAGGCTCCTCTCTTCATTGGCAGCTACTCTACACCCTTGATAATATCACCAGCTTCTCCCCATTTTCCTTAATTTCACCAACTCTTGAAATTAAGAGGACACAACTGCACACTGTGCTCAAGAGGATGTTACATGAATTCGTTAATATTCCTAGAAAACAAGGCCTACATTTTCTTTTAAGAAAAAAAAAAACAATGAAAACCAACAAAAACCCCCATCACTTTCCAAAAGGTAATCTAACTTGACTACCATTGTCACTGATAATTGGGACAAAAGAATCAGAATTCATATGAACCATATGAGAGAAGAGAAGGTTACTTCAGCTAGATTTCTTTCTTCCTTCCAATTCCTAGTAGGCTCTATGGTTTGGGAGAAGGGAGAATACTATTCCTAAAAAAAAAAACCCACTAAGATTAATTTTTTCATTAACAAAAGTAAAAGATATTTAACATAACTCCTCTAAAAGCCTGTAAACTTGAGAAAATCCTAACACTCCCAGGTACTTCAGTTCTACCAATAAGGCTCAAACCAAGATACTGCACACAAACTATTTCAAAGTTTCATAACATATCCCACACAATAAAATCCTAAAATTTATTCTTTTTAGAAATTGTCACTTTCTGATGCATGATGAAGATGCAGTTTTGTAATCACTTACCTTTTTTATTTACCACGAGATTTAAAAGAATAAATCTCATGCTTCATGCAATAAACACAATTTGAAGTGGTATTGTATGCAACTACCGCAAGTGTTCCCTTATAAAGTTCAACAGCAAATGGCTTTCTGTGTTTATTATATGTCCTAAAAAGATAATCAAGTAGATTGCATGGGGATAGAATCAACACTACTGAGCCACATCAGGTAATAAAGTAGAAAGTCATTGCACTGGTTGCCTGCCAATACAATCTCTTTTTTATCAGGCAAGCATAAACAGTAACAGATCAGTTGTCTGGTTTTTTTATTCTTATTTCATGAAGGGGAGGAGTTTTCCGATCAAAACTGCATACACAAAAATTGCTAAGGCCCATATAACTTCAGTGCAGCTGCATTGAAGATTACTCAGCAAAGACAATGGAAACAGCAACTCAAGTCCTGACTAACCTACACAGAGAAAAAAAAAAACCTAAAACTACTTCATCAAGGCTTTTCTTACCTTGAAAGATATAGTGAGATATGGTTTTTACTAATATGAACAAACCCAGGAAAGTGAGAGAAGACATAATTGTCCTTAATATCAGTATTTCATGTAGCTGCACAAAATTTTGTCTACAAATGATGGGTAATAGACAGTTTATGCCAAGTGAGTCCATTTAAAAAATTGAAATTACTCACAGCTCTGAATTAATCATATGCTGCAGATATTATAAATCTAATTACTTCTCATTCTTAAACTACTATAACTAAGTTTCATTTTTATGGTACATGAAATCACAAAACACAGAAGTCCACAGAGTACTTTACAGGTCCACGTTTTAGGCATATTTCAAGTATTACTGTCCTGCAGGTGATAAAAAGCAGCAATCATCCTTTAACAGATGGGAAACCAAAAAAGATCAAGTGGCTTTTTCCTAGTCATAGAGACTAAATTATCTTCATTTACAACCTATCAAATCAGAGTGACTTTACTAGATTAAAGCAAATCATCTTAATATATTTGCACTAGTTATAACCATTTATTTTACCTCTTTCTATTAAATTCACAAACAACAGAACTGAACTGACCATGAAATAGATTCAGTAATAAAAACTTAATACAGACAAAACAGCCATTAGAAAATTAAAATAAAAAGGTGAGATCACTTGGTCTTTTGCTTTGGCCAATTTGGGAGAGTTTTGGAAAAGAAATGCTAAACCAATAGTCTGCGCATGCATAACTTCTGGTGCCTTCAAACACAGAATGTGTACTCACTTAAGTTTGTGGTAATGTGACCCATGTTTAACAAAAACAAATTCCTGGCTGTCACAGCAACAGTATTAGAGCAAAAAAGATTCATTCAGCAGCACAAAAATGCAAGTGTGAGACTGGTTTGGTTTTGGGTTTTTTTTTTTTTAATAGCATGAGCTCGTGATCTAGAAGGTAACTTGAAAGTTTCCAGATCACAGTTTGAAGAAACCATGAAGATAAAACAGGTCAGACCTAAACACTTGCCTGCAAACTCCATCCATGCTTGACATTTTTGTTCTCTTCTCCCCACATTAAAAATCAACAGAAAATAATATTCTATATCATAGCTGACTATGAATACACTTAAGCATAAAACTGAGAACTTATCTTTGAAGACTGCATGAAGTTCACATTTCTTCAATAAATTTGTGACTCATTTTTATTAATATAAACATGATATAATTAAAAATCAGAAAATTGAATACTGTTCTCTTTTAAGTTCTCCATGCTATTCATGCTTATGCTCTGTGCCTCTCACTGCCATATTTATGAGAAATGTGACTCTCTGAAGAGTACCCAAATCATGTCTGCTGTCACATAGACTTTGTAACTTCTCCAGAGGTACTCTACAGTTCCACCCAAGTGTAAAGCACAAAACATCAAGCTGAGCAATCAAACTGAAGCAATTCAGCCTCCTCTGGATTTGAACCCTGTATTTCCACTCAAAAAAAACCAGCAACAACTTCTCCTATGAACTCCTCCACCTCAACACACCTTCCCTCCCACCAGCTTCCTTGTCATCCTTGTCTGCTCCACTGCTCATAAACACACCCTGAACTGCAGCAACAGCTGCCTGCCACAGTTAATTTAAAAATACAGATGTGCTGAATCGCATTGAATCATGGATGCAATTAGCCAGCAGCAAATACAGCCAAGTATGATCTCTGCTAAAACTAATGGGAGTATTTAATTTCTCCCAAATTTATGCCAGTTGTCAAGGCAACCAAAAAAACAAGCAAGGCATGAAGGGGACATGACTCAAATGGCTGAATTGCATAAACTTCACTTCCAGAGTCATCAGTAGATGAGACTAAAGAAAGAAAAAAATCCAACAGAACTAACAAATTTTTTTGGATTTGTTTTAGGAGTAACAAAAAATTTCACCAGGAAAACTAGTCTCTGACAAATTCACCTTAAGGAAGTCTGAACATAATCAAAACAAGAAAAAAACCCCAAAACTAAAAATGTCTGTATTATAGACACCCAAGTATTATTCATCTATTTAGTATTTTTGCTTGTTTGCTGAATTTGTCTTTATGAGCTGCAACCTGACCACTAGCACTTAAAGAAAAGAACCTCAGAACTCTCTCACACATATATATAAAAAAAAAAACAAACCTGCGTTATGCCCTACCCAGGCAAGCAAAATCCACACAACCAAAACCAAAGAAACAATGAAAACCCCACAAAAAGCAACTAGGCAAAGTCAGAAAATTTTACTTCCTCCATCTTTGAACAAAATATAATTTATAGTTACTTCTCATTAAGGTAGATGCTATTAAAAGATAAAAAGGAAAAAAAGCCTTTCATTGTATGAAAACTTCAATTTCAGGAAGCTTGGACTCAATTCTCAGCACAAACCCACATATAATTCAACTAGATCAGCTTTTCAAATGTAGTTTATAGCATTATGACTAAGGGGTAGTTGAATTGATTTTCAATTCAAGTGAGAAATCAAGTTAACCTCAACCTCCCAGCAGACAAGTACATTCTAGTAAAGCAGGAGAAAAATATCTAAAGGTTTCTGTGGTTAACAGAAAGCCCAGTTGCTAAAGTAGGAAAAGAAAAAGAAAAAAAAAAAAAAAATCACTGTCAAAGTACAATCTTCCTTCTAAAGATTCTGCAAAGATTACATTTTCCAGGATGAGAGTGTCCTTTCCCACCTGATGAGGATCCAGCTAGGATATATTTGCCACTTTGAGACATTATAATGTCACAATAGTGTAATAATAAATAGGTATTTATGAATATATATAATAATAATAATTTAGGTAAAGCAGTAAAAATATGTTTACTTCTGACTTCTCACAGTCCAACCACTTCCATCCTTGATGGGTCACCTCAACAGAATCACAATACACTGGGGTCTGACTTCTCAGGCAGTGCAGTGTCCTCAGCAGCATCACCAACAAGGCCACAAATGTGTCACACTGTAACTACAATTCAGTGGCCCTGCTCAATTCTGCACTATGACCCAGCAAACAAGCAACTAAAAGGATGAAAACCAAACCACACAAAATATTGGTGCTTTCTACACATTCAGTATAATTGTGGTAATACAGGTGTGGCTGTGGAACAAACAAAATAAGCTAATAAATTAAAATCATTTGCTTGCAAAATACATCCAAAACTATCCTTTTGCCACAACCTACCCCAGGGAGTAAAATATCTAGTACAAACTATATACACAGAATAAATACTCATGAATTTCATAATGGCTAGACAGAGTGAAAACCCTTTGAAGACCAGGCTATTCAAAATATTAAGGTTCAGAAAAACCCAAAAGTATTAGTGGGCTTTCCAATATATTATTCTATTCCTGTTATTTACCCAAGGGTTTTACTTCTCTTGAGAAAATAAAAGTCAGACTGTGTCTGAATCACTGAACATCTCCCATACTGGAAGGTTAAACCTCCACTCAGAATCGAGGTTTTCACATTGAAAAAGTAAACAAAAGTCAGCTAGAAAGAGGATTTGGATTACCAGTGAAATCTCTCTGCAGAATTAGCTGAATGTTTCAGAAAGCCATGTTCTTGAAAACTGAATTTCTGAACAGAAAAATAAAGTAGTCAAAGAGACTGAGATTAATATACCCTCTTCTTCAGGGAACCTACAACCACAGACCCTAACTTTAAAATAATTGCTGTCTATTGAAAAGCTTCCTAATTTGCCTGATACAATCTAAAACTCAGGAATAAATGTTATCTTTACTTATAAATCATCAATTGATCCAAAATGTTTCTTATTATTTGACAGCAATTAAGTCTTAGGAGATTGTCCATGAATGAACAAGAGCTATATAAATGAACAATCCACTGAGTGTAAGTGTTTCAAAGTAGCGTTCTGGGAAGGATTTTGGTTCAGAGTGGGAAAATTGGTTAATTATTGAGAAAACACAGTAAAGCACCACTTCTACATGTACTTCTATAAATAATAAATACATAAAGTAGTTTTTTCAATGGTGTATTTTCTTTATGAAATGAGTATGGCCTCTACAGTTTCTTGAAAGAACAGAACTGTAATGTTGCCATCCACATAGTAAGCAAAAATATCCCCCAGTGCAAAACAATATTTTTGACCTTTACCTATCTTTTGAGGTTGATAAAAACACTACAATTACTGTACCACTGTGTTCTTGGTAAGGATTGCCTTTTTTAGGTAAGTGCATTAATTCATTAAAGTTAAGAAAAATTAGAGAAGAATATAAACAAAGATCATTATTAACTTAATACTACTCTCCTGACCTCTAGTACAAACTCTAGAAATACAATCACAGAACATATCAAGCTACCACTGGAAAAAAAATCCAACAGACACCAAAAAAACCTGATATGGAATTGAATCACATTAAAGACTCCACGTTAATTTACAGTACATTTCAATGTTGGAAATATATTTAGACTCCAGGGTTTTGATGCTTTCTTTGGTAGGGTTAACTGCTTCATAAATGCATGGTAATGACTCAGAACAATTAACATATACTCTTTAAAATTAGGGAAATAAGCCTCTACCAGCCTATTTTTCCTCTTAGGTAAAAGACATATCAATACACCAGCAGCCATTGATCAACATTATCTGAAGTTTGCTTACACAATATCTACAGCAAAGTTACAAGGAAGCCAGTACTTGTGGGCACTTTAATTTCCTTGCATTTGGATTTGATTGCTGTTACACAGGCTGAAATCACACACACTGACTATATATGAGCAGATATCTTACCCTGAAATTACAAGTCATAGTGACAGTCAACCTAAAATTGTATCCTAAAATTTAAGCACAAAAATATTAATGAAACCTCACTGGAATGGACAGAGCAACACAGCATTCAGAGTGTTACCTGATAGTTTATTTCACATGAACATACTCTGTCAGGAATCTTGGCAAATAGTATCAACAAAAACATGTACAAAGCCTCCAAGATATATTCTGAAGCTCTACTCTAAAAACTAAAGTTTGAACTGCTATGAAAAGTTCGGAAGCATTTTTCTTCACTCTTGCCTAAGGATATCTTCTACTACAAACAACTTTGTTTTGAAACAAGAGGCAGGAATTCTTGGCCTTGGCTGGATTTTTTTGCTATATTTACAGTAAGTATAAATAGCTTGCTCCTCCTATTCACATATACACCTATTTCATTAAGTGCATCATCAGCATTGTATGATTACATTCCTCTGGGATTATACAAACTCACAAAGTCTGCTTCACTTCTTTTGTTGACACTACAACTCTATGCAAAAGTACACAAACATGGAACAGATTGTTTCTGTGTCATTTCTCCAGTCAGCTTTGCAGGAGATCTCCTTACATTAATCCCTTAAAATCTGCTTAGGAAAAAAAAAAAACCAAAAAAAACCAAAAAACCACTCCATCACTTCGAGTTGTTTTAGACAATTATAAATACAAACTCTAACTCTGTGGACTTCTCTACAAGCAGCCTGATTGTCATCCATTGAATCTCCTGATGTGATAAGAAAATTTCAGTTCAACATTTTAAGTCACGTCCTTTAAAACATGGAGCTGATGTCTACTGTGAACCATACCAAAACTGTTGTACCTTTTTTAAATAGGTACCCTGATGCTCAGCAGCAACATGAAAATGTAGCAGAAGCAAGATGCCATCTGAGCCTCCCCCTTTACAACTCCTTTCTAGCTAAAAGTGCCTGACAATAGTTTCAACTACCTCATTTTCATCTCTATAGGACTTAAAAACAGTAAGAGAAAATTATATGCTTTTTCATCAAGAAAGTATTTTTATCAAAATTGTTTTTGTTCAGAACACTTTGAAAACATTTTCTATCTTGCTAAGTTTCAAAACACTTGACTAAGACTTTTCCATTTTGCTAAAACTTTTCTGTTTGAATTTTCATGTATTTCAATCTGTAATGGTTTGATTTTTCAAAATCAAATGGGAATGATTCAGTATCAGGCAAAAAGACTTCAATACACCCAAAACTAAATTATTGGGGTATTATTTCTGTGGTAAACAAAGATTTTGCCCTGAATTTGAATGACAATTAAAAAGCAGGATTTCATATGGAACAGGTATTTTCTAACTCATTTTGTCAGTAACAACCAAGGAGAAAATAGTGAGCTCCTTCTCTGCCCTCTTAAATCTGCTTCCCAGTCATTCATTCCTATCATCTAAATGCCATCTTTGACTATGTTCTCTAGATTCTCTGAGCCTCCCAGGAGCATCCACATTTTACAAACCGCTTTTTCATCTGTGGCAATGCTCTTCTGAGATACCTGCAGCTGAAGTGCCCCATCATAACCTTTAGTGTTCCCATCCTTCGTTAAGTACGTAAGACAACAATTTTGCCATCTTATGAAATTTACATAAAATCACTTTGGCTGTAGCTGAAAGATTTCATGGCAAAGGACACAAAAGAGTGAACCTAAAAAAAAAAAGCGGGGGGGGGGGGGAGCCAACAAGAAAAATCAAAACAAACCCCAGAACAAACAACTTAAGCAAAACAACAACAGCAAAAAAAAAAACAAACCACGAGTCAAAAGCATCAACAAACACAACAACACAAGATAAAACAGAGTATATTAAAACTATAGCATGGAAGTTGACACTTCCATGTGTAAACACACCATTTTATTTAAAGGTATAATACCAGGCAGAAACAAGCCCTTGTCCTGCTCTTCCTTTGGAGAGCACAAAAAATACCGATATACATTAAAGGGTGCCAAAAAAATGTACACACAACAAAACCACCACCTAAATAATATATACTCCAGGATTTCCCTCAGTTTTTGGAAGGAACCATAGTTCAGTTGTCACAGCTAGATGAAATAGCAACTCTGTTCAAGGTATGTGAAGGAGTGGACATGGGCTCAAGGTGTAAACAAATCCCTCTGCACGGGAACAGCAGCACCGTCACACCTTGATAGGCAGCGCAGCTGCCAAGGGGTAATGCAGAGCCACACTCAGTCAGCATGAAGCACAGCTTGGCTTCCTTCCCAGCTCTACCTGAAATGACCTTGTGAGAGCTGTCAGTCAACCCTGCTCAACAAGACCTCCCCAGGCAGGGAAGCCTCAGGTACAGCCAGGACTGCTAACAGCAGTCCGGGGAAGAGCGGCGACTGCCTCGCACAACCTGGAGATGCACGATTCTCTGGATTTCCCAGCAGCACACAAGGAAAGGGGGTCAGTCTCCCCAGACGTGCACTAACACTAGAATGTTTTTAGGTCTTTGTGAAGATCATTTTGAGAGTGCTTGTGTGACCCTTCAGAATTCAGAACCATAGTGCATGAAGGTGGCAGCACTAAAGCCACAACAGATCTCATCTGAGGAGGCTTCCTAGCCAAAACATCCACATTTAATACTTAATCGTACTATGATCAGCAGCGCACTCTTCAATCACACTGAGGGCACTTAATTTGTTTTATGTACATTTACAATTGACATAAGACATTTTCATAATTCAAAGTCCAGAAAGGACCACTAGATCTGTCCACTGAACTCCTGCAAATGACAGGGCATCATTTCACATAAAGAACCTCAATCCAGCACAAAAGAACGGAAGCAACAAAAAAATTAATTACTTGGCCAACTATACCTTTATTACAGCCTGATCACAGAGCAGAGCAAAGCTCCACCATCCACCTCTCCCCTCAGTCTGAGGGCCCAGTGATCACATGGCAGCCCATTCATCTTTTCTCTTCCTCATTCTGGTTCCTTCTCTTTTCCCACCCTACTTTTGATCTACCTAAAGGTCAAAATTTCTTTTAACTGGCTTCTAACTTGCTTTTGCTGATGCTATGTAACCTGCTACCAGACATTTTTCATTTTCTGCCTGTGCATCGGACAGAAAACCTGATACTTTATACTTAACTGTTTAACAGCTAGATCCAACCCTGGGGTGCCAGGCAAGGAAAGGCCTTCCCAAGCCCAAACAGCTCCAAGTGGTAGCACTCAACAGCCATGGCTCTACAAGTCACTGTGTCTTGCAGGTCTGAGCTCTGAAAAGCAAGCCTACCACTCACACTTCAACAGGATAAAAACCTTTACACCTTTTCACCCATGCTTAAAAACACCATCTGCTGTCCCATCTCAACATGCATTGCCTCTTTTCACCCCTCCTTTAAAGTACTGACAGCACAAAAACGTACACATCTTCCATTTTCTGTATGGGGGATTTTCTTTCCTGGTATTCTGAGCTCATCTCTAGTAAAAAATTGGTATTTATATGCATTAAATAAGGAAAGGGCATATAGTGTCCAAGAGAGGAACTCACTGTTGGCAGATACTTAGCCTGACCCTTTAGGCAAGTCACTTAATCTCCCCCTTGTCTCAAAATTGGGGAATATTTTGGTAAGTGTTTAGAAACAATTTTAGACTCTCAGCAGACTTGAAAAAAAATGAAACATGGTTTTATTATTGAAAAGGACGGAAGTTGATAAATCACCATCGTATTTAAAACTATAACAGATCTATAATTAAAGCATAGTATTTAACTAATCTCATTTTCTCTGGTCCGAAATAACTACATCAAAAAGGCAACAAGTAAGAAGATACAGCTGTAATACAATATGCCTTTTACTTGTGCTATTTACTTAATATTCTATTTATGAGGAGAGGGGAGACTTATTTGAGAACACTGTTTTCCAGACAAAAAGAAAAAAGTAATAAAGATGGTGAGAAAGGAAGGGAATTGACCTACCCTCAGTGTTTGTTGCCCCAAATCCAAAAACTATCACTGCAAACTCTTGCAAAGCAGAAATGCGCAAGAGCTGGCTTGTAAAAGGTTGGTTTAGGTTATCAGACTACCCACACAGTCATCAGAGCTCAAGGCAAGCTTAAGTCTGTTTCTTATGACCTGAACACTTCATTCTGGCTCCATGAAAGGCAGGAAGGTAAATTACATCACCGTCTGTACTAATACACATGTTAATAGATATCAAATGAATTTAAAGGAAAAATGTGGTAAATCTTAATGAAGAAAGAGGCAACCTGTTTCTTCTTTCCCCTAGAACTCTACCCCACATCTAAAACATCATGGGATGGGGAAAAATAAACCAGGAGGCAGGTTCCTTTCCCTCCATCAGTCTACAAATGATTTACAACTATAAGCTAAGAAACAGTTTCCTCCTATTTTATTATATATTTATACCCAAGGTTTCTTAATCTGATATCATGAATTCAGTATAAATGTTCCATAAAGTGTGTGCTGAAGGAGGAAACTGTGCTGCTCAGGTTTCACAGCCTATTAGAACTAACTTCCGTTTTCAACTTCTAACTTGGAAAAAAAGCAAGTTTCCCAATCATTAGGTCACTATCAAAATGGAAAATATAAGGGGCTATATCCAACAGCAAATGCACAGAACCGGGACTTGGCACCAGGTCTGCTAAATTACTGCTACAGTCTTAAGTTTCCCCCACCTACTTTTACTTTAATATCTGACCCCATAAACAGAAAGGAGTAATTTGCCAATATGACTGTCTTGAAAATGAACTAATTAATGTTCACAAATCCTCTCCCTGAATACAAAGTAACAGAGTTTAATTAAGCATATATTCAAACTCCTTCACATGTTTATTCACACATTTACCACAGTGCTTCTATGGCCTTTTGCAGCTTCTCAAAACTTCAATACTGAAAGACCAAGTCTTCCAGTGAAAATTTACTTGTCAAATTGGTATTACTTAAATTACAAGCAAAATGCTAGTATCTACATTTTACCAGTGTAACACTTCTCAAAAATTAGTAATTTTAGTCAGCATTTATAATATTCAAGCTAAATAATTAACTTTATTACTCCATTATTAAAACAGAAAAAACTTCAGAATGTACTATGCTTTGAAAACTTCGAAAGCTAAAAAAAAAAAAAAAATTAAAAAGCTGGGAAGGGGTGGGAGCAAGGACAGTCCAACTCTGCTGGGAAATGACTTAAAAACAGCCAGGCCCACTTTTCAGCAGGATACAGAGACAGGAGAGTGTTATTTCTCCTTTCTCATTGTAATATCTTGTAACTCTGTCACACTGGCCAAAAGAGACAATCTAGGGCTTACAGACCGCATAGAATTGGAAAAATGTAGTATAATTCAAACAAACAAACAAAAAAAACCACAAACAAGAAGCCAACAGAAATCAAGCAAAATAAAGCCAATATATACCCCTCCCCCCCCAAAAGCCAACAACAGCAAAAAACCAACAACACACCATCATCAAAAACCAACCAAACTACAAAAGTATTCTAAATGGAAATTTCCTTAGACTTGCTTTCTTTAGAAAGAGCTTCAGGTTTTTTTACTCAAAACCCTTCAATTTGTTTTGCTACTTATTGAATCAAAAGTTGTCCATACAACACACAGGAGCCCTTTCAATACCTAAAGTGGTGTTTGAGTCCACTGTAGAAAGAGTTTACCTTGCAGATCATGCTAAAAATAAATTTTTAAAAAAAAATTAAAAAAAAAAAATTAGTGAATAAGGAAATGCATTGGACTTCTGCCTATTTTCAGGAAATAGAAAAAAATTTAGACTGTCTTCAGTGTTCTAGTAGCCTAATTTAAGGAGTAAGAACCTCAAAGTGTCTTAAACACTGAAAATTTTACAGTGTAATTGACCAATTCAGGATTCATGCTGACCACTGGATATATCTTAGCAGCCACTATCACATGTTTCACACAGTAATGAAAAAAAATTCTTCATCAGTCACTGAAGAGAGGGAGGAATATTCTTACACATGTTCACATTTGTGGGCATTCTACAATACTAAGCAGTCCCTGAATGAAGCAATTTTCATACATTTACTCAGGTAGATATTATGGCCAACCATTACCAACAGAAGCAGCTGATGATGCCTTCTCCCAATTAATTTTTACTGCAAATTCTCATGGGATTATAAAATCCAATATTCACAAAAGCTTCTAAGATGGAGACAGAATTTCCATTTACCAGCCTTAATCTCTGTTTAGAGCCGCTCTTCACTACAGTTTTGTACACTTTCCTCCACAGCTACCTAGGAGTGAACTTCTCCAGACTTAATTAGATCACCATAAATCACATTGTGCTGGTATAGTACTGCATAGACTGAGTCAAAGAAAACCCTCTCCACCACCCTGCTACTTTCTTCCTTCCCCTCCTTTTTTTAAAGGTATTAACGTCTAGGCACTCCCCAGATCTCACAGCAGACCACCTGATGCTTCTCAGGTAAATACAAGTACATTTAAGCAGGGTGTTATAACAACCTGTTTTAGAGTATATTCAACAATTGAAAGTTTGGGTTTTTTTTTTATTTAGACTTGGTCTTTCCCCTATCTCTTCAATGCTGGGGCATGACCCTTGCACTTATTTCCTTCCCATGAACTACAGGTCATTAGAGAAGCAAGAACTAAACCTGAAGTGTGTCTTTCAAAGAAAAAAAGAAAAACCCCTCGCACTTAAAAAAGCACTAGCAAAATGATACTCCCAAACCAAGACAAAAAATCAAAACCCCCCCCAAAAAAACCCCACCCAACAAAAAGAACCCCCACAACCAATTTCCCCAGGTTTTTTTGGTTTTGCTTTCTTCTTTGTAGTTTTTTTTTTGAAACAAAGTCTTGGTGATAACCATTACTTTGCATTTCAGTGTAATTTGTGGAACATGTTCTGTACAAGTTGGGGTTTTTTTACATAATCTGATACATTCCCCACACTGATGTCATTGGCGATTCCAGCTTCACACATCATGGACAATGAAAGTCCAACTGAGGATTAGGAAACTGAAATGCTCTGGTAGTACTGATACCCAGCACAGGTGTTAAGCTGGAAAACTGAGTTTACATTCAGCTAGGATGTAGAAATTCTTTAACTATACTGTTGATCTTAGGTCTATATTGTCTGCAGAGTTCATTACAGAAAAGAGCAACTGTAAGTTATCTCATACAGGAGCACAGGACTACAGAAGGATTCAGATTGATTCTTTATGAAACAGATAGTCATAGCTGCAAGAATCTGAAAATTGTTTACATTTGCTCTAGACCAAGAGGAAATTTAAAGTCTGTTCACCTGGACACAGAGTGCAAAGCCATTTAACAAGATGATTTTTGTGAGGTATATTATATATGGGTAACAATTTTTTGGGTTTTTTTTTAATCCAAAAAACTAACGCAACACTTAGAAAAAAACCAGCTTGATAGATGATCCTGAAGTACTCCAAGTTCTTTGTCTAGTTAGATTTATAAGTAACTAAATAATTTCAGCTAGAGGTCTGTACAAATTCACCTAGAAAATCTTGTTTCTCTGCAGAACTCACTGCTCTGCACAAGGCAAGGAACATTTGTGGGAGGCTGAGAACCAAGGAAGCCACATACACTTGACTAATTTAGAACTTCAGCTGAGGCATGACAGAAGATCCAATTTAACAGAGCTTCAGAAAAGCAGCTCTATCCTAGGAAGAATGTAGTGAGGTTCTGGATCATTCTTCTGGTCATTTCTAGCACACCAGCTTTTAAGATATTTCTCCAAGACAAAAAGCAGATAGGCATTTAATTTTCATGCTTGGCTCACTCTCCCAGTGCTCTCAGGCAATCTCATAATAAACTGTATTGAGCTTAGTGTTTCTTTTTTTTTTTACTCCAAGCACTTCATTTTA
Organism: Corvus hawaiiensis; assembly: GCF_020740725.1. Lineage (NCBI taxonomy): Eukaryota > Metazoa > Chordata > Aves > Passeriformes > Corvidae > Corvus > Corvus hawaiiensis. The sequence goes on from NC_063214.1 coordinate 7,066,122, forward strand.
GTTCCATTTTAAAGGCGTTTCATTCAGAAGAGCTGCCTGCTGAAGCAGCATCTGTTTTGAAGCACAACAGCAGCTGACAACCCTACCAAAATACAGCCTACATGGTTTGCACTTGCTTTGCCTTTTACTACAACAAGACTCACAACTGTTCTTAAAAACAGGTTGTTTCTAGTGGCAATAAGGACATAAGAAACAGGTTTCTGAATAAGAGACAAGAGTATGTAAGATAACATGCTAAGAGAGTTGCTTTGGAGCTAAAACCAGTAATTTAGGAGGAGGAAGACTATGCATCAGACTAACACAGCCTTATTTTCAGCATGTTTTCCCCCTAATACTTTAATTCTCATGTAAAACCAACCAGAAATTCAGGACAGAGTACAGAAGTCACAGTAAATATTTGGGCTGAAAGAAACAAGAGGCCAGAGCTCAAAACCTCCTGTAACACACATACCAGATAAAAATACACGAGTAACACTCACAAAACTACCAAAATATCTCAGTTGCTTCTGAATCAGAATTTTCTTTCATATGGGCTTCTTGGCAGGACTCGTTCTGCATCTGGTTATTATGTAATCACACCCAGGTTCACACAAGACAAATCTGACCTGAAAATCCCATGACAAAGTGTCCCAGATAATCACCCACCTCCATGGGACAGTAAGTGCAGACCAGTGTTGTGCTGAAATGATGCGAGCAGCTTCCACACTGGACATGTGCCCCATGGGAATGGCTTGCAGGCTACAAACAATGGTCGAGATCCATCCAAACTCATCTAAAAACAAGCCAATAGAAAATGCAACTAAACAGTGTGAAAAATACACCTACAAAGCAAGTTTCACAAAGGCAGCACCAGCCAGCAGTTTTGTGTTCTAACCTTCTCTTTTAAGGCATGGTGGAGAGACAGGTCAAAGGAAAAAATACATCAGCTGACTGTGCAGAAGTGTCACAACTTTGCAGACAAACATGCTTTGTTGGCTAATAATACACACTTCATACTCCAGAGAGAATTGCTACCTATGCAGAATCCTTGAGATTCAAGAACAGCCTAGGAGAAACCCAAACAGTGTCAGCAGCAGCACGTGCAGGAATCCAAAGGTCACATCAGACTGTTAACTGTGAAAAACACACACATGTGAAAAGGGGATCTGCAAAACCAAACAGCAGTAAATTTGTGTATGCCAGAGACCTCTCAAGGAACCCAAACCAAAGAAAAGTAATGCAGTCACAGCATGAGTCACCAGCCCAAAAATCCTGCCAAAAAGCCATTAAAAAACCACTAAAAATTTCAAATTCTAACTAATCATATTAGCATCGTCATTAGATGCTGTCAATGGGTAATTAAGTATATTTACAGTTTTTGCAGCCTTAAGTGCAAAGAATGGGCATTTTTCCAGGTAACCAATGTTCACAGGAGGAGGCATCAGCTTTTTCATAGAAGTATCTTTCAGTAAAACTGTTTCATGCAGCCAGTTAGCAGCAGTCATTCTTTCTCACCACTCAGGTACTTTGCTGTGAATCTTTTGCCATCTTCTAGAGAAACAAAAGGCTATGCGGGTAGGTGACTTGCTTTAAAAAAAAAAGCTGTTTAGATGAGGAGAAAAAAATGAACAGTGAATACAGTATTTTCCATGTTTACAGAATGATACTGCAGTTCCTAAAATTAAACCACATACAAAAAAAAGCACAGTCATCAAGTTAGTTTTCTACAACTTTTTTTAACTACTGTAAATCAACTATAAAAAGCATTAAAACATTAGTGTTCCTGTCTATACACCATACAATACTATATACACCATATCTACTATTCTTGGGGAAAAAGATTAGATGTCCTCTCTATGTGCACAAAAGCTCTGCTGGACTTCGGCTTTGTTTAAATGTGCATCTTTCTTCTCTCTAAAAATATTTTGTGGTTGACTAACAGAAGCTTTTTTATTGTGGCAACCAGAATATAGTCTTACTACAATGTTATGATCAGCATTTTGGTTTAATCTAGAGCTTAATGGCTGGCATAATTGCTTTAAACTCTCACTGAAGTACCCATTTCAGGTGCTTCAGTGTTTCTTCTTCATAGCAGATCTGACCAAAGCAAGTTAGTTTGAAGCTCTCAACACCATATAATAAACTGAAAATATATTAAATAAAGAGACTTATCCACACGCCAAACTTTATTGGAAATATTTATCCAGTCAATGGCACACACCTAGAAGGGAAAGAATGATGCCCGGAACTTGAAATACAGAAGTTCTGCCAAACTTCAGTATCACTACAAAATTCAAACTTCCAATCACTACAAAACACCAGAATCAACAGAATCATTGCTGAAAAGCTTTCCTTTTTGCCTTTGACTGCAGAATGCCCCAATTCATTACTGAATCACATAAAAAGAGTAATACTTATTTCAACATGAGACAAGAAATAATTACTGATAGGCTGCATACTGTTCTCAGTAATAGCAAGAACAGCAAGGGAATGTTTAAAATAGACATTCTTTGACTAAATAAAACTATTTCATCATCAAAATAAGTTAAATATAATACTACTTTACCTCTAAAAATATGAAGGAAAAATACTTCTGAAAAAGAAACAAGAGTATAATAAGTCTAGGAAAACGTAACAGGGTCCAGAACAGTATCAGAAGGGATTTGCTGAAAAACAGCCATGTATAAAAAATAAAACAGCTTATAGCCAAACAGAAATAAAAGAAAGAATATTCCACTTGTAGTTTGTAGTGGGACTTTAAATAGAGATTTTGATTGTATGTATTAATGTAGTGTGGGCATAAATTTGTACACTTCCGCCCTAAAATAAATTTCGCCTATAGCTATCTTGGACTTGTTCACTTTCTATTTTAAGCTAAAAGCACAGAAAAAATTCGTATTTGTTATCTGCTATCAGTGAGAGCTTTCCATTTTCTCTTCCATCTTTAAGTATGTCTTTTGTTACGCAGAAAACCTGCAATTAAGGATTTTTAGATTCCAGCAAAAAGACTGCTAAGGAAAATGTGACCATAAGCTATATTAACACGCTGAGAGCAGTTCTGAGTGAAAAAACAATTCAACAGGGACATCATGTTTGTCATTTCAAGTCAACTACAAAGACATTATTACTGATAAATATACTGCGAATGAGGTAAGAAAGAAAACTAAGCAAGCCCGAGGCTTTTTGAGGCATTTCAGCGTGTTTGTTCATCTCCTTCTGTTTTTAACAGTAATTAATGGCTCATAACGATGTTGTTCTCAACTTATGAGTTAAATAATAACAGTGTTAATCAGAATAGAAAAGAGTACTTCAGTTGGAAGGACCTCCTAGTCCTGACCACTTCATGGTGACCAAACATTAAAACACATTATTAAGGGCATTTTCCAAATGCCTCAAACACTGACAGAGATGGGCGTTGACCACCAGTGTTTGGTCCATGGACTTCCAATTTAGGCAGCCACATTCTTACTTCAAGCTTGGCATATTATCTCTTCACTACAGAGAAAAAAGTCAACTTAATGTTTATCTAGCTATTTATGTATATATAGAGAAGGAAATAAATAATAATAAAAGAGTGGGGGAATAGTTACACTGTGTAGAATCCTTTACCCAGTCTCCCAGGAAAATTAAAATAAAGGACAATTAATTTAGCAATTAAATTAACTAAAACACAAAAATATTTATGTATTTATGCATATATAACATATGTATAATATTGATACCATGTGGAAACTTATATTCTTGTTCTTCTCAAAAAACTTGAAATCATTTCCATTAAAAACCCCTAAGCCCTTAATTTTAATTCTTCCTATCCAATTAATTCTTATATTTTTATTTCTTATATCTTCATCTCCTTCAATTGTCTTTCAACTATGCAGCATTTTCATCATTAGATAACACAAGCTTGCATAATTCTAAACAGCAAAGTCTGAGTTGGCAAGGGCCCTTACTTTTCCTTTAAAGCCTCATTTTCTCTTTATACCTGATATCAGCTCTTTAATACATTGATACATTTTCATTCTAGCCCATGGTCCCTACGGTAGCAGAATTCTTGTCACTTTATCTACTCGTCATTTTAAAAACCTGTGTTGAGCAACAGATTCCTCCTGCCTTCCTTTAGACAAAGGATAAAAAAAGAAATAAAGCTTGTACTTTCCTATAGCTCGCACTGATTTGAGGACTAAATTTCTTGTAGACACTTCAGTGTCTGTGAATTTGAATATAAATGACTTGCTAGTGATACTCAAGACCCATTTTGCAACTGAGCTTAGCATTTAGTATTTGTTTTCTTTATGAAGGAAAACTAACTCCCAAACATCATAGGCTGTGTCAATAACCAGAAACGCTGCTTTAAGGTGTTTTATTCAGTGAATTAAATAAACTCTTGAAGAATGGAAACAAAGAGTAAAAAGGAAAAAACCACCCTTTTTCTTCATTATAAGCTAAATTATTAATTTTAATTATTAGATACAGAATCATTACATAAACTTTTCAAATAGGCATTTGGCCTCAACTTTCTGCTTTTTTATATTGTCCATAATTACTGGAATGACTAAATGATGACTAAGGTAGTGCTTCATCATCATTGCAACAAAAAGTTACAGGGTTAATGAAATGTCACAGTCAAAATACTTTCACACGTAATCAGCAAGCCATTGCAAGTATCCATTTGTCAGCAGGAAAGAATTTAACCACAGATAAATCTGGTGTTTTGTATTTATTTGGAGGCTGAATTTTCCAAGTTTGAAACTTGGTCCTTTTCATTTTCTCTTTCAAGAATAAAATCTCTAATGAAAGTGGTCTCTAACATGGTTTTTATGATGCCTTTATGAACAATACTTAATTATTAGTAGCAGCTAAACTCTAATTTTCCTGATTTGTTTTTTCCACAAACATCATTAACAGCTAATGATGCAAATAAAGAACACCAATGTGACAAAAAAAGCAGACTGATATAAACAGCTTTACAACAATGTGACACTGATATAGGTTGCTTTGTCACACAAAACTAAAATGAAGAAAAAAGTTACTTATCACAAATCAGAGCACATCAAATATATTTATTTATATATTCATTTACACACATTATAGTTGTCCAAGGGCCCTAATACCAAAGGCCAACAGAATAGTGGGGGAAAAGAAAAAAACACCATAACAGAGAAAGAGAACTTTGAGCAAAACTGAACTGCAAATACACCTGTATCAGAGAATCACTCTAAGTTAAGAGAGGTCAGATGAGACAGGACCAAAGAGAGCCCACCTGATAAACACAACCATTCCACCATAGCCCTCTTCACCACAGGCCTTGCATCTCTTAAAATTTACTTAAGAGGTGTTTTTCTTTCCCTCCTCTTGGCAAATTGCGAGTCAGTTTTCATCAACAATACACAGAATCCTTACATTGGAATACACCTTTAAGATGCAGCCCAACCATTAACCACACACTGCCAAGTCCAGCACCACACCACATTCCCCAGCTGGATGCCTCAATGCCAGAATAAATAACAACCAGGCTTTGCATTTCCTCTGTACCCACTCTCAGAATGGAGATGATGGCAATACCTTAGTTTCAAGCACTGTTAAGGTATCATTTCAGGCCCAGTATTTTGGTACTTCCAAACATTTTATTTCTCCCAACAATTTGGAAGAATAAAACATATCTTTGATGGCTTACATCTTCACATGTCTCCCTCTGTCCTTATTTAGTTTCATGCTGTCTCCTAAGTTGAATTAAAATTATTAACAACTCCAAATTCTATCATCCTGCCTGAAGTCTCCTTGGATTAATTTCAGCAGAGGTAACAGCCTTCAGCAGCCTATTTCCTTGGCAGGCTGAGGCTTAGATTCTCCTGGCACTTACTGATATTAATCACGATGGCTGATCTTTTTGAACCCTTCTGTTAACTATCCTTTACTTAAAAAGCCTCTTGCATCTCCCTGTGATTTTATAGATTAGGCTGGTTGATCACATCAATCAATTACCCTATTAAAACATTTCTCAAAAGTGCCTCTAGCTATAGACAACTGATGTTCTTCCCCTCTTAGGCGCACAATTAAACACAAAGCTCATACCTAAATTTAAAATTAGATCAGATATATTGATCAAAGAAGCATCAGGTTTCTCTGAAAAGTACCTGAAGGCAAAAGACTTTTAATTTTAAAGCAAGTAAGACCAACGTGCATCTAGGAAAGTCCACGACCCAAAAAGCAACATGGTTAAAAGCACTGACACAACTCAGAACTTAAATTATTTGTCTTTTAGCTTTTTGTACAGAAACCATACCAGTGTTAAGAGAATGCATAACCTGATTTGCATGTGATTGCTACTGTTGCTGTATAAAAACAGTGAATCATTCATACCTGATTTCAATATACGCATTTTCAAATTTATCTGCAAACACGATAGTTTCATTTGCCAAATTTTAGGCGAATAGCCACCTAGTATCCCCATGATGACCACTTTGTTGCTGGTATTTCACTCCACAGATATATCCTGCAAAGTTACTAAACAAAACTCTCCTTTCTCGTGAGGTAGACAACTCAAAATGCTGAGATTAGTCTTTCACACAAATACTGCCTTTAGCAACAGCAAAACTGGATGATACTTTTTTCCCCCTGGGTGTTATTATCCAGGCTGACAGAAAACTATGAAGTGTTAACAAGCGCTTCATTGAAATAAAAATTAACTTGGTCAGTTCTGTTAGGAGTGAAATATTATTCCAATCTAATAGATCTTTGTTAACACAGTATGAGGTAGAACTGTATTATGGCAATATAGCAGGCTATCTTTCAAGTTTTTTGGTTTAACAGTCACTCTTGAGTTAGAAGGAAAAATAGCCGAGTATACATTCATTTTCAACGAAAGCAAACTTATCTGATAATAAATGACCCATTAGTTTGCTCATAATTCTGTCAGAGTTATTACAGTTTTTAGGTTCTGAATGACTGTAATTTACTGTAATTGGTTTGCAGGACAAGAGATAAATTTGACTTGCTCAATTTCAGATTCACTAAAATAATTTTGAACATTCAAATTATTTCAGAACATAACAGTCATGACAAAAATGTAACAAAACCAAAGAATATTAATGGAAGAAATGTTACTGTTTGATTTTTAAAAGCAGATTGATTACTGAAAATTACCAGCCTGCCTCAGAGTTGATTCCTAACATTACCTAATTTTTTTTTTGCACATAAATCTTCCCAGAATCAATCTTTACACTGATGTTTGGAAGGAAGAGGTGGGTGAGGAGAGATGCAACCTCAGATAGTTCTACACACACTGCATAGATACGAGGCTCTGCTGAACATTTAACCTCTCTCAAATACCTGGACAGTAGAATGTTAACAATACAGGAGAGCCAGAAAGCTGAAGTTCACATGGAAACTTAAAACCTCTTTTTTGTCCAGTTAGACTGCAACATTTATCTGATTTTCTAACAGTTCAGAGGCCTTCCAAACGCTGAAACTGGAAATGGTTTGTTGTTATCAATTGTTGGTCCTAATGCAAACTATGAAATGGAAAGCAATATGACAACAACTGTGGTGCAGATATGAATAGTTTCAGAAATCTTTTCTTAAATTTCATTTTACAACTCTAGAAAAACCAGCAACTACACTGATCTCTAAAGTGAAAAGTGTGGTAACATCATTACTGCCTCGACTTCCCTTTCTGTTCACTTGGCACTCAAAAAGGAAAAGCAGTATAGTGTCTACATTTACCTTCTTTTTAGAATCACAGTGCACTTCATTTTCAAGTTTTGTGCTCTAATTGCTCCTAAAATAGCACAAATCAAAGTACTATTGTGCATTTAAGTACAGTAGTCATTTATTTTTTCAGGAAAAATACTGATCGTTATGGGCTTCACTGGTTATGAGATGTTTACTACTCCTGCAGAGGGCTCTGAAACAACGTATGTTGATCTCAGAAACCTATGGCTAAGGAAGGCAAGTGCACTGACTGGCAAACTCAGACTTTCACAGGTGGTAAAGCAACAGTAAACTGAGTTCCAGATCAAAAATTACAGTCTTGTTTCCAGTCTGCTACAGTGGTCAAGCCCAACTCTAAAGATCCGGTCTTAGCATCACATTAGGACTTGGTTCACAGTGGCCAAGGCTTAGATTAGAACTCACTGTAATATCCTGAATGGGATGTGTGAAAGAAAAAGAAATGGCAAATATATTTTCATGATGGTTGATTTCAGCTGAAGCCAAAAGGCATTGGGGTAAGCCTTAAATCTCATTTTCCCCTACTCATACTTGAAATCTGATGCATCTTAAAGGAGAGTTTGTTCTTCCAGCAGCTAAGCTGGAAATATATTTCAGAATAACAAGGTACCAAATTATTTCTGTAGAAGAAATAAATATGACCCTTCATCCTGAAAAAGACATGACAGGCTAAAAAAAGCCATCACATGATTCTGAGTTAAACAAAGAATAAATAATAAACTTACTTTCTCCCAGTAAAGATCTTGTGTTTGGAAAATCAGCACACCCTTAAATGAGGCATCCTTTGACAGCTATAAAACACAAAGTATTTTTTCTTTGGGAAAGCCTTGCAGAAAAATTAAAATAAAATACAGAGCCTAATGTACATGTGTCACTGAGGGAAATTACACACATCCCTTTCCATCTCCTCAGGAACTGCATCAGAGAGTGTCATGCTAATGAGGATGCAGATGTTTGAAAACTCCAGCTGGAAATGCTCGTGCAGGCACAGGGCTGCTGATGCCCCGTGCCACCAACTTCACAGGCACCACAGGGAACCTGCAGGTACACCAGCATGGTTATTTTGGCCAGAGCTTCCAGTTACTTGAACTGAACTGAACTAGCTGTGCTAAAAAAGGTTAAATTACAAGAAAACCTTGGGAATTCTCTTATAAGGACTTTTTTTTTTGGCAAAGGCACAAAGTCTGAGTGAAGCCATGTTTGCTGTGCATATATTTGACAGGGCATGCAAACATATTCCTGTTTGTAGTGGGAAAATAGGGAAATTCTAGCAAAAGTACAGCTCCTTCCTTAAAATCCACTCCATTTCACAAAATACCACAACCCATTCCTTCACTCTGTTCATTTTCCTCAAACTTTTAAGTGTTAACCTGCTCTAACCAGTGTTGAAATCAGTTTGTCAATACACAATGGTATTACCACTTTGAAATAAAGCCAGTGATTCAGAAGGCCATTTGAGAAAAGCAAAAATCATTAGTGATACAAAAAAAAGCCTAAAACAAGGTGAAAGGTTAGCTTTGATTTTTTCACACTTTGAAATATCAGGCTGTAAATGCTCTTCAGTTAATTAGAAGAAAACGGAATAGAACTGGTTAACTACTCAACTAAAGGTCATCCTCAAGAATTCTAAGCCCCTTAATAATTGAGCAATTGGAGTCAGTGTAAATATTTTAAAATTCACATTCTGTTTTAATGCTTTTATTCTTCATGCGCTATTGCCTATCTGGTAATATCATGTGATTGAATTCTAAACAAACATGTTCCAACTTTGTTAAAAATAGTTGAGAATTTTATATCAAGAAAATAATTTAAATGACAGTTTGCAAGAAAAACATCCCCAGTTTTTCACCTACAAGAGGTGAGTTTATTTACTTTGTCTCTTAATTATATCAAAAAGACAAAAGTATACAGTACCATAAAAAAAAATATATTCTTTTAAGTGTTCCTTTTACAATAATGGCATATCATCAAACCTAATTACCCATAGTCAAATTTTTACTTTTTAAGCTCAAAGTTACAGAAAAAGTTCTTAAAAGGGCTTACACCTACATTTTTTTACATATGGCATTAAAAATAGAAGATTACATAAAATTTTGAAAGTTCAGACCATAAAGTAGATGAACTAGTACTTTAGAAACCTCCTGATCCTTAAATGCATTCCTATAAATCATTTATTGAAAAATAACTGTCTTTCTCTGAATTGAGCACTTGTGTTTATCCATCTTCATCAATGTATCTCAGCACTCTAGAAAGATTTTATTTATGATTTACTTTTACCAAAAAATTCCCATCAGGTAAAGGTATACGTTGCTATAACTTTCTTCAAAGGTGGGGAAAATAAATCACAGTTAGCATTGAAGAAGATGTTTACAGTGGCCCACTAAAATTTCTCTAACCTCACAACCAGCAGCTACCCTACACACACATGAACTGCAGAGAACTAATTTTCTGTGTTCATAGGAAACTTCTTTCTGGATTTAACTGTTTTGAAGTTTTGAACTCTCAACATTCCTAATGTTTGGAGATTAAAAAAAGTTGCCAGAGAAAACGCTTTTTTAAGGGTCATTTCAGAGAGATTTAACTGCTTGGCCAGTTGCAAGGTACTTTTCCACACGCTGCTTAAAAAAATAATTTACAAAAAGTGAGGAAAAAAATCACTCTGATTGGTTTAAACACAACATTGTTTCACGAAATCTGAAGCTTACATTCCTTTCTTACTTTATATCCCAGCATGAGAGGGACTATCGGCCAAGTCACAGCTCAGTTCAATTCAGCCAGTATCAGCCATGGACGGCGAGGAAGGGTATTTCATTTCCATTTAGCATGGGCGTGACTTCATGCCAGGGTAACAAGTGTCCTACAGCCAGAAAGCCCCAGTGTGATTGGATCCATGCTGAAGAGCCCGGGGCTCCAGACCTCCAGTGTTCTGGCTCCAGGGACAGAACCAAGGAATGGTGCTGGCAAGCCTTGTGCACTTCGGAAGCTAACATTTTGGCACAAAAGCACAATTACTACAAAATGCCAACATGATTTCAATAGATTTATTTTCAGTACATAAATACAATTGGTTTTATCATGCAAATGCTCAGCAGTTCATACCTAAGTCTGCTGTCACTGACAAGAGTCACTCTATCCACCATTTAGCTTTCATGCCATTCTCTCGTAGATATACTTATTTCACAAAGAGCACAAAGCCATCAAATAGCCTCTATTATTGAATAAACTGGGTAGTGAATCGGTGTTCTCATTTCCTTCCACTGGATTTATCTGAAAAAAACAGCTCAAGGACAGTGAGACAGACCAGCCTAGAACAACATGGGGTATGGTACAGTACTCTCCCAAGATTTCCTTAAAACAGATAGAAGAAAAAATGTAGTCATATAATTCTGGTTTAGAAATCTCTTAAGCCCTCTTCCCTCTTGCAATAGGATATGGATTCATCAGCATCCCACAAGTTTAAGATTGTAATCCCTGGCACAACACAGTACCATCTGTAGCTGCGAGTTCAAAGAATTTTCTTCCTTTAGATTTCCAGCGAGGTAACTGAAGTCCTCCTTACAGTGCTGCTGTGTCTGGAAAGCCACTCCAAGACACCTTCCATGGAAGTGACAAGATGATATTAAAGTCACTTTTATGGAGACATATGAAAAGCTGGTTTAAACAACTTCAGAGTTGAAAGCCATGAGAACAGTCATCTTCTGGAATGGCTTACACTGGAAGACTTATTTTTTCTCTCCCTAATTCATCTGTTTCATTCACTACATGACTTTATTTCTGCACCAAGCTACAGCAGAAACCCTAGAGACAACAGCTTCATTAACTGTACAGCTCTCATTCTCCATACACCACCCATTAAACTGGGTAAGAATCCAATGAAAGACACTGTGTGAACATGTAATTAAAGACAATTATAATACATACAGGAAGAAATGGGGGGGGGGAGGGGGGAATTAAAATTGAAGAAGTCACATGAATGCTGACAGTCCTAACTGATAAAAGATTATAACCTACAGCAGCTGTGTGAACTAGTAAGAGAGAAATGGAGCACATGTTTGCTGTTAGTGGATTTCATGGCTACTTGCCAACACCTGACCAAGTCTGAGACTCAGGAATTCTGGATTCTCTTCCAGATTCTTCAAGCAGTTCAAGACCTTTTGCATCTGCCTTTTCTCATGAAATTTATCACTCCCAAATAATCTTCTTGGTTCAGTTCCTAGTGGTTTACTCCTTTCTATATTATGTTTCCTATTTCCCACTTCAGCTGAGTACAACAGGCCCATTCCTCATCCATATCCAGAGCACCCCATCACCTAATTTGACTTCAAACATCAATACAGCCTCACTCCAGTCCAGCTGCTTCCTCTGTTGATAATAAGCTAAAATATAATTGAGTTTCTCTGGAGTGAATGAATGTGGCATCTTTCAGGAATCCTAAAAACATCAAAGCATTCAGATCAAGTAAAAAGCCAGCCCCCAAAAACAAGAGAGTGTACAAAAATAAAACTCATCTCCAACCATGCTTACTGGTCATAATTCGCATCACATTATTTTAGGAAATAAATTAAAAGAAAAAGAAAAGATAAACAGTTTTTTTAAACTTCACCTGAAAGCCAAATGGCCCAACAGAGATAAAAGTAGAATCTCGGTACCCATAACTACAGTAAGCATCCTTATTGATACACATGATTACAGAAGGGCTTCCCCTACAATTAGAGGCAGCTCCTGCTTTCTGTATAACTTCATTTACCTGTGGTAGTTGAGTTCATAAAACACAGACCAGGCTACTACTATGATGCCTACTCATTTAACACATCTCCAAGGAAGAAGAAAAAAAACCACAAAAAACAGAAAAGAGAAAGGAGACCATGCCTGAGGGAAAGGAACAGAGTATCGGGCAGAGGTTTCAGTGTAATTTCACAGAAGCTGAATAAAGATGTAATGACTTGAAACAAGTCAGACTGTTTTTCCAGGAACCACTGGAAAAGAACTGTACTTTTCTGCAATGGATAGCAGTGCTGTGAAGCAGCTTGTTTATGTCGATGGAGAGCTGCTCCCACACCTGAATAACAGTGAGGGTGAAAGTTTAGAAGTGCAAACAACCAGGAAATGGAGCTGTCTTAGAATAAAGGACAAAGAGAAACCTTGATATTGAGCAGGAACAACCAGGAAAAACAACCTCAGGGATTTTAACAAACAAAAAGAAATATGGTTTATCTGATACCATGGGCAGAGATCTATCCCATAAATAGCTTGTAAATTACCATCTTGACAATTCTAATCCCAGTTTGTTTTCCAGTTCAACCAAAAGCTACGTTTATAGACAGCAGCAAACCAAAATGCACAAAAAATATCTAGAAAAAGGGGGACAAACAATAAATTGGCATGCTTCTACTGATGCTATTACTTTGAATAGTAAGTACAATGGGCAAATGAAGACTTGCAAATTATCTTAATGAGACTTTGTAACTTCCAGTGAAGTGGTACATAAATTCCAGTACCAGTCACAATACACGTGGCAAAATCCTAACTTCATGTTTGCACTTATAGAGGCTAAGTTGACTATCTCAATTCAGGGATGAGGCTCTGAATACTAGATAATGCTAAAAAAAAAAATCAAGCCAATATTTTGTTGGTTTGGGTTCCCTCCCACCCCCCCACCAAAAAAAAAAAAAAAAACCAAAATGCTAGTGATTATTAGGAAAACCAAACAAAACAGAGGTCATCATTGGACCACAGTATAGAACCAATGTGTCTGCATCTTGAATACTGTGTTAAGTTCTGATCACCTCATCTACAAGGATACAGGCGGAAAAAAAACATTGGGAAAAATTCAATGAGCAACAGCAATGACAAAAATCACGCAGCAGCAGCAGACTCCTTTAAAAGCCATGACTACAACTCTCCATAGTCACCCATGGCACAGAGTAGTTAAGTATCATTGTACACTCTAATATGTGAGCCAGTACTTATCAAAACAAATTGGTAATTTAAAACAAAAGGAAGCAGTTTGCTTCCTTTTGCAGACAAACCCACTGTACTCCTTGCCAAAAGATAAGTGAAAGCTAAATATTACACTAGGGGCTAGGCAAGTTCATGGAGTAACAATCAAATTAGGGTAGCCAATTATATACAACTCCACATCTGGCTCTAGAAATTCATGAAGTGAAGACAGAGATATTAAGGGCAGTATCAAACACTTGGGCAACTGTGTTTACTGCTGGAAACAGGAGAATGATATATGGTCCTTAAGCCTGATTAAGGCCAGACATGCTCTTCTGGCTTCATCTGGGCTACAAAGTTTTATGTAGTTTGGTAGTTAGGAACTCGGAGCAGGATGAAAGGTTTAAGCTGTAAATCAGCATCAGTTCCTATCTCAAGTGAAATGCAGACTGATGTGCCACTTCAACTGCAAATTTCCCTACATGAGGTAGAAATCAAAAAAATAAACAATTTTTAGCTTCTGTAGTTTGCTAGTATTTACAAATCACCAAGCAAGAGCATCTTTGTGCACCAAATCGCTTCTTTCTTCGTGCTTGTCAACAAAGAGAACAACTTGTCCTAATCTGAAAAAAACCCACACAATTTTCAGGGCAAAGAGCTTTGTCTGATCTATCTAAAAAGCCCTACAACTCTTTTTGAACCATAAGAAAACAGAGTTTGGCAGTCTGCTCGCCTTCTGTTTTAGAGGCTCTTTTTTTGAAGTGTGTACAGAATTACTCCAAAACACATTGTTGGTTGAAAGGAAAGCCCAGCAAGCTCTCTTCCTTAAATATGTAAGTATGGCCTTGAAGACTTATGTCATCCTGATGATTTCATACCTATTGTATAGGTTCTCTGGAAAAAACAGAAGGTATAAGATTCCTGTGACAATGTAATATCTCTTTAGGTCAAAATTGTATTTAACCAGCCCTACTTTCCCATCTTCCAAATAAAGGTAGGTAATCTGGATTGTTCTTCTCTAGGCAGATGTGGAAGGACTATGCTGGCTTGATGAAGTTCCGAGATGAGCTGCTGAAGGACAGCTGCAGGCTGAATTGAATCTCTGCATTTCTGCTGCCTTTTTTCCTATATTTTTCTGTAACCTGGCAACATAACTGGAACTAAAGACACCCTCTATTAAAGTTTCCTACTATTAGCTCAATATAATAGAAGAAAACACTTATGGGTAAGTCAAAAACAAGTGGGAGAGATGAATGACAGGGGTTTTTTTGACAACTCTGTAACATTATATTCCTAATTTAGCTGGTATTGTGACCGCACAGAAAGAAAAGGATACCTAAGAACCCCATATTCTTTAAGTTTAGAAACTACTTTCAGTAATTAATGCTTCACCGTATCCATACAAATATTACTTCTTGTAATTACCCCAATATTTTTAAATCACAACTTAAAATTTGAAAACAGAGAAACCAGAAATAGACTGTGCTGGTTCATTTCACCCAGCAACCTTACTACATGCTTCTCACTTTTTAACCCTGTTATTTGCCTCAATTGCTACCTACTGAGAAGTTTCCTTTGTTTCAGTCAGCTGAGACAGTCTCTCATTAAGCTCATTTCTTTCACAGCAAAACATCTGCAATCTTGACAATTGTTCCAGACACCTTCTGTAGGTGTAGTACTACAGTAACTTTTTCAGTGAGCATTCCCTAATAGTCACTAATTATATCAAATTAGCTTTCCTTTCTGTCTACTTAGACTTTCTTGACATAACTCAAGATCTAATACCGAGCAGCATGGTTAATTTGTGAAAAGTCCCAACACAGTATCTCAACTGTGATCTTTTTATTATGACCTAATCACACACAAAAAAGGAAAAGTGTGACCTCTTTTACACCTGTTTCAACTGAGACAAAAAAGTTCATTACTCCAGCTTTGGCTTTAAGCCTTAAACACCCCATTCACTTTTGCTGTGCAACAATCAGAGGACAGTGCATATTGTTTCTTAGATGTAATGCATCTTAGAATTTTCTGCTAACCAGATTCAGTCAACATTTGTATTTTTAGTCAATAAAACAAATATACCATCACGGAGGCATTTGAAGCATTATCCACTGAATTATTCAGACTGAAGTTTGCCATCTCCAATTATTAGCAACAAATCTGATCAGACAGGACACAGCCAAACTGAAAGTCTTCTGCTTTCATGTGATCATCCTCTACCAACTAAGCCTATAACTATTATCTAAATAGTAAATGGTCTAAAATCTTTTACACAGATTTTAAGAAAGCAACCCTTGCTGTGAAAGTTACCTTTGTGCAAATGGACTTGTTATAAATAAAGTATGTAATTCGTGCTATTATGTATAAAACTGGAATATAATCAGACCCTACAGAGACCGAGTTTCAAAATCTCTTCACCAGCCTGGCCGAGAGAAAAATTTCACAACGCTAAAAGTATTTCTTTCACAATAAGTGAGGATTCCACCTAGGTGGGGTTGGATCTTATCACCGGGACATTTGCACCATGACGACTTGATCACCACACTCTGATATCTACATCGCATCTGATAAGGAATCGGACATTCCAGGAACTAAAAATAACTGTTCCGGGAACCAGAGATGGCCCATCCATCAGCAGAAATGGCCCACTCACCACCCAGGATGGACAATTCATCAGACCCAGGAAAGGCTTTGTGCGGCCCAACTCCGGGACAAGAAAACTTCATGAATACGAGAAGAATAGCATTAACTCGGACTCTGCCCAAAAACTGTATAAGAAGGAACCAGCCGAAGCAGCACTCGTGAACTTGGGAGGTCTGGTGCGATAGAGATCAGATCTATGCGTGTTCACCCAGCTCCGACCCCGGGCTCGGGGCTGCTTTTCTCGATCGTGGCTTTTGAAGCCGATATTTCGGTCGCATAATAAATGTCATTTCTTTATAAATTTTGATTGGGCAATTCTGTTTACCACAGACTGATTCATGTTATGTGTCATTTTTAGTTCACTAAAACAATGCTAACGTGCTACTGTGAAGCTGCTCTCCAGCATGCTGCAGCCCATCATCAGAGGCTGTTATCCAGAACTACATGCTCAACACTTTCCTTGGTGTGACTCACTTAAATTTCAGATGAAGCAGCAACTCACCAGCTGCCTCCAAGTACCAGCTCTGTCAATATTCTCTGTACTTGCCCTACAGACAGTGCCAGCAGCACTGATCTGATTTCCACTGCAGCACATTTGTGCAGATTACACAGAACATGTTATCTGATGAGTAAACAAAGTTTGTCTGCATTTCTCAACTACCCTGAGTACTTCCAGTCACCTTAACTACAGCTGCAGGGTAACAGCCAACAAAACCAGTGTGTCCCTGAGCTTGAAAAAACGTAGCTAATGATTATATATTAAATACTCTTTGTTAGCTCTCCTTTACAAATTCAGTATCCACACTCACCAATCCTGTTAAGTTTTAATGTTCAGAGTGTGATGCCACTGTCTGGGTAGAGACTGGTCATTACACACTCTTTCACAAGTTTAGATTTCAGCAAGTATTGTCTGTCTCACTGCTTCATAAATATAAACTCCAAATCAGCATAATACCACCCTTAACAATATTTCCCTTACAGGAAAGTTCATATACCAGCCTTACTTTGAGAACTCTTTGAAGCTCAAAAATCCCAGCATCTCACCTGCTGAGCCCTCTTTATTTCAGTTTGCATAATTTATCTTTACTTCAGAAGTTGACGTTGCAACCCGGGCATCTCAACATTGTTCTTCTGAAACGCACACAATTCAACACATCTTGAACTCTATTTTCTTGCCCAGCTCACACTACTGCTCCTGTGATTTCATCCCTCTTCCAAACTATTTTGTTCCCCTTGCAAATGATTTCTAATAACTACAGAAATGAATTTGTATATTCCTATTTTTTCTTTCCTTAATAATACCTCATAGTCCAGTGCTATCATCAAACATTATTTTTAACCACTGACTGAAAACACAACTATTGCATGTAAACACACACAAGCATTAGTAGTTTTGGGGAATGGTCATACTATAAAATGCAGGTATGAAGTCAAAAAACCACCATAGGAAGAAAAAAAATCGTAAAGACTCCAAACAAAAAAAGGCCCAAACTGAAATGAAACAAATATTCCTCTTATTTCTTTTACATTAGGGCCACAAACTATCCAAGAACTAGCAAGATGTATTACTTTGCAAAAGTTCCTTTATGTCCTGGTGAGCTACAGAGAAATTCAGATCCACCTGGGTCACAACTGACAGGGGGCATGAAGCTTTTGAAAGGCCTGCCACAACGTTAGTAAATCATTCTCTTAAATAACAGAGGTACAACAAGATTCAGATCCCACTCTTACATTACAGAAAAGAAGCAGCTTCCACAGCTGTCAAGGGATCCATTAGACAAAGTTTGATTAATTTCACATAACTAACAAGCTTAGGGCACAAAGCCCCTAATAATTTAAACCTATTGTGCCAAAACTCTTTCAAGGAAGAGACAGGAATATACATTGGCACAGGTTTCAACTACATTTTTGGGTGGTTTAAAGAAAAAAAATAGAAACACTGTCCTTTTTTTATATTTTCACGTCTCTACAGTTGACAGAACAGTATTTCTTTATCATACCACAGACCTTGTAAAGTTTAAGAGTTTCAGAACAAAAAAATTTACTCAGTTTTTACAAATTTTTTACCTAAATTTAAACTGAAATACTCTGCTTTAAATTGACTCAAGAGCATCCAAACAAGATGCGTTCCTATGAAATAAGATCTGCTTAATAAATCACATACTGAAATTCAGTCAGATTCTGTTTTGTGGGTGCAGGCTGACTGAACCTCAGAAGCCACCCAATTTGTGTCTGAATGTCTTTATTTCCATCATTCCCTCCTCTTCCCTTAAATACAAATGTCTGCTGCACTGAGCTTCAGCTCTCAGGCTGCTGCCACATGCAGCAGCACAAGCCCTCATTTGTTATGTCCACACATTTTCAATAGAACCCAGAATCACTCCACCCTCTCTGCCCCAGCCCATAAGTGCAGCATACAAATTGCAAAATAAATCTCATTAAAAGAGCTGCAAGCTGAAGATTCATTTACCACACCAGCAAATCCACTGCTGCTTTTCTGATAACGTGTAGGCTACTGGTTACACAGATACAGATGAAGACTTCACATTTATTTTTGAGACTTTCCTGTATTAACTAGGTAGTTCAGATTATTAGACTGTTAAAAACATTAACAGGGCTAACAGTAAATTCTTGGCTCTGTATACATATGGTGAGGTCCTTTTTGTCCATAACAAGAGACACAACAGAAGTAGGGAAAATAAATCTTTTCCAGTTTCAACATGCTTTAGCTCCTTTGGAAAGCTTCATTTGGAATTGATATTTCAGGGGAAAACACTGTAGATAAACATGCCAGCCATAGAAAGGTACAAAGGTGATAGCTAAGGATGTCTGCTGTTCATTGCAAGGCTTGACACAGGATAGTCATGGAAAGGTTTTCACCACAGAGGACTGGAGTTAGCAATGTTGCAGTTATGTAGAACCAGCCTAGAGGTGTACCTTCTGCCACAATGACAGCTCTTGACATGAAATTTAGACCAATGTAGTATTTTATAGATTTATGAACTATATCAGATCATCACTCATGAGTTCTCTAAACTAGAAAGCTGCAATGATATAATTTCTTTTTTTTTTTTTTTTCCCCCCCTTGAGGTTTAAATCTACTTGGGGATTCAAAAACCTATTAGAAAACATTTGTTTAACTTAATACTAGGAGAGCAACTAAAGAAATCAAATGAGATTATCAGAAAGAATTCAGCATCTGAGTTAGACCTGCATTCTAAGAACACAATTTAGTTTCTGAACTAATTCAGACAAAATCAGTATTAAAAAGGACAAACAAAATAAAAAGAAAAACACCATCTCAGGTCAATAAAGCAAGAAACAATCATCTCATCATTCCTACTCTTGTGTAGTGGCATGTTTTAGACTTTTGCTTAAAAATATCCCAAAACTAGAGGACATTCTGCATGAAAAGAATGTAGCCAGAAAAAGGCACACACACAAAAAAAAAAAAATAAAGTGCTTTTTATCATTTGAATTTTACCACATTCCAGATTAAAGATATTCACTGTTAAATTTAACATTCTGCTTCTTCTGTAGCCAAAAGATGATTCAAAAACTCTAAGAAGATAAATGGGGGCCAACCTCACCACGGTAAGCCAAATTTGTTTAACAACCTTTTATATACATGAGGTAGCACCTTAACACATATTTGGTAGAGCAGAACACTAAGTTCTCTCCTATGTCAGTGCTTCACTTACTGATCATTCCAACAGAACCTCAAGAACCTCTTTTTGATAAGGAAAAAAAAAATCATTTTATAATGTGATAAATAGATCTGCTCACCATTTATAGTTTGGGGATGCTGTAAATACTGAGCGAGATTGCACAGATTAACATCAAACATCTCTTAGCAGAGGGTTACATTTCACAGCTCTAACAAGAATCAAAGTCATCAAGAGGAAAGAAAATTATGTTATTTAATTTTGCTTTAAAATAAAATTCCTTAAGGATCTACCTGGGGACTACAAACAGCATCATGAATTGTGAAAGCCTGTAGCCTGAATGCATTCTTACAGCAGATGATGCTCCACACTCTTCAAAATAAAACATTAGACACATTTGGGAGTACTTCCCAAACAGCATGGTTCCTTCTCAAATAGCAGCCTACCTGCTTCCATGGAATTCAAAATTAACAAGGTTCCCATTAATTCAGTAAGGGCTGCACATAACCCAGCAGTCTCAGCTCCAAAATTATTTATCAATCTATTTGATCTCGAATTTCAAAAAACTTTGAGAATTCCAACAAGTACATCTCCTCAGCAAAGCAAGACAGTACAAATATACTTTAGCAGGAAGGTCTGGCAAGCTTAATCACCAAGACAGACACCTCAGTCATTATCCAGGATCAACCCAAAATATACAAAATGCCCTCTAAAGCTTCTGTGCACATGTGGCAATAAACCATGACAAACTTCTGCCACAAAACTACTCTTTCAGGACAAAATTAATTGGTCAGAAGAATGTTACTAGGATTCCTGTGTAGAAGAGTAGATCGAGTTGTAATGACTACCCATGCCATATCAGCTTCCACTCCAAATAAAATATATAAACACCCTTTTATTCAGGAAGTAAAATCCACATTTTGCTTTGCATTTATGCAAAGAATACCCCAAACCCTGAAAATCCTCTCGGGTCTGCATTTCTATCCAAGACAAGGACTGACAGGGAAACAACAAATATATTCTTATTAGCTACAGTTCTCATCCTTGACCAAGAAAAAAATCCAATATAGTAGTAGCCCATACAGTAATTTTTTTTAAAAAGTTATTTGAAGAACTCAACATGAAAAATTCTCTTTGCCTAAAGAAGTCCTCTAACAAGGACAAAGTTAGTTCTATGTTTACAGAAGTACAAGGATGGTTCTGTAACCCAGTAAATCTGTTGCAGGCACAAAAGGAAACAAGGTTGAATGTCAGTGAAACCACTGAACAAATGACAAAACGTGAAAAAAACCCACATGCATCTAGTTCAGCTCAAGACTGGAAATGAGGCAGAATATATGCAAACCTTTTACATATGCTTTTTAGACCAAGTCCAAGTATGTTTGCTTTGCTTCAGATTCTTTTTTCCCCACTAATAGTTTCTAATAAGCTAACGTGTATTTTCTGCATCACCTAGTTAGTCATTTTTACAGAAGCTGATAATTCTGAAGACAGAGGTCATACGGAATTGTAAAATATTAACTTGAATTACTTCTAATTAAGTAGCTTTTAGACTCAACCAAAACCCAATTGTATTTTTTCAACTACCTGTGAAGCTTATATTGTTCCTGGCTTATATTAATTTTATCAGCATAGTTTTAAAAGTCACCTGAAAAAAATAGCAACATGTCAAGTATCTTCAAAGATATTAGCTATGTTGTTTCAAATGCTGTAGCAAAATTCATTTTTAAACACCCTGAAAATTACCAAAAAAACAATACATTTAACACTGCCTAATGAGTGAAGAAGCCTTAGAAAGTCAATGTGCATGTCAGAGCTGTTCACAAACGAGAGAGACCTTTCACACCACGGAGCTTGTTTCCAATCCCAGCACTGACAGTCTGCCTGCATCGAAAACAGCAGGACAAATAATAATTGGGTATCTGCTTGCATATTAATGACCAGTATTCTAGCTGCAAAAGTGAAACCACGTTATTTCAACCCCAACAGTAGATAAAGTTACAGTATGTTTGAAGCCTGACAGTTTCAGCAGCTGCAGAACAGCACCAACACCACAGACACTACGGAGCACACCAGAACAGCGCTGACTGGCACCACTGAACATTGCTTCAGAAGCTCATAAAACATTCCCAGATAATGACACATATTTTCTTCCTGCAAATTCAAACAGCTGGTTCTCACTGATACACAGCTTTGTCAGTGCCAAGTTAAAGAAACCCTGCACATGATCACAGGGAAACTCTGCTTTCACCATCCCAGTCAGGAGTAAACAAAGGAAAGTGAACACACACACACACACACTGGGTTTACCTGCCACAAATCACAGAATACTCCAACTTGGAAAAGACCCACAAGGATCATCAAGTCCAACTGTTAAGTGAATGGCTCATACAGGGATAAAACCCACAACCTTGGCATTATTAGCATCATGCTCAAACCAAATGAAGCCTTTAAGATCTGCCTTTCCTCTAAGTGTTCCACTTCTGCACAAGGTGCCAAAACTTCGCTAAGTCCCTAACAGAGCCTGTAACTTCATCAATAAGCACAAAAACAAACATTTGAAAAGCATCTAGACTTGATTTGCACACAGATCATTAAAACTAAATGTGCTAACAACATTAGATCTAGGCAGTTAACAGTTTATTTTGTTATGGAGTGAGGGAGAGGTATCCTGTTTGTGGCTGATGCTTCTGGAGTTCAGAGAAGGATGTCCTCCCAGCAACCTCTCTCTCATGTTAATTCCAGAGTCAAACTTGAAGTACATTAACCATTATGAAAGTATCTGCCAACTTCTATCATCTCTCTGCCCATGAGTATCATGACAGAGAAAGAAGAGAGTGACATCAGAGGCTTTCATTTGGTATAAAAATCCATCATTTCCTTTGTTTCCCTTTCATGGTGCTGCACCTACAACATCTATTACTTAAAAATAAATAAATAGTATTTTGTCTCTGCATAATCTTGAATATTCAGAATGGCTTCAGAGGAAGCAGTGGATGGCCATAACTATGAGCACTTTAGCAGTTTCTTTATAACTTCAGCAAACACCTCTTCCATTGACTTTGGAGTTTTTTGACTGACTTATAACCAAAAGAACAAATAGAGAAAAGGGGTTGCTTTCAGACTGCAAAAAAACTATCACTCTCACTAGGTTGTAATCAGTGTTCTTTCCCACTTAGAGGGACTAATGTCAACTTTGAAATAGGCATTTTACCTTTTCTGGGGGAAACACTCAGTTACCTCTTGCTTCTACCATGACCACCATATCTTGTCCTGCGACAATTTTAGTTTTGATGACATAAGCAAGCTCATCCCCAGATCTCCCCCTATTCTTCATAATGCAGAGAGGTTACAGAATGTACATTATCTGAAGTGTTACTCAGCACACCAGAAAAGCCTCCCTTTCACTGGATATGGCACAAGTTAATCTCTCAATAAAGGGAAGACACAGAGTGCAGAAAATCTGGTTATTTCAGAATTCCTTCCATCTATGCATACCCAGTCCATGCATCAACTTACTGAGCCAAAACCAACACGCTACACATTTTACAGAATAATCTTAATGAGTGTGAAAAAGCACGAGTTATTTAGGATCAAACTGTGAAAGAATAAATTACTTGGGATTATATCTATTGAGTTCAGTTGTGTTTTTTACATAGAAGTAAAGCAAGTATTCACAAATATTTTCAGTGAAACAAAAGCATCTGGCTATGATAAAGTAGATTCAGATTTATCTTCCAATCCCCTTACAACTTCTCCTTCCCTCGCTTCATGGTAACCTATTAGGAAACTGGTCACTAAAAGAATAGGAGAAACCTAAGGACTGATGCAGATGAGAAGTCCTTTCACATGCTTATTAGCATTCCAGACAGAGCATAGGAATCCTCAGCATGACCTGTTGTGTTTTAACAATCCTCTAAAAGAAAGCAGTCAGCATTTCAAGCCTTTCCAAAAGCTGTTTATAATGAAACATGTCAAATATCTTAATAAATTTTCCAGCCCTCTATAAAACTTCTTCTCAGCAGTGCATACAGTAAGCACATCAAAGACAACAGTTAGTGGTGCAAAGGTTATTCTGGTTTTTTTTTCAAGGCAGTATTTTTCCCCATTTATGAATTTTTCCTGTCTGCAAATTAAGTCAATGACCTAAAAGCTAAAGAATCAAAAGGCTCAGATTTTTATCTCAGGCTTTCTTACAAGCATCTGCTTAGAAAAAAAAAGTCTTTATTTGTTTGACATCATTCAAGTGTTAAAAAGAAAAACAGCAACATTTGCTTTGCAAGGTGAACTGACTACAGAGTTTGCTAGTATCATTCTGAGCTTTAGAGAGCCAGAAAGTTAAGTTGAAAATTAATAAAATTGGCCTTAAAACCTTTAGAACATTCCATCTGTGTGGAGACAGAGCACAGCAAAGGTACTGCAGTGGCATAACTGTGGGATCAGAGTCAGATTAAGACTCTTGGCAGCTGCCAGCAGAAATGAAATGCCCCTTTCAACACAATAAGCCAGTACATCTATATATTTTCTTAAAACCAGGATATTTTAATTTAATCTGTTCAGTCATACCTGTGGAAAAACAAAGCAAATTCACGTTATGGCAAAAATAAATTTGCAATCCATAGGAGATTTGGCTATTCGTGAAACGCTATTTCCTTTCCAAAAGGCAAACTGATTAAAGACAAAAACAGGTATTATTTGTGATATCTGCATGATGATGAAGGTGATGCTCTTTAGTAACTGGATTTAAACAACTAACTCATTTCATGTAGGCCATTAGACAGATGGTCACAACTTTCAATCACGTCCAGCCTCATGGCAGTTCAAACTCATGACCAAGAGGTAAAAAGCTTTGTATGCCATTAATAATCTTTATGCCATCTGTTCTCTGTAAATGGAGACACTCTAGGATGATTCTCAACATATTTTTTATTACAATATTTATTTCAAGTCTTTCCAGAAGCTCGCTATTTACCACATCAAGTTATCTTCATTTGCCAAATATTAATTTGTCTCATTGGAATTAGCTATGGAAACACATGAGCTGCTTCTAGTGAACAAACTTTAACTGGCATAGCACCCTAGAACTGAATGGCCTTTTCCATGCCTTAGTTGAGATGTATTGTTCAAGAGCTTTCTCAAAATTTTAAATAAAACATCACTTACATTTTGCTGATACCACAGATGTGCTACATTTCAACACACAAATTCTGA
Source organism: Corvus hawaiiensis (assembly GCF_020740725.1). NCBI lineage: Eukaryota > Metazoa > Chordata > Aves > Passeriformes > Corvidae > Corvus > Corvus hawaiiensis. Next base: position 7,091,288 of record NC_063214.1, read on the forward strand.
AAAATGCTTTACTAGGAAAACAACTGAAATTAAACCATTGTGCTAAATACCCTCAACAGCACATATGGATTTTAACTTCCTGATGAAGCTCTCACTCCCCCTTCTCATCAGTGGAGAAGATAAAATGGAAAAGCTTGTGGGTCAAGATAAAGTCAGGGAGATCATTTACAAATTAGTATCACAAAGAAATAGATTGTTCTTGGGGAAAATAATTTATTACCAAATAGAGTTGCACAATGAGAAATGAAGACCAAGACTACAACACCCTGCCCCGCTCTGCTCCCTCATTCCTGGCTCCTCTATCTCCACCCTCCCTGCATAGCATGGACAGCAGCTTAAGGCCAGTCCCCAGCTCCTCGCTCCTTCCTCCTCATGCCTTTCCCTGGCTCCAGCATGGGACCCTTCCACTGGCTGTAGTCCTTTGGGATAAAAATGTTCCTCTGGGGGCCCTCCACGGCAGTGGGGGGATTTGCTCTGCTGTGGTCCTGTCCACAGGCTGCCAGGGAATACTTGCCTCACCACACTTTCACTGGGAACTGCAGAGGAATCCCTGCTCCTGCAGCTGGATCTCCTGCTCTCCCTGTCCCCTTGGGGCTCTCAGGGCTTTCTCACTTTTTTCCCCTTCACCACCAGGCAGTGCTGCCCTCCCTTAACCCAGCTGTCCCCAAGGCATGACCACCGTGGCTGTGAGCTCAGCTGTGCCCTGGGTGGGGGATCAGCTTGGACCAGCTGTGTCCAGCACACAGCAATCCTGGCCACCCGGCAGCCCCTGGACACCCATACCCTGCATGCTGTGACTCAGGCTCCTATGTCTCATGTCGCCAGCTCAACCTTAAGTTTTTCAGCATTTCTATAAGACTAAAAACTCAGCCCCACGAGAATGAAGTGATATTGAAAGTGCAACGCTCATCGTTTCCCTGTTCCTTTTCCTTTCTCGCCAAGCTTCCACAGAAGTTCACCACTGGTAGCTTCTTCCATGGATAGGAACATTTTTTTCCATGGCAATGCCACTTCTAAGCCTGAAGAAGTCTGAGGTGCAAACCACTGTGCTGTTCCCAAGTGGCAGAAGGACAGGCTGTCCCCAGCCCTGTGGAGAGGCAGGGGCTGGGCACCCAGCCTGGCAGTGCCAGCTCCCCAAGGCACTCAGGGTCACGAGTAGGCAAAAAGGACTACAGGGCAACTCTGACACACAGAGGCTCATCTGAACTAAATACTCCACTAACAGAGGGTTTAACACCACACAACCTTTTCCTCTCTGCTGGCAGGGATCGGAAGTCCAGATAAAGAAGGCTGACAGATCCAAGCGTCATAATCCACAGATGCTGGCAACAAAAGCAGAGGTAGGGCTTTTAGGAAAACACAGCCACTTCCACACACTTCCAGATCTGCACAAGTGTTGCAATGAGGTAGGACTCTCCTTCCCTAGTTGTCTTTTGCCCTTGTTATCTCCTGTTATTCCTTGGAAAGTCATTTCTCAGCAATTTTGGCATGTTGAAAACTAAGACACCACTTTAAGAACTGGCCGAAGCAAATTAAAACAAAAATGAAACCCCAGAACCATGCATCCAGTACAAAAAGGTTGAAAAACTGCCCACTGGGAAGAAGCTGAGGAAAGTGACAAAGAGGTTTTCCTGGATTTACGTCAAAGAAAGCAAATGACCTCTCTATGACCAAAAGCAGCCGTCCAATATCAAACAACTTACACAAAACATATCTTCAGGACTGAAATGTACTTTGCCCCCACACCATCCAAACACATGCCACTGAAAAGGCAGGGAAACTAAAGAAAGACCTTAAACTTCAATGAACGCACTTGTTTTCCCAACTAGCCTCCCTGATTTCTTGTTAAAGTCCCTGCCATTTTTTGCCTCACCAACTTCTCAGAGACAACTTTCCTTGAGAAAACCTCTGTGGAACAATGAAGGCAATGCAATCTTGCATGTATGGGAGAGCAGAGAAAAAAGTGATTGTCAAAAAAAAGTGCAAAGTGGTAGAACACCACGAAGGAAAAAAATAAATCTACACACACTCTACTTCTTATAAAGAGAGTGAGGTATGAAATTTTTCATTGAGTTTGAAAATGAAGCAGTATGAAATATAACCATCTACTATTTGACTGCTTGTATTTTAGGTTAGAGTTTTGCTTTTCAGAAGAGGTAATACACGAGATAAATAAATCTCAACAATTTTGTGTGAAATCCAGACGTATTCATTTGTCATGATTTCTTCTTTTTTGGAATGGGCGGTATAGCTTCTTGAAAAAGCTTATTTAAATCACTTTTCATAATATCTTAGAAATAGCAGATGTTTTCCAAAAGGCTGACAAACACAGAGAGACATGGCCATGATGCAGACCAGGGGCCACAGTCCTGCTACACAGTCAGATGTCTTGTTATAAAGCTAGGCAAAAGGAATGGAGAAACAGAGCAACACTACATCCTCATTAACCCACCTTCATATCATCACTTGATCTTCCAAACAGCAGCTGTGGAAACAGTGAGCCTACTTGGGATTATCCTTCGTGGTACAGCTTCAAGAATTCATATCTGGAGTTCCAACATAACTTTTCTAATAAGCAGGTGTGTGCACCACATACTCTCACAGGAGATACAGCTCCTGTTCAGAGGCTGTGACAATCTTTTACACAAAACTAGTTTTTGATGGTTCTTTCTTGTGCGATTGCCAGCCCCCATTATGTTTTGTATTTCAAGACTTTCCCCCTTAGTATAGTCACAGCAGTTTTTTCCTGTTCTTATCCTCACAGAACTCTGGTAGAGAAACACAGAAGCCACCAAATAGGCTTAGAAAAACAACACACCACCTTTCCTGATGTCCATTCAGACCTCACAACACTACCCACACAACTGAATTCAGCAGTTTTATCAAGCTACCACCTTTTGGAAAACAACTGGCCAGAGCTAAGCAAACACCTGCCTGTACTGGGTTTGCATGGCAAGGTTTTGGTAGCCAGGGGTGCTACAGGTGTGGCTGCTCTGGGAAGCTGCCAGAAGCTTCTTCCCCCATGTGTGACAGAGCCAATGCCAGGCAGCTCCAAGGCAGACCCACTGCTGGTCAAGGCTGCGCCCATCAACAACGGCAGCACCTCTGAGGTAACAGGCTGGAGAAGGAGGGGGGAAACCTGCACAATAGAATCAGCAGTGGGAGAGAGGAGTGAGAATGAGGAACAACTCTGCAGCCACCAAGGGAAGGAGGGACAGGAGGTGCTCCAGGTGTCAGAGCAGAGATTCCCCTGCAGCCCGTGGTGAGACCATGGTGAGGCAGCTGTGCCCCTGCAGCCCAGGGAGGATTCACAGGGATGCAGAGATCCATCTGCAGCCCATGGAGGATCCCACACCAGAATAAGTGGATGCCCAAATCAGGTGGAAACACAAGAGACAATGGGAATAAGCTGAAATAAAGGAGTTCCAAACTGGCTATAGTGAGAATCTCCCTCCTTGTGAGGGCAGGCAGGCAGCAATGCAGGTTGCCCAGAAAGCCTGTGCAAACTCAGTCCTTGGAGGCTTTCAAGCTCCTACTGGATCAAGAGCTGAGTAACCTGGTCAGACATTACAGCTGATGCCGCTTGGAAAGCAGGAGGATGGGTTAGAAATCTCCACAGGAACATTCCAACTGGAAATATCCTATCCTGTGCAAGCATATTAGAAATTGCATGCATACAATCATTTTTTCTCAATTGACTATCATCTATCCATTAACTTGCAATTAAGTCTCTTGCAATACCTGAGGAGCAGCACATTTTAAGTATGATTAAATACAGCAATTTCTTATTTACAAGTATTAAAAAACCTGAAATTACTGACTGAAGGAAGTGACATCCTCTCTTAGCTAGTCTCATTGAAGTAGTGAAAGTGAACAAGAAATATTCAATTGTCTCTTTTTTAAACTTCCCAATTTTAGTGGGGTTTTTTTTAAAATCAAAGTATTTGCAAGTAACTATGACCAGGCCAATTTAAACTTCAGAATTCCCAAACTTGAAAATCAATTAAACTATTTTTTTTTGTAATTAAACAGATTACAGTAGAAACATCTGCTTCAACTGGACATTTTCCAGAGTATTTACAATTCAAATGTAGCTGCATTGTTTAAATAAAGAAGTAGAAATAATAAAACAAAATAAGAAAAAAAAAACCCAACGAGTAATCAGAGGAGAACATGTCCAAGTCTTTACTTATGCCTGATCAAATGAAAACCTAATTTAACTGCAAGTATTAGGTGTTGAAATACACCTTCAGCCACTGTTTGAAATTCAAAGCTGCCAGCCACTCTTACCACAGGAAAAATTAAGCATTGCTTCAAAGATCTTCAAAGGCAGAAAGAAATAAAATTATAAGGTGAAATGTAAGCCATTGTCATATTTCAGAAGTGTTGAGTTGGTAGGTAATCCCCTTCCAGATGAGCTCCTCTGTCCCGATTACTTTGTAACTCCACATCAACCTAGCCACTGTAAGGAACAGAAAGAAGGAATTCCATCCCTCCCTGTAATTCCATTTTATTCATTTCTGCTGCTGTGCCACCTACGCTCTGACTGCCGGCTTCTGGGCTGTGGAAAGGGATCCAGACACAAAATAACCTAGCAGAATGATTAGCTTTAATCTGCAAGTTCTCAGATCCCTTGCTATCAGAGGGACACTTCTTCTGGCCTTGCTGTTGGACCACTAACCAAAATTTTTTCTTAATAAACCCAAAACACTGTACTTGAAAAAAGAAAAACACTTATGTCTGTGAATGTAGTGGAAAAAAAAATGAAGCTTTATAGATAACATTTTGCAAGCTTTCATGTTCTATTTTAACTCTGTATTTATTTGGATGGCATTTGCTCTTCCAATGAATGCAAGAAAACAAGAAACAGATTTTTCCACATTTAAAACTTGAAGCATATATACAAAGTAGTAAATTTTCTCACCCAGCATTTGATGCTCCAAAAATTCAGTTATCCTGCTTGTACATCCTAACAGATCTAAACCAAACATCTTGAAATCAAAGAAACCACTGAAAAAACCAGCAATGATAGGTTTAAAGATCTCCAAACAACTATTCAGGAGAGGGGGAAGAACTGTTCAATTAAAATAAATAATTTTCAAAGGGACTACTTTGTACCACAACACAACAGTGACAGCCAAGAAACAATGGCTAACAGACACTTCATAATATAATTTGTCTTTGAAGCAAAGGCTGCCAGATTCTGAACTTACATATTTAAAACCCTGAACCATGCACCAAATCCAGACATGCATCTAAATGAGCCTCCAAGAAACATACATGTCAAAATTACATAGCTATGGTATTAGTACATTTGACAGTCTGAGATAAGTATGATCCCATGGCTCTCACTGCAGAAACAAAGCATGAGTTGTACAAGGTTTTACTGCACATGTACTAAAACACCAACCTTTAAAGAAGGAAGTTTAACAAACTCAGAAAAAAACCCATCACATATTAAATAGTTCATGCCTAAAATTTTATATAAACAAATAGAGCATCACTGAGTACTGACTGTAAATACTGCACTCATTAGCTGAAATAAGGAGCTCAAAACCTATTGCTTAAAACCTAAAGAGTTTGTAGAGAGGAAGTATTTTGCAATATAATACAGTATTTTCAAAATCCCTACCTCTATTGAATAAAACAAGTCACTCTGCTTGAGGAGTGATTTCTCTACAGCTCTGAGGTGGAGAAAAATGTAGGTGATAGTAAAAAGGAGCTAATGACAGAATAAATTAAGAGAGTTCTTCACATCTTAGTATATGAAGTCACTTATATTTTCTACTGAATTTCTCTGAATCTTCCACTGGTCTTTTATCAGAATGTCAAAACTTAGTTAGTGAACGACTGGGAGCAACACCAGTTTAACTTCAGTTCCTGCTGGCAGCTGAATCCTTAATAATTGGCACAGATTAACTTTGAGCAGCAGAGGTTGTAATGCAAAGAGAAGCTCTGACAACTACATGTGGAAGGAAAACAAATGAAAAGTACCCTGCTATTCTAAGTAATCCATTTAAAGTAATCCAACTCAAAGTTTGACAGAGCCACAGGGAAAAAGCAACATGAATTGCACTAGGTGTCTAAGCACTCAAAAGCAGAACTGTCCATGTGACATACTAGCTCTTACAGGTAGAAACAGACCTCACTCGAAGTTGCAGTGGTTTTTAGTTGTATTTATTGAGTTTTTTATTTGTTTTAATGCATTTATTTTCACTTCATATTTAGTCTCAGCTTGATTTACTCCTTGATTTCAGACAAACTATTGTCTCAAATGACAATTTTTGAAACAAAGTAGACTTTTTCATAGTTAATTCTTGTAGTTTTGTGACACCCTTCCACAACTTGTTCTTTTCAAATATAGCAACAACAAGCCTAAAACACAAAACTTAATTTCTGAAGGCATCTACCTAAAAAACAGCACCACTATAGGACTACCTAGACTGATCCATACTTTTGGGAACAACATAAGGAGATTGTTCAGTTTACAAGAAAAGATTAAGGTATTTTTAGCTTGCAACTGAACCAACTTCAGCCTGGAAATTCAGTTAGGACTATTCTGCATTATTCACAGCAAACATTTCTTAGAGAGAAACTTCTTTGCTGCTGCCTGTGAAACCTGCCTCTGCAGGGAGCTGCTAAAGCTCAATCCAACAGGCATGGCAGCACTGCTCACGTTCAGCTGGAACAGCTGTGAATACCTGCTTGCACAGACACAGCTCTCACTCAGCACAGAGCAGCATCACAGGGAAGAAGCTTGGTACCAAGATGAAGTAGCAGGTTCTTCCCGAATTGAAGCACACCTAGTTAAGTCTAAGAGAACTCAGACAAAACTTTTCCCAAGCTAAACACTAAGAAATAGAAGGAAAAGGTAACATCATCTTTTAGTTTAATTATCTTCTACTCCCTTTAATTCTGCATTAATTTTACATGTTTGTGCATCCAAGCTGCTCAAAGCAGCACATCTGCATGTTTTAAACAGCAGCAACTTTTTTTTTGCAGCTGTACACTCTTCCCAGCATTTTCTGAGCATGCACCAATCACGACAGAACCCTTTTTTTTTTTTTTTTCCAATAATTACAAAAAAATACGAAGAGTTACTCTTTACTCATTGTGCATTGTCAGCTTTTACAACACAATTCAAACAGTCCAGCCTAGAATGGATTTTGGCAGGCAGATATGAACATATTTCCTCTGACAGCATTAGCTCTGCCCACTGAGCACATGGACAATGTCAGACCAAAAGCAGTAATTTGTGCTGAAAATCAGGATACATCAGTTTACACATCGATTGCTTACAGCTGACTTTAAGAGCAGGGAAAGTCTACATCATCTCTGCCCATAATATACATCATGGAGTTAACTACACAACCCAGTACCACATACAGAACACAGTAACTCAATTTATGCAGTGTTGCCTAAGAAAAAAGTATATAAGAGATACTAATCAAAAGTACTGGTGCTGAGTTTTAAGTAACTGAAAGCTTTTCTAAAATCTCCTTGTGAAGAGGAAAACAGTCCTTGCACTGCATTACCAGAAGAGGCCTGAAGGTATCATGCAGACTGAAGAAGCATCTCTGCTCACCTGTTCTCAATAAGGGATGGTGTTGAGCCTGTTAATCTCGCTGTTCAGTGAATAGGACTCCATGGATATCACATTCCTGCTTTTCCCACATCAGGTAGGACTCTCTTACTGATGTCTAGAGCCTTTTGCATAACCAGTCATCTCTTCAGAGGTGCAATACAAAGCTTCACAGATACTAAACCAAAAATAAAAAACTATCATATAAACATTTAGGTTGGAAAACACCTCCAGAATCATCCAGCCTGACCATTAACCTAACACTGCTAAGTACACCACTGAACCACGTCCCTGAGCATCACATCGACAATTTTCTGAACACTTCCAGAGACAGGGATCCCACCACCTCCCTGGGCAATCTGTTCCAACGTCTGACCAACCTTTCAGTAAAAAGCCTTCCTAACATTCAATCTAAAGCTCCCCCAATGCAGCTTGGGTCTGTGGCCTCTTGCCCAACAGCTTGTTACCTGAACACTTAGAATATAATTGCCTGTGTGTGTGAAAATATCACAGGAGCCTTTTCATTTATCTAACAACCATAAGCTGCAAATACAGACAACAAAACAAAGAACAATGACAGCTAAAAACTAAAAGCTCTTGACAGTCGTCCTTGAAAACAACACACTTAATTGAATTTCTGAAAAAAATAAATTGTGACAATGCTAAAGCAAACCCAAAAGGTACATACAAGATTTCCACAGGAAAAATTAAAAGCATGCTAAGCTTCAATATCTGCAGCTTACAGGTGAGAAACTGAGGAAAAGAGACTAATCAAATCACAGGATACAGAATATTCTGCCACTGCTGCTGTTTTGCAGTATGTACCACAACACTACTTTTTATCTGCCTTGATAACACTAAAAAAACCCCAATCTTTAATAGCAGTTCAGTTACTTTTACAGATTTAAAGCTCAAGATTTAAACTCACCAACCTCAGTGGCAGAAAGCAGCATGAGCTAGGCTGAGCTGGGGATAAGCCCAGCACAAAAGGCGCCTGCTGGGCAGAGAAAAGCCCTGAAGTGCCTAAACACGGTGAGCAGGGGCACAAAATGATGGTCACAGGTGCCACCAACATATCCCAGCAGGAAAAGGAATGAGCTAAGAACAAGCAGAGAAGTCCCACTGATATTTAGGAACAAGGCTGGAAACAGAGCAGGAGCAGCTGCCTGGCCTGAGCTTAAACGGAGCTCCATGGCCCAGGGGCAGAGGGTGTGGGTCCAGTGCCAGGTGATGCTGGTCAGGGTAATTAAGGCCTATTAGTATCCTTGGGGGCCCTGACAGATTTCTTTAGTTTATTGCACTCACCATAAATTAAAGTCAGTTTTTACAAAATTTGTTTAAATGGGTACCTTTCTGTCCACCAGGGTTTAATTAATATTGAAATAAAATACCATTTAAATACCTGAACAAGCATTAAGCAGATGAACTACAAGGATTAGTGTTGAAAAAAAGTGTTTAACATATTTTTCTTGTCTTCTATCAACAATATTCCTGTTGGGCTTATTTTCAAGGAGCAAGGACACTTGACAAAAAAAAAAAAAAAAAAGGCAGCTGAAAGGAAGCTCAAAAGCGTTCATCTTTGCAGACAGTATAGAGGCAAATAAACTCTTCTATCTCCATGAATTTGATGTAATTTTTGAGTAGGTTAATAGAAAATTAAAAACGGGGTAGGAGGCTTAAGGATTAAAGTTTGACATTCCTGGGTTTTGTAAAGGGGACTGATACTTCAGAAAGCTGTTGGGAGTCCTGTCAAGATGTCAAAAAGCCGTGGACAGGGGTGTACTTACACAAAAGGCTTTCAAAAATGCCCCTTCCCCAGGTGCTTAAAGAAACAAAGCTGCCACCAGGTGTAAAATCCAGCAGGAGGAAATACCTGGCTAAGGAACAGTGCAGTAGCACATGGTCACAGCTCACAGCAGAGAGAAGTCACTGGTGGAGCTCTGGAAGGATTGGTACTGAAACTGGAGATACTCAATTAAGTGCTCTAAAATAGCAACTAGATGGTCCATTATTAAGTCATCTCAAAGAAGAGATGAATAGGGAAGTAATCAAGTTTGCTGATTAAAGTCAGCTGTTGAAGATAAGATGACTGAACATGAACCAAATGCCTAATTAAAGATGGAACATCACCTGTAACACAGATATTATCTTAATCGTAATTTATCAGAGATTAGGATAATATTACAGAGAAGTTTCGCCAAAGATACTCACCTTGCTTTTACTTCCTTTCACCATCTTTTTTTTACTAGTGGTGTTGGCACAACCAGTCTTAAAATCTGTGTGGAAAAACAACCTACTGATTATGACTAGGAATTTACATCAGCTGGAGCATCACGAATTCCCAAGTGCCTAACCATTCAACTCAGCTAGAAACATGCAGGCTGTTTAAAAAAAAAAAGTATTTAAAAATGAAAAAAAAAAAAAAGTCTCGCTTTGGGCAAGGCAGGCATCTAATTGCAGTGAGACTCTGCTTTTGCAACACTTAGAGAATTTTAAATTACTTGCATCATTTGGCTACTTATCCAATTCATTTAGACTCGGTTCGAACTGTATCTATTAGTAAAGAGGTCACATTAGAATAACAGAGACAGCTATTTTAGCTGGTGTATTTACAAAACTGTTTCTGCCGTATTATTTTGTGGCAAATTCCACACTGTGAAGATTTCTGCTTCTGTAGTGTTTGAGCTGTCTGTGCTGACAACCTCTCCTGGTCTGTGAAAAGTCAGCACATCATAAACTTTCCTGTCCAAAGCAGACTTTTTGTCCTCCACTGGTCACTAAGATTGGAAAACTGCATCACATGTTTCATTGTGTTATACCTTAAGCCTGTTGGAACAGCCTAAAGATGCTAAATTAAGGTGCAAACTACTTCTTAAGAATCGTATTTAGCCAGGATCAAATGAATGTCTTGATCAGCACCAGGAACTGATAATGGATCCTCAAGGTAGCCCAAACTATATTTTTCAGTTAAAAAATTTTAAAATCCCAGGAAAGATACTCCCACAAATGTTGAAGTTGGTAGTGATCCACCCCTCCAGCAGAGTGTATTGCTTGCTGTGCAATACATCACAGCTTGCACAATAAAATCACATTTAAAATTACCTTCCTATCTATAAAGTGGAGACAACAGTTGTTAAAGAAAATAATTATTTAAAAAAATTTTAAATGGTTCCATGGTTTATTAAGGGAACTGTAGGTCTATGCTTCTGATTGCTACATCAGGCAAAATCGCAGGGAGTATAAAGGGAGTAGAGTTAGTAAAATGTGTGGATAAATGTGATTTATATTGCAAGAGTCAACATGGGTTTTTGAAGAAAAGCCTGGAAACATAATACAGTTCTGTGAGGAACAACAGCACAAGGTTAATGATGTTCCATCTAAGGAATTTACAAAGATTTTCAAAGGCTTTTAAACAAAGCCAAAATCATTCATTATGGGGTTTGGGTTTGTTGTGTTTTAAAAGGAAATCAGGCAACCACCTGAGATAACAAGAAAGGCATAAGCCACAGATTGTAAATCCTCACAATTCATTTCAAAACATGTTTAAAAAGGTCAATCAGGAGCAGTCAACATGGATTTACAAAAAGCAAATCATGCTCAACCAACCTAATTTCCCCCTGTGACAAAGTGACTGTCTATGCAGATAAGGAAAGCACAGTGAATGCAATGTACACTGACTTTTGGAAAGCTTTTGAACGTCTGACACAGCATTCAGATTTAAAAGCCGAGGAAGCCTTCCAGTTGACAAGTAAAAACTCTGAATTAAGTGACTTGAGAGATTCATCTGGCATTACTAACAATATACACAGGCATGGAATATTCTGTCCTGTTTGAACAATGAATTTATTACATTAGTTATAACATAAAAAACATTCTGAACTTTATATATGTACTACAAAGAAGCAGAGTGTCTCAATGGCAAAAAGCATACACATGACAAAAAGAAGAGCAAATAACTAGATATTAACCTGAGCATTAGAAGGCAGCACCAGAAAGAGCAGTCTAATTCAGGAATTAGATTAATAGCCATTATTATCTCTCTCTCTCTCCTGTCTAAAATCCTTCTTTTCACTTATTAGCTGGATCTAGTTCAGAAAGCTACATGAAATGGAGGTAATTCAGTGGACCCCAGATTGGTGGGTTGGTTTGTTTGTTTGACATGTTTCCTAATTCTCTGGAGTTAAACAAGAACATGGTTGGTTGGTTCCATCTGACACTTTACAAGAACCAAGGAAGAACGATGGCTAGCAAGCCAACTACATCAAATAGTAGGCAACCTGATTACCAATCCTTATGAAAGTTTAAAAACAATACACTTATCCAAACAGAGTATTTTGACAGACCCGAAATGTGTTTTCTTTTGAGAATTTGTCTCTCGGGTATTTTCCATTTTCATCTGGAATGGGAGAAACAAAAACAACACTTTCCCATAGGACAAAATCAAATGTGAGCTTGGTTGTGTCTCTAATCAGATTTTTCAGCAATGAAGAAAAAAAAAGATGTGATGCCTTCCATCTCCTACTTCCCCACTATCAAAACAAAGTTAGACAGGGATAAACTAATATTCCCAGAAGAGAAAATATCTGCACCACTTGCCCAGCAGTCCTGCTGAAGCTCCATTTCAAGCACTATCACTGATCCCAGTTGTCTAGACAAACTGGTGTACTGGTGTCTGATGGCCAATTCCCCATGTCATCCTTCTCACAGCCGTTTGGCTTTGGTTTCATGTAAGTTACTTGTTTACACACAATATTGGCCTTTTCTGGTACTAAGCACAGTTCCTACTTTCATAGCTAAATAGAGTTATTCTAGGCTGTGCCAAGAAGTTACAGCATGCTATTCAGTAAAATTAGAACAAACAGGAAAATTTGTCATCACATAAAATGCAGCACTAATTCATTTTTCATGACTGAAAAAATGTAATTATAGAGCATTTCTAATATAAAAGACTTTGTTGCATAAACTTAACACACAATTTGCAAGTTCCAACTAATTAAAAAAATATTTAGGAAGTGAATGGTTTTAGAATGTTGTATGAATTAAGGATATGAGAAGAGTGACAGAATATTCATTCATACTTATTTTTAATCAGCCAACTGGGATACCAAGATATTGTTTATGAGGGTTCTGAATACATCAAGATCAAGTGGAATTACAAAATAAATATAATTCGAAAGCCACATCAGTCAGTTAGTGAAAGTCACCAATATCAACACCTAAAAAAGACTTAAGATTCAGTTAAATTATTTTAATTGAAACATAAATACTTACTGACAAATACTCATTGCTGAAAACGTAAGAAAGAGAACAATAATGAAAATATCCTTGGAATAAGCCCTCTGAGTTTAGTTCAGAAGTCCACTGACGGCTTCCTTTATCTAAATGCCTTGGCTAGAGAGAGGGTTTTTTGTAATCAGGAGCCTTGTAAGAAAGGGAAGAATAATTCCCAAAGATAGGAATTTCTTCCTCTCAAAGGAAAATCAGATGAACTCTTCTTTCTCCCTCCTTTAAGTGATTCCAGCTCAATGTCCTTCCATTGCGCACAAGCCATGGTGGGCAGCTAACCTGTACAGAACACAAGTACTGAACCACGAAAAATTTCACAGAAATCTCACTTAAAACTGGTTTCTACTTTTTAGGCTGCTAGCACCTATTAAAAAATACCTCTACAAGCAAATTTATATTCCAATGAGTTAATCATGCAGCAATATAAGCCTGGAATATTCACTTTGGTGGTCGGAAGAAAAGAACTATTCCCTTACAGGAGGTTATATGGAAAATTAATTTGTTTTTCCTAACACATCAAGCTGTGGACTGAAATTTCAAATGCCATTCAGAACTGCCATTATCATAACTCTTATATTCTCTTGTTGCTTCTCTCTTTGTAAAAATATTACCCGGGGTTTGCATTGAACTGAGACAATTCTTTTCTCTAGCAGTGATGAGTATTCACACCACTTCATTTGGCAGGTATTATCTTTTTCAGGAAAAAAAAAAAATAAAACGGATCTGGAAGATGTATGATTTTGAGAGGACTATGAAGACATTATGAAGAACTACTCAAGTTCAAGCAAAAGAAAATGGTTAAAAACTTAAATCTTGCAAAAGGCATCTTTAATAGAGTCAGGTAACTATGGTACTTCAGAGCAATGTTACTCAGCATTTACACTGCAATTATTTAAGTGTCGTATCCAAGTCAACAGTTAGGGTCCAGTTTGCATAGAGCATTCAGAGAAAAGAGCAATTTAAGAGCAGAGGATGCAATTTAAAGGAAAATATACAAATTTAATGACAGAGAACACTTCATTTCATTCCACAGGTCTAGGAGGTTTAAGCATCTCTCTTGAGAATCTAACATTGTCAAATAAACAGGTCTAAAATTTTCCATCACTAGAAATGGAATTGTAAAATGAGGAACCTTTTTGTATTTCAAATAATCATCACAGAAAGCATAAGGGAATGAGATATTGCTAATCAACTACCATTTAAGTGGGATGTATGGAATCCCAAAAGTGCAGTGGTTTAAATAATCAAAAAATGGTAAAGTACAGACTCACTACCCAGACAGAAGAGTTTAAATCCATCTTGTCTCACCAAGGGAATATTAAGCTTTTTTATCAAGCGAACAAAGTTTTTACTTCACACTCTTATCAGAATTGTAACACTGAGTAGCAAACACATTATGACCTGCTGTTCTAGAGAGGGAATCCACGGAGCAGCTCTTTCCAAGCCCTCTGGTTAAAGCACTTATCTGAGACAGGTGACACCTGCCAGGAGCCCCTGATGACTGAGGGGGGAATCTGTGTTCTGATTTGGCATGAAAGAGATTATGAGATATGAAAGTGGTGGTCCTTTTGCTTGTACAATAGGAGATGTCTCGGAAGCTCATTTAGTACATCCTGATTTTCCTTCATACCAAGACGCCTGGACAAGTAACTACAGATCATCCCTCAGATATTTCCTCCTTACACCAGTGTTGCTCTGAGAATCTGGGCTTGAGTTTCTTGCCCAGAAAGAGGTGACAGCAGATTAAACCAAAAAGTATACTGATAATTTCCTGATGACTTTCATCTGGCAGGAAAGACACTTAGGGAACCCAGATAGCCAAGAATGTCTGTAATATTACGTAGTGAAACATCAAAAGATGATGTCTGTAATCCTCTACATTAACTTTTTGGAAGAGTAGCAGTAAAAAGGGTTTACAATGGTGACTTAGCACTCAGACACATTACAAAGAAAAAAGACTGATTATGACAGCAAATTCTCAGTCTCCAAAGCCAAAATGCAAGTGCAACACAGAAGATACAGAAAAAAAAGAAAAGTGCAAATTAATTTTTTGCTTTGTGGAGATCCTCAGTGTTTTACTTCCTTAACTCATTTTCCCTCTATCAGACTGGGTACTGTTACTGCACTCACAGTCCTCTTCTCCCTCATGTCAATAAACTCAGTATTATTGGAGAAGGGAAAGAAAGAAACAAACAAGCAGATACTTAAGAACCAGTTTATAATCTATCAAGCCAAACTACAAGGGTGCTGTCCAGCTGGGATACTCCCCTTCCTACCCTGTTCTCTTGAAAAGATTAGCTCTTTCAAATTCTAAAATATAGATCATTAGAAAAAATGAATGGCCATTGAAGTTACTAAAAAGTAAAACTCAACACTCAATGAAGCAAAGCTTTTTTTTTTTTTTTTTTGAGTAGAGATTAGGAATACAGACTGTATGGACAGTAATTCACAAAACTTCAATTCTCACTTCCCTGTAAGAACAGGAATAATTTTGTGCTCTGTTACAGGACATACACTTTCTGTAGCTACATCATATATTAGTTTCTTTCAGAAAATAACTTATAAAATGTAATATAAATTGTATTACTTTGGAGAGACAGGCCAGTATCTCATTTTACACATCCGTAAAATGTTGCATTTCAATATTGATTCTAAATAGAGCTTGTTATTTTCTAATGGATTTCTGGAAGATGCTAAATACTATCAAAATGTTTCAAAGGTGATTAACCTTTTAGGAAATCAGAAATTTCAGGGCACATGAGCTGAGGAGGTTGCCTTCCCCTGTTGGTAATTCTGCCATCACATCAGCAATTATTTATCAGCTCGTGTGAACTGGCAGGGAACAGCCTTTCTAAGCCCAGGTTTCCAAGTCCCCCTTTCTCTGGAAGAGGGAACACAGACATCTGAGAGTGCCTCTGCTCAAGAGCACACAAAAGCTCAGAGCTGGAGCCTGGCATATAAAGACTTCCAGCTCCTGCTGAAGAACTGGGAGACTTCTAGACTGTAGATAACTCTGAGCAAACTGCCTCAAAAAGCCTCGAACTATTCAGCATATCATGTTTTTCCCATCTGCTGCACAACTGCTGTTCAATAAAGCTATCTCCTCCAGGTTTGGGGGTTTGCATGGGGTTTGGTTTTGTGTCTTTTTAAAAGCTATTTCCCATAATATTTTATATTTTTTTTTCAATTATTGTTGGATTTTTTAATCCTAAAAGCAAATCTGGGAAAAATATTTAATCTCAAATTAGGAAAACCAAAGCTTAAACAAAAAAACTTTTAAAATCTAAAACTTAAACAAAAAACCTTTTAAAATCAGCTATTTACCGGTTTACAAATATTTCCCATTAATTAGAAATAAAGATGCCTGAAACTAGCACTGAAGGCCTCTGATAAGACACAGTTATGTGGTTTAGTATCAACAACTCTTTTCATAGAAGAAAAATCCTGAGATCTTGGCCTTTTCCCTTCACCTCCCAAGCTGAAGACAGGAAACTTGGTTCACCCCTTCCCTGACTGCACTCTCTGTACTCACAGCTTGGCACCTTTTTGGAGCAAGACACAGAAGCCTTTCTGGCCTGGGTGGAAACATGGACAGCATGTTATGCATAAAACCTGTCTGCATCCTAAATGACTCTCCACCATGCTCTGTCCAAAAGAGATTAATGAGACAGATTTCCCCTCTGTCTGCTGCTCTGCATGTTTGTGTTCCATGCTGAAATCATGAAGGGCTTCAGGGCAGAATTAATAAAAATTGATTAAAACAAACTGGATCTCTATTTTTCTTCATTTGTGCCTAGAAAAATATGTTGATACATTACATTAAATTTCATTAGTAAGAGCCACAATTTAGGATGTTTTAAGTATTCTGATTAGTATTATTTTTTATTTGAATATTTTTTATTCTTAATCTAAGATGCAGATCAACTTTCCTTTTTTTCCTGGGAATTCTAATAATAACTACACATTTTCTTAATACTCTTAGTACTGAAAGCATAAGAAGAGACTGGTAAGGAGTCTTCCATTAGGAAGATTAAAAAAAATTACTTTGCTCATTAACTGGCACAAGCATTCAATCCATCAACTGAAAAGATGAATTAATGAGTAAATATTACACACAAAATAAAAATCCAGGATCTCAGGAAAGTGGGGATATAGGGAAGGAAAACTATAGTCATGTCGAAGTCTGCAGAGCAGAGAATTGCAGAGTTCAAGCTGATGCAGTGGCTTATCCCTTCCACAGTAGATTTGTGAGATCAGATTTAAATCTGCTTTGCTGCTTTCCCCAAGGACTCCCAATGCCCAGCAGCAGCCAGAAGGTGCAGTTGGGATTCTCTGTACATTTACTTCTGACCACAGGGATTCTCAACAACTCCAGAATTCTCAGGTCTCCTGATTTTCCAGCCTCTAGGACTGTATGCTGAGGTAACAGGTATTTTACAGCCGTGCTGTTTCTAACAAGGCACTTTTTTCTCCAAAGATATTTTGGCCTTTATTTAGCAAAAATTATCAAGTTGCATAGGCATTCTCCCTGTTCCCAAAAATAGCTTTGTCCCCTTTGTTATTTACAAATTCCTTACAGCCAAAGAGTGAAATTCAATAAATCAAGCTACAGTTGTGAAGCTGGTCCCCATGTTAGTGAGCACTTCAGTAACTATTACACACAGGTTTGACAATTTTTATTTATTTTGATGCTTAACTTTTCAATGTCAGAAAAGGTTCAAAATTCTTCTCAGTATAAAGATTCTGTGTGTACTTTTAGTGTATACATAGTGTACTTTTTATTTTTATAAGCATGTCAACACTACTCTCATATTTAATATATCCATATTAGTTTACATGGACAAACATCTGTCCTTTAATTCCTCAGCCCAGCACACTTTCAAATAATTCCAGCTGCACAGTACTCCAATCCTATTTTCTCCAAGCTTGATGTTAATCTTAAATCCAGGATGATGTGTGCTTTCCACGGCAAGGCCCCAAAATGTAAACAAATTTCTTCCCAAAATGTGCTCTGATAAAGGGACTACCCAGAAGAAAAGTGATGCTAAATAAATTATAATATATATGTCATTTTAACAGTAGACATGTCCATTCACTACAAACATTCAAAATCTAAAAGAAAAAAAAAAAACCCCAAAATATAGTCCAACAGAAACCTATTAAGATACCAAATAAATAAAACCTATTTGCTACCACATCAGGCATATGCAGAAATAAGAGTTCTTTCCATTTAGTTTCCCAAACAAACAGCCTTGGAGATATAAACACACACTTGTCAGAACAACCTCCCCAGTGTGAATGCCAATCCTGCAGAACATAACTCTGTATGCACCAAAGAGTAAAAAACAGTTTTTCAGGGTCAAGAGAGATTTCAGGGCAAAAAACTGCATTCACTTCATCTGAATAAATGATAGAGAGTAGAAATCCATTAACACAGCACGAAGATCCACATTGCATCAGTTTTCAGTAGACCTGACTCCATTTTTTATAGCTGGATATTCTCCATTTTACTGAAGAAACAAATGGCAGATTAGATAGAACCATATTTAGATTCGCAATGCAACAGAATGAAAAGAAAATGCTGGTCAAACTGCAGAAATAATAACAATGAAGTAAGAAAAATTACCAAGGAATTAAGTTGCTAGGATACTGCACACCAATGTGAAATCAGATATAACAATTAAAGTAAAACTATACTTTCTGGATGTAAGAACAAGACCATTTATTAGTCTAAGCCAAGTAATTAAATGGAATATTGAAAACAGAAGTAAATGGAAGAAAGCAACTCAAAATGCTACAGAGTCAATTCGATATCAAAAGCTCAAGAGGTGAATTGATACACCATTACAGACACCAATTTGACAGTAGCAAGTAGCAAGCAATATTAGAGACCACATTTGCACTTACAACCATCAACATGCTCTTCTGTTCTGGCAACCTGTAGTTTAAAAATTTTCTCAGTGTTACTTAGAAGCCAGTGATAGCACAGAATAGTAAAAGCCAAGTGTTAAAACCACAAAGAAATAAACAAACCACAAAAACAAAAAAAACCCCACTAAAAGTAAGAAATCTAACTACTTGAGAAGTGGGTCAAAGGAACTGGTTTGCATAGGAAACTCAAGTAGGACTGCAAAGTGTCCCTTTTAGTTAGTTTTTATCTGCTTCAATACTATAGCTGTATGGGAAGAAATTCCTCAAAAGAGTGAAACTAATTAAGTAACAAAAACAAACAAATAAAAAACCCCCAATGAATGTAAGGGAAGCTTATACAACTTTATACAACGTTAAAATTCTGTTCAGAATTTGCTTCAAACTTGTAGATAAAATTAGCACATCAGCCTAAAGCAATGATTTTTCTAGACTGTATTATCAGCTTGCCTTTGAATGAATAGGCCAATAGTTCTTGCCCACTTTTCATCAAATTCAGCCACAAATATGAGAAATCAGTACATCTACTAGTAAGCAATGGTAAATCTTTGACACATTTCTTTAGGCACCTGTGATTTCTTAGGTTATATAAATGCTGACCTCTCCATCCCAGGCACGCAAGTTCAGATGTACACTAACTTAAGTTTACTTAGCCGTATTTTGTGTTTTATTTGACCAGCTGATGGCAGGTTGAAGCACTTCTTAAGGTGGCTCAGAAAACCTTGAAAGCTTCTTAAAACCCCAAAACTCAAAAGCTTAATGTCCAAAAAGATCGTCTACAATCACTGTGGCCTAGCAACAAAGCGAATAGTGTTCATTGCCAATGTACTGCACACATTTATCCTTACAAATGCGGAGAATATTCTTACATAAAACTACTCTGCTGTAGCAGTTTTACTGTGCAAAAAACACCACTCTCACAAAAAAGACAATTTGAGAGTTTTCGAACCAAGTAAGCGTCAACATTAAAACAGACCTATTTCATAAATAAAACTCTCCAGGCCTTGCACTACAGCCCAATAATGTCCTGGCACATGGAGCTGACAACAGATGCAGCAGAAGGAGCATCGACATTTCCAGCATCAAAACACCTGTCTGCAAGGCCAGCATGGGGAAGGACAGGGCCTTGGAGCTGCAGCTAAATTCCAGATAATCCATACAATTCATTACATCAGGGAGTGAGGGCAAAAAGGTTTTGACTTTTTACAACTTATGGGCTTGCTGAATCCTGATGCCCTGAAACAGAATAAAATATTTCAATTATTTCTATGCAGCACCTTCAAGATAGTATTCACTTGCAGGCGTGCTGCACATGGCTGATTTAGAGGTTTTGACACCTGACCATGGCAAGAAAGAAAAAGCTCTCAGTAGAATCTGTCACCCTTTCCCTTTTCCAGCTACAAGTCACTCAAATTTGCTACTCCCCAATATCTGTAGTACTACAAAAGCCTCTGCAATGCTGCACACGTCTAATCCTTGCACACAACATCCTCCCTATCAACAGCAGGCTCTGCTTCCAATTGCCATTGAATCCGGCAGTTCTTGCAACCCAAGACAACTTGTTGGCTTCTTTATGTCCAACAGATGGGCCATAAACTTGGAGGCAGCTAAAAGAAGAAATAAAACTGGCAAAATAGTTCTGATAAGCCAGGAGGAAGCTGCATTCACAGAAGGATCCATTAAGCTACCCTCTGTCCCCTCCCAAATATCACACTGATAGATGAGGGAAAAATTTGTGATGGGTTTGCTGTGACATGTAGAAAAACCTGTCAAGGTCTTCTACTGTTTTATTGTTCACTTTCACCTAAATGATCTAAGACATGGAAAAAAGAAGAGGAAGAGAGAAACATTAGTATTGGGCTTTGGATATTTTGGGGTTTTTAAAACTTTTAAATTTAACAATTTCAGACAGGGTCCAAGGACGGATAACTGAAGAGTATTCTTAACACATGCAAAAGCCAGACATGAAGCTGAGAATATAGACAGAAGTTCTTCCTGATTTTTGCAGCATGACTGTGTTTACTGCACAGTTTAGAACAACGTAAGGTTTCAAAACCTTATATAAATACATATGAATACAATTATTTTACTCTATTTATATGCATGCATTAATAAAACAATACTATTGGTTTATTTTATAGATCATATTCTTTCAACTTAATATAATATGCATATTTGAAACGTTTGATACTTTTTTTAATTCAATCAAGTTTGGCACACTGCCAAAGTCTCAATTCAACTAAACTTCTCATTTGCATTTATTTTTTTGCAATGTGTGGTACAGTCCAAGCAATACAATTCAAAATAAAGAAAAAGGATGGACATACAGACATATTAACTGTTTTAGCATTTGTAGTTAGGATACACTTTAGAAGTTAATGCACATGTGAAATAAATTCTATGATGCCGTCAAGCTTGCAAATGTTGGCAGCTGTAAAACTGTTCTACCTAGGAAAAGAGAGAATTTAAGATGCTTTAAATTTGGAGCAAAACCATCAGCGTCCCATAACACCCTGCAAGTGCAAAGACACACACACAGGTCAATAGCAGACTGGCTGTGTCCTGAACTCCAAGCTCAGGGATTAAACTTTCAGCAGTGCTGGGGTTATCTGGTTATGTTGCTACATCATCAGAAGAGACAAAGGAGACATCATGATTTTTGCGTGTGTTCTTGCTTGAACCATTTTAATGCTGAGGATAAGAACAGCATAGAAACACACAAATGGACCAGGGTTCTAAGCACAGTTCTAAGCACAGTGTCTGAGTGACTTGTTCTGCCTTCTCTAAAGAGGCCCATGGCCATTGTTTCCTTCTCCTTCTTATATTCCACAGACCTTTGTCTCCTCACCACACCCTGCTGCAGCTTCTCTTCCCTCCTGCTCTGATCCAGTCCCGCTGACATATCCTCTTCCATTTTCCTCTCCTGCATCATTTTTTGTCATCAGCCCTTCTTCCCTACAGCTCCTAACCTTCCCCACACTCCAGAAGTGGCTGTGCCACCCTCTCCCCCCGTACCCCAGCTGCAGCTCTATCCAAATGGGTACAATCCAAGGCACAGAGATGGAGCAACCTGCTCCCTCAGGATCAGCTCCATGTTTCTCAGAGCTGCCAGGCACACAAAAGATGCTACAAGGAAAACCCCCACCAAGGCACATGGCCAAATCCAAGAGCTGAGCATCACTGTGAGCTCTAGCCATCACCCTGAAACAGCTACTGGGAGACACAGCAGCTGAAGATGCTGACTAACAGTGCCATCCAACCGATCCGTAATTTTCAGAGTATTTAGAGCATATCTAACAGCTTTAAGTCACAGAACAAATGCATCCTGGCAAAGTCAGAAATGATGAAAAATTTGGTCACTCTCCCAAGGAAAAATGTTTAGAAACAATGTAGGAGGATAGCAATTTTTTTGGCAACTGACACTGTGAAAATAAACAATGAATCAGTCTTTTAATTTGTCATCCCCAGTTTAATAATTTAAATAAGTTAAATGACTCTTTAAATGTGCACCTGGATTTAGTAAGATTTTAGCACATGCCCTTTGTGGTAAACACAGCAAATAATGACAACTTTGAGCGTTTTTTAGCTATTGTTTTCTCATCCGCTCCAGCAATAAAGTGAATCTTTGAAAACAGTGTAATGGAAATAGATCAGTTAGCTGATCCTATTGGTTTTTCTTTCTTCACTAACTATGATGGAAATAAATCTTTAGCCATTGTCTTGGTGCTTGCTGAAAGAACTGAATTTTAAATTGACTTGTAGACAAACATGAATCTCTCTGAATACCACATGATGAGTAGATTTCATAAGGCAGCTATTCGGGTGTCTCACTTGTCTTAGGCACCTGCAGCTTCTGATGAAACACTTCAAAAGATTTGCTGTAATATGCTCTGCAGAGGAAGCACTTTAGAAGTATGACTAAGCAAAGGAGAAACAGAAGATTGCTCCTGAATACTTATTAAATTAAATGTTCGATAACATGCCTGCAAAATATTCTAAGAGAGTTTACATGTGTATGCACACTTCTACACCATATCTGTATGCTACCAAAGACAAAGACACACAAGCACTTCAGAGTTATTTAAGTTATATAAATCCATTACCTGCTTTCTAAAAGTTACTCTTAATGAACTGTTGTGAACTTTTCGGGGAATAAGTGTGAGCCAAAATAACTTCAACCTCAGTCACATTACATGCAACTGCCATGAGTAAAGAGGTGCAAAGACATATTTTCCTTTTTATGAAGAGTGAACACAAAAAAAGTGTAATTCAGTATACCACATATTCCTAACCACACACACACATGCACACACCAGATTCATGCAATTTCTGTCATAAGAAGCTTTTCTAAATTTAGAACTTAACTTTTCTTACAAAAACAACTATAGACAGTCAAGAATCCATTTCAAAACTATACTAAGAAACAATGAAGTCTTGCTAAATGAATGCTATACCAAAATAATGTTCCCAGGTTAACAGCTTTAGTTTAGTAAAAAGATTAACATTCTATTAAGCAGTGATTTCTTTATTCTACTGTGAAATAACTTTACATGCTATTCTTAAGTCATAAAAAAAACCCTTGCAGGTCTGCAAAAGCCATATTTAAAAATGTTATTCAAAGGCAGAAGTACATGTTTATAATTAATTGAAGAGTAAAAATAAAATGCCAACTGTTTTCTCTCTTTTGTGATTTAAACCCACAGAAGAACTTTGCAAATCCTGTAGGAAAGCTTCCTTTTCAAGTTCAATCTCTTTTGACTACTTGGTGGGTTTTCTCTGGCAGCAGATGCCACTAGAAATTAATGCATTTTCAGCTTTCAACTTTTTTTTTTGATATACATTCAAAAACATTGAGTACCAGTACTGGGAATAGAGAAATCTGATTGAGATGGGATTTGTTTGGCTGTTTTTTGGTAGGTTTTTTTTTTGCCACAAAGCATCAACTAGACTTTATATTATCTCACACATGGTTTTGTCAAGTAGCTAAATCAAGACCAGAATATATAACCTTGGACTGCACAACCAGAAAACATTTCTGATGAACTAGGGAAAAAAACCATCAAACTTTTCATTTCAGAAGGACTAAATGAAGATTTAAAGCATCTTCAGTGAAATGTAGCAAATACTCAGAGTCAGCACTTTCCCAAGAGTTTGTCTGGAACGACAATCTTAATCCGTGGGCAGAAACCCAAAAGGCTATTGAGAAGTTTCTGACTTTAATGAATAGACAGCTACATCAAGAGACCTCTTTAATCAATTTTCACCTAAACTTGTTGAAAACATTACAAAAAATGTAATCATAAAAATGAAACAAGGCAAGAATAAATTAATGCTTACAAGGAGGATGAAAAGAACAGTTAACAAGTAAGGTCATAAAACGAATATATAAAGAAGATTGAAGGAGAAAAAGCATTTCCTTCTGTATATATATATATATTTTTTTTTAAGGCAACATGAATGGAACTTTGATTAACAAGTAAAGCAAATTTCAAGTTTTGTATCAGAAGAAAAATATTTTTACTGTGATAAATACCATGTTGGAGACATTAAAAAAAATACCAACCTATCATTTTTTAACATTAATAGAAAGTAGGAATCAAATCTTCTCAGATCTTCCTAAGACAACAGATATGTCACATATGAAATGGAAATCAAACTCTACTAGCTTCTGCTTATTTCTGGAGAGCCTCAGGTTGATCTTTGGACAAAATTAATTTAACATTCCCATAAGCAACAATTACCACATAGGTAGGACTGTGCTAATTAAATTTACTGATGCTAGACTTAGGAAGAACTATCAGTGTAGGGAAAAAGCACAATTTAACAGCTAAAAAAACCTTCATGACTTAAAACACTGGACCAATACAGCACCTTGAAATGAGAAATGGTAGCTATTCATTCCTTCTGCATGCTATAGAGAGTTCCCTGTTTTAAGTTTCTGGTTTAAAGACTCGGAATCAAAGCAAAACAAACAAACAAAAAATCTAAAAAATAAATGAACTAACAAAAAAAATCAAAAATGTGAGCTCCAAATATTACAGTTCCTGTAAATGACAAGCAGAGTAATTCAGCAGGAATGGACATTAAAAATAAGGAAGGATTAGTAACAATAAATTCCTAATCTTGCTAAAATGAATTCTTGGTTCATGAAAGGGACTATAGTATGTGGCAGCTTAGAATAGCAGAACAGAGCTGACATATATTCTGAAAACTATTAGAATGGGCTCTGTTCATAGAGGGATATTCACCCTCTGGATTGAAGCTAGTCAAGCACACAGCATTTGGAATAGAAGCATGAGATACTTGTCACTGTATAAAAACTGAATTGAGGAACTCACTCAAGCTGTTCTTCTGAAACTAGGCACAGGAAGAACCAACCACAGAAACAAGTATATCATTATTAAAGAGATCACAAAGAGAAAAAAAAAAGAAGGTGAAGAAATAAGATAATATAAATTTCCACAATGTTTTTTAAGAAAAAGCAATTTTTAACCAGGAATTGGTATTTAATGTTTCACCCTAAAAATTATTTTATTCTTTTGTTACAGAAAGTATGTGAAGCTGAAGCATGTTCAAAACATGTAATTTCTTAATTCTAGTGAAGAATTTAGAATATATTTTAACTTGCAATTTGATTAGGACTGAACTGTATAGTGAGGCTGAAACAGCTACACTTTTATACCTTTTCCATCTGAAATTATGTTTTTTTCCTATACCTTACAGCAGAAGGTCCCCCACTTCATGCCTCAAATCACATGTCCTGTTTCTCTCCTTTCTGCCATGCTATTGTACATCAGTTCTATCCCTCTCCTTTCTATCCAGCATTTCAGAACTCTCTGCATTTCCCAATTTCCTTGCTCACCATAATATCCTACACTACCACGTGAATGCAGCTTTGTGCTGCCCAGGAGAGAGAAAACCATCCAAGTCTGGCTTCCATCTGAAGCCTCTTCCACATGACTACACTGGTGTCTCCCAGCCTTGCAAATCCTCCCTAGATGCTTCTCCCACCTAAATGTGCACACTCAGGCCTGTAGATGATCAAGATTAGCCTTGAAACTCCAGGATCAGCAAGGTGGTGCCTACAGAAGATCTGGTTTGGCAGCTCCCCTCATTGCAGCCCAATAATAAAAGCAATACATCTGCCTCTGAAAATTTAATGGATGTACTTCACATGCATAATGAAATTCATACTATCATATTTTTTCAGATATATTACCTTCTAGTCTTGCTAGTAAATAGCCCAATCTTTTACAGGAGAATTACTGCTTAGAAAAAAAAACTCAAAGAAAGAAATAAAATGTTCATAGAACCCCATTCAGTGTGAAACTAGAGGCCTTCTGAGTGACCTTCTGGTGTTGCAAGTTTCAGGTACTTTTTGTGAAAAGAGGAGGTTGCAATAACGCTTATGGTTGTTACCATTTCAGATTACTTTGTTTAGGGTTAATAAGATCAAATGCTTGCAAAATAAGCAAAAAGCTTAAAAACACTGAAAGCATTTGTATTAGACATTTGTGTTTCCATTTGTTCAGCTTGTCTTGGAGTCCAAGAAATTCAAAACCTCAAAATATGAGCTCCTGCAGCTACAAACAACAAAGAATTTACACAAAACTTACTGACATGGTTACATTTAAGAAATGGCAAGCGGACACCCACCCATTTCATAGAAATTAATTATGTCTCTTCAGCGAAGAGCATCTGTTTCATGAAAGTAGGACAAAGGCTGGAATGTAGCACAGCCTTTCACATGCAGCATTAACCAGATGACCCACTATGACCTGGAACAGCATAATTCTGACTCTGTCGAACCAGCCAGCACCAGGTCTTCCATAACTCAGCTACATTGACATCAACACTTAAAAAAACAAATAGTACACATTTTTGATGTGACTTCTATTTACAGAGAGCAAAAAAAACATGTTTTGAGGGGATTTTTTCATTTTTCACTTTCAGAACACTTCAGTTATTGCACTTAAGTTGTCTTTAGTTTTGGGCAACTTTCTTGCCAGAAGCCAACTCATGCATGGACATTTAATTTATTAGCTTTGAATGCAGTGCAAATCAAGTGATGAAATACAAATATATGTATATAGAGAGTTAAACTTAGTTTAAAAGTTTATATATAAATATAGTTAAAACATATTCAATAAATGCAACCTATACACCACATATTCTTCCTCAAATAATAGAAAATGCAGTATTTTTTCCCAAATTCTGCACATAAACTTCTGCACTGACCACGGTGGGTGTTGCATTATTAAGTTGGACTACATCTCACCCAAAACTCTGAATTTCAACATGCACTTTTAGCATTCTGCTCCAAGACTAGATCTGGTTTAGTGCAGTGATAGGATGAGATGATACTAAAAACTCTCACTGAGAAGAATGGGACATGTATTAACAAAAAGTTAGATGGTTGTGTTTGCAAATAGAAGAGTAAGGAAAACCAGTGTATTGAAGATGAATTACACAAGGCTAATTAGCTCAGTCACAGCCCCATGACGTTTCCAGCTCAGGGTCTTGTTTGGAGAACTCCACTTTCAGCCCCCTAACATCGCTATAAGCTTGTGAAGTGTAACTGCTCAGAAGATACACTTCATATATGATAAGGCTCAGCTCAAAGGGTTAGTGCAGAATGAAGACCTCAACTTTACTTGATATTTTGTCTGTCTTGGCATTTTGCCATGACAAAGCCTCAAAAATTAAAATGTTGAAAAATACTTGCCAGCAGACCCAGCAACAAGACAAAACATTTAACGGACCAATAGTCAATAATTCAGCCAATACTTTAGGTGGCCAAAAGCCTCATTTATTGTATCACTTTCCTGAACAAATTTTAGTACTTCCACAATCTCAGAAGACTATTTGGTGGGGTGGGGGAAGAGTTTTTGATTTGCTGAGATCACCAGACAACTTAAAAGCTCCAACAAGTGCAGACTGCAGAAGAGTGGTACTTATTTAACAAATCAATTCTGGGATGCAGCTGCTGACAAATAAGCACAGATAAAATGGTCCTGTTATATGTATGAGGCTTCTGCACAGCAATTACTTAAAATTTACAGCTTATGCACTCAGCAAGTTGAGAAAAATGCCAACACTCTTGTGGGGCTGAATGACTTTTCACATACTGTGACTGCACCTTTGAATTTTCACAAGCAGGTACACAGCAGACACATGGGCATGCCTACAATTCCAAATGCAAAACAGAATAGAGAACAAACAAGTTACAGTAACAAAATCACCGTGATATTATCTGAGCACTGATGCCAATTACTTATGTGTTTCACAATGAAAGTAAACAGAATTCCAAATGATACAGTCCCACAGAGATGAAAAAACACAATCATCTTTGAATCAGCTTAGATAACTGGTTTCATGGCAGAAGAGCTGGACTTCAGAATTTTATTTGTATTTTTAAGTGCTGCCAGGGAAGTTTCCCGCACACTTCAAATTCTTCAGGGAAGTGGGGAGAGTGTAGGGCGGCTGGCAAAAAGAAACCCCAAAAAACTTCTTTCCTGCATACTTGGAATATTTGCATAGAGTCAGCTAAATAATTGAATTAGGTTCATCAAATATCATGCAATAATTCCCAATCTTCTTGATCATTTATCTTCAGTATTGATATAGATAGAGGTACACAAGCAATTCTTTGCCTATCTCATAATTTCCATTTAATTCTCCTCTGTTTGCAATGTTACGCACAGATAGAGGTTTTCAAGATTAATTAATCATGACAAACACTACGAAACAACTCTCAAAAAAACTGTATCACTGTCATGAGCCTGAGAAGCCTTAGAGCTCAATGTAGTTAGTGCTAACTTTAGAAAGTTAAATCCAAAGGTTCTGAGATACCATTATCAGGGAGAAAGAGGAGTAAGAACTGTTTAAATACTAATTATTTCTTTTAAAATCCATACTTGGAAGAAAGACTTCAGGTTAAATTCTCTCTATGTACACATCTGTTTAGTTTTCATCTGAGCTCTGAAGAGTGAGTGGTCTAAAGCTGTGCTGAAGAAACAAACCAAAGTCACACCCTACACTGAAGTTATACTAAAGAGTCTTGCTTTGACTATATTTGAAAGTAAACAGTTACTGTAACTGTGGCAACTGAAAAATGATGCAACCAAAGGGAAAGTACTTGTAAATATCAAAAGAAAGTATCTAAGAACATAAAGTGGTGCAGCAGCAGCAAAATGTGAGATATTGTTATAAAAAACAGGGTAGTTCTCTGTTGCTCCCTTCTCACAACCCTTCCATAGATACAACAGAAGTTAAGTCGGGTGTTTTTGTCTTTTTTACTAAGCCAGACATTAATGTTTAGTGTTATCTCCATTATCCTCACTCAAATCCAAACAAAAGGGAAAAAAAACCAAACCACTGGTTTCAAGTGACAGTGGGTTCCTCATATTTTTGTCCAAAACAGACGATTTCATGTTTATTCAGAACTATTCTTCAGCTGATTTAATAAATTTAAAGTATTAGGTCTTACACCAGCACACTGACATAAGAACAAAACAAAAAAAAAAAACAAAAAAAAAAAAACAAACCAAAAAAAGTAAAAACCCTAGAGAGTGGAGAAAGAACAGATGAAGCAGCAGATTGAAAGAGAATAAAACCTGAAAGTGGAATACAAAGCCCAAATAAAAGAATGTTTGAAAAAAATATCATTTTCTCACAAATAGAAATGCAAACTATTTTATGGCTCCTTTACATTGTGGCATTTTCCTGGATTAGGAAAGTAACCTTATATATGGTCTCATCTTGCACTTCATGTATTAATTATTCATTGCAATGTAAGCCAAGGGAAAAAACCTACAGTGCCAATCTAAATGAGTTCAAACAGAAGTTACCTAAAACTCAGTACCTTATTCAGATCTCTCCCCATAATACTCAGGAGGGGAGGAAAACAAAAAAAGAACTTAGTATTATTTTAATGTACTAAGAAAGCAAATCCAAGCTTCAGAGATCACAGAATCATAGAATCAGAGAATGGGCTAGGTTGGAAGGGACTTGAAAGATCATCTATTTCCAACCTCCCTGCCATGGGCAAGGACACCTTTCATGCTTTTGAAACCACTGTATTTCCCGGAACCTAAACATAATGACAGAAATAAAGATCATTTTTATCATATTTCCTCTATTTTGAAATAATAGTAACCCTCTCTCTTCCTCAGATCTGAACAGCAGATCCATTTTCTAAAAATTATTTTTCAATGTTGCAGAACATTGTAGAAATCACAGGACATTTTCAGTGCAACAGGCTTAAATTAGATTCTTAAATAGCATCAGTAACTTAGAAAAATCAGTAAAACAACAGCAGCTCTGGCTCTAACTCCTCACTCCTTCACATGTTCATGCTTAGCTGCTTTGAAAGGAGTGGGCTGGTGCAGAAAGACTTATAAGTGGTCCTTCATTTATTTATTGACAGCCCACCTCCAACACAGTACACAAATGATCAATTTTAGTGGTTTTGAATCACAAGACTTGAAAAGAAGTAACTACTTGAAATAAATTCTCTCTCTTTCCAGTCAAATGTTTCTGTAGGAGGACACTTGCATATAGAAGGACTTGATTCAGGGGTCCAACACTTCGGGAGAAAAAGAGGAAAATACTGCAAAAACTCAGTACTTGCAATAATTATGAGTATGTGCTGACCCACAGGCCAAACTATAGGCTGTGGGAGAAAGTAGAAACTTCTGAAGGTAGCAGGTTTGATAATTTTCAATTTATAATATATATTCAGAAATCTTCTGCACACTTGTACCCAATTACAGTTAGGAACACTTAATCTATTAACACACCCCTTTTAAAAGTAAATAGTCTGTTAACCCACACAAACTGAACCACCATCCCTGAGATGCAATTCTGCAATAAGCAAGTGCTAAGCACTGAATTAACTCTGGCAGTGAGTTTTTATTAATAGTTTTTAATGGTACAAACAAAAGCACTACAAAGTCGATTACCACACAGAGTATAGTGAAATGTGACTCCTGCTTCAAAGCTAAGAATATTTGCTTGTCAGGAATGAAAAGGGATTTTTTAAAATACTTTGTGAATTGGAGTTGTTTTTGGTTTCTTTCCAGTTTCCAAAAATAAATTGAAACACCTTTTGATGCTTTTCAAATATTGGAATAACCACACCTGTGACACTGAAATCTCACAAAAATCAACATAAAATGAATTATTGCTTTTAACATTGGTAGGTATGAATTTGCAATTGTATCGGTACTATTTGGATATTTGACTAAATCTCTAATTTGAGTCAAGTAAAAGTGCTTTTTGATTGCTCATTATTAAGCATAAAGTAAAACCCCAACTTTCTGCTTCAGATTCCACTCTATATTGCAGCACTTCAGAAGGAATAGGGGAAATAAATTCCATGAAAAAGTGTTTTCACACTCATCCATTAACAGCTGCAGCTTATTTTTTGAATAAGTAATTATACACTTAGAGCAAACATATTTATTACTCTGACCTAGCTAGAGCACATTTTAATTTCTTTTTCAGTGGAGAAGTACATTTTCCCCTTATTTCTTTATCTTCCATCTGTTCTTTCAACATTTTAGCTTAAGCAGTGGTCAATGAGAGGCACTTTCTACTGAAGTGCTACATACTGGATTTGGATTCTAATTAGACATTCATTATTCTGCTGCAACATTGAACACTAATAAAACAAATCTATCTCGATCCTAGGCAGTTCATTATAATCTAGCTTTACTATTTCCTGTTGTAGCATTAATGGCATTGAGACAAGACAGTGATTAAAAATTTAGATTTTTTTTTAAATGGAAAGAAACTTAATAAATTGGTTTTCTTGTTTAATTAATTGTAGTTTATATACTGCTACTACAGAATTACAACAAATTTCTTCCAGCTATTATTGATGATCTCATTGTGCTGTTAGCAAATTAGTCCCAAAGTGTTTAAGAAACCAACAATGGAAAAAGGATTAAAAAGCTTCACACATCTAAACAAGTTAAACTGATCAGACCAAATTATCCTAAATCTAATACCAAGCATAGAGTCTAAAAAGTTATTTGAATTAACTCTGAAGTCATTCAAACTGAAAACAAAAGGAAGTATATCACCATGCTGAACAAAACTACACCATTTGTTCAGTGCAAAAGTTCTCTTACAAAAAGTGTTGTATTGTGCAAATATTAGCTGTTAAAGTAGCATTCTTAACGAAATCTGAAACAATAACTTCTTCTAAAATTTAAGACAGCTAAATTCATTTTTGAAAAGTAGTAGCCTGGTGTTCTCAGTCCATACTTAAGAATTCAGCTAAGCAACAAAGATGAAAGAACAGCACCACCTAGTTCTCTATTTAAAAGTTTTCAAATATCATCATCCATTGATTTATTTTTGTAATCTAAATTCACATATGTGTGTGTATTCTGCAATAAAATCTGTCACACTGCCACAGGAAACAATACTAACAAGTTTGTCAGGAGTTATTAAAGCATCTGATGTAGATGCTTTACAAGTGTATACTGCGAAAAAAAACCAACTTGCACATGCAAGAATGGCAGAGACTTGCAATAATACAAATCTTGCTCTGAAGCAGAAGAAACCCTGAATGGATTGCTCATCCGTTCCTAATATTGCTTGTGGGAATATCTCCCTAATTTAACCAAAACACTGTATTTGTATTGATTCCCCTGTACAACAGCACTTTATAGTGTGCACACATGTTCCAGATACAAAAAATATATTCATGATACAGACATCCCCAGGGCCTCAGTAATGTGTTTAAAAAAAAACTTGTTGCCAGTTGTTTTACAGTTACTCTTCTATTCTGCAAGCAGCAGAAGCCTTTCAGAAATGGGGTAGATATTTCAGGTGTTAGCTGGACTGAAAGTTTTCATGTGAAGAATTTCCCCTTCTAGAGAATGAGTGGTGTGTATTGGGACAATCCAGAAGTTTACCAGGAGGCAAGAGCAGCACCTAAGAAGCTGCCTACTCCTACCATGCAAACACTACCCAAGCTGTAGCAGAGTGGCTGCCAGTGTTTAAATTTGATACACACATTGCTACACATCCAGAACAGTTATTCCATTTTTCTAGACATGCTAGATTTTCTAAATTCTCA
Source organism: Corvus hawaiiensis (assembly GCF_020740725.1). Taxonomy (NCBI): domain Eukaryota; kingdom Metazoa; phylum Chordata; class Aves; order Passeriformes; family Corvidae; genus Corvus; species Corvus hawaiiensis. The sequence continues at coordinate 7,124,176 of NC_063214.1, forward strand.
CTCACATCAAGAGGACATAATAGCAGCAGAACCGTATTTCTGAAGACATCTTCTGTTTTGACATTGATATTCATAAGTGAACTTCAATTTCTCATACTAATATACATTTCACTGGATCTTTTCTGTAAGCCTCTTAATTAAAATAGAGCACAAGTGACATTGATACTTTGAGTATTCTGGGTAATACTGTATTCTACAGTGAGCTGGCATGTCTTGTAACATTATAGAGAAAATGGGAGTTAACTGCACCTACAAAGTGCTTTAGCTGCATTTGAATGAAATGTTCAAATCAAACAATTGATTTATCTTAACTTAGAATGAGGAAAATGAAATGGAGCTATGCTGAAATGCTCTCATGCAGTACATTTGTACCAATCTGCAGAAATTCATCTCAATTCCTGGTTTTCCTAAGGTGACTTTTGAAGTATTTTCAGCTCTCAAATTTGTCCTGTCCTGCTTATGCCTGTAGGAAGTCTTCCATGCTTTACTGACGCAAAAAATCAGGTGAATGGACAAAAGAGACTGGAGCCTTATGACTACTCCTGTAAAAAGCATTTGAAACTGGTGTCCCTGGCAGGAGGTAGGCTCCAGTGCCAGGGACTGACTCCCACTGGCTCTCCTCCTCACCTCTGTCAGTGCACATTTGAGGAAGGCAGAGAAGTAGTGGGAAGAAAACACTAACAATTAAAAATGAAAACAAAGCAAAAAGAAACAAACAAACAAATCTAAACCTGCTATCACATCCCTCTCAGGTATTTTCTCCTCCAAGTAGGAAGAAGGCTGTCCTCTCACAGCTTCTACAGAATGTTTTCTACAGCTTCCACAGCACCTCCCCTAAAATCTTGACTTGCTCCATTCTGTTTCCTGCAGAGAGGAAGAGGTGGAAAGTCACAGCAGGAGAAAGGTGAAAAGTCCCACTGCATCCTGCAAATCTTCAGTCATACAGGGGTTTCTTCCAGCCTGATCTTCACAGATGTCTTGGTCTTTCACAGCAAAGGCTTCTGTGGTAACTCCAGAAGGGATGTTTTTTTCCTAGAGAAAATGAGTTGTCCACATGCCCTGTCCTCCATCCATCCACAGGGCCACCTATCATCCATGAAGGCCACTTAGGAGCTGTCCTGGCATAGCTCGCTCGTCGCAGAATTGACACATCAATGTAAACAGATTAGACAGGATCCAAATTTGAGGCCTTTATTCTCACAACCTTAAGAAAGCAAATCCCTCATGTATACAGAGTAGGGCTACTGCTGTTTCCCTACCATAAGCCTTGGAGCAGCAAGCAGAAGGAAAAAAAAGAAGTTTGTTTTTCTTGACAGGCATCCTGGGAAGACAAGGCCTAGAGGCAGATTACACTGCATTTATCTGTGACCAGCCAGTCACCTATTATGAAATTTCTTTCTGAAGATATTTACTTTCTGGAAAAAGTTCAAATGATAGGAGTTTTTAATGACCAATTAAAAGGAAAAAAAAATCCTATGGTATTAATTCATTAAACAAAAACTTCTCATTTGTTTACTTGAAATGATAAAGACTACTAGATTCTGTTTCCCTGTTGGAATTAATGGTATATTTCAGTTTGCAACATAGTCTAATGAACACTAAGTGCATCTGCACTTCAAAATCCTGTGGTACAGATACCACAGCAAATGAAGAATATCCTTTGTAGCACATGTTCAGCTGCCTTCTTTACCCAGATTTCCTGTTATTCCATTTTGCATCAGATCAGAAAAAAGTTTTCCTTTTGTAGAACAGAGGCATCACTTCTTTTTCTAACAGACAAAAGCAAATCTGCACAAAATCAAAATGCATAACTCTTCTTCTCAAAATCCAAAGACAGCTTGGTAAATTCTGCAATCACATTATTTTCAAGAACACTTCTCCTCCCCCCAGATATTGCTTCCACAAAATATATAAAAGCCTAGACACTTAGACCAATGTTATATTCCAAGCTATTTTGAAATTACATTAATCTTATGTGTTAAGTATATGTGAAAGACCCATAAATAAGTCTACAAGCCATTGAGGTTTTTTATCTATCATAAATAAAAACAAATGGCCCATATATTTCTATTGATTATATGCTTTGCCAGTGGCTCCCAAATACACCATTCAGAATGCAGCAAAGCAGTAATGATTTACAACTTGCAAAACAAAGATGACTTAGGAAGCTGAAAGCATTTTGATTTTATTCTGGTCCAATTCTAAAACTCAGGTTTATTTTGTGGGGAAAGTACTTGAACTATGACAGCTTTGGACTATTCTTGAAGGAGTGAATAAGATTTATTCAGTCTAAGAATGGTATGAATTTCGCATTTTACATAACAAAAAGAAGCATTAACCAGAAGTTTGCAAACCACAAACTTTACGTTTACAGAGGAGAGATATGCCATGTACTTGACAAAAAAATCCATATAATAAGAAGAATGGCAAATAGTTCTGAAGAAGATGGGCAAATAGTCAAGGTTCCAACCCATACTTAAATTACTTATACCCTGCCTGTGCTCAAAACCACACCATCCTGACTGTGTTTATACAAGCAGCAGTCAAGAGATGCCCTAAGATGTTAGACTGACGACTCCAGCCTTTAAAGAAAACACAGTCTATAAAGCTAATTCACTGCTAATTTGGTTTTATATCAAAATATGAGACATTCTTTTTTAATAGACAATGTCCTATCAATTGTCTGCCTTGACATTTAAGTTCGGAAAAGCTCCTCAATGTTAGGTGTTGGCAATTTTGCTACAGTTGGTTTTAAGTTAAAATTGAAGGGATTCCCTTTTGACTGTACAGATATAATTTGTCATTAACCACAATCATCACTGAACAAGATGGAACGTGTATCTTCCTCCATATTAGTCCAAATCTCACCTTTTTTTCAGAGTATTACAAGGCTACATGATACAAGCCTGGAAATATCAATAACATTATGAGAAATCTGCAATGGAAAAGTTAAAAAATGGTAAAGTTAGGAGAAAACTGCAATGCCAAGAAGATATTTCACACGTCGTTTAATAATTGGCATGTTAGTTTAAGGTTTCCTCCAAAGACAAGAAGTTCTTTCATTCTCACTCCTATTATCTTAAATGTTAACAAAAGAATTCATATAAATGGAATACTTCAGTTTATTATACCATTTTATGACCTGTCACAGATTTGGGATTCTTTGTTAATCCTTGATTAGTAATCACTTTAGTGAGCATTATTTCTAGTCACTGCATTTATTCTCCAATTTGCAAATGGCTGCAGTTCGGCGTTTTTGTGTATTTGAAGACATAAAAAAATCTCATTCAGTTCACAGAAATTCAAGAGTGTAAATAAGTGTTTTCATTTATCAAATGAAGTCTTACTTTCTCTGTATAAACTGTGCAAATCAGTGGAGAATTCTTCACTGTTCTCCAGTGTGCCACAACAAAGCACCAACTAGCATGTCAAGATTTAAACCTCACATATAAAAATATATTAACACTCAGGGAAGAAAAAAAAAACAAAAGACTTTAAAAGGGATAAATATAAAATGAGCTTGATGCTAGAACATACTTTTTACAATCTTTTAATTAAAATAAATTTGATTGCTTCTGCTTCAACTAGTACAGCTTTTCCCCTGGTTAGGGACTAACCAGAACAGCCTTCCTGCCTTATAGCGTAGGAGGAATAAAAGCAGGTCAAGTTACACTGTTAATCCAGCAGATGTAGGTCAGTTTGGGATAAATATCGGAACAGACAGAAAATACCAAAGTGCCTGTGCCTACTACAACTGCTGCTGTGAAGTAATTTGGTCTTACTCTCTTCAGAGCTGTCAGTCAGTTGCAGTTCTTGAATCTCCAGTGCTGAAACTCTGGGAAAAAATGGAGTTTTAAGATTCTAACAGGTCTGTACAGCTGTACTGCCTGTTCAGCTTCTGCCAGAAGAAGCAGCAATAATGCAGTGCATCCCATATTGATGATATCCAAAAAGACACAATTGCATCTTCATACGTGGCCCACAGATTATTTTTGCATGTAGCAGCAGACTCTGGTTCCTTCACCTAAGGTTTAGTAATTGAATTACCATGATTAGAACCATTGTTTGATTAATACTGTGGCATATAAGAGGTTTAAAATATCACCAGGATATTTTTAACATAAGAAAACAGTCTCTCCTGCACTGTCCCTCCCATCCAGCAAAGAAAATGACAGATAGTCAGCAAACTGTTTACACAAAGATGATGATAGAAGGACTATCAAAGCTATTTAAACAACCACCTTACTGGATATGTGATGGTACACGCTGTTTTACAAAAAACCTAAACCATTCCAACTCCATTCACAGAACAAAGAAAAAGCTGTAGAGTAGTTCAGGAATGTATCTCCACATGAACAGAACTTACACAGCAAAGTTTTCAGCTCTGAAAGAACTTTTAAGAGGTTTGAATTGAGGAACATACAGTATAATTATTTTTCTGAAACTGAAGAGCAGCTGCTTATGGACAGTTAATAATCTTTATCTGCTATGTAAGAAAAAAATGATAAATCTAAATTGAGTATTACAAAACAGGAAAAAAAAGAAACACATGCATTTATAGTAATGTAAAACTATATTAAAATTGATTTGCTGCTACTTAAAATGTGAAAGTTATACAACCACTCACACTCTCTAAGAGCCATTTGATTAAACTGGAAAGAAGTAAACACAACTCAAGTCACTGTTGGGAAGAAATTGTCTTTCCCTTGAAAATCCCAAACTTGTCAAGACAGCAAAAGCACTCCTAAATAAGACTTACAAAGGTCCCAAGATCTCTATTTTGCAAATAAAAGGATAGCAAAGGATGCAAGTATGATTTTTTTTTTTTTCACAGTTACAGATTACAGGGAAAGGAGATAGGACAATAGGTAGGCAGACATTGTGAGAGGAAACCAAACATAATTTACCACCTACATTGCTCACTAAATCCTCTGTGCCTGTCCCAAGTTCCACATGCTAAAAAGTCCCACACACCAAACTCCAGCATTAAAGGAGAGCACTGGAAGAACAGCTACACAGCCCCCAGTGTTTTGTCACTGAAATAAATGTTCTCTCCTTCTTTCAACCCCCTTAGGATGCTATTACGATAGTGTCTTATGCATTGATATTTAAAGCACCCATCCTGAGCTTAGTATGCATTAACATAAGAGAAACTGCAAACATTTGGGCTTTGTCTTTAATTTTCATTTATAAAATGAACGGAGAAGATCCTGAAATAGGTTCAGAGGGTAAAAAAAAGGAGGGGAAAAAAAAAAGAGAGAGAAAAAACCCACAACATTAAGAACCCTTGCAAGGATACCCATACTCATTTTTGAAAACACTAAGTCCTTTCAAAAATGTTTTCATCATGTAGAAAGATAATTGTACAAAGGCAAAATCCTGAGAGAAATCATGATTTTACAATTTATTCCTTGCCACTGGAACGTGATATTTGCCTTTCTTCCTTTCAAACACACCTCAAAAACTCCTTGGGAAGAAGGGATATGCTCATTAAGATCATACTTAATATTGATGCCATCCCAGAGGATACACATACTAAATTGTACCTAATAGTTTTAGCATTCTGCGTTTGTTTTAGGATGTGTATTTTAAAAAGCGTGTCAGTGGCATTCTCTCTACAGAAGACCTTTTTTTTTGAGAGGGCCTAACTTTTGAGAGTTTCTGCCTGCTGTTCAACTCAATTAAAACAAAATTGAAGTAATCCTTCTTTCTCTTGGAGAAGGCATTTACAAGACAACGACAACATCTCCTAGTTCTACAATTTTAAGTGTTAGATGGAGAGGGAGTCACTGTTCTAGCACAGTTGACCACACTCTGGTTGGTTATACTGCTGTTCTTTTGGCAAGCACCTGATGTCCATGTCCATACAAAACTGCTGTTATCAGTTACTTAATCAACATTTGTAATGCACAGGAAAGAAAAAGAAGAAAAAACCAAACAAACAAACCAAAAAAACCAAAACCAAAAACAAACAACAACAACAACAAAAAACCCTCAAAATCCAAGCTTCAATTTACATATCAATATAGAGAGAATAAGTCCTATTAAGAGAATAATTCTTTGGTGGAAAGAGTAAGAGTAATCTCATTCAATACATTTTGTCCATAGTAGGATCAGGCCAGAGGGATGAGAAAGCTAATTATGAGAACTAAGGGTTCTATAATGATAAACTGTAACTTAAAGACATTTACAGTACATTATCATGCCATGCAACTGGCAAGTAAATTTAAAAGCAGAGGGAGATTCACTGTTCTTCATTTCTGAAACAAAATTTAAAAAAATAAAAAGAAGAAGAACTAAACTAACAGGAAAGTAGACAAGAAAAATGTATTTGTTTCAACAAAGGTGCTTCTGTTGATCAGCATTTCCATGGAGTTACTTCTTTGGTGACAAACTTCAAAACTGTTAAGTGTTGATTTGATGGTAGAAACTTAATAAATACTTTGAGTGCAAGAGTGATAAATATTTGAGTGAGTAATCCCTATTCATGTACTCCCCAGGGAAGTTGTGTGACACCATCAGTGGGAATTTGGATTGTTTAGTTACCTCATGCTCTAAACCTGAACTGCTACAGGATGACTACCAATAAAAATGCATGAAGAAATCAAGCGAAATAATTCATAAAATATGAACTAGCCTGAGAACTAAGCAGCTAATAAGCCTACCAAGCCTTGGTTAGATTGATGGAAGTCATATAAAGACAGACACCATCAAGTAGAGTGAAAAATTTTGTTTCAACTTGTGTCTAAAATATTCCACGTAGAGACTGTATTAAAACTGTTTTTATTCTGTAATTGTTTATGCCCTAAACAGAACTTACAGAATTAAAACGACATGCATTTGACTTGCTGTACACGGTATTAGCATATGAACACTTAGCTGTCAAGACAACCCCTGTGCAGGCAGCATTGGGTTGCCAAGGTTTTGCTAACAGAAATCCAACTGAAAATTCAAAACGAAGTCTAGATACACAAGATATTGAGTAATGTATAACAACTTCATCTTAAACCAGCTTAGATGATCTCATAAGTAGTTATATCCATGTTTGTCCAGGTTTGTTTGCAGTTTTTTTATTCTGCTTGTAACAGATCTGGACTAATGAAAAGAGTCTCACCCACAAGCAATTACCTGTCCTGGCTGATTTGTTACATCAGTGACCACAGTTTCTGACAAATTAAAGAGTCTCTACATTATTTTCATTAGTAGACAGGAAGCATTTGAAGTGTCTGAAGCAACCGCACTGAGAAGATTTGCCCAGTGTTGGCAAATCCTGGAAGCGGATCGTTTGCTCCCACACATGGCACAATCCAGTGCCTTCTCGGAGCCGAGCACATTAAGGCATCAGATGCCATTTGCATTATCACACAGCAGGGGGCTACAGCCGCTACAATTCCAGGATAATCCTAACCTGTATCTGTATCCTATGAATCCAGCAGAACTATTTTTATTGCTACAGTTTCTCACGTGGTGACTCTTGACAATAACGAGCTTACATAAAAACAGCTCAGATGAAGCACTTGAGTTAGTCCAAAAACATGCCCCCTTACAACTGTTAAATTTTGTCTAAGTAAGACTACGTTCATGAAGTCAAAAGACAATCAGAATGGGGAAAAAAAAAAAAGTAAGGCTGGCTGTAAACATAAATAACAGGTTAATCCCCTGGGACATCATTTAAGTACTCCAGGCTCATTACAGCACACAAGAACAGCAGCAGCCAGAGATCCTACTATTTTCACAGCAAATGCTGGAGAGGGCAGAGCAGACAAATACCGTACCCAAACTCAGCTGACAAACCGCTTCCCGGCTCAACATGTCATTACTCCCTTCTCCCACCTCCATCGCTCCCCTTTCACAGCAAGCAGTTGACACTGGGCTCTTTTACTTCTTGTTTGCCTCCTTTCTAAAGGGACTGCTTGCAGCTAATGCTATTCCATGCACAAGCTGAGAAGCATTATTCTATGTCCTCTTCCCTCAGCTGATGCTTCATCAATACTCAGGACAGATTCCTTAAGCAAGTCTCTCCACAGATCTTGCCAGAAAGGCACACTCCCACACAGGACATATGTCAGCTTGACTCTTTGGCACCTTGTCTTTAATTAGCTTCAGTTTCACCAACAGAAACTATCGGTAACTACAGTTCAGAAGTGCTTCGAATCCTCAGGACAAAGATCTTATACAGAGCTGACAGAAAAACCTGCATGTCCCATGGCCAACAAACAGAAAATTGGAGCAATCTCATAAATCCATTGAGCCACTTTACAATACAGTCTGGGGAAGTAAATCAAGCTAACAGAAAAAACTATTTTTAAATGCAGCTATTAAGCTACCAACAAGAAATGTGTCTAATGGTAATTCTGTCTGCTACTTCTGTCAAAATAAATGGCAGAAACTAAGAACACAACACTTACAAAGTTGCACTTTAAGGTGGACTGAAAAAACTTGATATTCTGTTGGATACAGTTGCCATTGAGGACAGTCTTATAGAATATATTTACTCATCTCCTCCATTCTCCTTTACCTTAGGAGACAAGGACTGGAGAAATTACTTCCTCTCACTTCTGTCTAAGTGTTACAGGTTCTTTATATCCCCTTGAAAGAACACTCTGCTGAAGTGCGGTACACAGAGAGCCTAAGTATTTTTGATTGAAGTTTTAATCAGGAGCTGAAAAAATAATTGTGTGAGAAACTGAAGAGAGGGGAGATGTTTTACACATGCAGAGGCCAAGCTGGGTAATGTGTTAAGCATCACTTTTCCCCATCTGCAAGGACAGGCCCAATCTGGTTATTTTCACGCAGTCACAGTCAGATCTGTATTACACCCCATTTCTTGCAACACGTTTTTTACCTGATGCAGTTCACAGAGTTACTTTCTGCCTGGCACGGTCCCTAAACTGCAGTGAAAGACATCACTGTTTTTAATCACTGGTTTACTCTCAAAACTGCGCTGCGCTGAATGCGGCTGATTGCATCTTAGGAAAGATCAAATCCTCCTCCTCCAGCAGCAGCGCCGATTTCATTGGTGACAGAAAGTCAGTCCAGAGGCTTCCCACCCCCAGCTCCGTTGCAGGGCAATGAATTGACAATTCACGGGGAAATGTAAAAGGCAGAGAGGAGCCAGCCCCCAGGTGCAGCGCGCCGCACATGCCCCAATAAATAATCCTGTATAGCACCAACACAGCAGCTCCTTGTGCGGTGACGTACCGGGCAACCCATAAACATCGGGAAAGAATACAAATAATCCGCCCGATCGACCCGTCCTTCGCAGTTGCCCAGCGCACTCCCTTCCCCTCCCATTCCTTCTCGCGTCCTCGGCCGGTAACTTCCCCGCGAGGTGAAGCGGGGGCACTCGTGGGGGTCGGGACGATTGGGGTGTCGGAGGGATGAGACTCCCGTATTTCTGGAACCCGGGCGGCTTCCCGTGCCCCGGCTCCGGGCTGCCAGCCGCGGCTCCCTTCGGAGAGATCGCCCGACACATGACGCAGCCATGTGAAACGCGAAATATATTAAACTTGACGTGAAATGGCATGACGGAGGCGAGCGGGGAAAAAAAAAAAAAAAGAAAAGACAAGACAAGACAACGAAAAAAAAATCTTACAAGGCCACTTAGTTTAATCGGCTCTTCGCTTTTCCCTCCCACACCGAAACACCCCGCACGCCGAGCGAGGGAAGAACAGGGAGATGCCCCGCCGGCCTCCCGCATCCTCCCGGAGGACCAGGGACCGCCAGCGAGTTGCAGCGCGGGGGCTCCCTGGCCCCCTCCGCACCCGCCGGGCCGGGGCCGCCGCCACCCCCCGACCTCCACCTCCCACCGTGGAGTCCCCACCGGGCGGGGTGGCCGGGGGACCGCGCCGCCATCCCGCCGCCGCTCAGGGAGCGAGGGGGCAAACTCTCGGCGGCAGCGCAGCGGGCTTGGCTGGGGGAAGAGGGCTGGGGGAAGCTTGGCTGGAGCGGGAGAGGGCTGGGGGAAGCTCCCCCGCAGGCAGCCGCGGCGGGCGGTCACCTCGCAGCGCGTCGCGGGGCTTCCCGGCGCGGCGGCCGCTCCATCCGACTTGGCCGGATAACGGGAACGAGGGGGAGCTGCGGCGGGGAGGAGGGAGAGGGGAATACATCCAGTCTGGAAACTAGCTGCAGGATGAGCCGCCTGGAGCAGGATGGCGAAGGGATCCGCCGCGGAACCCCCGGCTCATCCGATTACCCTACGTGCACATTTGATGCCTCACACACAGACACGCACTCCCGGCGGCGGCGCAGCGAGGCGCGGACAACCCCCCTCCCGCCGCCCCTGTCGGGGGGGCACGGCTGGAGCCCGCACGTTTCCCCGGGATGTTGTTGCAGCGCACACGCCGCTGCTGCGGCTGGACTCGCACTTTCGGGGGCACGTTTGCGGCGGGCGAGCGCGGAGGTGACGGCGAGTCGAGGGGCGGCTGCGGGGGTCGGCGAACGACTGGCGGCAGCGGCGGGGCGGGGGTAGGTGGAGGAAGAAGCGCGGAGGGCGAAGGAGGGCGGGAAGAGGCTGACGGAGGAAGGGCAGGAAGGGTTAACAGCCGTGCGGCGCTTCAGCGCTGGATAGCGCTACCCGAGCGGGAGCCTGGGGGCGCACGGCGAGGGGGTGAAGCCGGGAGAGGGGCGAGGGAGGGAGAGGGTCAGGAGTGGGGCGGGGGGCGGGGGGGGAAATCTGGGATGCCCCGCGCCGCGGCAGTGCCCCCCCCGGCGTCCCTCCCTCCCCGCGCGTGGGGCAGGGGTGGGGAGGAGGCGGTACCTTGTACGAGGATCCCGCAGAGGCTGTAGAAGCGCAGGAGCGCGCCGGGCTTCAGCCGCATCCTGGGGGCTCCCCTCGGGCTGGGTGGGCGCCAGGCACGCAGATCCGCAGCCTCCCGCCGCTCCGCTCTCCGGGCGCTTCCTTCCCCCCGCAGGAGCCGCCGCCGCCGCCGCCTCCGCCGCAGTGTCTCCCTCGCTGTATCCAGTGGGGTGAGGAGGAGGAGGAGGAGGAGGAGGAGGAGGAGGAGGAGGACCAGGGTCGCGGGGGTGGATTGGGGAGGGAGGAGGAGGAGGAGGAGGAAAGAGCGGCTCTCTCCGCTGGCTCCGGCGCTGCTGGGCAGGTTCAGGTTCCCACCGCGGAGCGGTGCCAGGTGCCCCCGCTGGCTCCCCTTGCCCCTGCCGGCGCGTCCGGCCGTCCGTCCGTCCGTCCGTCTCTCCGCTCGCCTGTGCTGCGCTGTCCCGTCCCGTGCCGTACCGCTGCGGGGCGGCGGAGGAGGGGGGGGATGCGCAGGGACTCCGCTCCCGCTCCGCTCCCGCTCCGCTCCAGCCGCTTCCCGGCGCGAGACACAAGGGCAATCTCCGCTCGCCCGGCTCCCCTGGCCCGGCCCCGCCCCCGCCGCACGCCCCGCCCCTTTCTGCGCCGAGCCCCGCCCCCGGCCCCGCCCGGCCGCCACACCCCGGCCCTCCCTGCACCGCGGCCACGCCCCCGCTGTCCCGTTGGCCACGCCCCCTCCCGCCCGGCCCCGCCCCTCACCGCCGGCCCGGCCCTTCAGGCGGGAGCGTGACTGGCGTGGGGCGCTGTCCAATAGCCGCTGCCCGGCATCGGCCAAGCGGCCAATGAGGAGCCGCGTTACCAAGCAAAGGGGCGTGCCTCGGGGCCAGGCCCGCCTGGCGCGCCGCTGAGTGACAGCCGGTCCGGACCAATCGCGGGGAGCGGCGGCTGCACGGCGGGGCCGCAGCCAATGGGAAACGAGAGCGGCGGGGGGCGGGGCGGAGCGGGCGCTGTCCAGAGCCGGTGCTGAAGCGGCGGCAGCGGCGGCCGGGAGCGCCGCGGGACACGGGAGCGGCCCGGGGCTGTGCGAGGGACACGGCCCGTTGGGTCGGCCCCTGCCTAAAGCCCCTTCTCTTCCTTCTGCTTTTCCTCCCCGAGAACAGCGGATACAAGAAGGGCTGGCTGAGTCTCCGTGTTCGTGGGAACGAATCCCGTGCAGGTGCCGTCAGCGCGGCGGCGATGAGATCGGCCCCCGAACAATGGCAATAAAGAGCTTCCTGGAGTTTTCGCGGTGTTGCCCGGAGTCTGTATGGTGTGGAGAAAGTTTTTTCTTTGGAAGGTTTCTTGGGAGAGTTGATACCATTCAGCTCGTGGTCCAGAACTGCTTGTGTTCCGAAAGATAAGGCACTGAATGCCATGAGAAATCCAGGAGTGCAGGCAGCCACTTCACGTTTCTGTATTTGATGTTTAGCACTGTATGGGCCACCTTGTGCCTAAGCCTCTCAGTAAAATCAAAATGCCTGGTTCTTAAGTTGCTGGATCTGTCTGTAAACACCCTGTGGAGGAATTGTGTTGCCTTATCCTGCAGAAAGCAGGATTCCCATGCACCCAAATGCCTATAATGACCAGGTATTTATCCAGTTCTGGTTCCACCCTTTCCCTATTGAGGTTTTCTCTCCTACACCATGCAGTAGGTTTCCCACACTACCTCTCTGAATTTCAACCTTGATGTCCCAGTCCCTGACAGCAAAGAGCTTTGCGGAGATGAGTGGTGAAAGAGTCTTACCTACAGGAGAGGGAAGCTCTTTAAAAGTTCATTTCTCTGAAGGGGGCACGGTCTCAGATCATCAAGGATGTGCAATCAGTTGTCAACTCCACCTTGAAGAGCTTGCACTGGAGTGGGATCTGGGAAGTTATGTATTCTGTAGTCATATCTTCCACTTTGTTCATTAGCAAGTGATGATTATGCCTGGCAGCAGTTGAGACTGTATCAGGATTTAAACTGAGTTCCCCCTATCTCCAAAAGATGTTCGCATCAAATACAGAATCAAATTACAGAATTACATTTTAAGGTTCTAGTATTTGTATGATTTTGTAGCAAAGGACCACCACGTCCATCTCCATGCCTTTGGCGGGTTATGTTAACACTATAGAGGATGTTGCACTGGAATGTCTCCTAGGACAGGGAAGCAGTTGTAGTCTGTCTCTAATGCATGAGTAGATATTTGCTCTACTTGGATTTTTAGTCTTAGTGAAAAAAGACACAACAAGCAAAGATTTTACAACTGTTCTTAGGGTTCAGTGCAGGCACAGCAGTAATGAATGATTGCCAGAATCTTTTAGAAGACTTAAAAAAGGATCAAGTCATCATTTTTAAGGCAGCCCTATAAATGTCAACAAATGCTTTTTTTTTCTCTTTTGGTTGCTGGTGGAGGAAATTAAAAAAACAATTCCCACAAAATAAACAATGTAAATCCTTTACTAAGGCAGGACTGTAATCCATCCTGAAGTGCTTTTGCATTAATTATGACAGCTGATAGCTCTGTACTTTTGACAAGACATACTTTTGATTGTAGTCTTATTCCAGGAAACATTATAGGAAAGACACGAGTGTCTTCCCAGCTTAGTGATTAAAGGCTGTAAAAAGGGGTGTCTGGCAGGTGTAGGAATGAAGCACCTGTCTGTACATCATGGGGTTTTCAAGTCCTTGCCATATTAGTACACTTGGAAAAGTCGATCTGAGTTTTTAGAAATAGGAGCTGACCTTTTCTTCCCAGAATTCAGTAACATGGACATCACATCACACCCCAAGTCAGGAGTATAACCAGAAATACCGGTTCTTGCAGTTCTTTTCTGGCTCAGGTGGGTCTGAAATGAGCTAGCAGCATGTTGATAGAGAAAACAATTCCCAGCAAAAGACCCTTGGATTTTTGACTAACTATATATCTGAAAAATATATCATTAAAATCATTTCAATGCCAGGTATGATGTCATACTTCTCCTGATTAACTCAGCTGTGCTAATCTGACCATTTCTGTAGGCATAGTAACACAGCTTTTGACATCCAGTGGCAGCTGACATCTAAACCAAACACAGAACTTTGCAATTGGTCTGTGGAGCTGGAGCTCATGAGCAGCATGGCCAGAAGCTTCCTTGCTTCCAGACCAAAAGGGCAACAGGGCTTCTTTAGGAAACACACTTCAGAACAGAGTAAAGAGTAATACCCTAAAATATCAACAAGAGATAATGCTGAAAATCAGATGCAGAAGGTAAACATTTTATCAGAACCAGCAATATGTTTGTCTGCATTATCGTGTTGTTCATCAAGGTGACGTGTACAAATGTCCATATGTACAAATATTCCTAATGCTAAAGAAAGCAAAATAATTTTAATCCCCAAACATGATTCAGAAAGAGTCCTCAAGTATTTCCTCTCACTAAATTGCTACATAACAAGTTGCCCAACTTCCTGTACACTTTCAGCATAGATCTTAACATCGCCTTCTCCACCTTCCCAATCTTTTTCTTGTTGGTTTTCACTCAAAAAAGAATAGACAAACCCTTCCTCTAGCAGAGAAGCCAGCTTTCTTAGTTGTTTCCTCTCCATTATTTACTGTTCATCCTTTTCTAGGTGGCAAAGATGTCACAGGTGTGGGTAAATAGTTGGTGGGACTGCATGCAGTCACAACAGACAGTTCAGATCACTGACCACTTCATTGTCTGGGTCTGCTACATGATCTGATTCATTTTCTTGCACAATTTTTCTCCTGATCTGCAAGTCTTTGGGTTTCTCTCTGAAAAGCTAAACTCCCCCTCTTCTAGAAGGAGCCATCTGTGTTAGAGTACCTGTAGAGTTTGCCTTGGAAGACAAGCAAAATCTGAAGGGATAATCATGTTTTTCTAATGATACTCCTTGATAACATCAGTGGTCAGTGATTAGGGAGGGGAAACCCAAGGAAAACATATATTTGGCAAAATATTATGGTTTTGTTGAATTCTGCAAATGGTGGAAGATGTATAGATGATTTAAGGAGAGAAAAACTTCCAGTGTTACAAGCTGGGAAACCTAGCTCTAGAAACAATTGTTCTGTGCTATGTCCTATAATAGATATTTTAAAGTAAATTTTGTATCATCTAGAGGGTAGCGAAGAAGTAGTCAAAATATGGTTGCAGAGTACCAAAACCAACTAAAGAAGCCCCACAGGAAATAAGGAGAAGGCAAGCTGCTAGTGACAGAAGTTAGAGACAGATCTATCCTGAGCTGCAAAACTGCTAAACATTCACGATCACATTAAAAACAGCAATTTGGAAAGTGAGATTTATTTGCATGGCTCGGTAAAAAAAAATCTCGTGAGAAAACCCCACTGCAGTGTCCCCCGAGCCTTGAAGAAATCTCTGTCTGGATAACAGCTTCTTACAGTAGTCCTTAATAAGTCCTTAATGCTTCTATTTGTCCCACCACACCTGAAAGTGGCACCATTGCTTCCCTCATGTGGAGGGTCCCTAGATCCAGGAGGGATCACAGAAAATGCATTTCCCTGCCCAGTGCACCATTCCTGGCCTATGTGGAAATCAGAGCACCAGATGTTCATCACTGGAGTCTGTGCATTTCCCTTTTGCATTGTTCTTTACCATACTTCAGCAGCTGCAGCAGAAGAGTTGGGGTTTTGCTTGCTTTGGGTAAGAAATTTTGAGTGGTGGAGGTGAGTCGCTGCTGTTTTTAATGGTTTGGGTTTGGTGGAAGCTGATTACTTAAAAAAAATAAAACCCCAGATAACATTTACTTACCAGATGCCAGCAAAAATGCAATGGTTTGAACAAATACTGTAACTAGTAATTTAGTTAAATCTATCCAACTGTGAAAATATATTGGCGTGAATAAAAATATATAGACATGAAACGCATTGCACTTTTTTTTTGTTGGAAAAAAAAAAAATTGGCTTCAGTAAAGAGCAATTGAAGTTTGAAAATATGCTCCAGAGAAGAAATGTGTTCATTTCCATAAAACATATTGGTGTGTAAATATACAGAATGTATCAGTTCCAGAGCAATATTATGAATTCAGTGAAATTTTGTTCTGTGCTAGTTAGTAAGATGAAGCAAGTAAAAGGAATTGCTTGCTGCGAATACTACATATAAAGTATGTGTGGGATGAAGTCCCATTTATAAAGCAATTATAAATGTGAGATATTTCACAGACTTTTGGAGAAGAAAAAAGTCTGTAAATCAACCCTGTCAATGCAATGCCAATGCAAAGTAAACCAAGGTCAAACCTCACTGGTATCATTCTCATTGAAAAATACCTAATCTACATTTTGAGTTGGTGAATATAATTGCAGAAGAGAATTACCAATGATGAGTGGAAGCAGAATTATCTTATTCATTACCTGACCTCTCATCCATATAATTTGTGGAATGAAGACACAGAAAAAATGGTGCTGCTAACATGATTCTCCATATATTCTAGTTAGGTTTCCCACTTCCTAGAGTGTTTGATAATTAGCAGAAGTGTGTACTTTCCTACGCCTTCTAACTCTCAACCAAGAAGCAACTACTTGAAGAAATGTTAGTTCCCTACCCAAAACGACGGAATTGGGGAGTTATATAACTTTACCAGCTCTTATGCCATTATTTCCTTACGATTTTTTGAAAAGTTCCAGCCATGGTTGTGGAATCCAGAGGGTGGTTGGGCACTGGAACCCCAGGGCAGGGGTCACAGCACCAAGCCTGACAGAGTTCAAGAAGCATTTGGACAATGCTCTCAGGAACATGGTATGATTCTTCGAGTGTCCTGTGCTGGGCCAGGAGTTTGACTCAATGATCCTGATGGCTCCCTTCCAACTCAGGATATTCTCTGATTCTCTGATTCTCTGATCCTTGTGGGGACCTTCCAATGCAGGATATTCTATGATTCTATGTAATGCATGTTACAGTTGGACATAAGAACATATTAATGCATGGAATTAAGTAGACATTAGTTGTGTTTTAAATGAGCTTGAACAGATTTGCATTTAGTTTAGAATGCATCCTAGCTAACATCTTTGGAATATGCATTTTTCCATTTATCTAATTTTTTTTTTTTTAATTTATAATGTTTTCTAATTTGTAGTTGCTTTGCCTTTTATCACTTAAGCACAGATTATGTTATGTGCTGCACAAAACCTCTCTTGCACCCAGCTGAAGTGACAAAAAAGTATTCAAAAACTCAGTAAGAAGGGAGTTGTTCCTTCTGGAGAACATCATGTCATCCATTTTACTTTCTTAAGAGCAGCTTCGATTACTGACAAGAGTACAATGATTTTCCCACATGTTCTGGTAACGTAAAGGAGGCTCTAGACATTTAGATCCAACATTTGGGTTTTTTCAGGCTAAGATTTTCACATTAGTGCATCCCATATTGAAAATGTTTCCTAATACAAGTCAAAGTATTTTAACTGATCCAGAGTAAGACTCATAGAATTGAACAAATGTATCAGTTTGCCCATACTAAAGAGTCCTAAAATACTTGTTGAAGCACATCCATGCTTTTTAAAACGGGGCTCTAAGAATTCGGAGGACCTTTGTGAAAAGAGCATTTCTTTTGCTGTCTCTATGAAAATCAGCCCAAGGCATGAGCCTCAGGGAAATAAAAAAAAAAGCACACAACTGACTTTAAAGATTATAGCCTTTATAATTTCTACATATCCTGTCTCTGCTAACAGCCTCCTAAGAATGAGACGATCTGGCAGTGGAATACAGCTAGACTGGATTACCAGTGCTCTTTCCAGCAACAGGAACGAGATTGTAGTGTTAGATACCACAGTTAGAAAGAGCAGACTCTACCTGACCTGTGTCTGACCAGCCACAATTGTCCTTACTGAAGACCTGCTTGATTGTGTCCTGGCATGCACACCAAAGAAACCAGGGAATATGAGAAATTGTGTACTCCAGTTTTTGCTCTTCTGTTCAGACAGGATGTTGAGGGCGTTAATAACCCCTAATGATCCTGTTCAGCTGGAGTCTCCACCCACACCCATGGGCTCAGGAGCTCTGCTTAAGCTGATCTGTGTTAGGAGAGTGCATGTCTCTAGCTTAGTCCTACTCCTACTTGGTCATGGAATACTTTGAGCCAGATTTTAATCGATTGCTTGGTCCTGTGACCACTGATCCTAACCTCAGCCTTCACAGTGTGGTCTGTGACCTGCTCCAGTACTGTGATATTGCCTTACAGTCTGGAATCCTGGCTGGACTTTGCTATAACCTCTGGGTCTGTCCTTGCTTGAGCACTGTGGGACTGGGGTAGGGGTGGTGAGGCCTCTGTCTTCATGGGCTGGGCATCCCTGTGTTCCTGGCTCGCCTTTCCTTAGGAAGCAGCTCTGCTCTTGTTAATTCCCAGCAGATGTAGTCTGAGAGACCACAGTTCCCAAGGAATTGGGAATAGATCTAAGTCTTTGGTTTCAGAGATTTGTGTCGTCTTTTGATCTGCTGACGCTAGGCAGAATCAAAAGGAGGTCGTGTGGTTTAAAAAAAAAAAAAGAGTAGAGGAAAAATCCACAAGGGAGGAAGGTAAAATATGTTCAGACAAATTATTTTGGGAGAGTAGCTCTAGAAAAAGCACAGGTGTGATGGAAGGTCAGGGTAAAATTAGGACTACAGGTTGAATGGACAAAAAAGGCTGGCATAAAACTGAGGTTGAAATCTGAGGGAAGATAAATTGTTAGTAAGGAAAACCAAAGCATGGAGAACATGTTGAGACCCCAGAATGAAAGGAGTTTGTGATCATCCAGGTGAGGAGTTTAGGACCAGCAGATTATTTGGGAAATAAGAAGGATAAGATAAATCTGAAGACAGACTAAAGTTTCAAAGAGGAACTTAGAATCCTTGAGTCCAGAAACTGGACTGAGGAGCCACAGGATGGAGAGCATGAGTCAAGACTAGAAAACAGGTAACAAAGGGAAACTGTGTGGTGATGAAAACCCAGAAAATAAAGTCCAAAAGTAAAAAAAAAAAGAGAATAATAAAAAAAAAGAAGACACAAAGCACAAAAAGAGAAAATCGAGATTTAAGTAGTACAACTTACACAGCACGAGCTGAGAAGCCAGAGGAATGGAAAGGGGAATCATAAAAGTAGCTGCTGGTAGATGAGACAAACTAGGAGAATAACAAAACTTCAGGCTTTAAACAAAAGGACCCAAGTTGCTTTGTAGGGCCCAAAACTCATTGTATCTCACTGTCATAATGCATCTGCTTTTAGTAAATATCTGATATTCATGATAAATTATTTATGAAGTTACTATCTCCTCTAGGAAACAGTAATTTTCTCTACCCCTCCCTTGCTGATGAGCTCAAATAAAAAGACGTCAGGTGGATTTAAAGTCTCTAAGCCTTCTGGTGATCTGCATGGATATTGATGTGATAACATTTTTTCTCCTTCATTCACTTCCATGAATTTTAGGGAAATATATACATTTACTGTATGTAAGGATCTTATAGTTAGGAGATGGTCATAATGAAAGAAATGAACTTGTTAGTTATACAATCTTTATGTTGCTTTTGCATTTTTATATGATGAACTAAAACTGCCTGACAGCTCTTCCTTCTGTTTTCTTCCGTGCCTTGTCCATCTGTTATCCTGTTCTACCCGTCCTCCACATAACACTAAGCCTTGGGCTCAATCAGCCCAACAAGAAGCTCTGGGGATGATTCATGGGTTTGGGGGTAAGGAAGACACTGATAGATAGAATCACTAATTCATTAACTGAAGAAAATATGGAAAATATGTATTCAATATGGCAGAGGTCTGAATGAAAAGGAAAAGACAGTCTCCAAGTAACAAAATGAAGCCTTTGAGAATTGGATTATGTTTCACTATGCCTCAGAGTTCCTCTCTGATGTTAGGTAAGTCACTCAGACCAAATGTTTTTACAGTGCTAATAAATTGATATTAATGCTCATTTTCTCAGTTCCCAACTTCATACCAAAGAGTCTTATCTGCAGGAATGTGAAGTACTGCAGACATCCTAAAACCAGTGTGAACTGGACTAAGAACACGCAGAGCAGTGTAATGAAAATTGGCCACTTGGAATTAGTGGTTACCTTTGACATTAATCTTAATTAAATACTTCATTATAATGTATCTGCAGAACGAGGACAAATTAAGGTTGCATAGGCAATTCTGAATCCTGGTATTTCTTAAGTCTTTGATTTTTCAATTTTAGTGATGTTCACATGGCTTTGTATATCAATTTGGTCATTTATTAGACTTCAGTTATTTACTTTTTTTTTTTTTTGTATGAGCTTACCACCTTTAATGTAGTTAGTCTTCTGAAATATTTGCCTAACACTTAAAATCTGCTCTATCTCAGAAGCGTAATCATTATGAATGAAGTCAGTGAAAGTGTCAGGATATTTTTTTATCCTGGAGAGTGTGAATCTCTTGTATTAAGCCAATAAATCACAAATGAACACAGACATTATGACTACTAAGATAAATACTTACATTGCAAATTGTTACTGGCTCAAAATATGAAACTGACTTCACCCATGTTTGGAAGAAAAATAGTGAAAATCTATTTGAAAAGGAGTAAACTGGAAGGAATTATGCAAAATACAACAACTTGTCAGTCTGTTAAACTGTTGTTTCAGAGTCGGTGAGAGGTGTTTGTTACTGTAACTGCTACATTATTTTGCAAGTAAATAAACCTATTTTTTTTTTTAAAAGCAAAACATTGTTATTTGTGATCAAATTGAAATGCATGTGAATCATAGAAATCTATGGAATACAAACATTTGTAAGTTTGCTAGGTGATTTTTAATGCTTTTAAAACATAACAATGCAGTAAAGTGTTTCATTACATCACTTGCCATTGTGATACAGAACAATCAAATCAGACAGTTTGCTCCTAGGTGGAAAATAGAATTAAGAATTATAAAAAAGTACGTGTTGCACTACATGCAGCCATAAAAAACTGTAATACAGAAGATTTAATGGATTAGCATCCAAAATTCAAGTTTCTATAGCAGTGAGATACAAGAGTTATAAAGGAAAATATTTATGACAGAGGAGCAGAAGAAACTATAAAAAGGTTTTCAAGGTACTTATTAAAGAAAAATCTAGATTCTCTGATAGCCACAAAATTGTTTTTTGGCAAGTGCATTCGGTTGCCATTAATACCTCAGTTGTTGGAAGATGGTACTAACTTTAAAATAATGACATATAAAGCAAGATTTTTGATTCTTATGGGTCTAAATTATGGGTCCTGAGTTTTTTGATTAATATCAGGACTGTGTTGAAGCATATTGTCAGTAAGTTTTTAAGTGACAGATGATAAGATTAGAATGAGCTGAAAATTAGCCCTTGCTAGAGGCTGTCTATGGAAATAGGGGTAAGTAGGGACACATACAAAATGTCATTTAAAAATTCTTTTTCTGGATTTTAGTTGTCTGAAATTTTTCACTTACAACAGAGATTTAACTGTGCCTGAATTAATTGGATTAAGCTATGTCTCATTTTTTAAGATCAGAATGATTTTTATAACACCAAACTATAGAAAATCACTAAACACAGCTATACTGTGTGTGTAGCCTCAGTTTTTCCTGTGGAAGTATAAAGACTGAAATTAGCAAATGCTATCTGAGCAGCAGGCAATCCACTGGAGGCTGGTTTCTTGCCTACAGCAGAACTCAATTTGATTTGCTCCATATTTATAACTTTTGCATTTTACAGAGGTCAGAAAAGGTTAATTAAATAATTTCAATATTTCACTTTAACGGTATACAATAACTATTTACTGTATAAAAGGTAAGTTGAAGAAGGAAAAATAAGAAACTTTATGTTCAGTTCTTGTGTTCTGTTAAGGCATTTGTTATATGTGGAAAATAGAAGGTAAGACTGGATATTTTTCCAATATTCATACTCCAAGTATAGCTTGATCTATGAAAATGCTTCATCACATCAAAACTAATTATCACTATAACATTATGAAACACATGCTTATCTTTTAAAAAATTAGCTATTTTTTATTTCAGATATTTAATGAAGATTGAACTTACAGAGTAGGGACTGTCTTTGTTTTTCGTAATTGTTTCATATGCAGCATTTCCAAAAGTGATGAAGGATTGCAGATGGGAATGAAGTTTACTAAATGACTCATCAGAATCTGGGAAGATGCAATACATTCCTTTTGTGACTCCTATTTGCAAGCATACTCTGAGGATGTTAACAAAATACAGCAGCAGACCAAGACCAAAGTCTCTGTTGTTTCAAGATGACCCTAAAGACTCTGTAAGTGAAGGCACCAGAACAATCTGGGACAGCTGCTAAGCAACTATATTTTCCTGCAGCTTCTAGATCCACTTTTCTCTCCAAGCTTAAGAATGTTCATGATTTTCCTGGCCTTCACAGCAGTATATTTACAAAAGCATAACTTTTGATCTAAGTTTTTGTGTAAGTTATCACATCCAGCAGTTTTAGATATTTTAAGTACATCATTCATTAATCTTTTACACTGACAACAGTAACAAAATTAGAAAGGCAAAGGAGTTCCCAGGGGTATGACCTTATGAGAGCTGTGCTCACTAGTGTATTTTGGCCTGGTTTTCTCCAGGGATTTTAGGGAAATGTTTGCTGCGTGAGGTTTTGCAGTTCATACTATTTAAGGAATCTCTTTAACCTCTCTAGCCTGTGACTGTTGGACTCCACCACTTCTTTCAGAGGTTAGACAGTCTAATTTGATAAAAATATGTAAGGTCTTCATGACAATACTTTTTGACAGTATTCTGATAAGAGACCCAGACAAAACTTTGCAAGTTCCAGTGAGCTTTAGGTCTTTGACAAATGCCATGCAACAACTGATTTACATTTAGCCGACACATTTGTCTGAACTACATAAATTATCATATCAACTCAGTTTAGTTGAAATTGTGGTGTTAATGTGTTATCATTAGTCACTCACTGTTGGTTACAGTCATGAGTAAGGCTGAAGGTTTGCAATTTGCATTGTGTCATATCATGTGGAAATCAAGTGTCTGACACTTTGAATTGTGCCAATAAAGGTGTTTTGTTTGTCTTCAAAGACCATAATTTGCACTTCCAAATGTGACCATGAAATGTCTCTCTCTCAGTATTTATTTTCATTTTGTAGTGCTTCCGTGGTCTCACTGTCTGGCTATATGGATCAGTAGTATAAAGTAACACTTTTTTTTGGTGTAGCAAAGCTGGAGACCTGTATTCTGTGCCTACAGATATTCACCAGAAGAATGTTACCATTTTAAAATCGTATCGTACAAGAGGAATTACCTGACTATACTGCCTAATGTCTGTGCTAGCCCACACTAGTCTATAGATGAAGAAGAAAAAGAGAAGTAAAATGAACTTATCTCATTCCCTGAGTTTCTTGAAATTGAAGTATTTTGCTGTTTTGTGCCTTTAACAATTTTGAGAGGTGAGGAGGATGTTGCCATACTTGTTTGTATTAAGACCTCTGTCGTGAAAGTATTTCTGAACTGAAAGGGAAACAAATAGCAGCGTAAATGAATGATCTGCATAAATATTAAGAAAGGGCAGGATGTTTCTGAATTTCAAAAGATATAATTTAGGTTAAAATTCTATATGGGCTTGCAATGTAAAAGCCCTTTTAATTTACTGATTCTGGACTGTATTTTAACAAAGCAGACAGATCACAAGGTATATAAATTTAGTCAAGCTCCACTAAGAACATTGAAACTATTCATGCACTTAAAACTATGCAGACCCTTTTCTAAATTCTGACTGACTGAAAACTTTAAGGTATGCTTACATTGGTTTGTTTTATTTTTTATCCTGTGTGCTGTAACAATGACCCTCCAGATCATCCACAGTTACTGGGCTCTGTGCAGCATCAGAGAGTGGTCTTGGAAGTATAAAAGCTGGATTTCTTTATGAAACTACATCACAATGCAGCCTTGAGAATATAGTTTACACACTTCACCACCTAATGGGTTTTTTAATACACAAAACCAGACTACAGTTAGTAGGAGGAACCCCCAGCACCCGTGTGCTTATAATATTTTCAGAATGAATGGTTTTGTTCTGCAGAGCCATTCTTATTGTGTTTTCTTGATTGGTGGCATATGCCTATCCTTACCTACAAGGATTTCTTCAAATGAATTGAATTGTATCAATTTCATAATTGAAAGCATAGGGGGGTTTTGGTGCTTTTTAGAAATTCAGGGGGGAACAAAAAAAGCATTAGATTTGCAAAGATTTTTTTGGGACCTACTATGAAATTTTCTTTCTTCATTGTAAATTGAACTTTTCTTTGAGAAGGTTACTTGTACTAAATTAATTTCTTTTCAAAACATGTTTTTCCTTAGTTTGTTATTTTTCACAGACCATGGGACTTTGTAAATGAGCAAAATTCTTCCTTATTTTCAACACGAGAAAATCAAGAACAATCAAATCCTGTATTTTCCATGTAGCAGCTCAAATTAATTTCAGCCTCAATAGGAAAACATTTTGCTACTTCATCTAGTGAAATTAGCCTAAGCTTTTCTCCTCTTCTCACTGTGCTGCTTGGGTCACCATGAGCTGGAAAGATCTCTTTTGCTGCACAGCCAAGTTGTGACTAAGCTCTACTTGGGACCCTGTTCGGAGAAAATTATCACTTGACCAGAAGCAGAGCATCTTGGAAAGCTGATTAAAATCCTGCAAACTGGCAAGGATTATTAAGACTAGTATGCAGAATTTTCATAAATATCATTTAGAGCAAACTAATAATAGACGTCTGGGCCATAATAGCTCAATAGAGGAAGAACTTAAGGCTAAAGTGAATGTATTAAATATTTATAAGAAAAACATGCATTACTTGATGCTGTCTTTCACCTCAGCATCTTCCCACGGGGAATGGGATGACCCTGGATGATTGTTGTGGGGTAGAAGATTTGATATTGTGGCACTGAGCAGTTTAAGCAAAACATTTTTTCTTTAGTTTAGCTTTTAATGGAGAAAAGCCCTCTTTCAGTTACACTGGGAATTTTGTGATCCTCTGGCTTGGAATCTCATTTATTTCCTGAAAACAGTATCCAGCTGGATCTGTAGCTCAGGTGGTGATTGTCTCTTCTTCTGTGTCTCTCATCTCTCTTTCTCTCATTGCTGCAGAAATTGTGACAGTCCTCACAGCGGGGTTTGACTGCCACTCCACTGAGGAATTTACAAAATACTCGTTAGGGTACACATTCTCTCTCTGCTTCTAAATTCATTTCTCTTTCTCAGATACTCAAGATATTACCACACACTTGTGTCTACTTAGCAGACCAGCTGATATGCCCATAAGTCTTTTCTATCAAATCCAAACAAACCTCATTAAATCAGCAATAGAAAAAAATATTGGATTGCAACTTTAAGAATAACTTTAATAAGTCAAGATGAGGAATGCCTTCTCCTTTTGTTGTGGAAAATATAGATTTTTCTTGAAGAAAATCTAGCCTTTAAATGTACATATAGCTCTGTTTCTTTCTATTTCTCAAATTTCTGAAAGCATGAATTTTGACGTGAAAGTGCTCATAGAGTGGAATAAAGTAAATCCACTGTCTTGAAATATATTGGCCTCAGTGCAGTATGTAATTTCTACCAAGAAGTTAAGACTGATAAACTTTCCTCACATTAAAATAATAAAAGTACATTTGAGATATTTTAATTCAGTAACAAGTAATATTAATAAACACTTATTGAATAGGACACAATAAATAGTCTACAAATGAGCAATTGAGTTGTTCGGTACTTCCCTGGTGATTGGTAACACTCCCAGTCTACATAAATTAGTGCTGGGATTTCTTTTTTTTTTGTGAAGGAAATAATTGCTATGGAAATGTGCTTCTGGTTTTAAATGTTTAGCATTTGCATTCTTAGGTGCATAAGGCGCCATTATTTCAACACTGGACTGTGAAACTCATTTGTTTCTCTACTGGAATGACAGACTAGATTTTTCTCTACAATGTTTTAAGAAGTGCCTCCCTTTTGAAGTGAAGTCTGTGTGACCTTCTGGTATGGAACAGTGTTGTTAAAGCATGTCCTGAATGTGGCTGTTGTGTAATACAGCAGACATTTACTATCTGTCCCACTTGAAAAAGGCTTAGCAATACAAAATCAGTGATGCACAGATGCATCATCCACCTTCCACACGACTTCATTGAGGTTCACGCTTAAACAATCTGAAATTTCTCTGAAATTGCTAAGCTCTCTTCTTTTGGTATACATTTGTCCATGATCAAGCTGTCATTTCGATTTACCAGCTTCTCCCCCATCTGGTTTTGAGTATTTAATTACTTTTTCCTATGAAGTTGCTCTTTTATGTCTCTTGAGAATTTCTCTGCTCCCCATTTGAGGATCTCAGCATAAGTGGAAGGAACGTGTTGTGTTAAAATTCCAGCCCTACAAAGGATTCATAGTAGTATGGTAGTCTAAAAATTCCATGTCAGGAAACTAATCTTTATAGCGTTCAGTGATAAAAGTTCCTGTTGATTCTGGTACTGATTTCCAAAACTTAGAATAATAAACTGGGGCAAATTATGCATTTCTAAACCAGATATACAGTGTTGCTTTCTTTGGAGTCCTACAAGTGTGAAGGGGCCTCCTCATTAGTAAGCATTGCCTAAAAATTAGAGCCACCGTAATGCAGTGGTACCTGGCAGAAAGAGGATTACTAAAAGAAAATTCATCTGGTTTGCTACTACACTAGCTGGTACTTCAAATTATTTTCTTGATTTTTAGAGTTTTTTTCCTAAATAAGATATAAATTTTCTCACCTATTTGAATGGAAAATACTTTTGATTCCCTGCGTCTCAGTGGTTTCCTTCACAATTATTTAGTTCTAGTGAAAGGGACAAGGGCTATACAAAATATTCAAGTAGAGTTTTGACATAAAACTATTGCAGAGAAATTTCTTCTGCCTTATCTGTGATGCATCCATGGATGTAGTCCATAATTCAGTAGATTTTTCTCACTCATAGAATAGTGTTCTGAAAGGGATTTAACAGCCATGTGGATGTGGCACTTGGGTTAGTGCTGGGACCTGCTCTGAGAGATGTCCCTGGTCTCAGGGTGAGGCTGAGGCTGGTGCTGGTGCTGAGACAAAGATTTTGCAGAATAGCTGAGCTTCCAGGGGCATGAGTGGAAGGAAAAAGAAGGAATGCTGATTTCTGTAGATGTAGGTGTTTTTTTGGAGTCTTCATCCTCATCCCACTTAGGTGGAGTTCAAGCCCTTTGCCTCAACGCTATGGATGAATCTGGAGAAGCCCTTGGGGTGCAGGTGCCGTGTGATGTATTTCTGAGAAATGGCATAAAACTAATGCTTTCTCCCAAGAAACCTAGAGCAGCTTGTGAGAGATGCAGCCCTAGATATAAACTCTGAGCCAAGGACTGGGGAAAAGGCACCAAATCAAACCCCCAGATCCAGGAAAAGGTGGGTACTGCAATTGCTGCTACTTCTCCATCTTGCACCTCAGAGGAATGTTTTGCTTTGCTCCAGCTAAAGACCAAGCAGTGGTCAGAACTGGGATGTGGATTTAAAAATCATTTAAGTCCTGATGTTGAGGGGGATGTAGATGGGAAATGCAGTCGGAAAAGGAAAATGCTACAGGTGTGGGCCGGCTGTGGACTGTTTTAAATATTGATGTGTTAACTTTTTTACAGCTAGAAATCCAGTGTGTAGCCTGTGTTAATCTGAATGGAGGCTCTAGATAACCACTGGGACTGGTTGTACAGAGAATCTGGCATAAATATTTACAGTGTCTCTCAGTCAACCAAAACTTCTAATTCAGAAAAATAAATCAGCGTAACAGAGAGACCATACTTCTAACTCCTTCAAACAAGGTTGTGACAAAGGGTAGTAGAGAGAAAAATTAGATAAAATGATAAATTCTCATTAATTTTTTTCCTACTTTCCCAACTGGTTATATGGAACACCCAAGAGAAATGGGGAAAAATGTTTACCTTTTCCATATCAAATCACAAAATTCAGATTACTTCATCATTCAACCACTTTGCTTACTTTTAGGATAGAAATTGAAATGGAAAGATCAGATGCTTCAACTTTTTGCAGATTAAATTTTGCACAAATGTTACAGCTGCTGTTTAATTTCATCCT
Source organism: Corvus hawaiiensis (assembly GCF_020740725.1). NCBI lineage: Eukaryota > Metazoa > Chordata > Aves > Passeriformes > Corvidae > Corvus > Corvus hawaiiensis. The sequence goes on from NC_063214.1 coordinate 7,152,028, forward strand.
GCTTAGTACTTTCATAGGGGTTGTCTCAAATGGAATTTTAATTCTGAAAAAAGAAACCCCACTAGCTGATGAAAAGTGACTATATGGGTTTACTCAAAAGAAACAATTTAAATTAATTTTGTCTTCTGTGGAAGTAAAGTCTGCAGTGCTGAGTTCCAAACTAGAGGAATTTATGACCAAACTTTCTCACTTGCATTCCATAACAGGTGGTCACTTAAAATGGGAAAGCAAATAATTCAAGAGTTTTCAAGTCCAGAGAGGAAGAAATCAAAGCCAGCCTAGGATTTTTTTTTTGGTTTTTCACGACTGCAAAGTCTATACAACATAACATCCAGAGACCATCCAGAAACTTGGCTACATGGTTACTGATTTGTTCTGTTTTAGAACAGATCAATGAGTTCTATACATTTTACTGCTTTCTACTTGATTTTGTTAGACAAAGCCCTAATGAGAGCTGTAAGTTATTTTCCTTTTCTCTTTTCCTCTTCTCTTTTCCTCCCTGATTTTGCTAAAACATCTGGTTTTAGCCTGGTCATGTCAGAGCTGGAAACTTCCTAGGAGTGTTAAGATGGCACTGAGGTTCCTTATTAACATTGAGCAGAATCATCCTCGGCAGCTTTAAGAATCACCCTCTGGGCAGTGATACTAAAAAAGTCTTGAGGTAGCTTGTGAATCAGGTAGGCAATAGGTTTGCAGTAACTGTTAGGAATCTGTTCTAGCTTTGCTTCTTACAACTATTTTGAAACAAATAGGGCTTTGTAATGTCATTCTCCCATCCCATCCTCCATAAGCAAATCAATAACCATGTTTTGCTTCCAGTTAGTCCTGGAGTATCCCACTTTCCGAGTCCTTGTTTCTGCTACAATATTATTTTTTGGGGAATTTTTTTCTGCACTCTACTGTTGCGTATTTGGTTTTTTAATGGTATATTTTTGTGTATTTCCTATTGCAAACAATATTTTATTCATTTCAAAAAAAAAACCCAAACCACCAATTTTACCAGACCATACGTTTGATGTTCTGCTTAATATTGTGATAAGTCTTCTGAGATATTGTGGTTTCTGTCAGTTAAATGACATAGTCTTTTATCTTGTGACACTTACCTCACATTTATTTTACTGCAAGCTCCACAGGAAGCCGTCACAGTACTAAGCTGTCAGAGTTCAAGAACCATCTGCATGACACTCTTAGTTTATGATTTAATTTTAGGGAGTCCTGTAAGGAACAGGGAGTTGGACTTCATGATCCTTTTGGGCCCCTTCCAACTTGAGATGTTCTATGATTCTGTGTTTTATTTGACTGAACTTTCATATGTAAGGCAGTGAGAAGGTTTGGTTTGGACTTCAACAATGCCATTGAGAAATGGAACATTTAAATTATTTACCAGTATTTTGAAGGGGAACCTGTCCAATCAAGAGTCAATATTTTTAAAATGGGGAACTCCTTCATACTGAGGCTTAATAAACTACTGAGGCTCTACGCCTTTCTTTGTCTAGAAATGCTCTGTCATGTTTCAGTAACATTTAAAAGAGCTCACGATTTTTTCTTTGCTTCTATAATAGTAATTCTAAGTACATAATATGCATTATATAATCCCCTATAATTACTAAGGGAGAAACAAAGAAAATATACTCTGTCTTGTGCTGGTATAAGAAGATATAACCTTAAACAATGCTTTTATTTACATTAAGATATTGGAAATCACCTTATTGTGTCGAGAATAAATTGTTGCTAGAACCTCTTTCCACTTTCGCTTATTTTTCTCTCCAGCTGTTTTGCATATTTATTAGCTTCTTATCAGAGATACTTTGAATATAATTTTAGAATACGAAAATAAATATTTTCCTACTTTTTGTATCAGGATACTTGTAAAGAAGTACATTTCCTGCATGGTGTACAGGGAGTTAGGCATGCAATTTCCGTTAATAATGAACCACGCAGAAAATTTGCCCTTGAGAGGTACACATATAGGCAACACAAACATTAATCATTGAAGTTGTCCAGCATCCCTGAACTCCTTTCTTGTCCAAAACCTATAGGATGTGTAAGAATTTAATTTCATGTTGAAACAATTGGAATTCATCTGACTCATCTTACATAAAGAAATATCTTTGTACAAAGTCAGGAAAGCTGTGTCTTCTGCTGTATCTTCCACAGAGTTTAGTGGACAGAGAGACCCTACCAATCCCTCTAAATATGCAATTTGCTCAATTCTAGTGCTTACTTTCAGATTCCATTATTTTCAGGCAAATAATAAGCCTATTATTTGTGTTGCCAGAAAACAGGTCTGATGGTTTTATAAGGGATCCTATAAAACTTGGATGTGTCACTTTAGATATAAACTGTATTTCTCAGGAGTTTGCTAGAATATGTCACCACTTTCTGTGATGTGAGTACAAGAGTGCTTGTTTCCTTCTCTGTTAGTCAACAATCCTGTAATATTCATGAATATACTTCCCACTTTAAAAAGCATTACTCACTTCAATGGGATGCACAAGAGTAAAATTGAGACTACATGTTAAAATTTGAGGGATTAGGGCCTTTGGTTCGTAGCAACTGGTGAGTTCTGTGAGAAAATTCCGTGACTTTGATGGAAAATGCTCTTTTTTTTGTGTGACTCACATTTGTAGGTGTCCCTTTAATAGAGGGATCAAATAGCAAGTAGATATAACCAGGCTTTTTTGTTTTGTTTTTAGTGGAAATGTCTTTAGATAGTTTGAAGTCATAATTTAAAAAACAGTCTGCAGACTACATTTGAAGCAAAGCTGGTGTTTCCAGTGTCTGAAGAGGTAGCTGGAGCAATCTGAAATTAGCTTAAGGAGCCGTGTTTTTATTTCACATTAGTCTTGTTTTCTTTCCATAGTTAAAAGGAAGATGAATGTAAGCAACTTTTTTTTTTTTTTTTTTTTTAATATGTATTAAAAACTAAACTTCCAATGCATTTTGTGCAGACTTGCATTAACCTTCAGTTCTGGATGTCATGAATATTGAGTTTTTGGGAAAAAAAGCTTTCTAGTAGTGTTAAAAGAGCTTACTTTAATTATGACGCATAAAATGTGGGGTTTTATACTTTATAACCTGGCCTGGTGACATAGCATTTGGTATCTTACCTCCAAACTATGGATTCTGTGCTAGACCTCATACTTTGGTTGGCTGATATCTTGAAAGAGAAGAAGGTTTCAGTTTTTTAAGAATGTTTCACATAACTGGTAGAGGAATTAGAAACATGGGTATTTAAGAATGATGACTTCTTGCAAGTGTAATTTATTTGGTGAGAAGGGTGCAACAATCACCATAAGTGCCCTTGGTTTTTAGGGATATCACTCAATTTAGTCTTAAAGGTACCACTGCTCTGCATAACTTTTATTCTCTAGTTTTTATAGTTTTCCTTTGAAATACAGAGAAGAAAACTCACAAATAATATGCTGGTTTTGAGGTGCACTCCTTTCCTCTTGAAATGCTGCTTTCTTTCCAGCTTGGTTTGGTTTTTTGAGCTACCTTGATTAATTAGCAGAGGGTAACCCAGCTCCTTGAAGAAGACAACATCACTTTTTCTAGAGAACTCCCTTATGAATAAGATGTTGATGAGATGAGCAGAACTGATATCCAACAATTCAGATTTGTCCTTAGCCAGTACTTCTTTACTGACCAAACCTTTTCTTCATACCTCAAGAGCAAGCATACATTTGGAATGAGTAATGCCATGTAAGTTCTTAAATTCTGAGCTGGCCATTTCTGGAGAGTCAAGCAATCTCTAGGTAGCATCATTCTCAATTTTTCTGAGACTTTAGGAAAATTCTTAGGAGAAATGACACAGTGATAATGTTTCCCTGGTAGAAAACTAGTCTGATTTCAGTTCCTCCTATTTCAGGGAGTTACAGAACCTGCACATGCTCCAGTGAGTCTCGGTGAACAGAAGGGGACTAAAAAAGACGGACGAATAACATTTAGCAGTTTAACTGCCTATAATCTTACCACAGTTTTAACAGATGGCATTCATAGTGATGCTGTGCATTACTAAAAAGCTGGCATATAACCTCAGTTAAATTCCAGGATTGCATTAAATGCATGGTGTGCTCACTATGTGGGAGTGTGTATGTAAACACATTACCTGACTGGAAGATACAGCATATGAAAAGTCAGGATTGACAATTCTCGTGGTAGCATCATCACTCTCTTTGGTATTCAATACCAGTGTATCTTGTTAAGATGCTGTAGAAGCTCAGAAGATAAAGGACTTCTGTGTATGTCTCAAACAGCAATAGCTGGATGGCTGTGAAGCCAAACAAGAATTGTTGGCAGAAACAACCAAGGATTGCTGTTAATATCACCCTGTGAGAGAGAGAAGGATGTGGCTGGAGAAGGGGGCCATGGGGAGGAAGGGCAACACTTTTCTGGGACAAACATCCTTGTTATAGTTCCTACAGATAAGCACAACACAGTACAGCACAGGTACAGGAATGAGATCAAGAAGCAGACATGAACTGTAAGGGGGGAACAAGACCATCAAAATATTTCCTTTCCTTCCTTCCTTCCTTCCTTCCTTCCTTCCTTCCTTCCTTCCTTCCTTCCTTCCTTCCCTCCTTCCTTCCCTCCTTCCCTCCTTCCTTCCTTCCTTCCTTCCTTCCTTCCTTCCTTCCTTCCTTCCTTCCTTCCTTCCTTCCTTCCTTCCTTCCCTCCTTCCTTCCTTCCTTCCTTCCTTCCTTCCTTCCTTCCTTCCTTCCTTCCTTCCTTCCTTCCTTCCTTCCTTCCTTCCTTCCCTCCCTCCCTCCCTCCTTCCTTCCTTCCTTCCTTCCTTCCTTCCTCCCTCCCTCCCTCCCTCCCTCCCTCTTGATATTTGTTTATTTCTCTCTTCCCTTTTACCCTACCCCTTTATCCAAACCCCTTACACAGCACGTCGGGGACTAACCTACCAATTTCCATTCCAAGTGTGTAATTTGCTAATAAAACTTTGTGAGTTATTGGGGTCCCTCTGACTTTTGTAATTCTCTTCAACCCTGAGCTTCTATGAGTGTCATTCCCCTGAAGGGTGGGACGTCACAGATGCTAACAAGGTGGCTGTCATCCATTTATACAACTGCTTCTGTTTCTTAACCAAGCACCAGCTTTCATGCCCCTGGCCTTTATATCCCAAGAGAGACTTTTTTCACTGAAGGAATAGGAAGAAATTTCTTGAGACCCACCTTTCTACAAGTCGTAATGCTGTTTGTATTTGTGCCTCCTGCAAGATGTGTAATTTAATACATAAATGCCCAAACAAGGTCCTCTTGTCAGCAGCATGTGTTTTGGGGTCACTCTCTGGAGGAGACATGATAGTCCTGGACAACTGTTAGGGAATAGCAGGGGCAGTCACACATCTTAGTGCAGCCATAGCAGTTATAGGGGTTTAAATCTTCCCAAAGGCAGAAGCTTTAACTTTTATTGTTTTAAAAAGGGAACCAGAAGCAGTGGGTAAAAGCAGATCAAAAGGCAATAGCTAGATACCTGTCCTACAAGCAGAAAGGAAGAGTGACTCATGCTGTAATACTGTGCCTACGACTGAGCAAATGAGACTAAGAGGGATTATGGTGGACACGGGTAATTGGAAAACATCTGTGATGGATATGGAGATTAGAAAGACACAATGAATTCTTGGTACATGTTCTTTTAGTTAGCAATAAATATGCATTTTCTACTTTTTAATTATATGTATGTGTTCGAGGCAAACAGTATAATAGGCTACATGGAGTTATCAGTGTATTTGCATATGGGACAACTTAGGAAATTTATAGGGGACTTCCAGCCCTTCTGTGCTGGTTTTAAGAGAGGAGTTCAAATTTTCTAAAATTGTAGCAGAAGAATCAAGGAAAAGCCTAAAAGATTCCCTTTCAAGAAATGGTAGTGGAAATGTCCCCTAAACTTTTGACATCTCTGTGCTTCTTTCCACCAGTTTTACTGCAAACCAGTCCTGGCAACCTCTCCTGCAAAGCTGGCAGCCGCGTCAAGAGGCACAGTCACAGAGTGTTACCTCTTCTGTAAGCAGCTTTCAGTAGAACCAAAGCCACCCTGACATTATGCAGACAAATCTCAGCTCTGCTTTCTTTTAAAGGGGTAACTGAGGTTGTCTTAGGCAGGCGGGAATCATTTCCCATTGTTTCCTTTAAAACTGAAACTACGTCTCCAGTATTATATTCTGTTTCAAAAATTGGATACTCAACTGACAAGAGAAGAAATGCCATGGTCAGGGAGAGTTGGCAGAAGAGTTGAAGTCAAAGAGAGACTATGTGGGAGTTCAGACACACTGCAGAAACACTAAGAGAAAAACTGAAGGAGGAGATCATTGCTGCTGCTGCTCACACTGCATTCTATTAATTTGTTTTCCCTTCTCATTTTCTTCTCATAATTTCTCTCTTGGTTTCTGAAACACAGAAAACCATACCTACTTCCCTAAACACCACTCTTGATTTCAGTCCAGTGAATTTAATTGGAAGTAGTGCTCAATGATTTGGAGAACAAGTACAGCCTCAAAGCCAGTGCTAATACCACTGGGGCTTGGTATATGCAGAGAATTCATTGCATGAAGCTCAAGACTAAAATCATTAGTTAGGCTGACTTGAAGAATTTGGAAACTGATTCTGCACTGACCTATTTTGCATGAAGCCTGCCCTCTGAAATCACACATAGGCAGGGAGTAAAATTATTTGTAAGACTAGACTATTTTCAAATTACTGGATCACTTGAATAAAGAACATCATCTTTGTGAGAGAATTTATAATCCAGTGAAATCACCAAAAAACATAGACCAAAAGACTAAACATCACCCTTTTCTTTCATGTTAAAATTTTTAATACATAAACCTCACAGTGGATGAAAACCTAAATCTAAAATAGCTATTTTAAGTATTTCTATAACTAGAAATGCCCCTAAATAAAAAAAAAAAAAAAAAGACTGTAACTCATTCTATTGTATTTTGCTCCTGCAAAGAAGGTGCTGTCACTGTGGGAGAAAGGCTGGCAAGGATTCACAGGAGGAAAGAAGGTAGGAATAAAGAAGAATAATGCATTCATCTATAGTTAAAAATCATGTTTGATTTTTTTTTTGATAATTCAATTGTCCCAAACATGAATTCTCACCTTTTGTTGAGAGAGAAAATTAGAAGCGTAACTTCAAGCAGACAATAATGAAAAGAAAGCATTCATCATTCCACACTGACTAGAAAACAGAAAGAATAAATCAGACAAATCAAGCATTGTGGTAACTGTTATATAGTCTTATGCTTCTTTACACCTATTATTAATTGAATGACAATTCCTATTTATGGTGGGATATCCAGGTCATTGGGATTCAAAATGAAAGATGCTTCTGTATATACTGCTGAGAATACTACTGGTGTGAGGAATAACTTATTGCTGGATGCAGAAAGCTAGTTGCTCTTTCTTTCTGTCAGTCTGTCTTTTCTTCCTTCCTTTCTGTCTGCCTTTCTGGGTTATTAAAAACTGGTAAATTAATCTTAACCTCCACCCAGGATTTCAGCTGCAATCCCAAAACCCGCTGACATCCTGATCGCAGCAGAAGTGCCACAACAGGGGACCTTTGCTCAAAGGTTTGAAATTGCTAACACACGTTCGGGTGAACAAATATCCCTGTGGTGACATTTATGAGTAGAATCTATTCAACATGAAAAATATCCAACTAAGTTAATAGTATGGCTGACTGAATGTGAATAGTAGTTTTAAGCCTACGTATCTTTGATTTCATTAGGCTTAAATCTTGAAGGATTTGCCATTCTTTAACACATTGTTTGGAGATATCGTAATTTTAGGTATTACATGAAATGCTTCTTTTTATGTCCCCCTTCTTCTCCAGGCTAATCACAATAGCATTTGAGAATTTGGAAAATTTGAATATCCTTGGGCTGTTGAAACCAGCATGGCCCTGTTTCTGGGAACCAGCAGGTTTTTGAGTGTGATTTGAGTTGTTGGTTAGGGTTTGGCAACTATTTGTGGCTACTCCAACCCATGTGACAAGCCCTGAAGCTGTTCAAGCCCCAATACTGGTTGTACTTGCTCTAAGCACACTATATATTCTATTGGTAAGAATCCTATACGTTCACAGAACATTAAAATCGACTTTCAGTATAATATACAGATAACATAATCCTTCACTCAATTGCTTGATCATCATATTCCAGAGAACCTTCTATATAGGGAAGAATAAAGTATTAAGTATGATTTGTGGTAAACCTACTATTAATCAATTTCTTTTCTTTCACAGTCTTGAAAAATAGCCTTGGCTCTGCAAACACTTTTGTTTCTTTTAACATTTTGTTTCTTTTGGATTTAGACTGTGTGTTGACTCGGCTGTTCACTCTGGATAACAGCTGTTCTTGCTGAATTGGTTGTTTCGGCGTCATCCTTCTCTGCACAAGGATGTGTTTGCTCTCTGTTTTCCTCTGGAGGCAAAGTCTTGCTCATAGTACTCCAAAAAAACTTTTTATTTTGTGGATATATCCTCCTATCCAGAATTTTAATGTGGGTGAGATTGCTCTGTCTCTATTACTTTTACATATGAAAAGAAAATAAAGAAGAAGAAAAAATTGCCTCAGTAAGTTTCTCTTCTGTGCCAGTTGTCTGCAAAATACTATGGCATGTCAACAACAAAGATCAGCAGTAGCAAGGCTCTATGACAAGATATACATTTATATCATTAAAATAAATTCACTAAAATAAATTTACACTCTGAGTGACTGGAATACTGAAATTGAGAAGCACTCGAGTAGATATATTCTGTACACAGATTATTACACAGTTTAACAAAGGTGCAGCAGTAGATTAAGATTTGGCTGACAAATCAGTTTACTCTCTTTACCAGCAAAGAACTGATAGTTTAAACTGTCAAAAATTGAAACCAAAAACTGAGGTGTGTGTTACTGATTTATGGAAAATATATTTAGGCAGTAATAAATAATGTCTTTGGAGGTAAAAATCATAAGAAGTGGATCAATTTGCAAACTTTGTTCAGAAATACAGGGCCTTTTCAGAAAGAAATGTCACAAACCTAGAAGTACCATTACCTATTAGTGATTTGACCATTAAAAAAACCTGAAAAGACACAAAATATGTATTTTTAACTCTAATACAATCTCCATTTCAATATATAACTAAAAAGGGGGAAAATAAATCAATAGCAGAGAAAAATCCCCAAATATATAAAAAGAAATGACTTACTAAAAGATAAATTATTAAATGAAAGGAAATGTAGCAAACCCAGAATTTCTTCTGGGAATTACAGTAACATAGGATTCAAAATTGCTTGAAGAGATTATCTTAGGCTATTCAATGACAAAAAATTATCTAACCTATCCCTGTGGGTTTTTTTCCAAGCAATGGACTTGCTCATTTATTTCAACATTTCTTAGAAAATATTTCTCCTGCTGTCAACACAAGTCTTTGCCGTAAATGAAAATTATTCCTTGTTGACCTTTCCCATCTTCCCAGAAAATGTTGATTATGAATCCATGCCTTTCCTTTAGTAGAATGCAAATTCTCCTCAAAATCTTCTTTTTTTTTTGACTGAAAACCCACTATTTTTCCAGTTTTTATGCAAAACCATATGTTTTTAAGCCTACCCTCAATGATTGATGTGCTCAGTAGTAAAAGATTATGCTAATCTCCATAGCCTCTGAAATGATTTTAAATCTATTGCATAGCAACTAATATTTCTTTTTGTAGTTACTAATATTGTGATATACATTGGAAAAGATTGTTTCTTTTAATGGGATTTTGAAAGCTCAAAAATCTTCTTTAGGGCAGACATATTAATCTATTTTCTTTAATCTAGGAAGCATAGGGGTTAAGTTTAAAATACAGTAGCGAAGAAGACTCTGAAAAGTAATTATGCAACATCAGAATCCCAATTCTGTACATTTCCTGACTTTTGAAATGTTTTAAGCTTCTATAAATTTTGAAAACAGAATTGCAACAGTCTTTTCTGCACGAGGAGCCTAACAAAGCTAACTTGTTGTGGGGTTTCCTTTTACCCCAAAGTATACCAGGTATTTTGAAGCCATTGTTATAGTAGTGCATAGGTGAAAATGCTATTTCTGCCTTCAGCACTTACTTTTTATGCAATGTGTAGAGTAGCTATTACAAAAAGTAAGGAGCACACACTTGGAGAGAGAATGAGGTCCACCAAACCACAGGATCCACAAACTGCTCAAGTTCTAGGCATTTTTGTTAATTGAATATTGATGCTGTGGCAAATGTCAAGTTTTGCAGTACAAATTCACATCACTGGGCATTTTTAATCTCTCCCAAAATACTTGAAAAATTATAGATTTGTTGGGAAATCTGCTGATTTTCCCTTCGTCTTGCTTCTTCCCTGATCTCTCCTTCCTAAAATGTTTTTGAAGTGTGTGATTCCCTCTTGCTTTTTTTAATGAATGCAGATTCAGTTGTATATGGCAAATACAGTAATTTTAGGCAGTTTTTGGTTGTATTGCTGACTTGTGAATTTATACTTGGGAATTTCCTGTTAGGACTTTCACTCTGAGCAGTCCTTTAAGCACCTCATGTGTTTCCCTCTGGAAAAGCAAGAAAAAAAATCCCCCTCTTCTGCAGACGGGATGTAAAGGGCATTTAGAAGAATCAGCAGCTGCCAAACAAAGTGCAGCAGGTTAGCAGGATGCATCTCTAATCCAGCTTCATTTGCCAGTGCATCACCTGTTCACCTTATACACAGAACAGCAACTTGAATGTCTTATCACACATCCCTAAGTGGTACAATAGTTTATTATTCAGACACTTGGACATGTAAAAATATGGTTTCTTTTGTGTATTTTGTTTGCTATGGCTATCACTGAGATGATTGATTTTGAACCACTCAGGTTTCTCCTCCTGATTTGTATTTTGCATAGGAAACATTTTTTATTTGCTCCTTTTGGTCAGAGGAAGGGGGTGCAGTGTAAGCTGGATGCTGTTTATTTGGCAGTGACTCCTAGGGTCCTCTGTGCCTCCATCACAGCTGCAAATATCTCTGGTGTAGCCCTCTAATGATTGTGTTCTTTCCCCAGAGTAACTGCAATTTTGGTCAGCTGCTGTCTCTTTCTGACACTCAGTGCTTTCCCTGCCTGCTGGTGCTTGCATTATGCACGTGTCCCCTGCATCCTGTGGCTGCTGCATACTCACAGCTGGCCTCGCCTGACCCCTGGCCTACCATGCCAGAGTTTTTGCCAAGCACCATCTGTATCACCTCAAAGGAAAGCTGTTGAATTGCACACCTGCACCTATTTTGAATATCTGAAGCCATTTTGCTGCTTCAGCAAATATTATGGCATAACCGGAATACCCTTTTTTTTTAATAGAAATTCATCTGGAAATTGATCACTTTGTGCTTTTTTTGAGAAACGAGTCACAGTCACCACTGTACTGTACCACTGAGCACACTGCTGGCATCCATTTGGGTGATGTAGTTTGAGTTTCTGCACTTAAGCTTTGGTTGATGTAAGGGTCTCCACTGTCCTGGTCTCACCTACCCATTGCTATAATGCTGTGCAATCTCAGCCCTGCCTAGTGCTCTGGCAGTGCCTCTGCCATGCCCTCTCCACTCTACAGTCTCTGGAAGGATGTCAGTCTTCACAGTTCCCTGTGGATTGGGGCTGAATTATATTTCTTGCCAAACACCATCTCTGTACATTTAGTTGTTTCTGGAAAGTTTGCTTATCTACATTCTTGTTTTCAGGTAGGGACTTGTTTTCTTTCAATTCTATAGAGATCCATTGATTAATCACTTATTAATTATCATTGATTAATCTATGATAATTAAGCAGGTAATAACATGTTTTTAAATATTAATCATTTGCATACATGAATATTTAGTCTTTTATTAATATCCAGAGTAAATTAATTATCTGTGGTCTTTCCTGTTAACTCATATAACTTGTACAATGTTTCTCTAAAACATATTCATAATTTGTAATAATTTATTGGGCTCTTTTTAATTCATTCTGTGTCAATTCCTTTTTTGGCAATTGATACTTTTGAAGTGAAACTGCTTTCTTTTTTTGTTTTTTTGGTTTTTTTTTCTTTTGTTTAACCTGTGCTGTTTAACCCCTTGTATCTGGGCTGGCTGCCCACAGCTCAACCCTAGCTCTCCATCTTTCTGAGGGAGTGCCCTTTTCCCCTTTTCAACTTTTAGGGAAGGCATGCTGAGCAGTAGATGTTTGGCTGCTGCTCTTGACACAGTACAGTGTCAACACTTAAGCTGTAAACTTTTTTCACAACAAATACATCTTCCTTCTATTTGCTGCCTTGGAGAGAACTTCTGCCACAGAGAATTTCTCAGGATAAATTTGCTGATTCTTTACTGGTATTTTCATACTTAAAATTAATAACAATCAATATAGTGCTGTTCCTTTCTCTCCGCACTCCCTGTGTTGCCTCTTCAGACCTCTTACCTGCAGTAGTGTATGTTCTTTTTTTTTTTTTTTTTTTAATCTTTTGACCTTCATATTATAATATTGGGCCTCAGTGATTGAAAATCCCTCCTTATATTTAAAATGATAGACTGTATACTGTCATGCACTTTCTTGGAACTGCTGAAGCTCTTGGCACACAGCTAGGTCTAGTGAGGATACACTGACATTTCTGCTTTAGGGAAAAACATAAAAACATTTATTCTTCCAACACTTTGTTAAACTCTCTAGCTATCATGCTACACATAGAACAGTTTAATTTCTTATAGCTTTTTTGTTTCTTGCTACTCCTTGAAGCTTGTTCCTCCATTGATGGAACTTCTGTAGCACCTTGTTTCTCACCTTGTAACTTTCTCTTTTGCCCTTTCTGTTACTATCAGAACCAGTTCCAAGATCCTGGCTTTCATCCTTTCCTTACTGGGACCACAGGAGAAGTCAGTGCACAGGATTTGCAACAAGTCCCTCAGCAATTTGTTTTTCTCTGCTAGTCTTGTGTGATTTATGTACAGTGCTATTCTCTTCCTGCTCCTGCTGTCATCATCTGCCTCAATAGCTTGGTTATGACGATGGATGCTGTTATTGATCTCAGAGTGCTTGCATAGCATGGAACCATTTTCTTCTCCCTGGATGAAAAGGAGCTGAATTAGTCAAACATATGGGGTCCATGAGTCGCAGGACTTTATTCTTCTGTATTTAACTTCTTAGCCCCATCTCTCCCCTCAGTGTAAACCATTCTACAAAATTTCTGTGCTGCTTTTCCCCTTGAGTTCCGTGATAGGGAATTATTTTTTAAATAGTTCAAACAGTTGCTGCCAAGATTTTTTTTGTTAAAAATCAAACTCTAAGTCTTAATCTATGTAAGTTACTGTTATCTAAAGATAACAGCTTCAAATAGTGTATCAGTTCTGCTGTGGCTGGCTTCTTGTGTGGCTTTTTGTTTTGACTGATAAATTCCTTTGGAGTGAATTTCATCAGATGGATGGCACATTTTAATTCTGAAACTATATAAATAGAAAATATATTTTATCTAAACAGGTATTATACATAGAATATATGGGGGGAGGAAAGTGCTCTTCCTGGGACTTAAAAATAGGAATATGTCACTTTATTAATAATACTGTATTTGCCACCATTAAGTAGTTTTTATCTTGTGCCCATTTAAATCTGTTTTTGTAGCAAAATAATGTACGTGACAATATCCATTAAAGAATATATTATCAGCAGTTCTTTTACTACTCCTGGACTTTCTCAGATCTAGTGCTAAAGAAAATTTGTCTCAGTTGTCACTGTTAAACCAGATATCTAAAAAGTGAATGAATCAAAACCCAAAAACCCCAAACATTTTGGAAGGCATTTGAAAAGAAACAACATGTCTAGGAGATTATATAGAGAAACAGAGGTTTGCTCTGAGGTATTTCAGCATATTTAGATTGGAAATAGCACACGATCATTTTTAGTTAGTTTGAAGGTGCAAAGAACTTGTTTGATGCAAGTTATTAGAAGAAGATAGTGGTGGGTGTAAGAGAGGTTCTAGAATGAGGAGACACACTTCGCCTGCAAGCATATCAGTGTAACACCATGGAGTGATGGCCAATGGACTGGGATAGTGAGGCAGGACAAGCAGCTGGGAGAGCACCCATGGTCGCAGCAACAGCACAGGAAGAATGGAGAAGCTCAGGTGTGGGGTGTGGGGGTGCAGAAGAACACAGAAATGAGAGCAAACTTTGGGAAAAAAAAAGGTGGAGAGTTACTCTTGGAAAAGTTTGGCTCTGTTTCTTTGGGGAATATGCTAGAGAAAAGAATTAGGGTGTAACATTATCCAAAGTCCGTATTTACTACCTTCTAGTAATAGGAGTAGTTGTTCTTTCTTTAGATTTAGGGATTTTATCTTTCTTTTCCATATTTCTATCATTCCCTTGATTAGATTTGTTATTTACATAATACAAAGGTAATTATGATCCATTCTGTTAGAACTAATTTACAGATCACATGACAACTTGTAACACCTACAATTTTTACTGTCAGTTTGAATGGACTATTCCTGTACTTGGAGGGGGCTGTCTTTAAAGACCTGCCAGTTTTTGAGCTCCTCTGCCCTTCAGAGCTGTGCTCCATTGGATTCCACCTCTAGTTTTCTGAATAAGATGGTAGCAGCTGCAACTACCTGCACAGTTTCCTTGTTCTGCACTTTGCTGTGCATGTTCTTTCTCACCTGTTAGTTGTTTATCAATTGGTTTTTTTGGGCATCTTTTTGGTGTCCTGAGTGAAAATGCATGAGGGTTTTTTTTACCACAAAATGATAAATGACTGATGCGCTGGGTGGGAAGTCCCGTTTGCTGGCTGGGGCTTCACCATTAGTGAAGTCAAGAACTTTCACCAGCAAAGCAGAGGTGTTTAAGGTGCCTACATTTTGCTATCTTATTTTTAAACCTCCTGAATTTGCTAACATAAGGTTCCATGGTGTTATATATTTATCTTATTTTCCTCTCAACATTTTCATTCTGCAGTCGAAGCAAGAACCTACTTTTCCCAAGGAACAACAGGCACTCCTACATCCCACTTGTCCATGTACATTTTCTGGCACCAGAAATCTGAAGCTTAGAACTTACTTTGGTAATAATAAACCACTGTAACAGAAATAGAGAGTAAACATCATTTTGAGTCCAACGCCACTGCCTTTCCCTGAAATCATCTTTGCCAATGTAACTAATGACTTGGCAAAATAAAGGAATTCCATGAGCCTCCACTTCATCATTATGTACTGAACAGAGGTAAAAAAGTTCATGGTGACTTAGTGTGCTGTGGTTTATTTCCAAGTAGGTAGGGTTTAGTTTTTTTTATAAAGTGTGTAGCTGAACCTGAGAAACAACAGATTGTTCCTGGCCCTGATGAATACCCACAGGAATGAAGAAGGCAAAAAGGGATCTGTTGCCACCTGTGAGTGTGACACCACTTCAGGCTGTTCTTTGTTCTTGTTTCCCTTTGATGTTATGGTTGGTTTGACATATAGGGAAGAGCTGACTAAAATATCAGGGCGTGATGGTGCAAGCACACCATCTAAAAAGAACTGGGAACTCCTATGGAAATGAGCAGCTCAGAGTGTTTTCCCATAAGCAAATACCATTCCATATCCCCTCCAGTGCAAGCCAATGTCACAATCTGCCCTTCTGCTTTTAAATCTGAAGAAGTGATTTTCTGTCCCTCCTGAGATTGATGCCTTGCATATGTGTATTCTGTGCACTGCTGGATGCAGATTTAGGCTCTGTGGGTGATCTTATGCCACCACAGGCCATTGTACATTCTGTAAAACACAATGAAACTGATAAAAGGGAAAAAGGGCATCCAGGTGAATTGCCAGAAGCAGCCCTCAGGTTTCCTGAACCTCCTGAAAATAAGATAGGAAAAAGAATATACTTTCATCTCTCGATGCTAGTGTATCATAATGTTCCTATGTCTGAAACTGCTAAGGTTCCATATTTTCAGTATTAGTCCCTTTTGTCTCAAGATAGCTCTTAATTAGGTGGGTATTAAATAAGAAACACCACTCTTGCCAAAAATCCACAATTACATTCCTCCTTACCTAACTGTTTGAACACAAATGGTTTCCATGCAGTATTAGAGACTGCAGCAGGTGAAGATCTATAGGCTTAGATAAACTTGAAAATGTATAAAAATGTTTATCCCGACCATGTTCCTAAATAGATTTTTCAAGGCAAGAAAACTAGATAGAATTGTATCCTAGACATAATTCACAATGGAGAAAAGTTTGTTTCAAACTCAGCTCTTTAATTAAATTGTCCAAACAAACAAACTGTAACTCAAAAAAACCAGACATTACAATAACTACAGCAGGGAGAAAGTGCTCTGTTGCTTAGAGATTATTTCAAATGTTGATTCCTCAGGAGGATTGCTCTGTGATACATTTAATATACTGTCAAATATAAAATTTGGTTAAAATTTTGCTTATCTCATTGAAAGATTATTCATCTGTTTTCCCTTTGCTCAGAAGTAATACTTTACTGGGAGGGCTTCGATTCCATTTTTGCGAGTTGTTATGTAGGTGGGAAGTACTTGCTCAGGTAAGCAATGCTTTTTGATTTAAATGGAAATAGCTTGCTTGGGTAAATGACTGCATGGTTAGACCAATTGTTTCTCCATTTCCTTAGCCTTTTATTCTGTCTGCAAATCATCAAACACGCATCTGTTCACTCTGAGATGATTATAGAAAGAAAAAAGTTTCATTCTTCAAACTTGCTGACACAGATTTTATCTGATAGGCCATTCCCTGGTTCAGTGGGATTTCCAAATTTATGAAAATTCAGTATCTAGTGCTGAGGGTTGAAGTTTTTACTAAAAGGAAAAGAAAAACTTGTCACTAATAAGGGCTTAATCAATGTGTGAAGGACTTTTTTTATTTAATCTGTGCACCTTGAATTTAAAATATTTTCAGTTTTCCCTCCTGTCCTCTTAGTCTTTCTGGATTTTCTTAGGTGATCAGATCTTTCTAGGGCTGCATAAGTAGTGATGACAGCAGAAAATGCTTCAAAGGTAAACCTTAAGCCCTTAAGAGTATGCTGATGCAAGCAGCAATAAGGTGGCCTGGTTAAACAGGCAAAATACTGGGGAAAATAAAAGATCTCCTGATAAATAGTGCCAGAGGGAGGCTTCTCAGCTTGGAAGCTGGAGCCTGGAAGTAGCTCTGTGAATCAGAAACTTCCTTGAAAAGTAAATCTGGAAACTATGTGAATGACAACTGTGGGAATCTAGATGCCAGAGGCACTCTGAGATACCACCAAGAGGTGCATAAACAAGGAGCTGCAACAACAATTTATCATCTGAGCAAGTGGTAAATAGTCTAGAAAAATCAAATTGCTTTGAAATAACAGAAATCATCATTATGTCTTGGCTATTACAGGTGAAAAGTCAAAATTAGCAGCATCTATTGACTGCTCAAAGTGGTACATCCTACACTCTCTTGAGTTATAAAAACGACTTAATTTTTATCCCAAAAGGAGACTCTTTCTTGGAGAACATCCCATGCTGCACATAACTTTTCCTAAACAGGGTGAATGCTCTTCAGGGGTTTTCTGTGAGAGTTTGGACTCTATCCAAGGATGCCCAGGTGACTCCAGGCTCTGTGGCATAGATCACCTCAGAAGGGAGGTGGTGATCTCTATACACCCCCAGGATGGGTAACATTTTAAGTCCTGACAGTTGTGTATGATTTCTTGCCTGTCAGATCCAAATTCATGATATTTTGTCTTTTTAAAACTAAATATATTTTAATGAATAAGAATATTTTCATGTGAGAAAAACTCTTAAAAATATAATGAATTTATTTTCTCCATTAACAAGATGTTTCCTTCTATTGCTTTTTTAAGTATATAAAAGAAAATACAGTGAGTTTATTAATAGCATTATGTGACTTAAACTTACAAAGGACATTTCTGGATATAATTTGGTAGTAGTGGGAATGAAAAGTAGTGGTGAAACATTTAACCAGCGCTACTTTTCAGAACTTGTGTTCTTTGTGGGAGATTACATTTTCTTTCCCATTACACTTAAACTCTGTCCTTTTTACCATAATATTTTCACATCTAATTATTTCTTTAACCTATGAGAGGAAACTAGCAGTAACTGTAAACCTTCTTTTGTGACTGCATCTACCCTTTATTCTAATTTGTTCTGATTTGTTCTAATCCCCATTTTTATATGGAGAAAGAATGAAATTGCCTGTAAGTCTCCATCAATAGCCATGTTAATACTAATACTTATTTTTCAGCCTAGAACTGAAAGACTCACTGTGACTGCAACCTGATTATTCTACTTAATTCTGATGCATTTGACTTTCTGCTTTTTCATTTTTTTCTGGCTTCTGTGGACACATCTTCAGCTACGACCGTCCTGTAATCATTTTCAAATTTTTATTTTAGGCAAATAGCTGGGGAACTACAAGTAATGTCAACTATGACTCTTTGATTTGATGTGGAGAGGGTACTTTGCTAGAAACCTATGAAAGATGTTTTCAAATACTAATAAAATTCAGAACAAAGATGCCTCTTTCCATGGATGTAATGAGGTAAGTGAAAACCTTCTACAAAGCAGGTTTTCTAGAAAAAGTAATGCAAGACTTCTGCAGGGTCAAACAAACAAATCAGTTTCTAGTCCTCGATTATCCTTTGTGTCCAAAAAAAAGTTCTTTTTGTAAAAAAAAAAGACTAGAAATTAAACTGGAAAAGTTCTCAAGATGTATGTTTCTAGAATATAGCTCCCTTAAAAAATAATCCTGTTGGGCTGAAGAAAAGTAGTTAATATTCTAAGATCTCTTATCCTGCTGTCATTTAGTGCCTTGAGAGTGTTATTATGCTTCCACATATTCTTTATCCCTGTATCTTCTCTGACTTGGCTTTACGACATTCAAAAGGAAAGCATTTACAAACATGATCTCGTGTCATCTGGAAAGTTTGAAGAGAAGATGTGGTCATATCACAGTGAGATTGTCTAGCAAATAAGAAGGATAATGATTAAGCAAAAAAAAAAAAAACCCTTTTCCAGTGACAATCATTCTTTTATTTTAAAACACCTTATACCTACTAACATTAATGAGCTAGGGGAAAGGCAAAATTTTAAATGCTTCCTCATAGCTAAGAAATCACATTTCAAATTAAAGGACGGGACAATTGGAAATTTTATCTGATTACTGTTAAAAAAAATTTCAAAGCTAGAGTCAAGCTTCTGCAGATAATCTTCATTTATTGTCATTGAAGGGCTGTGGTAATAATCATACAAATGGACAGTTAATTTTTTTCTATGTATTTGAATCACTTCTTTTCTGAAATTAAGTACCATATTTTGTGAAGGTAGGTATTTCTCTCTAGAAGACCTAAGCTGAATGTTCTACTGAAAGGCACTGGACTAACAGCTGTGGAAAGCATCATTCTCTATTTAATTAGTACACTGAACTCAAGTAATGACCTTTTGGGTTTTTTTTGTACACTGTTCTACTGGTGAGTCTCAGGTCTGCTCTGGAGTAATTACCTATGTCTCAAGAATTAAGGGGGGTTTTGTATAGGTTTTAATCAACCTGTACTTTGATTTTGAAAGCAAAGTACTGTGTGTCTAAAGATAAACTGGCCGACAGTCTTTGGCTTCATCAATGAAAATGCAAGTTGGTCACAGGTTTTGTCTTTTATATATGTTTTTAGACCAACAAAGATTTAACATGGGCCACAAAAGAGGCTTTAGAAGACTGTCCTGGTTAATGTTGCAGTGGTTTAATTTTGAATTATTTTATCTGAAATGCCATTATAGTGAGAATCAACAGGATCTAATGCTAAAAAATATCTTCCCACAAAGAAGGATGGGTTGACGAGCAAAGACTATTCTGTATGGTTCAGATGCTTTGGATGCATGTGATATATTCAATAGTTATAAATGTACATTTATGTCTTACATGCATAAGCTTTGATTGCTTTTTTTCACCATTTAAATAAACAAATTCTCTCTCATAATATGCATAAGAGTCTTTCCACTTCCATGAATATGGATTTTATCTTTATTTTACAAGTAAATCATAACTTCTAAATTAAGAAAGGAGCAGTATAACATTGCTTGTTTATATGCAGGCAGAAATACCTTATCTGTGATTTTTTTTTTTTTTTTTTTTATTATAATGTTGTTTGCAAAGCTCTGGAGATTCTAATGCTAATTTCAATGTTGTTATACTCCTGGATAATCTGTTCTGTGACTTTGTGCATTGCTGACATAAAACATTCAGAGGTTTTTTTCTTGGTGAAGGCTGTTGTTTAGCCTTGCTCTCACCAAAGCTTGTTATCACTTATCCTGCTTATCCAGCTGCAAGGTTCGATCCCTGACCACTGAATTTCCTTAATGCCCCATGTCTTTACTTGCCTGAAACTGTTATAATACAACTTTTTATTCTTATTTAGTAGCATCACCTGTTTTTAGCTTTGAAAGACACCACCTGATCATGTGTGTATGAACATTTGCAGCATATTTTGTGTTATGGTGTGGTGTTTAGTATTTAGGGAAGTGAAAAGTAACAGAAGTGCAAGGGTAAAACAAAATTGGAAAATTGTGGAAAATAATAGACAAAAATATGATATTTCTGGCCAAGGTTTATAATAAATTTCTTTGTCTAGGAAGTTAAATAAAATGGATTTGTCTTGATTATCTGCACAAAGGGATATAGGAGAATAAGAAACTTCTTTACCTGACTGTGCCGGGACTACCTTATCACCAGCCCTGCCCTGGAGGTGTAAGTACATGTCATGGAATCATTCTTTCTTCCATCTATAAGAGGATGGACAAGCCAAGTCTCTATCCCATGGAGCAATCAATCAGAACAACTGAGCTGATGAGGAAGAGGTCAAGGAGCACTGGGATACGTAATGGTGCGAACTGGAAGAGGTCTTCTTATACTGGGATAAAACTATAGCTTGTGGGTAGTCTTTTCAGAGTCTTTCAAGTCCTCTGGGCTCTGGGTTGCTGTCAGCTGGTTCGAGAAACAATATTCTATTCCACACTTTCTCAGAACAAGGCATTAATTCATAGTACCAGTGATTCAAGTGGGCAAACTAGACATTGCATCCATGAAATTATTCCTAAGAAAGAAACGTACCTGAGCAAAGAGGCACTCGTGTCACCACTACACCTGTTTGACGAACAATGGTCCAGAAAAACCACTTCTGAAAGGAAGCACTGCATGGCAGAAATAGGAAAGGTTCAATCAGGTGTTCAACTTCCTATGCTGATTTTTTGGTAAACAGAAGACTGATCTGAGCTTGCACACATCCACACAGCTGCATCTGTGCACACAAATCTGGTATTTATATAAGACATCATTCCATATGTGCATATCTTCCTTAGAAGGCAGAAGCCAGTCGGCAAGAATGTATTTACCTTAAAACCATTTTCCAATATACAGCTTCTTGGAAAAACTGACAATTTCTAATATTTTTTCAAGCTAAGCATTTGCTTAAGATCCTCTGCTAAAATGGACTTTAAAAATTTTAGTGGTGAGATTGTCATGGTGACTAGATTCTGATTTAACTCCAAAACCAGACTGCAAAGTACTAGTTTGAGAAGATGAACTTTGTAATCTGACAATGCAGAAAAGAAAAAATAATTTATACTGAAATTTCTAAAATAGAAAATTGTAATTTTTTCACTGTGTTTATCACAAATATTAATGGCATACTTGAATTTATGACAATTTTCAGATATCTTTGCTGTCAGGATGTTTTGTAATGGCCAGAATATTTCCTACCATATTTCACCTTTAATTTGAATGGCAGTCACTGCTGACTGTGCTTCCTTTTCTTTCCAGAAAATTATGTCTGCAAAGTACTGAGAGTTTTATACTTGATTAAAAAGGCAGGGGCTTTCTGTACTATCATCATAATTAGCCAGCTGACCAGAAATGGCTACCAGTAAGTGTTGAAGTGTTGTCCCAGTTTAGTCCTTGGAGCCCTTATGCTGAATTTAATGTAAGCTATAAAATCATTTTTGGGTAGGAACTCTTACTGATGTATCTTAACATCTCTTTAAGAGATTAGGCTCTGGCTTTTGAGCTCACCATTGGCCTGTGTAGATACTTCTGGGCCCCTTTTGGACCTCAGTCATGCATCCTATCTGGAAAAGCCAGTGTTGGAAACCAGAGGAAGATGATATTTCTGTTTGAATCTCCTATCTTAGGATAAAGCTTTTCTGTCTGTTATCACTACTTTTAAGTAATACTCTATTTATGAGAAATACATGATAATATTTTTGAAAAATAGATAGACAAATTACAATTACTACACCTTCTACCTGTTCAAATTTCTCTTCCCATTGTATCCAAGCTGATCTAGCTAAATAAAAAATCACTAAGGTCCAATACTCTGAACTTCTTTGTTGCCTGTATATGCTAACAGCAGAAATGACTGGTTTTTGTATTGTAATGGCTCAGTTGGTTAAGGACATGTATGCGAATGGCCATGTAAATGTGACTTGTTATTTAAGTCTTGAACTAAAATGCCATCTACGACTATAGGGGTTGCACTGGGTGAAACAGCAAAGCAGAGCACCAGGCAGGACATGATCCATGGGATATGTTTTATATGACAACAGGGATTTACATCCAGGAGGCTTTTTGAGGAAGCAAATTGCTGGTGGAATGTACTGTCTTCTGCTACTGCCAACCCTCCTCTTTCCCTGATAGTAATAAATGCCTGGGGTTTTTTTCAGGCAGTGCTGTGCTGGCTGTGCTCCTGTTAATGCTGCTAAGGGTGCTGGCGGCCTTTTTGGCTGCCAAGGCACACTGCTGGCTCATGTTGAGCTTGCTGCCTACCAAAGTCCTGAAGTCCCTTTTTCTATCCTTTTTTAGCTTTTTAGGTGCCATGATTTGGAGTAAATTCTGTCCAAAACAGTTAAAGGAGGACAAGGCTGCACTGTGAAAAGGAATCAGTAGAAAAAGGAACATTGAGATTAGTATTCCCGAACATCCCATAAGACTCCTTCCTGATACTAATTTTTTTGGAGTCATTTCACTATCTGACACAGAAGACAAAAGATAGCTTTTTATTACCGTGGAGAATCATGATTTTCCTACCTGTTGGACTGAATGAATTGTTGGGCCACATTCACATAATTTCTGTGAGTTTTCCATTTATTAGGAAATCCTGTTTGTGCTGTCTCCTGGAGAAAGACAGGTGAAGGTCATTTAAGAGAAAAAACCTAGAAGAACATGCACTGGAGAAAGAAGGGGAGTTAAAAGCAAAAGGGAAAGTACTCATCACCCTTGTGCATATGGCTGCTGATAATTTCAAAATTTAAAGCATCTAATAAAGGAACAGTGCTCTGAGAAAAAGTTCTTAGAAAGCCCAAACTGAACAACCCCCTTCACACACAAACAGTACCTGCCCCAAATAACTATTAAATAAAACAATAAGGAATTCATAAAACATCAACTAACTGGGTGGAAACCACAAAACTCTTGTGATGAGTGTGTTGAATTTTCAGCATTTTTGAAGGACAGTAATATCTTGTAATTTACCATTTTTCCCCCTATGACTTTCATGTTGATGGGTAATAAATGCACAAGTCTGGTTTAGAAATCAGTTGCTTCCTTTCCTCAAATCTCTCAGAAGCATGACAGCACATATCTATTTCACATCACAGTACTGAAAAAAAATGACACTCAACATCCTTCCCACAAGAGACAAATTGGAAATAGAATTGGAGCTTACTCTGAACTGCTTGGAGGAGCAAAACTGGCAGTGAAGTGAGTATGAATTTGCACTACTTTGACCTTGAGGCATCACTCCTGAGAGGCATAAACAGTCAAATCTAGATGGCCAGAAAAAAAAGTCAGTATAAAATCTGGTGAGGTATTGAAGCAAGTTTAACATATTTTTTTTATTAGATGCTTTAACCACTTTCTTTAAGAACACA
Organism: Corvus hawaiiensis; assembly: GCF_020740725.1. NCBI lineage: Eukaryota > Metazoa > Chordata > Aves > Passeriformes > Corvidae > Corvus > Corvus hawaiiensis. The sequence goes on from NC_063214.1 coordinate 7,175,933, forward strand.
TGAACAAACAGTCTACAAATATCATTATAGGCTTTCAATGGAATAATGCCCACTTAAAATAGTTATTTTATATTTGATTTCTAGTTTCTTTTTCTCTTTCTCTATTATTAGTATTATGACACAAATTATATGTTGCCCTAATTAAGTATTTAATGGTTCTCTTAAAAACACTTCATGGGTTTCACATAAAGAACCAAAATCTGTAGTAAGTAGATTTTCCCCATCCAGACAGGTAATTCAACATGAAAGAAGCAAGGTTGCATATCCCTTCTCGTATTTCACAGTTTTGGAACATTATGATGCGCAGAGAAACACAAGACATTTCTCAAGCAAAATTACTTTTCTTAAGCTGACCACTATCCTCAATGAATAAAAGTCCATAATTCTGCTGTGTGGCAGCTCATTTGTTTACTCTCCCTTAAAACAAAAACCAGCAGCTGATGAACTATGTACTGGATAGAAAGACTGAAGACTGAAATCCCATTTGCTCTGAAAGTATGTACTTGACATAGAAGGATACACATGAAGGACCAAAAGGAAAGATGTGTATCTGTTCGTCCATCCATTTTTATGCTAGAAGTAGCATAAAAATGGATGGATGTACATTTTCTGTACTTTTTTTGATACGCTCTAAGAGTTCGATCTTGGGTTTTAAGTTCAGTACTTCTGCCTGAAGGACATAATGAGATTTCTTTAAAAACATGCTGCAAATGGGATGGCAGTTTCTCAGTTGTAGCCCATGGAAACTATTATTGCAGATTGATTGTTAACTTTTTCCTAGCAAACAGTTTTATGTCACAGTGTGATCTTCTCCCCCCTTCACGGATTTGAAGTTAAAAATAAACTGAAGTTTGCACAGTTGTTATTATATTTTCTCTTAACACATGACTGACATTTGGACAAAATCCACTTTTCACTCTCTCTCCCTTTAGTTTTTTTTTCCAAAATTTTATTTTTGCCACTGAATGTTTCTGAAGAGTATACATTAATTGTTTGTTTCTTCTTTGTCTAAAAAATTCTTTTTCTTCAATTCTTTTTTATTGGTTCTTTTGAAGATATTAAGAAAACAATGTTGCATACCTGCCCACTGGTCTTTATTTTGCTATACTCAATTATTTGAAAGTAAAAGTCAGCCTACTTGTGCTGACAGGTTTTGCTGGTCATTTGTTTAACGGAGCCTTGGGCTATTCAACCATTTACTATTCCAGCTGAAGGCAGCTTGTGGCATTTTCATCTGCCAGGCAATAATCGGTGTTACCTTATTTTGTACTCCTTGTTATCCAGGCCAAATGTGTTGAATTTTTTAATATGGAAAACCTCAAATGTTATTTGGCCTTTCAAACTAAGAAAAGTAAATACAAGTAAAACAGTAGTCCAACTATCACACTGAATATATTTTTTGAATTATTTTGCAATGGCTTTCACATTTTGGTGAAATAGGTGTGAACTAGAACAATAAAATCTCAAGACCCAGGATGCCTAGAGAGGATTCTGCCAGCTAGAAGCACAAAAACTGCAATGATTAGGCCTTAGGCCCAAACCAGTAATGAAGGCATCTGATTTTCAGAACTTGGCATTAAAGAGTGCATTAAATACAGCAAAGACAGAAATACGTATTCAATCTTTGGTACCTATAAACAAGTTTTCATTCCTTCCTTTATGTTATATTGATCTTTGTGTGAGGAGACGGTTTGTTTTGAAGCAAGTGTCTCCGAGACACTTTGATTTTCTATGAGCTTTCAGAGAAAATGTCTGGAAACAAAAAGGATAACTTCAGTTACAGTGATCTACTGAACACTGCAGCCGGGCTGCTGACGGACTTGGAACAGCCCATTTGTATCTTTGGGTAACTTTTCACTCTGCTGTCACCTGTTGTGTAGTTATATGCCATTTTCAGGTGTTTGAGACCAAATGCTCCTGGTTTTAGGAGAATGTGAGCAGCTGAGTGCGATGCAGAAGATTGCATCACTCCTTGTGCAACCATGGCACATCCAGCGTGTATTGTTATGGTTATTTACATGCATCAGGTCCGTGGAACAGCACAGAACATGCTGTGTCTGCAGCCACCCTGGAAGTGCCAGGTCTTATTTAGGAATAAATAAGCCACCTGGAAATTCCTTTCTGGTTAGTTAATCTTTATACCATTAATGGATAAACTATATTTTATCATTATTTTCACAGGTTAAACTGTCCACAGTTTCAGTACTAAGAAGAGATACATTGAATAAAACCTTGATCCAGCAACCAGATATTTTTAAGAAGCAGTGAATTTGGCTCTGACACACCCTTCTCTTAATACATTTCTACAATTGTGCCCGCTGGTGCAGACATTAGCTGGTGTTAAGAACAGTATGTATACTTGAAATTGGACTCAGTACTGGAAATGAAACAAAGAAACTTATAAACAAAACAGGAATGACCATCTTGTACCCATGTTGGGATCTAGTTGGGTATGTAAGATATATTTACGTAACTGAGTAGATAATGTTTTGCATCCCGCAGTGAGAGCATGGAACAAGTGATTTCACTGGTGATCCTGCAAGGCTGCGTTTGTTTTAAATCCTGTAGATACATAATATCAGCATAGTAACAAACTTTCACATAGCTTAATCCTGAGAAACAAAAGCTGTTGTAATGTTCTTACACCGTATGATAATATCATTTGTTTAGTAACAGAGCTGTAACAACACATTTTGGAGTTTCTCCACAGCCTCTTGTTTGCTTCCACTTGGACACTGTTTTTGTCCCATATTTAGTACAATTCTGGTCAATAAGGCACAGAACAGTGAAAGTTGCTTTAGTGAGGAGACTGACATATTGCAGTTGTACAAAAGGTAGTGAACTGTGACAAGAGTCAAGACAGCCTAATTGCCATTATCATTGATTTACCAACAGTGTTTCTGGTGTTATTATGTGCCCAAATTAATCTGTCTGAAAGTAGCTTTCCTTGATAGAGCTCTACGAAATGAGTTTGAAGCATTTGTTCTTGTATTTGAATTAATGCAGTTTAAGAAAGGAACTTCAATTTTCCTGATTCCCTTATAGACCCAACCTCTTTGGAAGGTGCCAGCCCCAGGGCTTCCAAATCCTAACTTCATTTGGAGCCACTTGTATAGCTCCTTCAAATTCCCCTGGAAATCTTTGTCCAATGAATTCCTTCCATGTAGCTGCCTTTTCATTGTTCCCCTCAGGATCCAAATTTAAAATATCAAAATATGATTTTTTTTCCACAAGAAAAAAAATTATACCCTTTAAAATCCGGTGACATTTTTATTTCATTTTGATGTATCAAGATGGAAACAATTTTGAACTGCCAATTTGGAACACAGAAAAAAAGAGGTCTAAAATTGCTTTCTCCCATGGAAAGTTTGAGTTCTGATAAAAATAAGCTTTTCTGTGAGAATGCAGCTTTGAAAAAATCACAGCGGTTTCCCTAGTATCATAAACATTACAATTAATTAACAGAAATTAATAATCTTATCTTTGTCTGGAGCATCTCTCTTTTGAGGAGAGACTGAGGGAGGTGGGTTTGTTCAGTCTGGAGAAGAGAAGCCTGAGAGGGGATCTCAGCAATGCACATAAATGTCTCCAAGGCAGGTGCCAAGAGGATGGCACCAGACTCTTTTCAGTGGTGCCCAGTGACAGAAGGAGGAGCAATGACCAGAAGATAAAACACAAGAAGTTCCACCTCAACATGAGGGAGAACTTCTTTACACTGAGGGTGACAGAGACTTGAAATAGCCACCCAGGGAGGTCATGGAGTCTCCCTCTCTGGAAACATTCCAAACCCATCTGGACATGTTCCTGCTTCACCTTCTTGAGGTGACCCTGCCTTGGCAGAGGGGTTGGACTGGATGATCTCCAGAGGTCCCTTCCAACCCAAACTATTCTGTGATTCTGTGATTATGTTCTCTTTAAAATTCTTATTTCTTTTTTTCTTCTGAATTCTAAGCACATGCCGCACAGAGAAAAAAAATAAAACTACACATCATGAAAATGCTCATGTTTGTGTGGAGGCAAAATACAAGTCATTAACCAGGCAAAAAAAAAGGTGCATTTTTCATCCTGTGAACAGAAACCATGTTCTTATTTAGTGTCTGGAAATCTCAGTAGTGGTCAGGGTTGTTGGAGACAAACACTGCTTTTGTATAACTTAATGCTGCCTGTTCTGGTACTAAAACGTTGAAACTAATTATGGGAGTAATATCTCTTGTATGTAATCTGGTCCTTCATTACCATCAAAGTAATCATCCAATTATTGTTAATTCTAAGGGTTATCTATCTATCTATCTATCTATAAAAATAATTGGTTTTTAACTAGGTTTGTTTTCTTCAACATGGATCCAGATGGTCTAGATTTTTTCAACCCCATCAGACTTTGAGGAAGACCAGAAACAGTGCAGTAAAACATGGCTTTCATCTGTAAATATTTGCAAAGCATCGCAGTCCCTTTGTCATGAATGGCTGGATTAGCACCCGTAACAAAATATTGTGGCTTTCTTTACCTTCAGGTTTGTTTCTAATTGTGTGTTCTGCCTGCAGATTCTCACCTGTGTCCTTAGACTCACTTGTGATGACAAAACTTTGATATTAGATATCCTTTCTGCCAGAAACATCCTCTGTGGAACTTTCAAAGTGTGCTCCTTCTTGAAGAATTATGTTTTGAGATATAATTGAAGATCTGCAGGAATCAGCTTCTTCCTGTTGGGAAGGATGCTCTTTCATTGTTTCCTAGATCTTTCTCACATTCTCTTACAGCATCCTCTGTCAGTTTTATTTTAAGGATGATTTCTCTGTGTGATCCTCTGTGACTTGTACATGGGGCATAAGATATCAGTTTTCTTAATTACTGTGGTCAGTTTACTTTACATCACGAAGAATCTGTCTTCACATTTGATTTTATAATTAAAATTAATATAGAAAATTCAGACCTCCTGTCAGTAACTACTGTATATTAATTTCACATGATGCATTAGACCTGATGATGGACCAGAGTTGCTTTGATTTGACAGAAGGTTAACACAAGGAAAATTCAGAACTCTTTGTATTGTTGCTGTTGGTAAAATTACTCAATGCCAAATAAAGGAATGCTCTCATTGATTTAGTGTGAAATTAAGGGTTAAAGAAGCCTGAATTATTATCATATGTAGGATTTTTATTACAGAACGTATGCATCTCAAATCTAACATCTAGCTTCTTTGTTGGATACTTTTTACAAAAGCAGCTGAAAATATTTCTTAGGGTAAATAAATCTCTTTCTGATCAGTAAAATTAAGCACTGTATTCTTCTTCTCTAGTGGCCAAAATCCACCCCAAGTAGTAGTCCTTTCTTTATAAGAGGAGATATCAAATCCTCCCCAACTGTTTTCCATTGAAAAAGAGTTGTGGGAAGCCTCCAGCATCCCATAGATTGCACAAGATCTCAAATTCTAACTTCTGAGAGCCTTTGGAGGAAATGCTTTATCTGTTTTACTCTGTTTTACTCTGTACCTGCTTTGGATTGTTCTCTCCTCTCTCATTCCTTTTCCACACAAATTACGTCCCAATCATTTGCGCCTATTTTCTATCATCTAATTAGGAAAATTTCCTCAAACATTTTCTCTCTTTCTTCTGGGAAATGTCATTACCACCTGTGGAAAGTGGGTTCTAGGTTCTCAAGTGGCAATATTTCTGCCGCTAAAAGGCTTTCTCACACAGCATGTTCTGGAAATACTTTAGAAGCAATTTAGAACAACAAAGCTTTTTACATCCTTCTGGTCTCATTAATTTTTAACAGAAGTAGAAGAAAACATAACTGCTGTTTAATGTTAGGCAGGCAAACAGCCCTGACACTCTGCAGCCTGGGAAGAACCAACATTGCTTTTCAAAAGACCTGGATTTTGACTAGTCACTCCAGTGCTCAGAAATCAGAGCAGGGATTCTTGGCACAAATATTTAATATTAAGGTTAAGTTTATGGCCAGGTCCTTTATTCACCTGTGACAAGGAGGAGAAAGATGACACATCAAAAAGATGCATAGATGTGATGCATACAAAGCAGATGTCAGCAAAACTGTGGAGAAAAACATTTTCTGTGCTTGCTGTGAAGATGAAAAATAAAAGCCAAGTAACCATAATTCCCAAAAAATTAAGGTATAATTATTTTTTGTGTGTATTAAAATATAGCTGTTTTTGAATCACTGCATCAGCTCCTAAGATTATGTGGAAGTTAAGATTTTCTAGCATCAAAAGAAAGCACATGTGTTTAGATAAAAGTAAAATTAGCAAACCCGCAATTCAGAATCAAGAAAAAGTTTTTATCCATCTTTTGCCCTGCCTGTTTCTGCTCATATAGGACTTAGGAATTCAATAAAATAAAAAAAAAATATATAAATTGAAGTAGCATTATTGTTTTCTAAGTAGTTGCCAAATACACAAATCCTATCTTTTTTTTCCTAGCTAAGAATCATTACAGCTGCATTAAATCAAATGTCTTCGGGAATTTAAATTTTCCTTACTTCTGCCATGCATAGAAAAAATTTGATTCTTATGCTGACTTCCTTATAATTATTCTGATAATGTAAAAGCTCACTGAGTTACCTTCATAAATTTCAAGACTCTTCATTTTTCAGAGACAAGTAAAGAAAGCTGATAGATACCTGCTAGGTGCTGAATGCTTTTTGGAAAATTAAAGAAATGAACAGGGAGATTGCATTAGAACTGACAAGAACATACAGCTGTGGCAGTGTCAGTCCTAATTTAGGAAAAAGAAAAAAAATGTTTTTAATTAGATTATGAGATTAAGCATTACACTAAGGTACTTTCAAAATCAGAATGTTCCTAATAAACTGGGTTTTTCTGGCCATCAGGGATCTCTGGGAAGGGACTTCAATCCTCCGTTCCTTTTCTACTGATGATGGGTAAAGAACACCCTTTTGTAGCTGATTTCATCCGTCAGTTCAATCTTCTTCTATGCCTTTGAAGTCAGAATTATCTAATTCCTCAGTTAAATCAAATGTCAGTTTCTGTTTTTATATTAAAAGAATTGTATAAGACACACTGAACATTCAATGCTTCGGTGGAGTGTTTATCTTTTTGTCTCATTGATTTTGCAGGCAGTTTTCTCTTCCTTTCAATGTCCTTTTTCTCTTTGAGATGCCTACCGTGCTGCGGTGTTGGGTTTTTTTCACAATGCCAAATAGTATCTCAGCAAGCCGTAAGATGTGCACTTTATTATAAGAGGGAAATGTCTCACTGTCATGTACGTGATTCTGGATTGTTTTGTTTTCAGAAGGATAACGCTGCTTGGGGAATGGAGGTCAGATCGAATACATCGCATCAAAACCTGCAGGTTCCAGAGACAATGCCTCGGCTTTGTCTGGCTTTCAGGGTAAACCAGCCTGTTAATTGAATGCAAAACTGAAATGCCAAATCAAAAATGCTTCTTCAAGGAGCTACAGATTATGGAGCTGGATTTCAGCACTAAAGAGGCTGTATCAACAGAAATATCACTACACAAACCCCCAAACTGCACTTTACTCTGCTTTTTATTACACAATGAATACTCCCTCATCCTCTGGAACTGTCGTTTCTTAGGTGCTTATCAGCGGTATTCTGTGATTCAGAAATCACTGGATGAATCATTAACTTCACAAAGGCCTTTTTCATGTCACCCTAAGTACAGGAGTACTTAATCCATAAACAAAGCTATAATCCTTGGTTTCACGGTTTCCTGAACTAACAACTGATCCTACCCCTCTGAGTCAGGGTGCTAATGAGAAAATTGAACTGAAGCTTCAGTGTTACTGAATCAGGTTGACAATATGATTTCAGTCACTTAGAGAAAACTGTATTTCTCCCTCTTTTTGGAGAAAAAGTGGTACAGTAATCCAAGAATAACTTCGCTCAGACTTGTGCTTCACAGTAGGGTGGGCTCAGGGGTGTGTTTGGGACCTAGATGAGTTTGGACAGACTGTCCCAAACAGCCTTCCAATTTTAAAGGAATGTGGTGGGTTGACTGTACCTGGACACTAGGTGCCTGCCAAAGTCATTTTATCACTCTCGCTCATCATCTAGGGGGAGATACTGGAGTGTTTTAATTCTTAGATCTTAACGAACAAAAACAGATCACCCACCTGGTATTGGATAAAAATAACTTCCTGAGGCTTAAGCATCAGAGACTGGGATGATATTTTGGTTAAATCCAACTACAAATGTTGTATGAACATGAAGGATCTGTCTCTTGACTCTTACATCTTCATTTTAGTTAGTGATTTTACTAAAAACTTGTATTCAAGTCCACCAAGTCAGTGATAGTCCGCAGACACTGTGGGTCTGTGGTTGGATATTAGCATGGGGTAAAGTTAGATGGAAGAACTTGACAGGCTGAAGGAGTGCAGGTTGTTCATCCCAGAGAAGAGAAGGCACTGGGAAGACCTTAGAGCAGCCTCCCAGTACCTAAAGGGGGCCTACAAGAAAACTGGAGAGGGACTTTTTACAAGGGCATGGAGTGATAGGACAAGGGGGAATGGTTTGGGGTTTGGCATGGGGTTTGGAACTGGGTGATTTTTAAGGTCTCTTCAACTCAATTTTTAAGGTCCCTTCACGACTCTATGATAAATGCTGCTGTAGGAATCCACATGCTAGACACTATGCTAAGAGATGACTGATATATAGAGATAAATTCCCTTTCTCTTTCTTAAAGTCTAAAAATATTCTTTATGAAAGATGCAAGTGATGAAAGTGAAGCGATTTTTTTTTTAACAGATGTAACAAGCCCCCAATTTATAACTTCAACTAAGAGTCCTTCAGAAAAGATGTCTTGATCTGAACTAATTTTAAAATTAATAATGGAATATACTGAAGTGGTTTCTCCACTGAGAAGCAAAATTGTACTTTGCCATTAAAACCCTACATATTCACTACACTTCTAGGACTGTGACTCCTGCTGTTAAATTTTTTGTACATTTAGACCAAGGAAATGTAAGGAAATGGTGTTGCAAAAAGCAGAGGATATATCTCAAGAGGATGCAGCTACTTTGGGTGCAAGTCCTTAGAACTGTGACCTGTAGAATAGGAATTGCATTGTTATTTTAATGTATAATTATGTAGATGTCTTTTTATATGGAAAATATCTTTGTGTTCAATAGGTTTGGGAAGGTACTTTTCCCAGAAAAGCTTAATCTAACACCCATTGAGTTAAACTGAAAAATTACTATTGGTCTGGATGAGAATGAGATCACCCCACACTGAGAAAAATGACACACACATATATAGAATAGTTAATGTAGAAAAGTAATTGCTTTTTGCTTGACAATTTGGTATAAATTTAGCAATTTATCACCAAAAATTAACAATAGTTGCTAGAATTCTATTCTATCATACATTTCAAAGTGATTTCTTCATTTGTCTATATCTATCACACACTATGATTCTTTTTTTTTTCATGAAATGAAAAAATTCTACAAAATGTTATTCCTCCTTTAGGTACTTTAAGGATTTCATGCATCACATTAAGAGTTAAAAGGAATTATAAGTTTAATTTTAAAAAAGAGATATTATACCATACTTGGAGTAAGGGGATAGTGCACTATAAACATAAGGACATGGTTTAACCAAATATAAGATGTTGCAAAGGTGACCAGAGGAAGTAACTGGCATGACTTGGAATGCCTAAGGAGTATTGGTTAGTCCAAAATCAGCCGTACCTCTGTATCTCCCTGGCAAACAGCGAGCTTCAAGTGCAATAAACATTACAGTACTGATGGAAAATTAACTTGTGAATAAGCATGCAATTGTTGAGGAGGTAATCACTTCTAAAGAACATAATCTTCCCGTGTTTAGCTTTCTAAAATGGAATAAAATTAATTACTGGAAGCAAAACTTCACTATAAAAAAAAATATGTTGAGGTTTAAATCATCATTGAATGCATATGGGGTTTTTTTTCGCAAGGTGCCTCCTAAATTTGAGTGCAATTTATGCAGTACGGTAGTACTGGAAGAGAAAAGACAAAGTCTGTATAATAGGAGCTGGATATCTTCATATCCGAGGGGTTTCTCATTCTGGTAGACTTCAGTGGGCATATGGGGAACAGGCCCTCCTGCCTTCTGTGTGTGCTGAGCAGATAAGGAGCAGATTGTGCTGATGGCAGCGTTATCTGCTCCATCATCTCCCATATGAGCTGTGACCCAGCATCACCAGCACCATGTTTCAACAGCCAGCCAAGACAAAGGGGGATTGGGAAGGCCTGTATCATCACCCATAGGAGTGGTTTTTAAATCTCTGCTGTGATCCAGCTGACTGTTACACAGGTCACTTGATCTGCCCAAAACCAATCGCAACAGTTGTGTAACAGAAAGAACATAAATCATGGATATGTTCAAGGAAATGTGTGCTCAAAGCCTGTCCAAGTTTTGTCTAAAACTGAAATTCTTCTTTATGATGCCAGTAATGAGGAAACTGGCAAGTTTTATGTGATTATTTATGCACATTATTGAATTTTATCCAGAGGAGAAGAAAACTAATTTGATGTCAATGATGACACACTGAAACTCCAGCTGAAAGAGAAGCAGAACATTTTGCAGGAATGAAGTCTTCCTTGGCTCGACTCTATTAGCAGCAAGCTGACTTACAGGAAGCTTTGACACACACAGTCTAATCAGATTAACCCAGAGGAGAGATGAGTCCTGAAATGCCAACACTGACAAATTGCAGGTGTGTGCTGATGAAAGCCACGCACACTTGCTCTTCGCTGATCTTGCTCAATATGGTACATGACAATGAAGATCAAAACCAGAGACAAAAACAGACAAATCACAGATTGTGGAGGTATGAAAAGGTATAGTACCTTTCAGCATCTTCTCTTTGTCAACACATCCATCTCTTGAGGTGTGTGAGATATCTTGAGATATCTATTTTCACCTTAGGTAAACTGCCAAGTGCATGTGAAATGAGCAGTGCAGTCATGTCCATCTGGGTAGCAAGGCAGGCAGCTTGGAAGGCATTGCTTTAAAAAAATCCCACAAGCAACTAAGTGCAAGAACTCCACGGAGTGATTACCTCATCTTTTTGCAGGTTTTCTCCTGATTCTGTGCTAGAATTAAATCTGCTCAATGGATCAGATAGGTGTTCTGCATACTGAAATTGTAGCAAATACCTGGACAGATCCTGTTTCAATTGGTGGGTTGCATAGTTCGTGATACAGACTAAGCATGACCTAAGCATGATCTCTGTTGTACAAGTCTTTCAGCAAACAACTACTGGAGGCTCTGTCTGTGCCAGTAAGTAACATGAGACCAATTGCTGCACCAGAGGGCAAGTGACATGACACAGCTTGCATCCCCTCAGCCCTTTTCCCTCCTAAAATAGGGCTGTCTTGTCTATACTGCCTATGAAGATCCTGAGTACACCCTGCAGGCTCCACTGCCTGAGTCAAGGTCAAGTCTGCTCGCCTGCAGCCTGCTCAAGGTCAGTGCTGGCACGTGGCTCCTCAGCCTTGGTTCAGTGTTGTGAAAGAGGCGTGCCCCCTTTCCCCCTGCCCACCTCTGCCCCTGCCCTGCTTGGCTGCCTTGACCTGGGATCTTCTTCATCCCCATGGGCTTTTCTGACCCACACTGAGCTCTTGGCTGGGCCTGGGTAGTGGCACTCCTGTCCTGATATCCCCTGGCTTCCCTTCCCTGATGGAGCAGCTGGTGTGGCACACGTGGTGAAATTATAGCCCTTATTTACACATTCGAAACCTGTGGTTTTCTTAGTTTCGCTTTGCAATTTGCACAAAAAAAAAAACCTAACTAGAATTTATTTTCCATAATATCTCACAAAAATAATGCCAGGAGGTAATTTTTTTAGCAACACATTATTAAAATAAATATCAGATTTCAGTATAGATTTTATGTTTTTCCTGTTTGAAAGTAATCTGAAAAATGTCCTCAATTTATTCTGCATATGGAAATTAGGTTGAATACAAGATTGAACTTTCTCCTTTTCTAACTATGTAAAATATAACCCACAATTTTCTTGTGAGCTTTCTAGTTGATATTAATACTATTGCTTCAAGATAAAGAAACTGTAGAGAGGCTTTACATACACTTTCTATATGTAAATATTTTTATATATATATATTAATACATACAACTTTTCCATCTTCAACAAATAGTTTCTGTCACAAGGAAATAAACAGTTGTATCCAAGGTCATGTGGTATCCAGAAAATTTAAGTTATACCCCTGGGTTTTTAATATTTTTTAAAATTTCCCAGGCATACTTCTACTGAAGACCCAAAAGGGTGTGTTTGTTGCTTTACACAATTTAAAATTTGAACAAATAATAAGAAGAAAATATCATTCTTGATAACATCTCTGGATGGGACAAGGTTCAGGGAACCAGCATGCAGTAAAAAGGACAAGTGTGCCATTGTTAGCAAAATGGCTGCAAAGAAATGACCTGGTTTTTAGTATGCCAAAGTGTAAACCCATGTCTTTAAGAATAAAATGCAACCATATCTGAAGGATGGAAACTGCAAAAAAATTTGGATTTTTGATAAATAATGAGTTGAACTCAACTAAAGCTCCAAGTGCAATGCCATTATTTATGTGCATGCTGAAAGAAAGACCAAGTTACATGAAAGCCATCTTGACTTCACTTTCTTTTTTCTGTTTGTTTGTTTGGTATTTTTTGTTTGGTTTTTTGTCTTTGGCACTGAAGTAATTCTTCAGTAATAATTCTTTATTTCTCACTGATTCCAGTTTAAAAAAAAAGTCTGTGGCCTGAGGAAATTTCAAAAAAAGGCTAAGACAATGATTATAGAAGTGGAAAATGCATCTTACAATGAAAGGACTAAGGAATATAATTTACATATTTTATGAGAAGAGAAGCTAAATGGCAATTGTATTAAACAATTGATTCAGATGTGGTCATAGAAAATGTACCTTCTTTGTTCTTTTCTAGGCTTTAAGTAAAGCTGCTGGTACAAATTTATATTATTATATGAGCAATTTAAAAATGCTGGGGAACCTTCTTGACCATGGGAATCTCAGCTGTTTCTGCTATTCGTAACCTGTCCCTACCATGGTTTTGGTCCTGTCCATGTAGCACCCTACTGAGCGATCCCCAGGCACAGCTCAGGCATCAGCCTGGACCAGGAAATGTTCTCCAATGACACTTGGGATGCACCCAGACTGCTGTGGAGGGTGAGAGTCTTTAAAATGCGCTGCACCATCTACTCCATTCCAGTTGCTCTTGATGCCAAATAATGGTTTCAGAGATTCATAAATTACTAATGCACAAGTTTGCATTGTCAAGGTCTTAGACCTGAAACATCTCCAGATGAGCTCTTCATGTTTGACATTTTCCTGTTTTTACCATATCATTTTACAGGTTGACAATATCTAGTGACCAATTAAAAACTGACATCACCTAGTAAATTTTTAAAGTACCGGAGTTAGTAACCAGAATTAGTCTTCATTTTATATCATAAATATTTTACGTACTATCTCCAAAACTGAAGGTGAAACATTTCATTCTCAAGGCCTTTGAGAGACACAGACAGTTTAGAATCTCAGAATACATTTGATTTATATTTAATTTTATTTTTTATTTTAAGACTACTTCTTATAGTGGTCCAAAGGTTCATCACATTTTTCTCTGCATCAGAATGAAGACCCAACAGTCACAAAATAGAAATGTGGCCTTTCTTTTCTGGCATTTGAAAAGATTCAAAATTAAACATAACTTAAAGGTTTTTCAGACATTGCATACAATATGGAAAAATGAGACTGACCCAAGCCTGCTCTAATTTTTGACTGAGCACAGGAAATACTGTGGGTAATGTAGCTATACTAGGATTTTGCCTAAATAGTCAAAATTGTCAAAAGTCTTATTTTGCCAAGATGAACATTGCATTTCCAGCACATCTATGAGGCATACTGCTCAGCATCGCAAACTGCAACATTGTACCTCATGTCTTGATTTAATTAAACACTCACCTGCCCTTAGGAACGCTGACTCCATTTAACTCCAGCATATTTTGCATGAGACAGTGGCAGAATTGCAGCCACCTGGAAAATGCTTTAAAAAAAAAAAGTTAACTTTCAGTACTGTCCACTGAAAGTACTACATTTTTTTAATAAAAGATAACTTTTGATTTATGGAAACAATGCTTTAAAATTATTGAACTGAGACCAACAGTTTTTAGATAGGAGCTCTTCTTTTCCCAAATAATGAGCTGGAATAGTTGTCTCTTGATTTGTGACTGCTTAAAAGAAGAGTGGTAAGATAACAATTGTTTAATTGTATGAAACCAAATTTTTCAGCTACAATGTTTAAACAGGCCATGTTTAATTTGCATTATTGAAATTGTTGTGCAAAGGCTGTGGAATGTGGTCAAAGAACAGAAGTTCACTGATGAGAGCTGCTCCTGAGCTGCTCTCTGCATGCCAGGTAGATTGTGGTGACACCATAGTGCATTGCTAGGGAAAATAAAGAGTTTCAAAGAATGATTACGACAGGCAATTTCAGAAGAAAAAACATATCTCTAGCATTAGACTGACGTGATATCATTATTCATTCTGTTTGAACAGAAAAAGTGATGGTATCGGTTCATTACTTTGCCAGACTTGATTTATCTGGGCTTTTATCTCTTAAGGGATTATAATGATGGCTAATATTAATATATAATAAATTATGTATAGTTACACCACACAAGTGGATTTGATAATCAAAATACATGTTGATATTTCACCAACACTTACAATTACCATGCTTTTGAAATTTGTGAGATTTGAAAAAAAAAGTTTCACTACTTGTGGAAGTGTCAAAAATTCACTGTTTTCCTAGGAGTTTGTGGTTGGCTTTAATAAATATTTAATAGCAACATGTATTTCTAATAGAAAGCTTTACATGAAATAAAATCCTTAATTACTTAGTTAAAATACTTGCATTTTTCTATTTACATCTTGATTGTCACTCAGCCATCCTTTGATATTGTTATAGTGCACTTTTGACCAAAGACATTGTCTGTCCTTGAAATATTTAAGCAAGGAGCAAACACAAAGCGGGAATGTTGGCAAAACAGGTATTGTAACCCACATATTCAGAGTGTTACTCTTAGTAGTGCAAAGAAGTCAATTTCTCTCAGTGAAAGTAATAATAGAATAGGTTCTGAAAAAGGTGGGAGTGATCTCCCTCAGGGGATGAATCACAGCTCACCATCAGGAGAGCACAGAGGCCCTGTTCTCCCTCCCCAGCCTCCTCGTCCCACAGCCCCTGGAAAGGCAAACCCTGGGCTCAGCACTAAAAAATTTGCACTTCCTCATTCCCAGCTTTGCTCCTGGGATCTCTGGCAGAGGAAGAGGTGCCTGGTCTGTAATCACAGACATGTTTAAGCAGTGAAGCTGAGGGAAGGGTTGAGCCCCAGGCTGCCACACTCCTCGTCCTCTTCGGAAGCCTGAGGGCATCTGAGGTACTGCCCAAGGAGCCAAAGGAAAGTACAAGAAGATGCACTATTGAGAGACTTATAGTTTGCTTGCTTTGTTTCCATCATTTCACCCATCAGCATGCGAGTTACATCAATTCAGTCTCCTGAGGCCTCATTCCCATTTGGAAGAAGGGCACTTCACATCACTCTGGTAATATAAAGAGGCATTAAAACGGGAGTAATTTATATTTACATTATTTTTATGGCTCTGTTGCTATTAGAAGGGTGTAAAGTGGCATTAAGAGAAACCACTATCAGGCTACTTAGGGTCTTTACTTCCAGTGATTACAATGCAGAGCCTAAATGACTAAGGGCGTGTAAATGAGCACATCTAAGAAAGGCATCTGTGTGATAAGGTACATATTGGAAAGGCCAGGAAAAAGTACTAGTTTAAATCTACTAAACTCACTCATAAACCCCTGGGATGCAAGATCTGCTGGAGTAATGCCATTGAGTTATCTGGAAGCTGTTAACCTTTTTCAGAAGGCTATATTGAATAAAATGTTTCTATCATCAGAAAGCTGTTTGCCAGCCTCCATGCTGTAAATAAATTTGAGATAAATATATTGCCTACTGGAAGGATATTCATTTTATCACAACACCACAGAAATCTCAGAAAAGTTGTCAAGGATGTATAATAGGCACAAAATTGATGAACTTGACGGCTGAACACTCTTCCTGCTGACCTGGGATGTACAGATGGAATAATTTTGGAAATGCCTAACCTCCTTTTATGTGTAATTTCTGAATATTTGCACCAATTTGTACCAGTATATTTCTGAAAGCTATTTATATCTAAAAAAATAACACATTGATAAAAGTGGCCTAATTGTGCACTTTGGTTTTCTACAAATAATATTGCAGGATTAAGAATGAATTTCTAGGTCTCAACCAGTACTAAAATCTATGAACTCTTCAGTTATTTCTGTATTTTTGGCAACTTCTCACAGAAACTAAAGAACAAAACATTTTATGAACACCAACCCCTTTTACCTGTGATTTGTAGTGTTTGGTGACATGAAAAAGCATTACTAAAACAGAATTAAGGAATGAAAGTAAAAGAAAATCCCCTTGTTCCTGCAGCTTCTTCATATCCTTTCATTCAGTATCTCTGCTACTTATTTTCTCTCTGTATGTTTTACACTTAACAAGGCCAAGCTTTTCATTGCTTGCAGATGGTCTTTCTCCATGCTGGTTTGGTCACTGCAATTTAATGTCTGTCTTCTGTCCTTCCAGCTTCAACATCACCCATATAATTAAGAAAGAAAGAAATAGGGAGAAAACAAACAAACGAAAAATGGCAAAAGTAGCAAGATGCACACAAGATCTCAGTGTTCATAGTTTGGTTGAATAAAAATCTCCAAACAAACGCACATAAAACCCTCTTCTGAAATCCTAAAAATAACTGGACTTTGGTATAGCCACATGAGAAGTCATCAAGTACTAATTAATCTCCTCTTTCATCAAAAGGCGTCATCGTCTTTTGACTATATTGGTCCATGGCTCATACCTATAATTTGTGAACAATAATTAAACCATGTGAAAAATAACCTCCGCAAGTCTGTTCAATATTTAAAACTTAAAGCAGTCCAAGACAGACTTTCTATAGGGAAAAATGGTAAAACCAAATAATTTATTTATCAGTTGCTCACTCACATCAGATAGACACCAGCAACACACCCACACACCTACAAAACAGCAACTGAGAAATTATTGACATTTTCAAAAATGCTTCTAATGATGTACGTAGTTTTCAGTCATATGAAGGTTAATATATTTTGATATTCAAATCACTTTCACAAACCATTCCTATAACAAATGAGGACTGCTGGGAGACTGTAAAAAGGATAAGCCAGGCTCTGCTGGTGCTAGAACTGTGAAAACTTGGCTCCTCACGGCTCCCTTCCAGAAGGGACAGCCTCAATGGTTTCCGAGTGTTTGCAGCATGGATTTTGTGCTGCAGCCTCGTGACTGCTGTCTGTGGGACTATTGTTAGTGGCTCACCTGTGGGAGCCTGAGAGAAGTATTCTTTCCTCAGAGAGGAGATAATGATGCTGTGGTTCTAAATGCAATTAGGATTTGGACTTTCTCAGATTCTCTAATGCTGCTGAAAGGAGCAAACTCCCTTAAGGCTTGGACAGGGGACTAATCCTCTAGGCCTTGAACCTCTAGCTGCCAGGATTATGAGCCATACGTAAACACAGAGAGAATGCTGCTGTACTTCAGGTGGGAACAATTTCATGATGAATTCTTTAATTTTAAACTATTGCAAGAGGTGTTGTCCAGCTCCTGAGAACATCTGTCACTTTTCTGCTCATTGGAAACTCTTGATGTAAGAAAACAGTTACAACAAAAACTGTCCCAGCTTGGCTGAACAATTAATAAATTTGCTGTACTTTTTCTGCTTTCAATCATTATCCTCCAGGGGATTCTTGGACTATACCACCATTCCCAGATTAAAAATTTAGGACAATAAAGAACTGCAAGTAGAGTTTATTTGCCTCTTGGGAGCAAGTAGCCAGAGATTGTTGTGTCCATCAAATCTCTGCTCACATCGGTAGACAGCTGAATGGCCCTAAAGTAGCAGAAATTGCATTAGCTTTGTTCATATCAGTGTTTCTTGCAGCTTCACAGTCCAAGGCCAGAAGCAAGTGCTCACTTGAGCATTCATCATCCCTAGTGGTTCTTACAGCATATAATCTCAACTTCAGCACAGAGATCTTTCATTTGAGACTGCAGAGACTGGTAAATTCACAGCACAATGCCTGCTACTGTTGGTTCAGGCTGATGAACATATGATTGTTTGCACCCATTGCCTGATATTCACATCAAATTCAAGTCCTTCAGACTCATCACTGCAAATAAAGTGTCTGGAATTAAGAGCTACTGAGTTAAAAAGCCTTGCCACACTTCAGTTTGTGAAAATTTAGTAGTGCTAATGTGAGAAATATAAAAAAGTTTTTAGGAGCTATAATTTAGCATAATGTGTAACTTGAGTGTTTTAAGTAGATATGAAAGCATTTTCTGGCAAAGTATGGAAATAAGTACTTGCTTCATGTTTTTCTGGGAAATAGTTTTTGGAAAACATAACTCTGTTTTTACCTGGAATTTCATATTTTCTTCTATAAATTTACTTATCTACAAGTGAATGTATATAATTTAACTTATAATTTAATTAGTTCAGAAAAAAGTAAAAAACTAAACTTACACCCTCATCAGTTGTGATGGTTTATTTTACACACTAAAAAAGTTGAAAACCACTTTTTTTTACCACCCCTCCCCACTCCCAGTGTGTTTGCATGATGCCATTTGAGTGAGGTGAATGGAATAGTGAAGCAATTAGGGAAACTCCAGAACCAGCATAAGGTTAACAATGGGAATGAGTGTGTTTAGGAACAGGGAAAGAATCTCAACTTTTTGGCAGTTTTGATGCAGGGTATTTTGCAGTGCCTAGTGAAATTATGTACCAAAACATAAGTTAAGGCGTCAGAAAAGTAGATTGTGAGCTTCCTTGATAACCTGAATAAATAAGGAAAAAAACAGTGGAGGATGAATAGAAGCTTTTTTTCCTTTTAAAATTAAAAATGTGTAGGTTTTCTTTGAACTGATTTTTAATACAACTAAGAACCAACTATTTAGTTTCATGTTGGTATTACTTAATATTCTTCAACCTACTTGAAAGTTTGATATTAAACATAAACCATACTTTAAACATTCCCAAAATGAAAATGGAAAGCTATCAATTAAAACGGAAAAGGAAATACTAAAAAAATTGCTGAAGTTTAATTTTCCCCCCACCCTTTTTTTTTTTGGAGAAGGTGAACACAAAATTGCAGGTGGTTTCTCTCCTTAAAACTTTCCATTTTTGGTGAATCATTAACTGATGTAAAAATGGGTGCCCACCTTGTGTCATTATAGTTTAAAATTGTACTTTGCCCACTAGCTTAAGCCAAGTAGATGCTTTTGCCAGTATCAGATTTCTGTAAAATCATTTCTTTGAATAGTCCTTTGAGTGGTCCTTTGGCTTTGCAGTAGGTACCTGAAATTTGGCAGGAGAATAATCATTGGGTCAAAGAGACTTTTGCTATCTGTAAGAAAATTCCTTTTGATTTGGCTGAGGTATAAACCTCTGAAAATCAGAATTTACATGTGCTCAGTAGAGCATCGTCAGGGGCTAATAAGATCTTTTTGAGCATTGTATCAACACTGAAGCTGCTCCAGCACCAAAGGCTTTGGTACATGCCAGATTCAGAGAAAATGCTGCCAAACTCCACTAGGTTTCCTGTGCAGTCTGTGCATAGCTAAGTATTCAGAAAAGGTATTCTGTCCCTCTAGCCAAACATCTCCTTGGTTAAGAAAATGGACTTGTGCTAGTCTTACAATTAAGGAATTGGGAAGAGGAACCCTACTGCTGCCCTATTTCACTGATATAGTTAAAACAATATGAAGTTATCCACGACAAAGGCAGGAAAAGGAGCAGGATTCTGGTATGCCAGGACTTCTCCAGGCAATCCCCCTACCTTTCAGCACAAAAATGCTGGATCTCTGTCCTTGCCTATGTTGACTCTAACTGCAAATGTGACTCACTTCCCAACAGCGTCATGTCTTTGCAAAGCAGGGCAAGTGAAGTCTGCATCACTGTACTTAATTCTGATATTTGTTAGACCATCTATTTTGTGGTGAACCATGGCCAAAACCAGGGTCAGCCGGATCAAGTGGACCCAAAGGTACATTGGTTTGATGCTGCCACAGCCCAAAAGCCTTGAGCATTCATAAGGCTGTGAAAAATATATAAATCTGTGCCTTACCATTGGCTGCAGCCCTCCCCTCCCCCTGTTTCTCATATTTGGTTGCCTTTCCAGAGAGTTCTATGTTCTTTGGTAGTTAATTGGTCCTCGTTATTCCTCCCCGCCTACCCCTTCTCCCGTTTGCTGTAATTCCTTCTCCCTGCCTTGGTAATACTCCCTGGTTAATGTTCCATTGGTTACTGTGTGTTTTCCACGCCCAGACCATGAGAGTACAAGACCCCCTGCAAACCAAACAGCTTCAGCTTTTCTCCGTGGATTTTCTTTTCCAAAAAAACGTTCCCACCACGAGGAAGTCCCTCCACCTTTTTTCCTACCTCCTTCTCACACCTTTGCCATTGGTGGGCAAGGTGAACCTGGCCCAAAGCTTCACCTGCCCTCCTAGGCCGCGATTTGGCTCTGTCCACCCCCGTTCGGAGCAGGCAGAGATTGCATCTTTATTTAAATAATTTGTAAACCAGGATTTCTTTATCTGCAATTTTTGTGAAGGTGGTGGGGTACCATATATCCACTTATAACAACAGTGCTAATTTCAGCCTGCCATTGATAATCAGCTACAGTATGTTCAATTCAGGGAGGAATATTAATTTTATATCCTTCTCTGTTAAGAACAGTGGAGTTGAGTGACTTAGTATTTTGTTTGCTATTCCTTAAAAATAGAATAATGGTATTAAAACAGACAAATCAAAACAGACCAAAAAACACATTAAACATAGACTTTCTAGCACTTTCCTTTCCTATAAACAGCATTCCCCGCCCCAAATTTACAGTTCTGTTTAAAATTACATCTAGTTCTCTAAACACATTTCTCTTGGATACATTTCAGCTGCAGAGCTTCTGAAGAGTTCCTCAGTCAGCGACGTTCTAAGTATATGAACGCTGACATTTAAGACAAGCTCTTGTTCTGGATAATTAAGCCTCCTTTGCAGGAATTCAAAAACCTGGCTCACTTCTCTGTCCGGACCATGATTTGCCCTTCTGTCCTTTGCAAATTTATTCTCCTTGTTGTAACATTTAAAGTACCTTAATGTGGGGATGGATCCTCATGTGGTGAAACGAAGCCTCATTTGATGGATTGCTGGGAGCTACTTCAGTATCCAACAGAATTAATTTGGTTGAAAATTTGGTTCTTTTTCCATTCTCTTGCTTAACTCACATTTGAAGAGAAATTCAAAGTGTGTTCTGTATGCTGGCTGCTCACCTGAAGACAAATCCATGTTTTGAAATTTTGACTAATTAGCTTACAATGTGCTCCTCGTTTGAAGCCTGCTAACGTGTGAGAGTGTTGATGGTGGCAGTAGTGTTGCAGAGAGATACTGTGGGTCTAAGCAAATTATCTTGTCACTGCCTGGGACTGGGTTTAAAAGTACCAAATATTTATTTGTGAGGAGGGAAAATTCAGTCAGAAGGTGAAAAGACAGGGATGCTTTGGAAGACAGGACGAGGCTCTGCTGGCAGTGCTTAAGATGAATAGTATAATGTGTTCTAATGAATGTCAAAAAGCAAAGTTACACTTGATTCATGCTCAGTTTAAAATATTCCAGTAAAATAATTATTTTGACCAAAGACATGTCAAGAACCATGTTATTTCTCTGACAGTGACTGCAATAGAACGTCTCTGGGAAAAAGGCCAAAAATAGGTGAATGCTTGTTCTTTTTAGTAGGTTATTTGGCCATTTACTCCAGGGATTTGTGAATCCAATATTGTATCTGGAGTGCAGCAATATTCCCTGCATTTCCTATTCTAGTAAACTTTATAGTACAGCATTATTTCCAGATTGTGCCCTTTCAACAATTATTTGTTTAACATATTTTTACAAGGAGATACTACTGAACTGCTACTGGGATTTCTCCTTTTTAAAATGTTTATGTTAGAGTTAGAAACTACATTTAGCCTAGGACATAGCCTTGTTTTTATTTTTATTTCCTCTATATGACCCCTGTAAACAACAGCCAAGCTATCAATATATTTTTTTCTGTTTCTTCAAATAATCAACTGAGACAAAACTTTCATATTACTATGGACTAGTTTCAAATTAGTATGGCAACATGTCCTTCTTAAAAATATTTAAAATCACATCTTAAGAAAATACCTTGAAAAATTACTGCTCTCTGTGCAAGTGTTCTTGTACCTTTTGTAAATATAAAAAACTCCTGTCTACTAGGTTTACAATGAACATATAATAAATGACTGGTTCTTTTTTTCTCTTTTCTTTATTTGAAGATGGTGTTTGAATCAAAATAGACTTAAGGCAGCAAATACCATTATCACACTGTGCGACAATACACCTTAGTACTATAATTGAGATTAACTTTCAATCACTACAATTTGTGAATCAGCAATTTTGAGAGGCTTCACTAGTTTTTCCATGTGGAAGCAATCTACCCCCTGCTCACAAAATGATGCTTTTCTTTGGGAACATGGAAGACAGTGGAGTGGTTCTTTAAAAAACTGTTGAGACAGAACATACGATGCCAAATATAAATGAATGAATTTACACCAAGATAAATGTGATTCTTATTCTTGAGGCTTCAATCTAATGTCTTTTTTTTTTTTTATTTTAGAATACAAGGCAAAATATGTATCTAAATAGATTTTAAACTTAGATAAGGGAACATTTTCAGTAAAAATGATAATGTAAGATCCGAAAATCAGGTGTATATTTCTATGTCTTCTATTTGCCTAGTTGAATTTTAGCAAGTTAACAGTACAGCCTATAGATTTTAGTACTACCTTCAAAACAAGTAAAACCACAGCCTAATGTGAAGGGACAGATTAAAAATGGGTGGTAAGACAGACAGATATATAAACTTCACTTAAAGAATCAACTGGGAAATAATCTGAATCAATAACCTCTTAAATTATTTCTTAAAAATTAGAAAATTATTAACTGATGTAACAGTATTTAAAGAGAATGTAGACAGCCAAGAAAAATTTTGCTGACACATAAAGTAGTGAAAACATAATTATGAGGTCTGTAAAGAAAATAAATAGTGGCCAAATTATACTTAATGTTAGGCAGAATGGTTTGATGATTTCCACCGAGATAAGAGGTCTGATTCATAAAAGAAAATGTGTTAATCCAGCATTTGATTTTTCCAGACATTCAACTTGATACTACATGACATGAAAGTTCATAAGTTTGCATATATATACATAGGGAATTGATTAGATGGATTAAATTCTTGACAGATACCATGATGGAGCTGTTGAGGAGGATGTATAGAATCATATCAAGTGGGGTTCACAGACATCAGAGCTTGTTTGTTATGTGATATTTTTATCAGTGATCCAGATGATGCTACACAATCCTGCTGGTGCTGGTCACAGATAGTAAAGAACTGTGGGATAAGACACAGTATTAAGCCAGAGTAATCGAAATCACTTGGCTAGAAGACCAAAGATCCATAATTTAGCCAAATGCACCTGGTGCAGTTAATTTAAGAGGATGGGAGAGGCTGTCTTGGGACCTCCAATAGTTCACTGATGGATATGTGGGTAATCCTGGATAATTGCCTCAAAGTGAGCTCCCAACCATTCTTAATAGCGCACAGCTGAGCACATGAAAGGCATTACTGTATGAGAGAATGGCTCACAATTGTTTAATATCTAGAGAGTGAAAACATGCATTTTTCTGAGAGCTATTATCTGACTCACCTCTGAGAAGAAACTGTTTTCCGTATGTTTATAGTTGTTGACACGCCCATATGTGCGCTCTGAACCCTTCTACATTTAAGTGGGGAATGTGAGGTAGTTTTAATATGAAGTTTGACTATAATTAGCTTCTCAGAATGTGTAAATAAAGGGCAGTCAGTAAAACTTGATCTCCTGCAGTTCTCCAAATGGTTATAGTTATTTTGATGTTGGTTAAACAATCATAATAGACACAATAGAGGCATGGATTCTACATTATTTTACCAAGGAATTTATGGCAGAAGGGAATCTTTTGTATTATGAAGTTCAGGTTCCTGGATAATACAGGCAGCCATGATAAGCAAATTATTTCAGACACCTTAAAAAAACACAGTGAAATTCCTGAATTTGCAAGAAAGACCGAACATCAGAAATTAACAAATACTCCTTCGTTGTAAGATTTGTTCAGCTGTGATCCAACTTAACTAAAACTTTTACACTGGGACTTCTAGTTCATAAACTTGGTTTGCGCAAGCTTAATGACAGCCAGTCTTGCCAAAGCTTGCATTTATTATCTGTTCTGAAAAATTGGTCGTGACAAATGCTATTTTTTTCTGAGACACCAAGTTTCCCTTCCATCGTTGTCTATTCTCCTGATTGCAGAAATGGTAATTTTCAATACAGAACAAAGCTTTAATAATTCAATGTTGATTAAGTAAGGGCTGGTTTTTGACGTCCTCTTACTGATAGAGACCTTGTAACAGAGAGGTCCTATGAATTCAAAGTGTTGCTTCCAGAATATACTGCTAAGATAAAGGGTATCAGATGTAAACAATTAACTCTGTTAAGTAGGGAAAAGTATGATGCCCTTTAAGTATGATGCCCTTGGTGCTTTTCAGTCTTTAAACAGTGGTAAAGATGCAGGAGAACGTGCAAGACATTCAAATCTTAAATGACTCTTTAAAATCTCTTCTTTATCTTTTCTGGTCATCATCTACTGAAGTTTAGTGTACTTAATGTTCTGAAAATGCTGGTTGCTTTTTATTTGTACCCTTTTTTCTACTCAGGTTTTCTGCATAATTATTTTCATATGATTTAAAAAGCCTTTCTGTGCATGTAGGAGTTTCAGCGTCCGGATATTACACCTCTGTTTGGCGAGGCAAAAGCACCTGTACTTACACAGAGTCAGCTGGTGTGAACAAGCTCCACAGTTAGTTGGAAATTA
Source organism: Corvus hawaiiensis (assembly GCF_020740725.1). Taxonomy (NCBI): domain Eukaryota; kingdom Metazoa; phylum Chordata; class Aves; order Passeriformes; family Corvidae; genus Corvus; species Corvus hawaiiensis. The sequence continues at coordinate 7,201,047 of NC_063214.1, forward strand.
GGGATTAATTTGACTGGTGTTTAAAAGAGTGTCAACACATGAAAGTAATTTCTGTATTTGTGATCCTCTAATTTTTGTGCCCATATAATTACATTCTGTGGGTTATCTTGTTAACATCCTTCTTTCCCAGGCTTTAGTGTTTGTTCTGAGTGACTTTTTTCATCATGACGCTCTTTAAACATCACTCTGTAATGAGTCTGTACATCCAGCTGCAATCAATCTTCTGTTAGACATTCACAGACTGAGGAGCCTTGATGCTATAGGCTGACAAATAAATCCCCTTTTCCACTGAATGTAGAACACTTGAAGGGAAAAAACTCCAACCAGTAATGGTACGAACACTAATTCCTACTGATTTCTAAGATGTCTAATTCCCTTTAATTTGTTTGGCTCAAATGATTACTTCCCCATGTGTCTTAAAAGGACTGTTCTATCAGGTAGTATTGATTGGAGTAGCTGTGCGTCTAACTAGGTTATTTACAGAAAGTGCTCTTTAACATGATTATTTTTAAGAGGCAAATTTAGATTAGGATTTGTGTGTGTGTTATCAGTATCTTAGGTATCTGTTTTGGAAGCTGAGCATGGTCCATGAGGTTTCCCAGATAGATCAGCTTGCTAAGATATCCCTCTAGACTGGAAGAAAAGATGTCTCCTTACTACTTTAAGCATTGAGCAGGTTTAGTATAATCAACCCACTTTTTAGCATTAATAATTTGTAGCTGCTGTATTTTATTCTAGATGTAGACTAAATCCTGGTCTATCTATCTGTTGTACTGTTCATACTTAGGGTGGGAAGACGGGGGAGGAGAAACATCAGTTTTCTGTGGATAACAAATATGATTGTTCCCATCAAATTAAATTATAAAAGAAAAGCTGGTGTTCCAACATTGGTGAGTGATTATATTCTGAAAAGAAAAGCCTTGACAGACAGGGCAGAGCAAGATTTTAGCTGATTGTATTTAAAATGTGTCCTTGGTGTGGTCCATGAGTTGATCACATGATTCCATGATTGATTATGCAAGTACTCTTGCAATGAAGGAAGGGTGGAAAACATGGGAAAGTGCCAATGTAGGACTTCTTCAAGACCAGACCTGTTCTTTTTCAAACAATAGTTCATCTTCTGCATTGTGCAGATCACAGCAGTTAGATATCAGAGAGATAAGGTAAGATTGACAGGGGTAATATTCAATTTGTAATACAGATCAAATTATTGAAGAGCTGTTTTAATGAAGGATGAGCAATCTGAGAAAGAGTTGGTTACATTCACATATAATCTGCAATAGATTACTGCAGGAATTGTTGTATACTGTCCATCAGCTCTCTTTCAATGCATGTTGGAATTGCTGTATTGTGTATTTCACTTTTTGGTAAGTCTTTTGCTTGTGAGAAAAACATAATTTTATGACTCCAAAGCAGGATCTTCCTTGCCCGCTGGCATGCTGTAATTACATCCCCTTCCTAGCCCTAGGTTGCATATTCCTTAGGTGGGAGCCAACCTGGCACAGGTGGCAGCTTGGACTTTTATCAAAAAGGGAAGAAGAACCATTGATCTGCTGATATCTGATTCATTAGGTGACTTTTTTTTAACAAAGCTGATAAATTCCTGCCCATTGACGTGGCCCTTTGCAGAAACAGGCTTACACTGTAAAGTTGGCTAATCCTCTCTTCTATAAACATGTTTGACATTCTTCAACCTGTCATACCACTAACTGGTGGTAAGAGAGAATGCAGTCCTGCTGACATAGTAAATATGCACATACATTTTCACCAAAAACTTTGCCCAATCCTAAGTTCAGAAGGTATTTTTATTGATAGATGACATATATTCAATATAAAAATTTTCTCTGAGAATTTTTAAAACAATCTTGGTTTAAAAATTCTTGATTTTAAAAAAAAGTTCTAATTTCTTGCATTTCCTTGTAGAATTTTTAGTGCAGAACTCTATGGTATTCAGAAAAATATATTCCAGAGTATAAAGCAGACGAGACTTTTGTTATCCATGCCTAAAATAAAAATGAGATCAATCTCCACGTGGTTCTCACGTAGGTCTGTTTTCTACTCTTTTCAAAAGCAGAGCTATGTCACGTAAGCTAGATATTACTGCAAATGCCTGTCTCATGTTGAGTGTGACAGGCCAGAAGCTGTTTTCTCAAAAATCAAGATGTTTTGGAACTTTTAATTCCTGAGCAGCCAGTAGATTCAAAGAAAGACTGTCTGGAAAAAGGACTTTGTTGCCAAAGTTGCCCAATGGATTCTTTGGTAAAAGCCTGCCTCAGGATTTTTGAGAGGTAACTTAGCAAAGACCCTGGAAAGAAGAGAGTTGAAAACACTAAGAAAATTTAAGGGAAGAAAAGAGAAGATTGAGGATATGACCATCTAATATAACAGTGTTGGGATCTTTGTGGACATGAATGAAGGATATAGAAGTTATCTGAGAAGACAGGCATATCTTCCATCTATTAACATTCCTAGGGTTCCAGTTCATAGCTCCACTGCTATAAGAACACAGGCCACAAAAAGAAGCAATAGTTTAGACATAATATAGTATGAAGAAATGCTGAAAAAATCAGAAAAAATAGTAAGACACTGGCTATCCTGAGGTAATTTTTTACTTTCTGAGCAGGTGAGGTAAAAAAAAAGTCTTTAACTGCATTCCTTGCTCAGCAATGATACCAGCATAAAAGAGTGGGACACCTCCAGACTCTGACAGTCAAGCTTTTCCTTTCACCAAAGCATGAACCTGGAATTCATAAGCCAGCAGAAAGCATCTCAGAAAGAGATAGTTTCTTGTTTTGGTTGGTGCACCAATCCAAGCAATAGGAAGGGGGAATTAAAACATATGAGGTACTGACAGTGGAAGGAAAAGCATTGATGAGCAAGAAAATAAAGTAGCCAATTTGTTTCATGTTGGATGACTAAAACCCCTCACAGTCTCTTAAGGCAGCTGATTACGACAATAATGCAAGACCACAAGCTTACATTTTTAAATTATATTGCATCTGGTTTTTATTGGACGCACAAGAATAAGGTTCATTTTGAAGCCATCTCTGAAGGTGAAGGTTTTATTCCTGTCATGGTTCAAAATGTGTATTGTTACAGAAACATCATACTAATAATCAAATAGGTGATTTTACTTCCTCTCCTCCCTTCTGATCAAGAACCCATAAACCCATGACTATGTGAAGTTGCTGTAGTTTTTAATATTTATCATATCCTTATTTCACGGACTCAGACAAGTGTGTATATTTTTCATCTGTCACTTTGCTACCATAATTCAGTGCTATAGTGACAACAAGATGTTAAAAAATCATTTGGCTTTCATGTTCTACAATTTAAAGCTGTAGATAAATAGAGTAAATCATGTATATATCTCCTTTAAAATACTTACACTAATCTGTTCTTAAAATCCAAACCAAGCTCTTATGCTAAAAGAGAGGTGCGTGAGCACCTAATATTTTGCCTGCATCAGCAAATTTAGGCATGCACTTTTTAACTTCTATCCTCTAAAGGTATATTCTTCTCACTTTTCAATGTGCATTTCTCTCTTACTAAAATAGGGAAAAAGGGAGGGAAAAAAAGCACGTAATAATTAGAGTTCAGATATCATCATGCATCCTTAACTTATGTTATTGCATCTTTTTCCTCCTTTTGAAAATAGTGTCGAGCCTTTACAAAAAGACTGTAGCTTTTCATTGCCCACTTTTGCCCAGTTATGGCAGAACTTTCATTTGCTTCACATAAGTACTTTATTATTACCTTTCATTTTACAAATAGCCTCTTCTGTTATGTGGGCATACTGCATTTTTCTTGCCATTATTTTCAAAAGTCTCTGTGGCCTATACACTTGGAGGAACCTATTCCATGCTTTGAAAAAGTATCTGTTGTGTATAATTTGTTTACTGAATATGGCAAGTGGGCTAGTTACCAGATTCCAGAAGATGATCCACAAGAGTAACATTTTTGTATTCAGAGATTTTTGTCCATTATTATTGATATTATTCCCCAGATGTGGTAAAAAATTGTAAAAAATTGAGGCGTGTGTGTAGTGTATCAACTGCATGGTAACCATGACACTGATTTGGTTCACAACAGAAATCACAAATACTGAAATTAGCTAAACAGTTCCTAAATTGCCAATTAAATAGCTAATAAGCGAGTGTAAATGAGTCACCAGGTATTCAGTCTTTGCTCCTGAGCTCTCTTCATCTGTTTGTTGCATTTGTACACCGGATCAATCTTCTGGAAAGGGAAGTAGGATCTAGGATCGTAGGAAGGAAGAAACTGCAAGTGGAGCAAAAGAGGGAAATCTTTGTTTTACGAGTCATCTTCCTTAACAATGAAAGCATCAGAATCAAGAATGATACAATACAAGAACTTGTTGTGCATGTGAAATCAATGACAGCTGCTGGACAGGGTAATTTATAACACTGTTTCACGTGAATTCCATGTGTTAATAATTTAATAGCTGGATTTTCAGCAAAACCTTTTAATTGCCTAGTCCATTCCATTGGGACATCATTAAAATAGACATTTTGCAATGCTGAAGACTAATACCAAGTTTTAAAAAGTTTGTCCTCTGTCACAGTAGAAATGGACGGTATCTAACCCCTTAAAATCAATGAGGACTGAAAGTCAAGGCTACTTATGCCCAGAAGATGTCAGAACAGTGGATAAAAGTATCCACTTCCTAAGTGCTACTGAATTATTTCTATTTGGTGTCACAAAGCTGCTGGATTTTAGCTTGAATTCCAGAGGATAAAAGGAACTTGAGTTCTTCTTGTGTCCTTTGACAGCACATTTTGAGGAGCTGATGAAGTTCCCTGTGCAGTTGCATGTAATGTAACTCCCCTCTACCTTAGAGAGGGTTCTACATTTCTCAGTTTGGCTTCACTGAAGCCAAAGTTCACTTTAAAACATGCTATAACTTGGCAGGAACCCAGTGAGCTAAATTTAAAAGGGTCTTTAGTAGCACATGACAAGGCAGTAATGAAAGATGGGTTGTTAATCAGAATCACCAGGGCTTCTAATTTTATCAGAAGTCTAACTTCCCCTGCACCCCCCCTCCAATCTTATGGGGTTTTCTTTTAGGCACTTCCAGTTTCTTGGAGATGTTAGAAGTCACTGTAATGTCATTTTTGTGTGATTATAAGAAACTGCTCATACCAGAGTCCATATTCTGTTTCTTCACCAGGACTCTAGAACATAAACAGTTCCCTTTCTGACAGGCGAGCCAATACTCTCCTTTTCTTGAAACTTTCCTTCCTGCCTTCCTTATTTATCCTCACACTCCTTCTGTTCCATAGTGCTTTTTCTGTCTTTCCATGTTTCATCTTTCTTTTTTTTTTCTTTCCCCAAATGGCTTGTTATAAAACATATGCAGTCAGTAGTTTATGGTCTAATGTGAGGAAGTATCTTACTGAACCCTTCTACCCTCACCTTCAACCCTGACTCCTTGAAGGTGTCCTCACCAAGTATTCTCTTTCTTGCAAGAAATGACAGTTTTGTTAAATCTTTGAGAACAAACAAATAGTTCCTCTTCATGTGGCATGCATTTCAATCAGTAAGGTTGTTACACAGTTACTTTAGGTTATGACCAATGAATTGCAAACAAAATAAACCCCAAGGAGTCTGCATAATATAAAATCAAGAATCAGCCAGATTTTCCAAGGGTGAAAATGCAATTCCACAAAATGCTGGTGCTGACGAACGTGAAGCTTTGGCAGCACTATTCATGTAGACAAACTTGGTATATTTTAAGCTGTTTGTGAAGCTTACCTCTACTCCATGCGCAGCAAAGTGCACCCTCAAGTAAGGACACTGAGATTATATTTAATTTCTATTTTTTCAAAATGCTCTTCTGGTGTTTTTTTGAGGGTTTCTTTTTTCATGTGCATCTTCAAGCTGCTCCTCAGTTACAGTACAAATGCTAATGACACATGGATTTCACTTAGAAGTCTTAAAGGGAAAAATGTATAAACATTACTGAATATTTTGAGATAGATCACATGGGAAAACCTTTGTGTGTTATATGGAAAGGGAGCTAAGGCGAAGGGATAAACATTGGTTCTATTATACTGTCTTAGAAATACAAAAAAAAAAAAAAGAAGAGGGATTTCTTTTTTCTTTAAAGAGGTTGCCATTGATCTCTTGAAACGTGGTATTTGAAGATCAAATACCACATCTGCTTTTAGATGCAAGATTACTTGAAAAATCTACAAGGCACGTTCTGGTCGTCATTACATTTATCCTTAACTTTTGCACTGTTAAGATGTTAAAAAGAAATTAAATCCTGTATTGCAGTCTACCAAGATACACATTTTCAATAAATATCAATATAGAAATTTCTATATTGTCTGTTAAGTGGGTTCAGATTAATTCTTTCCTTTCACTGCTTTGTGAAAAGCCTAGTCACTGTGAAAGGAGACACAGGATTTCTGGAAATAAGGAGCAGAGTCTGTATCACTCCTTTACCAGGTGGTAGAGCAGCTTGCTGCAGCAGTTAAAAGTCAGAGCCATATGGCTCTGATCCACTGCAACTGCTACAAAGGAATGAAAAATCTGGAAAACAGAAAAAGATGAATGAAAGAGTGAAGAAGTAGGCAGTTACTTAGACGAATGTGACAAGGGCTGCTCTGAAAAACAAAATAGTCTCAATCTGTAGAGTTTGATAAGTATTGACTTTGAAAAGAATAAACATACAGTCTCTTCCAGCTCCAGAAAGACATTTGGGCACATGGACCCCTATGCTTGTGTGACTTCTCATCAAAACTGATGGATATATAAGCTTAGAGGTTTACATGGCCAGTCTTGGAGAACAAGGGAAAACCCAACATGGAATGCATGGAGGCTGTGGTTGGAGTCTGTCCTTGGCAGATGTAATCATGGATAAGAGAACTAATGAACAAGCTAATCAACTTGTGCATGCTGGATGGATCTGAGGGAAGTTAGAAGAATTATACTGACTACGCCAAATAAAGGTCTAGCCCAAATTCAGCGTTTGTATTTAAATTTCATAGATGGATACAGTTTAATATTAGTATCTTCCTTCCTCCCACCTCCCCAAAGATTTTGCAGTTCATAATTAACAGATGAGAATCTCTGTGCCATCTTGCACCATTAGAACAGTTTTCTGAAAGTCTTGGCAAACAGCTTAAGAGTATTTTGCTTCCTGGATTTATATTATGAAGGAGATAGTCTCTTTGACAAGATGGAAAGTAAGGCTAAAATATTATAGGAAGAAACTCCAAAAACTGTCAAAAATGCAGCCTGGTGAGATGGGAAATTTGTCCCTGTTTTGAGATGAACAGAACTAGATGCCCTGGATCCTCAAGGAAGTTCGAAGAGCTTTTAAAATCAAGAAATCAGGTGCTCCTATGATAAAAAACTAGGATGCCTGTCCTTCAAATTTAAAATTGGCCAGATCAGAGAAAAAAGTGCTGGTACCTTCCTGTTCTTCTACCCACTGTGTCTTCCTGTGGATCCTGGCCCTCATTTTAGTCCTTCAGGGCTATTGTGTTCTGCATTGTAGCAAACTGCCCAGTGTCCCTGACTCCTCTTGAAGGCCAGTCTTTCCGGGGTACCAGTGCTGGTGTCGGGCTCCTGACCATGGTCTCACATCAGGTGCTGTCTTTGTCCTCTGACTCTTGAGTCCTCCACACCACAACCTCCCAAAAACCCTCTAAAATTCCTGTAGGTGACATAGCATGTTTGCTATCAGAATTTTTTTCTTCAGAACTCACATACGTGGAAATGAATTATGTAGTACTGACTGTGGGCGGTTTTGGTATTGCAGAGGTATTGAAAACAAAAAGCTCATGGTTATGTGTGAAGCAACTGAGAAATCTTTTAAGTAAAAATATTCAGCACCATTGCCTTTAAAATTTACAGAAAGAGGGATTTTCTATTTTATAGAAATAAATTTCTCAAAGACCTAGCAACGATATCAAACATTCAAAGTTCCTAGCTAACCAAAAGTATTGGTCTCTATTGGGTTTCATCACAGTTCCACAGTCATACCAAATTTGTATTTTTACGTCAATGAAGTTCCCCAACTCTTGAAGAATTCTTCCTCTTCACAGGAAAAAAAAAGCAACCAAAAAACAAGATGAAGGAGTGTAATAAATAAAATTATTAACAGGTAAAAAAAGACTGGCATTCTCATATGTGCTATTCCTCCTCTGCTCTGAACCACAAGTGGTAGATTTTAAAAATTTTAATCTAGAATTTTGAATAAATAATTAAAACAAAAAAAGTTCAGAATTACATTACACCAGTTTTGATTTTTACAAGGTTGTCATGTTGCTAGTATTCTCTCATTAATGTATTGTTCATTTGACAATTTTAACCAAGTTTGTAGCATATACTTTTGTTCAAAGCGTGTACTGCATTAAGTAGGCTAAGATTACAGTCATTTTAATTAAAGAAAATTTGAATCAAACATCTTCTATCCAATTGTAAAAATTCTGATTCAGCAGGTTCCTCACATTTGGTTTTCTATTTGCATAATATGATTGCAAGAAAAAAGTGGGGATTTTTGTCACAAAAACACCACAATCAATTTTTTCAAAAATGCATCAGGAGGCTATTGGGCCAACATGAGAAAATTTGGATTTTTTAGGTAAAGAATGTTGGAAAGGAATAGCAATAATATATCAATGACATAACCACTATATGGACCCTACCGAAAAATTTCAGACACAGGAGTAATTTTTGCACAAATAAGAATTTAATTAAAATTCAATGGCCTGCTTTTTTGGGAAAGGATAGCCATGGAAGAGTGTTTTGTGAAAAAGCTTATTTAGGATCTAAAAGTTGGGGAATATCTAAGCCTCTGACTTTGCTAGAGCTTATCTCTAGGGACTGATCACTGCTCAAGAAGTTTGCAATAAATACTTCAGTTCTATCAAATCAGGTACTATATTACAATTATACATGGTGCCCAAAGAGATAAAGTATTTGCTTTTATTAATACTTCTTTTTTTTTTTTTCAAATATAATTTTCAGGCTGCTTGCATGTCCATAATTAATATGTAATAATGCAAAATTTACATTTGTATTTTCTATTAAGTGTGCCAGAAACTCTCCCAGTTTTGTCTCTGTTACAAGAGCCGATCTTCTGATTCTCTGTACAAAGATTAAACGAGAAAGTGTGCCTTGAAACGGCCTTAATGTGCTTTTTCTTAGTCACATTTATCTTGATATTGCTATTATTATGCAATGCTTAATCCTTTTAGTGCAGAGCAACAATTCAGTAGCCAAGTGAAAGGGAAGTGGGATGTGTTATCCTGGTGCTATTGTTAGAGAAGTAGCATTCTCTTCAACTGTTGTACAGATGATGATTGTTGAAATAAATGACCTATGCCTAATGTTTTACTATTCAACACAGCACAAACTGATGGAATGTGAAGGGCACCATGATGACATTAGTGTGTTATCCAAAATATAATTTGAGAGTAAGTTCATCCACTTAATATTTTATTAAAAACATTCTATGGAATACAGGAGAAGGAATATTTGCCTCACACTTGGATTTATACAAGACTTTTCTCTTTCTCCTGAGGTCAGCTGCCTGTCTAAATAAATGTACTTTTATAAAGCAAGGTGGCAGCAAGAAACTTCTGACAGAAAAAAAAAAAAAAATCTGGTGTGCTCATTTTTCATGAGAGCATCAAAAAGATGAGATGCAAACCGTGATCACACTCTGCCTTGGTTCCTTCTTTCTACACATTTTTTGTACCCACCCTTACTCATAGCACTTGTTGTCTCAGCTTGTATTAAAATTACCAGATTTTCTGAAACTCATCAGTGCTTAGTACTGAAGTATTTTAGCTCAGGTGTTGAAGAAAACCTCATGGTTAATATAACTTTCAATAACTCTTACATCCTCTGTAAGATTTAAACTAAGCATGTCTGGGGAAGCATTTGTAGAGGGGAGATTGACTCATCTTCCATGTCCATCTAATGTGAGTAGTCTCTTTTTAAATAACGTAATTTTTATCTCTCCTGGTCTTGCCAGAAGCAGAAATCTCTGATGGTGTCATTTAGCAAGAATTTAGCAAGAATGTAGATTTTCTTTTAACTGCAGACATCAGCCTATAAGAATTGCTCTCCTTGATATATTTGCCTTTATAAAAAATAGTTTAGAAGAAAAAGCATCTAGGAAACATCCTGAGAATAAGATGTCCCTACCTGTGACTGCTAGAGGGGAACTAAGCAGTTTCCAAAATAAAAATCAATAGAAAAGGCACTGGCAACTTATTTATGGGAAAAAAAATCATCTTTCATAATTTCTTTAGTCTTAACTGGATTTATACAGGTGGACATTTGCTTTAATCTATTTTAGGAAACTAAGTCTCCTATAAGAATTTTTTGGGTTTTTGTTTACTAATGTCTTCAATACAGGTACAAGGTTTTGCACGTATCAAGGATTTTCTAAAAATCCAATTTTCTAATTATATTTAAATCTTTCAGGCTTTGGCTTGGGTTTGGGAAGTTTTTTGTGTTTTTGAGTTTAGCATATGAAGCTAAAAGTACATTATCCACTTTGTCTGTTCTGTAACTGACCTCTTTAAACTCTTATGTTTCGCTCTTACCTGAAACTGATGCATCTGGGACCCCATCTTGAGACCCAGAGGACTCTTAGGTGATTCTGAAAATCTTCTTTTAAGTTATAAGACCTTGTCTAGGCTAGGATTACTGTTATAAATGTATTTTTTGGCTAATTCTCATGAGTCCTTTAATACCAGTTTAGGTAAGGTGGCTGTATATTTTGTAATATTTTCCTGCATTTTTTGTAAGTGTTGTGGATTTGATCCTCTTTTTTTTTTTTATGTGTGTATGTGTGTGTGTGCATCTATTTGTATTAAAAGCAGTATATGCCAATTCTACTCATTCATATGTATCACTTATTTTGCACAAATATGTAATCTACCTGCAAGGGAGTGAGTAATTAAATCCCTTGTGTGTGTGAGTGTGTATGTGTAGAACATAATTACCTGATCTCTGAATAAAGGGCCAATATAATAGGCATTTTGAGGGAAATTTGGCACTTCAATCCTGTTTTAATAGGAAAGACACCGTGAGTAAAAGAGGAAAAGATTTCAGAATGTTTGGAAATTTTATATAAGTAGAAATGGCAATATTGCATAAATATAAATGAAAATATTACATAAGTAAAAATTGTAATACTTCCAGAATCATTTTGATGGAGCACAATATGGAATTAACTAAGAGTCCTACTATTAGTAATACTAAAAAAGTATATTTCAAGGATAAAAAAATAATAATTTTGATGCTATGATAGGAATAAGCCATATTTTCAAAATCTTGGTCGGGGACTTGGATTCCTAAAGAATTATCAAATTCCAGTTCAACTTGACAAAGAAAGAAAGGAAGACAGGAAGGAGAGAGAACTGCTGAATGTCTGGGCAGAAGTCTCTGTACCTTAACACATACACACAAGATTAGCTGGTGCTGCAAGAGCATTTTATGCTACACTTTTACAAATAAGCAGAAAAGTGTTTGAACACTGCAAACTGTGTCATGAGATAATTTCTTGTCTGGGAAGAACCAGTCAGTGGGTGTGCAAGAAGCTGGCTGTAACACCTTCATTTCCACTGCCTTTTCATATAGAATATATGAAATAATAGCTATTATTACTATTAATAAGTATAAATAATAATATGTATTATTAATAGATATAAATAACAACAATAATAATAATACTTATTATTATTATTGACACTCCCAGGCCACTGAGACCCCAATTGGACGGTGTTCACACCCCACCAAGGCTGGTTGGGCAGAGCAGAGCTTTGTGCTGTCCTGGTTGCTGTGCCCCAAAGTGCACAGTCCGGGGCAAGGAGCCATCCAGCCCTGCCAGCTTTGTGCCGCTGGAGGAAATATCAAGCTACAACAACAAAAGGTCTGGCACAAGGCAAGGAATTTGTTTCTAGGGGACATCAGAATCCATTCATTATTACCTGTAGCTTTAACCAAAAAACTTTTCTACAGATCTTCTAAAGCTGACTGAATAAACTGTTTCATCCCGACTAAGGAGTAACACCTAATGATGACATATGCAGAGGTGGAAAGCAGACTAATCCAACAAAGGAAATTTAGTTAAAAACTAAATTGATTTGAAATTTAAAAGTGTCAAGGCTTTTACTGCATTGTTTTCTTTTCTTTATTTATTTTGTTGTCAAAGAGAAGTTGCCAGGGAACACGCTCTGCCAGGACCCTACATGAATCCACTCTGACTCCTTTTGGGAGCAAACACAAAACCTTCTTATAAGGCCTTGCTAATGCAAACACTGTGACTCACTTCAACCTGCAAATTTCAAGCAATTTTCCCCCTCTTTCTTCACCAAATATGTTAACTAAATTAAAAAAAAAAAAAAAAAAAAAAAAAAAAAAAAAAAAAAAAGAAAAAGTCTTGAACAAAAACCTGCTTGACCTGCTTGAAGTAAAGCTTTTCTGTTTAAACTGTGAAAAGCCAGACTGAAAGCCAGGGTGTGTTTGAGCTATTCGTTTTACATGGAGGTGTCTGGCTACTGCTGGGATGGTGACACTGGGGATTTTTGCTTGATGTTTGTGTTCTTTTTGAGCCATTCTTTTCTACTGACTAAATTTGTTTATCTAGAAACTCTTAGAATATGTGTTCTGAAATTGTGCACTGAGGTTATGTGCAAAAAACAAATTCTCCAAATTCTGATGTAAGTATTGGATATCTGTGCTTTTTTCTGATGAATCATAATTAATTTGTGTTGGTGCTGGATGATAACATAATGAGGATATTGACATTGGGGGTAATACTCCAGTGACGAAATTATTTTCAGAATTTTGCCTTGTACACAACAGCTTGAATTCCAGTCCTTGGAGGTAGGATGTTCTTACAAAGAAAATCACGTATTTTTGCTTTTGTCTAACAACACTAGTGGAGTTCCACCACAGTGTCAGAACAGCTTTTCCGTGCTCTACAAATGGGCAGAGTTGACAAAATAAAAAATAAAGTTAGGTCATTCAGGAAATGGACTAATTCAGTATTGCTTTTATCAGTTTATTTTTCACAGAGAGCCTTTAAAAAGTACTTGAATTCCTCTCAGTTGGATATCTGTCAGAAAAGAAAGGAAGTTATTACAAAACAAATCCCTCAAGCTGAGATGAATCTTTCCTGCTTTTTGATACAGCTGTAATCCTATAATTCTGCCCAAACTGGTATTATGATAGTAATAATGCAAAATACTCGCAATATATCACAGTAGATTTCTTGGAATTTGATAAAGAATGATGACTTCAGATGAATGATTCTATCAAAAGGAACATCTAAAACTGCTGCAAGATTAACCCAGGAAACAGTGACAAGTCCTACACAGCTGGCATTGGCTCCCATGTCACAGAATGTGCTCATCACTCTTTGCATGAGCCCAAACACAATGAGCAGAGTCCCTTGCAGTGGCCATTGATGGTCTTCAGGGGGTATTAATCAAACAAGTTCAGTAGGTTTAGGGCCATTCTTGCTGTGCAGGTCATAGTAGATGAGCTTTTGTGCCTCAAGATTCAATTTGATCACTGCTTCACTGAGATTTACTTAATAATAATAATATATATAAAATAATATAATAATTATATATATTATATATTATAATAGTTATATATCTATAATAATAATAATCGCTTCTTTAAATGGGTGTAGTGTCTCATCCAGAAGAGCTTAGAGGTACAAACTAACCCAAGTTAGTTTCATCAAGGAATCTCCCTACCCTGGCTGTGGCTATACTCTTTAATAAGGAAGAGAAAGCTGAGAATTGGAGAGAAGACTGCATTGTGGATGAGATGAATCTGATGGGACCCAGCAGGATTTCATAACCAAACTCTTTAACATGACTTTGCTGCAGTGATAGCTGCTTATAGAGCAAAGATCAATGAAGTTCTGAGTATTGCCAAAAATGAACTTCATGCCACCACAGCTAATTGTCTGACTAACACTAACCCAGTGTTATCTGAAAGGTTTTGGAGCAGACTGGGAGCAGCTATAGCTCTGCAGATACAACCTGACATTGGAAGCTGTGACCTGTGTGACAAGAGTTAAGTGTACACCATTTCCTCTATTTCCCCACTCTGTTCCTATCCTCGGAAAGAGACTCCTGTGGGGCAAGAAGAGGTCACCCAGACCAAGGTGCCAGGACCCCTCAGCCTATGCCTCACCAAATCTGTAGTTTAGGAGCAGCTGATAAACTTTGTGAGGATAACATGACTAATCAAGCCTGTTCTGATAGCGCATGAATAAAAGGTATTTGCTGGTCAGACTTGGCTTTTCCTACTTGAATGCTACAAGTACCTGAAAAAGGTATAAACAAGGAAACATCTTGATGAAAAAGGGCAAGTTCTGTAGGCAATGACCATAAACTGATGTTTACTTTCTTGCTTTTTTTGTTTGTCTAAATACACTCTATCTTCCCACTGCTGGCACAACCAATTTTCATTTCTTTCTTTAAATATTCCTCACTTCTTCATATACATTTGTTTTTCATTTAATGTTCACACTTTCTTAGTACCCACATAGTCTGAAATGCCTGCCTTTGTGCGAGAATGTAGCTGAAAATTGGAACATTGCTGCATTTTTATATCTAATTGAAAATAAATACATAAAGCTGCCAGTTGTGCTGTGTCTTTTGCCTGATGAAAGGTCATTCTTAATCTTTTTCATAGTTAATGGAATGCACTATTGTGATTATACTGAAATCTGAATGCCTTTGGAAAGTTTGAAAACTAAACAACTGTGCGCGAGATAACAGAGAAAAATAATTTCCTTTGAAGAATGACCTTTCAAAAGTGACTGGTCCCTATCTTTTCAGTGATGCCAACATGTCAGCCTCACATTGTGTACAAACCTCCCTGTCTCCACCATATGCAAATATCCTCTCCAAAACAGTAAAATAATGCTACATATCGTAATATTTATTTTTTCACAAATGTTCATCAGATAATAGCTTTTAAGCATCTTTGAATACAGAACACCTGTATTCAAAGGGGCTGTCTGCTTAGTCAGTTGATTTTGTTTACAGAATGCCAGCATTTCCTTTTTTTCTGAAAAGGACAGATGATAGTGTCTCCTCAAGAAGGGAAGCTCAGGCCAGCTCTCAACTCACACCATCAGCAGTGACCTCTACTGTCTTACTCACAGCAACAGCAGTAACAAAAGGTAATTGTCACAGACATGGGAACAGAAAAAAGGTACAAGAATGTCAAGATAAATGAGATAAGATTATACTGTGTCCATTGTAATTTTCTAATAAAAGCTTGTGCTATATTTGTCTAAGCAGCTTCTTCAGAAATCCTCGAATTCAATTTTGATAAAATTTTAAGTCAGAGTAAAACTGGTTATATGAAACCTTAAAGCCTTTCTTTTAGATGAATGGTTTATGGTCACTAAAGCTCACAGTTAGCAATGAGAAAGAAAAATAATTAAGAAAATATTCATAAATCCTCTCAAGATTAATCAGACTCTTCCTTTACATTTTATAGAGAACTTTTACAAGGTACTAAATAAATTTTATTTTCAGAATGCAGTCTGTTTCTCAGAACTATTTGCATATGAGAAAAGATAATAGGAAAAAAATCATAGTTTCCTATTCAGAAATGCATTTATGGGCCTATTGAGCAAAACAAGTTAAAACCAGATGCTGCTACAGGACCATTTATGCCGTTGGAATGTATGTCCAAATTGTTGACAGGAATTGCATGGCTAGGTCCAATAAACTTATGCCACATTCTGACTATATTTACATTTTACTAGCTTTCATTTTCTATTTTACCCTAGAGATAGTATATTTTCTGTTGTCCATCACAGAGTTCTGCATAGAAATCTCTTCTTTTTTGACTGGTGTACCCATGAAGTGTCATCTAAATAGAAGTAATGCAGCCACAAAGGAAGAAAAATGCATATTGAGCCATTGAAACAGAAGCATTGGCAAGGTGTATGTACTAAAATTATTTCATTATTTTAAAAATGCATGAATGTACACACTGCATCAAAATATCACTGTCCTGTGAGTAATGCTTTGTATATTGCTTGACATTAGGTAGTCATGGTGTTACAGACTGAACATATCTGCTGGAACCACATTGGTTTGTGATTCCACACATTTAAGATTTACATGTAGAGAAATCAGTTTACGTCAGTGAAATTTTAGCCAATTACAAGGTGTCAGGTGAGCTGCGGGATTGGTTTGGACTTTAATTATGACAAATAATAACCTATAACTTTTTTATTTGATGCATGATGATAATACAGACCACAGGCTTCTTTCGTCTCAGCAACATCTCTTCAGTATTTGAAATCCTTTCTAATATTTCAAAGTACGAGCCAAAGAATTCTGTATCACATTTCTCATGCCTATTATGCCACTTAGTCATGAACAGATAGAAGAATCCAGCTGCATGCTTTCTTGTTTGAGAAGATTATCTGTTTATTTGGGTTGCTTTTGTGTAGTGACTCTTTTTGTCAACTGCTCCTTGCAGCAGCAGCAGTTCTTTTCCTTTGTTGGTAGCTTGGAAGTATGAGTCATATTTTGGGAACTTCTGCATTATTTTAATACATTCAATTATATTATATGCATGTCTAGCCATTCATATTTTATTTCAATAGCTTCCAAGCTCCTATCCAAGCCCAGAAGAATAGTTGTCATAATATTTGACTTCCTGTGATTCTAGTCTCAACATCTGCAGGGACAAAGGTTCATCCTAATAATCTATTATAATTGGTCCCTTTGCACAATTAATAAGTCAAGTCTTATCAATCAGTGACTTTCTGTTTGTGTAGCAAGTGCTGCAGATACGATGCAGAGGAAGACCTTCGCTGTCAGAGAAACTCTAAAGCCAAGTAAGAGAGATTTTGCCTCGTGACTTTTGAGGTAAGATGTCATTCACAGAGCTGGGTTTGACAGGGAATTGATTAGGTGAGCCATCAGCTGCTCTACAGAAAGAAAACAATTGTTAGAGCTCATGGAAAACCTTTCACTAGCACAGATCCAGGATGAATACTTCCAAGGTGAGAGTGCAGCAGTGGCTGCAGTGTTTCTTGCTAAAATCCGTTCGGAGGGAGGCCACTGCAATGGGTGTAACACACAGCCTTCCTGAGGTACTTTGGGGTGGTCTAGGCTTAAGTTCACTATCAGGCCTGTGAAGGAGAGGTGGGCAGCTTTATTATTCCCCTTGCCCTCTGCATTGCGGCACTGGCAGCACTGAGATGCTCCTCAGCTGGGCAAAGGAAGTGGGGGAACCATTGAACCTTGCAGGAGGGACAGAGGTTTCCTCCCTCCTTTTCCACCACTCAGGATGGATGGGCAAAAGTGGTTTATGCAGATCAATTACAGCCATTATTCTTCCCTTCTGGTTTACTTCCAGGATAACTCATTCAAGAGCCAGCTAAGCCCATCTCATTTGTTCTCTGTTGCTGAACAGCTGGTTGTCAGATGCAGAAATTGACCTTTCTTAGGCAGCCACTGAGAAAAACCCCACAAAGGTAGTAAGTCAAGGGAGGTTTGGAATGACGATAAATTAGGTGAGGAGAATCTTCCATGATGATTGAAGGAATGGTAGAACTGCAACTGCCTCTTTCACTTCTGCCCTTGAGATTTCATCTGAGGGTGATGTATTTCTGAATGTTGTCTCTCCTGACGGTTTTCCAGTTCTGAAGAGGCTATTTATGGCGTTGAAAGAAGTGTGACCAGTGGTTCTTTGTCCCTCTACTCTGCTCTCATGAGTAGCCCAGCTGGAGTACTGCATCCAGCTCTGAGGTCCTTGGCACAGGAAGGATGTGGACCTGTTGGAGTGAGTCCAGAGGAAGCCACAGAGATGATCAGAGGGCTGGAGCACCTCTCTTGTGAGGAAAGGCTGAGAGACCTGGGGCTGTTCATCCTGGAGAAGAGAAGGTTGTGGGGAGACCTTATGGCAGCATTCCAGTATCTGAAGTGAGCTTAAAAGGGAGCTGGGGAGGGACTTTTTATAGGGTCTGGTAGTGATAGGACAAGGGGGGGAATGGCTTTGAACAGAAAGACAGTAGATTACAATAGATATTAGGAAAAAAGTATTTACTGTGAGGGCAGCGAGGCACTGGCGCAGGTTGTCCAGGGATGCTGTGGCTGCCTCATCCCTGGAAGAGTTGAAGGCCAGGTTGGATTGAGCTCTGAGCAACCTGGTCTAGTGAAAGATATCTCTGCCCATGGCAGGGGGGTTGGGACTAGATCATCTTTAATGTTCTTTCTGACCCAAACCATTCTCTGTTCCTATGACTCTGCAGGCAGTCTGGAACTGGATTGTACCATTTCTAAAGGTTAAATAGTTGAGGATAGCTTTAGGGAAGGAGGGAGGACACAAATGAAACCAAAATCATTGTGCAAAAAACAACAAATCCCATATCAAAATCTTCTGGTTTGTAATTTGTCCTTTTTATTGCCAGGGACATTAAGCAGGACAGACACTTAGGAGTTTTTACCCTGCTGTTTGTTCTGGTATTCATGATCTTTCCTTGGAGCATCCGAACAATTATCACAGCATCTACTTGTTCATATGTCAGATTAGTAAATGAAAGAAACATCACTTTCAAGAGACTGAACTTAGTGAAAGAAAGGAGCAGGTCTTCCAAGTGATGGTAAGTATAACTAAGTTAAAAAAAGGGTAATGAGC
Organism: Corvus hawaiiensis; assembly: GCF_020740725.1. Taxonomy (NCBI): domain Eukaryota; kingdom Metazoa; phylum Chordata; class Aves; order Passeriformes; family Corvidae; genus Corvus; species Corvus hawaiiensis. Next base: position 7,219,734 of record NC_063214.1, read on the forward strand.
TACTGCTTCCCTTACAAGAACATACCAATTTATTTATCTTTTTAATTATTGATTGCCTGCTGGGTTATGGAAGAAAGGTAAATATGACAATGTCAAATAGAAAGTGATTTCTGAGCAGATATCACATTTTGATTTAGATTTGCAGTCTCTTTTTTTGGAATGTTTGGGTGTTTTGGTTTTTTTTTCGTCTTTGAGATGCTCGTGTTAACACCCAGATATGGAACCTGTTTTGGAATCAACAATTATAAATGACATCAGCGTTCCTTCCTGATGAGCTAGCATGACTCTTATCTCATACATATAGAGGACAGGTCAGGCAAGTGACATAAGAAATCAAGAATGCATCTGAAGTGACATAGAAACAGGCAGAACTTGAATCTCTTCACTCCCAGTCTAGTACATCAGAAATTTTCCATCTGAATATTTAATACCCCATGCTCTAGATTTAGAGCTACTTGTGGGCTAAACATCTGGAGCAATTTATGTTTCAGATTTAGGTTACTGACACAGTAAAGCATTTGTATATTGGCAGTGAATTCTTACCTTGTTTTTAAGGGACAAAATAAGGTGATTGTAATTCTATAACATAGAATATATCATTAAACAGGACCAATCATTCAATTCAGGAGGATACAGGTTTTTCCAGAGCATTAGAATTAATTTGATCACACAAATAGACAAGCTACATACAGGAGATAATAATGTGTTTACTAAAATATTTATGGAGTTAAATTATTCCATAAATTGAACTGTAGTTCACTGAGATTGTTTCATTTTAATATTAATACGGACAAACTATGTCAGAGATGCTAAAAATGTTGAACTTCAAACACATTTCTTGATCATTCTGATTTATATAAGTGCCTTCTGGTTTAGGGCATGTTCAATGAAAGATAAAAGGAAAAAATTCTTGATATATCTTAAGGTGATAGGTGAGCAAAGTGAAGACCTATATAGAAATAGGTCACAAACTATCAATTGCAGATAATAAATATTTTAGTTTAGGTTACTGTAAAATTATGTTTGCAGTAACTTTCCAGAGAAATAGTTCAAATAACTTTAGAACATAGAAATCTAAACGATATTTTCTGCCAAAGTTTTCTTTGAAAAGTGTTTATCACTTTAAATCAAAATGAATTCATTTCTTAAAAATCATGTAGTGGGTGTAAAACCATTCCTCTAACATGTGATCAACCCACACATACTTTAGTTTGTCATTCTTCTCTTTCTTTTTGCAGGTGTTGTTAAAAAAATGCAAAAGGCTCCACTTGCCAAGATGCATGTGTACTTAGCTATTTACAGCTTTAAATGAGAAAATAAGCCTTCGTAGAATTCTGAAAATGTTGAAATTGTTTGGGGAGTGGGGTTTGCTTCATTTTTACAAATATGTCTGTGTCAGAATGTTCTGGAGGTTTATGCCAGGAAACTGCGCTGCATAATACGGAGTTCCGTGGAGGGAAAGAGGAACAACTCTGCCTTTGGCAACTGCTACATCCACCTGATGGTTGAAATAGACGTGCTGATTTTCAGGTATGATTGCTCCTGTGAAGCAAAATGGTTGATTAAGCAGTGGATTTTGAGATTTATTTGTGCCTTTTTTTATGTGTATCTCCAAGAGTTGCGTATGAAAGGTGACCTTCCCTCTGAAATATTTCTGCACTATACTTCAGGGAATGTTATTTGGATTTATATGGGATCAAGACCATTATTCATAGAGAAAATGAGAATTTTTTTCTATAAATCAAGTGTTTGGGCTATTGTTCTTTCTTTTTAGAATGTTGTGTATGTATGCCAATAAAAATGAGATTCAGAAAACAAGGATGTATTAAAGAATCTGACTGTCTTTATTCCCATTACTTTCTTTCAGTATGCAAATATCTTAATAGGGAGCAATTGAGAAAGTGAAAAAATGCATAGTTACAATTACTTTTTCCATCATCATCAGTTACTGGCCTTCTTTGTCCCACTCTGTGCCCAGATATATTTGCATTACTTTATTTTGCATTTTTGAAAAGATCAGTCCTCTGGTCTATGAGAGAGGCCTTGCTCTTGAGATATGCATGATCTGACATAATCTAAAGAGGTATACCCTCAGCTGTGCTGATATGAGGTAAATAAATTAATATGGGAACCAGTGATTTAATCTCTTCAGTGAAATCCATTTCGATATAATCTTCTATCTTTGGTTGTTGCAGCTTTTCTATACTGTAACAACATTTTAAAATTCTGAACCTAATTCCTCTGAAATCCACCATGTATCTTTTAAGAGCTTTTAAATAATGTCATATGAATTTAGTGAGGTCACCTTCCCTGTACCAACAGAACTTTAATAACACTCTGATTTCACTAATAATAAATACAACATTTACATAAAATCTTATAAATTATTCTCCTTTTCATTTACAAAAAATCTAGATAATCTTAAAAAATAATGTTGGTAATTTAGCAATTAAAGACATATCTAGACATAAATATATACACAGATATATACTCCTTTTGTCAATATTTTTTTTCCTTCTACTAGCACAATTTTATTTAATTTCTCCCATGATTTCTCCATTCCTGAGTCTCTGTATAGAACTGTAGGAAGATAACAGAGGTTGTACATTGTGGCATTGCAAGAATTCAGCTCAACCTGCTGTTTGTGCACCTGAGACAGCCTGATGTTTACAAAACAGAGGAGCCTCTTGCCATTGGAGAGCTGGAGATGGAAGAGGCAGCACAATTTCTGCTACGCTCATAACAATTAACTTTTCACCCTTCTGAGATCATAGACATGCCATACTTCTGAGATCAGCAGTGCCGTATTACTTCTAACCAACAGCAGTCTTCAGGGGTTCTTGAAATTTTGACAACAAAACCTGACGGTCATTCTGTACACTATGATCCACTAGTAAAATGATAAATCCTACGTAATTTAGTAATCAGAATGAATTTTGTATCTATTAGATCTGTATTGTAACATCACTATTTACATCAACATTATATCTATTTAGGTCTCTCTCAAGCTTTTAAATCCTAACCACTAAAGTTGTCCAAACCATTATAACCTGATTCCTCTCCAGTTGGACTTATTTGAGACCCTGAGTCAGTGCCACAAATGACCACTGCCAGATGGGGAGGCTTCCTCTTATGTGGCTGCAGGAGCAGCTCCTCCTCCCTCCTTCACATGGTGTCATTCTGCTCCTTGTTAGGCTCTACCCAAGATCATCGTTCAAAAGACTGATTGCACTAATCCAGCAGAAAACCATCTGAAATAGTCTCATGGAGAGGCCTGATATATGTTACAGCTAAAGCAAGGTAAACAGAGACAGCATGCAGTAGGGAGCAGTGACAAGGTGTTAGATTGGCTCAAGCTGTCTTGTGTAATTTTGTTTTTGGAAGTGAAGTGACACAGCTTTTGTAGCTTGGATATGAAAAGTAGTGTTAGCTCTGTTTGGTCTTTTTTTGTTGTTTGTTTGAGTTTTGGTGGATTTTTTTTTTTTAACTGCATGGTAGTTCTAGTACTTATCATCTGTGCTGGTTTTGCTGGGATAGAGTTCATTTTCTTCACAGTAGCTAGTATGGGGCTGTGCTTTGGATTTGTAATGGCAACAGCATGGATAATTTGGGGATATTTTTGTTGCCGGGGGGCACTTACACAGACCCAAGGCCTTTTCTGCCTCTCACACACCACTGAGTGGGCTGGGGGACACAAGGAATTGGGAGGGGACACATTCAGGATAGGTGACCCCAACTGACCCAAGGGATATCCCAGACTGCACGGCATTGTGCTAAGGGTATATAGCTGGGGGAACAAGAGGAAAGCAGGGGAGAGGCTCAGAATGATGGCATTTGTCTTCCCAGTGATGGGGATGGCTGAACACCTACCTGCCCATGGGAAGTGGTAAATTAATTCCTTGTTTTCCTTTGCTTGCATGCATGGATTTTGCTCTCCCTATGTAGCTGTCTTTATCACAACACACAAGTTTTCTCATTTTAACTCTTCTGATTCTCTCCCCCATCCCATGGAGCAGCTGGGTGGGGCTTTCTTGCTGGCTGGGCCTAAACCATGACATCACATATTGAGAAAGCTTACTTTAGGATTGAAATGATACTGGGACCTTGGAATTTATTTGGAAAGAGCTACTAAAATGTTAATGAGTTTTTTTAATATGATTTTACAGCTCCTGTTAATACCTAAGTTGGTCAAAGCTTTGAGAGAGATATGTCCAGTTGTGTCTCCAGTCCCCTGCAAACTAATTACCAGTGATCAAAGGCTTGCTAAATACTTTAAAAAAATTTATTAGAAAATTAAGTTGACTTTTTAACCTTTTTCAACAGAGAACATTTATCTATTAGGGAAGAGAAAACTGGAGTAATGATGGATTATATACAGTTTTCCTCTGCCCAACGTATGCTTGCTTTGAGAAAGTCAATGATTTTCAAGCTCCAGCAAAGTGTTCCCAATTCCCTTTAATTCCTAAGAAGCTCTTCTTGTCCTACTCAATGCCCTGTGGGTACAAGCATCTTGATGTGAGCCTGCTCAACCATTTGGTTTTTGAAATATTCTCCCTCTGAGCATCTCTGTCCAGGTTGTCTTGCTGTTTATTTAGAAGAATATAATCATACAGAGGGAGCATGTGTAGCTGTGCACAAAACTGAACTCCCAAATACAGTATCCATCACATGATCATTAAAATAGTTTGAGCTGTAGATGTAATTGCCATTTGTTACTGACAGTCATCACTGTGCACTGAAAAGTTGTATGTATAAAAATTAATTTCAATGTCTAAAACCTAAATTATATGTCTAATTTTGTATTTCTGTTCAACTGAAAACATGAAAAAATTATTTTGGAGGGGAAAAAAGGACTTTCAAGTCAAATCTTGCATAGGTAGAAATTTCCTTCTTTTCTTTCTTCTTTCCTTCTATTTTTTTTTTTTCCTAAATAACTGTATTATATTTTAAATAGCTTTGAAACTTACTTTGGGTGATTCTTTATGACCTTCTTTTAATGAAACCCATAAAAAATTTCACTGGAAAAATAATGTCATGCTTTAGTAATGAATACGGAAATCACTTTCATTAAAAGGAACATATACATTTAGACTTAGACTACTTATTGACCTATTTAACTTGGAATATCAGCCTATGCACCTTCATAAAGAAGTCCAGACACATACAGGGACATAACAGCAAGCACTTGTTTACTTCAGAATCAAAAGTTGGTCTGCAACATGTCTAATTCAAAATTATAGCAAAACAATAATTTAAAAAACCTACAGCAAAATGAAATATTAAATACCCAAAAACCCCCTCAAACCCACAATAAAACCAACAAAAAGAAACAGTTTTTCTTCATTCTCATTTTATCTGTGATGACAGATGTTACTCGGTCTTTTAGAAGTGAGGATCTCTTCAACAATTATTGCTAAGAAGTTAGAGTTTAGTTATCCTAAATTATCTGAGATTATTGACTTTAATTAAGTTAGTTTCCGGAAAGAGGGCATGATTTCTCTGCTTCCTGCTGGTCTGCTGAGCCCTTATAATTTATTTTTATTTTAATGTTAATATTCCTTTTTCTAGCCATACTATTGATGCTAGGAAGGATTTTGAGAAAATAGGGTAATGTTATTCACACAGAGCCTTTGAACTATTTTTTGTAGGGAACAGACTATTGATTGTGTCAGCATCTCTCACACTTTGTGCAAAGACTCAGCATGGAAGAACAACTCGTTCTACAATGAAACATAAGACATGATTGCCTGGAATTGATCTGATTAGTCCCAAAAGCACTACAATATTTTCCTCAACTGATTTGACATAGAATTCACCCAAATTGATTTTTAAATATATAAATATACATTGCTGCCATTTTATTTAATCCTGTTCTAGACATAAGACTCTTCTAACATATTGAGCTTTGCAACCAAATACCTACATGAAAGGTTAATTGGAAGAAAAACAAAATGCCTGTGCTCTGTTTCAAAACCCAATCTTACTGAAGCTTACAGAGCATGTGTTTTAAATGGCATATTAGCACCAAAAGGCTGTCTGTATGGAATTACCTTTAACTAGCATGTCAAATCTGCCCACGGTTTCTTGCTATGAATTAAATTGGAAGTCTATTTAAAAGTATTTAAGCTTTAAAATATGGACTTTTGGATACTATTTTTTATTTGATGTGCTGTAAGGAATTGTTTAATCAAATTAATGGGAATAAATGGTGTAATATAATAGCTACTTGTGATGCTTTTCTTATAAGTCTTATTATCTATGAAAGTTACAGATCAAATTCTTCTTCCAGATAAATTGTTGTGAGATCAGCGCCACACAGTTTTACAAGCGCCACTCAGAGTTACAAGCAATGTCTTTCAGCAATTGCACATCATATTTCTTTGAATATTTTTCTAAATCTGACAGACAAATTCAACCATAATACTAGCTGAATGCTCTCTAGTTTACATCACAATGAAGTGAACCATTGCAGCCCATTTTTGAGGACTGTCCTTGGGAACTCTTTCATAATATACTGGCTACAATGGCTGCGTTTGTTGACATTTCTATTCAATCCTACAGCCTAGATGTGCCTTACTTCACTGTGATCCTGGAGGAAATCTATTGAAGGCAATGGAGGTACATGAGTTTAAATGGCTGAACAAGGAGAAATGCGTCACGTGAGTTAGCGTAGACAAGGATGAATCCACTGTCCTCATTTAACTTGCAGCTTAAGCTTGTGGCATTCCCTGAAGTTTCTGGAGGTAGGAGAATGGTGCACTACTTCACTATCATCCTGCCAAGTACATCTGTGTGGCTTTTATTAGGTCTGCAATTTAGGTTCAGTATAAAGTAAAAGAGAAGAAATTCTGGTTTATCAGTTTTATGACAGTGTCACTCTTTCACTGCCAAAGTGGAAAAGTGATTTCCTGTCAGCTCAGCTGCTGAACGAGTAGATATCCACTGGGGTTTAAGGGGCAATACTTTTGGGACATCAGACCTTTCCTCGTCTTAAGGGATAAATCTAAAATCTTGGCAAGATTCTTATTTTCAATTTGTATGGCAGAGTTTAGGTGCAGTCTCAGACCATTAATATGGCAGATGATGATTTGGGAATGAACAGTGCCCAGAGTTTGACCCGTTGTGCCAGGGTTCACATTGTGGGCTGCTGTGCCAAGCCTGGGAACAGTGCAGTGTTCACCCTCCCCTGGCAGCACCCAGTGAAGGGAGGGGATCTGGGCTGAGCTGGGCAGGGCCAGGGGTGCTGATGGCTCGAGCTCAGCCACAAAAGCAGTCCCTGCTCTGGGACAGCATCAGGGGAGGGAACAGCCAGACACATTTCCAGGGTGGGGGGCAAGGTTACAGTGATAAGACGGATCCAAGGGCAAGCCAGTCTGTGGGTCAGGGGCAGAATCTGATGGATGGGGAAATGCTGGAGGGATGGATGGATGGATGGATGTGGAAATGCTGGGGTGTGGTAAGTCTGCAACACAGATGGAGTGTATTACCTACAGCTGAAGCCAATCTTGAGAGCCTCAGTTTAAAAGCAGACCCCAGGGAAAGGGTGTGGGCTTTGTTAATGTTCAGCTGTTTTGCTTTGTGCTCTTTCTCAATTAGTCCTGAGCTGAGGCGGTCAAAACCCTCAGAAAGGGGAGGATACAGTAAAAGCCTTTAGGCTCTGCATTTGTGTTATATCTGTGTATGATAAGATGGGAAAGGTCACGATTAGAGCAAATTGGTTGCTGTTTTAAGCTACTGTAGCTGGACTTTTAGAACCCCTTGTGGTTAAATGTTTATGAGGGTAACTTGGACTGCTGCTGAAGATTCTTTCTGGATGAAGACTGCTGTGGACTCTCCATTTGTGAGTAAGTCAAATAGGTGATAACAAAACTAAAAACTCCTATAAAGTACATATTCCTATTCACAGAAAAAATTTACATGCTTGTGTCTTGTTGTTGTTGTTGCTGTTTGTTTGGGTTTTTTAAAAAAAATTCCTAAAATCTTGGAATTCTGAGGTGTATAATCTCAGGATTATTGTTTTAACATCTGCCCCTTTTTAGAAGTAATACATCTTTTTTAGAAGAGGTCAGCTTGTGCATTTTGCTGGCTGTACTTCTCAAGGGGTAGTAATTTATTTTTTTCTCCTTTTTTCCCTTCCTACTTACCCATGCACTCTGTGATACTTAAAATGAGTTTGGTATTTCTACTGGTGGTTCCTTTAGAATTGACTGAGTTTTGTGTCTGAGGCTTTCACAATGACCCTAGGAGCTCTAACTGTGGTTTTTCTCCTTGAAAATAAGACTCATTTCACAGCATTAATCTATGAATATCTGTTTGAGGAGACCATACTTTCCTTGGTAATAGGTAAGGCATACAAAACCCCTTCTCCTCTGCAGCAGTTCACAGTTTTTGATGACTTCCAGCTGACCCCATCACCTCAGAATTGGAAGTTCTTCCAAATGTAAACTTAAAAATAGGGTTGTTAATTTATAGTACTGCAGCTCTGCCTAGCGATGGTGACTTGCCTAGATAAGTCTCCCATATTAGTTTAACCCTGTACACTGAAATATAGAACTTTTGTTCTATATTCTTGTTGCCTAACTTGGGTGGTTTGGAATCTTAAAAGTTTACCAAGCATCTACCTTAAATTTTCCCTCTTATATTTAATAAAACCAAAATTTGGACAAATGACCTCCAGCTGTTGACTTGACACTGCGGAAATGTTTTAGGGTTGGATCACAGCAGAGCTTTCAGGATATGTATTATGAAATCTAACACCAAATTTTATGTCCCTTTTTCAGTGTAGGTTCTTTTCTCCTCTTTAGCACCCTGCTCAGCCTCCTCTACCCCAATGCACCTATCATCCTACATGGCAAAAAAGCTCAGCTTGTTATTGGACACTTCCTTTTAAATTCTCAGTATACAGACTTTTTCATAATGTGACAAGCAGCCATTTGCACATGAAGATTATACCAGTAGTACTGTGCTGTCCTTCTTGCTGAAGACACTGACAAAGCAGGTTCTGGGAGCTCATACTAAACCCAACTGCTGTAGTTTTTAAAGCAGCAGTTTGGTATGTGAGCATCTATTCTTACTTGTAGCACCCTGGGAAAGTGCCTGTGGACCCACAGCTCCTCTATCCCTGTGAAAGAGAATAATAGGTATGTAAAGTCTCTCTAACCACTTGCACAGGTATTCATAACATAACACAGAACATTCTTATCTGTGAGCATAGCTTGCTTTCACTATCAAATGAAGACTTCAGTTTCTTAAAAAAAACCCAAAAAAAGATGGATGTAAATATATAAATCTCTGTGACTGTTACTTTTTGACAAATGATACAGGCAGCCAGGTAATTTATTCAGGTTTCTTTGTTAGTTATCCAGTGCTGAAGTCCAGATTTTAATCTGTAGTGAAGTACAAGGATGGGAGGTGCTTGAAGATCCCAATTGTACATTGATATCCAGGTAAAGTAAGAACTAGCAGGTGAAGGTGTCTCCCTGTCCTGCAGAGCAAGAACTACTGTCTTTTGCCAGAATGGTCAAAAAAATGTAGCAAGGAAAAGCCCCCTTGTTACCCATTGGTGTAGTGAGGTTGACTGTGGTCTTTCTAGTTTTTTCTGCCTGGGTGGTGATCAAGTGAGCTGTCATAGTGGAGCGAGTCTGAGTGAGAAGGTTTGGAGTAAAAGCCATGTCCTTGGTTAGCGATGTCTATGTTCTTTTCACTCCTGTTGAAGATTTGTGCTTTAATCCAGCAGAAAAGCTCACAGCCTCTCCTCACTGCTGATTTTCTGCCTGATCCTTTGGTTAAGTCATAATCCTATGTGTGGCATTGCAGTCATGAAAATTATGTCACAAGTCCAGCATAATGTTTTTTTCTGTAGGATGAAGTAGTAAAAGGAAAGGAGCTGAGAGAGGGAAAAATGCAGTTTATAGAAATATTTGAGAAATAGAATGGTATTTCTTCCTTTCTTTGAATTTAGTAGCTCTTCAGTATGCAGCATACAGACCCGAGGACTTCTACAGCAAAAGAGGCTTTGGTCTGTGTTTTCCTCTTTCCTATGTTCTCATATTAATCACATTTCCTTTTGCTTGGGGAGGGAACATAATTGTGAGTATTTTTTTTTGTGAGTATGTATATTTGTAACAACTTTATAATTAGAACAGTCACTCCAGAGGGGAAAAAACCAACCCAAATATTTTTGCTGGAGGACTGAACTGGGACTTGAGAATCAGTGGATAATGTTTTCAACCTTGGCTTTTAACATATTAGGTTATATTGGAGTGGGTGCTGTCTTTCCACATGCACTCACAACACATCTAATCTCTTTTGTCAAAAGCAGAAGTGCTACTATAACATAATAAAATATCACTGCATAGCATTTATGACACTGCAAATAACGGGCAGGGCTGAACACATCTGCGTGCTCAGGCCTGCATATTTCATGAAAATAGTGATACTGTTCCAACTTTAAAATGTTCTTTTTATTTACTGCTTTCTTTATAGACACTTGTAAGATGTTTATCGCCCAGTTATCTTTAATATTTAAGTGCTACATATTTTGATAAATGTCAACACAGCTGCAGAGAATGACAGGGATTAATTTATATAATTCTGCAGCTTTTTAGCACAAATATTGTAGCTGTTTAAATAATTACATGGAAGTTTTTTAAAGTTGCATTAACTTGAAATCAAAGCAGAGTCTGGCCTACACTGGTTCTGCACTAAGTTGTCCTTTACAAAGTAAAATTACATCAGATGACAGCAGTAGAATGACCATTAGAAGGTTTTGTAATTTTTCTGCCTTCAGTTAAGGAAAGTGAACCAACTTGAATTCATTGTTTAAATTTCCAAGGAATGATTCTTATTGTCTGATGTCTTATCTTATTATTGTTATAAAGAAAATATGTAATTTGTGCTATTCTATATAAAACTGAAATGTAATTAGACCCTACAGAGACCGAGTTTCTAAATCCCTGCACCAGCCTGGCTGAGAGAAAAATTTCACAACACTAAAAGTATTTCTTTCACAGTAAGTGAGGATTCCACCTAGGTGGGGTTGGATCTTATCACCGGGACATTTGCACCATGACGACTTGATCACCACACTCTGATATCTACATCTCATCTGATAAGGAATCGGACATTCCAGGAACTAAAAGTAACTGTTCTGGGAATGGCCCACTCACCACCCAGGATGGACAATTCATCAGACCCAGGAAAGGCTTTGTGCGGCCCAACTCCGGGACAAGAAAACTTCATGAATACGAGAAGAATAGCATTAACTCGGACTCTGCCCAAAAACTGTATAAGAAGGAACCAGCCGAAGCAGCACTCGTGAACTTGGGAGGTCTGGTGCGATAGAGATCAGATCTATGCGTGTTCACCCAGCTCCGACCCCGGGCTCGGGGCTGTTTTTCTCGATCGTGGCGTTTGAAAGCGATATTTTGGTCGCATAATAAATGTCATGTCTTTATAAATTTTGATTGGGCAACCCTGTTTATGTTATGATGATCTTTTAGCTGCAGTATGGAACTGAGACAATGAAATTTTTCAATAGAAAGCATGTTTTCTCCTTTGGCAACTGGAGTTATCACTAGATGTAATAAATAAAGTGATTTCTAAATGGAGTGTATCTATATACTGTGTTTTGATGTACTGTGGACTTTATCTTATGATATTAATTTTTGATTTCAACTGCATATTATCATAATTTGAGACAGGGACATGTAGCTCTGTTGCAACCAAATGAAAATCCAAAGCCTTCTATTAAGCAAATTTTGTTTCTAACATTTAAATATTTCTCCTTCAAAATGCTGCCCTCAGCAGCATTTGGGGATTTATTCACTGGCAGAAGCAATTTATTTTTTATTTTTAATAAATGGCCCTTTAGGCACTTAGGACAGTTATAGCAGAATTAGCAGTTTGGTCACATTTGAAGTGTTCCCTTTGAGCAGCTATAACACAACCTTGTTATTTCTTTATGAAATGGGATCTAAGCTTCATGTATGTCCTGTTAGGCTGCAGTTCAAAAAATAAAAATGATAACCTCATGGGGCTCATCTTTGTTAATGTACTGTGACCCCTGCTATTTTCAAATTGGCTCTAAAGTAGTCCCTTAGTGCAGCCATAGTAAAATAGTCCAAAGAACTTTTTGTAATGAAAACGAATTCTGTGACACCTATAGATATTTGTGTGACTTGTCCTGCAGTGTAAATGTGTGGTATTTGTGTGTGTATTATGTTGGGTGATCTCAGACATCCATCAGAGTTTGGTATATGTGTGAAACTGTTTATTCTTGTTAAGGTCTGAGTGTAAGATGGCCTACAAGGCTCTTCACATATTAATAACTAATCTCATTTTTGACCATATTATAAAATTTATAAAAATATCCATTTTTTCATTTCTTGGGGCTTAAGGTGATTGTAAACAAAAACAGGATTTCCTCACTTTGGCCACTGTACCAGCACTATAAACAAAATTAGGTGTTTCAAGTTTTGCTTTTTCTACAGCAATCTGAAACATGCATGACATAAATCCTTCAGTCTAGAGCACTGTATGTCAAATTTTCTAATATTTCCCTCTGTGTACCACGTATTATGTAGCTTCCAAACTTTTGAAAACACTCAGCATAGAGGATTCTGTCTAAATTTGTTGAATTTTGCTGAATTTTGTTGAATTTTTCTCAAGAAAAATCTGTGGAGGAAGCTAAATCAAGGAGTTTTGTTTTTCATGTATAGCATTAAGAGTGGATTGCCTCTTAGAAAAATCTTATCTGTCGTTTGCAGTGACCCAGACAATACAGGATCTTGCTTTCTTGGTCATGGAATGGGCTAGGTTGCAAGAAGCATTTGAAGATCAGCTGATCCAACAGCCTTTTTATTGGATCGAGTTTCTCAAAGGCCCCTTCATTCAACCTGACCTTGCACACATCTAGTGATGGGATGTGCACAGCTTCTCTGGGCAACCTGTTCAGTCTCACCTTCCTGCTAGCAAAAAAAATTTCTTGCCTATATTTAGTCTAAGGATAACTTTTTTCAGTTTAAAATTATTACCCCTCAATCCCATGGTACAATTTAAAGTGGAAAAACTAAGGGAAAGAGGAGGATAATAAGTTTTAGACCTATCCTGGAGCTTTTTATATTGAAAACACAGGCTAATATGAATAGGGAACTTGCAAAAACATGAGAAAATGCTTCTAATGTCACTTGCTTAGCATTCATAGGAAGCTCAGACTAAAAGAAAATTTTCCATTGTTATCTTATCAAGTGGTTTAAGAAAAAACCTCCTTAAATTTTACAGCATTGTAAAGAAAAGCTCATGAAAGTTCAAACAGCATTTGCTTGTAGCTGTTTAGATGGCCACAGTAGAATTAAGTTTATCTTACTGGTGGACAAACTGTATGTATAAAAACAACCTAGAAATATGACGCTGGATATTTAAGAAGAAAAAATGAATAAATAACAGATTCAGTGTAACCCTAAATACACAGACTTCAAAGCAGTGTTAAACTAGAATTCCTTAGATCTGGGAAAGTTAAGTCTATCATCAGTAAAAGTATACAGATTTGATTAAAACTTGAGAAAGAATAAAAATATAGTGTGGTTAAATGACAAGTTTCAAAAGGATAAATTCCTTCAGAAGTATTTTATAAATAGTATCTAGCAAAGGGTTGGGCAGGAATTGTAGTTCCATTACAAGAAAACTTGAGTAGGAGCTAGTCAGACATATCAAAACTTTAGCATGCCTACAGCATACTGGATGAAGGGAAAGTCAAGAAAATTGAGACTGAATAGAGAAAAGTAAAAAAAACCCTGTCTCACAAGGTGATTGAATGCTTTGGTGGGTACTGAACTTCTGAGGGTAGTTATTAAATTATCATGAATACATAGTGTTTCATACACTATATCACTGTAATAACTAAATCTGTCTTGTTTCTTGTTGGACAGGTGTATTTGAGTCCATATCAATATGGCTAAGTAAAACAACATTAAATTGGAGATGGTCAGTGGTTCGCATTGGGTGGTATGTATGCTTGTGGTTCATCTTAAAAAATTTGGGAGAGGATGGTGATGCCTTGAAGTGGCTACCTGAAAACTGAGGCTACACAAGATTAAGAGAATAAAAGCAGGTATTTATTTGAAGGGCCTTTAAAGGTGCACCTTGGACAGCCAAGAGGCTACATCCGAGATGGACCCCGGGTCACGGGTTCTTTGCACTTTTAGACGTTTGGTCCATTTGCATATCAGGGTTGATTCTCCACTTAGTCTCAGGCAATGAAGTAATTACCTCAAGTTTTCCCCCCTTTTCAAAGGCTTTAGTTTGCATATTTCAGGGCCTGGGACAACAAGGTGTCCTTGAGTTCAGGCCCAGAGAGGGTTTGCCAAGTCTAACTGAAATGTGAGAACAGTAGCTAACAGGCTATATGAAGTGTCAGATTTACACACTAGGCAGCACAGGATCTGAAAAATATAAAAGCTAAAACCTAAGGCATAAATGGGACTTGCATGATTCATCTCACAAGCACAAAGGCACTGTGTGAGCTTGATCTGAAGTATGCAAAGCGAATTTTTGTGTGTATGTACACAGGTGTACTTGCACACATACATGCATGGAAAATGAGCAGCTTCCAAGGAAGAAGATGTAAAGCTACAATTTTTAAAACAAAAATGGCTTGTATTTTTGTTTAGATACAGATATACTCTTTAAAAGCCTTGATACAATCATGGCTTTGCCTTAAAAAATCAGATAATTTATTATTTAACTGTTTTAGAGCTAATTCTTTTCATGGAGTTATTTGGGGAAGATTGTCAAATAGTGAGAAGCAAATTAATGGTATGGATTAAAAATGAGAAATGGAAAGCAGAAGCCAGAAAATGTGAATGTAAATCACATCTTTAGTTTGTCTAAAGGCTAACAGTTGTTAGGATATTTCCCATGTCAAATTTTCTCCAGATAATTATATGGCATGTGAAAATAGAAGAAAGGACTTCAGAGAAGCAAAATTTAGAGCTGACACTAAATTATTGAGGCTAGTCAAGTATAATGAAGCCTGAAAACATTCTGAAGTAATAATAAGGTTAGATGAATAGGCAGTAGGACAGGTAATGTAATTCACTCCTAACAGAAGTAGGAAAACCTTAACTGGAAGGAGGGAAGGAGTGATTGGACTTTTTCATACCTCTGGCATCAAAAAGTAATTATAACCACTGAGGAAATAAATCCCATTGGCACTGAAGTTTAAACAACTGAGTGAGAACAACTGCACAAATTCTTTTCTTATCAGGTATCTGGAGCCTGAGGTCTGTGGTATCAGCCACATTTGGAGATAGGGAAGTAATTCCCAATTCTTCAATTGCCTAATTTAAATAAAACTTTTATCCCTGATTTTTATGGCCAAAAATTTCATTTTTAACAGGACATGAGAACTTGACTGTCTTTGCTTTACAAGAGAAAGATTTTTTTTTTTTTTTTTTTTTTCTTTCTCCCCTTCAGCTCAAATGTATAAATCTCTAGGGTGTGCCTATTGCAATGGTAACTTCTACTAACTCACAAAATGTTGGAATAGACATTCAATTATGTTGAATTAACATATAAAAGTTGGATCTTTGCATTGGTGCTGGTTTACTGAGAATCTAGGCAGAATCTAGCTCCTCAATTACTGAGGTTTTCAAGCTAAATTAACTTAAACTTTTCTTTTGGTTTTAAGAATTAGTGAAGTTGTCCTGCAGTGGATTTACTCTACAGTTTTGACAGAAAGTATTCATTTTCACACCTTTGCATGGGAAATGTGCAAATTCATAACATCAAATAATAAATAAGTTCAGTCAAAAAATAAAATGAATATTTCACTTCAGGTTGGAATTCATGGTCCAAAAATGGACAAAGATGATAGAAAATCAGGTGGCTAACAGTAGGATGATGATGTGCATTAGTCTTGGGATGCCTCAAATGGATTTCAATTTCTGGACAGATAATTCATGGCAGTGGCTTGAAACCATGTCCTCTGTTCTTCTGGATATGTGCAGGCTGCCCTCTTTCTCAGTCCTTGCTGATTGAGCAATTTTCCTTTCATATTGGAACAGCTGTATTGATTTGCTCATGGACTAGACTAGGCTCCTTTTTTACATAGCCAGGCTGGACTTTCAATACTCAACCTGGAAACACAGAAGACTGAAAACCATTTGATGTGCATTAAAGAGAGGAAAAAAATCAAGTATTCCAAGTAGTATTGGTTGATCAGTGTTTATTATTTTGGGCCAGAAAATTCCATATTCAACAGAGTTGAATGAGTTAAATGAGTTAATATTTATTTATATGAACAATATTTTTCTAATAGTAATAAGATTTGAGTACTTTAATCTTTTAGAGGAAAGCCCAAAAATATTTTATATTGAAAAATTACAGACTGCTTATAGACCCATTTTTTTAGCTCCTCAAGCTTATGCTAGTGAGTAGTTTAAATCAAGACAATTTTTTTAAAGTACTATTAATCTCACCCCAAAATATTTTAGAATTTATTTCAGAAAAGCAGATGATTGTTTTGTTGACTTCATATTTGTTACAGGTATTTTGAGTATAGATTTCTGATAAATTCAAGCTAAGAATTATAAAGATACAACAGTGACTAATTTTAAAATATAAAGTTGTGTGGTTTGTTTTTTAATTCCTTGCCCTTCCTCATGTATTTCACAGCATGAATAGGAATAGAGCAGAGTGAGAACATTGCCAAAAGGGATTTTTTCAGGCAGATTTGACTAGTTCATTTTATAGCTAGTGACAGAAATAAAATTACTATAACTGCATTGCAGATTATCCTTCTCAAAAGGAATGCTATATAATTTAAAAACTCATAAAATAATTTCACAAAACCCCATTTTTAACTGTAAAACTTTAAAAATTTTGGTAGTCTGGAAGTTTTTTTTTAGAACATGCAACAACTTTTGTCTTATTTTAAAGAGATAACTAGGACACCACATATTTATATATTGATATAATATACATAGCGTATTACATAGTAGAACTATAGATATGTTTACTCTTGACATTGCACACGCCACTCTTCACCTGGAAAGGTGCATTATTACTGTATCACTGGGTTTTATTGGTCCAGTTGTATTTTACAGCTTTTCTGCTTTAGAGTGGGAAATAGGACTAGGAAATGACTACTTGCCATTGAAGGAGAACATCATCAATTCTAAATCCTAAATGTACAGAGGCTGCAACTCTAAATCCCACATGTGTTTTTAGTCTGACTTGATAAAGCAAAGAATTGTATGTGGACTGGTTTCACCATGAGTATGATGCTGTTGTGAATCCCTGAGATGAGAATACCTATGCATAGACAGATAAAGTTAGATGAAATCCATACCAAGTCTCATGAATTCTATTAATTGTGAAATAATTTATTATATTTGAAGCCGCTTACTGTAATCAAACTGCAAATCTGATTTATTACACCTGCAGTAAGATTTGAGACATCAGAACTCCTTGCATAATTGAGTGAAAAAGGTGACAGGATGGGTGGAAAGCTAAATCCAGATCTTGCAACTTACCTTGGACCACATCTGCAGATAAATGGATGTTAATTTACATTGCTCCTTTCCTGGTAGTCCACTTCATTGCAGAAAACTCTCTGCTTAGTAACAAAGGATTTAATAAAACATTTAAGCTGAAATGTGCTGATATTCATTTGGTTCCAATTAGATTAATGGTGTGCTTAAAATTAAGTGCTTGGGTAAGGTGCTGCTGTTGAAGTTGTGTCACTCTGCAAAGAGCTAAATAACCATGCTCATCCATGAAGGAGAATGGTAAAGCAGCATAGTTTGTGCATCCTCTACCAAAAGTAAAGAATGAAAATATATCTGGTTGTTCTTTGGCTTGAGATCCCAAATTTGGCCTGGTGTTCTACCAAGGTGTGCTGGGTCAAAACTCACATTCAGGTCTCAGGTGTTGAGTAGTAGATCTGCCCATGCGTAAAACTTTGCTATGTGTCTCGTCTGTCATAACTTGGGTTTTATCTAAGTGTTTTGCTTTTCCTTAATGAGAGTGTTTTTTCCCTAATAGTTTCTTCTTTTCCACAGAAAGCATTTAATGGTGAGTGTAAATACAGGTCAAATCCATGTAAGTGTATATAATATTCTTGTGCTGTATTTTGTAATCAATACAGTGGCCCACTTACCATCTGGCCTGAAGATGATATTAAGCCAAAGATAAATATTTCAAGTTTTCTTTGTGCTTAATTTTACTTGCTGTATTTCTAGCAAGTGACTGAAACCTGATAAAGGAGACTAAATTCCATCCTAATGACTTTGAGGAATTTTTAATGATTAATTTATTCATTTTTTTTCATTGTTTTCCAATCACAAGTGAGAATATATTTTAAGTAGCATTAAAATGCATTGTTATAGTGGCTGAGGAAAGTGATTTGCAAAGAACAATAAATGCCAAAGATAGAAATTAAGTGCTCTGGCTATCAACAAAACAAATTGCTAACCTAGCAAAGAGTTCATTTAGCACCCTTCCAGATGGCAAGAATTTTCCATAAAAGCACATTGTTTGCTGTCACTATTGCAAACATATGTATTTTTTCCTCTAATAAAGATATGTCTCAAGTTATTCCTATATCAATATGCACATCTAAACCTTGATCCTACGTATTTCTAGCAAGAGTATTTCTACTTGCATGTAGGTAGATTGGAATCAAAATGTGATGTAAAAGGAGCTTGATATTGTGATTTGTCACCAAATTGAAAATGAATTGTTGAATGGAATTTTATCCTCTAGTGTTTTGTGCAGTCACTCTGCAAAGTAGCTAATTTGTTAATGTGCTGATTTTCTAACTTTCTATCTTCGTATTGGATCCTCTGCATGAAAGTGGAACCCAAATTTTTTGTACAACAGGGATTCCGTTTCAATGCTTCTAAAATAAAAGGAAAAGTTATTGAAGTGATCTCAACATTTTATGAAGCATGATGTAACTCAATTATGGTAGCAAGTGAGTTTGAACATCTTTTTGTGTGGAAGAGCACAGGTATATATAAATTTTTAGGTACTGGATTTCAGAGGTATTTGAGGTTTGAATTTTTATTTCAATATATTTAAAAAAAAGATAAAAATCTAAAAGTTAGAGAAAACCACCCAGGGAAAGTCATTATTCAGTGAAAACTGTAGAATTTGTTTTTATTGCTACTGAAGGTTTTATATTTATATATATATTTTAAATAACTAAATAAGTTGCTTTAAGTTTGAAATTTAGTATAAACTGTACTGAAATGTTCAGTAAAGTCTTTGCTTTGACAGTTTTCCCACAGAAATTGGATAAATCATTCCAGGACAGGTGACACTGCATTGTGAGTTTTATATTGTCTATAAATTAATTTTTTTTTTTTTTTTTTTTTTTTTTTTTGTGTCCTCATAGCAGTAACCTTTTTTGGTATTCAATGGCAAAAATGGCCCCTGGGAGCTTTCTGGTTCACGTGCAAGAACAAAGTGTCAAGGAAAGCATGTGCTAAGAGCATTGCATTCTGTGATTTGCAGTTTTAAAATGTGCACTGACTTTAACATATCTGTGTATCACATAGGGAGCTGCCATGACTCTGGAGAGAAGCAATGGAAGCTTAATGTCAAGTAAAAAAGTATGTAAAAGCTTTTAATAGCAAAATTAAAAACAAGGGATGAAGAAAGGAATATGTTCAGAATAAATTAGTTAATTTTTAATAGTAACTCTTTGCTTTGTATCAGATGGGATTATTAAGTGGAGCAATGACAGAAAGACAGAGTGCTTTGATACCCTCCAATAGATGCCTTTAATGCAAAGAATTATGCTCTTAGATCTGTTATACTTTTAGACATTTTGCTCTTTGTGCCAATTTCCTTCATTCTGATCAGCCACATTCAGACATCTGTCCCTCAGCACCTCTAGCCAGGGAATTGATCTGAACTTCACTGTCTGTTTATGTTGAGTTCAGCATGTTTTGATCTTTCTCCTCTGTTTTCATGCTATCATTCTCCCTGTTTCTTTCTGTTTCGAGAATAAAGCCAGTTTAAGGCAGCCTCTGTCAACGTTATCCAATTGTGATAACTGGGAAAATTCAGTTATTTTCTAGTCTAGGCAATGAAGATGCAGTTCTGCTCTCTGCATCCTTGTTACATTAACCTTTGCCATGAGGATTCCAACTAATCAATAAAAGTGGAGTTATAGGCAGTGCAAGGGAGTCAGAAAACTATTTCTGAATTTTGGTGATAGATAGGAGTAAAATTTCCATCCTCCTTCTGGCCATTCAGAAGATCACCCAGATTTTCAGACAGAAGAAATTTTCTTATGTCTGAAGGGAATAATGAAGGGACAGACATTGAAAGTATTATGAGGAGAAAAAGCCAGGAATATAATGAGAAGAAAAACAGCTGAGAGATTTTAGGTCCCCACAAACTATGGACATGTGGCAGTCACTGTGGCAGTGCAGGAGTTTCAAATAGTGAAGAAGTTAGAGCCAGCAGAGACTGCATCTGAGATTTCAAGTGTGAACAAGCGCTGGGTGTCATTGGCCCTTACTGCCAAATCCGTTCTAACCTTCAAAACCAAGAGCTTAGTCATAGTGTGTATTTGCTTTGATCCAGGTGTTGTTAAAGAATGGGAAAATACAGTCTAGTTACTAGCACTTAGTGTTTTTCAGCAAATGTGTTCTGTGTAAACATGTGCATTTTTTGCCTGAATGTATTTCAATATGATTTGTTATTTATAATTTAGCTCACATATCATTGGCCTGTAGAAGTCGTAGATCTGTATTAAGCTATCAGTAGATGTGAGTTGATGGCAAATTGTTCTGGGTGACACATCCATATCTTGTAATGGAGCAGAAATCAAAGGATGCATTTTATTCCCCCATCCAGTATTTTCTACTTTCAGTTGTAACTTGTACAAGACAGGGGTCTGCAGTCCAGCAGCTGTGCACTGATCAGATTCATCTGAGAACTAATTAGTGTCCCAGGAACCCTTTATCATAAACTGTGAGTCAGTGGGACAGTGAAGTTCAGTTTTCCAGTCTGTACCAGTCTATTTTATTACAGAAATTGGAAAAGCAAATGAAGTTTTTGAAAGAATGAGTTGCTGGAAATGACAGTAGAACCTCTGTAGAAATATATATAATATTCTATTTTTGGTACCTGCACCTCTTTCTATTTGTTTTTAATGCTTAATCAGGACAGACATGATCTGGAGCATAAATATGAAAGTTAATTTGTTTGTGATTTTATATGATGTTGAATATGTACTGAGTGGTCCTGTGTTTTGGGCAAATGATTCTGAGTAAGAAAACAAATGCATCAAGGGAAAGCCTGTGATTTTCATATATGTGAAAGGTTGGGATACTTAATTTATTGAATCAAGAATGTAATCCAGAAGTATATTTACTCCATCACGTCTCCGAAGCATGAAATGCTAATAAAATTATGCGTCTTTTTGCAAATTTGTTTTTCTCAGAATTTTAAGGTTTATTGCTTTCTTTCACTCCTGAAAATATTTGGTGAATGTTTGTCAAATGTCAACTCATTAAACTAAAGTTTATTGACATCAAAAAGGATCAGTCTCTCCCCAGCCCAATAGCAAAGGGTTGTGTACCTAACACTGCAGTTGTGTTCTAAAATTTGCTTCATAAATACGCTTTGAATTTGAAAGAAGTACTTAGTAAGAGTGTGTAAATAACACCTCTGCAAGCAAGGGGTTTCTTTGCAGGTAAAAATAATAATATGCTGTTGGTTTGTAATCTGTGGACTATGGAATAGTCTGGTAACTTTTACATGTGAGTTTGCTGAAAATATTTTAATATAATCTACGTAGTAAATTGTGTTGTGACTGAATAATTGAGTTTCAAGGGACAATTAAAAGAAACTTCCAGCTATGTGTGTATGTTAATGAAAATATACACCAGCATGATTAAAGTTTTTTGGAAAGGTCTTCTTATACCAGCTGTAATTCTGTCTGAAGGATGCAGCTTAGCATCATTGAGGCATTTTAATTTGCCCCTTTCTTTTCCATCCCCTAAAACAGGAAGATCTCCAGTGCATGCCTCAGCTGGATAGGTTGACACCAGAAATACCGAGCTCTGTTGCATTGTGATGCAAATTTTTATGCTTTCATTGAGCAGAAGTATTTCCTTCCTTTTTGACTAATATTGTCATTCCAAACCACAATTATTGTGTGTTTAGTGTATCTGGCTTAGACTGCTGTTCCAGTGTAAATGAGCATCTCTGATGAGAGCATCCTTGCATGAGGGCATGGCCGTAGAAAAAATACTTTGAGTACAGTAGGTGTCATATGATGATTGTTGTTTTCCTGGAGCAATTTAGAGTGTTATCTCATTTTCCTGAGATAATCTGCAAGTAAAAAAATATCAAAAATTTTTTGAGCTTTAGTAAAAAAAAATCTGGTCTAATGCTTTGTGTGGACTTGTGCATTCTTGTAAGCTACCTATATGCATTTTTATCACAGAAGAAATCAGGGGGAAATAAAAGCTCTTAAAAACAGTCTTCGTACTCTCCATGAAAAAACTTCCAACAGGGATTGTTGACAAAGTGCTAAGTAACATGAGGAAAGGTAGCAGAATGCAGTCTCATTGTCATTAGCAGTTCTAGTCAGAAAGTCTTTCTTTAGGAGTGTAAGTTGTTTGAAATCAGTAGTTTTAACTTCATTTTTTCAGACAGCTAAATGGAATTTGTTAGTGAGATGTTGCAACGAGGAACAGGAGGAGGTTTTGGTTTTTGTTTTAGTACTTTTCAAGTGATAGAGGAAGAAACCAGAGATCTGGATGTCCTTCTAGAGCAACTGGCCTAATTCTGGAAAAAAACCCCCAATCTTTCCTGATGCTTACATTAAGTGTTCTTTCTGAATGTTTCCCTTAAAGGTTTTTCTGTGTAATCTCTGGATGCTTTAACCTTTATAATGCTCCTTTACTTCCTTCCTTCCTATCTCTACAATGGGTAACTACTGGTGTGGTACTATGTTCCTCTCAATTCAGAGCTTTATTTTCATTTAACACTCCTAGAAAGCAGGCTGACAGGCTGTTCACTATCCCATTGCCTATTTACATGCCCAGTCAGGCACATAATGTATTTATGCCACTTTGCAATGACTTACCCATCTTTGGATGAGTACTTTCACAGATATGAAGATACAGCAGCCAAAATTAGAATATGTTTTCAGGACCTGAAGAGAACAGTTTTTTTGTCTCACCCCAGGCATTGTGAAAGATCAGATGTGTATTGCATTTCACAGAAATATAGATCCTGACCCACCTACTCTTTGAGTAAACCTCTTGAAACTGTTGGGCTGCTGTGCCAAAAATAGAAGTGTTTGTAGCAGCTGTTGAATTGAACGAGTTGGAGTGTCTGTTGGGGAAAGCATGCAACAGCTAGAGAGACAAAAATCATAGCAGCTGAGACAGACAACTAGAATAGTCTAAGAGTCCTGGGGTGTATGAAGAGGCAAAAATGTTGGATACATCACAAAGGACAGATTATGAGACATCAGTGAATAGAAATCTATCCTATTAAAATTAGTAGGACCAACTGCAGGGTAAAGTGCTGTTTAACATGCACCAGCTGCTGCTGCTTCTCTTATCACACTACATGACACATTCTGGGACTGTCAAATTTCCTCCCAGTCATGAATTCTTGTCAATATCTCCATTCTGCTGGACTGCTTTGGGATTTATCTTTTCTTTTCATAACCTTCCTGAGACCTCTCCTTTGACTTCTCTGGTTGTGTCTTTTGCTGTAGCTTCTTCTTTTCTTCCATTCTTTGCAGGAGTCAACTCTACAGTCATTATTTACCTTATCAGCTACCAAGGGTGATTCAGGGTGTATAATTAATTTTAAGCTAAGAGCTTTGCTAAGAGCTAGCTCTTAGGAAAAGCCTAAACATATTTATTTTGTAATATGTTTTAATCAATGAGCTTCAATTTAGAGGCCTTACATGCAGAAAAATTTGTGGTAGATACAGTACTAGAAAACCAGATGGCAAAGAAGAAATTGGAATTACAGCAGGTGGACAATGAATGATATGCAAATTAAATAAGGTTTGAAGGATCTTGGGGGGCTAACTGTAATTTTAAAGAGGGAAAAACCTATTAAGTTAATTTTATCCTTTTCATACCATATTATCTAATTTTGTTTTTTTATTTCAATTTTGCTCTTTCAAATAATATTTTCTTGGCTTTTAGTTTGGAATATTAAAGTTTTTTTTCTGAAACAGAATCACAAAATATACATCTTTTGTTATGATGCAGTTTCATGCAGGACAGGCTAGAAGTTGAAGTCTTCTGCACAAGGACTTACTCCTGTTCTGGTACTGTTCCTGTACCAATATCAGGTATAATTCCTTTTTCATGTTTATCAGTGAACACAAGGCAATAGAAAAAAAAAGTCCTCCCTTAGAAATTTGTTTATTTTAACATCTGTAGCTGTAATTTCTCCAGAGAAATATGGTTACTACCAAACTTTTGTCTCATAGCTTACATTTACTGTACATTGACTTGTATAATGCGTTATAGCAGATGATAGATTTGTCACGGAGCTTTGTTTACACTACATTTGAAGCCATTCAACTGTAAAATCAGTTTAAGAAAGAGTGAAGTTGATTTCTTTACATGATTAACTTGGCATTTCTTTTTCTAACAACAAGGTTCATATTGCAGAAAATATATTACCTTCTATTTCTGGAGAGAGAAATGGATTAGCCACCAAATGAAAACAGACAGTTTTGAATTCTTAAAAAAACCCAACCCCCAAAAAACCCTACACCAAAACCCACAAAACCTAACAATAACTCCATGACTTGAATCAGCAATGCCAAAGCTGTTATCCAAGAAATGGAATCCTAGAAAGACAAATATATTTTGAAATGCAGTTAGAGTAAAATAAAACATAATAGCAGTAAGAAAACAACCCTGCGTCTATGCTCGCGTTGGTGCTCATTTTGAAACTGTCCAAAAGTTGAGGCAAAAAAATTCTCTTCTAGAACAATGTCTCTATGCACTGTTCTTAGAAGTGATCAAAACCTGATTTTTTTTTTTTTTTTTTTTTTTTTTTTTTTTTTTTGAGGTTGATGTACAACAGGACATGTAAAATAGATCAAAAGCTGATATAAGCACTAGAAAATGTCTTTTCAGGTGGCCTTTTCAGGGAGAACCCAAAACCTAAATCGGCCTCCAAGGATGTCAGCTGTTGTTATAGTCACAATTTTTAGCACCTTTCCAAGGCAGAGAGCTGTATATGCAGAAATAGCTGTAGCTGAGAGTATGGGTCCCCAGTAGCAAATAAACACAGGGGCAAAGCCAAGAGTTCCAGTGATTCGTACAACAGAGGCTTCTAAATTCTTCATGAGCAGCATGTTTTTTGTCACTTGAGCATAACTAGGTCACATAACCATAAAAGTGGCAAGATTTGAAAAATCTGAATTTCTTCAAAGTATGGTGAGATTAAATCCAAAGCCTTGGATCTGAAAGCTGTTCATAGACATGACAACGTGAGTGTCTGTGAACCTTACAAGAGCAGGAACAGCTAATACTTCATGAGCATCAGCTCTGATGAGTAGCTAGCTTTGATTGGTTTTGATTTTTAATAATCTATTCCATTCAGTGTATAGAGTGTGGATGGGCTTTATTGCCTTGAAGGATTACAGGCTACCTCTTCTAGATCAGTGTAGGCAGCTGAAATAATTAATTTGAAGCACTGGCAGTTTAATTTTATATAAAAACTTCCCTTTTCTCTCAAGATTCCAAAAGAAAAAATGCATAATATGTTTTTTCTTTGTTTAATTTTTGGAAAGTTCCAGTTCATGAGATCAGTACCTAAAAAGGCAAAATAAGTATTTCTACAAAGTCCAAATCAGAAATTAGACTACGCAGTCATGCAATAGTAAAACATGGACTTAACAGCTTATGTTTAAGCAGAAAGATCTTAGTAACATCAAGTTTTCCTACCTGTACCTCAATAATTTTATTATAATCAGTCTTTCTTGCATCTATGAGGGCACACAAAGGCAGATGGGTAAAAATCACACTCTAATAAAGTACTCTAAGATAGATTGAAGTGTGCAACAAAGGAAAGGTGTCAATAAATCTCTTAAATATTGCATGGGTATTATCAAGCTCTAAAATACATGTCAACCATTGATATAAATAGTTAAAGTTAAGATGAAAGTGTCTTGCTTCTCTTTATGTTTCTCTCCGCATGTGTGGTGTAGAAGTTCCTCAGAGATGCTGTTTCACTCTTCTCTTTTCCTTCTGGTGAAAGGAGGACTGACAAAGCAGGAGTATCTGTAGCAGCAAGAGGGTTTTGGATTTCAGAGATTTCCATCCAGGAGGAAAAGCAGCTGCAGAACTCAACAGGAAAAGGCTTTGGGGTGAGGGTTGTCACTTGCCCTGGCTGGCAGGTGCCTGATATGGGTCATGTAGGATGAAGAGTTCAGAGCATCAGGGTACACACTGACCTTTCCTCCTTCTTTCACCCACATGTGTGACTCCCTATCCCCTTAAAACTTTGTTTCATGATGAGCCTTGAAGTTTCACTTTACAGAACTGGTCTGGGAGGGAATATGAAAAATTGTTATAACCAATTTATGATAGTCTTTTTTTTTTTTTTTTTAATATGGCAAAGTTCTACAGAAATTACATTACATTGGCTTTGTCTTGTCAGAAAGTACTTCAAATAATGAGGACAGTTGCACATGTGAGGGTTTTGGAACTTTTTTTGGTCAAAACCTCTTAATTGTCAACCTGATAATGTTGTTTTAATGTGTTAGCAAAGTTCAGCCTGTTTATAATATGTCATTATGATATGAAAAAATCCCACTAGTATTTGTATATATATATAATTTGCTAAATTAATATGCAGCTATGGTAACCTCAGAGTTGAAATAGCTGTTTGCAAAATCAGATTGTTTACATGGGTACATTAAAAGAAAAGGTAATCTTAAGTGTTCTTTATTGTTTTAAGGCCAAAACCTCCCACCTTTATGTTTCAAAAGTGTCTGTCACAGTAAAGGATATACATAAGTTTAGACTGCTCTGAGAATCATGACCCAAAGAGACACTAGAAGTAGTTTGTTGGTTTGTATTTGTAACTGAAAGGTCTTGAGAAGTTCTGGTAGGTAGTTTTGAACTATTCCATTATATACTACACTCTCTGCTTTGACATTCTTACTTGAATCCAAGTCTTGAGGAAAAAGTAATTCTTTGTAATTTTTATAATTTTATTAAAACAGAATTGAGAAATTTTTTAGCGTAATGTAAAAATTAATCTCAGAACTCTTTGCCCCAGAATGTCATATAGGTAAAAGTGCACTTTAAAAATGATGAAATTAACTAACGGAATAAAATACTTTTTCTAAATTCAATCACATGGTGAAGATATTCTTCCAGGCCGGAAAAATCCTTGCCTCTGGTAATTGGGGTGAGAGGCTGCCAGTGTAGGAAATATCACTCTATCCTGTTTTTATTCTCTATTTAAACAATCTTTATTGGTTAAGTCATCGCTATTAGTCATTTCCAGAGACAGTACCCTAGACTACATGGACCTTTAATCTGACCAAGTTCAGCCACAGATGTCTTTTCTTGGTAGCTCTGTCTAGATATGGAATATGGAAAAGATTCACTTATCACCACATCGGGACTGGATAGTTCAGATTCCCTGGGTGTTTTATTAAAGAAGGTGTATTTCCTTATTTCAACTCTACAGATGCTAAAGGGCATTTTCCATTTCCAGTTAGAAAATAACAGTTAGATTGGCTTGTGCTGCTTTTCATGCCCCGAAGTGTCCAAGTGAAAGCTCATACATGGAGCCCAGTGTGCTCTGTGTTGTTACAGGCAGACCTAAGACGCCGAATGACTTGGTAGGATGACAGTAATGTGTTTCTGTGTGTGTTCTCAGCTTACTCCAACAGTGAATTTTGAATCTGTGTTTTTCAGGCCTAAATATTATGCCATGATTTGACTTCTATCTAAGGCTTTGGACAGGAGGAAAAAAATCAAGGAGCCAATCCCACTGAGAGACGCTGGAATACTGACATTTTGATGATCATAGGCCCTAAGGGAATGAGTTAGTGTGGGAAGCCTGCTAGTAAAAATTAGTCTTAGCTGGCAAGGACTAGCCTGCTAGTAAACCTGTCTAGATATTTGTTTTGAAGAATAACCAAAAAAATTTTATATATTTGGCTTGCCTTAATTTTAAATAATAGTTAAACTGTAATGGTTCATATAAGCAGAGATTTGGGAATTTCACATGTAATGAAAGCCAATAAAGTACATTTGAAAATATAATAATTTGGGGAATTTCCTAGATGGATCTGTTATTCTCATTCAGTTGGGGCAGAAGATGACAGGTAGGCTTTAACAATCACTCCATTTAGGTACAGTGGGTACTTAACATTTTGATTGATGGATCTGTGGTAGATCCTCCCACAGTAAATACATATATATTGTGCATATATATGTTGCTGTTCATTTACTAGCCCAGTAACAGACTTCTGCAAAGAGGTATTTTTGACTCCTTTTTAGAAAAGAATAAAATCTTTTTCTGAAACACTCTCATTTATTATTGCTAGAAAATTATATGCACGAGTCATGAGGTTATAATTTTCTAGCCAGTTGGAAAGGTTTGATTATTTGATAACTTTATCAAATAATATTAAAATCTGAGAGAACAAAGGCATTAGATAAGGAGAAAAACAGTGATATTTAAGGAGATTTAGGCCATAGTGATTGGATTTATATAGGAGAGTTTTCCCTTGCTGTAGTGATAGATATGAAACAGCTTGTATTCACACTGCTCAAGACAAATCCTCTGACAGGCAGGCCTCGCCTCCTCTCCTTAATCCTGGCTGGCTCAGCAGCTGCTCCACAGCCCTTTGCAGCTCACTAGGGGTGCTCCTGTGTGGGACAACAGGCACATCGTGTTGGACATGCTCTTCCTCCTCCCACTCTGTACTGTCAGGCTCTATAAGATAAATCAGTACCCATCCCAGACCTGTTTCATTTAGAGTCTCGTGTTTTCACCTTACTTTGTGCTGCCTCTCTACTGATGTATTTGCTGCTGTGGTTGTTCAAGTGGCCAGGGTATCATCGTGACCACATCACTGAGTGTGCTCCTTCCTCCTCTGCTCTGGAGGCCTTCCAAAATGGGAGGGACTCCTGTTTACAAGACCCTGGGACATAAACCCTAGGGAGAATGAGGTTGTGTGTCCACCTTTTACATGTAGAGGACCCTATTTAACACAGTGTCAGGATCAGCATCACAATCAAGCTTGAATGCATCCTTATCTTAGGCCCTAATGGCAGCTGGACAAAGGGTCACTGCTGAACCTCTGATGCTTGTCAGCCACAGCTTTTACTGGCTACTGTGAAATCATTTCTCCACAGGTGTGACCAGAGTAGAGGTCTGGAAAGCTCCACCAGACTGCCTGACCTGTGAGTAGAATTCACCGGCAATTTCTCCTGATGCCTTTCAGGGCTTTGGAGAACTGTGGCCATGAATGGGATTTACATTCCCATGTGGCATCCCCTATGAAGAGCTCAAATACCCTACTCTCCCTTTGTATCAAGCAAGAAGTAAGAGAGTGCCATGGAGGAGTCATGAATGGAATAACTGGCTGCCCTGGTATTTGATGCTTGGGTGCATCATTTTGACAAATCAGAGATTCTTCTGTGACTGTGTATCAACCATTCTAAAC
Organism: Corvus hawaiiensis; assembly: GCF_020740725.1. Taxonomy (NCBI): domain Eukaryota; kingdom Metazoa; phylum Chordata; class Aves; order Passeriformes; family Corvidae; genus Corvus; species Corvus hawaiiensis. The sequence continues at coordinate 7,249,438 of NC_063214.1, forward strand.
TCTGAGAGGAAAAGCCCACAGTGGGATAGCCACAGAGATGCACCTGAACCTCAATGAGCTGTTTATGAGGTGGGGGGACAGAGAGGAGATGCTAGAAAGAGATATTTTGCTTAGCCTTGTTTGTAGTGGATGATATATCACCAGGGGAAAAGTAGGGAGAGAGAGTGAAGGACATGGGAGGCAGATGTTAGGGTTGTGACTGTTTCTCTAACACCACGGTGCTCTGTAAAACCAGTGAGCTCAGTCTCAGGCAGCTGTAGTCCTTTTTTTCAAACTTCAGTGAATGGTTTGGGTTTTTTTTTCCCATCTGAGTAGCAGTGTCACTGTGAAAGTAGCACTTGTTCTCTGACCTGTGCAGAGGGGATGCCTGGCAGCTTATGGTTTTGCACTATTTGTAGATGTTTGTCTGTTCTCAATGTTCATAAATGTGTGCAGTTGTAGTTTATCAGTCTCACTTTCTGTTCCTGGCCAGAGCTGTGATGCAGCTTTCTGTCATGCAGACCTTTTTTCTGGAGCTGGAGTGAGGTAAGCTGGTGATGGGAGGCTGCCAGGTACAGAAGCTGTTGTCACCTTGTGTCACCTGTGCCCTGCTTGTTTTAACCTGCTCCCTGTCATACCTTGTCTGCCCCCAAACACAATCAGTACCCCCTCCCCTGCCCTCCTGGTTCTCTGTCCTCAGTCAGACGTGAAGAAAGCTGAGCATTTGCCACAAAAGCTTTCTTGTCCTGGTCCCCATGGTCCTGATCTGGTCGTGTATGCCAAGCTGCTCCAGACCCCTGTCATTAATGAGCTTATCTGAGGTTTGAGTTGATGTGGCTGGCATCGTGTTCTCACAAGATTTGCTTCAAACACCAGCCCAGGAGCAAACTGTCATGCATGAGAGTATCAGAGAAGTGGGACCAAAGACTAAAATGAGACATTTGCCAAATTGACAGCGTAGACATGGCTATAATTTAGAGAATTTTGAAACCAATATTTTGTATCTTCTCTGAAAAGCACTTGTTGTAATCCTGTGCCTTCTCACACAGTGCATTTTGCATAACAATAATAGAGATAATTATGGTAATTACAATAAAAATTAATAATACTTGCCCTTTTTTCAGTAGATTTTAAAGTGCTTTTCAACACTGAATAATTAAGTCTTACAATATCTTGCGAGGTGGGTAGCAGGTGTTTGCTCATCTCTCTGGATCCTGTCACCCACCATAGTAGTACAGCTGCTTCTACTTCAGTCTCATTGACTTCTAAATTATCATCATGGTTTTCAGCAGATAATTTTCCCACATCCTCTCCACAGTGTGTCAAGAAGTGGAGGCCCTTTCTTACATGACTTTGGTTTTAAGAACACTGGAAATTTGCATGGAGAGGACTCATGGCTATATCCAGTGTGATAGGAATGGGAGGCTGTGCAGCCATGTGAACCCAGGCATGCTTGCCATGTGAAAATGTGGGGAGAGCATTTTGGAAGGGAGGCATGAAAAGCCTCTAGATTATGCAAGAAAACAACTTCAGATCACTTATCTAGGTAATGTTTAGTCATATGATTAAACCTATCCAGACTTTCCCACTAGGGAGAAAAAATTAATCCAGGTTCTGATGATGCTGGCTGCATCATATCTTTTTTTTTTTTTTATCTCTTCTCTCCTTTTCACCTACCCCCTTAAACATATATGTGAACACATGGTGCATTTATTGTATTTTCAAATGTTAGCTGAGAGATTATTCTTGTTGAGGCAAACTAAGCTGGAGCTATGCTTGTTCCTCCTAATAATCATGGACTAATCTGGACTCTGCAGCAAAATGGAGGGTTTTGAGAAGAATATGAAATGACAGATGCTTGATTAAATTTTTAAAGGGTAAAGTGGAGGATGCAGGGTAAATTTTCTGAACAGTGTGCAGAAGACAACACAAACCCTGATATTTGTTTACAAGGTACGTGGGTGTTAAGTAACAACAGGATTCCTACACAGGCATTTCTAATATAACTGCTGCACAAATTTACACCCATGCATTCAATGAATTCAGACACTGAAAACTGGAATTGTTTTTGCAGTTCTTATATGTTATCAAAATTATTATTCTTCATTTTCTTAAGTAGAGTAACAAGATTAAGAAAAGCACCACGTAAAAAGTCTGATTCTAACTCTGGCCCTCAGGAAATTAATGATGACAGATAATTAATTCATTAATTAATCATCAGGAACTTCAGATATGGACAGCCTATCAGCCCCCTATTGTGCCAGATCAGGCAAATATCTTTGACCAGGAGGGCACTTGTGCACCTATCAAGTCAGAAAACATTGAAATCAGATAGTTTATTAAAGAACAAGGCCCTGAACAGGGGAATTAGAGCATGCATGTCGAATTTCTTCTGAATTGAGTGTTTATACAGTCATACAAGAGATTTTTTTCCTCATTAGACCTGCAGGTTGTAGGAAGGGCAAAGCCCAAATCCTCCCATGAGGCTAATCAAAAGAACAGAGGTGCTATGAAAAAACCTGAATCATTTTGAATCACTGCTTCTGGAGATTAGAGAAGACCATATCTGGCCTCTAAAATGGAGAACAAGTATTGTAGGATAACTAGGATAAAGGTGTCAGGGAATATCAATTAATTAAAAAGTGAAAAACAAGTGTCTTTGACTAATATTAACAAAATTGTAAGGATTAGGGGTTAATAATTACAATGTAGATGAAATCCAGACCTTTATATAAATTTTTTTAAAACCTTTATATCTTTCCCAAAAACTCAGAAAAGGCTCAGAGTCCCTATGAATCTAGTCTTGATAAATATTGAAGAATATAGTTTTCAAGTATCTTTATTGGATTGTAAACACATAATAAATTATTTATTCTACTTAAGAGATATTATTCAGTTGAAAAAAAACTTTAAACAGATACAATTCTAAAATGTTATATCTTCTAGTTCTGTGGGCTGTACTGTTAAAGCCCAGTGCCTAAGAGAATAACATAATAAAGTTGAAATTCAACCTGTTTTAGTGGTCATCTAATATTTATTGGGGAAAAAAATTAACAAGTGCTTATTCTGCTAACTGTAGAACAAAGTACTGATTCTACACTTACATAACTGTAGTAATATTGTGTATTACTTTGTAAAATTTCCACAGTAAGTAGTGTCTAAAAAACAAGTCTTTTTCTTCAGTGTGACCCTGATGTGGGGTATCCTAAAAGTCTGCTCCACAAACTGTGAGCACAGAGAAGTGGTATTTTTATTTGAAAAAAAAAAAAATAAGTAGAGTTGCAAGTTATGTCCTGGGGATTGGAGGAGTTTCTGAATTTAGCCTTAATTTACCTTGTTGAAATTCACTGTGACTTTTGGCAGAACAGCCAGCCTAAGAGAGAAGGGGTGTTACAATGAATTTTGCTAGTCCTTTAACTAAAGATTTCAATTTAAACTCTAGGTATATAATTCAACTAAAAAAAATCCTGCTTATACACATTCAAATAAATAATTTGGTAGCATAGGACCTTTCTGATAGCATCAGTAAAAATGTCTAATTTGAGATTCTTTACTTTTTAGGAGTTCTTTACCTTTAGGTTGTTGCTTGCAGAGCACTGGGAGGCTTCTTTCCAGACATACTGTATTTGTGAGTTAATATGACATATCTAAGATTTTTCCTTGTAGATAACACCCTTCCCTGTAAAATAAATGGCCTGGGCACTGACACATGAGAACACTCCCAACTGGAACAACTCTTAAAGTATTTGCTTAATGTTCTGCATAGAAGTGGATTCAAGCATGGGCTTATGAGCTTTCAGAATTCAGGCTCGGTACCTGGCCCCGTACCTGAGAGAATAAAACTCCATGTGTCATTAACCTTCCTATCCTGCTCCCATAAAAAAAAGGATCATCTAGCCGATCAATTTAAATTTTGGTGACTGGCAAAAGATATAGGATTAGAAATTAAGCCAGTGGCAAGTTTAATGATAGAAACTCCACGTAAATCATGCAGGGGTTTAGCAGAATAATGATAGATGCTGTCAGAGGAGATTGTAGCAATCACACTTTTACTAGAGAACTGAAATATTCTTTTTTTGTCAGTTGTTATATCTCTTTTATTAAAAGAAACAATAGTTGCAATCTCTAATTCTTTAAGTGTTAGAATGCAGAATGAGAAATATTGATTTAGAAGGTGGCAATTTTGACAACATCAGTTATTTTGGTGTGTGAGAAGTGTATAGTCTGCCTGAAACAACTGCATAGAGCTGGATTAGACCTGTTTGAGCAAGCTGCTATAAAATATTATTTCCTATGTCATACAGAGCTAGGGAGATAGCAGTTCTACAGTTTTAATATCTTTTACCTGCATTAGTTTGTCTAAATCAAATGAAGATAAATTTAAACTGGAAATGTAACTCAACAGTTGCACTAACTGTGTCTTATTGCATCCTTTATAGGGAAAGCAATTAGCCAAAGAAAGAGTTTTAATAATTTTAATTAACCAGATAGCGCTGCTTTCTCAGTGTCAATGAAAATATTCCCTCCTACAGCATTCTTTGGTCATTTTGTTCTTTCTGGTTTGAACTCATAAAAATGAGGGATATATAGATTTATTAGATGATTAGTGTGACTGTAGGATAAAGCCATCTGGTTTTATGTAATTAACACAATATTAGGTTCAATAATTTGTACACAGCAAACCCAGGTTTTCTAGAAGGACTTCTAAACTTGACTGGAAGTCATCACAACAGGGAAAATCCACAATATTGCAGAGCAGCTTGTTCTGGTGAATAACTATTTCAACATCAGTTATATGTGCCTAACCCTAATATCCACAGCTTCTTGGCATGACTCTTTACTGGAGTAAAAAGCTCATGGTTATCCATAATTTTTCCTCAGTAAGTATTAATGACCAGTCCCAAGTCCTTCAAAGTTGTCATCATTGTTTTATTTCGCAAAAAGTATAAAGCTTTGTAGTGTATGCAAGGCATTTTTTTCTCTAGTCATTTGTGTGAAACACACTCCATGTTTTAAATGTCCATTTTAAAATCTAGGCAGGTGCAGATGGATGTAATCTTCCATTGTCACCTTCACCACCACTATTTATGAAGATAAAATTGCTGGATTAAGTCTACTCATCATTCAAGTGTTTATGCATTTAAAAAGAGTATTAGATCATACTTTTTGCCAACCATTTTTTGCTTGTAATTTTTTAAGTTTTAAAATTGTGTTAAAATAGTGATCCCCTTTTAAATTTAACCCATATTCAAAACACTTGTTTTGTAGATTATAGCTTCCCAAAATGTAAATAGTCTGAGTTTTCTTTCATGCATTAAAATTAATACACTTTCTTGACTAGATTCACCATACAAACTAATTCACGGTCCAAAATAAGTGCTGTTAGGTACAATATATCTGCCATAAAATGTTGTAGTCCATAAGACTTTAGAAATGTATTGTGTTCTTTCACACCTATCTTGTATGGATGTTCTGGAAAATCATTTCTCCTAACAGTTATAAAAAGATAACTGAGGATTAACTCCATCTCTTTTCCTGTTTTTTTGGGGTTTTTTTTGCAGTTTAGTTCTATTCTCAGATGTGTCTGTGTTTTTAGAAAATGTTACAGAAGTAGAAATGCATTTTACGTTTCAGTGGTTGTACTAGGATTAGATCTAATTCCTACTGCTGTTTCCATTTACTGCTGTGTAATGAGCTTCCATGCAATTACATGTGGGAAAAACTATAGTACTATATCCAAGAAGAATCAGGGCATCTGGTCTGGAATCAGCCACAGATGGGTATGTATGAACCTTGAGTGTGTTTTGTGCAATGCTGGGGAAAAGTGTCATATCCCGGCTTGTATTTCAGCCTTGTTATGACAGATAACAGCTCAACTACCAGAGAGGCAAGTCTCTTTTGAGAAACACCCTTTATGCTGCATGGAACATAAAAATCAACAAACTTCGTATCAGTGTTTGACAATATACTGAAAATAACATTGTGTTTGCTTGGGGAGTTTCTGAAAACAAGGGCTAAATGTGTCCTCAGAGTAAATTTGTTGTATGCTACATCTCTGCCTTGTAGATCTAAATGTCTGCATGGAATTGGTGGTTGTGGCTGTGCACGGGGGAACATGGCAGCAAGAGCAGCTTCTCTCTCATGAAGTGGTGGCAGAAGAGGGCTGTTACAGAATTTCCTAATGGTTCTCTCAGAGCAGAATCGAACGTCTCTCACAGATCAAACTTTGTGCTTGCGTCCAGCAGTTTCCTCTCATTCTTTATGTTTAATTAGAGATGCCAATTCATGTGTATAATTCCTGGAATTTCCATGCCTTATGGTTCTAAGTCTATAGGTCCCTCTTCATCACTCTATCATCTTTATGGTGGTAACTACACCCTAAAGCCCAGAATATTTGTATGGAACTGACAAACAAAACTTACATGGCAGAAGAGCAGACCCTGAAGTGAGCACAGTATGGAATTATGACTTTTTATTACAGATCAATCCAATTTTAATCTGTTTTGGATGCCAAATTACAGTCAGAGCTGAGATAACAATGTATACAAATTTGTATTTCACAACTTCCACATAATATTTAATTTTCAAATTACAGATAATCAAAACCATGATTTTCTTTTTCAAATATATTTGCTAATCACAATATTGCACTGAATAATGTCTATAGGGTCTTGCTTGTTTTGCTGTGGGTTGTTTTTTTGTTTGCTTTGGCATTTTCTCTTAAAATATTATTTTTATTTTAGCAATGTCAGTCAGCCACATTGCCTGTACAATAGTTGTTTGGAATGGAACACTTAGATATGGAACTTCTGGTATAAATTAGAAAAGAACATTCTTTAATATGTATTGCCCTATTTCCTTTTCATGTTGTATTGCAGGACATATTTGTGCTATATGAGTTTACAAATATATAGAAATCAAGTAAAGAAAATAAATCAAATAGGAACATAGCAAAGCATATTCAAAGAAATTATTTGGAAAAATGTATTAGAGAGTCAAAGGCTCAAGAGTGTGTCCTAACTGAATTCTGGTGTTATCAAAGCAAGAACTTAAAGTTCTTTGGCTATGAATGTAGGACCTGCCTAGTTATATAAGCTGCAGCAGTCAGTTTTCAGCTCACTGAATTGAGAAAAATTCAGTTTTAGAGGAAAAAGATCATTTTACCAGAAAATATCAACAGAAAACGTAACAAAATTTTTCTAAGCCTTAAGTATTTAAGCATTTTTAACACAAACATTCTTGCTAGCATTTAATTCCTCTACTTTTTTTTTTTTTTTTCTTTTTTGGCTCATATTTATTTCACTTCTCTTTTATGGAATATAACTGTTGGAGGAAATATGAGGCAAAACAGTTCTGCAGTTGGATGCAACAAATGAGGTCACAATGTTAATGAAAAAGTTAGTGCAATAGTTTTTAATTTCACCCAGAAAGCAATGTATGTCCCTTTTTCTTCCAAGGTAGCAAATCAAAGCAATGGACATGTCCAGTGCAATGCCTTCAGTCTAAACAATCCTTACACGGTTGTCATCCACAATAATTGCAGCAAGGCATTACTGAAGCAATAGTCACTATCAAGAGTCAGATAAGAGTAGAAAAACCCTGGGCTCCTAAATATGACAGTATGTTGCAGTAAATATTTAAGAACTGCTTGCATTTTTAAAGGAGAGCTTTATTTTAAAAGAGCTTTTCACATGAGTAAAAAAAAACAACTTTGGCACATTTGAGAGAGTTTGGTGTTTTGGATGGATGAGCTGCAGTCATGAAAGCAGGATACGTTCTGTTCACATATATTTAAATGAATTTAAATCTCCACTTCCTTGCATCCTGTCTAGGTGCTTATTGCATTTCATAGTGAGTGTAACAGTATGATTACATTTGGTAGTGTTTAACACCTGTTTTGCATAAAATAAAAGGTTTTCCAGATGGAAGCGATAGAAAATCAATCTGAAAGGCAAAATGATTCATTACTGGAATTAATTTATGGTGCTGTTTGATGTCACCAGCTAAAATGGTGGCTAACAGCTGCTGGAAGAAGGGATTCTGCTCCTCACTCCTCACCCCTGACCATGCAGTTGTGCCCCTTCAGTGCTATGAGAATATGAGGCTTCAGAGCCTGCAGACAAGATAGTAAACCAGGAGAAAATATTTCATATGTTCGGTTTATTTTCTTTATTTTCAAAATATCTTGCTGCAGATTTCTGGATGATACACATTTTTGCAGTGACAGCTGTTTGTGAAACTGGCAAGCCAAGTGTCGGTCTGGGTCAGGAATTGTCCATCTGACTGTATCCAAGGGAATAAGGTGTTTTTGGAACAGTTAGACAAAACCATAAGAGCAGTCAAAATGCTTGCCTTATGTAAACACAAATGGAGACTGTAAAGCTCTTATTCCATACCATGAAAACTCCTGTTTTCCCCCCAGGTGTGTGCATGTTATGCATGGCACAGAGCTCACACAGATAAGTCTTGGCCGTGCAAGACATGATGTTTCAACCAACTTTTTCAAAAGATTTCTCAAAATTTTATATCAGCATAAAAGATTGCTCTTGTATCTAAAGAAATTGGCTATATAATCAATATTTCTAATTAATTGCCATGCTTGGTGCTTGGGTAACTTCAGGCTATTTAGTCCTAACCAAAGCATAGAATTACTTACTAGAAAAAGGAAAGTTTCTTTAATTTGATCCAGGGCAATTTTGTTGGAATGAATGTGTTTGTATCTAAAAGTGAAGAGGTGCCCTCAACGTACCACAATACTGTGATTACATCAACAAAAAAAGTTAATTGGTTTATTCAAAGGTATTAACAGTAATTCACATGGATGAAAAACTCTGGCAAAATCCTCCACAAAAAACCATCATGGAAACTTAAATTCTTATCCTCCAAAGGCTGTTTTTAACGTTCCTATTGTGAATATATCACTGTGACATTAAAATAGGTGATAAATTATGTAGGTGGGAAATTGGGCCTGTATTTTTAAAATAAGAGTTGACTGATGCTTAAGTCTAAAGAAACTAAATACATAAAGCATTGCAGTAATTGAAGCAATAAAAAAAGTGGATTGGTTTTGTTGGGGGGTTTTGTGTGTGTGGTTTTGTTTTTTTTTAAATATGGCATGATGACAGAAAATTGCCCAGTATTTAAAGCTTGATGTCATTGAATAAATTTTACAAGATCTATAATATAAGGACTAGAAAATGTGATAAAAATTTAGATAAGTGAAATTAGAAGAAATTTTGTGGACTGTTAGAAGAATCACTGACAAATGTAACTGAAATGTTAACTAAAAATAATTGTTAATTGGATTTTGATACAAGCATGAAAATACCCAACAGCAGGAATAATTTCATTTATTCATACAAGTTTTTGTATTAGAAAAATAGCTTAGGGGAAAAAAAGGCAAACAGATAAGCAAATGATTGCATTTACTTCAGTAAAAACCTTTCCTTGATATATGGTGATGCTATCACATAAATATAGGAGAACATCAGAATATTTAAAAAAACAGCATAGGAAATAAGTGTTAGAATTCTATCATGCACTCTTGGTTGGTAGATGTGATGTTGTAGTAGTTTCTATTTTCTCTACTTCAAAAATACAGTTTTGGGATAGATTATTAGAAATCTGGGAACACTTCTTTGCAAGCAGAGGATGAAAGATTTCTTCACAGGGATGATTAAGATGACAACTGGCATAAAAGCATGAATGACTGCAAAAAGATGGGTTTTTCTCTAGATTGTGTTATCAATTAAACATACTTTTATTTTTTTAAAAAAAAACCAGTTCAACATTTGTTATTTTAAAAGTAATGCTGATTTTTTCCACATTTTGTTATATTTTTCTAACAACTTTTTTGCTCAAAAATGTTTTCTAAAGATGACTTTTTTTCCTCTCTGCCTTTTTCCAACATAAGGTTTTTTACTTTATTTACTACTGGTTTTATTTTTGAGTCTTTATCACAAAACTAAGCTGATTTTATTTATTTACCTTAGGTTTTATTTTTAAATTTACCTTATGTGTATTTACTCTTAGCTATTTTCAGTACCACTTTTGTTTTGCTTTTGAACTTTCAGATCTTTAAACAGTACTTTGTGAAAATATTTTGCCATCTCCTGCTTGCTTGCTATTTTTACTTGCTACTTTTTAATATTTGTCAGTTAGAGCTTTAAAGTGACATAGAATACCTCCTACAATGATAAAATTCACTTTAATATTAAAAGAATGAAATATCATTTTGAAAGTCATTCTAGTTTACACATGTAGTGAATTTCTCACGTTTGTGCTGAGTTACAATGCAGTAGGATAGAATTTTAAGGTATGATCATCACCACTGGTTGCAACACATTTTTAACTTGTCCCAACGTAGTTATAACAAATGTCTGTGTTCTCTCTTCTGCTTTTTTCCTAATTAAGGCAAAAATTTTGGGATATGGCATTTCAAGCATGGACACAACTTAAAAAATGTGAAAACCAAATTCTTTTACTTACAAGCATATATTTTGCATAACTGTTCTCTAGGATCTCTCATATGCAAGAGAAAAAAATTAAAATAAAGTTTTCAGATCAAGAATTTTCCTCATTTTTGTGTCCTTATCTGGTGTGGTGGGCAAGCCCTTAAAAAGTAATTATTTAATACCAGGCGATTTGAATTTTGGAGTTCATTTGTTTTTGCATGGGAGATTTTGCATGTAATAAACACTAAATTTAGCAACCTTTGAAAGACAGGAAATTAAACTTGTTTTTTAATAAATTTATAGTATCACTGTCAGTAACTCCTTGTATTTTTCATCAGAGTGGCAAAAAAGCATTGGAAACTGGGTTGTACATATATGGGGTGGTTTTCTGTTTGGGTTTTTGTTTGTTTGGGGGTTTTTGTTTGGGTTTTTTGGGTTTTTCTTCTGTGGGTTTTTGGGGTATTTTTTGGTAATATATACTTTGCAGTATAACGAGTACAGTCTGACCTGTGAAGAAACTTAGGATCAAGAAAAGTTAGGTATTGGAACAGATAGGAGAAATATTTGGGATAAGAGCCCCAGGATGGGGTGACCCAGACCCAGTGCAAATGACATTTACAAAGTTAATTTTACCATTTTGGAATCAGCAAGCCATGTTCTTTTACACTAATGAAGGAGCTGAAGACCTTATTCTTTCCAAAAGACCAAGTCCTTGAGCCTTGTTCAGCATTAGCTATATTGGGACATAATATAATAAGCAAAGGAAAATTCCTACTATTCACTTTTCTGAAAGTAAACTGTAGTCAGAAATACTAATCCAGTTCACCACCACAACACCCAGTTTGTTGAGAACAAGAGATTTTACATATTCTGATCAGGAAAAAGTTAGTGAAGGTACAGTGAAACCATTTTGCAACCAAAAATCAGCATCCCTGTCAAAAACTGCCTCCTATAGGATCCTCCTGGATGAACTGTGGCAGCAGAGCACAATATAATCCTGTTTCTAAGAGTTTAGATCTGACTCTTCTTCAATTTAGAAAGAGCTCATTGAACTCTTCCTTGAATGATGTCTACAGTAGCTGCAAACACATTGCTCTTTTCCAACACCAATTCTGCCCTCTGCAAGAGATATGAAATTCCCTGAACGTTTGAAAGATTCCTCTTTGAGAACTGAACAAAATATTGGCTTATTCATGTTTTGTGTTGCAGCAGGAAAAAAAATAAGAGTATTAAGTTGCAAAGAGGTTGTGAATACATTGTCAAATCCATTACAGGCAGGTTTTTGTCCAAAAGATGTGCTCTGACATTACTGATATGCATGGTCCTAAAAAATCAGGAAATACACAGGGCAAAGCTCAGCAGTAGCGTCCTTTAGTCACACAAAGGATGGCTCTCAGTATTTTACTCACATTAGATTAATGCTTGGTGTCTTAGGGAACAATCTGATTGAAGACAAGCAAAATAGCTGTAATGACTTCCAATAAAAGCAGGAAAAATGAGAGCAATAGGGAACACCAGGAATAAATGCTGGTTCCTTTGCCTAACTGCATGTTTCTTTATCAACATGGATATATCATCTTTAAAGGCAAGAATACATTGAGTCAAGTATCTCCTTTGTAAGTAAATTAAATTTAGAGAAAATTTTTCTCTGAAATCAATGCATCCTGTCTTCTTATGCCTCAGACAATTTAGTGCAAGTTATTCATGGGCTAAAGAGCTTTGTTTAATGGTTGGAGAATTCTCTTCAATTTATAATGAATAGCCTAGAAAATGTATAGATGGACTAGCAACCCATCTTATCAAGTCCATGTAACCAAATAAAGTATTTAGACCAGTTAATTAAAAGAAGTCATTAAAGGTGTATTCTTGCAACAAACAATTACGGAGTAGAAAATAGCCTTGAAATGTAATTAAGTTCAACTATTTCTCTCTGTTTACCAAAATTAATTAGTGCCTCCTTGCCAGCATAACTTTACTTGAAGATTTGTAATTTGACACTGTACCATAAGACACAATTATTGTCTTCAATTTCTAATCACAACAGAAATTAAATTTTCTATTGAATTAGTTGTATGAAAAGAATAAAAGACATTCCTTTTCTTTAGCTATGCTTTAGTAATTTTTGTTTCACTGGTGGATGTAGTAGTCCAGGTGATTTTATTACTGGCGAGAAGTGAAATCTGAAACTAATTTCGTCAAAGCTAATGCTGAACATTAGAGGCATTTTAATTTTGTGAATATTGACCTCATGTGATGACTTATGCAAGTGGTGTTTTTCTGCAATATTTGTAATTTGCTGTTGCATAACTTTTGTTATTCTTAATAAAATTCTTAGAAATGTTTGGATTAGATTTTGGAGGTAATTGCCACTGAGCCCTTGAGATTCTCTTATTCTGTACAATGTTAGGATTATTAGGTGGGAAGGATATTGATTTTTGCATAAAATGGTACTGCTTTAGTCCAAAAAACCAGTAATGCTCCTCTCCCCTCACCAAACTCAACAAAAATTACCATTTTAGACCTATTAAAATGAAATAAATAAAACCAGAATCACTTATTTAATATACAGCTGCGAAGGGTCACTAAGAAATTGATTCAGATTGCATTTCAAAGGAGAAAACTATTAAAAAAAAAGAGAAATGGAAAATGCAATAAAATGAAAGTGTAGGGTATGGTATTAGAAGCATCCTTAGCTCGTGAATAGGCAAACCATCATTATTCCTTTTCTTTTTGGGGATGGAAAAGCAGGAACATCTCTAATATTTACAGTTTGTTTTATGACCTTGTTAGGCACACTTCATGAGGAAACTCTTTAGTATTTTTCAGAACTCAAGAAAGTTTTATTAATTTCAGAAGTTTACCTGATCTGAAAATAGACATTTTGAACTTAATTTATAAAACAAGTTATAAACTGTATACAGAGTCATTCAGGAAGCCCTTCTTTTCCTTAATACTTTTTAGATCATTGTCTTCTGTTCTTTTTGCTTTTGCACTAAGCTACTTACACTTTTCTAAATACCTAATTAACTTCATAATTAAGATAAATACTTTATACTCAAATGGCTTCTTTAAACTCATAACCAGTAGTAATGCAGCCACTGTCCTACATACTGGAATATAAAATATTTTATTGTTTGCATAGCACCAATATTAAGATGTTATTACCAGTTATCTGAATTTACATACAAAATGTTTCAAAGTGTACCACTTGAGAGGTTTATGCTTTGAATGTTTAAGTATTTGCATTTTTTCCACCATTAAGAAAGAACATGAGTTTGCAATAACCTAAATATCTTCCAAAGATAAAATAATCATTTAATGTTAAATAAGTAGATGCTTTACAATGCCTTTGTATAATACATACTCTGAAATATAATGGTTGATATAATTGTTTTAAAATAATTTTCTTTTCTTGAAATATAGGCTAAAAAACCCCCTGATTTTACAGTAATGTTTATAGCTTTTGTTAGCATATTGTCTGAATATTATGTTTCTCTGAATTATCCATACTAAAATCTGCTTGAATTTGAACATGTACTTTTACTTGAAACAGAACTACTGAATAAATATAGTAAGAAAAAAATATTTTTTTATTAGTTTTGCAAAAGATAATCTTAGTGATGCATATCTTTCTCTTTTCATAAAAGGCTTTTAGCATGGCATGCTATTATTTATACCATTTACCATTTTCATTTAAAGATTCCATGTAAAATATTCATAAAAATTAACATGATCTGTACTTTTACATGTATTTCAAAACACAACACACAAAATATTGTTATCACACCATTCAGGCTAGAAAATGTCTTTTATTTTCTTCATAAACACATTTGCCTTAAAACAAATGCAGTTTAATACCCAAAGGGAGTTTTTTTCTCCTTAAAATAAGGAAATCATCCAGGATAAAAGAAAGAATGCCCCAGAAGTTATTGTAACTAGCTCAATGATTCCAGTTAATGCAACAGCCCCCTCAAAAGATAAGACAATTTTATCCTGAGTAGTCATCTCAAATAGAAAATTGACTGCAATAACTTCTTAACACCTGACAAAATCACAAACAAATTGGTAATAACTCTATATTAAAATTATATTAGTGTTCTTCCTGTTAGGTGTTAAAGTAATTTCTGGTAATCTTTGGAGGGTACAGTAAGAGAAAATAATATTTTAGGTAATTTTAATTGATATATTGATCGTAAGTCTAAGGATATTAAGATTAAAATTAATTTAAAATGTTTTACCTTCTTGGTCATGTGTATAAGTTTTTCTTCATGGGTAAGGTCTGTTTGTTGAACAGACAGACAAAACCTAAGTCATCAATAGAGTAATTTCTTGAACCTTGAAAATATGAAAAAAAATCTTTCTGTCTTCATATAAATAGTAAAGACTGAAGTATGTATCTACCTATATAATTTATAACTCATGATTAATCTATCATATATAGTATGTAATTGATATATAATATATGCCTGAAATTGTCATGTGTAATAATAGTACACCTACGTTATGGTTGGATATTTCAGCAGAATTCCTCAACCAAGGATCTAGGCAGTAAATCTACTATAAAATTGTTTTGAACACACAGATGGTGATGCATTATTTTGTTGTTGCATTTATTGATTTTATTGTGGTACAGTACAAATCTGCCAGCAATAAAATAGAATGTGATGACACCAAAATGTATGGAGAGATATTTCACTTCATGCATAGTGAAGTAAGGTGTTGAGCTGGTATGTTAGCAATGGATGACACACAGAAAAGGAATTAATTGTTATTTCATACTTTCTTGGCCTGTATGGCTTCAGCTTAAGAAAAACCCAAGTATTTTAAGTACCGTAATTCAGGCCAGATTTAGCAGTAGGCATTCCTACTACAGCAGGCATTCTTGTGTGAAATAATTTTTGTGGTTAGTGTATCGAGAGCCTCAGGGTTTTATTTTCTCTACTGTAAATATTCCTACTCAAACCAAAAATGTACAGTCACTGAAACACCTCAAACATGACTTTGCATGTTTCTAATGCCTGTTCCTCAAAAAAACTCATCCAGCAAGTACAAAATGTGGGAGAAGTTCCTGATGTGGGAGCTGCTAAAACACCAGCCTGCTTCTCCAGCTGGCCAAGGAAGTTGGAGGTGTTACAGGTAAGGAATGGTTTCTATTTCTCATTTCAAATGAGAGAAGCAGTATGTGGATATCTGTGACAATGACCAAGGCAGGAGAAATATTACCACTAAGAAAACTCTGTGATGAGTTGGCTGCTGTCAAGGGGAGAGATTTTATTTTTTTTTTAATGCCTGACCACAGAATAAGATTTCTAATTTTTCCTAGTGTGTCCTAATGACAAATTCTTGACTTAGCTAGCCCTCAAGATAAAACCAAAATTTTACCTATGAAGTGCCCTCTCTTCCAGTAGCACAGTTTTTCAGTCTGACAGTCAAATCTCACTTCCAGCCTTTTCACGTGGGTTGCTAAACACTGACAAATGGCTGAGTATCTGATATAAAAGTCAATTTTTTTCTGGAAGATTTATACTTTAAAAAAGAAGTTGACAAAAAAAAAAGTAATGAGTCCAGCAGAAGAACCCAACTTTTGCTCCAAATTTATGAAATCCACAAGCAGTCTGGGGTTTCTGTTTACAGGACAGGCATGTTTTTGGGTGAAAAGACTGAAGGTAATTTGCTGTCTGTTTTATCATTGAAACACAGACTACTGAAATCCCTGGAATTTCAAAAAGGACATTTCTCCTTCAGGAAATATTATTGCATGATGACAGCCACGATACAAATGTGACACTGAGCAGCTATGCTTCCATGAAACAGGAAGAAAAAGAGAAGAAATGGAGACAAGAAAAATGTAAGTTTCCTTTATACCCTTCCCCATTCCTCCTTCTTCTCCTAGAGGGTGCAGTCCTGGAGATTGCAGTCTTGGAGATTACAGTCCCCTGACTTGCTTTATGCTATCCTCAACCTCTTCCACATTGCCCTGAAAGAGTCAGCACAGAGCAATGCTTTAAACAAACATCCCCTACAGAGCTCCACATTTATTTTTGCCTTCCAAGCAAGCTGTCATTTACCCTCTGTGACACAGTTATTACTTGCATTAAATGCATGTTCTTAGTTGCTGCATTTAATTTATCAAGGCCCCCATCTGGATTGATGCACTCCAAAGTGGAAGTGTTTTGCCTTTAATCTGCATAGCAACAGAAATTCATACTCTTTTCTTTCTGCACGAGATGTAAAGATAGCATCTCAGAAATATCTGAGCCTGGGGAATCAAATGCCCAGCTGAGACAGACTGCTGTCTCACACTCAAGCATCATGAGTATCAACAGCATTGCATTTCCTGCATGAGCTTCCCCTGAGGGATTGAGTCCTGGAGGTGCAGTCAGAGCATGTAGAACATTCCACGACAAGGGCACAGCTCTCACAAAACAGCATGGCAGCTGTCATGTTTGCTGCAAAACATGGCCAGAACAGTACGTGATACCTGTTTCCAACCCTTTCCTTTCATCCTTAATACCACTGCGATGTCTGGATGTTTTTCCACTCCTTTCCTGAATGTTTGCTGACTTAAATCTCTTACCATAGCCTGTGTTGATGGCCGGGTTATGACAAGCCTTGCATGTGGGAATACACTTTCAGAGCATTTCCTTGAAATTTCTTCTTTTCCATAAAATAATTTAAAGATTCAGAAATAAAATGACAGAGAAAAAGAGAGAAGGGTAAGGAGCACAGGGATGGGGGGGAGGGGGTGAGATCAAGTGGTGTTCTTGGAGCGGGGACTAATTTTTGGGGTAGGCTCTGAGAAAAACTGCTGGCTTACCCATCATGGGTGAGGACAGCAGGAAAGCACATCCTGCTGGAGCTCTGCTCTGTGCTCCAGAACACAACAGACCCAAAAGCTTTTTTTTTTTTTTTTTTTTTTTTGGTGGTTCTTGGGCAAATATAAAATTGAACCCATAAAGATTATTTCATATGATGTCTCTTTGGATACAGGCATGAGTTAGTGATCTTGGTAACAGAGATAGTAGCTGCAAATTAGCTTCTCCTTACAGCTCTAGTGATTCCTCCATGATATGAAACACATAATTTGGTACTATGCATCAAAAATATTGTGGATTTTATACAAGGCAAATAGAACAAAAATAACCATTTTTTCAAAAGTTAGATCTGCCTTACAACCGCACTTCAAGGATTCTCTGCCCTTTCTACAGAATGAACAGATGATTTTTTTCTTCATAATTTTTTTGTTTTTAACAGGGAAATGTTATTTAATGAATGCAAAGCTGCTTCTGTGGAAAAATATTGGTACAGATCAAATGGGAGTAGGGAGGGTTTCTCACATTCAAGACTGAATTTCTGCTCATAATGATAGAGAAACAGAGACAGTTGTTTTGCAGAACTGAGCACGTTTGGGATAATGACTTAGTCCTTGAATGTTCAGGTGGCCATTTCACTGCCCAGGGTAAGATATTTCTAGAGCAGGACTACGTGAATTCTTTTTCTGTGGCCTGTACACCCTAGTAAGTAAATACCATTGATCTGAACTAATTCCAAAGAGTAATTAGTATGCACAGTTTCAGGATTTGGCAAAAAAAGAGACAATTCATACTAATTCAAATCTGGAACTGAACCTCAACTTTGTACATGTCAGGTGGTTTTCTTAACATGTGTATGGTTGTTGTGAAAACTTTCCTCTTTCCTAATTCACCATTTTGGGTTGGTATCTTTAAGGCAACTTTTTTTTTTTTTTTTTTTTTGGTAAATTTAGTGCTGGCATTTTTATGATGGTTAAGCATTGATTTTACTCCCAGTGAGTCAGGAAATGGACTGAAGAAAGATTTTCCACCTTGCCAATAAATATTTTATAGTTCATGGTTATTGCAGAGTGGGAAATACACCACTCTGTCCCCTCAAGACTTAAGAAAAAGTGTTAGAAGTTTTCAACATTTGTGTCACAGAAAAGAAATTTGACATTTTGAGTAAGTTGATGGAACAGCAGAGCTATTGCCCTTCTGCATCCATTTATTGTCCTTCTTTACATATGCACATTTATTTCAGATGTATTCTGTTTTCAGATATTCCAATTCTAGCGATACTTGCTGCGCTTCAATTAGGGAGTGACAACCATCGAGTTAACTTTTTTAGCTCAGCATATGTGGCTATGTACAAACTCATGCATAAACATAAACCAAACTACCCAGTGGGAAAAAAGGCTAATACCTTTTTTAGAGCAGAAGTGAAAAAATAGCAGCCAATGAAAACCCAAGATTGCACGATCCTAATTGCTGAGAGAGCGACGTGTTTGTCCGTGCCACCCAAGAAGGAAGAAAGCTGAGGAGTGGGAAGATGTCTGAGTAACAAAAGAGAACTTTGCAGTGCTTCAGCTCGGAGAGTTGAATGTGCTGGTATTAAAGCACGAGTGCGTGGAGGCGTGTGCAGTGACAGGCAGGGAGCTGCGTCTGTTCTGCAAGAGGAACGAAGCCAAGCACAGAAGATTGGGATTATTTTGTTTTCCACCATTGACTTCAAGCCCTCAGTTTACATGCACTCATAAAAGTGAATTTTCAATGCATCTAACAGCTACTGTTTACACAGTAAGAGAAGCATCCACTAAAGCAATGTAAATAACCTTAGTAACTGTATTCTTTTTGACCTTGTAAAGGGCGCTTTTGCTCGCTCACATTCATGCTGACTTCCACAGCAAGGATCTCTTTCCCACTTTGTCATTTTGATTAGATTAGTTGTGAGAACTTTTACATCTCTTCCGCTACGTCTCCCTTTTTAACATGTCAGATACTGTGTTTTGATTCTACTTTCAAGGCTCCTTAAGACCCTTTCTTCTCTTCCTATAAACTTGTTTTACAGTTCTGAGAAATCACTTCTGGCCCCCAGCTGGTAAATAGTACTATTTGCCATTGCTTCCCTGCTAAGCCTCTGGACAAGCACTTTCCTGGCATTTCTCACGTGCCCCACAACTGTGGCAGATTATCTTACAAACTCCCCAGAAGTCTCCTTTGCCTTGCTAGCTACGAAAAGCTCTCTATATGTTTGCTATGACCACTGTGAGCAGCCATTTAAATGTGTGCTTCACTCAGCTTCATTTTACTGATGAAAGGATTTGTTAGAGACCTGTGTTGTGGTTGGATTTGGCTTTAATTAGATGTCACCTGCCTTCTCAAGTCTTTTTCGCTGTTGCTTTGACATATTGTTGCTTTTTGACTCTTTAGGCTGAGTGAAAAGACTGTCTTCCCCTTTTTGTTGCTTATTAGAAAAGCAGGATTAAATCAAGCAACCAAACATCACTTTGTTATACCCATCTTTGCAACATGCAAAAGTCTGTTTTTGTCAGAAGAGATGAAAAGTATTCACTACTTCAGGGTCAAATGTTGCAAAAGAAATGTCAAAGTCTTTTGAAAAGGTTTGAAAGAGCTGCAATTCATTACGTTTCTCAAAGAAAAGATTACAGAGGAGGGAATAAGCCTGCCTGACTACTAAATGGAAATAGAATTAGGCCAACAGGAACGAGGTGCAACAGGAACATAGTAAAACTGGCAATGTCTAATATCTTAGACAATGTATTCTTGTTAAATAGATCAAAACCCAGGCTGAAAACAGCTGTTCTGAGAATGGTGTGTTGGGATATAAGCTACAAATGAAGTGTTGAGGAACAATTAGGCTGTAATGCCTACAGCAGCAGCAGCAATTTCTCATTTCCTTCCCTCTGCACCCCAATGGGGTCAGCAGCAGGAGTAACACCTTCGGGAACTTAACATCTCCCAGTGAAGAAATCATATCACTTATGTCATTTTTGTTTGGGATTTAATTGGTGTCATTGATCATCTCAAAGAATGAATAATACTGGTATTTTATTCAGAGGTGGTTTATAACAGGCATTTCAGGTTATTATGGAAGTCTTTCCATCATAAGATGAGTTGAGGTCCTAGCAGTTGTTCTACAAGTACACTGCAAGCAGCTCAAGAAATCAAAGGTAAAAGGAAAATCAATAGGTATATTAGGAGCATTCTTGAAAGGGAAAAATAGAGATAGAAGAAAGGAAGGAGTAAGTTTTTACGTGAACTTTATTTTTTCAATTTTGCAATGTGCATAACTAGAGACCTGTTTCAGCCCTGAAAAAAACCACCAAAAAACCCCCAACTGAACAAATGACATATTTAACAGTCACAGGTCTGAATAACTGTTTAGGGTTCCTAAAGATGACAATCTTCTATCTTTTTCCCAAAGGAATAAAAATATTGTTTGAGTAAATAACAAAGGTAAATTTAAAATAACTGCTTGAAATGTGTTCATATTTTGAAGTTTCTACTTTATATGTTAACCTGGGAAAAGAGTAAAATTTTGCAACTACAAGCTTGTTTTTTTTTTTTTTAGTAAATATATTAATTGATCTTTTAAGAAATGTTGTGTGACCATCCGAACCTTCTCTCATGGATAATACTAGACCAAAAGAGCTACAAAAACTGTGTTGTGAGGAAACCTCTTGCATGTCTTAAGTTGTTGCAAAGGCCTATGTGCCTGCTTTTTTTCACAAACCAACCATTTTTATTTATTATATACTGGATGTAATGCACAATATACGTATTTTTGTGTTATATATCATATATAATGCATACAAAATATATAAATGCATATAAATGTATGCCTTAACTTCCTATAAAAAACTTGAGTCTCAGATATATTTAAAAAAAAAAAAAAAAAAAAGTCCATGACGGTCTTTGGTAAAAGTAAGAAGAGAAATAAAAAAAGCAGTGGGATAGGAGGGAAGCTGACACATGACATTCTTTATCTTTGGAGTGTGAGGCTCCCTTTGTCCTGAGGTTAATTTTTCACACCTGTGTGTCATTGATTCAGCAAATGAGATGCTGCAATTTGGAAGAAACTCAGAGATGACAACTTGCAGCTGTTCTTTTGGATAGACAATGACATAAAAAGTAGAGGTCTTGGAAACGTGAAGAACTTGAATGCTTCTTGATTTTAAACTGCTAGGTGCTCAGAACTGTTATAATTAATTTGGTTGATAATGCCTTAAAACCTGAATATGATGAAATAGAAGATGATCTTTTCCTTCCAATCAGAGGTAGATTGAATAGGTAGTACTTCAATAGGTTTGTTTTGATGATGATTTCTGTAATTGTTTGTGGAAAGGGTTACAAATTACATTCTTGCTTTTCTTTTTACCTTTTGTTTTCTGCTTTAAGTAATAACTTACTTTTCACTTTTTTATAAATTTCAAATTTTATATGAAGTTTTCTCAAACTGATATGTTTATTTTTGTTGTTAAATACTCTTCTCACTTCTTAAACTTTTTTACCTCTTCATAGTTGTCAAAGCCCATCAGAAAACAGCTTATATGGGGTTTTTCCCCCATTTTTTTCTTAGTTTTGGGTGATAAACCTGTTTTTTTCTATTCGTAATTAACAAATGTGTTAAAAGTTCTGTCAGCTTTTCTGACAGATGTAAAAATCTGAATGATTCCTGGCATGGATGTACTTTTCCCTACTGAAGGGTTTTAATTTACTCATTTATTCTCCCTTCCTCAGGGAGCAAGATGATATGAGAAGCAGGAGGAGTAGAAAACCTACCGCAAATTAAGAAACGTGTAAATATACACTATCCTTCACTCAAGTGTTAAAAGAAAAAATGAAGAAGAAAACAGACTACTTGCTGACATTGTGAATCTAAGCTGAACATTTATAAAAATCATTGATTTTTGGTGTGGTGTGAAAGTAGAGAAAAAGACGTGACTAAAGTTAGGTGGGGGATAACAGGTTCAGCTGGTTTCAATAGAGACTCTGTGCTGAGAAATGCTGACTATTGTAAAGATATTTACCAGCACAACTTAAAAAGCATTGTTACGAAATATCTGGCAATATTTTAAACACACTTTAAAAGAAAGGATAACGGGGTGTAACAAAATATCTATCTGAGAAAGGGATTCTTTATCAGTCCATCAAGTAAAGGGAAAGCAATCATGCAGACACTCTCTTGAGAAGTGGTCAAGGGGTTTTCCGTGGACAGGATAGATCTATTAAAAGAAGTGTTTATTTGAAATTCTTATGAAATATTGTAAGCCAAAATTGAGATTGCCTGCATAATTTAACTTTGCTTTTCTGGTTCATATGGACCTTGGAGACAGTTTTCCAGTGGTAATCTCCTTCTTTCAGGATCCTCTTCCCCCTGCAAAATCCTCATTTCACTTAGTGAGCTGGCTGCACAATCTTGGCCTAGTTTTATTTTTTGTTTATTCTGTTTTTGGTCATGGTGCCTATGCAGCAGTTATTTTGAGTATGGGATTTTGGGTAAAACGGTCCGTTTAAATAAAATCCAAGCAAAGCAAACAAAGCTTTACCATTTGGGCAATATTAACTGTTTCCTTGCTGCATGTCTGGTTGCGTTCTGCTATTTTCAGAAATGAGTAGCTTCTTGGAGAGACAGCAAAATTCCTGCAGGATACTAAGAATGGTTTATCTTTTTTTTTTTTTTTTTGCTGTGGTGGGCCTGACTTAAGTTAGAATGTTTCTTCCTTACCTTCTGAGCATCATGGGGAACAGGAAAAAGGGTACCTCTCTCATTTAGTTGTGGCATTATGTATTTTGTCTTGCTGGAGACTTAAGAGGAAATAGACCCATTATGATATTTGTTTTCATTACCCTTTTCTTCTCTACAAGTCTCTTACTAGCTCAATTAACCTTCACATTGTGTTCTCAGCCAGTTCATGTTGACAACTTAGGAAAAAGTCTGCGATTGTTAAAAGCAAATACTTGGTTCCAAGTAGCACAGAGCAGGATGGCAGATTTGCTGGGGAGCTGCACTTAATGACAGTTCCATATACATTTCAGGAGTCTTACTTCAAACCGGCTGCAGTCAGGATTGTAGACTGAGGGACTATTAGCATTTGGAGCACATCTGATGTATTCCTGGAACACACCTTCAAATTTATTTTTGTCTGAAAGGAATCCAGTTTGTTTACTCCTAGGCCTCTCCACAGAGTGACACGAGGCACAATATGTGGGTGACTGGGAGAGATGCTTCAGAAACACTCTCCTGTTCTAGCAAAATATTTAAGTGGATGGATGTAGTGCAAACCACACTCTTCCGTTCTGTTGCTTTAAACTGTAGTGTCTATTTCTCCAGTATGGAAACACTTCCCACCGAATTTATGGGGAAAATGAACAGACAGTGAATTATTTAACACATGCAGAAGCACTTGGTTTCTTCTTTTGAGAAACTGCCAAACTGGTTTGAATTATGTTTTCTGAAGATCCACAGTCTGAAGCTGACACTGACATAATCAGTTTCAGTCTATATGGCTGAGTTTGGTGAAATTAATGACAGAAGAACTGGTGAAATACTGGAATACCGAGCTGTCTTACAGACACTTTTCTGTTTATCTGTTGGCCAAAATTCCAAGAAAAGGTACTTTTTTGGAGCTGGGTGGTCTTTGACTGGTGAGCATATGTAGAGTCCATGTAACGTGGTCAGTACTGTGGTTGCTTCAGGTATGATTGACCACAAAATAGTAAGTAAAAAGACCTATCAGAAATCAAAACTTTATTAGAATCACACAATCATAAACGTTGGAAAAGACCTCTCAGATCTTCAAGTCCAAGCCATGTACCCAAGTGCCATATTCAGATGCCCTTTGAACATTTATTGTTCATACTTGAAAATAAAGTAGGCTTGGATCTAGGCAATGTCAGTGCATCAATTTTTCAACAGCACAAAGGGGACTGTACAGGACCAGAGATGGCAACATCAGGCAAAACAACTGAACAGATTTTGGAGATAAAACTAATTCCTCAGGCCACCTGGACTGATTTGTAATAACAGGTTAGGGGAGACAGTACTGTCATGATTGAAACTTTATGGTTCCATAATTAAAATGAACCTCGTCCAGGAGACCAACATCATTCACAAATACTGCATGCATTAAACATTTAGGAAGAAAGGTCCTGAAAAGGAAAAAAATGTAGTGACTCTATAGCCATGTGCCTCCTAGCAGTGTGAATTTTTTTATACTTCAGTCCAATAGAAAAGGGACTGGCTGGCTATCAAGCATATGAAGTGTTTAGCACTTCGACTGCAATACCCAGAGGTTGTATCTGTGTGGGAACAAGAACTTATAAGTAAAGGTGTTTTTTAGTTTAGCCTGTGCCTGTTTTGTAACACTGGTTAGTACAATTAATCTGCCTTTTTGTTTGGAGACTATGGGGAATTGTTGTTTTGATGGCCAAAGGACTAACAATAACAACAAAAAAAAAGCACCAAGAGCCTTGTAGAACATATATTTGTGGAAAGAGAGAATGTTTTGATTAACAGTGAATTGTATTGTCTTTGAAATATATACATCTATTCATTATTTATATAAATATATATGTGCAGTTACACTTACTCATTTGCATTTTTGGAGTACCTTCTATGTGGAGATTTCAGTTCTTCATTATAGTTTAACAATAAATAATACTTGTGTGAGTACCAGCATTTTATGTATGTGTTTATTTTAGCAATGTGTAGAGATATCTTGCTATCAATCAAGACACACCCTTGTTCCTTCAAAGGAGGCGAACCAGTTCAGCTCTCTGTCATCCATTACACCATTTGCTTAAGTTATGTCAAATGCTTGATCAAACTGAGCACCTGTGTAACAGCATTTGAGGTGCTTCACAAAAAAATCTATTGGGGAGAAAGCAGGAGTCATCTCTTGTGTAAGAAAAAGAATGTTTTCTTTACTTTCCTCTTCTAAAACTCAAAAGTTCACAAACCATTTATTCCAATAAATAAAATGGACCTTGAAGCATGGAAACTGAACCACAAATTGCTCATGTCTATGGTATTTAATATTATTCAAAAAGTAAATCTTACTCACCGTGGATATTATGGCACTATTTTTTCTTCAAGGTATCATTTTCAGGCAGCCCTGTCAATAGCACTCTAGAAAGTTTAAAGTTAGGCCAGTTTAAAAATGCAAAGGCAGAACCCTTCCTAAGCAAAGTGTTATAAACTCTTCAGCTTGCCTTCTTTCAGCAGTGTTTCCAATGGATTTTTTCTGCATTTAGTTTTTGCCTGAGTGTACATTACTCTTCAGAAGCAGGGGAAGACAAAGAAATGCAAATGTGTTATGTTTATATTTGTAATGTCAGGAAAGGATAACAGACACATGAAGGCCATCTCTGATGCTCAAGTTTTGTGTTCAAGGTTGTTGTTTCTTTAGTGCAACTCTGGAACTAAACAAGGGAGCAGACCGTGCGTTCTGAACAAAATTAATTTACATTTAAATACTCCATTTATCAAAATAGTTTTGCTAGTAAAAATTCACATTTTGTACCAAGTGTTTTAAGTCTAGTTAACTGTAGATCTCAGACAATATATGATTATTTATTATAGAATATACTTGTCTACAGTTTGAGTTTTGAAAATCTATTGCAGTTACTCCCTTTTGCAAGGAGGAAAAAAAAAAAAAATCCTTCTGTTTTAATGTTACTGCACATCCTGCATATGTCCACAACAGAAAAGTGAGGACCTTTGGCTACAAATAAACACTTTGCAATTTCTCACAGTGGTATACATTAGTCATGTAAAATGTGATCAAACCAGAGCCTCAATACAGCTACATGTAGCTGTAGGCCTTTCTTGGAAGTCTGACTTCCTGCTTAACATATTTCAGCAAAAATTTTGATTTCTGATTTTCAGTTTTTATTTTTCATTCGTGACTCCGTAAAGAACTTGAAAATTGTCAGTTTTGAAAAGGTGGGGCTTGGTGCAGATTCCTCATTGCTTCTTATTGACTTTTAATGAAACTCCATCTGAGAGGGTGGATTTCTTACTTGAGGTGCAGCAGTGTTGGTCTCTAACCACTCACATGTACCTGGGGCCCACAGTAAACCAGTGTCATGGAAGAGGTGAGACATTTTGAGTAAAGAGTGATTTCTGGAAATAGATCTTTAAAAAAATGCTTTAAAAATAACAAAACCTCACACGTTACAAGACTTGCAACTTGTCAGACTTTGCTTCTATGCTCTTATCTTCGCTGGTTTTGGCTTAAGACAAACTGAAGTGCCAGTGCTAGAAATAGAAGATGTGGCCTAAGCTTATACAATTTAAGAGGTTTGTTTGATTAGTTATTACAAGTTTGTTCAACATATTAATACTGTGGTCAAACTCAAAGGAATTAGTGACCTAAATTCCCCTTACAACTGGAATTGCGTGCCTTCTCTGTTTTCTGTTACATGGAAGAACAGTAGATGGGTTTGCAGTGGGGTTTAAACATGACAAATCTAATGACTTCAAGGAAATGAAGAATTTTTACAACCTAAGACTCTGCACTGGTGGGGTGAAATATTGAGCTGTTATCTAACTCTTAAATCAGTCCAGAGAATGTGGAGGGGCTTGTGATGGGTTCTGTGCAGAACCAATGGATCTCTAACTGATTTATGGCTTTAAACATTAGTGCTTCCTTAGAGTTTACTCTGTTTCTTTCTTTTCTTTCTCTTTTCTTCTCCCTTCTTTTCATCTGGTCAAGTGTATAATGTATCAGTATAATTCATAAATATGGTGTGAAGAATGAAGGTGAATTCCACCCTCCCACCTCCCTGAATTTTTTTTCTTTTGTGTGAAAGTTAGGGTTTAATTTTCTACTTTTTCTTCTAAGTTTATCTACCGAAGTGTCTGGAAATGGCTGAACTTCTGTAAAGGTCTGGAGGAATTCCACTTTAGATTATAACATACATTCAGTTTAGAAGAGGCTATATTGGCAAAAACTGCCTAGTGCCGTTTATCTGTGATGTTTAATTTTTAAATACACCTGCAGATTCAGTCTGAAACAACTGGTTTCCAGAGAGTGAAACAGCGTGAAGGCTTAAGTTTCCAATATTTTTCCTTAAACTACGTGTCCCCCTTGCCTCCACCCATTCCGGTTTTTTTTGTTATCCCCCCCCCAAAACATGTTTTGTTGGCTTACAGGGACAAAATGTTCAGAAAATAGATTTTTTTTTTTTTTTTAAAAAAGGTTAAGATAAGAGTATCGAAACTTATTCTGGTAGTAATATCAAATAAATTTATAAATGTGGTGATTTCTGTTTCACAGTTCCTGTATTGAAATCCCAGAACATATATCACACATATGTGATAAATTGCAAACATTATTTTTTTTCTTCATTAAGGGAAAGTTTTAGACTGCTTTGCCTTAAAAAATCTGTTTATGACAATAGGGATTACCTCTCTTTTACCTCTTTAGTAAGCAGTAGAATCTGAAATGTGGCAAAGCTGAGACAAATGAAGAAATGCGTGCATCGTGAACTAAATTATTTTCTAGTTAGTACTTCCACACGGGGATTTAACACACCAAAGTTATGCATTTTATCTTAACACATGATGGATTTATCCCAACTCTTTTGAATACAGAAAAATCCCCTGACTACAAATGTCCCATAATAGCTGATTAATAGTCATTAAAATGTCCTGCAGATTTGTTTGAATCAACTCTGGACAAAGTACTCCTAGAAGTAAATATTGTCCTAAAGCAGTTAGGAAAGCTTTATCCAAGCCTGTGCCGAACACACTCAAGGTTTTCTTGGGCTGATAACTTGTCAAATAATATTAGTTTTGGGTTTGTTTCTGTGTTCAGGATTTAGTTGTGTGTTTTAGATATGGTATGCACTGTAGATGTCTCCTTAACAATTTTTGTTTCTGTTTGCCTTCTTAAAACTTCCTATTCAATTTCCTTTGAGGCAGAAGTATTTACACATTTATAAATGGGAGGGGAGAAAGAATCACCACTCTTTATGCATGATACTCATGCCCCCAGTGTCCAGTTTTGGAGATGATATGCAATGGTAAGAACATGACATGTGTTCTGTACATGAAAATCAATCTGTCTGCCATGTCCCAATCCTAATTTTCATGAACCTTCATGTGTTACTGAGCCTTGCAAGTCCTTTACTTATTGAAAACTAAGTTAATAGTGAATGCCCTTTTTTCTGATCAGCACTCTTTTACTAGGTCTAAACTTTGATCTCACATGTTTAATAAAGACTGGCTGAGGATTGGTGGTTTCCTGACAGCAGCTGATTCTTGTTCTCCTGGTTACTCGTTTTTGACAGATGGGCTGTGTCAGTTTACAGGCTGTCCCTATTCTACCTGAATATTGGAAAGTCCATTGTCACCAGCTCAAACTCTATGAGAAGGATATTTTACTACTGCAGATCAGATTCCTTCAAAGTGAAGCAAAATAGTAAGAATCAATATTATTAAAAAGTAATCAAGTTGCCATTCCCTAAAAGTTATCCGACAGCTTGAGCAAGGCAGCATATCCTATGCGTTATTTAGAGCAGGGAATTTATTGGCAGTTTAGGAATGCCATCAGTCTTCTGTGTCACTTGTTGGATACCGTTGCCATTTTTAAGAGCATTTGTTATATAATATCCTAGGCCTGGCTGCAAATACTGGATTTTTTTAATCCAGTGTGTAGGTGTGGATTTTCCCCTAAAATGTTATATTCCAGATACTCAATATGGCCATTTTTGTCAAATGACTTAGCTTGCAGTTTCCTTATTGTACTTTTTTCGTCCTTCCTTTACTTTGTGATCCTGCAAATATATATATTTTTTTAGCTATCAGATAAAGGTTAAATTGTGTAACATTGCTCTAGCAGATGTTGAAGGTTCTAAAGGCTCAAGTAAAGTCATGGATTGGAGATGGTATTATAATAACATTATTTAAATATTGGTTAGTTATACATTCTAGAAAGAAATAAAGTTGGCACTTTTGTTTATGTGGCACGGCAAATGTTGCTCCCTTCATTTCTTCATATCTGTGCTTCTAATATTTCTCTAATTTCTGTAATTTTTGTAGGCATCCTTGTAAATCTAGAAGTGTCAAACCCATCAGGGAGTTTTTGAAGTGTCTACATTGTTTAAGAATTCAAACTTCATTCTGAACTTCCTGAAGTATGTACAAGCATACAGAAATTACACAGCAGTTATAAATAAATATGGAAGAGTTTTCTTGGATTGTGAAAGAATTTAATAAATATGTGCCTACCAGATTCGCTGAATTAGGGCTGTTTGTTCTAAGTTCGTTTTATCATCTCAACCAAAATATCACCCACGCCTGTTGTACTTATCCTCTCTTCACCTTGATTATGAATAATTTAAGTGTTGGAATATCATTCTTCTTTAATTCATGGCTTTGCATATTTTTCTTTCAAACGCAACAGAAGATGTAAACTGATAGTATAAAATGTCCTCAAGAAATGAGAGGAGAAAAGACCATGCTGTTTCTTTTTTTCACAATTTCTTTTTTTCTTTCTCATCAAAGATTTCCATATCCTCTTTGTCACCTCTTCCTGCATGTTGCTTACTTATTGTGAATAAAACCTCTTCAGATTTCTTTCAACAAAGTTCTATTCACTTTTGTCTTTTCTATAACCCAACTCTGTATTATTTCATTTTGTCCTTGCCCACTTCCTCTACTTCTTTCTCCTCTCAGTGTAGCATCTGTGGATATATAAAATTCAAAGCTTGCTCTGTATCTTTCCAGTGTTAGTTTAGATTCTGTTCTGTAACTGATTTTTCTTATTGACCAGTGGGATACTGCATGTTTTTCCAGGACGACTCAGCCACCACGAAATTACAGTTGCCGTTTTCTGAAAACACTGAGAGAAATTATCTAGACAGCTCTAGACACTCCTCTTATTTCATATGAGAAAGGGATAAATACTTTCCTGTGGTAAACATTCTTGCTTCAGTAAATGTGTTGTAGGTAGAGAGTCTTGAGGCAACAAAGAAAGTGATCAGTTTCTTTTAAATCAGTATTCAGCAAACTTTTTTCATGCCTTTATTCCCCACTTTCGTTTGCTATCCCCACAAAACCTTTTGGCCCTCATAGCTGCCAGTTTTTCATTATTACTGAAAGCCTCAGCCCTTAGAAGACAGCAGTTTTGCTTTATTCTCTGTTCATGACTATGACCTTCTCTAAGATTTTTTCATCTATTTCATGTCCTTACCACAGATATGGATGAAAATCTAGTCTGTTTCTATTAGCAGGATGAATGGAATTGTTCTTCAGTTGTACCCAAGCACTTCTATATTAGATCAAATTGCTTCATGGCTAGACAGAATGTCTTTCAATTTTTTCCCCCCTCTATCACTAGGATCACAGAGAGCTCAGATACTGACAAAAGTTCTACAGAAGCTCCTAATTTTTTTTTCTAAAATTATTGCTTGTTGATTTCTAGGTTAATGAATAACATATTAATTTTTTAAGGTGAATTTTTGGCGTTCAATTTTAAAAACATCAGCATGGATTTAGATGGGAATTTATTAGAGGAGTTATCCTTCAGCAGTTTGATAGCAGTCTGACTTAAAAAACAGGTCTTCATGTTTTAGGCTTTTTTATGCCAGTTTTTCTAGAAAACGGTATTTTTTGAGGACTTCCTAATGGAACTGCAGTGCCGATATCAAACCTACATTAAGTATTTAATTTCATTAATAATATTAAGTGTCATAATTGTTTACAAGACATTGAGCATTAACAGGACTGGCAATCTAAAGTCAGGCAACTTTTTCAGCTCCAATATTATAACAAGATTACAGTAAAAATGAATGACCCATCTAGGAATCTCATTTTCTAATGAGTATTTTATTCATTTAATTTCCAAGGTCAGACTACGACTATGACAGCAGCTTTTCAGAAAGGAAATTTACTAATTTGGTCTGCACAGCAAGAGACAGCAAAGGGCCTCAGAACTCCAGCATTTTAAAAGATTTAGTGCAGAGAGCACAGCAAAAAAAAAATTATCATTGTGGTTACTGTAGTTTGCCTTTCTACCCACTGGAAAGAAGAGGGAGAAGAGAGGCATGAAACTGTTTCTAGCTTTGAGGTGTGGAATTAATGGACAGTTTATGCCTAGCCTGTTCCTGTGTAGTGAGTTCTCTACAGCAGCTGCAGTGAGTACATAAGAGGGTAGCAGTTACTGTGAATGGATCATAGTCCTTGTTGAGCCTGAAAGTTCTTATAAGTATGTTTTAAGAGTAGGGCATCTAAATCCAAGACTTCTGCATTCATATTAACTAAAAACCCCACACCTCTTATTTATATAAAGTGTTTTTTTCACTGTGTGTTAAATTAATTCTGTCTCTGGGGTTTTTTTTCCTCTGAGGAAATTCCCTCAGGTTTCACTTTGATAGAACTTGTTATAACTTATACATATATATATATATATATATATATATATATATATGATTATACAGTCCAGGAGCTCATGCAAATTCCTACGGGCTTGTTGATTCTAAAATATTTGTTCCACTTTCTTCTCTATGGCCAGCATTCAAAAACATAAATATTTCAAAGTTTTCCAATGTTTAATATTAATAGAAAAATTATTTTAATAATCTTTAAATATCATGAAGGTTCTCCTATTTTAGTGAATTTTTTGTGACAGTTTTGTGGGGAAAGACTGTGTCTTTTGAGCCTCACTATTAGCGTTCTTTTTAATTATATAATGAAAATTATACTTTCAGCATTGGAGAATTCTGAATATACAGGGACTTTTACCCGTGTTATTTTTACTAGCTGACTGATGCGCGCCAGATTTCTGTTTCTTAAAATTCTAATAATTGAACACACCTCCTCTAACCTTAATACAAGGGCTAAAATGAGCGAGCCGTGGATTGTTTGAACTACGATTTACTCCTGGAAAGTTCTTGTTGCCTTATACACTTGAAATATCTTGGGCATTTACTCCCTGCTTTAGCCAGGGAATATCACTCAGACTGTTCCCCCTGAGCCAGCAAGAGTGACTCCTATCCTCGTGATGCCTGTAAATATAAAGCCAATAAGTGACTCCCTTCCTCATGATGTAAATGTAAAGCCATAATGGATTGGATAATGACTGGGAAAGTAGCCTTAGCAAGGTGTATATCTCGATATCAAATTTTTCTATGTTGCATAATACGTGATTAGTTATGCTATCAGGCTTTCTTCCCTTTATTTAATGGAATAGTAAATAAATAATAAATTCCTTGCTTCCAAGAAGGTGAGCATCCTGAATTCCAGGCTCATCTTTAACTTCCAGTTCTCTTTTCCATGGAGTAGAGTGAGAGTATTTAAGTATGGACCTCATTGAAAACAGGTTCAGTCATGAAAAACAGATGTGATCATGATGTTATAGAATTTTTGGGCTGAAGTACAGCAAAACAATGGTATTTCTATATTTAGTGTCCTTTCTTTCAAGGCATCCTGAATTCAGAGAATTAGAGCCTGTTGTCTAAACCAGCCTTGTCTTTGAAAATGAGCTCAAATCTTCAAACAAAGAGAAATGTTTTACTTAAAATTAAAAAACAAACCAAAATTTGCTTGAAATCAGAATGCATTCTGATGATTTTGACAGTAAAATGTGGACACCTTTTGAGATTTACATAGTTATTTTGGTAAATTGGTAGCTGTGGAAGACGTTGCAGTTGCTGTTTAGTTTTCTCATAGCTATTTCATTCTTTTTATCTCAAAATAAAAACTTGGAATCAAATTATAAAATCCAGCTAGAGAATGACATGATTATGAATTCTTTAATAAATAAATGATAAGAACAAAAACTCAGATTAACGTGAATTGCTGTTTGTTGGGTGGTTGGTTTTTTTAACAGTAACTCAGTAGAGGAAATATTTATTTATCTTTTTAATTTTTAAGTAAGAAAAACTGAGAAGCAGTGTTACTTATGGGAAATCACATCTGCCCTAGCATGGGATAGTAAAATATATGTCCATTTATATTTTTTATGAAAAAATATGCAAGCTTAACATTTAGACAGCTTAAGATTTCTGTTGCCTTTTTAGTTTTCCATTACTTATAATTGATTGGGGGATGTAAATGATGTGGCATAGAACTGCACCCTTTTAGCACAACATTTTTAGTGGATTTTTCAAATTACTTTTGTCGGACTTTGCAGAATGGTGTACGGATACATGACTGCTATTTGGGTAGGAGATTTGTCTTTTAAGATGAAGGAAATTAAATCCTCAAAATTAGCAGTATTTTCGTTATTGTCCTTGTAGGATTTGCCTTTCATGGCATGTGTGAAAGCACCCCTTAGGCTAATCACATAGAAGAGCTAAAAAAAGCATACTTGGAATAAAATTATAGTATCATGATTTCTTTCATAGTATCCCTTTTGGGAAAGGACAGAGAGGGGAAGATAGGGCAATTGGCCCACAGAGGAAAAAAGATCACTGTTATGAAAAAGGCTGACAGGTTCCTTGTTTTTGTTTGCCTTTTTTTATTTTAATGTACTACAGGCCAGTAATAATGTTATTGAATAACACCAAGGACACGTTATCATCCACCTTCTACTTTTTATTTAACTGAACACATGTTCAAAGACAAGTAACATCTTTTAGCTGAAAGTCTTGTTCACAGAAATGCTATCCTTTCACATTTATTCCAGGCCAAGTAAATCTGCCCTACATTTGTTTTAATGGCCACCTTTTTAAAAACAAATTATAACCACCCCAAAAAAATGTCACTACCACTCCCTCCCCTTCCCAAGCCCTGTTGATAATCAACCATGAAGAGAAAAATTCCAATTTCAGCGTCTCCTGATACATTCTGTATTAGAAGCCTTAGGTGAGAATAGTTCAAAGTTTCTTCAGGGGAGGCTCAGACTGGACAAGAGGAAACATTTCTTTAGAGAGAAAATAGTCAAACACTGGAACAGGCTACCAGGAGAGAGAAGTGGCTGATGCCCCAAGCCTGTCAATTTTTGAGGTTATTTTTTCCTGTTATGAAAATTATACCAGTGAATCTGTTAAACTGAAAAGCTGGATATTTTTAAATGAAACAAAACTGTATCTAAAGCTTATCCTATTCAGTATTTCTTGTATATGAGATATTTTCTGGTCACAATAAAAAGTTGTCTCTACTGATGTGGAGGAAGAAATGGTCAACTAAGAACAAATAATAAGACTTAGTTAAAGGGGTTATAGCTATAATAAAAAGCTATAAAGGCTGTGCCAGTTTAGTGCTAATGCTTACTTGGAAGAAAAGTGGTTTATTGATTGGAAATTTGTTATAGGACTATTATTGTAGCTTCACTTTTATTATTTTCCTGAAACATGGCTTTGCACACCCGTGGTCATTACATCGTCAATTAATTTAGGAAAAAGAAAAGTGTTTGAAGCAATGCTAAAGAAAATAATTTCTATAGTCATTCAGGCATCCAGAAAATGTTATAAATATTAGATTAGCAGTAATACCTGGAAACTAGAACTAAACTGGAATGCCGGGATGGTCTCAAGAAATGGGCAGATTTAATTCTCCAAACTTTTATATAATATCAGTCTGTGATTGTACTTTCAGAGATTTCAAAGCAATGCATGAAAAGTAACTCCGTTTTCTGGCTAACATGATGACTCTTGTCTCATTAATGGGAACATGGAAAGTGAGAATTGAAGATATGTATAAAAATGAGGATCCAGTAGCACAGTCCGTACTTACAGGGAGAATCATTGATTCCGCTGGCTTATCTGAGAGGTCCAGAAACAATTTTTACAGAGATACTATTTTTTATGACCTATAAAGGCAGGTTTACAGTAATTAAAATTTGAGGAATGTCTCTGAAATTCATGATGAGGAAAAATATAAATAAGGAATCTTAAGAAGTAAAACTTATGTAAGAACTAAAATGGCTTAATTTGAGTTTCTATTATAATCAGAGGAGAGAGCTATTTCTTCAGTTCTGAAATGTGGGGAGAATTGTGCAAACACAGTCTTTCTGCTGAAGACCTGAATTCTGGCCAAGTAGCTTAAACTGTACATTTAATATTGATTGTTAAATTTAGGAAAAATGAGCATCACTGTTTTGGTACATATATTTTTGGTGATATGCTAAATTTGAAGTTAATTTAAGATGGAGTTCTCTGCAAATTTTCGTTGTGAAAATGTCTTGACTTTATCCTGGTCAGGGATATGGTTAATTTTTTAAACTGTGAAAATATATGAAGAACAAATAAAACATTGTTAGACCAATTTATAATAAATTTGAACATTATGAATTTACACACATTTTGTGTATATACCTACAGTGCATGCCACTTACATGTAAAATTATATATATTTTATCAGTCATATTTTTTGTTTTGCATCAGCAGATTGCAAGTCACGTTAATTCTCTGTTTATTCTCTTCATTTAGTGTAATTTCATTGTTTCCCATTTGGAGTAGTTCATTAGACAAATTGCTTTTGAGTTGGCAAGTCAAATGCACTCTCTCTTTGTTCATGGCAGTGTAGCTTGTTGTCCTTCCTGTAAGTGGCCCTTCTGGAAAACCATAGTGCTTGAACGATTGCTGATAGCACTGCAAAAATACCTCATGTAAATTGAAACTCACCGTGTTCTTACTGATTTTACCACAGATACCACTTATCCACATGATAGTCAAACTCCACTTTGTTATGATGATGGTCCGTGCAGAGGAATCCACGTGTCAGTACTCCAAACATGCAATTCTAGTAAAGTGGTACCTGAGGCCTTAGAGCCTGCTAACCAGGTAGTTAAACTCTGCTGATTTTACAAACTCTGGTTTGTGCCTTTCCAATAGAGTCCATCTTTGTTTCACTTCAACACTCAGAAGCTGAGCCACAGAATAGCTGGGGTTGGAAGGGACCTCTGGAGACCATCCAGCCCAACCCCTCTGCCAAGGCAGGGTCACCTCGAGCAGGTGACACAGGAACATGTTCTGGTGGGTTTGAATGTCTCAAGAGTGCAAGACCACATGACTTCCCTGGGTAGCCCATTCCAGTGCTCTCCCACTCTCAATGTAAGGAAGGTCTTCCTCGTGTTGAGGTGAAGCATCTTGTGTTTTATGTTATGGCTGTTACTCCCCGTCCTGTCTCTGGCCACCACCAAAAAGTCAGACACCATCCTCTCGGCACCTGCCTTTGAGATATTTATGGGCATTGATGAGATCCCCTCTCAGCCTTCTCTTCTCCAGACTGAACAGGCCCAGCTCCCACAGTCTCTCCTCATAAGAGAGATACTCTAGTCCTTTAATAATTTTTGTGGCCTCCTCTGGACCTGCTCCAGTAGCTCCTTGTCTTTCTTGAACTGTGGAGACCAGAACTGAACACAATACTTGAGATATGGCCTCAACAGGGCTAAATAGAGAGGGAGAACCAGCTCCCTGAACACCCCTTCAATAATATGATAAGCATTTGTGCTTTCTTTGTGCACATCATTAAGAGATTTAATTGAAAAATAATCCAGCTATTCAGGAATCTAATTATATTATAGTAGATAGTACCTAACCTTTATACCATAAAATAAATAGAATTGTATAGAAGAAGAATGTGTGTGTAAAAAAGAAAGTGCAAATGAGTGTGATGTTTTCATCTATTTGCATTTTCTTGTGGACTATTGCATATGTATAAACTAAGTACTGATAATTTTTTTTTTTTTTAATTGTTTTTAATGCTATTCAAGGGACTTCAGACATACGTCTCAATGCAAGGGAAGTAAATGTGACTAAATCTCCTCAGCAGCTGTGAAAATCTTAATCATCACTGATAAATTGTGCAATAGCTAATTCCTGAATCAGCCAAAGTATACGAGAAGCTAAACTGCAGAGGGTCAATATTTCAATAGAAGTAAATACTATTCTGTGTGAATCTAATTGCCCAACTGAATTTTTTTTTTTTGTACTTTACTTCTATGAAATTACATACCTCTAGTAAGTTTAAATTGTAAGGGCTAAAGAAACAAGCTTAGTTTGAAAATAAAATCTGTCATTACAGCATTACTTAGTGTGTCTGACCCACTTGAAGGTTTACATTTTCATCCTGTGATTCCTTCAGCAAGACAATTTTCAAGTGTGACTATAACACAGGATTGCTTGGCAGAAAGAACTGTGTAAGTCTTCAGAGGTGCATCCAGGTTCCCTCTGTGTTAATTTTCCGCTACTGAATGACTGAAACTCTTTGCAAATAAATTTAAACTTTGCTTTGAAATAAAATATTCCCGTTTGTGACTACTCTAAAAGACAGTGAAATGTTGCTTAATTCATTTTAATTTTCTTCCTTTCTTTTCACCTTTGTATGGTGTCACTTCACCTGTCTTCTGTAGTACATTGAACAAGTGGAAATGTTGAACTAGAAAGGAAAGTAATGGAAGGACTTTGCGTGTGCACCTAAAATTCAGGTTCCAAGTTTTATATCAACTACTTCTAAAGCCATAACCAACAACAGAAATAAAGTTTATATATGCTTTCAATAAAATGCGTCTACTGCATAGATAAAATACAATGTGCTGGTAAAATACATTTATATTTTGTAACTCAAGATATAGGGAATAAACGTTGCACTAACAAAACAAGCAATATTTTTGTGTACTGATACATAAAACTAATAAATAATATTAATGATTTAATGAAGGGCTATAATGGCTGTTTATTGTGCTTACAGTTATAGGAAAGATAAGTGTAGTTTCTTCAAACAATTAATTTTGTAACTATTTTTCACCTTTTTGTTCATAGAAGCAGAATACACCAAAACTGTGCTCTGCAGGTCATTTAGTAAAGAATTTTAAACTAAATTTATTGTGACTGTGATATTAAAATGCAGGGATAGGAACCACATCCACAACTTTTGTCATTAAGTTTACTTATTTTTGGCAGGCCTTCTCTGAGGTCTACCCCTTATTAACTGCTAGAGATACCATTCACTCACGAGAGATTTAAGTGCCATCAGTTACAAATGTATTCATCATAACTTCCAGTTTGCAGAGCTTTTCCTTTGCCATAACTGAAGGCAGAACTATCTTAGTCACTAAAGCACATACTTGTTTCTAATGAATTTTTAGACCTTTTAACACCCAAACAGCAATCACCAAAAAAACCCTCAAAACTGAAAATTGCATTTTTAGCTCCTTTCAGTACAACACGATCTCCTTTAACTAATGTTTGATTTGAACCAGAGTCACAGTTCAGAAAGATATGCTGCAGATCCCATACTACAAATCTTCCATTGAAAAAGAAATAATACGTCACTGGAAGAGGTGATACGCTCTGAAGTACCAAATTCTGAACCAGCACTCGTGGTTATTTTTGGTTGTTTCTCCTCCCAAGCTATGGGTGGTGTTTAGTATATCCTTCCTATGCCATCCCACGCTTTTCTCACTTCTATAAAGGCAGTTATGTTTTCCTCAGTGTTTTGAACTCTGTGAGTGAAACCCAGTGCATATTAATTAGGTATTTCAGAATATTTTTTTTTAAAATACAAATGTTAATTTTTTTTACAAATTTGAATGTAAGAAATGCAAACATATGCTATTTGATGTTTCCTCACGATCATTGCATCTGATTTAGAACTCGTAATTGGGTCCTTTGCAAGCAATTATTCCACTAGATAGTCTTGTAAAGGTGTGGAAAAGAAGCAAACTAGAATTTTATCAATATTTAATAGTTAAGTTACAATTTATAATTATTAAAGATAGTTTTTTATTAATTGGATACTAATTTAATAGCAATTAATAATTAATAAAGGAATTATAACGCTAATATTTATAACCTATGCTTTAAAAATACAGGAGCTCTTAATGTCATTGTTGTATAGATTAAATTTTTCCCAATTTTTTTCTGAGATACTTTATACATTTGTACAACAGTTAAAAAAGGGGTGTAGCTGTTTCATAATTATACACCCCCTCTAAAATTAATTGTTCTGCATCCTGGTTACATAAGCAATGGCATGAGGCTGTGTCATGGTAGGTTTAGGTTGGATATCAGGAAAAGGTTCTTCATCCAGGGAGAGCGGTTGGGCACTGGAGCAGGCTCCCCAGGGCAGTGGTCACAGCATCAAGACTCACAGAGTTCAAGAAGTGTTTGGACAATGCTCTCAGGCACATGGTGTGATTCTTGGGTTGTCCTGTGCAGGGCCAGGAGCTGGAATCCATGATGCTCATGGGCTCCTTCCAACTCAGGATAATCTAGATGTCAAATGTGTTGATCAATCAAAGGCCACTGAAAAGGCAGCCTATATTTAGCAGGTTGTTAATTACTCGTTTAAATACAAGGTTTAATACTGGATTCTAATGGTTTAAATACAAGGACTCTCTATAGAAAATTTGACTTGTGCAAAATTGTTAAACTTAGCTTGTTGGCTAAATTTTACTTAAAAGACAGCTTTGCATGTGATCTCTTCCAGTTCTTCAGTCTCCTCAAAAGCAGCTTATGAGAGGGTGGCTTCTCTTAGCTTTAATTTTCCTTGCCGAAGCATCTTAGAGAAATGGCATAAATTAGTGTGCTATGACCTTGAATGACATGGTGGAGAAAGTGCATTGAAGTCAGAATATGTTTGAATCTTTAATAAGAGTAAAGAATTGTTTAACAATGATTCAACAAGGATAGTTATAAAAAATATAAGTTACTAAATTTCTTTTAAGTTTCAGAGCAGACTCTGCAAGGAGGATTTTGTTACCTTTTGAAATATGATATGGCTACATATTTTTATTGTGGCATAGTGCTTTTAATGAGATCAAATTATTTAATTTTGTGTCTATGACCTCATGAGAAATGAATCTAAGTTTGTGTTTAATATGTCTTACAGAAATGTCTGTCAAGTTATGATAGACTCCAAGTTAATTACATACTGTTTGTTCCCTCTAGTACTTTAATTTTAACTAGTCAAGGTCTGTTGGTATGAAATTTCAGATTTTAAGGCATGATTATATTTTGTAAAATTGTTGCTAAATATAAGCCCGTGTAGGTGATTCAGAAGACAATTAGATCAAAGGATATTTTATGGGCAGAAAACTTGTGATACAATTTTTTCACCAACTTCTTAAATTTTGTAACCCTGTAGTTACATTTGTATTATTTTTAACATTTGTGCTCTTTTCAAGGGGATCAGAAATGTTTTGTTTTGACAAAATTTTTAAATACAAACTACCACAGAGTAGTTAGCTGGTGTCTTTGGGGTATTCTTACTACAGAGAAGTTAAGTCATCCAGATTTCCTCCTCATCTTTGACTATTTGACCTGTGTCTGCTGCCCCCACACCCCAGTATATTTCTTCCTACGCAATCTCTTTTTCTTGGAGATCTGGCACATTGCCCCAAAAAGGCTCAAGAGCTTTTAGATGTAGAACTATTTGCCCCTAGTGCTGTGGAACAAGCTGTGCTGCAAGCACACAGCACAAGCTGTACTGCTCAGAAATACTATTGTCTGTCTTTTCCCATCTGCTGCTAAAAGCATCATCACTTCCCTTCAGTCAGATTAGAAAGACTATTTAAAATCAAAGAGGAAACAATGTCCACCAGTGTTCTTATATCTATAACATCTTCATTTTTTTTGTAGCTTCTTCCATTTGAAAATTTCAGAGTGGCACATACATGAGTTAATTCTGGTGTTCTCCTTAACAAGTAATTTTATTTTTTTCCCACAGGTAAGCAGCACAAAGGGCCTGTCCCTAAAATCTAGACAGCTATCAGAGACAAAATGAAGGATTCTTACGAGAAAATCTTACTCTGATGTGAGCACAAGCATCTTTTATAACCTAATTACAAGTTACATGTGAATTAACTTTTGGGCACTCTCTTAATGAAAGGAGATGTCTATTTCAATAACTGCCTTCCAGTCAAACCTGAGCTGGTGAACTGAAGTGTCAAAGTTCAACAGAACTTTTTCAGTTTATTAGTTATGTTATTGTTTAAAAACAAACAAATAAACAATACCCTTCCAACCCCTAAAACCCAAAAGTTTGACTGTCATAAGGAAATATTATTTCTTTAGTGTATTATGTGTACATATAATGCTGGTACTGACATAAGATAATTCACAGTGTAGGTTAAATAAAGTAAGAAAATGACTTAATGGTATCAAAAGTATCTCACTTTGAGAGTTATAAAATTGAAGAATATTTCTGTTTCTGAATGCTATAAATGATTCTGGATTAAATATTAACCATGAAATTTTTTACACCATATGCTGATTCTTCAAACTTATTCGAGAGTCAAACCGTAGCAAGCTGAGAGGAAGAGGAAATCTGCAAGAAGAACTGTGCTCAAAGAGGTTTAGCATTTAAAGTAAAAATATATGCTTACTCAAGCGAAAGTTCACAGG
The DNA here is from genome assembly GCF_020740725.1 of Corvus hawaiiensis. Lineage (NCBI taxonomy): Eukaryota > Metazoa > Chordata > Aves > Passeriformes > Corvidae > Corvus > Corvus hawaiiensis. The sequence goes on from NC_063214.1 coordinate 7,290,986, forward strand.
TGTAGCTATCTTACTACAGAGTAATGTGGAACTGGAAATTAAGTGTCTGGACTAGAATTCTACCAGGAGAAAAATGTGTTTTCCATGTGATGATATGTAGCTAATATGAGATTAAAATAAGTAAACAGAGCATGTTAAAAAAAAAAAAAAATTGGTAACAGTTATTTTAATATAAATAACATAACTCTTAGGTCAATGCCATACAATTTTGTGCTTTGTAATGCATAGCAAATTTGTGCTTTGAAAATATGACTTTGAAATCATAACACTTCTGATTGCAGACTTGTATTTTAAAGAAACCCCAACAAAACAAACCCCCATAATCCAATGCTGAGTATCGTTTTGTCTTATTGTTGGATAGTTGCTGTGACTGATGTTATTTATTCCTGACTTTATGTCTGAACAAGTGTGTGTTTTCAGAACATCCTTTTGAGAATTATGAAAAATATTCTGGAGGATTTGTGTCTATATAGTCATCTAAAACAGTCACTGAATACTTCAATGAAAATAAAGGATGCAGAGAACGGTCAAACTGAATGTAGGATCCTAAAAGTAAAAGGAATTGTGAGAACAAGTAGGACAGAGTGTTTTCTGTTTCCTCCACATGTATGAAAACAGCCTGCCTTTATTAAGTACAGTGAGTACACGATAAAAATATTTTGGTTTTTTTTTTTTTTTGACTTCGTTGGGAAGGATGATTTTCTGTGAGATCTGAAGCTCTAGAAGAAAACCTTAAAGAAGAAAACCTCTTCTGTTTTAGCTTAGTGTCACCCTTCTCTGACTGCTGCTTGTTTGGCACAAGTCACATTCTGGGACAAAGAACATCGTGGCTGAGCTGCAACCACTCCATCAGTCTTTAATTCCAAACTGTTAAAATCCTCTGCAAGCATTAAGCAATTTTTAAGGAATTAATCCCTTGTCAGCCTCATGGTTTAACAGCTTGGGTTTTCGTAATGATATTCTCTATCCCCATGATTCGTAGTAGGCAGATTGTTTACTAAACAGATTAGAAACCAAGACAGAGAAAATTGAGCCAAACCTTTGTGATTACACATAATTTTCTAAAAAGTGATGCTAATTGTTTTCATGGATTCAAAAAGAACCTGGACAAATCTGGGTGAAAAAATCACATGAAACATGCTAAGTACAAAGGGACCACTTTAGCATTGGAAATCCTTTGTGGTGTAGGAAGTTTTAAGAGTGTCCTGGAAAATTATCACTCTGTTTTCGGCCTTTTATTCTGGAGGAATCCACTGCTGTAGAGAGAAATGTGGGCAGGATGCTCGTTTCCTTTTATTCCTATAATTTCTCTTGTATATATTCTCATGCAAATTTTAACATGATTTGGAGTAATCTCTCAAATTCCACACCAGCTTCAGGTCAGAAACTTTATGTCAATACATAGATTTTTAGTTGCTTTTATGTTGTGAGAATTTTGAACATTCTGACTTCCAGTACTAATGTTGTTCTTAAAAGAAAATGACAGTGATGCTGAATTGAAAGATCCAGTTCTTTAAATAATCCCAATGTTTAAACTCATTAGTAGGCTTAGATTTTCAAACACTTTGAACCACAGTAAAAAAAAAAAAAAAAAAGATGCTGTAAGTTGGTGTGAAGAGAAAGACATCTCCTGTGTTAATATCATTAAAAGTGTTTGATTAGTCTGTGTTGATAATACCAGCTAATATTAATGCGAGAAAAACTGAGACTATACTAATTTGTTAAGCTGTTGCTGTTCTTAGCGAGTTTTAGAAAGAAGTTCAGGCATAGGGAAAGAGTTATTGCTCATCTAAAAATGAGTTATATATGGCGGCTGAAGACAGAATGGATCATTCAATGCATTCTGAAAAATCACTGTGACGAACTTTCAAATCCAGTATTGAGTATTTATATTTTTAAAGATGACTTCACAGAAGTATGTGATACTAAGAATATCTTTGGTAAAGAATGGCTTTGAAATTTGGAGGTTCTAAAATCTGTATGACTCTAAAAGCCACCTGAACAACCTGGAAAAGTAAACAAAATCTTTAAAAAGACACTTTGCACACAGTACTGTGCAGGGTGGCATTCATATATTGAGTCAAACAAATAATCTGTTAAATATTTTGCATAATCTGAAGAGAGCAGCTGTAAATGACAATATGTCTAGTGGTAGTTTTTCCCTTACACTGAAAATAAGCAGATTTATGTTGCAAAGTGTGTTCTAAAACTGTATCAAAACCAATAATGTGAACAGGTATACCTGGGCACTTTTCTTTAAATGTCTCTGATCTAGAATTCCCATCTGTACTTCACTGCACCCTATGCTCTGATGAGGAATGTTGACCATTGGTGCTCAGCTGAAAAAATTTTGGGTATCTCAGTACAAGGTTGCTCAGCACAGGTGTTTGTGTAATTATGGTGTATTAGAAAACCTCTTTGTTCAATAGCCTTCAAGCTGCCTAGAGAGTAAATTGCAGAACCAGCAGAATGTTTAGCAGAGATGAATACCTCTGAAAAAGACTGCAGCAATCACCTTTTAGAGGCAATATGGACATCTTACTTTCACAGGTCAAGGCATCTCTCCCTTGAAAGTGGTGCTTGCATGCCAAGTAACAGACACGATGGCCTCTTTCTCCACCTCCTTCATTAGCAGGCAAGTTAGAAAAGATCTCACCAGGCAGGTGTTTGAGCAATTGCTGCAAAAAGAGGCAGTGGAAAATGCTGCAGTTGTTCCAGCAGCAGAGAGAGTGTCATCAGTATCCATTACCTCTGTGCTAAGGACAGGGGAAACAGGAGCCTGAAAAACGCTTGAGTTAAATTGTCCTGGGAATAGCAGAATGCTTGCCATTTATTTATATTAAAACGCAGTTTAATTGTGATTTTATAGATTTCTGCATATGTAGGCAGAGGCTGGCCCAAAGGGAACATTAACAGCCCTCACCTCAACAAGCACAAATGACGGAGTGTAGAATGAGCATGCCAATACAATTTCTACTCAAAGTCATTTCTCCTTAGAAGTCACCATAACTAGATGAAGCTGCCTTCAAGCTACTTAGAAGATGTTTAAAATCATTTAATCATAAGAAAATGTCAGAGCATTTTTGCAATCAAACAAAACCTGCCACTTCTGTACCTTACACACTTTTAAGGACATTACAGGAAATCTCAAATCTTAACATGCTAAAGTAAGAGTAGTATGTATTTTTATCCCCATTTCACAGAGGAGAAGCAGAAGTGCTGTAACTAGAAAGAAACCACACAAGATAATAAAACCACTTTGACTGAAACTTCCATCTAGCCAATCTTTTTGCTTCTGATGCATGAGAAAGGACAGAGTGGTAGCTCTCCAGTTATTTCTTCTGCCTTTCCTCACCTGCATTGGAGCTGGAGGCTGTAATTTAACATTGTAAGGGTAGCCTGTCAGGGACCCTTTTCCATGATGCAGGCTAGTCTGATTTCAAGCCCATTGCAGATCCAAAGCATTGCAACAAGTGGCAACAAGCTCCACAATTATACTGAAAAAGTATGTATTTTGGTATTAAAGCTTCTGTCTACTAGCTCTGGGTTTCTTAATTTTGATGTGAAAAAATATAAATAATCTTTCTTTGTTCTCCATTCATGATTTTAAATATCTAAGATTTCACTTTGTCAAGCCAATATGTCAGGGTTTGTTTAGTACTGAGAGCAAGCCATATTTTTGGGGGTTTTTTAGCCCCTGCCTTTTTTGACAGTCCTGTTTTTTAGCTGAGGAGACTGAAATGAATCTGTAATTCAGGATATGACTGTGCCATAACTGTACATGATGCCATAATGATGTTCTCTTTTACTCTCTGTTCTTTCCCTTAGCTGCTTTTTCTTATTCTACTTAGCCTTTGCCTGTTGCTGAGGGTCGGGCTAGTAATGCTTTCCTAGGATTATGGGCAGTGACAATTAAATATCTCTTCTGAATGATAAGAGCTTGGTTAGTGACCATCACTCTGTATTTAAAATGAAGAGATTTCCCCGCTTTCATGTACATTATCTCACTCCTATCAACAGTGATGTTCATTTGCTCCTTGTCCCATAACTGACTGATACCTTGAAATCCACTGCAGCTCTTGGCAGTCAGTTTTCGTCACTATTATTTTAAAGAATTTCCTATCTTCAGAACACTTAGTCACTCATTATTCCCTTCTTTTTCTAGATCATTTATGTTGAGCAGTAGATATCCCAGCAGAGCTCCCAGAGGGACTCTGGTGTTAAACCTCTACTTTTGTTGAAGCTGATCACTTAATCCTACTATTTAAGCTATTTATTAATTCTTGAGGAGACCTCCCCTCTCGTCCCATGACAGCTGAATTTCTCATGAGTTGAGATATTATCCTAGGCCATAGTGTTTTTAAATCCTTTACAGCAACTCTAAGAAAACAAGTTAGTACTTAATATCAAAATTCTCAGTCTATATATTACAATATTAATATAAAATAAAATTCAGCCACCTCCCTATTCAAAACTCCAGCTGATAACACCAGAAACACATTTATAATGTAAACCTTGAAAGATTTAGCATTTTAGATTATGTGGTAAAAGTTCAATTTAAGTTAATTACCTATACCACGAAGAGTCTTCTTGGATGAACTCCTTGGCTTTTTCTGGTTTACCAATGGGATATTTTTCTGTAAATTAAAGATGAATTAAAGTAAAACAGGTGTGGAATACTCACAGGCAGCAACAGACAGGAAGTTACCAAGCTGCAATATTAATGGTTGGTTCTGTGGAACTGAGTTCATTTTGGAAAACACAATTTACAGTTCTTAAAAGCTAGGTAGCAATAAGATAATTGATGCACAGGTGTAATACCATTTGGTCTCACTTGAGAGAGAAAACTTAATATTAAAATATTTTTGACTGACAACATTGCCATTTATCTTCCTAGCAGGAGTCAAGTGAGAAATATCTCTCTCTGCTCTGTCTGTATCAGCTGCCATCATACTTAAAACAAATGATGTGAACAACCCCAATAAGATTGTGTTTTCTCAGATTTTTTGAATTTCAATACCCATAGTGGAACTTCAATACGCTGACAGGATTTGAGAAGTTCTCTGGGTATGACACTTTGTGGACTAGAGAGAAAAAACCAAAAGCTTAGACATCCCAGGTGTCATCAATTCAATCACCAAAATTAGATGGCTGTTATGTAAATTATGCAAATATGAGACTCAACTTCTTCGTTCATATTTGAGAAATGAAATATTTAATGATGTTGACATTTTTAATTATCATCAGGCCTCTGAGTTAACTCCTAAGTCGGATCAGTGTTATTACAGGATCTCTGCAGACTCCGGTGGACATTTCTGCATCCCATCAGACTTTATGGAACATGTATGTGTTAGCAGTGTTTGAAAATCTGAAACAATGGAAAATAACAGAATAAATTTTCAAAATCACCAAACAGATAAATTAATAGGGCCCTTTAAAACTGGTCTGTTCTTTGACAGTGGTCAGAATCTGACCATATCATGATGAACATTTTTCCCATATCTTTTCCAATACCCCAACATTACTTTTGATGTAAGTTTCAAAAAAATGTCATGAAACTACACTATTGGGATGGAAACATTATGAGAAAAGAAATATCATAACTGTGAACTTTTTAATTTAAATTTATTTATCTGTCTCACATCACTAAATTATATTGTTCCTTAGATTTACTGAGCAGGCAGAAAATAAGAGTCAAAAGATAGGCCATTCCAAAAATTTAATTTCAGCTCTCTCATTGACATGCCTCACAGAAATTTCCTGATAGCTAAACCTCAGCTTTTCCATTAGCAAAAGAGGGATAACAGTGCTTAACTAAATCACAAAGCCAGTGATATTATTGCTGTTGTTTGTCCTATTTTGTAAGTAGATGTAATCAGCTGTGTTACACAGAACTTTCTGAGAGGAATCTACCTATCTAAATAGAGATCTTAAAATCCTGAGGATTAATTAATTTATGTTTGCATAGTTCTTTGAAGCTGTGTAACACTATATAAATGTTAAATATTATCTACTCCTAACCACTGACTATGACTTTTGGTAGGTACTGCATATCTCAGTGCATACTATCACTACAGCCCAAGTCCTGTAAAATTCATAAAATTATTACTTTTCCTGTTAATATTCTTTCTGTCCCCTTCTCTAACCTTCAGACTCTTTGCCTAGACCACTAAAAGTAAAACTGCCAGGTAACTACTCATAAAACCATTTCAGCCATTTTAGTGTGTTACTCTTACTGCACAGAAACTCTCCATCTTACTTCAAAGTCAAAAAAACCCCAAAAAACCTTCCAGCACAGAATGAGGAGAGAAAGCTGCTGAAAGTCCATTACAAAAGTCCTCCCTTTCTCTCCTTGAAACAAAGCTCCTCCAATCCCTTTCCTCCAGCGTGTGGCTCCCTGTGATGATCAGCACCTTCAGACTCTTGCTGTTGGAGCATGTCAGTGACACATTCTGCGGGCCTTTAGGGCAATGGGAGGTGGCCGCTGGAGCAAGTTCAAGGGTTGGGAGCTACCACTGAGGATGCTCTCCACTTGCATTTCTCCTACGTGTGCAGCTGGGATCTGTTAGTGAAAGGGCTCTGTGTTGACTCAAGTTTTAGGCAGGCAACAGAGACCTCATCAGAGAACTACTGAAAATCCCAGCTGGCCTCTCCAAGGGCAGCAATTCCTGCATGCTGACCGGTGGGCAAGGGACGCAGCATGTGGCACAGAGCTCTCCTGGGGAACAAGCAGCAATTCACAAGGGACAGTTATGTGCTCTTGCATATTTTAGGGAGAATCAACAGGGTGATGCTGGACTCTTGGAACTGATGAGGCTAATATTGTGATTTTTATATGTACGCTCTGGCAACTTGCAACTTGAGCAATTCACAGAACATCTGCTGCTAATTGTGACATGAGTTTTCCACTCAGGTTTCTTCACAGGACCATGAAACTGTCCTCTAGCAATGCTACTTGTATATATATAAGAAACTAAGGCAAAGCTCCTTTTTCTACTAATACTCCTCTCCCTTGGGATCATCCTCTGACACATTGCAGAGACAGATTTCTTGGTTCATCATTTCCTTCCTCTGACAGGGAAAAAATGTCAGTTTAAAGATTTACTTTATATAAGTCTAAAATACCAGGGCCTCGTACCCTGGCTGTACAGTGTGTTTCTATCACATCCTTTCAGAAACATACTAAAGTGTGGTTTAATCTTGTGAAAACAGGTAATTTGGCCATGGGTGATACAGTGTGAAGGGTATCCTGAAAATTTTGATTGCTCCCCATTTTATTTATCTTGGTGGGGCAGATTAGAGGTTTTATAGATGGCAATCATTCTTCACATTAGCTGTCTAGCAAGGAAGGAATGAAATCTGCTCTATAAACTTGAAGGCCTCCTTATCTGTTGCTGCAACTCAACTTTCTTCTCTCTCTACAGAGTTATGGGGACCCGACTGAAATTCCTGAAAGCCAAGTAAAAGAGGAAAGACCTCCTTGTGTTATGTAATAATTCTCAGGGAAATACTTATCACACATATTATGCAGCTCCACTAATGTTTTCATCACTAGGATTTAGCTTAACAACATAAAACTCTTGAATGATGCTGTTTAAGTAACTACTGAAACACAGACTCAGGATGGAAAAATGTAACCATTTTCTGAAATATATTGCCCTTATTTAAAACAGGATTTTTTTTTTTTTATTAGAGATTGCATTACTTGCTAAATTTAGTAACTTAATTAATGAATACATAAAGGAATATTAATGAAAAATAACTAGGAAAAATATAAATGTCTTTCTCTAATAAACTGGAGGGAGAGTGTGACAAATCAGTAAAAGGCAAGTAGATGTCTGTTCCTTCATTGATATTTGTCCTCATATAGCCATAACTAAAGAAACTATCCAGTTGTTTCTTGAAATTAATAACAGATTTTTGGATTTTCATCTTGGTGGCTTGTGGGTTTTTTCCCTACATCTCCTTATTTGCGTACCTTTTTCAAAATAATCTACACCCACATTTACCAAATCTGCTGTCATTTATACAAATCTAGCTAGTAAATCCTAGTGGTAATGTCAATAAATACCAATGTAATAAAAAATGTGGTCCATAGATTTCTTCTCTATTTAAATCCCTTTGACACTTTCTTGGTTATCTGTTTCTGTAAGCGAATGCCTTATCTACCTTTCTTGTTTTCCTAATATCAATTGTTGTGAAAGTGAACACTTGCAAATTCCAGTTTTGAACAGCAATTTTAACACAGCTTTTATCTGTCCTTCTGAAATTTTTCCTTTAATTTCTTTTTGAATCTGTATTTCACTGTTAAAAAAATCATTTTGTTCAGAAAGAACAGTACTGAGTTGATATATCTGCATTCTTAAAACATTCATAGCTTATAAAATGCTGGCCTTGTGATTACTAACTCCTTGAATAACCACATTCAAGTCCAAGGCATTGGGAAGAAACATGAATCATATATCTGACTACAGCATTTCAGTGAGTCAGTGAAAGGCTGACTGGTTTATGCCCCGAAGCCCATGGATTCAATAGATGTCTTTCATTTAAATGAGTTTTAGGTCAGATCTACTATGGGTGCACAAACACCGAAAAATCAACAACATTCTTTAACTGGAGTGAGTAGCCTGCTTAAGATGATGAAGTATTATGTATTACGTAACTAAATCTGTAAGAAATGCCTGGGTTCTGTTGCCTGTTTAAACAAAATCAAAGGTACCTTGAAAGAACTCAAATGGACAGAAAGCTGTCTGAAACTGAGTATATTAACAGGAAAACTGAGAACATCAGTGTCACTTTTATCACTGAAGCAGAAATTACGGGGTTTGGAAAGAGATCTTTAACACTTTATCTGTACCTCAAGAACATGAACCATATTGAAAGGCTTTTCTGCTTGGTCACAGATATTTTTTATGAAAGATTCATGTGTATTTTGTTAGTACATCCTATTTTGCAGCATTAAAGAAAAGTGTGGGTGGGAGGTGCAGGGATGAAATCTTTCCAAAAATATCCCTTCTTTAACTTCACTCCCTGCTTTATCTGCAGGCCTTGACTGTTTTGGACATGATTTTTTCCCAGCAATTCTTTCTCCTTGTTCCTTAGCAATGCCTCTGTCCTTGACTGCATTTCTGTCTTGGGATCTGTACTTTTTTATTTCCTGTGGACTAAATGTCTTCTTTGTTCATATTACTTGCTGTTTTAGAATTTTTCTGGGTCAGCAAACCTAGAAGAAATGATAAAACTTTGTCTTTGGGGAAAGCTCTGAGTTCTTAGAGCTGACCCTACAATGAGAATATCAAAGTCGGTGACAGACCAAAGGAGTAAAGAAGATATCGTGAAATTGACTTGCTTTGATGGTATAATATAAAAAAGAAAACAGAAGTTGAACCAAGCACAAAACACTTGCCAAAAACTTGGAAAAATCCAAAACTCAGGTCTCTGGAACAATACTGAAGTCATGTTACATATTACTTTATAGTTTTGTAAAACTTTCCAATGATTCTATTTTTGCTGCTAATTTTTAAGGATGAGGTGGTCTGGAATATTCCTCTATAGTGCTACTTAACACTGTCCCGTGGGAAATCAGTTGAATTTTATGACTGGTGGTGTTACTTTTTACGTTTAAAATTTTTAAGTCTGTGGACAATATTGATCAAAATCTGGGAATAAAAGGACTCTACAATCAAGTTTTTGAGTGTTCTAGAAAGATGACATCAGAGACAGCTGAGTAGCTCAAAGAGGAATACCTCATGATTCTTTTGCAAAAATTCCCATGAAAAGTGCATCTCTGCAAGGTGAGAAAGATGGGATAAATGCACTCAGGATAAAAAGGGGAACTAAGGATTAATCTGTCAGGAAAAGAAACCTGTTTCCTAACAGAGTGGCCATCCTCACCCAATTCCTTTCAGAAGCAGCAGGGCCATCTCTCTCTCCTCAGCCAGCAGCAGTGAGGCTCCAGTTCATCTTGCAGAGGCAGAAATGAAGGCAAACAATGGTCAGATCATTAAAGAAATGAACTTGGCAGCACAGAAGTGAGACAAGGGGGCTGTCTTTTCTGCAGGAGTGGATTCCAGCACACCAAGACCGAATAACAACCTCAGATCTCAACACGACACATGGAAACTGCAGCTAGAACGAGCTTGCTGCAAAAGCAAAGCACTTACCAGCAAAAGGGAAGGATCAAGAGAAAAGATGTTCAGATCAAATGCACACTTTTGCTGGAGCAAAGGCAACCAGGACTGACATGATTTCCCTATCAGATGCTTGACTGGCTGGGAAAAGAAGCACCTCCAAGCCCTGCTGAGAGAGAAAGGGAGCTTGTAAAGTCCTGCAGCCAGAACTGCCAGCCAGATCAGGTGTGTTGCTCACAAATTGTTGAGTTATAGTAGGGAATAACAGATTGAGGGATTATACAAACATTGTATTGCTAATGAGAAAACAGAGCAGCTCAGTGTTTCAACTCATGACATGAGAAGTGGGAAAACTTCTCCAGGCTGACTCCAGCCTCTTTCACAAATTTCTTGTATGCCCAACTTTAATCCTACCTGCTATCTAGGATATGGGGACAGGTAATAACTTCCCACATGTGAGTAAATATGTCCTTTAGGTATTGCAAACTCTTCAGAAAATAGGACAGTGAGAAAAGTCATGAACTGCATTTCATGAGATTTTTTGTAATATGGCATAAGAAACATTCATGTCCAAATTCTAAAGAGTGAGCATCACGTTTTTTTCTGAAAAGAAAGGAGTTTTTCTTGACCTCAGAATTTACACTTTTCCCTCTAGTATATCTGGGATCATGCACAGAAACCTTTATGGAATGAACATCCAATAATGGGTATAAAAAACCCCTAAAACATCATCCTGAGTCATCTGTCTATTTTTTTCTTCTCTTAAAGCTGTGAAAGGCAGATATACTTAGGACTGTGTGCCTTTTGCATCCCATCTATATTTTTCCAATTAAAGGAAAGAAAATCTGCTTTTTAAGATATCATAGGGAAAATAATTTCCATCCACAAGATGGCTCCCACAGTGAGAAACTCCAGGCTCTGACGATCTCTTTTTTTAATTCTTCAGAAAATAATCCCAAATCATATGATTTAATCTGTCTACTTTTAGCTCCTGAGGATTGATGTTTATTAAAAAAAAAAAAAAAAATTTTTCTTTTATGCTGCAATTATTCAGTGGTGCAGGATAGATAACTTTGTTATTGTGATTGCTCACAATGTGGGGCAAATTTCTTGATGCCTGTTTTGATTATTTTTGTCAACTGTGTATTTTTTTTCTAAAATATCTGATACAAGTGGCCATTTCATGCCAGAGATGCCTAATAAGAACTCCTCACTGAAATCAATGAAGAACTATGACTAAAAATCAATGGTTACATATGATCCAAGCTGTTTTATTCTAGAATATTCTATGACAGTCTTTGGGGATACAATAGCAAGAAGCAGTTCTGGGTATTAGCTTCACAGAAACACCATTTTTACGATTTGTCAGTGACAGAGTTTCATGGAGCTTGCCAGATTAAAGGGAAAAGAAAAATCTAAGAAAATACATAAAAGCAGATCTGTAGAATTAAAGAGCCTTATGACTGTAAGAGTGTTTACAAGCACCCTAATTGGAATGTTAACACCCCTTTGTCCTGATGCTCCACTGTAGTTTTGTGCATATTCACATTAAAACATTGTATACAAGCTGGAAACTGTGAGGGAAGATTGAGCCACGTTGTTTTTTCCTGTTTTGCTGTTGGTAAGGAGCACACACAAAGGAGACAGAAATGTACCTTGATATAAGTGAGCCCTGACATTCTGGTTTTGAGCCTTGATCAGCACAAACATGTACAACTGAATTTTTTGTACTTGTGGCTAATTACTTTTTTTGCATACCAGGGGTACCTGAGGTTTTCTGTCACTGATAGATCTGTACACAGGAATTGCACTTGCAATTGTGTCAACATCTGTCTCGAAAGGAACTGAGAGGCTGAGGATGAAATGCTTGCTTTGTTTACCTGCATCTCACTTAAGCTAAAATACCTTGAAGTGTCCAATGCTGGTGCCTTTGCATGTGTCAGCCAGTGAACTACATGGTAAGTAGTTATTTTGATTTTATTCTCAGGGGAATATTTGCTTTTTCCTTCCCATTCTTTATGAATGGTAACTGTGCAAAATAATATTTTCTTTTGAGCTTATTGACAGTCATAACACAGGATTTTGGAAAAGGAAGTCCCACCTAAAATAAAAATAAAAATATTTTTTTGCTTTGGTTTTAAAAAAAAATGAAGATGTAGGTATTTGTACCTTTCAAGAGGCAGTTAGTGAAAGTGGTTGAAGGTCATTTATAAGTTCAGGAGGATTTATTATAAAATGGGTGCTGATGTTTCCTCTGACTCAAGTTACCTTCTATTTAACTGGCATATAAATGAGCTTCAATTAACCTGTTTGAAAATGATAGAGAAATAGAGAAAGACTCAGTGCCAATTTAATAACTAATGTCCCTATTATCCATGCCTGCAGGAAAGCCTGTGGGAGAAAGAAAAAATCACTGGGCATTTTGTAATGTTCACCTTGCAAAGCTTTGTTCCCCCAAGACTTATGTATTCAAAAATCTGTCATGCAAAAATGATGCAAATCTGTAGTTTACATAGGATGTATAACCACGGTGTTTGGTAGAGCTTGGGGAACTTCCAGCAAAACACAGTTTAATTGGAAAATGCCATTTCATTGAACCTACAATCTTTTGCTCCAGATTTTTACAGCTGAGCAAATATCCAGAGCTCTTAACAATGAATCTGACAAGGACATCAGTTTTACTGAAAACTGTAAGGCTTGGGAAGGTCTGTGAAAAATCATCAACTTTTTATTTTATTTTGTATTTTTTTTTTTTTTTCTGTGAGTAGGAAATGCTGCATTTACTCAGTCTGGACATAGGCAGAGGGATCATCTATCACCTGCCTTTCCTGGCTGGCATGAGCCCATATTTGTAAGTACTGCATTCCCCACACAAAGTAGGGGAAAGTCCCAACAACCCAAATTACTGGAGTGGTATATAATCAATGGGGGCTGGATGGAGTGGAGGAAAAGACATATTCTGTTCTTTCACCTTTTTATGTGTCACAGACATATCAGCCTTTTTAGTATCCTAAAAGCTGAGGCTGCACAGGGCAAAAGAGAAATGGGCTCAGTGTCCTGAATCAGACTCTGATTATCAGAAATGTTGATTATATGGAGCAAGTAAAGTAATAAACTATAAGTAAGATGATGTTCAAGGAGTCTCACTGAAGAAAACCTTACATAAGGTTTGTGTCCTAATATCTAATGATGCTGTATAAGAAACCTTTACAAATCTTAATCTGAAAGGTGTACTAATAAATGTGTCCAGCCGTTGGATTCAAATATAGAGGGAAATTATATGAGGGTTATACTCTGAGTTGAAAGTGCTGTGGAGGAATGAGAGCTAAGGCAAGGAAAAAAAAAAAAAAAGAAGAGGCAATTGCAAGAGTTAAAGTATATACCTATTGTGTCATAAGGCACTGCTAATCAGTTTTAGAGGATGGAAATCTTTTTTCCCTGAATCTGTGATACCTGCATTATTTCAAACCCCATAAAAAATCTCAGGAAATTAATTTCTGTAATATTTTTTTTCTTTAGACGCTGTTTCATGTTAAAAAAAAACAACTAATGGAAAATGTAATTGATTCCCAAATAAAGAAAACAGATCATGACAGTTGAGAGAGTTACACCTGAAAAATTAATTGTAGTTTATGTATTTTATACCAACACTTCCTTGAACACCTCAGGCTTCATTACACTCAGACTCCAGGGAAAAGAAGTTCCTGGGTGTTCTGGAAGGCACTTAATGAAAGATAGAGGTCTGTTCCATGTGTAAAGGCAGGGTTTTTAAAAAAAAAATCCATACCTCAGTGATCTGTGTATTTTACTAGGGAATATGTATCTGCTGTCTTCTGGCTCCTTTTGAATCACTGTCATCTCAAATACCTAACCCTCCCAAAAAATGAAATCTACTAATATCTAGGAGTGGTTAACTGAACGGCAGTTTCATATATTTCTAAATGAAACAGTAGACTTCCTTAAGCCTTTCAGGCACCTCCATCCTTGTGCATGTTAATGAGAGTTTTGTTCACTCAGTTGGGATTATAGTTCTTCTATTAATATTTTTAGAGTTAAACACTTGCATGAGATATTGTGCTGGTTTTGGGTGGGATAGAGTTAATTTTCTTCACAGTAGCTGATAAGTGGCTGTATTTTGGATTTGTGATGGAAACAATGTTCGTAATTCAGGGATGTTTTCATTACTGCCGAGCAGTGATTGCACATTGCCAAGGCCTTTTCTTCTTCTCACCTCATGAGTAAGTGGGCTCAGGGAGGGCACAAGGAGTTGGGAGAGAACACAGCCAGGACAGGTGATTTCAAGGGATATCCCAGACCATGTGGCACCACGCCCAGCATATAAAGCTGGGCGAAGAAGAAGGGCCAGGGTGACTTTCAGAGTGATTTGTCTTTCTAAGTCACCGTTAGACATGAAGGAGCTCTGCTGTCCTTGGGATGGCTGAACACCTGCCTGCCCAGGGTAAGTAGGGAGTGAGTGCCTTGCTTTGCTTTGATTTGGTGCACAACTTTTGCTTTCCCTATTAAACTGCCTTTATTCCAACCCAAGGGTTTTCCAGCTTTTACCTTTCTGATTCTCTTCCCCACCCTGCTCATGGGGGAGTGAGTTAGAGGCTGGGTGAGGCTGAGCTGCAGATTGAGGTTAGAGCACAAGAGCCTTTTTGGGCATCCAGTGTGGGACAAAGGGTTCAAGGCAATGAGAGATCTGACTGGAATGTGCTGGATAGAATCCATAGCTGTTGCTGCTGTTCAGCTCTCAATGGACAGCTCCTGTGCTTGTTCTGGGGATCTTTTGCCTGACTGTGAGGCTCTGGTGCTCGTTAGGGACTGATTTTTGCTTTTACTGCTTGCTGCAGTGCTGTGCTGCTGATCACCCGACTCTGCTGGGCCTGGGAACATTTTGGTGACAGCAATGGCAGTGCACCTGGGTTGGCCAGTGCTGCTGTACTGGGCAGGGTGGAACTCCAGTCTGAACTCCAAATGTGTGGCCTTTAATAGGAATTTTATGGAGTACTGTTGAATTGGTGAGCTACACAGAGTACAGGAGATGCCAGCAGTATCTGTTGCAGATCATGTTCATTAATTAATTGAGACATGTCTGTGTCTGTACAAACAGGTCTGATGATGCCCTGAGAAGAGTGAACTGTTGGAGAGATTCAAACATCCTTTATCTGTGGTGGTGGCCCTCGAGACAAATAGCCGAGTGTGAGAGAGGAAAAGTGTTTTCTCTCAATTTATGCTCAATTAGAATAAGTTGAAATGTATGGAAAGTACAAAACAATTTACTCTGTATTCTCCAGAGATCAATTAACTAGAAATCTTGAAAACTTTTATTAAAAAGAGGTATAATAAAGATATCCTCTCACACCACTCTTTCCTTTTCTTGTGAATCCTCTGTACCAAAGATTTAACATCTCTATAATTCCTTCATGAGTTTAATGACCTTTTTCATCACACAAAATGTCACTGCATCATACTTTGTTATTGGCCCACTGTGTACAGCTATATTTTTATAGCTATACACATATACGCATTTCTGCTCACTTTTATATATTTATATATTTACACATACACATAGATGACCTCTTTCCTCAGAATACCTCCCGTAGTGCATTTTTTATAGCTGGATTTCTCTGGAGGGAAAAAGAATCACCACTGATTTAGAATACCTTGATTTTGACCTATAAGTCTCAGCTAGATCTAGACAGAGAAAAGACTCCTATTTACCTGAAAATATTCTGTTTACCACGTGTTTGACCTTGTCAGTGTTCTTATGGAATGCATGAGAGTATTTGAGAGATATTAAGGTTAAAATCTTACAAAATTCTTTATATATTTGGTTGCTTCCATTTTGAGACTAATTATTCAAAATATATCAAGCTTTGCAGACAAATAACTCAACACCCAAAATTAGAAAATAAGTTAGGAGATTCATCAGTGAACATTTATAAAAAGATCATATTATTTTTCTGCTTCTTTTAAGCTAGCACCTTTTTAGTTGCATGTAATAAACATTCATAGTTAACAGCTGACTAAGATGATATTAACAATATATTGTTCCAATTCATCAATTTTTATATTTCTTTCTCTTTTATTGGATATTTTTTTAGGAATAAAGTTTAAAAAATGGAAAACCTTTTGAAAATTGTTTCAGAAAAAAATAGAAATTTCCTCTTAGCCAACTTGGTATTTTCAGATTTTGATGTACAGAAGAGAAGCTAATAGAAGATAATTGCTGACAAAGACAATGTCTAGGTAAATAGAGTTCAGAGCTGCAATAATTTGCCAAAGCTAGTCCCTGTTCTATTCTCTACACAGAAAAAAAAATTGTATCTGAAGACAGCTGGGGAAAAATTTCAAAAATTTTTGAAATGGCTTTTGCTTATTTATTTATTTAAATGTTAATTTGCAGCAACCTAAGACCTACACACATGCTTCATAGGATAAAGGGACCTCCGGAAGTCTCTTGCCCAGCCTTGTGCTTGTGCCAGAGCAGTTTTGTGGTCAGTTTATGTTGCTCAGGGTTTGGTCTGGGCAGATCTTGAAAACCCCCAGAGAAGCTGCCTGCAGCATCTCAGAGCAGTGTGCTCCACTGCTTTATTGTCCTTAGTGGGAGGAAGAAAAAATTCTCCTTATGTCTGGTTGGATATAAATATTTTAAATTTTTATACACTTTTCCTTGTTGCAGAATTCACTGCTATTTTTCACTGATTGATCACAACAACAATGAATATGCAAGCTGATTCTGTACCAGAACACTTCTTTTGGCTAGATAAATTTTTAATTGGTTGTTTGTGATTGTACCTGTGTATCCAGAATTCTATGCTTTGTGTCTTAATTTTTAAGAAAGCACATCTAGAAATGACTATAAAATTGTATTTTTGTTACTCCACCTCAATAGAAACTGAAGTACAGAGGGAAGTAGATAACTCCTGAGGACATCTTTTCTTGGAGTACAGCTTAAGACCATCCAATATCAGGAGTACAAAGATATTATTATTTTTTTATGTATCCTGAGAAATGGATTGGAGCAATTAAAAGCTCCTCCAGTGTTGGAATGCCTAATTAAGAAAGGCAACCTGGACAAATTCAGGCAGTTTTTCTCTCAAAGCTTTTTCTGTTAATAGGAAGGAAAAAATTCAGAGGGTTATTATTTTTGACATTTTCTGTTTTTGAAGAATTTAAATTTTTCATGAATTTGAAGAATTTTTCAGGGAAGCCTGGCAGAGCTGATTACTGATGAAATAGTTGTAAAGGAGTACTGGGAATGCTGAGTTGTGCTAGATTCTACATCAGGATCGAACATACGAGCAATTTGACATTAATTGCAAAGGTTACATGTGGAAACTGAAAAACTTTCAATCCATCTCAGGAAAAAAAGCCAGGATCTAACATTTTTTTGTGGGGAAGGGGAGGCTAGCAGCACCTCTGTTGGGTTATTCCAGACAAAGAGTTCATACAACTTTGTCCAAGACCAAATGTCAGGAGAAGGCTGTAAGAACAAGACACCCTTATAGTATTAAACCTAAGAACTTTTTCTCAGCCTCCAAAATTTTTTGACTCTGGGACTTTCTCAGCCAGTATCCTGATTGGTTTTTATTTATTTTCATTTGTTCTAACACCTTTTGAAGGCTTGTTAAGTCCTCAGCATTCAAAACATCACATGCCAAGGGACATTTCTTCACATATCGTGTGAAAACCTGATGTCTAGTTTGACTTTCACTGGTCCACGCAAGGATCAGAGGGTTTTCATACTGTAGTTCTCCAAAAGCAACCTTTAGAATTGGGCCCTGGGTTTGAGAAAATCTCCTTTCAAAAGCTAAATGGGATTTCTATGCTTGAAGCAGACAACACTGCATTTTTTTACTACATTTTAATGATGCTTTTTTAGTTTGGGGTGTAGAATGTATATTTATCTTGCTCAAAAGTGCCATGTAACTGATTACTATGCTGTCATGTGTTTGGCTTTAAAGATCAATTTGCTCTACCATCATCTTAGAAATTGGCCAAAAGACTTTCAATAGGATTTGTATGTGACTTATTTCTATCTGTATCTGATCTTAACAAATTACAAATAGATCCTCTGCTTGGAGTATATTGTTGTAAAGAGGAGCTGAGATTACCCTGACGTGTTTTCTGTGCAGAAATGTAAATCAAATCAGCTACTCAGCACTAGGAATTTCAGAAATTGACACACTGTCATCTCTGGGGAAATACATTTTATGGCAGGTTCTCTGACACATGTAAACGTTTTGGCTTAATGCCATTATCTGAATAAAGGCATCTTCTGCTGTAAGATCCCCTGTGATATCAAAGAAATCCCCAAGCAGCTGGCAAATATCCACACTGGAACCGTGGTGACCCTTCAGGAGAGGGATCTTGAGTTCAGAGAGCACACCAAAGAGCATCCCAAAAATGTGAAGTCCTTATGCTTAGGCAAGTAAGGTATTCAATAGGAGATCACAATAAACCACATTTTTGAGTAGCTGTCCTTTAAACAATGACATTGGGACTTCCTGTCCTAGGAGACTGTGGAGGCAGACGGTGTCATCAAGTCCAAAAATGAATAGAAAATTGAAAGATTATATTTCCATAAATGGATGCAATAGGAAATATAAATGAATGTACCCTCCAGCTTCCACACAAATTGGTCAGGCTCCCTAACACCCCCTCACACTCATTTGCCTTCTCCTTTGTTAGGGAGTGTGTTTGGGGTTAGGTGGGCTGCAGGTCAGACCAAATAAGGAATCTCCTCTGTTGCTATACCCATAACTGATAGCTGTGTAGCAGAGCAAGAGAGAACTCTTCAAGTAACCAGAATATTATTTGAATATTATTTTAGCTCTAGAAACTTTGATTCACAAATTATTCAAGAGCCAGATTTCCCCTACTGGTTTTTTCCCATGCCACAGCTTGTCATCTTTGGGCTCTCTGTGCTATTCCATATAATCCTTCATTTTAAAACAGATTACCTGCAGTCTTACAGCAAAAAAGAATTTGCTCCTGTTACTAAAGCTCCTCCCTGTTCAGTTAGCTCATGTAGGATGTGGACAAATTATTGGCATTTAAGTGAAAAATCTGTTTAATAAAAGCATATTCATTCAGTGATGCTCAGTGGCTAAGTTAGCCAAATGGCTCCAATTAATTTGCCCCTTAATTTGCAATGAAATTCTATAAATAAAGAGCTATGCACATAGAAGAAATATTTCCCACTTTCATTCAATATGAAGAAGAAAAGTATTAAAAATATATGACTAAATTGATGTTAACTTTAGCATGGTTATACAATTTGTGCTGGCCAAACCACAGCTTTCAAAGAAAGGAATTGCTGAGAATCAGTAGTCAGTGGCATAATTGACTTTTGGTGGCTTCAAAAGACCGTGAACACCCCTAATAGTTTTTGGCAGTTCCAAAGGCATAAATCATGATCAATGTGCAATATTAAATACGTCTCCTTCAAAATGAATGTAAATTAAAACTGTAATTCCATCTCAGCCTTCTGGTGACATGAGGAAACCACTTGAGTTTCACCCTCATGGTTTATGACATCCCTAGAAGGCTTTGATGGAATTACAGCCTTATTAAGTACAGTTGGGGTACATTATACCTTAAATTATTGCAACTACAAGTCATTATTCCCCCTAGAAATTAGAACTCGCTGTACTTTCATCAGCCATGTAATCTTGAAGTAAGTTGGGGGGAATTTCAACGTGGGAGGACATCTGCTTTTTAATTTCTGTCACTACTATATGTTCACAACTTGGAAGAGTTGTTAGCATCTAATATTAACAGCCATCAAACTTCTTTGTTTTGGTTTTAAGGAACACTATTCACAACAATTTATTTGAGTCATCACTGATGTTTATATAGATTTTATTGGAGATTTCATATCAATTTTTTAAACTTTTTTTTTTTTTTTTTGGTAAAATCATTGCAACTCCAAAGAAGTTAAATAAAATTCAAACAGACAGAGGAAGATGGGAGTATAGAAGAGCCCTGCTCCTGTGCAAAATGGGTTTGCTGGAGAGACTCCAGCTGGTCTGGGACTCTTATTGGCTCAGGAGGATGGACTGAGCTCCCAGCAGGTACTGCCCAGACCGAGTCTTGTTGAGCCTCTAGTACCAAAATAAATTTTGATGTTTAAATTTTGATGTTTATATCAGTTTCAGGACTAGCACATGTAGTGCAAGTTAAATATTTCTGTCGTAGGCAGGTCTGACTATTCTGTACTAGTCTGTAGTTAAAAGAAATGAAAAAATGGAAAAAAAAATGCACTGTGTTTATAAAGCATGTTATTAAGATGGGAATTTTTCCTCTCTATTGATACTTTCAGTCATCACAGCCTTATCAGCTTAGTTAGCTTTGTGTATTTTCTTCTTTCAATGGTTTTCACACTGCTTAGGCTTTTAAATAGTAGAAAGTATTATTCAGTGCTGCATACTGAAAAGACAACATGTTAAAGAAAAGCCCTTAGTGTAGCACATATATCATTAAGCCTGAAGGAGTTCAGGGCTTTTATTCTGTCTCTCTCTCTTTTAAATGTTTTTTTTTCCTTATTTTATATGCAGTTTTGAGGAGTATATCAGGTAGGAAGATTTCTGCACCCTGTTCTGCCAGAACTTTTCATACTGTAAAAAATATCTTGTTATAACTAAGAAAAAATAAAATTTGTCACCTCATTGAATAATTCATATAAAATTTTGTGGGATTCTGGAAGAGATGGAGTCTCCCTTTTGAGTGAGTCTTAGAGAAAGAAGAATCCTTGGTTACTCAGAGAAGTTACAAAACACAATTATTTGCATCTCCAGCAATGGGTTAGAGAATGTGGCCTTGGACTAAAGCAACATTTTGAATGACATATTTCAATTCTAAGATGTTATAAGTATTTTTTGAGGTGTTATATTTTTATAAGTATAGGAATACTGTTACATCCGTGTGAATACTTCTGTCTTAAAAGCATATTTGCTATCTTTTATTAATCAATGTTACTATTTCCAATGACTTTGCTAATATATTTTACATTTAAAATTTTAAGAGATGGGTACAAATCTATGAAGGATTACAGTAAAAATTATAATATTTATATTAAAATATTATATTTATAAATATTTATAAATACATAATTATAATTTTGTTATCATTATTATTTATAATTATATAATTATTATAATATTCATCTCATCGAAGATGAGATCTAAAACATATAGCATATTGGTTTAGCTTGGCTAGATTAAATATTATTTAAAATTCAAAAGCTTACAAATAATGCAAACTTAGTGTGGGGTTTTTTGAGTTTGAATTCTTTTTTAAAATGAAATATTTTTTTAATTCACCTTGAGGGCTTGCTCTTAATTAAATGGTGGCATGAAATGTTATGAAGCAATACACACAAATGGGCTGCTGTTTAAAATCCATGAATGGTTTGCAGATGTTTCCATGCTGGAGATTGTTGGCTCAATAAAAATGGTGTGATATTAGAATTATATCAAAAGACAGATAAGTACAGCACAGAAATTAATGCATCACTGTGGTGTTGTAAGATTTTGTCTTCTTCTATTAAGGGAAGACAAATGGGATAAAAATAATTTTTCTAATATGTACAACTCAAAAATATTTTACATCAAGAAGTACGGCGATATTCCATAACCATAGCAAATGTGTAAAATCCTGAGAAAGTAATGATCCATATTAAATTCCGTGTGCCAGCTATAAATATCAGCAACAACACAGAAAGTAGATGTGTTTTATCCGTTGCATTCTTTAAATCTAATTATGAACTGCTAAGTGTTATGAATGCACATAAATTTGGCTTTGCCAGACTTACACATTTTAGATCTAAAGACCACTACAAAAGCACGCTGGGAGTCATGGGGAAAGATGATAGATAACAACAAGTATTTAAAAGGAACTTTTCTAGTTATGGTAGTCTTTTTTTAATATGCAATTAATATGTTAGAAAAATTAGACATATAAATACCACCAGATGTTAATAATGTATCTTCAATAACAACACACAAATGAATTTTATCTGGTCAGGCAGAAAACATCCTGAAAGCAATACTCAAAGGACTGTCATGGTAAGAGCTGCAATGGATAACATTTTCAGAATAGGTCATTATGGTTGTATGTTTTCCACAGCTCTATTTGTCAGTTTAAGTTTAGCTCCCTTGAAATTCCATTAAACTAACTAATAAGGTTGAGTGACACATATCTGTGTCTTAAAAAAACCCCAAACAAACCAGTAACTGGGCCATCACTTTTTGAAGCTAATTGTGGTAAGTCAGCAAAAGAGAGAGACTAAGATCATCATGACATAAATATTACCAGAGATGTCAAGGACCCAAGTCCAAAACTTTTTTCCATGACTCAGCACAAGAAATGAAACCTGGTCTTCTGGTCTCAAATATGTGACCAATGTTATTTGGTGTTATTTGCTTTTCAAACTCTTTCTCATACTCCCCCATGGTACTCTGAGAACATTTAATTAAAGGCATCTTCATTAATAAGTTTTCTGTGTATGGCAAACTCTAAACATGGAGCTTTTTTATAAAGTACAGTCTCAGAGAAGTATTCACTTTGCGTGTCGGGAGCCATAGTAAGACATCAATTTACTTTTACTGTAGTCTGGCAGAATTTATGAGATTATTGCTAAGTAACTTGCTTAGGGAGGGGATTTAAAGGATGGATGGATAGGTGGATGGATGGATGGATAGGTTCTAGTAACAGCAGCCCCCCCAGGGCTGCCATGCCAACTTTCCCTGTTATCTAAATGTTCAGCTTTCACTAAAACCTATTTCACTCCGTGATTCTGAAAGACAGGTAACCTCTATCATCGGCAATCTCCTTCTTCCAGGCACCAACATGAAAGCTCTTGCAGGCTTTTTAGTTCATGCCCATGCTCTTGCAGGCTTTTTAGTTCCTTTTGTGCCATTAACAATAAACAGATTTGCTGGTTTTTAATTACTGAGAATTGCATATTTTGGCAATGCAGAGGAAGAGGTCCTTTGGTTTTATGTTCCCGCAGTGTTATGGGGTTCGTAAAGAACTGCAGCTTCCCAGGAGCACTTATAGTAGGATTCCTACATTTACAGGGAGAAATGACATCTTTTCAATTTCCAAGTGCCCTTTCATCATTTAAGTTTCATCAGAGCCCCGTATTCTCAACCTGAACTCATTTTGCAAAGTAAACACAGAGGAAAACCCCTCACCTTTGATTCAACACTGTGGTTTGCTTGCTTATGTGGGCAATGCATTGCAAAATTTATCCTACTGCTTTGTGCTAAGGTATAAATATGAAAATAATGTAATTAAACATTTCAGTACTGATGTACAGGGTATGAATTTAACATCCTGCACATTAAAAAAGTGAATTTGAAACATTTGGTGAATCTCAGACATAGTGATGCAATTATACATTTTATTTCTTTTTTAGTTTAGCATATGGTTCCATTATGAACACTGTTAGTAGTTTTCAGTCTTTTTCACTAAATTAAAATAAAATAAAACCCCCCTAGAAATTGCAGACTCAGAGTTGAAATTGCTTCTTGATAAAGTAAAAAAAAAAAAAAAAAAAAAATTACAGTAGTAAGACTTGAAAAGCTTCTCTGCTGGTCTCCTGCTTCTGCCCCTGGCTGTGTGAGGTGTCCACAGTTAAGGAGAAGCTGTACAGATACTCAGCTCTTGTCCACTGTGACCAGGAATGTGTTCAGCCAGACATGAGTCATCCTGTTTGAAGCATGTGCTGAAAGAGTCTGATCTCTCTGGAAATTTAGTTCAAGTATTTTCAGTCTGAATACCTATTGATATTCTTAAAAATGCGTACTAATAGTTAGACCACTATCTTATTAATAAATATAGCTTCAGAGGGCCCTGCTGCATGATTTTATATATGTAATACATGTGTATGTGGGCAAATAGAGAAGAATCACTTCAGCATTCAGAATTTAGTCTTCAATTGCTAATTTTGAGGCACCTCAGTATCTATTCAGCAGGTTGTGACAATGTTAAAGAAAACTGTGGTGTATAAACTAAAAATAGTTGAAGAAACTTACAATTCTTTAGAGTTTAGGGATTTTTCAAGGTGATGAACTAATGTGAATGTTGATAAGATGTTAAGGTTTTCATTTAATTATTTTATAAACTCAATTCTGTTTAGCATTTTACTTTGTGAGAAACATCATTGAAATAAAGTTCTCCAAAATTACTCTTAACTCTGGTGCATCAACATTTACTTTAAGATGCACTCAGGCTATGTACCTTTAAGACATAGAAACTTCTGGATTCGTGAGCCAAAGCAAAACTACAAGCATATAATGAATACAGGTTCATTTTATATGGGTGTTTTTGTTCTGTGAATATCTACTTCCCATCAACTCCACAGAAAACTGAGTTTAAAAATCAGGCACAGAAGTCTAGTGGCTTGAATGGAAGAAAGAATAAATACTTAAACAGTGGATACCTACAAAACCCCTGACAATTTTTATTTTTAAATTACCTGTCCTGTTTGTAAAACCTTGTGATTCTGAAAAGAAAGAACAAAAGTGCTAAATCCAAGTTAGCAGGGAAAATATAAAAGATCTTACTGATACCATAGCTAAAGAGGAAATAAAATCTGTGTAAAAATATCCATACTAATGAATTAATGTGAAGGACTAGGAGAATAGGAGAAATCTTTATACGGCTGTGCACCACAAAAAATGTGATTCCTTCTAAATTTACGGATCTTGGCAAATTTTCATGCAAGTGAAACTACTTCCATGATAGGCTGATCCATCTCCTAAAAATCTCTCCATGGTATCTTTTTGATTTAAACACATTACAAGGGCTGTTCTACATATGGTATCACTTTGGTAGCTGACATAATTAAATTAGGTTTGCAGAGAGGGGGGTTTGCTTGCTGGTTGGTTGGGTTTTTTTCACGTAAGTTCTAATTCTGACCTACTTCCCACAGGTGTTTGGAATCTGTCATCAAGTTTTGTGCTGAGTTAGCGTTGTGAATTTCAGTGAAAATGTAACTCCTAAACGATCCAGAAATCACAGCTCTGCAGTGCTTTGGAAGGGCATCACAAGCCTCCTTGTGGATGAGGAATACAAAGTCTAGTCCTGGAAGTAGGACTGTTTTTCAAATGCCGTGATAATACATGAACTTCTTTCTTAATTTATGTAAAATAGCAGGGTAAAATAGGGGTTAAAAAAAAAAAAAGTAGAAAAATTGGTAATGGTTTAGAAGACTGCACTTTCCAGGAATCTGTTTATCCCCACAGCTGCAATTTTCATGTGCCAAATTAATGCTGAGCTCTTTCTTCCCTTATTAATTCCTGCATTACAGAAGAAAAAAAATCAAGCTGAGCATTCCACTCAGTATATTTTCAAAAAGAGTTGAGATACAGTGTGATCTTTTTTGAGATTAAAATCGGAAAAAGTGTGAATTTTACGTAATGTGAATGATTAGAATAGTTCCAAAAGAGCATGGCTGTTTCCTGACATAACATCATGTTACATATCTCATGTTTTGAACATCTGACGTTCTATTTTTTGGATGCTGTCAGCAGGGAATGTAATGCTAAGCAATATGTTTTAATGGAGTTGCTGTTGTGCTTCTCTAATGGGGAGATTATAAAATTATAATTAGTGTAATCCTGCTTCTGTTATATAAAATGACAAAACTGCCATTTAATTCAATGGGAACTATATTAATTATGCTGTAGTAATTAACCTTCTCCATCCCTCTTTTAAACTTGCTACTCTCAAATAACCGTGGAACACTTTACAGCTGGCAGCAGAGACTGGGGACAGATTAAACAAAATAAAAGAAGCAGACACAGTTAATATCAGTTAAAAGAGCAACTCTAGCAGAGGAACCTGAGGAAGGGAGGTTCGAAAACAGGCTAAAATGAAGAGAACAAGAAGGGGTGTATCCTCTTTCTCAGAGCCTTTGCAACATCTCCTAGGAATTGTACTGATGAATTGTGCAAAGATGTGTGTCTTGCTAGAGTCAGCAAGGAATTTTTGTGAAAAATGTAATGGATGGGGAGTGACGCTGCTGAATAATAATAATAAAAAAAAAGAATAAAAAGAAGTGAGACACCATTACTGATCAATATCACAATGTTACTGACCCTGCTGTTCACTTGCTATTCAGAAACCTCTATTCTGAAGAGTGTAAAAGCAAAGTTGTAGCTTGCTTTCTCTGTACATGTGTAGGGAAAAATAGTTTATAAACTTAACAAAAAGTTAGGAATTTTTACTTCAATTTTGCTTCCAGTAAAACCAGGTTAATTTTCTTGCAGTTCGCAAAATGAACTGCATACTGCAGAAAATAGATTAAATGCAAGATATACTTAGTGACTGTGAACACTCTGCCTTGGTCTTCATCTCACAGGAATACATTTCCTCTGATGTGCCTTCTTTTTCTTTGTTTGGATCTCTCCTACGATTTGATCCATACCTTTAAATGCCTGAAGTACTGTGGGATCAATAAGGTATTGGAAATACAATATCCTTCTAGGATAGAATAGCTAAAGACATATTCAGGAAGAGGGTGCATGTAAATCCGTGTGCATTTTCTCTTTTGACAAAGCCCAATTTAAATGAGCAGTGAACTGAAGAGTGGCCGCAGCAGTGACCTCTCCAACCTTGTCACCAGAGACACCATGAGGTCAAATCACAAACTGACAAGAAAATCAAGCGTGGCTTTCACCTGAGCATGAGAACACTCATCTGCAAGGGGAGAGAATCTCAACACCTATGAATATTTATGCATTTTGTACAATTATTGTTGAATATAGAACACGAACATTCATTAGCGCTGGAACTGAACCCCCACTTTTCCTCATCCTGGGTAACTGCACAAGTCATTGGACTCCAAGGTCACATCCAATCCTCAGTATAGGGAATGAATATTTCACTGTGCCATCCAAAATATAACAACATCTGCAACAGCAAAAAGGAGCCTGCACTACTTTGAATCTAAAATCCTTTAAACTCCTGTATTTTTTGAAGTTTTTTTCAGGTTTTTTGTTTAGATTTTTTCTTTTCAAGAACATTTGACCATATCTGTTTTATGCTCCTAAATTGATTTCAATCACTTGTAACTTTTATATTTTCTTTAGTTATCAGTGTTGTTACTCAAATCTGAAAATGTATCACCCATCTACATCAAACATTTATATATAAAGTTTGATTATGTAATATATATATATGCACAGTATACAGTCTTGGCAACAAGACTCCATTAGGACTGCAAATTCACAAAAAATAAATTAGTTGCCTCAGAAGCTGCATTCTTTCTGACTAAAAAGTGCAGGGCCAAAAATACTTGGGAAAGGGGCCGTTGTAGCTGCACACTGTTTGAATCCATATTTTTCTTGCCTATCTTCAGAATGTTATTTTCACAAAAATTAGCTGTGACCTTTTGCATATCACCACTATTTTTCATTAACCGTGGCTTCCTTTGCAATATTTTATTTCTGTACTTCAAGATGCGAACTTCAGGTTACTTCAGGTACCATATTCCAGATTTTGGGGGATTTGATTAACATTTCAGCTGTAGTATATTTAAAAGAAGGAATGATCATCAATATATCCCTTCTACTTAAGCAACCATGTGTTAACCATGGATTAAATAGTGGAAATATAGACTAAATTTATCTTAAATTTGTCTTAACTTTGTGTCTCCCTTTTACAAAGAGTTTAGTAATCCCTCTTTGTTATTACTTCTTCCCAAAATCAATTGTCCACATGACTTCCAAGCATTCTAATGATACTCAAGAAAAAGTTACCATCAAAAGTACATTTAAGAAAATACACACACATGGCTCCATCCATGTACGTTTGTGTCAATGCTTCTATTTAGAAATTAACTTAAAGTAGATTAAAATTAGTGAATAGATTTCAGTTTCCCATTTGCACTTATAAAACTTCATATTAATACTTCTGAGTGACAGCTCAATAAAAGTTACATAGGGATGAATACAAGATATTTTGATACAAGAATATTTTGAGGAACTTCTAACCATGGTTCCTTTTCTCATTTGAAAGTAGCTTAGATAGTTTAAAATGCCAAGTGTACATGCACCTCCTCTTTTACTCCTATCTGAAATACAGTGAAAAGTTTTTGTTTCATTAACCTAGGAGAACTGGAAATTTTTTGTCTTTCATTAAATTAATCTCCCTTCTCTTTTATAACCCAAAGGTTTGCTTTTCAGATCTGGCACCTAATATCATTTATTCCAAAACTGATGAGTGTTGTCCAGTTACCTATTCTTCCACTTCAACAGTAATTGAGTTCTGCTTAAGGACTCTCATGCATTGTTTGAATAAGCCTGATGGAGCTCTAAAACATTTCTCAAGGACAGTAACAAGGCACTATGTTTGTGAGACTGAGTCACAGAAAAGAGAATTATGAACCACATTTTATCCAAGTGTTGGGGACAACTGAAAAGTAAGAATTTGATTCTCCTTAAACCTATTTTGCATCAGTGGAGTTACTTGTCAAGTAACTTATATATCTAAAGAGAATCAGGACATCTGTGTTTGGGAGAGCAAACTCTTCAGAAATTTACAGGGGAAATCAAACCCCTCCATGCCAAACCCATAGAAAGATGAGGTAAAGCAGGACACAGTATGGTTCATTATGATACTACATGTTGCTCACATTTATTCTTTTCCCTTCCAGTTGTCCAGTGTAAAACGGCTTTGACAGCCACAGATTTTCTACTTGCCTGTCAATAGCTTCACTGAAAGCTGCAGAACCAAACTGTGTGCAGACACCAACCCTGTCCATTTTCTCTGAAAGGGTTATTGACACAGTTAATTACAAGTATTATTAGGGTTTATAAATATGTAATGAAATGTTTCAGGTGCCATTTTTCATGAAAGTTGGACTTTCTGGAACTGCTTTATTTTCCACTGGTCTTTTGACACCAGACACAATGTCCAACAGCATCTGTGCTGTCAGTCAGTCTCACACAGAAATTGTCATCTTTCTTCCACAGTGGATCACTGACCTTTCACTGCATGAAGGGGGCTGACATGACAACATACCTTCTATAATTTCTCACAATATATACTTTTTTGCTGCTACAGACATATTGACCTTCTAATCACACAGACTTGAGACTGCTGGCAGTGTAACATGGTCACTACTTTTGTTTCCTACTGTCCTTTTCAAAAACATGTTCCTTTTAAGCTTCACATATATATATATTTAATCATCTGATTGTTTGATAGCTGGCTGCACATTTATTTCTTAAAATAACATATATAATCAGGTTATACATTAATATTAATAGCATTGATATTTATTATTAATAAAATTGGGATTTTTGCCACCACTCCCAGACTAGGAGGGATCTCTTCAGCTGCCCACCTGGCTTATGCAGAAAACTGGTGCTGATGTTGAGATGATCAGGAGAGGTTCTTCAGCCAAGCAAAAGGGCAACCTTAAAGGTAAGGTGCATGGGAGCAAGAGCAGTGCTCTTTACACAAAGCTCTCTCCTGCAAATTTTTAATCTGTATCCCACAAAGTTTAATGGGGGAAAATTGTGTCCTCTGTAGCATATAACAGGATGATTAAAAAGCAAAACCTCAGAAAGGCTCTCTATCACTTTGAAATTGTATGGGTTTTCAAAATTCCTATTTTGTTCCTTTTTAAAATCTCCAGACTCTTACCAGAAGAAACCTTTCTGAGAAAGGGAATGAGATCATTTGAGCTATTTGGCCAAGACATATTGTTAAATTATTCTGCTCTAGCCATTTGCATTATCTCATCTAATATTTGTTGATTTCTTTTAACCTCACACCCAAAATTCACCTAAGAATACCCTGCAAATTATGAACCAGTTTAATTGATGTGATGGAAAAACTGACTAGTCATCTAGTTCTGTTATGTATTTCTCTATTTTATGCTATGCAGTTATTAATCACTATCCATATGTGTGGCTCTTTGAGTAGTTGACTTGTATTTGCTACTCCTGTTGGTAAACTTTCAGATGGTCACTTCTCTACCAGAATAACCAAATTAAGTACTCAGGTATATCCCCCTCTGCTTCTTAGTCATGAGTGTTTTTTAACAGGAGTGGCCTAAATAACTTATTTTAAACAACAAATTCCTATGATTCTGAAAATACCACTTAGATCCTCCTAACTGATCTATGTCATCTATACACTGCCATTTATCAAATGGTTCAGAATCTTTTTTTTTTTGTCAAGATATCAACAGAGAGTCTAAAGAAATTAATTTGAAGCAATACTTCAATTTGCAATGTACAACTGTATTGGTTTAGGGCTGGGATTGAGTAAACTTTCTTCAAAGTAGCCAGTACGGGGCTGTGATTTGGATTTGTATTGATAATACAGAGATGCTTTCCTTACCACTTGAGCAGGGCTTACACAGAGCCAAGACCTTTTCTGCTTCTCACACCACACAACAAGTGAAGGCACTGGGGGTCCACGAGAAACTGGGGAGGGACCCAGCCAGAACAGCTGACCAAGGGATGCCAAGGGATGTCCCAGACCGTATGTCATCATGCTTAGCACATAAAGCCGTGGGAAGAAGCAGGAAGGGCAGGATGTTTGGAGTGATGGTATTTGTTCTCCTCATTCACTGTTATGTGTGTTAGAGCCCTGCTCTCCTAGGGATGGCTGAACACCTGCCTGCCCATAGGAAATGGTGAATGAATTCCCTGTTTTGCTTTGCTTGCACGCCTGACTTTTGCTTTACTGTTAAAATCCACCCACAAGACTTCTCATTTCCACCCTCCTGATTCTCTCCCGCATCCGGGGAGAGTGAGAGAGTGGCTGGGTGGGGCTGAGCTGCCAGCTGGGGTTAGACCATGACAACCACCGAGATGCCCCAAAACTTTAACTGGATAATCCTGGTACCTATCGTTCACTTGCCTGAGGAATTTCTTTGTCATCTGCAGCCTTTGAAGCCGTTCATATTTATGCCAAGTTTTGCTAGCGCCAGCAAAGTTTCTGGATGCTATTGCTTCCATCCAAGCTGCAGCATTTAGAAGATAAACAGGAAATGCACATATGTGTGCTGAAGGATCTGTCATATGTGAGATATATGCTATGGCCCCTTTTCTGGTGCACAAACATCCCTTATGAAATATTACTCTTTATCGGGTTTTATTTTGTTTGATTGGGTTTTTAGAGAAGTGGGGGAGGGAAGCATCTTCACTGCATTTTCTCAGTCATCAGCCTTTTCTTAAAAAGCTTTATCCTTATTAGAACTAAAGCTTCTTTATTCCCTCACAGCTCTACAGAGGTTTCTTAACATGAGAGACAGTCCTATTTTCAATTTATTATTGTTCCTCTACTATCTGCTATTGATTTTTCTCTTATTTTAAATATTTTTTTCTTCTGTGCAAAGTAATTTTTCAGTGTCAGGGGAGCAGTATAGCCAAACATTTTGCTGGTGGGTAATTCCAAGCATAGCATAAGGCCTTTTTGCTTAACTTGTGCATATCATATTTTTTAAATTCTCCTATATTTCTTCCACAATCTTCTTACTCTGTTATTTCAGTACACCTTTTGCTTCCTTTCAAGAATACTTATTTGGCTAATCATGGTTTCTTTCTATTCCTATTTATTATCCTTAGTGAGAGCCTGATTCAGGGGTTTTCATAAATGAATATCAAACTTAAACTAAACTATACTGCTAAACCAGTTGATTCCACAAACTAGATATTTATGAATCAACTCTGCAGTTTTATAATTTCTCATTTAGAAGCTGCCTTTGGTCATTTTATTTTTCACCATCTTCTATCCTGCTAGTACTGTGGATACCAAATTTGGTTGCCTTTTCTTTCCTCTGTGCTTCTTTACACTCCCTTTTCTAAATTAAAGGAAAAAAAATCTTGGCCATATTTTAAAAAATATTTTGTATTATTTTATTAGCACTGTACCTAGGATTATGAAGGTTCCAGGGCCCATGATGGAATAATGATGAATACTTGTCTTTGTTCGATTTCCTTCAGCTGTGGATATTTGCACAATAAGATTATTCTGTATCTAACATACTCTAATCTTACTGTATTCTTTTTTTCTCCCTCCTTGTTCTAAAAGATGGAGTCTTGAGGCATATATGATCTATCCACTTCTAGTTGTCTTTAATAGCATAATTATAGACCTATGATTCATCTAGTTTTGGCACATTACTGAAGTGAACTGCCACATTAAGAAGAGTAGATATTATTGGGCTATGTTCAGTGTAGGTATTCTCCTACTAGAAATATCTCTATGAGTTTTGATTAGTAATTAAAAGATGGTCCAATTCAGAATTTTTTTTTTTTGTAACTGTAGAAAAAATATTACTTCCAATAAATGTACAGAATATTCATAAATATAGATAGTATCTCATAAAATCTGTAAAATATATATGCATGTGGGTGTAAGCAACATCTGAAATAAATAAGCTGAGTTTTGAATTGCTTGTTTGTTTAGTTCCAACAGATTTCTTTAGAGATGCAATATAACATTTTCCAAATTTAAAAGTAAGCCTGAAAAAGCTCCTCCTTCATGTATAAAATGCTCTGTCATTTGGGGCAAAACCAGTAAAATGCTTTTTGCAGTGCTGGGGTTTCAGCACTACTTTCATTACAGGCTTCTGAGAGGCAATCCTACATAATTGTCTATGAAGAGACTCAGTAGAAGCAATTAATTCACTAATAATGTCAGTAGTCAGGGTCTTTTAAAATGGATCCCAAACCACCAGAGGAATAAATGCTGATATCTAATACCCCTTCATCCTACACTCATCAATTTTCTGTAAAAAAAGTGGAGGACTATCGAACTACTCTGTGGGTCGAATTCAGACCAGCAAACTAATGCAGATCTGTCATTAAGCACATGACTACCAGCTTCAAGGATTGAAACATTATAATAATTTCATTTGGATTGGTAGGTTTGAATAACTTTTTTTCAGTTACAAGCCTTTTCGTCCTCCAATTCTGTGAATAATTTACTTTCTCCTGTAATAGGAACTTGGCGATTTTCTAGCTAAAAGGGTGTAAAAACCCAAAAGTAAAAAGGTTAGTTTTTTTGAATAGTTCTTATAAGTTCTGCAGTGAAAGTAACACTATTTACAAGTTTAAATTATTATCCAGTGGCATAAAAAAACAGGGCATTACTGTGGCCTGTATATAGCTTGGAGGGGTTAAAATTTTTCAGGCAGAGTTGTGCTGCAGTGTACAAATCTCTGTTACTACGAAAATTATATATACTGGTTGTACATAAGTTTACAATAGAAATTAATTTCACAGATCAGATTTTTTTCTAAAAGAGAAAGGAGCAAAAAACCTTTTTTTTGAAGGACTTAAATGATGATTACATTATTTTATTGATATCTTCAGAATCCTTCAGGTTGGTTTAAGATTCCGTTAATTTATGGGCCAATAACTATTTCTAAATAGAAGAGTTTAAAAAAAAAAAAGAAAAAAGTGTCCTGTGAGATAAAGACCAAAGAGAGAAATGAAGCCATGGGGGTTTAGGGGTAAATATTATTATCTCAAGGAGAAAGGGAGAGACAATGTTTCTGCAGGTAAAGAAGATTTCAAAATGAGCAAAATCCTCTGGATGGGATGATAAGGAACCATATGATGGATTATTTAGTATTTAGGGAGACAATTAGCCACTCTATCCACCATAAATACATGTATGAGGGATTGAAGTATAAAGGGTAAAAGGGTCTATTACCCTTCCTCACACATCAGCTGTCATTATGGGCTGCCATTGCATCCATTTACCCGTATTTCACTTTAATGAGTGCACAAAGATGAATAACACAAACAACTGAACTGAGGCTACAGTGTTCTTGGTAAACAACAAGTGTACTGGAACTGGACAATATTTGTTTCTGTTTCTAAATAAATATACAGTAGTGGCTCTGAGTTTGTTGGGTTATTTTGGGGTTTTTTTTCCCTTTTTCAATTCAATCATGATTTCCTCTACAAAACAGGTAAAGAAACTCTACTTAATAGGTGGGGAAACTGGTTGACACTGATAAGTAAGTGACTAAGCCAGTGCACTGTAATGTGAGCCATGATCTCAAAGGCAATGCACCAGAGAGTTGCTTTGTTGGGTTTAGATGCTAAAAGGAATTTTAAAACTACTAGGAAAAAGCAGCCTAGGGGTTTTCTATGGCTCTTGCTGCTTCTTTTCCTGTTCATGTCTTTGAAGAGTAAAAGACCAGCAGACTGTCTTTGTTTTCACTACCACACACCTGGAGCCATTTTCTGTCTTGCTTTCCTGCTCCCAGAGCTGCATGTGAAGCAGCTGGCAGACACTTCTCCCACCACCAGCTCTCCTCTCAGCTGGAGGCTTGCTCACACACTCTTTTGTGCATCTCAGGAGCTGGACCATGGAAAGGTAAGGGTGCTACAGAGTTGGTTGCTTTTGCAAAATATTGACCAGAAAAGTTTATAAAGATTCAGTTCTACATTCATAGTTATTTCAATTCTGAAATGATTGTATTGTTATTGTGTCCCTCCATTGCTTCAGACCCACAGTAGATTTATTATTCAGGGGTAAAATAGCTTAGAAGCAGATAAGATTTGCAACATGCCATTGGAACAGATTCCTTAGCCATTCAGTATTGAGAGGCTGAAGCACTGATGTTGCTGCTGCTTTTTTTCTGAGCTCTTCTTTCTATCCAATGTCTCTTAGAGCTTTTGTAACACCTCCTGCTGTAGTTTTGAGCACAATAGGTTCAGCTGAAACAAAATTATTCTGAAAACAAAAAAGGAAGCACCAGAGTTGAAATAAGCAGGACAGAAGATTTTTATTCCACTGGAGGTGTCACATGTTTAAACTTGTGCAATGTACTTAAAGAAGGATTTATAGGGACTCATTACTTCCCTTGATACTGTAAAATATATACATCTCAGAAATACTCAGGTACTGAACAAGGAGAAACAGCAGCTACCTTGAAGGGACTGCAAATACCTGCTAACACAGCAAATAAGAAAACATTCCCATCTGTTAGCAGGAGAAAGTGGAGACACCTGCTTATATGGCATCTACAAGTGTTTGAAAATTTCATTTCTAGTTCTTGGTCTTTCAGGCTGCAAGTTAAAAGCAACCCAGCAAACAAGAAGGACGTGTCTAAATAGGAGCATTCAGGCTGTGTGGTGTAGAATAATGAAAGCAATTTAGATACATCTGGGATGATACCACATTAACTGCATTAGTGAAGCATTTGCTTCCATAACATAATCTGTCAGTGGTCTTCTGTACCTGACAAAATAAAACTTCTTGTCAATTTTATTTTTGCATATACATATTTTCTTTAAAATGCCTTTTAGTCTTTGTGAATTTATGTATTACATCCCAACCTGCATTCTTGCTGCTCCCTTACTAAAACTCAGACCGTTCACATGCATTTCATCTGTGCTCTTTCACCATGCCTATGCAGAGAGCTCTTCCATACATGCCTCTACAACCTGCTTTGAGACAGAGAGAATTCTCTGGCAGGAGAAAACCTCACCTTTGCAGATGCAAATATATGAGGATATCTGACAACTGGAAGGAGATAAAGCAGTTACCACACCATGGCTTTGCCTTCCTTGTACCCAGGTTGGCTGAAAGGCCAGGAACAACACACATCATGTCCCTTGTGTTAAACCTCTGACTGGACTCTAAAGCAATGGCTGGAAACAGTTATCATGAATCTGCTTGGAATCAGGGAGTCAAGATCTCCTGACTTGAAGCAAGGAACTGTCCTTGCAGTAAAGAAAGAGTGGAAGAAGAGTCAAATTGGGAACAGGCTGAGGGGGGCTACCTCTCCACAAGCACTGAAGACCTGTCCTCAAGGTCCTCAAATACTATTAGTTCTTTGACAGAAATTACTGAAGACCAGCTCCTGACATTCCCCCTATACTTCATCTTATGGTTTTGGAAAAGTCTTGCAGATGACTATAAAAATAGCAGGCTGGGTAATTCTTAAAAGCTCTTCTGCCACTCTCAGTGATGCCTCACTGTAAAGGCAGTATTGGCAATTCCAGTTGATCACTTTGACAGGAATTATCTATAATATTTTTCTCATACCTCTTCTTGACCCTTAGGACATGTATGCCCATTGTAATAAATAAAAAAGAGTGATGCAAAACTGGCAAAGACCTATAGGAACACTAGCTAAAACTGGGATATGCCAATCAGTTCTTCCAAAAACATGTTTTCAACAGAAATGGTGTGAGGCATGCCCTGAAAAAGAGCCTAAGATGCATCAAGAAAATGCCATTGGGAAAGATCTGCAGCTGTGAGCAGTAATTGGTAAAGTGCTATCATCAAACCCCACATGGTCACATATGCAGAGGGAGATTCATAGCACATCAAGTGTAAAATGAAAGCTGTGATATAGCAAACATGAAGCCAAAGGAATATTGGTCAATATGCTGAAGCTGCTGGCTGAAGCAGTCCCCAAACTGTGTGTAACTTTGAAAATAACAGGAGAAAACAGGAAAAAAAAACCCAAAAAGCAAACAGTTGTTCTAGTTAGGGGAAAAAGCTGACGTAGAGAAATATTCCACAGAAATGAGGTGCAGATGCTGGATCATTATCAATGAGTGATACCACAGTGTCAGTGCTCTTACAAGCATGAAAGTGATATACATCATCACTAATCCCTATGGATTTATTATGTCACATGGTCAGTCTACATTCCTCCATCTCCATCAGGCAAAGGCTGTGGACAATAAACAATGGAACTGATGTCCTTCAGTCACAGTGAATGGATGAACGAGGAACAGAGATCAGTAGCATCATGGAGTATAATGGTGGATTAGCAGGCTAAGACACATGAAATATGTGCTGGTATAAAATATTAAACTAATTATGAAGAGTGGTTCTGCACAGCCAACACCAGATGCTTTGATTCTGGCCACTAAACTGTTTGAAACACAAGTCTATGTCACATCTAAGTGTGGTCATGCATGCTGGCAAGGTGCCCAGAGACTGTGAACCTGTGATAGAATGGCGAGAGCAAGAATTTCTCACTTTTTTTTTTTTTTCTTGCTTTAAATAGTAGCTGGATAGTTCCCTCCCTCTTAATTCATTCTGCTACATGTTGAACAAAGTGAAGACTGCGTCCTTAAAATAAAAGAGTTATTCAGGTTTTTTGAAAGAAAGAAAAATATCATCAATATCAACCTGTCCACTGCCATTTCAAGCTTTTTTCTCTCTGTCAGCAGAGAGGGAGCTGAGATTTGGAACATGCATGAAGATCCTTAAGTGGCTACAGGTAGGACCCCTTTTTCCTTTGTAGTTCCTTTGCTGGGTCAAGGAATGAGGAATGACTGCCTTGAAAATCTCTGCTTCAGTGATACTGAGTGGAGTTTTCCAGCCTGCATATTCTTTTGGTCAGAGAACCAATACTTGGGAATCTTTGTATTCAGGAATAAACCAGCATGATGTGACTTTTGGAAGAATTGTACTACACAGAGAGAACAAAAGAATCGAGTTACTTGAAAGTCCAAAAGCTTTGGTTCATCATGGATACTCCTTGGTGATGTATTACACTATATTTAAGGTTGCCTGGTCAAACCCAGTGAAATTTGCACGGTTTTGTAGGCAAAAGCCAGAATGTCATTATTAATATCACCTAAATGATTTTAGATGCTCAGCTGTAGTGGTAAGAGGTGAAGACTTTTCGAGTGATTTATTCTTTTTACCTTTTGTTCCAAGATTACGTTCTGCAGGAAATGATCCACCACTGCCCATAAACAAAGCACTAGTTTTAACTTCATGGACTCAAGTGAAAGCAGAGTGAGAGCAATACTGGATCATATTCCATGATGGCTCGTGCTTTGATTAGATCTAGCTTCTAGGATGATTTAAAAAAATGTTGCATTTGTATTTGAATGCATCATCTTACTTTCTTCCCTGCCCACTTTCCTCTTGGATACTTTTCCAATTTTTATGTCGTAGTTTTCTTACCTCCCGGAGTATATACAGATAGAATTAAGACAGAAGCCTGAATTTTTGTCTGAGATAATTTTTCAGATGAAGTGGTGCATTTTAGGGCACTTAATGTCATGAAATGCCTGGGGTTCACCCTTTTGCAGGTGACAGAATGGGTATTACACATCATGTTTTGATGATTTACTTGAAAAGCAGCTTGGCTTTGTATTTGAGTGAATGACAACCTTTCTATCTCACCTTGATAGTTCTTCAGGCTTGTGTGGCATGCAATCAAAGGAACAAAAAAATTGGAGAAATTTGACCTATATCTCTGAAAAGCAACTGAACCTAAAAAGAAGAACCTTCTGATTCTGTCTTAGAGTATTTCTTCCACTAGCTCACTTCAATCCAATTAAAAAAAAATAAAATTGAGGATCCTACAGTTTGTTTGAATTAAGCTCATTGTCTGATTAGAAGCTCTGACTAAGCAGTTTTAGGAATACAGTGTGTATCTAAGTGAGAAAGCTGTTTCACTGGTTGATTAATCAAGGGAAAGTGTCATGGTTCAACTACTCTACACTTGTTTTGCTGTGATTTGCAAAGAGAGGAGATCATAGAAGGATTTTTTTTTTCCCTCCAAAGGACATGCCCACTACTTTGCATTGCATTTTTATTTAATTTTTATTTGACCACCATTCATCACCATTTACTCTCAGCTTACACCATGCCAAAAGTTATAATTCAAACACTCCATTTCCTGTTAAGTTTGCTGTGATACATTGGTGAAGTCTATCTTTATTTTGGAGAAGTGCAACGGTATGGGATCTTTTCTACGTTATCTTTCAGCACTTTGGTTTGATTGTAAGGCACATTAAAGTACTCAGAGTAAAATCTCTGATATAGGCTGCTAGTTCCCATTTTCCGTCCCCTCATTTTAATTTCATTACCCTCAGAATTTTTTCTCCAGTTCTCTTAATATAACTGTGTGATAGCCTCAGTCATTTCTCTTAATATTCCCCAAAATACAAGTAAGGCTTCCCTACATTTGTTTCTCTCCCACACACCTTTTTTTTTCTTCTCTTTGAATGCTGTTTCTTATTGCCAGCCATAACGTATAAAATGGGTAATCCCTTTAAAACTACTTTATTTTACACAACTTCTCTGGTGATCTGAGTGGCTCGGTACTTGCCAGTTTTTTCAGGTTTAGATCACATCTTCTACTGGAGGAGGGGAGGGACTGCAGGGTTTGTTGGAAGAGTAGGAAGTCTGTGTTTGTCTGAGGTGGAAAGGGCAAGGCAGCAGGTCAGCTGAGATGGTTTGGAGGAGCAGATTCTTGACTTACTTCTTGTGCCTAAGTATGATATCTAGACAGAAGTCAATGATCACATCCAGCTTTTTTCTCAGGATCCCATCCCCGCCAGGGCTCAGGGTAGAACTGTTCTGTGGGTTAATCAGGGTGAGAAGGCCATTACACATCCTGGGACCTGTGTTGAATTGTTACTGAGGAAATTTCAATGAGGCAAGAGATCACAGTGAAGTGAAGGAAGGTCTGACAATGAATGCAG
The DNA here is from genome assembly GCF_020740725.1 of Corvus hawaiiensis. Taxonomy (NCBI): domain Eukaryota; kingdom Metazoa; phylum Chordata; class Aves; order Passeriformes; family Corvidae; genus Corvus; species Corvus hawaiiensis. Next base: position 7,330,578 of record NC_063214.1, read on the forward strand.
CTGGATCTTTTTGGGAAACTAGAGTTTATTCCTATCTATGACATGGAATGTTATTTTATGCTGTTAAAAAGCTTTAACCCAACTCTTCTCACTTGTAAACAAGATTCTTCATTTTCCTGGTGTCTTATGTGCAAAAGCATTGTCGTATTTTAGGAACGGTATTCTCCAATTAAGTATTCCCACTAAAACCATGAGCCACTCACCCCTCGTGGGTGGAGATAAGGACAGTTTGCTGGAAACAGCAATGGGATAAGAAAATGAACATGAACAACATGACTAGTAACAAAAGTGTACAAAATGATTCACATGCCAAAAGACTCACCATGGAGCCCCTGACCCAACTGCAGCTGCACTGCTCCAGCAGCAAGAGAGACCTTCCCTGGAAAGACTCCCCTCCCCACACCCCTGGCAATGGTGTGAGGTGCTATAGAACAGCCTCCAAGTTCTGACTGTCCCCCCTCATTACTGCAGAAATTAACCTTGTTCTTCCTGGGACCAGGACAAGTGTTTATAAATCAGAACTAAAATTGTAGTCAATAAATCCATAAACATAAAAAGTGCTATCTAATGTTAGGAATGCTGAAAAATCGGTTTCTAACCACCTATCAAACTTCACAAGCAAAATCAATTGATGCTTTTGACCTTAAACTCCCAGTGATGCAGAAACCCTCTTTAAAATGTATGTAATAATGAATACATCCCCATCATTTAAGGGGTGAGAGGTTGGGGAAATAAATTGGTATTTGGGAAGCCATCACGTAGCAGAAATGTGTGAATTAAGTTTCTTTTTTTAGAACAGTGTTTTAAGAGTGTGCCGCTAACAATAGCTGGAGCTACACATAAAAAATGAAGAGGAATAAAAGATGGAGAAGTTTTCCTAAATGATTTCCATCCAAGCTGTGCATTGCACGGGGAGTTAGGGGATTCATTAGCTTTTCATGCTTGTGACCTTATGTCTAAAGAGTACCCTAAGCATGAGAACTAAATTTCCGTTGCTCACATGTGGTCTTCAAATAATTTGCAGTGTAAGCCGATAATACTTTTAACGTTATTTTATGGGTATGTACATATGCATTCACGCCTGTGCATGCATGTTGGCAGATACAGTTGGAAATCATACTCAGCTATTTGTTAATGCTTTTTTAGGACTCTAAGACACTGTTACATAATTCAGGGATATGTTGATAATATCAATCTTTGGATTTTAGTGTATTTGGGTCTTTCTTCCTATTCATTTTTGGCTTTAATCACATACTTGGTAGTAGAGTTTCATCTGTAATGCAATTTACATCAATTGTGCAAAATTGTTGTCAAACGACCTTGCTAATATGGCAAATCACATATAAGAGAGGGTATTTAAATGAGATCTAAATGTTTAAATAGCTTAAAATCTTAGGATTAATAACATTCAAAATGTTGACCATGCTACTTGAGACTTATAACCTTTCTCAAATGGATCCTTAGTTAATTATCTCTAAACCCAGCCTTTTAAAACGTTATTCTGTGTCTAGAGATTGATATTTAACTTTTTTCCTATTAATCATATTTAGTTTTAAGATTTGGAAAGGTAGTCCTCTAAGGTTCAGCTGACATTTAGACAATTATGTTGAGATTCAGCATTGATATATTTTGGTTGCTTAACCCTTCTTGTCAGCAGTTTTGTGTTTTAGGCGGACCTTGCTGGTGTGACACTGGCATTTATAGAAGAGTGCATTTATTTTAATAAAACAATTCCTGTTCTTGTAGTTATAGCAGTTATGACAATTATCCTAAAACAAAGCAGTATGAAACTGTAATCAATCTGTTGGAAACAGTTTCACATGCAGATATATTCATATCCCAGGTGGAAACTGATGCTGGTGTGTATTAAACTGTAGGCCTTTTATTACAAAACCATTATATGTACTTCCCAGTTTAAAAAATGTTAGAAAAACCCCAACGCCAACAAAGAAACCCCCAATCCTAAAGTCAAAACCTCATTTGTCAGTGGTTAAAACTATAAAAACTTTAGAGGTTACTCCGTGACTCTGTCTGTTGAAGGCTACAGGAAAAAAAATCTTCATGATATGGGTTAAGGCAACTGGGGGTATTTAAGCTATAGCAAGGTTTCTGTCATTCTGTTGCTTATTACTTCTTCCAGGATTAAAGAACTGTTATTTTGGCTCCATCCTAACTCACTGTTTCTTAAAGGAATATTTTTGAGGGGTTGGGGGAAGATAATGTCAAATGATATGATCAAAAAATATGGTACCGGGATTTTGGTCTCTCTGATCAAGCCAGTATTTGATTGATTGTGAAGCTGGAGTGTTGTGTGCTGTCAATGTGTCACTGCCATTTAAAGAGCAATCCATGTCCCTTCTCTATTTCTAGGCAGTATAAGAAACATTTCATGGCTGTGTCATGCACTGGAACTAATATAGCATAATATAAAGTAGAAATAGTAAAATGAAAGTTGTCAATAAATTGGTAATGGACAGAGGAAGACTGAATTGCTTGCTTGGTGTAAATGCTGATTTCAATTCATCAATTCTACTTTTTTTTTTCTTTTCTTTTTAGAGGTCAGAAATGGACAGAAAAATACTTGTTTACATATAAAACTATCCTAAAATTAATTAACATTTTCATGCCTCTGAAGTTTTGAAAATAATAGTCAGTAGAAAACATACAGAACATGTTAATTGTCTTTCTAAGATTACTCACTTTTCCAAACATTGTCCTCTGAATTTTTTAATGATGGCATCTGAAGGTCATTTATGAACAATTCATATGACAATTCAGAGCTAATAAACAGCCTCATGTAGTATGAATTACCACCTACTCCCTTTTTGCAAGAAAGCATCTCTCAATATCCATGTCACACTACTGTTTATCACATTTTGTATTGATGTCTACTTTATGCAGGAGAACCTTAACAACAGGATATGAGAATTAGTATCTAGTTTGTGTTCTGCTCTCAGAAGCTTTTTTTCTTCAATGCTCCTGATGTCTGCTCTTTTTTTTTTCATTAACATTTCTGTAAGTACCAGCACCAGGTACTGTCCTTGCCTCGGCAGGAGGGCAAAGCAATCTGTTTCAGTGGTAGTGTCCTGGTTTTGGCTGGGATAGAGTTAATTTTCTCCCTGGTAGCTGGTGCAGTGCTGAGTTTTGGATTCAGTGTGAGAATAATGTTGAAAACATACTGATGTTTTGGTGCTGAGCAGTGTTTGCCCTAAGTCAAGGACTGTTTGGTGTCTCATGCTCTGCCTGTGAGGAGGGGCACAAGAAGCTGGGAGGGAGCATGGACAGGACAGATGATCTGAACTGACCAAAGGGATATTCCATACTAGAGAACATCATGCCCTGTACACAAATTAGGTGGAGTTGGCTGGAAGGATTGCTGCCCAGGGATGTAGCCTCAGTCAGTGGATGGTGAAGAGGTTGCACTGAGCATCACTTCTCCCTCGAGTGTTCTCTCTCATTCCCTTTCATTACTATTATTATTTTTATATCCTATTTTGTTTCAATTTTTAAACCGTTCTTATCTCACTGCAAAAGGTTTGCTTTTGTTCCTTCTATTCTCCTCTGAACTGGTGGGGTGAGGGGGTTGCTTGAGCAAGTGGCCATGTGGGGCTTAGTTGATGGCTGGGGTTAAACCATGACAGGTAGGAAGGACCAAATGCAATTGTGTCCTCCTTCTAGAGAACTTGACTTCTGTGAGTGTATAGATTGATATATTGCTCAGTAGGCTCAGAGGGAAACTGTAAAATGCATCAGAGAGAATGCAATATGTGTATAAAGAGTGGCTGCGCAGGCACGGGTTGGGTTTGTTGCTGCTGCTGCCACCACTGCTGGTGGGAAGCCCGGGCAGGGCTGAGCAGTTTATGCTCAGCTCTCTGGTAGCCTTGTCTTCCACTCAGCGTAGCATCTTCCACTCCAAAGAGAAGAACATTCCTCATACTGCCTTTTCTCTTCCCTCCCTGTGCACAGCATAGCAGCCAGACTGAGCTGTGCCTGTCCTCTCCCCCTCCACCCCTTCTGCAGGACAGCAGCACTCGGGAGAGAGGATGAGGTGGGAGGGTGGGTTGGTGTGTGAGGGGAGGCTGCTGCATGGGTGGGACTGCTGCCACGTGGAGAGAACTCATGTGTGTGCGCAGGCTGCAGCCTCCCACAAGGGCAGGAGGAGGGATGCTGAAATCTGTATTCAGTTCCTACAGGCACTGCTCCCAGGTTGCCTGTTTTAGGGGAAATATGTAGAATAACAAAAATAGCCTCATCCTAAATTAATGTCATAAAGGACTGAAGCTTCTGTGACTTGAAGTCTGATGTTAGGTGGGTTTCAGAGTTCTGAGAGCACTACAGGTTGCATTCAGGGGCACCAGAGAAGAACCTGGCCTTTTGTTTATGGTGCTCACACAATTCAGTAGTTGGTATGTACTGTGCTATATATAACGTGTTGATATATACTTTTGAAAATAGTAAATTCCTGAATTTATGCAACAGCTCGGCAAACAATAAAGGATGTAGAGAGCTGAAATATAGAATAGGTGCCAGGATTACTCATCCTCCTCCCACTCGCTGTTGGTTATACTTTCTCTTAAAAGTAGAAGCCCACAGTAAATTTTAATGACTTTTTCCTTCCAAGTTTCTATTTTTAGATTTATAGGTAGAAGAGACTAGCAAATATTTTTAAGTTTTAGTGCTCACAGAAAGTTCCAAATGAACAGTCCTTGAGAATAAAACCTCTAGCTCCAGCAGGACGCAGGAAAGGCAGAATGTGTTTAAGCTTCAGGCCTCTGTGATGTGCTTCAGATCTGGAAGTGCTCCCGTCGCGTGACCTTTCAGCTGAGACTACCCATAAAAGTATCAATTAATGTTAACAGTTTTATGGTGTGTTCTTGCACTTTGAGAGCTATGCTAAAACCATTTATTAACCTTATCTGATGTTCAGAATAGTTAAACAAACTGGGTTTTGTTGCTTTTAGTGCTCACTAATCCCCTCAATCACTCAGTCCTTCAGCACCAGAAATGACCTTTTTCCTACAGACTGAGAACTAATTCTAGTGACAGATTAGTGAATTTTTTATTCACTGTATTCAAATAAAATGTAAAATATTGATAGATGGTAATGTTTGTGAGATTCTACATTTCCAAATTTCCAAACCAGATTGTTTGACTCTCCCTTTCTGTACCACTCTGAAGTGCATGAGGTATGTACTTGTTTGCACATGGTAAAATGCAAAGAAAGTTGGCTGCAGCTACTCAAACAATTCCATCTGAGCTTGTTTTCAGTCAATGATTGCTATTTTAATGGACATTTGGTGAGAAAAAAAACCTGCTTTCATCTGAGTTGAGGGAATATTTGGTGAAAAAAAAAGGTTTTTATCAAAATCTGATTTTATTCTTTTTATAGTTTCATTTTGAATTCTTTGTATGAGTTTTTAGATGACCTTTACTGAGAATGGTTGTTGCTTTTATTTTCATTTCCTTCAACCTTTTATGTCATGCAAACCAAATTTATAGGTAGTGACCCACCTGCCCAGCGAGCATTAGAAATTCCTTGTGGGAGATGTTGTACAATCATATGGGGAAAACCTATTACTGCTAGCAAGGAGTGGTATTCAAAGATAAAACAAGCCTACAAGTGCGACAAACTGTGAGAGGGAAAGCATGGATAGCCATGGCGAAAACATAGTATTACAAGCTCAGATTAATAGCTTTGAATCATTTAAATGTATAGGGTTTGTTCATGTGTCTGACCTTGTTGTGATTAATGCTCAGGTCTAGAACTACAAATCATATTCCCCTCTGCTCCACAGGAGGCTTCTTCAGCTTCAGTTTTGGAGGGCATGCACTAACCGCTACATAATTTCTAAGGGGGTGTTTGTTGTTCCGGTGACTTAGCCAGACTTGTGGCATTGAGGTCCATCTGCTATTCTGGGAGCATAGGAAGCAAGGCAAGAGGCCAGATGTCATGTATTAAAGACCTTGTCTCACTTTGGATGGTAACTCTGGAATGCAGCACTTGGCACACTTCTTGCATCACTAAGAGTGGTAAGAGAACAGTGCAATCCTCCTATAGCTCATGTTGCTGAGCAGGTAAAGGCGTTCACAGCTTTCCTTTTTTTTTCTTTCTTTTTTTTTTTTTTTCTCAAGTGGTTTATTTCAAAATGATAAGGGAAACAGTTAAAGTTACCAATTATACTTATTGTTTAACAAGTACCTGAACCAGTTTCTGAGTCCTTGGAGATGATGTATACATTTAAAAATGCATAATTTGAATACAGATAAGAATTGCCTCTAGATTTGTTAGAAGTAAAACGAATTTGTTTGAATTTATACTTTCTAGAATTTAGGTTCTGGGTGCCATATAATTTGTGACAATTAATCTTACTACCATAATACATTGAGTAAGTAAGGGTACATTCATAACTGAGTTAACTCTTCTTCACAGTGCCCAAGTTCTTTGCACAATCTATGCTAAACTTGCGACATGCTCAAATAAACTTATGAAAAAACCCACCACCCCCAAAGAAAAACAATCCTCCCTTATCCTGGATCAACATCTCACAAGAACAGATGTCTTTCCAGTTAAATTTTTCATACTGTTTTGCCATAGCCGGAAACAGTGTCCCTGCTGTGTTTAGAGGTTTATTTTTCTCCTCAGTCTGAGTTACCCCATTAGAAAGGTGAATATCCATTTTCTATATCCTATGAGCCAAAAACAAGCTGTGCACCTTTATGCTTTATGCTCTATCCATAAGAATTTCCCAAAGGCAAGTCAAATGGTGGGAAAAATTAGAGAAGAGAATGGACAGCACTTTTCTTACCTAAGTTACAGCCTGTTGGATGTTTCACAGCCAGAAGCTTGGCACTACTGCGATGTATTGCAAACAGCTGGATTTCAATTTTTTTTTTATTTTGGAAATTACCTTCGTAATTAATTTTCCTTCCTAAACACATTTTGTTTAATCATTAAGGGGCAGGTTCATTATTCATTTACCTAGATTGTTACAGCAAAAAGACGAGGCAACCATCCAAAGCTTTAGTTAGTAATATAGTATTTTTTAAACATTGTAAATTTAAGGAAATACTGTTTGGTCATGGTAGACAAAATTATTAAAGTCTTAGAGACAACTCCAATTTATCTCAAGTTCTTTGTGCTCTTCCAAATACTGTCCAAAACACATTTTAAGCTACAATCTCCCTATAAAGAGTTAAAATTTAAAAAAAATCTACATCCAAAAATCCAGCAGTCATATGTAATTAATTTTATAGTGCTTTTTCGAATTAGGTCTCCTAGCTATCCAAGCATTTTAGTATAAGAGCTGAGGATTTAATAAAAGAATATAATTTATCTGACTTGCACTTTCTAATTTTCAAACTAAGAACTCTGTGCCAAAGTACAACTAACTGTGTTTGTCCTTTGGTAACTGCCCATATATTGTTTGTACCAACGCACATATAAAGTATTTTGAATAACTGACATCCCTTCTCCATTCTCTGAATATTTTTGGTCAAATAATTATTCTATTTACTTTAGGAATGAGGGAAGGAGTAGAGAAAAGAGGTTCAAGTTGCCAACCCTTTAGCTACTTTTCCTGCCACTGTCCTATATATGTTTTATATATTTAACATATTTTAATACCTATTTTTGTTTAATACTGCTGACACTTACTCAATTTTTAATGGTTTTATGTCATCATGGTGTTTTCTTAAAATGATAGCAGGTTGATAAGAGATTTTGATCATTTTTGCCTATTTATAAATAGCTATTTCCCCTTCTTTTAGAATTGCAAATACTTTATTTGGATTCCATGCTTTTAGGAAAGTTTCATATTAGAAATAAATGGCAAAATTTCTCTCTGTATAATTATCCAACTTAGTATAATTGCAAAACACAAAATAAGTGCAAGTTATTTAAAATCCTTGCTAGGTATAGAATATAAAATGTGAAGTTAGTCTGAAATTAAATAGAAAACTATGTAAGATCTAGTAAAAAGCTGTTCTGTATATTTTATGTGATATGCATTTCTATTAGGAAAACCAGACTGCCCTTTACTCCTCTAGTGCTTATAGGACATGTGATTCCACCCTATGGTGGTGTTACCTTTCCCTCTGCTTTGCTTGCTCTCACAGCAATAATATCATACAGCATTGGCATTAGAACAAAATTCCTTATTAAGAAAAAAAGAAAAATACTGAAGTTCTACGCGCCTGATCTCTGTTGAAATTGGTGGAAATACCAAGGGATAAATTTAGCTTGGATGATATGTAGAAGAAACCTTAATTATCAGGAAACCAAGAGAAAACATCTTTATCACTGATATTTTTTTCCAACATGTTTTACAAATGAACACAGAGTACCTTTTGCAACCATTATTGCAAAATACCAGATTTGTATCTATTATGGATGATTCAACAATGGAAATAAATTGGTAGTGGCTTATGCTTCAATTCTGTTTTGTCATAATCTTTTAACCTTACTCAAAAATACTCGCACTCAGATTGGCTGTTCTTCATTTTAACATGATTTAATCAAAAAAGTAAATTGTGGTGAAATGCTGAGAGTGAGATAGTTGCATTTGGGTGATCACATGTAACTCATTTGCACTTTGTAGTGACATGGTTATGCTACTTCAGTGCTACTTTAAGAATTTTTCTGTGTGATTATGGAAGTAAAAAACCTCAGTCATTTATTCTTTGAACATTTCCATTGCTATTAACAATTTAGTGTCTTTAGATGTCACTAGAATCTGTATTTGGCAAGACTTCTGTTTAACTAGACCCATGCTATAAAAATTATAATTAATCTACCATTACAGCTACTGTTGATTTCCAAATTAAGCCATTTAAAAGAATTACTTTCATATGTCTCTTTCTCTAAAATACTGCTGGTCAACTTCTTGGTCAAAACAAAGGTTTAGCCTTGAAAATAGAAAAGGCTACACTACTTTCTATAGTTTTTCTTGAATCCATCCTCTAGGAACACTCACCTTCAGATAAAGATAGATGTCCATACTTCTTAGTATCATACTAGATGTGCTTCATACAATTTTGTTCATTAAATTTTTCCCCAAATTAGGCTTTGTGGAAAATGATGATTTGTTGAAAGTAAAATATTTCTAAGAAATATACAAATTTTGGCAGACATTTTTTCCAGATATTTTTTAACATTCCTAAGGCCAAAACACTTACTTTGAACTTTTTCACAATGGAATTTTTTCCTTGCAGAACAACTTGTTTGTAATTATATTCATTCTACAATAGTTTTAAAATGCTCTAGTAATATCTGTGAAGTCTGTATCACAACAAAAATTTGCTGTTTATTTGTCTTCTGAAAAGTATAATATGAAAATTAAGCACTGAACTGATCTTATTCTTACTTCTTAAATGACATGTTTTTAATTTTATTTTTCTTCCGAGTGGGTAGTACACATCCCAAAGTCCAACATTTGTCAAACGAATAATTGGATTCCAAGACAGTGTGGTAAAATTTACTTTTATGAAGACAGCTGTCTTATAGCAATTCCAAATTGGAGGATTCTACCTGCAAAATTGTAGATGGTTTCTGTGAAGGGCAAGAATTTTGCCATTTGTGGAAAGTACTTGTGCAGGTAACTTCATGGTTCAACACAGCAAAGCAAAAGTGCCAGCCAGTGGGAGTAAAAGGATATTGAAGACCAGGAAAAATACTGTCCCAGGCATATTGAGTCATTTTCTAGCAAGAAGCTCCCCACACGTAAACATTTCAGTGAGGGACGTCACTTGTTTTATGTAGAGCTGAGCACTTGTTTGCTAAACACCACTTGATTGCTAAATGCTGTGGACAAATTAGTAGCATGCTTGAGAAAAGAAAATAATTAGGATGCCCACTGCTGTGTTCATGGAGGTCTTAAAGTGAACCATATAATCATAGCACTCAGGCGCTTTGGCATCTTCTTGTATCCCAGTGTTCTGCACAATCATCTACACTTGCAGCTCATTCTTTTGAGGGATCCAGCTTCTCCTTTTACATCTCTAATTTCAACATAAATTAAGAGAACTTGCCACCTGTCAGGATTAAGACATGACAATTTTCCTGCTTTTTATGCAGATGACAAATACTGATATCTGGTGGGGTAATTCTGTGTGGTCCTTTCACTGGATGCTGGGATAGAGCCCTGTGGGACTCCCTTAATTTGGAGGTGAGATACTGACTAAGAGAGATGAAATCTTGTGGAAGATTTTGGTTGCTAAGTTATTTTAAGCATAAAAGTTCCTTCTCCTTTTCCAGTAGGAAAAGCGCATAATGGATAATTAAGCCCTCAGGGATCAATTTTCAAAACAGTGTGCAGGAAGTGTGAGCACAAACCTTATTTGTTAATGGGCTTTGTGAACATACCTCCTGTGATTTTTCAAAATTTAGAATGACAAAACAGCAACCTCATTGGAGAAGCAGGTTTAAATATATAGCATCTGATATCTTTTTCTTGGGGACATTAGACAAATGACATACATTAAGACCACAGAGTGTTTTTGTGGTCATTATGCTTCACTTCCTCAAACCTGTAAACATAACGAAATAGTAAAATAATCTCTGCAGGCCTGTAGAAGAAATCAATCCCACAGTTCTTACCTACCTCCTCTTTGCTTAAAGGAGGAAAAGCAACAAAAGACTAGTCCCTAATTTTGGTGAGGAAAAAATTATTAAAAAATAAAATAATCATTATTAAACTTTTAACTGTAAAGATTATGCAAGGTATTTAGAATGAAACTACAGAAACCATATAGAAAGACTCCACAGTAACACTGGATCTAATTCTCTATTTAAACTGTCAGGAAAAGGTTCCTTTTCATTGCACAGGAAAATGCAATAAATGCATGGTTTTTTAAATGATGTCAAACAGAAGTGGAAAAATGTGATTCATGAAAAATGTGAATATTATAGTATGCTAATGGAATTTATTATTATCATTTATAGTAACACTGAAGGTCGTGACTACAAGAAAGAATTTAGAGGTAGGTGGATGTGTTTGGAGACAGGGCAAAGTGGATTCAGGGGACATGCAGCTGTAAAGCCAACACATTTCAGTTTGAGTAAGTGTTCGGGTGTGCTCTGGAAGCTCTCTGCTGTGAGTGGTGGAGGTACCTCATTTCTGGAGTGGTCTTTAGGCAGATCACCTCAGGTGTGTATGCAGATTTCAGTAGGTCTTAAAAGTTAAAATGAGGATCTGGATCCATGTGATTGGATACTGATAACATATATCTGCATTGAGGAGTAGAGATGTCAAAACCCGTGTGTGGAAAACAAATACTGAATAGGTTGCCTATATGTTTATTAACTAAATACTACATATATATCTGTTCTGAAAAGTGTGCAAATCAAGAAGGTAAAATGAAGAAAATAAAAAATTACATTTAAAACACTTAAGATTGCATTGTGTCCAAAAGACAGTCCATGCACTAAGGTCCTTATGATTTAAATAGGAAATAGAAGGAGTGTGACATCCTGTTCCAATTTTGCCCACAAAAATCAAACAGCAAATGTAAACGGAGCTTGGACTTCAGCAGGTCAATGAAGGTTTGCCATTGATGCCAGTGGAATCAGGATTCTGCCCTAAATTATTTTTTCATGCATGCAAAAGAAAAATGTAGCAGAAAATAAATGTTAAGTTTGCCAAACACCAAGCTGGTGTCTTATCAGCATAAGTTCTTCATCCAGTTTTAGACAGCTTTTGTTGATTAAAAGACAATCTAAAGAAATCACCTCCTTCTGTGTTTTTCCAGCTCCAAATGTATAATTGTGAAATTCACAAATAATGAACAATTGCAAAATTGCAACCCACACTTGTTAATAAAATCTTTTGATTTCAAATACTTGAAGCTTCTCTAAATGACAACATTTTCTGTCCTGAGCAGGAAAGGATTTGTTGTCTTAAGTATTTCATTGCTCAAGAAGCATATTATCTAGAAAACATTAGATTTCCCAGAGAATATAAAAGATGTTTAAAAATATGTGAGCATAGATAATCACTATAAATTGGTGATTCTATTTCTTAATGTTACTGGACAGTAGCCTAAAGTGGCAAGTTTTATTACACTCGATGTTGTTTTGACCTAAGTGCAATTTTTCCTTTCAGTGCATATTTAATGGAGTAGTACAGTGGGCTGAGAATATTTCTATTGTGGTACATAATTGAAAAGCTCAGAATGTGTAATTGTTGCAGTTACACTGTTTTATTACTGAATATCGAAATTCTGCCTTTCAGAATGAAATTTTAAATGTTTTGTTATATATGTTTGCATTTGGCATAACATATTACAAAAGTGAAAGGATCATTAACACTAACTAAAAACTATGTGATTAAGTGATTCATTTTAAATCTTTTGCTTTCAAAGACAAATTTGTATCTCACAAATCCCCTATATTTCCAACAAAGGCTAGCTAGGATGTCAATTGTGATATTGACACACTCAAATCATCCTGTAAGTCACTACTCCAGTTTAAGGGAGATTCTAATTTAAGGAATGATTACTGAAACTCTAAAATTACCTGGCATCTGAATGAATGCATTTATTTTCAGCTATATGTTTTTGTACTTTGGTAACTTTCATATATACTCTTCTAATTAATCTTTTTTAGCTCTTTTCTGCTTTGACCCCTTGACTGTCAGGACTGAAAGACAATCCCCTCTCTTAGGTACTGCACGCACAGAATATAATTGTTGATCTATGTACAATTATGGAAACAGTCTACACGGACTAATTACTCAATAATATGTCTTCCATGTAGACATTCCTATTCCAGGATGAGAGTAATATTTTTTCTTAATATAACTACCAGATTTGTAACTATATTAAGTCTAGCTACTCTCCTTGAAAAATTCTTACAGGGTCATTGTTGCAGCAAAGGTATTGTAATTTAATTTTTTTTTCACATCTTTTTTTGGAAGAGCCGCACCCCAGACAAGCCCTGAAAAAGGAGGAGAGTACTTCCCCCTCCTACCTGGGCTTCTGTTAGATAAGGGTGCACACTAAAGTTTCTGCTCTTGTCACACAAATCATTATAGCTTACAAATGCATACTTAAATTTAATAGAAACAAAAAGTGTTCCAAGGTTTGAAACACTTTGCCAGTAGATTATGTGGTTTTAGTTTCCCTCACTGCAGAACTGAGACGACTATTTCTCCTTCATGTCACCCATTCTCTACACACATTTTTTGCTCTCTCTCTTACCAGCTATTTACAATGCCAAAAAATATCACCCCTTCATGTTCCTGGTGACTTACAAGAATCTTTTTCTGTAGTCTGTAGGTTTTTAAAATTTAATTTAGCCAAGACTTGAATGGATAAAATATCTCAACTTTCCAAAATATCCCAACATGTTCCTTTATGACTTCTTAAGCCATTTTAAGCATCCTGTCATAGATTCACAGAATTGTTTAGGTTGGAAAAGACCTCTAAGATCCTGCAGTCCAACCATTGACCCAGCACTGCCAAGTCCACCATTAACCACGACCCTAAGCACCACATCTACATGTATTTTGAATACCTCCAGGCCTGGTGACTCAGCCACTTGCCTGGGCACCCTGTTCCACTGCTTGACCAGCCTTTCCATGAAGAAATTCTTCCTAATATTGAATCTGAACCTTCCCTGGAACAGCTTGTGGCCATTTCCTCTCATCCCATCACTTACTACCTGGGAGAAAAGGCTGACCCCCACCTTGTTACAACCTCCTTTTAGGTAGTTGTAGAGAGGAATAAGGTCTCCCCTGAGCCTCCTTTTCTTCAAACTCCAGTTTCCTCAGGAACTTCTGCTCCAGACCCTTCCCCAGCTCCGTTGCCTTTCTCTGGACTCCCTCCAGCACCTCAGTGTCTGTGTTGGAGTGTTGTACCAGTGCTGAGTATAGGGGACAATCACTGCCCTGGTCCTGCTGCCACACTATTGCTGATACAGCCTAGGCGCCATTGGCTTTCTTGGCTACCTGGGCACACTCTGGCTCATGTTCAGCTGCTGTCCACCAACACCCCCCAGGCTCTTTTCCACTGGGCAGCTTTCCAGCCACTCTGCCCCAGCCTGGAGCACTGCACGGGGTTGTTGTGCCCAAGAACAGGACCCAGCATTTCACCTTGTTGACTCTCATAAAACTGACCTTGGCCCATTGATCTGGCCTGTCCAGATCCCCCTGCAGAGCCTTCCTACCCTTCCTATCCTCCAGCAGATCGACACTTGCACCCAACTTGATGTCATCTACAAACTGACCGAGTGTGCACTCGCTCTCCTCATCCAGATCATTGATAAAGATATTAAACACCACTGACCCCTAAACTGAGCCACTGACACCACTTGTGTCCAGCAGCCAGCTGGATGTAACTTCATTCTCCATGACTCTAGCCTGGCCATCTAGAGAGTGTTTTAGACAGTGAGCAGCACACATGTCCAAGTCATAGAAAGCTGATTTTTCCAGAGAATGCTGTGGAAAATGGTGTCAAAGACTTTTACTAAAGTCCAGAGAGACAACATCCACAGCCTTTCCCTCGTCCACTAAGAGGGCCACATTTTTAGTCTTACTCTGCATGTAACCTGGAAGATGTCCTTTGTATTTTTTGGTCTGTATCCAATCACCCCACAAAAAATCTTTCCAAGTTAATCATTATTTTCCTTTCTAACTATTACAAACACAATTTGTGCCTTTCTCCCTTGAGTCAGTATTACTTTACTTCTAACCTTCTGAAAGTTAGCTGCCAAATCTACTACCTTACTAATTTATTTCAACCTTCCACCAGTGAGATGTTTTTTCCCTGCTGCCCTTCCCCTGTGCACATTCTAGTTTTCTAACACTTACCTCTGGCCAGTTTGTCTGCTTTCTATCTCGCCTAAGGTGCCCACATTGCCTCTACTACCTTTCCCACAGATTTTTGAAGTTTATTTCTACCTGACCCTGTATGCCAGAAGGGCCCTTCAGCAAAGCTCTTTTCCTACCACCTTGCCACCTGCCAGAGCTGAGCTGGGTTTTGTGCTGTGCTTGTTAAGAACTAATTGATTGGCATTAATGCAGCATAACCAGGTTTTTAAAGACTTTCGCTAGCCTTGAAGAATTTTTCACGTGACCTATGTATTCTAAAGGGTTCATAATTTCCTAAAGTGACAATCAAGCTTCCTGTACCTCTTTGAAGCACCCTTTACAGTGATTCTTCAAGTTCCTACTTTGTCTTACAAACATAATTGCCTCAGGAAATGCTGATAAGTGCACTCAGATACTTGCCTAGGGGCACCAATGTGTAAATGCTGTGACCCTGTGTGACAAGAACAGCTGCAGTGAGGGCCTTCCTGGGCTCTTGCTACACTGAAACCTCACTATCTGTCAAAGGAATAAATATAATAAAATGAGCATTATGACATAACAAATGCTAGTTGGGACCATGAATTTTGACAGGATGAACAGCAGAAAGTCAGGTTTGAATTCATCCTCCTAAATAAGGTTTGTTTATTATAGGCACATTGTAAGTTTGGTCTAATGTTTATGTATTACTGAAGTTTGGAACAAATGGGACCCAGAAGCATTAATTTGTTATGTATTGTAGTGAATGTAGCACATTGGTGCTGAAGTGTATTGATGCTTTTGCCTTTTTAAGAAAACATATTTGATCATTTAATTACCTTGCTTAGATATTACTCCGTAAATTACGATAATATTTGAATGAGACCTAGTAATTATCATAGATGAAAACTGTTTTTTTTCCTTGAGACCTTAGATATACAATTTCTAGAAATATTCCTAGTGCATTTCTCCCATTAGAGGCTTCTAAAGTATATAACAGCAACAATAAATTCAAGAAAATATTAATAAAAAAGAAGTGAAAAGTAGATGAAAACTTTCCTGTGTCAATGCCTCAGGTTTATTGGACAACTGATTGTGGATCCTGGATCTCAATCTTCATTCTCCAACTACATTTACCAGAAATAAAATTATTATCTAGTTGATAAACTGGAGAGTATATTTGGAAATAGAACTTTGGTTTTATATCTTTTGAAATAGGGGCAATTTTGGGACTTGAATGTAAGAGTTGCTGGATTCTTCAGAATTTTTAAAATTATTCTTGTGCAACTAGTGGGTTTTTCTCTCAGTGTATTTGTTAATGGTTATATTTGACACTGAAATACTGTGTGGTTCTTGAAGTATATTTCGCTTTTAGAGAACAGTATATATCAAGAAAAGGAAGAGTGGAGTAGAGATTACTATCTGATCTTTCAGGGAAACAAACTTCTAAAAATATCCCCCTCTAATTTTCTTTTAGAGCAGCCTCAAGGAAGAAAATGTATGTTGCATTTGTCATATCACAAGCTGTCTAAAAGTATAGTTTGCACCCAAGATATGCAAATTGTGAGGTGGATCACCTGAGTCACCGCTCTTCTAAAGTTTAAACTCTGTCTCTTAAGATAGCATGAGGATATTTTAAATTACCAAACATAATGTATGCACGGACTTTTTAGCATTTCTCAGTGTAAAATCCTGTGAATATGTCATTATGTTCATGGTAAGATAGATTTTACTGGCTGTTTTTAATGCAGTGGTTAAAAACTTATCATCCTGAAGAATTTTTTTTTTAATAAGTAGAGTGCAACTGAAATTTGGGCCATTAGGGTTTATTTTGGTATTGATTCCACTCTTTCATATGTCAGCTTCTGTCAGCATATCCCAGGGCATAGAGCTCTGGTAGCATCAACATCAGAGGAGAGACTTGAAGAAAGTTGCTTCACAAAAGAAGCTGTCTCATTCTCCAGTTATTTCATTTTGAGCTGGAAAGTCTGCTCCTCAGATTATTCTTGCCTCCCGGAGACAGCCTTGAGGGAAATGCAACTAAAGCACAAAGGTGTTTTCCAGAGGAAGAAGCTCCATCTTCATTTGTGTAGTCTTTAAGTAAAGGTGAAAGGGACATGGGACTGCGTGACTTGGGCCAAATGTGCGCAGATCAAAACTTAGGTTGTTCTGGTACAGGTTTAAAGCAAGTTTTGTTACACAAGGATTAGGTCATTTTCCAAAAGTTCATCTCCAAGAGGGCAAATTTTTCCTGATGCAGTAGAGCAGCTGCCATATTGGTTGCCAGAGGGGTGGGAAGTTTAATAGACATTTAAAATTTTAGATTGCTCTGGCTCCATGTAGAAGTTTGAGCTGTAAAATAGTGAAATGACAAAAATGACATAAAGTCCTGATGTCTCCACCTGGAAGGATGCAGATAATTGAGTTGGACTGAGTTGCTGGAAGCTTATCATCTCAGTGAGCTTTACAGCAAAATTAATATGCAGCCAGAAATCCTTGCATCCTAACAAAACTGTGCGCTTTTATAATACAATGAATCTAAGAATTTCTAAGAAGCTTTCAAGAAGGATATAACTTTTATGTAAGAAAGATATTCTGAGGGCTGGAACATCATACAGCATTTTCCAGGCAAACACACATATATATATAGGTATCTATTCAAAGACAAAAAGTGTGCAAATTAATATAAATTTTGAGTTAGTGTAAAGGATTTCAGGAAGTCTGTGACTGAATAAAAGATCTTGGTATAGGGGCAAGAGTATGCAAATTGTGCTAAGTAGGTTCTCACCTCACAGTCAGATACTCAAGCACCAAGGCATTACAGGTATAAAGTGGGTGCTCCACAAAGTGGTTCACAACTGGCCAGTGATCCCAAAAGATAAGAGAGGGAGACAACATAAAGTTATGGAGTTCTAATCTTGCTTAACCTGACAGGATTTTTATTTGCAAGAATTCATTTATAATAAAAGAAAGACAAAGTTTTTAGCTGGTCTTGGATTTAATTTTGGAAAAGTCATTTAATACAAACATTCTGACTGTTTCAGGATGAGTATGAGACCAGAGTCAGACCTTGAAACCAACTGCCTTTTGTAGAAACTACTCCTTGGATTAATTTGAGTACCTTGATTTTTTTTTTTTTTCCCCTTTGTCATGAGATAAAGAAAAGCATACTTATGAGAATATTGTAGTTGTTGCTGTACTGGGGTGATTAATCTGTGGCTAAAGACTCGGGGAGCACAGTTAGAGGAGTCTCTTTTTTCTCACATTTGCAAGAGGAAAGCATTGTCAAACGCCTTCAGACTGCGTAGGGGATAAAAGGCACTGGTGGTTTGAAACTATGTCATGCTCAGTAAACACCCACATGATGGTATGTATGAGAGATATCCTACACAGCATTCTGGAAATCTTGAGAAGATTTTAGCAGCTCCTGCAGCTCTGTATGTGACAAAATCAGGAACCTGTCACAAGCTGTACCTACGCAGCAGTGACTGCAATAGAGTGAGGAGCTACCTGAGCCACCTTTAAACCCTGTTCACCCTTAGGGGTAGCAGTTTAGGACAGAGCAGCAAGAAGTTTACATGGAGCTCTTTATTATGGTTTTTAAGGCAGAGACACATCCTTGCTACTCCATAAACAACAGCAGTGTTTTAAATAATTGTATTAAATTATATCATCTAGTTCAGATGTCGCTCATTACACCAGGCATAACCAAGTCTCAGATATGTATTTTTAAAAATTAAAACCTCACCAGAAATAAGGACATTCCCCTCACCCCCTAAGGAAGGGTTTGAAAGAAACAGATTGACTTCCAGACACATGACAAAAAGCTCCACTGATTTTAGTGGGGTTGCTCTCAAAACTTCTAGCTTAAACCAGGTCAGAATCCAACTCTTTTTTCAGATATACATTCAACAGAAAAATAAAGGCAAAGAAATTCACAGCAGTGATTGCAGGTGGGATGTATGTTGCTGAGGAAAAAGCATTTCTAGGAATGCTACCAAAAAAGGAAACTGTTTTCATATTGCCCATATTTGAAAAATTATTCCTAAGAATTTAATATCTTGCAATATTTTTACTAAGGTTTGCCATGTAGAAAAAATCCCCTCTGAGGAATTCCATATGACTTTGCAATCCACATCAGCATATCATTTCCTTTTCAATCTCTTTAGTGATGCATTCATCAAAGATTTAGGTGCTAAGATTTTGTGCAACCTCGATAACTCTGTGAAAAAACTGTTTAGAGATATATACAGCATAATGCATGTGGAGGAAAAGGTATGGGTAAAAATCATGAACTCCTGTATTTCAGCAACAACAAAATTCTACTTAAGTAGTTATGAAAATCTTGTGGTTTGAAAAAATGTAGTAGAGAGTAAGCAATGTCACGTAGTGGATTTCCATTTGATATCCAGTTTACAATGCCAGATCATCCTTTGGTTTTTCCATAAAAGAAAAATGTAGACACTATTAAGTATATGAATGTTATCAGCATTAATTTAAGAGTAAGTTAAGTGGTTTTGGATCAGGAAATTAGATTATAATGAACTCAATGTGATTTAATTGAGGTAAAAGAAATTTAAACTTGATAACTATTTGAAAGACGAACAGGTAATACATTAACCTTCTGTTTTGCTGGGGGTAAACGAGCCTTGACAGGACTGTTTCTCTCATTAAATGCTGATATGACTTTGTCTTATACTGTTTGCTGGCTTCACTAGGGAATTTGCAGTTATCTGACACACGTTCTTCATATTCCTAATAGATGAAAACTCTAAACAAGTATATACATATACTATTCAATCTCTCCATGGCTCTGTTGGAGTGGAAGTTTGCTAAACTGTTCTTAAACCAGATTTAATTCAGAACAGTTGGGCATAGGACCTTATAATTCAAGCTACCTATTTGTACAGGAAAGTGTCAAAATACTCCATTAGTTTGGAAAAGGGAGAAGCTATGGGATAATCACACATATTGGGCCAGATCTGAAAACACTATTATTCTACCAAGTCCCTTTTTTATTTTTTATTTCAGGTTCTAAATTATTTGATGAAGCTGTTACAAACTGGATGCTATCTAGACTTGAAAGTTAAATGCATTTCTAATTATTTAATTCATTTTTACTCATCTTTTCAATGAAATAAGACCTATGTTGACCTTAAAAACTGAGGAAGTAAAATATTGAGTGGATTTGCACATAGACCTGTGGTCAACTATTACTGTATCTACAATTAATTAATTTGGAATGCTGATCAGTAAGATGCAAGTTGGAGTTTAACTATCAGAACATTTGATTTTAGTTCATATCTATGCACAAAATTATTTCAATCTTAAAGTATGTGTTAAAAGTCAATATTAGAGTAAATATAAACTGCAGTAATTTTCTCACTAATTCATATTTCTGTACTCCCATAGATGACCCTTCCATGACTCAAAGCAATTTCTTGGGAGGATGCCGTCTGAAATACACAACATGAAAAATGCTTTCTAGATGATTACCTACTCTAAACAGATGAACAAACAAGTAAGGAAAAAAAATTTCCAAGCATTTTGACAGAAGATTTGAGCAACATTTGAAGACAAGATATAATTAAAAAGGTCTGACCTTCCACAAATTACGAATACTTTCCAAGTATGTAACTTTTATGAAGTCTTATAGAGTCATATTTATTCAGAATTTTCCACTATTAATAATCATCTATCAAAGCCCCAAGGGCATGATAGAGGAGTTAGTTTGGCAGCTGAGTTATGGACCCGCAGGCTTTTCATGGGGCTTTTCTCTGCACCCTTTTCTCTGTGTTCCCACACTCCTTGCCCTTCCTGTCTCTCTGGCATGGGATTCCCAAGGAAATGCACCAAGCTGGCAGCAGGAGAAACAGATACAGGCATGTTTTAGATGCCGCCTGTTTAGATGCTGACTGTTTCCATGAGCTACCTTCAAATGTAGATGCAGTACAGGGTGAATTTTGTTGCTAGAGCCTTACACTGAAAGGCTGAGCTGAACGTAGACTGATATTTTATTTCCACAAATACACAGTACGAGGAACACTGCATATTTGCAGTTTATATAATTATATAACCAAGTCTCTGAGAGAGAGAGAGGTATAATCTTCCTAAACATTAATGCTTCTACAGAGCTCTAAGTTACCATAGAATTTGGAAGAGGCAAACAATCCCAGAAGCTGTAGGGAAGAAAAACACCGTTTTTCGAAAGGTTGTTTAAAAATTGAATTTATTTTTGATTTCTCCTCTCCATTTATCTGCCTCTTCTCTTCTGTATTAATGTTATTTAGCATTTCTGTGGAAAACTGACTTCGAAGCACTAACTTCTGACCTTCTTGCACTTTCCTTTCCCTCATCTCTTCTGTTTTCATTATTTTTCCTCAATTCTGCTTTAATTAAAAAAAACATTTTACTATCTGGTTGTACTTGTGTTAGTGCTTATGACAATGTGTTCTTTTGAGCATCCTTAAGGAATAGCTCAAGTGCTTTTCTTGGCTAAAGGTTCAGTCCAGTTCACAGAAGTAATTGGTTCTTTTTCTCATTAGTATCAGTGTTTACTGGGTGAGACTTCAGTCCACTTAAGTCATTTGTCTCCCAGCAGATGACTTAGAACCTCAGTTCAGGGAGAAAAGAACACAGGAGGGAAAACATATTTGCTCTTTATCATTTTTGAATTATTTTCAGTGCTTCCCTAAATGTGGCAGAAAGCTGAATCAGATGTTGTGCTCCCTCTGAGGAATCTTGAGGAACCTTGAACCACAAGATCACATTGTGTTTTATAACATGAGAATTCCCCTGTTTGGGGAGATGCACTCCATCCTTTAGGGAAGGCAGAAGACAAATATATTATCCAGAAATGTACATTTTAGGTAATGCTTAGACTTAATCCATAGCAGAAATAATAAATCTATATACTTTGCTTGGAATTAATTGATTATGTGGGTGTCATTTGTTGGTTGACTTTTACTTTTGCTTGTTTGGTTTTTTGTTTTTGTTTTTTAGTCCAAGGGACCCTGGTATATAAATTTCCTATAAAGAGTTATTCAGAAATTTCCAAGTCATTTACTAATTAACAGCTAGGTACTGTGTGAACATCCCTTTAAACTTATGTAAGACATAAAACCTATTTTATTGTAGGTTGAAAAAAACCAAATTTTCTGTTTAAAATTAATATTTTCTGAAATACCATTTTGGTTATGCATTTCAAACTGTCTTGACAAACAAACAAAAGATTCTAACAAAAGACAAGTTAAGCTTGCAATTAATACTGAATATAATATTTACAAGACCCCTATATTTTGGAAGTAAATTTGTAATCCTTTGACACTGTTGAGCATGTTGCCTCCTAAGAGCACCAAGAAAGCTGACTACATGGATCACATTTATCCAGGCAAATTCTTCCTGTCAAGAGAACCATTAGTCTATATACACCATGCACTTCAAATTATAATTTAAAAATTGTTCATTAATGAATTCACTGTTTTCATGGCACCCACTACATTTATTTTTTCCTTTATTATCAGAATTTTAGGCCTTATATATGTATTTCAAGATAAGTGAAGATTTTGTTCTGTAGCACATAGGTCAAACTGGTATTTAATCCGTGGCTATGTTTTCACTGAGGCTCTGATGTCAAACTTCAAACAAGTCTGAATAAGAGAATCAATTAAAGGAAGGCAGAACACAATAATTTAGAACTTAATTTCTCATTTTTAAATATTTTTTAAAAATAAAACTTACCCTTTTGATGTCTTTCCAAACTAGATCTCAGAGGCCTCTAATAGGAGAAACAAGTTCTCCTCATTAACATTTAATAAGCATGAGTTATTAAAAAAAAAACAAAACAAACAAGCATCAGTTATCAAAAAAAAAAAAAAAAAAGGCCTGATGATAATACCTGGCAATTGACTGTATTGGTGCAAAATCTTTCATTTTTGGAGTTTCAGTGCAGCAGACTCAGATTCTGTGGTCAGTATATTCCCTCAATATCCTTACAGAGATTTCCAGAGGAATAGCATAAATTATTTCCTTACAGTCATTTTGTATCTCATTTTCTTCAGTAAGAAATGACAGAGCTATATCCTGAAGGATGTTTAAGTCCCTACTGGTTTCATTAGCCATTGAGGGAGATAACTGCTTGCAAGATAGAATATATATGTACCTTATCTTCAAACTACGGGGTTCACATCTTCCAGGATGCTGAATGTAACCCATAACATAACAAAACCCCCAAACAACTGGATCACAAAGTGACTTTGCAGGAGATTCCCAGGCAGTGGCATGGAAGAAAATGAATTATCAAGGAGTTTCTACTAAATATGTGATCTCTTAGATGGCTAAGGACAAGGAAGAGGATGAACTGTAACAGCATCATCTGCCACCACTTGGTGCTGTTGCAATGTCACTGTACCCTGGCACAGCACAAGGGCTAGAGAATTCCTGCCTTTTTTGTTTTCTCTTGTGGCATATCTGTCATGGATAAAATGGTCAATCCAGCTTCACACTGTGCCTAACAATCCTGGTGCTGCTGCATCTTCTGGGTGCCTGCTCTGACCTTCAAACTTCTGCCTCGTAATATCTCATGATAGGCCTTGCATAAGGAAGGGATTTTCTAGAGAACTGTATTTAAAGCTGTCCCTCCTTAAAAAAAACCTGTGCATGTCTTCACACCCTGAAAGCAACTGTAGCCCTGATTCAGCTCTCAAAGCCAGGAAAGTCCTTGTTGTGACTAGCAGGAGTTGAGGAAGTATCTAGAGATGATGATATAAGCATTGCAGAGTAGCAGTGTCAGCTACTCTAAGTTGCCTTCCTTCGTATACAAACTGGTGGTGCATAGGTTGTGCCCTTCACAGCAGGGAAATGGACAATGGGATACACCCAGGAGCAGGGCTTTGGGAGCATAGCAAAAAGATATTGGGAACAAGTTGTTAGAGTACTTGCCACTAATAGGGTTCTTTGGCTGTGAAGTGGCAATTTCAATCATTTTGAAATTTGCACATAAATACACTGGCCTGTTAGATGTAACATTTGAAATGTGGAAAAGAAATATCATTTCTAAAAATGCAGAAATGTGGGGGGAAAAAAAATAAAAAGAGATCTGTTTCCAGAAATATTTTCAGCATAATGGGCCTTTTAGAATCTTTCAACCATAACGTGTTATCCATTTAAAAATCATGTCTGGTTATACCAACTTCCTGTATAATAGTGACTATGATTTTCAAACTATTAAAATTATGCATTTTATAGGTTTTTAGCTCACTGATTTTAAATTAAATATATTCATATTGAGGAGTTTTTGAATATCTGTCACTAAGGAAGTCATCAAAATAGATTGTCAGGTAAATTAAAGCAGCAGTAAAGCATCTCAGCAAGGAGATATTTCTCTTTTATGAGTGGCTGCTTTTGAAGTATGTTGAGGAGAGGTAAGTTCTGAGACTGTCTTGTCTTATGTGTTCTTTAAATTAGAATATATTTGGAGTCAACTGTCCAAGTGTTCTGCTGAGGCAGAGATGATGGCCACGTGCAAAAACTTCTAGGCAGTCTGTGGCTGAGACAGATAAAGGATTTCATCTCATTCATTTTGTTCAGTCATTAAAAAACACTGCATATCTGCATATTTTATATTTATTGTTTTCTCTCATACACAAAGAAAGGGTGTATACTTGTAAAATATATATATATATACACACACATGTGCATTCATATATAAACAAGGTGTGTGGGTGCCTACAGAAAGGGACACCCCGTGTGTGCACATATGCTTTCTGTACATTTTGAGTACTGTTTCTTTAAAGTGCAGCTTATGCATGATTAAACATATATGACAAGTGTGAACATAATAAACTCCCTTCATAGATTATTCACAATTTGTGATATGAAAAATGCTGTCTTTCTCTATTGCTGAGAGACAAACATTTTTGACATTAACAACTAGAAACTGAAGTAAAAGAAAACTAATTCTAAGTTTAAATTCTGCATACCGGTATGATTTTTTTAGGGGATGAGAGAACAGAAGGATTTTTATGGAACTTAGTGTTTTTTCTAAAGAGTGGAAATACTTTAAATTAGAAACAGTCTTTCAATAATGATGAGTTGCTTGATGGTTATGCTGTGCTTCTTAACACAGAACTTTTCTGCAGCAAAAGGTTAATTAGTTGGGAAATGAAATACAGAAAACTATCATGAATGAGACAGTATTAAGTCTTCCTTTTTCTGCCTGTCTCCCTGTCTTTTTCTAGAATATACACTCAAAGAGGACAAAGGTGCCTATGTAATTGGACATTCCTCAGTGAACTGCACTGTCTTGATTCATACGCTCAGAGGGAAATAAATGAATTTCATTTACCTATAGAATATTACAAGCTTCAGTAGGTTTTAGTTTGGGTTGGGTTTTTTTTTAAGAGAACAGTCCAATTGGTCTCTTGGTAAACTTTTCTAAAGTCTTTTGGTAGGAGTGTGTGGGTACAAATCATGGGCTTTTCCTGACTGCTCCTCAGGTACCTCCTGACTGACAAGGTTCTTTCTCACTTGCACAAACTCCATCACAGGAACTGATCAGAGAGAAGCAGGTAATCCATGTGCCGCTAACCTGGGACAAATCTGTGTTAAACATAATGAAAATTAGGAAAATATGAAAGTGCTTAGGGCCTCCAAGCACTTATATAATGGTAAAAGAAATGAGGTTAAACAGTACAGAAGCAACACCTGACCAAATCTGTGTCTACACCTATGGGTTTTACGAAAATATTTGAAGAAACATAAATATATAAAACAGACAAACTTACACCGCCCCCCCCCCCCATGTATTTGATCTTCAATCTTAAAATCTCTCACCTTCAACTGCACTTCTTATACAACTCCTTTTATTTCTTTCCAAATTTCTAAGGTTTTGCTCTCTGCCAGCAGTATTTCTTATCTGTAAGAAGGTGTTAAACAAGAAGAAATGGAACTTTAGGTAAATATTAGGCAGTTTGACACTTTTTAACTGTTAAACATGTATTTTTAATACTCCGAAAACATTCATTCCAAGTGCTATTTTCATCCAGCAGAGAAGCAGAAATAGGCCTACATTTAATCACAATTCAGCTTGAATTTTGAATATTAAATGTTCATAATTAAAGCTTCTAAACAATTTACTAGTAATAAGAGCTAGTAATAATTACAGGAATTAATTTGTAAATTTCTTTAATTAAAATAATTTTGGAAAATTATAACTTGCTACTGAGAAGTTCAAGAATAGAATTTGAAGCAAGGTTTGGTACAACTTTTTCCATGCCTCAAACCCTCCAGTTTCTTTGGGGTATATATGACAGCTAAATTTTAATTGTACTAGGATAGTTTTTAGTTCAATGCAAGTCTATTCTCTAGTGTCATATATATTTAAATTTAAGGGAAGATGGGCAGGACTACTAAGACATGTCTTATCATCATCTCTTTCTGATGTGTTTGAAGCAAAGCAGTCTAATAACAGCTTTGGAAAAGGGTTTTTTTTATTTTGCATGTTTGCTAGGCAGAAATATAAAGTGAAGGAAATGTTCAAACCCATGGCATTCATGTGGTACATCTTGGACTAGTCAAGGCACATGACATTCTTGTTAGGAAGGATATATAACCCCTAATTTGACATTATTTCTTTCTATTTTGCAAGAAAAGACCTTTAAGTCTGGAACAGAATGAACTTGCAAAATTAGCCCAAACTCGTTCAAACTCTCTGCAGTGTAACTCTGATGTGTGTGTACAGGAAAGCAGGAAATGTTCTTGAGCTTGTTATCAAGTGAGACAAGCTTAATTAGTGACTAGAATGGCTTTAGCATTTATTTTACTCCATTATATTTTACCACCTGTCCTTTTTACTTCCAGTATACAATTTCCCAGTTTTAATATGAGAAAGGAGTCTCTGTTGCTTTTCACATTTGAGGTAACTAATGAATGTATATTTAATATACAGGGTGGTTGTTCTCCTGTGGGTTTTGGTGTTTGTTTTTGTTGGTTTTTTTTTTTGATTGTTTGTTTGTTTGTTTTTTGTTTTTTTAATTAAGTTTATACCCTATTTAGACCTATATTTAAAGAAGGGAAAATTTGATTGATGTTTCAAAGGTTCAGTACCCAAAATTACAGCTGGATTTTCAAGGGTTCTGTGCTTGTGCTGAGTAACCTTCAGTATAGCAAGGATTTTTCAGAGATCTCAAAAAATAATGTCTCAGTACTTTGAAAATAAACCTGTTTATTTGATGAGAAGTGTACAGTACTTGCTTAAAGATGGAGTGTATGGAAACACTGTTGTCCATACAAAGGATAAAACAGCTAATTAATACCCAGCTGAGAGTTAAATTTGAACATATTTATAACTCTTCAGGTATACACAAGGCTATTTGAGTTTCATGTTCTTCATTATTGTTTCATAGTCCAGAATAATGCAATGTCATTTAATTTTCTTTTTAGCCTAACTGTATACGTAGGGAACTGAGTTTCCCTTGCCACTGGGATTCCCACACAAATTCAAATTCTCTCTTTGGTTTCTGTCAGTATTTATTGATTGCAAAGGAATATTTATCATCAAATCTTAAAGACTAAAGTCTTTAAAATTCAAGCTAAATTCCAGATTTCAGCTAAAAGCTGAGACTTCAACCCTCATTGTACTTTGATTTGGTTTAAAGGAAGAAATGTTTGGGCTAAGTAAATGTAAACACCATCACTGTTCCCTTGAAGGTTTTTTTCTTTGTCACAGTGGTCTGATATGACCTTACAAAGCTTTCTGTGTTTAGTTTATATAGGAAAAGAAAATTTAATCACTCACATATAATATTTGAGTAAATCCAGTTTTCTGTATGTGCAAATTTGGGGTCCCAGATGCAGAATTCATTTTAAAATAAAAATCGTTCTCTGTGCTGTAATTTGAATTATCAGTATTTCAAAATGTAGAGCAAGTATAATATTCAGTGTCTACATCTACGAGTACACTTTCCTAGAGTAGCTAGTGTTAAATGCTGCAGTATGCCTTTTTTAATAATACAATAATTGAAGTTGGAAGGGGTCTCAAGGTCATGTAACTGTTCAACATTCTGCATTACATAAATCCAGCTTCTTGGTTTGACTCAGAGGAACACTTATATTAAGGCTTGAGTTTATGGTTAGCTGCAGCAATTGAACAGTTGTCCTCCATCCATACTGGAACAGATTTTCTACCCAAAATCCAAAAAAGGAGTGCTTTATCTCAATTTGGTACTTGTCCTATTCTACAATACCTTAAAAAACAAAATTAAATCTAAACTGAGATGTGTATGTGGAAGCCTCATTTAGATATTTTCAAATAAAAGGGATTTACTTGAGACTCCTGAGGTCATTAACTAACTTACACTGGACTTTGCAGCTAAGCTTTTCTGGTTTTTCCAGTCTGATTTCCTTCTTCTGGTACATTCTTAATAAATATTACATGTACTATTCAACAACCCATGTAAGTGACTTTCCTTGTAAAGAAAATAAATAAATAAAAATCAAACTGAAGTATTCAATCTTTTATAAGATGTCCTTTGCAAGCTGGGAGCAACAATGGATCTGTCTACACTTTCCTCACAGCCTGATCCACTATGGACCTTTACCACAACAGACCTCAAAATTTAATTCAAAGTAGAAAATTGGAGTCAAACTCCATTATGAAGATTTCCACAGATTAAATGACTACAGAAAAGTCAGAGTATGCAGCAGTTATTTCACTCATTTCCTGTCTGTGGACAATCATGTAACCAGTGCAGAGATGCCGAGCTGAGCCCGCAGACTTGAGGCAGTAGATACTAAGGTGGTGTTAATGCTTTATTTATGCCTGACATTTAAGCAGCTCTGTTACTCCCCATCAGTGAAAGGAGAGATCACTGCAGCCCTGGCACTGTCAGCTCATCTCATTGCTATGGATGACAACTGCAAATTAGAAATACTTTTTTTTCCATTTCATCTCCTACACAATTCTGTCTTCCAACTAGCCTGTTCTTCTTCAGCCAATCAAAAGATAGACCCAAAGATCTCTTTGCAGCTTGGGGTCTCCTATGAGGTCTCACATGAGTTCTCACAAGGACAAGAAATGCCCTGAGAGCATTCCTATTCGTGTTTTGGATGCTACAGCATGTGTGACAGAAACTAGAAGCCCTCTGAAACTGTTCATGAAGTCAAAGCTTCACATAATGATATTACCTATTCCTGTAGTTGTTTTAACCACCTCCTCAGACTTCAGTACCTGGTCAGGAATATATAAGGCAGATGATTAATTCATTGAGTTAAGAACACTGCCAGTTTTAGGAAAATGCTCAAACGAACTGTAGGTAAGGTTTGGAATATTTGCCTCATACTGAAAGACTTCAGTAGTTTCTGCTTGGTGCAGAGAAAGTTAAGGGAGAATTTGATCATGGATTATATAGATCCACCATGGAATAAGACACTGACCACTGGAAGCTACATAAACTAGCAGAGTAAAAACACAGACATGTAGTTGAAAAACTGAAGTTTGAAAACAATCAAATTTTGGGTAATGTTTGGCTTTTCCAAATGAACATTATATCCCACTGAAGCAACTTACCAAGGGAGCAATTAATCTGTTGGTTTACAATTAAAATCACATATGGGTTGAAAAGACATAGTTGAGTTCACCTGCAAGTTATTGAACTTTGTGTCATCATTACATGGAGAGAAGAACCATCAGCTCTCAGAAAGGACTTCTGAAAAAAGCCTGTGGCCTGCTTTGTGGTCACTCCTGACTTTAAAATCTTTGTGGTTCCAAACAGCCAACAGTAACAGAATAAATATTAAAAAAAAATCTTAGAAAATGCATAAATCCCATTTATTTTGCCTGCTTTCATTTGTCATAAAATTGTCGAAGGGTTTGGGTCAGATGAGTCCCACAGAGAATACTCTGTGAATCTGAGGTCTTAAAGATCAGCTATTTCCAACCACCCTGCCACGGGCAGGGATACCTTTCCACCTTCCACTAGACCAGGTTGCTCAGAGCCCCATCCAGCCTGGCCTTGAAGACCTCAGTGTGACATGTGGCAGTGTCAGAATAATGTTTACTCAAAAGAGTTTTGACCCCCAGGCTTAGAATGGGGGAACAGATGAACCCTACCATGAGAATAAAATGCATCCACCAGCTCATTTCTTCTTTATTTGGTAATATCTCTATACATGGCATTATTTAATTTACTTTCCTAAAATTTATAGAGTATAATGAAATATTTGAATGCTACCCACAACTTTAAAATGAAGTTCCAATTCTTGCATTTTGCATTTATTCTGTATTTGACTATTATAGGGTACTCATTTCAATATATTGAATTATCTTGGTGCTGTAATGAAAACCATTAATTTTTTAAAATCAGTACGAGTATAAACAAAAAGGAAAGAAAAAAAAAAAACCACGTCCTGCCACTCAAATTTGATTGCTTTTTTGATAGACTTACAAAATTAGTGGATGGAGGATATGCAGCAGGTATATTTGCATTTTAGTAAAGTATGATCATGCCTTTGAAAATCTTACAAAAGGGATCCACATTCACTTGAATATGATTGCTATTACATGGAGGAAAACCTAGATGAAAGACAATGAATCAAGCGAACTTTAATGTGGGGTGAAGTGTAGATGGATACTCAAACCATATGCATTCAAATTAATTTTATTCAATGCATTTTGGCCTAATCTGGAATGGAGTAAATAGCATAGAGAAATTTGCAAATCATAGTCTGCTGGAAAGTAAATTTTAATGAACATGGGCTGGATCAATAGGAAAGTCTGCCTCTTGCCCCAGTGTGTCTCATGTTACTATGACATCAAAACCAAAACCCAGTGAATATCCTTTAGCTGAACAAGTATTAGACAATTTTCTTACTCAATTATTCTCTTTTAAAGCCTAAATGATTCCATGTTTTCTGTCTTGAAATATGTAAATCTAATATGTATTTTCCTTGGCTTTCAGAGGAACTGCCAGAATGGACATGATATTCCTTCCAGTATGGACCTCAGGATGCTGCTGATAAACTCTTCTACATCCCTCCCTTTCCCAGCGTCATTGACCAAGACTGAAGCTTTTCCAAAGGAAAGAGAGTTTAGTGCCAGAAAAAAGAAAGGTAAATATGAGGAAGATTTGTATGCTAGTTTTATAACCAAAGAGGGTTTTTAAAAATATTGATTAATTATTTGGACTGTTAAACTGTTAAAATGTTAATTGGAATAACAGTAAATCATAATTGCCATGTAGATGGTATCTTTCCTTTTCCCAAAAAAGATTTTGAGTAGAACTCTTTTTGCAATGTTATGAAAGGGAGTTCATCCATGCGTAAAAAAGAAAAAAAGTCATGTAATATGTTTTACTTCAAATTAGATATGTATGATGTCACTTATGAAAGAATGTTTAAAGCATAAGTGACTATTAGGTAAACTTATAAATTGGAAATCTGAGAAGAGATATACAACCATTTATTTTATGTCTAAATCCTTTCAGAAAGACTTTTGTTTGTCAGCTTTAGCCTGGGCACTAGCATGATTTTGAAAGTATTACCTCCTTTTCTTGGGAAGGTCTTATCGCAAAAAAAAAAAGCCAGCCAAAAACCCCAAAACAATCAAAACAAATAATCTAACAATAAGAAATTTTTCTCTTTTTTTTTTTCCTCAATTTTTGAGGATTTATGCTTTCAATCCTTTGAACTGTGAAGCTCTACATGTGACAATCTCTTAAGAAATACAAAGATACTGAAAATAGATAATACAAATATAGATGTGCAGCTCGGTAATGGGATCTTGCCACATCCCTTCAATATATCAGTGAAAAAATAATCAAAATGAACCATATTTTTTATTATTATCATGATCATCATCATGAGTAACCCACTGAAGATTATAGAACTTCTCTCAAAGTAAGATACTTCTCTGATTAAAAATATTTGATAAGCATATCTGATATTTTTATTTCCCTTCTGATAGGTTTAAGAGATGTATTGTGTTTCAGGATTGTCTTAAGGTCAGTTGCACTGCTCTGATTCCCACTATCTTATTCCCTAAATTATTCACGAGAACTGTATTTCTCAGAATGATTATAGGACACAGGATCTAGCTTTCTTTACTTTTTCTTTATCCAGAAATTCCTGAGGAAAGGCTGTGCTGGTGTTTCTACAAGGCTGAAGCGTGTATGGAAATGAATCACTCAGTCTGAGTAACTCAGCTTGAAATGCTGTCTATTTCCCAAACTCCAGTTTTGCCTCTTGCTTGCTGTTGCCTACACGCTCCAAGTGCTCCAAGGCATTCGGTTTTGTTTGTATGGTGCTTACCAGATGGTGTCCTCCAGCTAAGGATTTTCAGCCCAGACTCACTAATGGCTGTCAGGCAGCAAGCTCACTCAGCTATCTCAAGTTAAGTGGAACCCATTAATTTTGCCATCTTGCAGTGACTTGCATTTTCCATCTAAAGATAGTTAAAAATTTACTTCCTGTTTTTGTTTTTTCCCTGCTACCCCCTAACGCGTATTGCTATTTTTATTGAAACATGCCGTTGTTTTAGAAACGTGCATTTCCTAAGTGATTGGCATTGCCAGGGAAAAAGTCACAAAGTACTGAACTTTATAGCAAAATAAAAAGGACACCTACCAATGTGTACTCCTTTCATTTCCACCCTGTTTCTAAATTGTAGGGCTAGTGGACCAGCAAGATTTCTCATAGTTTTTTCTGCCCACAAGCTTTGTCTGCATAGGAAAAGAGAAATACATGCAAACTTTTTGTGACCTGTAAAATCACTCTGCCTGCAGTGACCGGGTGAGGCAGCACCTCCTACTATTCTGCTAATGAGACCCACTGATTCTAAATATCTCAAAGTCTCCACAAATAATGCACAGTGAGTGCAAGCAAATTTCTGCCTGTGAAATATAAGAGAGAAGTTCACCAGCCATATTAGGTACAACCCTGACAAAACTTTCACTCAGTTAAGGCTATGGCAAAATTAAAAAGCCAGGAGGGGCAGGGGGGGAAGACCTGCCATGAAAAGAGAGAAAATAATTGCAGCACTGTTCACTAAGGAATAATAGATCACCTTTTTACACTACTAATTTGCCTTGCTGCCTCTACTAACAGCCTCCGGATCCCACCGAATTGTACCCCTCTGTTCCTCTGCCAGAGCACATTGTCACGTCTGCAGCTTTGGTTGTCTTTTGCTCTCTTCTCATTGTGTTCACTGACAAATGATGAGACTCTGAAGGATGAAGAAATGCAAACTGCATTATATGAACTCTTCAGATCACTCGAATTAGCCAATTTGCTGTGGGAACCTTTCCTTCTAAGTGTTGTTCCATTACTGAGAAAAAATAGGGCTTGTACAGAGCAGGTCAAACTTTGTATTTATGACTAAGATTTTTGTCTCCATTAGTTTTTACAAAAGGAAACACTATTTTTTTTTTCTCATTCTGTTATTTTGAAACCTCTTTTTCAGGTAAGAAAAAATGAATTACAGCTATGAATTTTTTTCTGGTACATAATTCCCTTTCGAGATTTTAATTTACCCAGCACTCAGTACTTTCATTTCTTGGACCTTCAGATAGGAACTTTGGGGAGCTACAATTCTGTCTCTAGATAATGTTCTCAGTTCTCAGGGTCCAGCCAATTACTTTTTTTTGTACATTAACTTGTCCTCTGCAGCCTGGATATCTGGGAATGAGCAAAACCTAGGGGCAGCATTTACTCTGGTATTTTCAGCAGATCATTAATGGAGATATTTCCCATTGTCTTTCTGACACTATGAAAAAAGAAAAAATATCCATAGAATAGAAAATTTTAATATAGACACAACAGGAAAACTATTTTCCTTCCACCTCTACCTTTTGGGAGCTTTGTGCATATCCTGTGTATGATGCTTTTTAGTATTAATAACTGATCTGTTCATCATGCTATCAGCATGTTCAACAAACAATTATTTGTTTGCTTATTTTCTTCCAACACAGTCTGTATTTCAGCATATTAGCAGATCCAAGCCATAGGAGATAACAAATATTCACATAGGATTTTCTCAGATCTGTATTTTGGGCTAGCTACTTATCAAGTATCTGAATCAAGGTTATCAAATATTTTTATACAATTTTATACCCATAGTACAAGTAGAATAAATATTTTCTGCACAAATTCTTCTGTACTCTGGAATAAGAATTTGCATAAAATTCAGGAAGTCTGGAATGTAGCTTATTTTCCATTGGTATGTACACAAATATTTATGTTGATTTTCTGTCTAAAAGTTTTCAGTTTGTTTGTTGTGAATTGTGTTATCATTTATTTGTCATCAAAATAATGTTTTAGGAATTGATTTCCAATTTCTTAGCTGAAGCTGGATGGTAATTTGGAGTTAAAGCGTAACACAAAGGAAGTACTTTTATGCTGAAATGAGCATGGACAAAAACCAATATGATTAAAATAGAGTGGCAAAATTCTTTTACAATTTTTCATACTAGCAGGAAACTCTCTAATTTGATGACATTCAACTATTCTATTAAAAATCTGAACGTTAAGGCTCAGAGTGCTGTGTGTTCAAGGACTGCAGAGTGGAATGCTTTCTGTGCCCCAGACACACATTGTTCCAGAGCCACTCCACGGTGCAGCTGAGTCCTGCAGTCACAGCAGTGGTGACTCAGGGAAAGATTGTGTGAGGAAGGACAAAGTGCTGGCCATCTGTGAGAACTGAGGGGAAAGTGTGAGAAAGAGCTCTGTGAGCTCTATGGTGGGAGAATGAGCAGGAGCAGGAGGTGCTGCAGATGTCCATGCAGCCTTTGAGAACCTCATGCCAGAGCAGTTATTCCCTGTAACCACTGGCCAGTAGATATGAGCCCATGGAGGACCCCATGCTGGAGCAGGCAGATATTCCCTGGAGGAAGCTGCAACCTATGGAGGACCCCATGGAGGAGCAAGATCCTGGCAAAAGAGGAACTCATACAGGGGCTGGTTTTCTGGCAGAAACTGCAGCCTGTGAGAGAACAATGCTGGAGGTGTCTGTGCCTGATGGACTTTACCCCTAGGAGAGGATCAATGCTGGAGCAATTCTTGAAGAACTGCAGCCTGTGGAAAGGACTTACATTGGAGCAGTTCGTGAAGGTCTGGTTCCCATGGGAGGGACCCCACACTGGAGCATGGGAACTTCTTGAGGAAAAAGGAGCAGGAGAGTTGAAGTGTTATGAACTAACCACAACTCCCCTGTCTCATCTCCCTGCACCACTGAGGGAGAGGAGGCAGAAGATTCCACAAAGGAATGAAGCTGAGCTAAGGAAAAAGGAAGGGGTACTGGTAAGGTGATGTGGTTTTATTTCTCACAGTCCTACTCCATTTGTAATCCCATAAGTGATACATTAAATCAATTTTCCCCAAATGAAGTCTGTTTTGCCCATGGTGATAACTCATATGCAATCTCCCTGTTTTCATCTTGACCTATGAGCTTTTCCATATTTTCTCCTCCTGTGCTTTTGAGGAATGGGAGTGAGAGAGTGGCCGCGTTGGCATCTGCCAGCCAGAAAAGGTCAGCTCACCACACTTTCAAAGACAGTTACAATTGACTGTCACTCAGAATCTGCTCTCTCCTTTTGAGGCCATAAACTCAACGTTACTGTCATGAAACTAATATAAAGTACACTTTCACTTTCCAAACTGTGGCAATATTATTGAAGGTGGAGTCGAGTCTTCTCTGCGCACACTCCAGCCAAATGTTTATATGCATGACAGTCCAGCATTTCCATTGGATTTTGAGGAGTGTTTATGACACTTAGATATCAGAAAATTTGGGCCTGATTTATGTGGAAGTTTTTTCAAGTGTAAGAATAAGATTAAAATACTTTGCCAAATATTTCTAACAATGCAGCCAGAAGAGTAACTGAAATTAAATTGGTTATAGGTTGATTTTTAAATGAGTTTCTTCCATAAGGGAAGCTGTTCATGAGCTAGCCTGCTCATTTTAATTCAGTGGACTCTTAGCATATTTTTTGGGATTAGTAACAAACTTTCTAATATACCAGTTTTTGAATTTTCAAATATATTATTAAGTTGGTGAGTTGGAAATAAGTTTCAAAGAAGCTATATTTTTTATAAAAGATATTAGTTAAAAAAATTAAAAGTAACTGTACGTTATGCTCAAATTAGTAGTGCTATAAACGTCAAGGTTTTTCACATTATTATTACTAAAAGAAGTGACAACCATGACTCAGTATTTTTGTATTATTTCGTTTATTACACAGTGCAACACTTTGTGATTAAAGATAAAATGAAGAAAATGTTTTTTTGATTGATTTACAGTAAATTTAATCTTTGATTAACATTTCAGAAGGAGGAAAAACAAATGAACATGCTATAAAACATGTTAATGATGATCATGATAATGAGAATGTTCTTAGAATAGATAATGCCTTAATGAAGACATCAAGGTGTTATGTAGATATTCCCCCCTGCAGGTTTTATAACAGGCAGAAGAACCTTGAAAGAATCAACAATTTTTGAAAAATTGTATTGGATTTAAACCCTTTCTGCCATAAAACATAAGAAAAAAAAAAGAGAATATTCCCTTGCCATGTTTTAACTTACATTGATTGCGATGCTTGCCTCTTTCTATATGTATTCTTCCATTTTCTTGGCCATGAGGTTTTGCATTTACTAATATTAAATCTCCCCCATTGGCTGAAAATGTCACAGACCAAACCCCTCTTTTTCATTTCACTTTGGCTTCTGTTATTTTATTTGTTGCTGTTTTGTAAGTTGTGGTCAAAATTGAATAATCACTCTAAAGTTACCAGCAACAGATGTGGAGCTGCTATTCCAAGCACAAAAAAAAAAAGAAACTGTACAGGGATTTCAGATTAATTGGTCATGAAATAGCCTAAAAAGTTCTAAAAGTCATTATGAAGTATGACTCCTAAAAAACCTCACTATATACAGAACAATGATTTCCTTAAAAAAACAAAGAACTACTCTCTGTGCCTCCAGTGATCTGCAAATGAAAGCTTGAGAACTACATCCTAAATGAAATGGACAGGTTGTAGATAAACCTTTCTTTTCTAGATCATTGATAGGAATATGAGAATATAAAATGGTGAGTAATGGTTCATTATGAGATGAATATCATACATAATAAAGTAATTCCAATTCAGATTGTTCATCTGGGCCCAATCACAATTTGGCCAGAAGATCTGTTCTGAGGTAGGAAAGAAAAAAAGGACATAAGGGAGTTAGGCACTTAACAGCAGGATTTTAAGAGTATTTAGCTTCTGTCTGTCATGACAGTATGAGTGAGCCATCTAGCAGCCCATGAAAAAACTCATCACCCAACTTCCACTGTACTGCACGGAGCCATCACTCCTTTTTCCAAAAGCTGAAACCTACTCTCATTTTTTCTCTTGGATCACCTGCTGCATACCAAAGTCTCTTAGCTAACAGCTATTCTTTATCAGCACCCACCGTTCCTGCTCTGAAACTTCAAATGTAACAAAAAAGCCCCCTAACTTCATCCTTGGGCACCTACTATTTTGTTAAATGTTCCGGTCTATGTATCCTAGAGGCCCTACTATGTTTCCACATGCAAAGCCTTTTTTTTTTTTTTTAACTTAGCATGTCCTCTCTTTTCTTAACATCCCTGCATGAGCCTTCCCACTTGCAGTTTGAGTTTCTTATATTCAATTAACTTTAGCTTATTTAACCTTGAAAGGGCAGATGCTCCCCACTAAGCCATGTAGTCCTCAGCTTCTAGTACAGCTGTATTAATCAGAAAGTGTGAATTAAAACTCAGGGGAAGGGTGGAGCACTTTCACAGGCAGCCTTCTCCAGAAAAGTCTCTGACTCCATCTCAATGGGATTGGTTAATGGGCAAGTGCTATAAAGCAAAGGCTGGGGGTTGAGTTTTATCTCTCTTTACTTGGTGTTCTTGCTGGGATTAAAGCACGTGGAGTTCTGCTACCAGTGGCTTGCAATACTGCTTCATCTTGATATAAGTGTTTATGTGCTTTCTAACTGCTTAGAACCTCTGGCTTGCTGACAGAACAGAAGGATCTTCTTGCTTCCAAAACAGTTTTGAAAGGATTGTTGCTGTGGGTTCTTTTTATCTGCAGTCTTATTTGAAACACTTCATCCAGGAGATGGGATAACTAGCCTAAAGCTTGGAGTGTGAATTTGGGTATATGGCTCTTGTCATGCAGGTGCCTGTGTTAAGCATGAAACCATATGCTTACTTGAGGGGAAAAAAGGACAATTATTCCTTTTATATGTTTTCTTTCTCTTATCCTCTTCCAATGCCTTAAGAAGATTTATAAGGTTTGGATCTGAAGACGGTTGAGCATGGAATGTGTGTCCTTTGGAGAAAGAAAAGTCACGAGTTTTAACCTTTCTTTTTGGGAGTATTTGTGCTTTTGGCTACTGACTGAGGACTGGCCTTTAGGGGTGGTTCACAACTATTTTTAAGGTGAGGCAATGATTTCAGCCCTAGTGTTTAATATTTACCACCTCCCTGTCCCAGCTGAAATCCACTTTCTGTTCTTGCAGTTTTTGTCCATCTCTGTGTGCATCTGGACCTTTTACACACGATATAAAGTGACAACGGATACCAAATGATATTGACAGGCCTTTATTGAACTTAATTACTCTTCAGAGACTGGCATGAATCAATCCTCATAAAATTCATGTGTCACTTTGCGATGTGCCAGCTTTAATATGGAGGAGATGAAGGGAAAGGTCTCTGAGAAAGGAGCCCATTTTACCAGCAACACTTTATTTCTGCTTAAATTATTGATGGACTCTGTTTAAGTGAAAATTGTCATAAACATTTGTCAGTTAACTTAGTAAACTGATGAGGAATGGTGAATAAGGATGAGAAAATTCAGTGGTGACATTCAGTTTGGCTGTATTCTGCAGTGTAGTAAACACCATGAACTTCCATTAAAATTAGTGAATTTCCTGAAAATGCAGTCACAGCTATGGCAGATGAAATTTTTTACCAGTGTAAAGTTCAACATTTAGTGATGTATAAAATATCTTATACTGTTTTGGGTGGCTTTTCTTGATGCTTTGTGTGTTTTGTTTCATTGTGGTTGTTTGGGGTTTTTTTGTTTATTTTATACTTGTTACACAAAGCTATGAAATTATACTTTTTTAATGTAAGTATCATGGTTGCATCTGAAAAATGACAAGTTATGAGCTTCACTGAAAAAAATAGGTTAACATATTCTATTGTTCATCATGACACACAGATCCTTTTCTGCCACCTTGCTTTCAAGCTGGGTGTGTGTGTGAGGGAGCTGATGTGAAGGGCACCATTTCTCTTCAGAAGATGTATACCTCCTTTCACATTAGCTGCAAAATTTATTCTGTGAAGTGTGATTTCAGGTCATTTTGGAAGCAATTCAGGGGTAATGTGTTTCAGTTCCTTCCTGTATTCATATTTTGCTCCTTCCTGTCTACATCCTTTATCTCATTCAGTAGGAACAGCTTTTGAATTTATATTTCATCAATTCTTATCATTTGGTGAACCCATCACTGCTCGGCCTATACAAGCAAAGGTGTCAGCTGGTGTGTAGTCAGCATTAAAGCTATTCATTTGGAGTAGTCTTCTAAATTTTTGTTTGCTCCCCTCCAGTCTTACTGAGACGCTATTCTAATTCTCGTTCCAATTTTCTAAATACAGTTAAACTTGTCACTTTTTCACAGGCAATCTGCTCCCAGTTTTTTCTTATGTCTCTCCTCTTCTTTTGTCTCCTGTGGGTTGGTCATGTTGGGCGGTTCTTTGCTTTTTTTTTTTTTTTTTAATCAATCCTCCTACAACTTCCATGCTAAAGAGAAGTATCCGAAGTATCCTCTCTTGTGTTTTCTGTTGCTAGGCTACGTGACTCATGTTCACTTAAGACACAGTTCTGTGGCATAAAATTGTACCATGAAAATGCCCAGGTTTGATTGCTGTGAGGTAGTTTGTGGTATTGGAAGCACTGTTTGCCACACTGTCATGTTCTATCCAAGCTGAATTACCCCACAGAGTAATGATTTCTTAATATAACTATCTTTATGAGTCATAACCATTCCTGTCTTAAGATATCCTTGTTGGGCTGTATCTATAGATACTCTGCACATCTTTGAGTAGACCTTCTTGCAGCTTGTTCTAACTTAACTTTTGTCTTGAACTTAATTAACAGCTTTCAATATGCTGGAAGCTTCTCCTTTTCCTGCTAGAGATTAAAGCTCCAGACAGATGTTCTTTCAACCAAAGGTTAAAGTGCTTAAGCCTTTCATGTGTTTGCCTTCCTTGAGGTTAAGTTGATTTTCAGAGTTAGCTGTTTTTATGAAAATACTAGTAAAATTTCCTCCAAGTTTTTTTCAGGAATTTGGGGTATATGTGGATGAATTAATCCCTCTTGAGTCTTTTCAATACAAATAGTATTCAAAATTATGTCTGGAATTTTAAAAAATTGTTTACATTCCCCAGGTCTGATTAGCTACCATCTATTACTGCTTTTTCAAGCAGTGTATTAAGCAGCAAAAGTATTTGGAATTGTGTAATTTGGCCTTTCTCTTCACAGCTGGAAAACATGAAAAGTGTTTCTTCAGTAATATTTTAGATTATTACTTTTTTTAATGTGTTAATCCTGATTTATGTACTTAATTACCAAGTGAGGAGATGAAGTTTGCACTTGAAGAACAGTGGGATTTGCAGTGTTCTGGTTTCTTAAGGAAGGTTTATATTGCTTTTTCATCCTTGCTCCTGAGAAAATTGTCATCTAGTTCAGGCAATGAAGGACTATGAAAATAAAAACACATTTTGAAATAATTATAGATTTTCTGTGTAGAATACCTATGAGAAGATGAGAAAAGTAACAAGGAATGTTGTGCAAATCCTAATTGAGTTCTGTTTGTGATCCAGCGTGGCACAATGTTACCTTTGTATGTGGTGCAATTATTTCTATCTATATGATTACAAACTCAATACTAACAAAATCCCATCCAGCTGAGCACATGGAACATATATTACTAATATAAAGTTGATTTGAATTAAATTGCCTTATAAATGAGGATTAGTGGCCTGAAATGGGCTTTATGTGCTTTGATGTAAAACATGCTGAAGTGCTGTAAACACAGCAAGTCCACATTTACAATTGGACATCTTTGTCCATAAATTCAAGCTTTTAAATCTTGTACTACTGCAGAACTCTCAAAGGATTTTTCCACTAATAGTGCTGACTTGCCAGCCAACTTCTGGCATCTCAGCATGGCAGGACCTGAGTCAATTGCTAGTTTCTCATCTGGATAACAGTGAAAACCTGTTGTGCGTTCAAGCAGGGAGCTTGCTGGGGTCTGAGAAGGCCAGATAGCAAAGAATCCTAGCAGAAATTCTGTAAAATCAACTTGGAAGAGATTTTCAAGAGGTCACTTTTCATTTTCAGCTCCAAGGTAGAATCGGGTCTTCCTATGTTATTCCTGATGCATATTTATCTAGCTTATTCTAAATATAATAATGGAGATTTGGCTGCCTCCCTAGGCACTCCCAGTACTTAGCCATCCATAGTGCTATGTACTTCACCTGGAACTCCCTTGCTGCTGTTAAACCCACTACTTATCTTCATCAGATGTGAAGAAATGTTTATTCTCTACTAATAAATATTTTAACTTGTACAAGATAGAAAAGCTGTTACACACATCTTCCTTCACCATCTGTTAGACCAAACTACATCATTTCCTTTCAGACTTGATCACAATTTTCACTCCTCTCAAAATTCTTTCCTAGTCCAGCCCCAAGTGTTTTGTATTTTCCTTGAATCACAGTGCCCAAAAATGGAACAGTGCTTGCTTTGGAGTTTTACCAGCACCTAATGCCACCAAAAAATTTCTTCATGCATCTTACAGCCTACTACTGTACTTTATATTATGCAGCATAGCAACTGAAAAGAGGAGAGAGACTTGGTCACCTTGGATTTACAAGTTTTAAAGTTTCCTGTCTATTTTCTGGGACATCATTCAGGCAATATTAAAGGCAAGATTTTACTTCCAACTTGAGACAATGCTTTCTGAAACATAGGTTATTCCAGATTGTTGCTGAATTGGTATGTAGACTAAAGTTTTGGATAACTTTGATCAACAGAAAGTACCTGTTTAATTTATGATGCTGCTGATATATTGCTTGATTTATTTTGTGCAAAAATACTTTTTAAGAGATCCCACAGCACAATCCTGGAAGTGTTTTTACTTAAAGGGATTAATTGCCATATCTCTGAAAGGCATGGATGATGTTTGGAAAATGGGGTCCCCTATAACTACACAGATAGCACAGATGCCCTATTAAAAACCCCAAAGCCACATCATGTGGCATGGTTATCTTCGTCACATGAAAACTTATACTGTGCATTATCACCACGAAATAGCTAAATAAATAAATAACTAGAGCCTGCAGTATTTCAGGTTGAAAGACTGGGGCACTTCACAAATTGACCTCTTGACTGTGCCCTTCATGTGCTGCCTTCTTGCTTATTGCATTGGTATTTGAGTTGGTCATTAACAAGAGGTAGGGAGGAGAAAAAAACCCCAAAAAGATGGAGGTAGCAAAAAATTCCACAGT
The DNA here is from genome assembly GCF_020740725.1 of Corvus hawaiiensis. Classification (NCBI taxonomy): domain Eukaryota; kingdom Metazoa; phylum Chordata; class Aves; order Passeriformes; family Corvidae; genus Corvus; species Corvus hawaiiensis. The sequence goes on from NC_063214.1 coordinate 7,372,932, forward strand.
AATTCAGTTTGCATGAGATGCAAAATGCTTTGTGCTGGAAACAAATATTCTGCTTCTGTAAACAGCATCTCAAAGTAAAAAGCTCACTTTGCTCTCCTCTTCCTTTTAGCCCTCACCCCTTCTAGTGGAATGACACAAATAATGACTTGATGTTTGGCTTGGGTGAATCATGGCCTTGGTAGCAGAAGTGCTATAATTATCTCATTGCTACTATCACAGCGTTGCAAATATTAAATGCAAAAAACAATGTTTCGATCGCTTTGAGGTTTTGACACTTATTGAGAAAAGCCATGGAGTTCACAGTTAATATTTCCTCTCTTTCAGTTAATCTTTTGAGTATTTTCAGCACATTCCTGCTTCATGAGCCACAGATTGTCATTATTAGTAGAACAAGCTTCTGGAAGTCCATCTCTGTTCTGCTGATTTCACTCTATTGTCAACCACAAGCCAGGACTCACTTAGCAGAAAGGATCCTCTGATTAGCTTTCCCTGCATGCCACCTATGTAATCAGGCTTCTGAGAACTGGAATAAGCTTCCCCATCTGCTCAGGTAATGAGATAAGGTGCACACGCCCTCCAGCTTCAGTAGCAATGGAAGGAAAGATGGCAATTTGGTTTAGGCCCTATTGTCTGTTTCTTGGAAAGGTGATTCTCCACAGCTGTATTAATACAAGGAAATTAGAAAATGAAATGAGAGTTCGTGAAAAGAGGAAATTTTCAGGTTTACCTGAATTTATTCTATTAATGTTTAGAAAGAAAGGTGATATTCATAATCATCTTAGAAAAGCTTTGTAGTACCACTCTTTGGGGTTTGGCTGTTCTGCTCTTACTTTAGGAACCTTGTTTCTGGACTACTTTGAAAAAAGTCCACCTAATCCATGCCACTTAATCACTTTTTTCCTCCCAATTTAAGTGACACGTGTGGTTCTTACACAGAACCCATTCCCTCTAAACATGATTAATTCCATTCAGAAATATTGTGATGACTAAAGTCAGGCATGGAGACATCTGTGGTGGTATATTAGGAACAACTTTTGGCACCTAAGGTTTTTAGGGCACACATCTCTGCTTGTTCTTCTGTTTTTATGCTGAAGAATGGGGGCTACTCCTTGGTACGTTTCTATAGAGAAGAGCTTGGAATTGGATGCATCTTTGAGCCTAAACTACGTTTAAAAAAACCTGCTAAGTAATATCCTAAGGCAAAAAAAATGAGCTGAGAAAGAGCTACTCCTTTTTTACTGAGTACTTGTATTTGATCAAAGGTTAATTCTGACGGATTATGTTGTCTTTTTGTGTTTATTTAGAATAAGATTAGGACAAATGTTTAGTTTATTATTAAAATGTTCTACACAGAATTTTCCAAAGGACACTTCATACTTGACCTACTAAATATTTGTAAACCAAGGGCTGCTTCTGACTGAGGCAAAATTGCTAAAATTAACCACAGCATAAGGTCTTAAATGTGTTTATTGGTCTATCAAAATGCTTTCATCTGTGGTGTTCTGACATTTGCAGTTAGTCTTAGTCCTAAACTACATATTCTATTCAAGACTAACCAGATGATTCATATTTTGCTGTTCAGCATAGTGGAAGTAAACTTGGGGCTTTTTATGGATGTTCCTCCTTCCATTTATATTGTACACATTTACTTACCTTTTGCTATTACTTCTGGTATTTGAAGTCTAACAAGAACATACCCAGACATGCCCTCTTTGCAACATGCAACAGAACAGGAGTTTGATTGAAGAATCTAGGTGACAAAATGACAATGGCAAATGTTCATGTAACCTACCTATATCTGCAGGACATCTTTTAAAACATTAGATTCATTAGAAAGGAGATGTTTATTTGTGAATACTTTTACAAACATACCCCTCCCCAAATATTTACTAGTGACTTTATATAAGTAAGAAAATTCACAGGTTTCAGAAGGAAATCATCTTTATTTCTCTTTTCAGGGATGGTTCTGTATTCTGTACGGGAGATTTTATTTTTCTTTCCCTATATTTTCTTAGTTGCAGCTTAATAGACTTGGTTTCACTCTGTGGCCTAAGAAAGGGACAAATGTCAGTGCATGGGTAGAGGGAGTGTAGGGAAACACCAAACCAAGCACATCAAACACTTATTTAGTGCTTAATGACAGAGCTGTGGTTTCAAAGGGGCTCAGGCTATTAAGCGGCCTAAAGCAGAGGGCAGGTAAGAGCAACAAAGGAAGCTCTAACAATATTTCAAATGTACGGAACTTCTGTTTAGAGCTAAATTAAGGATGGTTGTTCATGAAAAAGCTAGGAACAAATCTGTTAGGCTTGTTTTAGAATCATGAAGTAGCGTATTTTGAAAATCAATATTCAAAACACACTGATTAATTAGTCTCTCTTAATTATTTCAGAATAGTTCTGCAGAATAACAGAGGAGTAAAACATTAAATATAGAGCAGAGGACAAGTGTGGAAGCCATTTCAGGTTCCTGGGTTTGGGAATGTTTAATTTGAAGTGGTGCTTCCATACGTCTTGAAAAACAGAGGAGTAACATACAATTACTGTTTGGTCTGAATTTGTATGGCTGTATTATTTCTTGAAAAATAATTGAAGTGGCATTTAGAAATACTGCCTAATATTTATTTAATGAAAAAAAAAACCCTACAAAAAACCAAACCTAACCAAGTCTGCTAAAGCATATAAGAACTGGCCAGGACATTGTGGGAGGTAATGAAATCTGCCTTTAGTGTGGCAGTAGTGGGTAATGGAAGAAAACTCCTTGTCAGCTTGAGATAACTGCATGGATGAGGCTGAAGCATGGAGCTCCAGAGACTGCTAGGGTTGGATCTCCTTGCTGCTAGTCACATAAGAATTTCAGAAATGTGTAAGTGTTGTGCTCAGAGACATGGTTTAGTGGTGGGCATGCCAGTGTTAGGTTAATGGTTGGTCTGGATGTTCTTACAGGTTTTTTACCAACATTATTGATCCTTTGATTCCTGACCTGTCTGTGTGAAGGTGGGTGTGTTATTTCTCTGCATTTAATAGGTAAAGCCAAGTGGAGGTGGTAATGTGGTGATATTTTGGAGAGTGGGCCTGAAAGACTCAGAAACGCCTAAAAAGGTTCTGCCTAAATTTCCCTGCTCTGCTGCTCCCTCCTCCCCCATTCTCCACCAGCTGCTTCTTCAAAGTACTTGGCTAGAACTTCTCACGTGGAAACCTCAGTTTTTCTGGCCTTGGATGCAACCTTCTTCTGTGACAGCTGTGGACTTGCCCACAGTTTATAAGTTGTGATATTTGGAGGGGAAACTGCAGAAAAATTATGGGAGATGCTAGAGAAGGAATTCTTGCTCCTCTTTACTCTCCACGGGTTTAGTGTAAGAGAAATCTTCATCTAACCTGCATTTTTCAGTTTAGTTACTCTAAAAATGGAATCTTGTTTCATATTTGGTCTGCATTTTTTTTTTCCTTTGGTAAATCAATATGTTTAAGTCCATTTGTGTTTTCCTCCCACTTTCTTCCTTTGCATACACACTACAAAAACAGCGTGTAGAAATCATCTTTCTGCTGCTTCACTAACCCATGAAGATTGTAATTCTACTTTAGAAGACCCTCCATTGCCAGAGCTGCTCCACTACTGACTTAAAAGGCTTGTAAGAGCTGCTCTTGTACATGCAATTTATGCCTAGTTTGATACTCACTTTCTACTGCTGTTAGATATGACACTACAAAGGTACATGGTAGATTCAATGGGATTTTGCAAGAAAGAGATAATTTGGATAAAGCACTCCTAGCTCCTCTTAGGCTTACACAGTTGTAATTCCTAGTTACTGCTATTTAAATATATAAAAATTATCCTTTGCTTTGTAGCATAGGACGCTCTTGTCTCGGATTTTTACTGGAATAAAGATTCTACCTCTAAAACCTAATCCTCTAAAATTTTATTTATGTGACTGCTTAGTCAGTGAGTCCAAGAAGATCAGAACACATGAAAATTTTATTAAGCTAAAGTTGTCTAGAACTGAATGAGAGAATATTTTTTTGCAATACCCTTATAGTTACTTTGTAGAGTTCTTAGCTTAATTTTAGTTTTCTAAAATAAGTATTAACAACCCATCTGATTAAAAATAGTTCTTATTTATTCTTTCTTATTTTTATCTGCTCTGATGAAGCTCAGTACTTTACCTCATTTCCAAGAGAAAAATTGGATCATTTTAGGGCTGGATTTTTTTAAACTCTATTGCTGTAAAACAGATAATTCTCTACAGGATGACAGCAGTCTGTCCTGCATTCCCTTATATCTCACTCAGGTTTACTGCAGGTAGTAAAGAGGGAAATTAAGGGATACACCAAGAGCCTGGAAAGGCAGTGTGTTTTAACCCCAGCCAGCAGCCAAGGCAGCAGCTCTCTCACTCCCACACCAATGGGATCAGGGAGAAAATTGAAAGGCTAAAAGCTAGAAAACTGGTGATTTGGGAGAGACAGTTTAATAGGGAAAGCAAAAGTCACGCACGCAAGCAAAGCAGGGAATGAAATCTCTGCTTCCCATGGGCATCCCCCTCCCCAGGAGAGCGGGGCCCTATCACATGTAATGGTTACTTTGGAAGGAAAATGCCATCACTCAAGCCTCCTCCCAAATCCCCCCACTTTATATACTGAGCAGGATGTCACATGGTCTGGAACATCCCTTTGGTCAGTTTGGGTCACCTGTCCTGGCTGTGTCTCCTCCCAAACACTCCCAGACTCCCTGCCAGTGTGGCAGTACGAAAAGCAGAAAAGACTTTGGCTTTGTGTAAGCTCTGCTCAGAAATAACAAAAACATCGACCCTTTGGCCAGCACAAATCCAAAACACAGCCACATGCCAGCCACTGTGAAGGGAACTAACTTGACCTCAACAAACACAAACCTGGACAACTGGTGTCAACTCAATAACAGAGAAAGTCAGATTTTAATTTTCTTGGATGTTGAAAACAGCTTCCAAAACCAGGGCAAATATGTTTTACTTATGTCACAGTGCTTTCCTAATTTTGACGTTGATATCCTTGGCCTAATTCTATTAGGAAACATCCTACTTGTAACTAGCTTTATTTTTCCATTTGCAAGTTTGACTTTGGCAGCATTGGCGTGGCGTGGAGGGTCTTCCTTTGCTCAGTGGTTTTAATTTCTGTCCCTAAGATGGTGGCACTCTTCTGTCATGTGCTGGTGGAGCACTCAAGGCAGGAGCTGGTGTGCCCTGGTCCTTCAAATTCACTTTCACACAATGGAGCCAGTGGGAGCAGAGAGAGTGAGCTGGGAGTTACAACAAGCTATAGGCCCTAAGTGAGGCACTTATCAACTCAGCCAGAGTTAATCAAACCATCATTTTCTGCAGTAAAAGGTCAATTTTAGGTGAATTGGATGCTTCTCTCTGCTTGCAGGAAAATGTGAGGTGACTGCAGTTAATTGAGGCTTGTGGTTAAATGCGCATAACTTTTGGCTTTGCTGTAGCTGCTTTTTTTTTTTTTTGTTGTTTTGTGGAAACTTGTCACTGAGTCATGCTTTCTGTTTTACTCAGCATTGGTTTATTTATGTCTCTTACCCTTTTTGTTGCAGAAGATTTCTTGCAAGTTATAAAAAAATGGGGTAGGGAAAAATCTCTGCAGAAATGTAACATATTGTTTTCCATCCTCTCTCTAGTTTCTTTGCAGTAATGCACAGTAAAACTCATAACTGAAGTGTGTTTTTGTAAACTGAGGGTGATTTAGTCTTAATGTTTAAAAAATAAAATAAAATAAATCTCCTTGGTAGGAGATCAAGAAAATGAAGAGAGAAGCAAGAATTACCTGATGAAAGAACATGGGACAACTGGTGCCTTTCAAGCAAAGCCAGGTGACATAGACATTGCCAGACCCTATAGGACTAACACAGGGCTCTGATCACTCACCCTTTTAATATTAAAAAATTGTAGGTACTCCTCAGAAGAGTTTATATTGGACATATAAGAACACTAAAAATACTCCACTCATTGACTAACAAGCAGAGAGCCTTGACATTTAGATTAATTAGAAAATTACAGCTCAAGATTTATCTTGTGTATGCTTAAAACATTAGCAAACCAAATTTATCCAGACCTGGTAAAGATATTGGGAAACTGGGGAAAGTGTTTTCACATTTTATATTTGATTAACTGTGCATCTGACAGTGTAAAGCAAATCCATCTTTAAGAACAAAATTAAATATGTACCAGAAGTCACTTTCTGACAATCAGAAAATCAGATTTTATGTCATCACAGCCAATATTAGCAAAACGTCCTTTAATGTGATAGTATTCAGAGAATAAGTTTCACCTTTTACATTGCATACAGTCTAAAATCATCCCTTCATCCATTGCTCCTTTTAATCTTTTTTTTCTTTATCTTACCTACAAAAGCATCTTTATTAATAGTGCTATAGAAGTTGAGCCAGCAGGATTTCTTAGATCTTTTAATAACCCTTTGAATTTAAGCTTTCCTTACTTTCCTTTTATGATGTACCACGTCTAAAAACTTTAAGGTTGGTCTAACTTTCCTGAAAGCTTTCCTTTTTTGCTTTGACCACTATACAGGAATGAATATTTCATAAGGGGAAAAGGTGTTTCTCTCCTACCTGAAGAAGCTGTGCCCAAAATCTGTATTCGTCACTAGCAATAGTGTCCAGGTGAGATAGTGTTGCTGACCAGCAGGCTTGTTCCTCTCTTGCTCTCAGAAGTTTGCTAGAAAACAAAGTGAGGATCCTATTTTTAGATGACAAATTTAGCACCTGCTCCAATGTGATACTTCTCTAGAAGTGGACTGAACTGCCAGAGAAAAGTAGAAAGCATCAACACATATTGGAAGGAAACAATGTATTTTCAAATAAAAAGTATGTCTTAATTTCAGAAAGCACAAAGAAGCATCAAATTCAAATATTTTGTACAGTCATATTTAATTTGGTTTAACAACTGAAAACAAATTGTACACCTTGGCTATTAGATCCCTATAAAAGGCTCTTCTAATGATATGGGTGCATGAGCAATAATAGCCTTGGAGGAGAAAAAATAATCATTGAATGGGATTTGTTGCTATTTTATGGATAGATGAAGATACAGGTCTGTTCTACTGTAGGTTACCCCTGCTGCCTTACCCATGGGGTCAGTGTCTCTGAGGCATTTTGGGCTTGTTGGTTCTGGCCCATGAGCTTCAGCTAGATCAAGAGGCAAGCAAGGCTGAAAGGAAAGCCTTGACCCTGATTTTATCACTGGGTGCAGGAGGTAGTGCTAGCAGAGTGCTTCATCTGTCACGTTCGCAGACAGCTCCACAAGCCCACGAGTTTGCTGTGTCTTTTACTGTAAAAACTCCAGAGAGACTCTGGAACAGGCAGAAATGTGTTCTGTTATGCTATAATGTCACTCTTGGGGTCCTAGGGCTATGTCTGACCTTTTCCTCATTCTAAAGGTAGCATGTTTTCACGTGGAGCTGTGATTGCTCTTGCTGGTCTCTGTTGTTCAGCCAGACTTTTGCATATTGTGAGGCACCAGTGTGGGAAATGCAGGTTTAAGGTACTGGGGAGGTCAAAATTGTCTCCAGCCATACAAAAAACCAAAAAAAAACAACAAAAAAAACCCACTGGAGATGGAAGAGATGAGACTGCAGCTGAACAGACGGTATTATTTATCAAGTTGTTCTCTTATCTTGAATGACTCTTGAGGTCTGGAAAGAAGTGGCCATTAAGAATCCATGGCAGGAACAATGGGATAATAATCCTCTTTATGGATTGCAATTTAACTTAAATCATAGTGTGCTAAATAGCATTGTAGGTCTTAAAAAAAAAAAAAAAACCACATCAAACCCCTTGTTTTTCAAACTCCATACTGAGTGTGTTACTTTGACTTTTTTTTCCTGTTATTGAGAAACAGGATTTGGGCTCCTCTTTGAGTAATTTGAGTTATGCCAACAGATGAACTAATTTCTTGAAATTGATTTAATACCTTGACTATATGACAATATTAGTTTATTTCTTGTATGTTATTTCCCTTAAGAATGAGTGGCACTAATATTTATTTTTAACTTTTTACTTCTGAAATCCTAACCTCTAATATTCTGTCTATCTGCATAGCTAAATTTTCACCAAACTGATATAAATCCATAGGAATATGTGCATATTTTTATATATCTTATTATCTCACCAAAAAAAAAAAATATATAGCTTTTCCTTTAAATACTGGAATCACTAGAACTGTTCCAACTATGCCAGAAAAAGAGATGATCTACTGGTGTGTCTGCAGTGAAATGGCTATGGATAATGGCTTCTAAAAATCGTCTCAATATGTGCAGAGATATTTTGCAGGCTTCCTGGTACACAGCAATTTACCAAAGGAAATACTATCATATACACTGTATTTTCTGGGTATGACACAACAACAGTAAGAAGATAAGTGAGGTTTGGATCCAAACTAGCAAGACTTGAGGTATTTCAACTGTTAGGAACTATAGGATAAACTAACAAAATACCAAGCAGCCTTTTCTTTTCAGTTGTAAAATATTTATGCTGTGGCTGCAGTCAAAAAAGCTGCTGTGCACGGTCCCTCCCAACCCTTCATTCAGCTCATAGGAGTTAAAATTACTTTTCTTTCTTACATGGTCAAAGACTCTTCTTTTTTTTTTTTTTTCCCTCTCAGACTTAAGTGAGGGAAATGACCAAGTTTTGCTTGGGGTGTGCTTGTGCGTGAACACTGGGCCAGGCATCCTGGGTTGAAAGGCTTCAGGGAGATGGGGTGGGCAAATGAAATAATGTAAAAATTCTCGAGACAATTTGGCCCACAATTTATGCTATGGTTAAACGTTTTGACTTTTTGGACTTTCTCTTTGATTCCTTTATGTATTCAACAGAATTGGAAACTCGGTCAGCAGATTAAATCTTTTGTCTTGCAGTTTGACTATTACCTCAGATCACTTAAGAAATAAAAATGCCTTATAGTTACAGAATCATTCAGAAGAGTGGGTGTTAAATTGAAGAACTGCAATTAATAGGTTCTTGCTTCATTTTGAAAATGGATGGGCTACTTCTACCTATTTATTGTAACTGAAAATTATGTGAGTGCTGATGGAGGAAGTTCATTTTCCATGAGCAGATAAAATCTTCATGAGTTCTGTTCTGTCATATTTTTGTCTGCTTTTGTGATTTTTATGTCAAGTTACATAGAAAAGTTAAGCGAAAATGTTTCTTTTTAAAAAAGTATTTAAGGTAGGCTTGCTTCTTTGCAAATTTTTGGTGTAAAATTATTTGTGAGGATCAACACTACGTTTTCAAAAATTTTTTAATATTGGAAAGAAAAAAAAAAAGAGAGGGGGACTATACTACTATACATCATGCCCTGTGATTAGGTTAGCTCTTGGAGCTTAAAAGCAAATTTCTGGTATCTTTAAGCTTATGACATGAACCTGATGATTCTCAGCAGATGTAAGCAAATTTAAGCTACCACTTCTATTTTTGTTTCTTGCCTCTCCTTAGGTGTGCACAAAACTACACCCTGACACACATAGACCCCCCCACACCCACCTCTAATATCCAACAGGTCTTTAAAGTTGGGAATGAAGGATGAGAAGTGCACTCAGTTGTTGTTGGGCAATGCTGAGCTGCTCTCAGCTTAGACAGGTTGTGATGTGAAGTTAAACTATCCTGTGACTTACTGGAAAATCCATTCTGAAGTCCTAATATATGGCCTCAAAACTAACTTTAGACAGTTAATTGTAGGGATGGAAATCCTTAAATGTTTGCTGTCTTCCAATGCTATTTACTATGAAATGCCATTTTTCCTTAGAGATCATGGACCAATTTTCAAACCTCCACAATAAAATGCCCCAAAGGAAAACTCTTCTCAAGGTTATCAGTCTCTGTTTTATTGCAGGGAAATGTGTTGCCCTTCATGGAATCATAAATAGTAATACACTACAGAAATAATATTTCCTGACTTGTATCACTAAGAAAGAAAAGTAGTTAAATGAGACAGTAACCTTGGGTTGCATTACTTAAGACACAAATTTTGCACAATTTCTATACCAGTTTGAGACAGATACCAAGTTTACCTGCATATCTGTGATGATTTCAGCTGTAGAAAGTGCTCTTACCTAAAACTTCCTTTTATTAGGGAATGGGTGTTTTGGAAAACATAACCTTGACCTTAAATAAATTTCAGTTTAATAATAAACCAAACTATACAATTACTTTTTGTCTTGTCTGTTTCTCTTCCTTATTTTCTCTTTTAAAAGACTGGGGGCTATATTAAAAGTGGGAAATATTTGTGTGATGCAGTTACAGTAAAAGGTAAACTACTTTACTCTCTGAAATATTGAAATCAAGTGAGATACTTTTTAGTTTCTCATCTCTTTCCTGCCTTCAGATGAGTGCATGTCTGCTTTGTTTGCATAAATTATACAAGCTTATGGCTGTTTTGGGTTGACTTTCTACATCTTTAGTTTCTTTTGGAACTCAGGGAGAAGTAAATTAATCAAGCTACATGCTGGGGTAATTGGGAATATCTTTTGCTGTATGACAGCAGTGACTAAGCAGCCTGCATTATTTTGCTTATGGAATACTTATAGAGGTAATTCAAAGGAGCAAATTACTAGACGTAAAAAAAGTGATACGATTAGATATAAAGCTCTCGACTGAAAATTTTTGACCCAAAAATGACTCTTTGATATGTTCTTCAAAGCGCCAAAGTCAGTACAGAGCTCTTGCTGGAAAGTTACTATGAGTAAAAATAATAAATCAGGTTTAAAACAGGCCTTAGAAACTAAGGTATTTGGCTTGACAAAGGCAAGACAATAATTCAAAATGCTTTGTCTGGTAGTAGAAAGCTCAAAGGCTATCATAACATTAAAACACCTAGTGATGGTTTTTGAGAAGTGATTCTTTAGTATGGTGGGTGATCATAAAACTTACAGTAAGAAGCAGAAGCAGCATGTGCTTTAGAAAATATGTGTTTCCGAGTAGAATTCTGGCACATCTGAGATTACTGGAAGGGTTTGTTGTATTTTTTTTTCCTTCTTCACCTGACAGTCCCCTTACAATTACTGTATTTTAAAGAGGATTGTCAAAATGCTTCTCAGCCTATATTCTAATGAAATATTTATATGAGCTCAGGTGCCAAATAGACCATTAAAGAGAACTTAAACATTCACTTGGGTGAAGAAAGGTATAAACCAAGCTTTAACATAACCTCAGTACAACACCACAAAATAAATATGCGTAATGAGCATCCTTCATATTAATAACACTAACTATGGGAATTAGTAAAACTTAATGGAGCAAGAGCAGAATTTTTTTTTTTTTTTTTGCCACTACTTTCCAGGAATTGGGAGAAATTTTTGAAGCAGAAGAAGTTTTATATGACTCTTGGGATCTTTTTTTAAGGCCTGGTGACAATTCACAGTGTAGCAGGAAATGGTGAGAGAATAAGCAGATAAACTAAAAGCAGAAGGTAGTAATTTGTATGTTTCCTCGATTTAAGGCCAAACTAAGTAATTAAAGGCCGAATCAATTAATATGATAGCAGTATGAAGGAAGCAACCTGTGATAGCTTGTGACTATTCCTGTATTCCCAGTTTAATATTTCTATTTAGAATAAGGCTTATGATGCTGTGGTATGATATTTTTGAGCTTATATGTGAGAGCATGATTCCAAAATAGACTTTTCTTTTGTTTTTCTTTGAGTTTGTAGCACTTGAGAGGCAAAAGCTGCTCAGAAAGTATCCCCAAAAGATCGTTCTCACAGCTGCCTTCAGTTAAGTGTTTAGACGCACCTCTCCTGCCTCAAAGAAAAGTGGTAGTATAACCCTGTAATTTAACAGAGCTTCTAAAAGATTTAGATAACCAGTGCCACAATTAACACATTCAGTAACTTCCCTGCCCTGTGTATTCCCTATCTAGTGGGAATTGTTGGTCCTATAGGCTTTTTCTGACTGCTGTTCAAAGAACCCAAGGATCTTAATTTGCATTTGTTTGTAATCCTTATCACATAACTAGACAGATATGATAATCTTCTTTGGCTATTTAATTGCTGATACTTTGAGTAACTTTCATAAGCATAGTATTAAGCACGAGCTGTAGAAACCTAACCTCTGAGCTCAGCAACACAGTCACATACTGCTGTTATGCCATTCTTTATTTCATATGGTGGTAGAGAAAAACAGCATTTATACTGCTTTTTTTGCTTTATAAATTCTATAATTTTTCTGAGAAGTGTTCCAGTATTAGGTTACCTGTTGAGAGGAATGATCATGACTTCATGATGCAATTTTGAGCCCCACTGTGAAGGGCAGTGTGCTGACAGATAGGTCAATGTCAAGTGTCAGCGCATTTGAAACAGTTGTCCCCAGTGTTCTGTCCCTGCTCTGACATCACCCAGCAGCTCCATGGTCTTACTAAATCTACTCACCTGACTCCAAACACATTCATTGTCTAAACTCTTTTGCATTCATAATAATAAAATAGTTATATTTAAATTTTCTTATTATAAGAGAGAAAAAATTTAGTCTGACATATGTTTTTAATGCTTTTATTAATGGGACTGGGGCTGCTGGTAGTACAACTGAGCTGGTCTAAAATCCTAAAATGTTTCTTTGCTGAAATTTTGAGAAAGTTATAGTGCACACATGCTGCTACCCACACACAGACAGAGTGAAAACGCTTTGCCAGTAATTGCAGCATATTTTTGAATTTAAGGAGGCATTTGCAAAGGTGGGTTTGTGCTCCCTTCTTGCCAACCAAACTGCAAGTCTTTAACAACTCTTTTGAGGGGGATCATCTTTTACATTTGAAGTACCAAGGAAATGTATTGTACTAAAGGCATTGCATTAACTGCTGTTACACCACCGTCCCTCCCCATCCCCCATCTACTGAATTGTTCCTTTTTGGTGATAAAAAAGCCTTCTCCAGTGTGCAATTTATGCATTTTAATCCTTTATAAGACTAGCAGGTGAAGTAGAACTCTGCTTCCAAGCCAGCAGGCGGAGGTGAATGTGCTGACTTGGGGGTTTTTTGCTGACTGCTGAAGTGGAGGCAGGGTGCTTTGTTATGTATTGATGGGTCTATTAAGTTAAAATGTGCTTCTCACCGTGGGGGATTTTGTGGTTTGAGAGGAGGATCACCTGTTTTGATTAAGAATAGTTTCTAATACCTTACAGAAGAAAAGAATATTCCATATTTTAGTGTTTACCTTTTGCATCTGTTATAAAAAGAAGGAAGGCACTTTGTGGCAGGAGCTCCTTGTGGGATGTTGTCCAATGTATAACATAGCAATGACCTGGTCCATAGGTAAAGCTTTTGATGGTTTCTGCAGAATAAATAATACTGTGGTGATGTGGAAAAACCCCATGTATTGGACAAGGCTGGCTTGTCAGATAGGGTGGGTTCTGTTGCTGACTTCAGATTTTTCTGTTTCCCTTGAACTGTTTAAGATACTGCTCTTCTCTCATCTACTCTGGTAACTGAGGTAGTAAAAAACAAGAGGAAAGTTCCTCAAAAACGGAAATGTGTTTTAATTAAATCAAGACGCTGTAAAAGGCAGGGCCAGCCTCTATGGCTAAAATACTCTATGTGTTAGTCAAGAAGTCTTTTGAGTTCTGTGTTCTGGCCTGATTAAATGAACTGGTCTGTGTGCCTCCCTTCCCATCCTTTTCTATAAACAGCATATCCCTGTTGCCTGAAGTACAATTAGATGCTCAAAGGAGCTCTTATCTGCAAAAGAAGGACTTGTATATTTGTCCTGTATTCTGTTTGCACTTCAGTAATCTTCCATTTAGCATCTTCAAGCGTTCCTGATGCTGGTAGAAACTACTTATTTTCCCACTCTGGCTAGAAGAATGTGCTCCCTTATCCAATGTTCATTTTTGGGTTACAGCGGTCTTGTTATCTTGTGACTTGCCCTTCTCCGTCCCTCTTCCCTATTCAGGGTAGTAGTTAATGTTCATTAATCAGAAAAAAAAGAGCCTGCATTTTTAGTGCAATGTTCAGTTGTCTTAAGAAAGACCAAAGAACAAATATAAGGCTCTTTTCAAGAGCAAAAAATTTAGTGGGGAGCAACAAATGAGTCCATAGCAAACTTCTGTGCAATGTAGCAATATAGTATCTGAATTGCATAACATTTGAATTGTTTCCAATAAGCAATAACATAACAAACCTATCTTATCCTATTACCTAATCAAGTTTAGTCCATGCTATGCTGTTGAAACTTATTGTGTGCCCTTGCAGTTTTCCAGCGGTTTTGTTGGCTTTAAATCCAGAAAGCTGCTGGAAAGAGGCAAGAGTGTATATTACTTTCTGTACTAGTTTGTACACACAATCAGTAGGATATCTGGAGGCCATTAGATGTGTTGAAATCAAAATGGCAACAAAAATTATGTCTATAAACCACTGAAAAGACTTTGTACGGACCAAGATCCAAATGTCACAATGATTAAGTCATAAAGCTTTGTCAGAGATGTGAGAAAGAGGAGGGAAGGTTTCTTGTGTCATTATTCATATTAGATTATTCAATGAATGCAGTTCAAGGGAGAAAAAGGATGCATTTTGACTATAGTGACTGATAAAATAACAAGTGGAGGATAGAGAGGCTACATTTATTTGGTTCTACAGCTCTTCCCACCAGAATTGTATTCCAATGTGTATGTAATTGAATTTTGCATTCCCTTAAGACCTCTATTATCCTATTCAAGTGAAAAATGTTATCAAAATTTCCAGACTTTTATTCTAATACGTAACCTTCAGAAAATTTTATTTTCACTTCCAGTGCGACTCAGCTAAATGTGACGGGATCTTCTTATGCAGACCACTGTCTACTCGGTGTGTTACTCTTAGGAAAGTACAGTATGAATGCCAGTACTTACCTGTATTTGCAAGGGTGTTTCTCTCTTGAATAGCAGCAACCACAAAATCTAATTCTTTTTAGGTTGTGTGAATTTGCGCAGTTAGTTTATGAAATGCACATTAAAAAAGAAAAAAAAAAACACCTAGGAGAAAGCTTAACACCAAAATATTTAATGTAAAAAGATAGTATTTTCTTTTTTATTTTCTGATAGTTTAAATGCCGCTATTAATGTAGCATAATTTTCACTTTAAACCTCTAAAATGTTATTTTTTTTTATCTTACTACCTGTGAATACCAGAACATTACTGTTTGGTTCAATTTGAAGGAATAGTTGTTTTTCTTGATTTTTTTTTTTTTTTTTTTTGGGTACATACTGGAATTCATGTGATGTTTACACTGGGATGTCAATGTGGACTCTTTTCAGAATTAGAATATCAGGCTTTTCTATTGGGCTGCTGGCTCCTTTCACACAAGCAAACCCAAATGAACTCTTCCATACAAGTTCCTTGCCATATCAAGGTGTGATTAAGACTTAGGATAAAAATATAATGAGGAAAGAAGAAATAACTTCCTCAAGTATTTGATCCTGTCTTCAGTTTGGGTATAAATATGTAGGAAACACATCTGTGCATGTAAAACTGATTCTGACCAGGAACATAATTCAGGTGTCTTTAAAGGGGGATGTTTATGTGGGAAAATTGTTGACTTCAAGAACAGTCTACTCTGGAGATAAATTTGTGGAATGGTACAGGAATACTTAGCTGAAATTATTGTTTCAATCCATCTTTTTTGTGCGTGTGTGTCATTTTAGTGCTTCTTTGGCTTCAAAATACATGCTTGTAGCCCAATTTATAAGCTGAAATGGGAGATTAAAAATAAAAAAAGCAGCACAACAGATGGATGGTTAAAGTTGGAAAGGCCCGACTATGACCTTGTTTCCACCTTTCTAACAGAAATTGAAGGGATTGATATAATGAACTTGTAATTGTTCTGACCTTTCACAAATAGGACTTTAAGCTCTTATCTACTTTGCTCTGAACTGAGGAATGGCTTTTCCTCCCGGAACAGTTCTCCTATTGTTCAGTCAACAGAAAACTGAAAACCAAACTATATTTAGCTGAGAAGATCTAGGTACATCAGGCAAGCATCCTGAAAATACTGTAGAGCTTCTTCCTTCTTGGGCCCGGTCTCAGGAATATTCATCTAGCGAAACTCTGGAGCATCTGACAGATGCTACACATTCTCATCACACACACATTCTGTGAAGGTTGCCTGCTATCATGGGCACACACGTGGGAGTAGAGATGCAGAGACATATGTATCATATTTAGATTTCTACATGTGCAAATCTAATTATAATCAGAGAGGCACAGTGCATTTTAAACTGGGGGTTTTTTTCCCCTTTGCCATTGCATTCCCATCAGATACATCTGTTGGAAGGAAGTATCTGTGGGCAGTGAAATAACCACAGCAGAGAGAGCAAGAGAATTGGAAATCAAGCAAAGCTTCTGACTCTGCAGTGCTATGGCAAGTTCCTAAATGTTGGTCTACTACATTGGAGACTGTTTCTCAGAAGATGGCTAAACAGACCAGAAGATTAGATTGCCTTTAAAATATCTGTTTAGCCATGTGTTTTGCCTTTAAAATCTGAGACAAGCATAAGTGGGGAAAAAATTTCATTATCTAAGAATTGAAAACTTTTCAGTTGTAACTTAACACTACAACAGTTGGAAAGAAAAAAGGAAGTGAAGGAAGGTTTCAATGTTTATTTAAAAGAATAGCAATGATGAACAAAGGTGATTAAGAAACAACATGCTATCTGACATTTTGCTTTAACACCTTATTGTGTTGCTTTGACTTTTTTGCTTACTCTGTGCAGTGTATTTCTATTTTGTTCATACTCATTTCTGTATTATTTATTGCTACTCTTAAAATATTTTTCTGTCCTTCTGCTCCTCCTGCCATTAGAATGGCGTAATGGTCTCAATTTATTGTTTCTACTTTTAATTTCTTTCTTTATTTCTTGAAATGATGGTTTGCTCTAGATTTCAGGACTCCATTCGTTTTTACGATGTCATGTAACTTAAATACTTTGTCTGCTTTTTCCACTAACATTGAAATGGCTAATTTAATTCCTTATTCTGTTAATAGTGTTTAAAAAAAACAAACCAGAACAAAAAAAACCCACAAAAAACCAAAACTCCATGATTAGTTAGCCTCCTACTTGATATTTGGTAGACATATTCAGGTTAAAAGTTTGTAGATTTGTGTTTGTATTCCAGATATTCATTTGAATTCTCACATTTTATTCCAGTTTCTTAAACAGAGTCTATTCTGTAAATAGCTATATCTTTTAATCAGTCTCTGAGAATCTTTTAAATCTCTTCAGCTTAAAGTTTCACATGACTCTACCCCCTGTAGGACTCACCTCATACTTTGAAAAGGCATTTCTGTATTTAAACTGTGCCAAAGTTGCTATGTTTGCATTTCTAGAGCACCTGAAGTCATGAAAATATCTTCCTTAATTCATATTTTTTCTTTTTATTTTCTTCTTCACCCTCTATTTTAAAAGGAAAGGACAGAAGGGGAATGACCTTGCAGTGTAACAAGTGGCTGTCCTGAAATAGCACTCTGTACTTAGCCTGGTTTTGCTGTGTGCTTTGCAGTATTTGCTCTTAAGCCCGAATACAAAAAAGTAGCAGCTGCCTTGTACTCTGCTTTGCTCCCTGTGAATGGGGTCCTTTGATAGCCTGCAGTACATCACATACCCCTGAGCTTGTTCAGGCCCACTGTTCTCCAGGAGACTCCGTACAAAATCCGTAGTGTCTCTGTGTTGTAGATGACAGCATCTGGGTGTGGGAAAATCCTTCAGCAAAGCTGAGCATATTCCTGCCCCTGCAGGATAGTTCTAGAATGATGAAAGCCTAATAAATTCATTTGTATTGCAGAACAGTGTGAAACAGAATTGGATTTTGACCGGATATAGTCGCCCACTAAAGCTGTTAATGTATTAATCGAGTAATTGAACAGTTTAAGATGGAAAAAAACCAAATTTGTTTTGTGCTGCCTATTATTATCACACTGGAAAAAGTGTTGCTGTTCACCTTTCTAAACAAAAGTATGCTCTGGGATGGGTAGACTGAATTTGTTTTCATGAAGCAAGAGACAAAAGGTAGTAAGTCTGGTTAAACAGGGGAAAAAAGCCTTCCATCAATATTTATTCCTCTCTGTTTGTTCAGTACTCCTAGTAACACTTTCAGATGTAGTAAGAAAGAGAAGTGTGGCATCTCTTATTACCAACTGTTTGCTGAAGAAGGCAATATGAGAAGTGGATTTCAAAGAGGGTGTTCAGCATACCTGAGTTGATATGAGGAAATGCAGACAAAATTCAAAAGCCTCTTCAGAAACATATCACAGACATTGTGCCCTCCCCAGATGATAAACTTCTATCTGAATAACCCAGCTGGAAAAAATAACAAGTGTATTCACACATAAAATGAAAAAAATTGCCTGTTGCTTACAAATTTCCTTTTAATATAATATTGAAAGTCTAGTGGCCAACTCTTAGCTGAACTTAATAAGAACTGGGTTGGCATGTTGAGCTCTTATGTGTGTCCCTTGCAAATTGCTAAAGCTGTCACCAAGCTGGTTAATAGGTCTGACCCATGTCATAGCATGAACGAGAAATGCCTGCTGTGCCTTAGGAAACTTTAGTCTTTTAGCTGCAAACCTGTTCTAGCTGCTATATTTCATTAGATGAACTGAATATTAATGAACACTGTGACAAACCAGCTGGGCCTACATATTTTTGTATGTGTCAGGGTTTGATTTTGTTTTGGTTTAAGTCTTGGGTCATGCAGTGTTGAGCCTTTTAATTTCATTACTCAGATCAGGACAAAATTTTGGCCTGTTTCTCTGCTAGTGTCTCTGAGTAAACACAGGCAGCCAGAACACCCAAACCTGTGACAAGAACAAAAGCAGTAAATTTATTTCTGCTACCACGCTAGCAGGGGTATCCCTGAGGCAACACCTGGTCAGAGGCACATCAGCAGAGACACAGGCACTGTTACACAGTCCATGCTAGAGGATCACTGGCCTGCTGTTCACACAGGTTTATCCAGGGTTATTCCCAGCTGCAAGGTCATTTACAATCCTCCTGACCAGTCTTCTGCTTTTTAATCCTTTTCTCCTAACAGTGTCTGATAGTACAGCCAGTCGTGTTACACAAAGGATGAATACAAAACGAGAAGGGAAACTTTTCCCAGCACAGATTTAAAGATGACTGCAGAGATGGAGTAGCCTTTAAAAAGTACCTGCAGAACTGGAGAAGCCTGGGCAATTTTATCATGAGATAAAATGTAATCTTGATATGTTTGGTTTTGATGTGTTTAGAATAATGTAGCACTGAGACAAAGTAGCAGCACATTTCTGAGGTTCCACTTGCAAGCCTCCATTAATGCTTTAGCATTTTGGCCAGCAGCTGCTGCTAGTTTGAATTTAATGCCTTTTATTACTTGAACAAGACATCCCTCTTGGAGAATGAACAGCCACCCTGGGCTTCTTTCTCACAGCACAGTGCTGGCTTTTGGAAAGGGCAGAACAGTTTCTCTGTCATCCCAAGCAGGGCTGCCTGGTCACACACCCTTACACTACTGTAAAACTTCACCTATTTTTCAGTGATAAGGTATCTTACAAATTAATATGATGCTTTGCCGAAGCTGACTTGGTGGTATTTTCTGTAGGTTTGGATGCATACACCTAGCTTTTTCCTTCCTTTTTCAGCCTTTTTAGGCTCATTTCTTCCTACCCCCTGCTGTAACACTGAAAAAGTTTGCTTGCATTAGGCAATTAATGAAGGCAGAATAATGATCAGTCTAGAAAACTTTGCTTTGTCCTTCACTGCTATGGGGATCATCTGAAGATAGCACATGATTCTGTATGGGAATTTGGGAATTGGGTTATTAAACATTTTCTTCCCACTTTTCCATACTTGATTGCATAAGTTGCCTGTAGGAGGGCTCTGCCACAATATTATAAGCTTATTTTGAGCTCAAGTTGAAATACATTCCCTGTATTGAGTCAGGATCTAGATGTATGTATTTTCAATTGATGTCTTATAATTCACATTTGAATTTGCCATTTCTAATTTCATTATTTCACAGTGTTAAACAGTTATAACCATAATGTTTGTTCCTCAGAGAACTTCTAAATCATCCTTAGTGTGCTCTAAAATCTTATTTCATTTTAAAGTCCTGTTTTTGAAATGTTAAACTATTAGCTAGGACACAAGTATTCCCTGTTTGAAGCTGGTAGTCTTTTGAAAAAGAATTGTTCCTCTCTGGGACTGATAGTTATTAATTTTAATGCTAAAGCTTTGAATCTTGAGGCTAACACTGGATTTACTCTTAGCCTAAATTTCCAAAGACTGCTTTTACTTGTATATGTGTGGAGGAGGAAGGGAAGGAAAAGAGGGGACTGCATTAGTACAATCAGGAATTGCAAGTAGCTTTAAAATGCTAATCTTGATCTGATGCCTTTGGAGTTATTGATGGCTTTTGCTTTCTTGCTGCAGGGGAAAGCAATATATTTTCTTTTTACACCTTCTACTATATATTATTTTCCTTCTGTGTTATGGTGGAAGTGGCCATACTCTATACTATAAGCTAATAACTTTCAGGCTGCAAGATTACTGTTGCCTGAGAATCTGAAACTGTGCAATTGCCTGACTGGGTAGTAAGTCCCAAGTCACAAAACACATGTTTATCCCTGCTAGAGGCTCGCAGCACAATTGTCAAAAAGACAGAATGTTACTAGCAAATTTATAAAAGTACATGTCTGTATATTAACACACAGTATGATTTCTTATCTTAAATAAAAATTGGTTAAGAATGGGAAAAGTTATGAAGAGCTGAAATGGGTTAATTATATTCCTCATTCATTATGTATAAATGAAAAGCCCAGCATTATTCAGAAGCTTCACTCAATCAAGTCTTCATGAACTTAAAATTCTTATTGGTCCCTAATTTAATTAGGGGAATTACTGGCAAACTGAATTGGAGTTGATCTGTATTTAGGGACCTCTTGAACAAAGTCCCTCATCAATCTAGTATCTTGCATATCGCTGCCTTAAATCTACCCCTGTGATGCTTCTATCTCAGTTGATCTAATTCATGGTTTTAATTTTGTTTCTTTCTCATGAATTCTGTATCTGTGAGTCCTAAAGATGGAATGAGTGTTAGTTGCTAAAGTAAATCTCTCATTTTTGTGGCACTGTTATGGTCTTAACATGGGATTCTCTGGGCTCCTTGGTTGTTGAGTGAAAATGTAGTGTTTTCTAAGCTAGGCAAACCCCTAGAAGACATAAATAAGCAAGCCAAGAGAAAAACTCACTAATCAAAGGTGATTAAATAGGAATTTGGCAACTATATCTAACAGTGGAAAGCCAAGTTTTTCTAAAGTAATTGTCTCCTAAGTTCTGAATGCATGTACACTGACAAAAGAGTATGCTCCCATCAACAAGACATTAACACTTATTGTTGCCTTTAGGCCAATCTGTATAATAAAAATTTAGAGTTCTCCTAAACAAAGTAATTCATACTTCTCCCTGGATCTAGTAGCAGTTCTTGAGTATTTCCTATGTGGATTTATTCCTCCTTTCATAAGAAAGACATTAACATGGAATTATATTCCAGGATCAGAAAATATATAACTTAATGCTAAATAGTTATAACTTAAAGTGTAAGGAAATTTAGTTTAAATGTTGATGAGATCCCTAAGCAGTCTTGATAGTTGTCATTGGATGTCTATTAGAAAGAGGAGACAAAGACTCCAGAAATATCCCTTCATTCCAACACCCAAGTTGCTCTTTTAATGCACCTGCTGCTGTAATATCAGAGGTGCAAGCCTGAGTTTGAAAAGCTGACACATGGCTCTCTTCCAGCGCTTCCTGCCAATATAAATTAATGCTTACCACAGGACATACTTGGATGGTACAAAAGGGTGGTCCTGTGAGAGATACTTGAGGAGCAACTGAGTAGTTCTGGCTCTTATACATCAAATCTAAGGGTATATATTAATTAATTACAAAGCAATCCATTATTGTTTCTTGCCAGACCTCGTGTTTTGTATGTCCACAGTGATAGCATCATATTTGTTTGGGAGGGAATATCTGTCTCACAGGAGTTGGTATCTAGAGGAAGATTAATCACTCTGCTAGTTAATTAAAATAATGACATTTAATGCTTTATAGTTGATATTATTTGTAAAGTTGAATGGATATTATTGCTTGCATTTTATCCCCTACCATTTTCAAACCACAAAAGAGACATACTATCATTTATTCACTTATGTAATTTTCTTTTTTTTGACTAGGAAAATGTTAGGGTTTACCAATGTAAAATATGGGGTTTGCAATGCTTAACTGGATTTCTTCCCATCTCTTGAATGCCTGGATCTTAAATGTTAGCTACTTCATGCCAAACAGAAACCAAATAAAGAGCTGATGCCAAAACCAAGTTTTTCTGTAGATGAGAGGATTGTGCTGAGCAGAGGACTATGAGTAGAAAGTAGGTGTCAGAACCAGGTACCTAATAATTACTGCTCTCCTGTTTATAGTTTGCGTAGTGGTGTCAGCTGAGGGAAGTAAAAAAAAAAAAAAAAACAAACCCACAACAAAACCTTTCTTAAGAGGAGGTATAGAAACTGCTGCTGAAACAATGAAGCAGAGAAGATTCTGTAGGTTGGTGAGATGAAAAATGGGGAGTCATACTGCAGTCTGCAGTCAGGTACTCAGCAATAAAAAGGCCCTAGGTTTTACTTTCACTAAAATCAGAAAACCACTACTTATTTCAAGCAGATGTGTCAGACTACATATGACATTGGACTTCTTGCACAAGTAAGACTGTGCTGTATCCCTAAGAAAAGTGGTATAACCTTCATGTAAAATTGATTCAAGAAACTTTGGGGCTCTCATCTAGCCTCAAAGATCTTTTAAATGTAGATAGCATTGACTTAATTCTTAAGAACGATAAAGATTTCTGAAAGGAAAACAGTAAACATATGTTTTATTCACCTGTCAGTTGTTATGGAGGCCTGGGTCTCTGATAGAGGTCTCTCTACTGGAAACAGGAAAAAAACCTGTGCTATAGGATGTTTTAGGTCTCATGGCTATGAATTTCTTTTGTTAATATTCTAAGGATTGCTATTATTTTGATGCTGAATATTTCTTCCTCTTTCCTTGGGATATGGTTGTTTCAATTTTTTTACATTTGGTAACACACTACACCTCTCTCACCCATGTAAGGTTATATGCACAATGAAAATGCTATCAGTGTCAGTAATTTTTCAGGAAGTATGACTTTGTGCTCTTCCTATGGGTCAGAGACATCCAGTTATAGAACAGAACTGATACTTTGAGGATCATTCATATGTGTGAATGAAAACACTTAAAGGAAATTGTAGAGTGGAAATCCATCCATGTTCAGAAGACCAATGTGTAATTTTTCTTCCATTTCAAGTTCTACTTCTGTCATTTTAAGCTTTCTCTGTGATATAATGCTTTATTCTCAGAAAAGAAGGGAAGGAATCGTGAGACACTTTCACAGTATTTCTTTTTTCCATAACATTCTTCTAGACTTGAATCAGCATCGCAATGTGTCAATAAAAAAAAACCAACCAAACCCAAAAAAGCTACTTATATCCAAAGATGAGTGAGAAAGATTATATTTGGCTAGTGATCTTTCTGAATCAGCAAGAAATTAAAACCTTTGTCCCTGTGTCCACAAAGTCTATGGGCTCTTGTCCGAAATGTGTGTTGGTACAAAAATTTGATTTGCATATCTGGCTCTGTTGGCATGACTTCTGTCTATGTGTATAGTTTGTCTGCTGTATTAGTTGTGAAAACAAACGTCAGGAGCTGGGATATTGAACACGGGATGAACTCTTCCATTTGGAAAAGCTTGCTAGTCTTTGTCAGTGCTTCCTGTCAGACCCAGTACTGCAACTGCCTGTGTGTTTTTTGGATGCTGAGACTGAGTTTTGGAACACAAAACAGGCAAGGATTTATTAAAATCAGAAGGATTTGGGCCTTTTGGTTTTAAACATGCTTTCTGAAAAAACAAAACAAAAAAACCCAAAAACTAATTATTACAATGATACTAAATAATCAATATAGAAATGGTAGAGGAACAGGATTGAACATGATTCCAACATTTCAATACACAATTATTAAAATGGCTGACAGCCTTGGAATGTACTGGACATTCCAAGCTGAGCAGAGGTGACAGCAGCCCTACAGATGTCACCACAACATGATCGAAAGAGGGAATGAAACTGATGCCTGGATGCCTTCGTTATCAGTCTTGTCTGACCTTTCTGGGTGGCTTGATCAGACCACTGCCCTGGTGAATTGTCAGTCCAAGCATGGCTCTTCTGCTGGTTATGTGGTGGGAGACCAACTTAGAAAATGATTCAAATTACATGTCTCTTGAGCAATAGGTTGGCAGATACAAACCACCTCATTAGAATTGTGAGATGCTATTAACAAATTTGGAAAATGTTTAATATGGAAAACAATCCTGGGCATGCTCTGATGTGACCAGAAGGTGTGTGTTAAGTCAATGGCCATGATTTTGCAAACAAATTTTATATGGAAACACTAATGAGGAGGGGTTATTTTTTAGGTGTTGGTGACAAGAGTCTGTGCTATGTGTTGGCATGTGATAAATGACAGGTAATGGATGAAAATATTTCCACTATGAAGAACTCCAGAAAGAATTGATTCAAATATAAATACTTGTCTTGTAGTTGAGACTTGTGAAAACTGCTGTAAAAAGGCACTGAGTTCTGCGGTACTGTTGCTTGTCACTGGGATTACTGCCTCACTGAGCAGGGCCAACACTCTCCTTACGCTTCCTTTTGCTAGCAGTGCACATGCAGAAACTCTTCTTCCTGCCCTCCTTCTCCTTTGCTAGTTTGAACTCCAGCTATGTATTGATGATTCTATTCCTACCTGTGCAGGCAGTGTCTGTATTTCTCCCAAGTAGCTGTCCCTGCTTTGGGATTCTGTGTCCTTTTGTTTTGTGCCTGAACTCAGCCAGAAGCTCTCCTTTTTGTCTGTGCTGGCCTTTCTGGATTTCTGCAAAGTGGGATGAACTGCTCTTGTGCTCTGATAAGGCTGATCTTGAACTTCAGCCATCTCTCTTGAGTCCCTTTGCCCTGGCAGGAAGTTTCCCATGGGATCCTTCCGAGCAGGTCCCTGCAGAGGCTGAAATCTGCTCTTTGCATTCCAGGACTGTAATACTGTTGATCCTGCTTGTTCCTTTTCATACCTTGAACACCTGGATTGCCTCTGACCCATTGTATTGACCAGCAAACAGAGGCTCATGAGAGACAGCTCCTGTGACTGAGAGAATTTTCCCAGATGCCTCAGGAGGGTTTTATCAGCCCCCCTTCTTGATTATGAGTCTGTTATTTACCTGGAGCATTAAATGACTGCTTTTGTTCAACAACAGGGTTGGGAAATGTACCACCTGGGCCCCCCATCTTTCACTCTTGCCAACAGAGTGTCCTGCTTTTTAGTATGGTGCACATGGGCCTTGTCTCCTTATTTGATTCTGGGGTGAGGAATACAGATGGGAGTGAATTTATAATTTAATAGTACATTTCTGTGGGGAAGGCTTGATACTGGTACTTGGATGTGGTGATGTTTTGATTCCTTTTTTCCTATGCCTCAAGACTGATTCTCCTGTGCACTGTATGGCAGGAGTTCGTGCACCTGTATGTCTCCGAGTATTCTTAGATAAGTGCTTGGGGGCGAGGGAGAGAAGTAGCAGGTAATCTTGGAGCCTTTCATCACAGAAGCCCTAGAGGATCTTTTTAACATAAAAGTACTTGTACTTAACATAAAACATACAGTAAATGAAATGTTCCTTCAGGTAAAAGTGTGACCGTTTGGGAAACTTACCTCATTTTGTCACTTAGCCAGTTCCTCTACTGAAGAGGAAGGAATTGAAGGGGGAGTTGGTGTGATTAGCACATTAGCTTGAAATCTTGAACAGTAAAATCCTCATTTTCTTGGTCTTGTCTTTTCTTGTCTTACTTGACAAGTCTATGTGAGATTGTCTTTATAACATTTTAAATAGTAGTAATCTTCCTTGGTTCTGAATATTTGCTTCAGCTGCAGAATGTACAAATAAGCTCTGCCTTAATGTGCTTGAATAGACTTTTTTAGCTTAATGTTCCCTTCAGGGATTCAGATTCACAACTTTCAATCTTTTCTTCTTCCTACTTCTGTCTCTGAAAACATCAGCATCTCTTTAAGTATCTGCACTTCTCCTCAGGCAGTTTGTCATGAGGTATTTCTTCTGGTCTGAGAATTCCCTTTCAGCTGACTTTGTCTTTCTTCTCCTCTCTTAGATTTTTTTGGGGGTTTTTTGGTTGTGGTTTTTTTTTTCCCATTTTATTTTATTCCGAGTTCCATGTTTGCTCCCTTGCTACATCCTTGACATTTTCATGATGCTGCTGTTTGAAAAAAAAAAAAAAAAAAACAAACCCCAAAACAAAACACCAGAATGAACTTTGTTCATTGTTCCTAGCAATTGTCTGTCTTTTCTAACAACTGGGAAATTAAGTTTGCATAAAGGAAGAAAATTTTTAGAGGTTGAGACTCTGATAATGTAGATATCTCTTTCCAGTCTGTAATTTAAAGCATGATAGGTGTTTCACTGGTTTGAATGGTATCATTGACATGCTAATGTTGGGCATATATATAGTGCTTGCAGGGTCAGGAACATTCAAGTTTTTCTTGAAAGAACTTGTCAGACCTTTTCTAATTATTGTGACATAATCAGAAGAAAACAGATACAGAAGAAATTGCATAAATTGAGGGTTTTTCCTAGGATATTATTAAGTTCAGTCAAGTTGTGCTGGTGTAATTTTAGATGTCCTTCAGGTTTTAGAGACACATTCTTTGGGTCAGGAAAGATTTTTCTGTCTGTACATTAGCAAATGGAAATAAAGAGCACTGTTCTAGTGCACTGTTCTAGTGTTCAATGAGCATTAGTCTATGTGCTCATTTTTTTCGGTAATAAAGAATATAAAACTAGCTTCTTCATATGTCTGTTACTGGTATAAATGACAAAGTGAAAACTGGTAATAAATAGTTTTTGTAGGACACCTGCTTGTCTTCATTTTTCCAGATCACCTTTTCTGTCCCTCCTTTAGGGTCTTTGTTCCACTCCCTCTGTCTTATACCAGCATCAGAAAATATTGCCAACAGTTTGGAACTTTTTTCTTTTTTCCTAGTTTCAGGAACATTCCAATACTGTTCTTTTTCATCACTAAGCATGATAAAATGCTGTATTAATACCAAAATTACTCGTTTATATTTGCATTGTCTTATTTACACTCATTTGTCATGCATGTTAGGCTTCTCTTCCTGGAAATGAAGTCAACAAATGTTGTTATCCAAAACAGTTGGTGAGTAAGTATTTTGGAACCAGTTTTTAAGCATCAAATACCAAACTCACATATTTTAGGGAATGCTGAGGAGCAGAAAACTGTTGGTGTTCTTTACTTAAGAGCTGGTTGTTTGCTTTTATTCCAAAACCACCTGCTTGCTGACTTTTTCTATCCAATGTTAAAAAGTACTGAGTTCATTATGATCAGATTGAAGTGATTTTGACTGTCACAAGCAACATCTTGGAAGGTGCTGGGTATCATAACACTGATTTAATATTATACTAAAAGTATTGAGGGTTTTTTTCCAGTAGTAGTAGTAGTAGAGAATCTTATGCTTCTGACTTGGCTTACCAATTTTTTCATGATGAGAAGTGCTGTTTGCTGGTTTTCTGTTTGGTTGAGGAAAACTCTGTCTGCTTAGTTGGCTAAGCTCTTCTCTCCATCCTCTTTTCCTTGAATTAATGTCTAATTTCTCAGAGTGGTGCCTTTGCCTGTGCAGAACACCCTCTTTGTAAAACACAAAGTAGATCACTGTTCTGAAGTAAACATGCAGTATCTGTAAATTTGCCTCTAGCCCAAAGATGTACCCATGGAAATGTAGAAACTTGAGGGGACTGGAGATGGGACTAGAGGTAGTTTCATGAAATTGGTACATGGCATGCTCAGCCAAAGGAGAGGAGGTGGCCCTTCATGCAAAGGGCTGGTAGCAAGGAGCACAGAGCCTGCTGTGCTACAGGAGGCTCTGAATGCTAAAGGTAGCAATGTGTCAAGCAGGAGAAACAGGAAACTTCTGGGATGAGAGAATCCATCAAAGGCCCTGAATACAGAGAATTCACCCTCACTTAAGGAAGTCCCTCCCTTGCAAGCTCAGGGAATACTTGAGGAAACTATTATCTCATTGTTTGGGTTTTGGTTTGTGGTTTGTTTTTTGTTGTTGTTGTTGTTGTTGTTGTCATTGTTTTCTTTTTGCTTCCCCAGCTAGTCTCTACAGTTTGCCATGAGCGGCAGCATACTGAGCTGGATAGATTTTTGAACTGACCCCCATGGCTACTCTTGTGTGTATTTATTTTCTTATTTACATACGCAGGAGCTGTGTCCCCTGTCCCCCTCTCCTAACATTTTAGTAACCTCAGTCTGAGGCAACTGCCTCCACAGGCTTCTCCTGTTGCCAGTGAAAGGAGAGGCTACAGCTCTGGTGAAACTTGGTGTGAGTTCTAGAGTGGGAAGGAAATTTAAACCATTTCTACCGTTTCACTGACAACAGGGGAAACATAGAGGGTTTAGTTTCCTTATGCTAATGCACTCTGTGAATATCCACTGCGGTACTTCCCCAAACTGCTTATGGTTTAATTTGAAGCAATGGATAACAATTGACTGTAAAAAACAAATAAGAGGAGTAATGAGAAATGCAAGAACAGAGGTGCCTGTAATAACATCATTACATGGTTCCAAGTGACTTCTGTCATTGGACTTGGGAGCAGAATGAGGCATTAAAAACTAAGCAGTATGAAATGTAACATTCCAGCAAATTTGAAAGCACTGTGGGAATACTGACTCTCTCATTCAGATGTGGACTTTATGAAGGGTGGTTATTTCTGTGCTGAAACTCATAAAAAAAAAGTTTCAAATTATTTGTCTGTTTTAGTCTTTTTCTATTGCAAGGTCAATGTGTTGGTCTAAAACATTAACAAAATAGCCATTTGGCTCTGAAAGCTCCTTTTTACTAGAAAAATTCATAACTCTATTGTGTGGTGCTGCTCTCTGTGCTGCAGCCCTCCAAGAACAAAAAAAATACTGGGAGAAGAGAAACCCCTTGAATAAAGGAATTCTCTCATTCACTGCCAGACCAATCACTCAGAACATTAAAAAAACAGCCCACTAGATTGATAGAGCAGAGCTCCTATCCTATGTATATTCTTTTTCTCTGTGTGTGCATATATACATAGACAAAGATCCTTCAAATTATTTGGGCTAGTCTTTCTAATATGGAAATATTAGAATATTCTTTCTTTATAGCCTCAGTGTGTAAGTAATTACTTCCAAATCTTCAAATTTCACCTAATTCACTCAAAGGAACTACACCAAGATGTCCCTTTAGGTTCTTTTTGAGTTGTTTGAATGTTGTGCACACTGGGAGTGGTTCTTAACTGTCCATTTGGGTAGAAGTTATAGAGAGGAACTTCAAGAAATGAAAGTGAGGTGTGTTCCTTCTCCCTCACTGTGGAGGAAAAAAAAAAAAAACAGAACCCAAAAGATTTAAATTAAAGTGAGTTTTAATACTCAATCAGAGAGAAAATACTGTATGTGCAGATCTGTATGCATACAGTTACATCTATAGCTGAATGTACAAGAAATCTGGAGTGGATTTCATAGATCTTGGGAACAAGGGGAAACAGCTGAGGCTTTATTGCTGCGGTTCAGCTTTGCTGAGCATTGCAAATATAGAATGTTGAAAGAAAAGCTAATAAGAGGATAGCTGTTGGCAGAAGATGCTCACATTTATCAGCAGTTTCAATTAGAATTAGGTACTGCGCTAACAAAAGCCATAGCAAATGTGAGGATCAAAGAAGTGACTTGATTTACAATTACCTCTGTGCCACTGATGTGTTTATCAAACAGTTCAGATACAGTAACGAGTAAAAATACTAATGTGAAAGGAGAAGCCAGATCAAATCTATCTCCCAAATGCAAGGTACAAATGTTGAATGAGAGAGGAAAGAAATAATAAAGGGGAAGAATGGAAAACTTGTGGAAGCTGAAACTAGATGTCATAATTTAATATTAGTGTTAAGATTCACAATGAAGGAGATGATGGGAAGAGTATCACACTTAAGTGACATTAGGTCTTTACTTCTAGAAGTTAATCATAACCAGATCTCTGTTCTTAAATAGTAATGTAAGTAGAGAAAAAATTGCTGGTACCAGTAAGAAATATTGGAAGAGTAGGCAATGTAATTCCAACACCTGATTCTATGAAGATCAGAGAAATTTTGACAGGGAATAACTGAGAATATTTGTGCCCATTTTGCTCAGAATATGAAAGATCATTCATCCATCTCTGTTGAAAATGTCATTAGAGTGTATGGCAGGTGGCATAGAAATCTGAATGTCAGTGAAATAAAGCATGAGAGATTTTCCTGGTGAGGCATGAAAGTTGTCATCTGTAAGACTGTTTCTTCTAGCTTCTTCCTTTATCTTTGGAAGAGAAGGGAGGATAAAAAAGAAAATCTAAAGGAATAAAAGTTACTGGGTTATTTCCAGTGATCTTATGTGAATGTTACACTATTGATATTTGAAAAGTAATCGCTTCTGTGGATCTTTCTTTGCCTTTTGCAAGAGTCAAGGAGGTCTGTCAGGAGAGACCGATCTGCAGCTCTGAGGTTTCAGCAGGCTTCCTGGAAACTCCTCTTTGCTACAGAATGTGTGTTATTATCTATGTTTATTACCTTGTTTGAATGACACTTTCAACTGGCTTCCCCTCAGCATTCCCCTCTTTAATGCCAGAACACTTCTGAAAGAGACTTTCAGGCTGTGACGGGCTCACCTGGGTTTCTTGGCCATGCCTATGATATGATGGCTCCAACACAGCTGAAAATGAATGCAGTAACTACCTGCTGTTTGAGATGTTCACAGCAAGTTGGGGTGGCTGCAAGAGAGGAAATGTGAATTTGAATTGAGGCAGATAAACATTTAAGGGGGAAAAAAATAACATTAACAAATGATGTGGGGTAAAACTTTTTGTGACTGAAAACTGTTCAGAAAAGCTCAGCTTTGGTGTGTAGTACCAGTCTGGAAACTCCAGGCTAAGCTGATACTCCTTGCCTTAAAAGGGAGTGGTCGTGCTGTAGCTCCTTTGCCAACTGCAACTGTCCTGTGAGGCTTGTTTTGAATACACACCACAACTAAGGTGTCTTTATAAGTCCCAACCAATGACAGCAGAATTTGAGAATGAACACAAAATAAGGAATACAAGAGAACTTTGTAGGAACTTGGGGGCTTTGGGGATTTTCTTGTGGTTTGTGGTTTTTTGTTTGTTTGGTTTTGTTGTTTTTTTTTTAAGTGGAGGACTTTCAAAAATCTGTTTTAGAAATTTGATACAAAATGCTTATCTTGGAAGCTGCTGTGTAAGTATTACTTCCATCAGAATGTTAGCACACAAACCCACTTTTGTATTTTGTTTCTGAGATGTTGCCTCTGCCAAGTTATTTGTGGTTATCCTGCATTCATGGAAGATTTTAATGAAATTGTTTAAAATGTTTTCTCTTGTCTATAAAAGGAAATAATCAGGATGTGAAGTTTGAACATATCAATAGTTCATTGGAGCTTATATGCCTTGGTCACTTAGGTACTCTTGGAATCTTTTAACGTCTGAAATAAAAATAAGTATCAACTGACATAAGAAAATTATAAGGAAAGATAACAAACTTTTGTTTTCATGTGAAAATATTTGCAGTTTATAAGTGGAAAAAGAAATCTATGTTCTCAAAATTCCTTCCAACTTGATCCCAATTTAAGATACCTTCAGTATTCTGTGATGTTAAGGGTCCTTTCTTGATTTTGATTCATCAATGAATGAATAAACTCTTCTTTCTTCTCCTCCTTGATGAATTTTTTGTAGTCTTATTTAAAACAGACTACTTTGTTCATTTTTTTCCTGGTTTCTCAGCAGCAAATGGCACAAAAAATTATTTCATTCCTGCCCATGGCAGGGGGAATAGAAGTAGATGACTTTTAATGTCTCTTTGAACATAAACCACTCTGATTCTATGGTTCATGTCAGCTGCAGTGTTAGATGCCATTTGCTGTTTCCTATCAAAAATTGAGATACTACAAGAATGAGGATTTTTTTCAGGAATGTTTGATCTGTGCTCTATTGGAGTGGGTTTTATAACAATACTTTTTATGGAGATTGTTTACCTTAGTTCCTGAGATGAAAGAGATTTTTAGGGTGGCAAATTACATTTGGGGAGGTAGATAAATTAAAATATTTTCATCAAACAGAGTAAATCCATTATTGTTCCCTTTTGTTGGCCTAGAGCTTTTTTATGTTTTGTTTCATTCTCTGAAATATCCTACCATATATCTGTTTTATTTTCCTCTGAAATATTCTTTACAGGGAGATGAAGTACTAATTTAAGCTTACTTTTTTATAGCTCTTTGAATTCTAGAAGTCTTCTGTACTATTTTGGTCTTTCAATATTCTCCTGTTTCTGATAGAATCTTTCCCTGATGGTTATTAGAAAGTTACTCTAGTTTCTTAATTAGTTGGCATAATAATCTTTTGGCATGGCTAAAAGTTAAAAATATATTGATATTTGGCTTCAAAATATCTACTGGAATTACATCCCAGTACTTCATTCTTGCAATACAGGTTATAATAGAATTGAAAAATAACATAATTCTTGGTGTTGGGTTGGTTTTTTTTAAGTTTGAAGAGCCAGCTGCAACGAGAAGTGGAGGGAGTACTTTGAACAATAAGAGTAGGATCTCTTATGGCAGCTTTCTTGCATGGTACTATTTGTGGCTGCAGAAATGAGGTAAGAAGACAGTTGTTTATGCAAATAAAATGTCTCACAAATCCACATGAGAAGGTGTGCACAACGCTTATAAGAAAGAAATGATTCCTCATGCTCATACTGCGTCTGTTTCCTGAATAAATCCCACACCAGCCTGAATTCCTGTCTGCCAGCTTGTGTTAATGAATATGGAACTTGCTGAAGAGCCAAAGAGTAATGAAAAAAAGAGCATAAACATTGCTTTTAGTTTGGAATGGATGCATGACTAATCTAAATTAGACATACAGCACTGCCCATTTCAAAGGGCAGGCTCTCTGGCTGGCTTTGCTTGTTCACTTGCTCTAAAAAGAAAAACAAAAATACACTGAAAACTTGGTCGAATAAAATGGAAAGAGGAAGAGAAGAGGGTAGAATTGGATTATAAGAATTGAGGAAAAAAACCCTGCTATAGAAGTGTAGTTATGTATGTTTTGATGTCCAACTGAAATATTAATTCTTTTAGGAAACCCAGTATTCCTTCTGGCAGAAGAACAAGTATGGCATATGGCATCAGGGATTTGGTGGGGTTTGGTTTTTTTCAAGGACTGGTCATAATGTCTAACCATTTTATTTGTGAGGGATACAACACAGCTATTTCTGTCTACTGAATTTCAAGTACAGTTAAATAAAAATGATTAAATAAGTTAAATTTCTTCTGACTTCCGTATAAACATTTCTGTGAGAAAGGGGCCCAAATGATTGGACATTCCATATGCTCTACCATCATATAAATTTGTAAGTTGGTGCTGCCATGGGTGCAGTGGTTGTTGTGCCTATGAAGTTCCCTGATTTCTGAAAGTCAGACTGATTTGCTGGACTTGATTAGATCTTCTGGATCACTACAATTTTGTTTTAAGTATGACACTTCATCATGCTGGCTTCCAGATGTGAAAGAACTAGAAGAGGAGCTGTTGCTCCTCTGACTTTGGCTGAGTGAATCTTAATTTTCATTTGCACATGGATATCACAGGGCTGATTATTAGCTCTTGGTTGCTGAAATCTCTCTGTTTCATGGATGTTATGGTGCTTTGGTAGTGCCTGTTTATTTTAGAAAACAGCTGAGGAATCTGCTGTTATTTTATCATTTCTTATCAACCTCTTGGCAAGCTGAACCATATGGCAAATAAGACTGCAATCTAGAAATAAAAATTCATTTGTAAAATTTCATCATGACTTTGTACAGTTGAATACATGGAGTTGCCCAGTAGTAACTCTTGTAGCTGAATTTCTTATAGGTAAGAATATAGAAAAGTATGTAACTAATCTTACTTAGTATTGAAACTTTCGATAAGTTGTCTTTAGTTTTTCCCTGTTTCCTTACACTGGCTAAAAAAAAGCAACAAAAATCCATCTTGACAGACAAGTACACATACAGGGGAAAGAACAGCTTTGAGCTCCAAGTGCAAGACTTTCTTTGGACACTCAAATATGTGTTATTTCCTTGCTTAGGAAGGCAAACTAATCCCTCCTAGAAATTCTATTATGTGGAACCATATTGCTACTGATACAAGTCAACAGCAATTTTGTAACTGTGGAAACCAATCATATTCATTTCTGTCACCTACAGTATGTTCCAACTGACTGATGATAGTACTCAGTCCTTTGCGAGGACTAGCTGCTGTAATAAGAGTGACAGATAAACCTCTGAAACCTATTGACAAAATATTTGCAACAAGATGATGATAAAACTCAAGAATTTGGGTTTCATTCCAGCTTGCTCTGGAAATGTGCTCTTGTGACCTGTGCCTATCTTCCTTCCATAGAATTGACTCTTTCTAAAAGACATAGTGGTGATTATTCCTTTTTCACTGCAGGAGAATGGGGGCAAAAGCAAATGTGAAGAATAATAGAGATGGCTTTCTTGTTAGGTTCCAGTGCAGGAGTCACAGAAGTGACAGCATCAGTCTCTTTTAATTTGAGAGGTAGTCTTACTGAGATCCTACAGATCTGGGATAGAACAGATACGAAGTCTGACAGGATTTACAGTGACTTGGGTTTTTTTTCTGCTAAGCTCAGTAAATGCCATCTCCTTAGCATGTGAAAATGGAGTTTTTTTCAGTCTTCATTTCATCAACTGTGAACAAATCTGTGCTGAATTTAGAAAGTAATCCAATCTTAATATTAAAGAAAATTATGGTGAAACATTTCCAAGCTTATTACAAGTAGAAAATGGATTTTAAAAATCTAGAATTTTAATGTTGCTATGACATTTGGAAGGCAGTCCAGACTTTTATCCTTAAAGATAAGGGTTAAATAAAAAAACCCCTCACAATGTAAGGGGTGGTGGGGGAAGGAAAAAAGAAAACCGAAACAAACCCAAAACATCCAAAGATTTAATTTCTATTGCAGACTTACTGGTAAAATGAGACAATTATGAAGTAAATCAATCCCCTCTGACAGCTTCTACCAAACTTCTACCCATGATTTGCTGTTAAAGATAGTACTTTTAGCAGACTTTCTGGTCACCTTTTAAATATAGCTTCAGGCAATCTTTTGTTGTACAGAATACATAAGAGAGCGACTAAGAAGGATGTATGTAGTAGGACTTGCTACCTGGATGAGAGGAAGATTTATTAGATTACATTTGCTGCTAATTTCTGCTTCAGGAGAAAGTCTAATTAAAAAAAAACACCGACCAACAAAACAGCTTCCTCATTATATACAGAAGCTTGTGAAAAGTCTGCACCAGTTATCAGCTAAGGATAGTCAAAGATTAGTGTTGCCAAGGGTTTGGATTTCCTCCTTTCTCCCACTTTAAGATCAAGACATGTTATTTCTTTACTCATTTCCTTGGGAAAATGATTATTGGCTATTGCTTCTCTAGAAGGAAAATGAAGCTTAACACTATCAGGAAAATCACAAAGTGCTTGTGAACTGGTGAAAAGCACCACCCCCCAGTGAGACTCCTTTGACATCCAAGTAGTAATTTGGCAGAAGAGGTTTACCCTGGCATGAGAACTCTGACAAAGAATCCTGAAAAGCTAGAGTTTATGAACACCTCACATCAGAGGGTGACTTGTACAGCTTGAACCAGGGTCTTAGCGAGGGGTGTTTTGTTGGGCTTCCTTCAGTTAAGAATAACTTTGTGGCAATATTGACTAACAGGCAGGTTTTTTTTCCCCCTTTTTTTTTCTCTAAACCCATCTGGTAGCAGTGCATATCTTTCAGTTCCCTCAGTAACGCTGCTAAGGACTTGCATACACTGTCCTCAGAGTCATGGATTAGTAGTGAGATTCAATAAAGTCCTCATATTAATGATTTTCTGCACTGGAACAGCTGCTGCCACCCATGGAAACCCCATGGATTTTTCCCCTGAATTTTTTGTTGAAAGCCTCCTGCCTTCTCTTGGAAAAGAAAAAGAAGACGCAAATGGTGTCATGATCGCTGATATTTTAAGACCTGCCTTGTGCTTGTGACTGCCTAAATCCCTAGATGTGGATTGTGACTCACTAAGTAAACCCCTACCACGGGAGAAGGACAGGGTGATGTGCCCACGAAGCTGGGAGGGAATAAGGTAAAGAAGATGAGTATCCCAATAGCAAGGAGACCAGAGGGTGGTCTTAGGTTTGTATAAACAGCTATCAACAGCTGAATGGATCACCTGGTGATGCAAATGTCTCACTGAGTCAGCCAGACCAGCAGGGGGGTTGTAGGTACTTTTCTCAGCACAGAGTATGAAAACTGGGTAACTATTAAAGTAGTTTGGAATAGAGCAGCAGGTTTGAGCTGGTTTCACCCACATAGCCCTTCTTGGAGACTGGGGATAGTAAAGGTTACACCTTTCACACATGGAATACCTGGAAGAAGCCGATGAGGGTTTATTGGCCTCTGGCACTACTAAAGGTGGGTGATTGTTGGAGACTGCAGTGTTTCAGTAGACCAGATCCTTGAAATAACAGAGGCATTATCAGTTGATTGCTTCTTATGCTGAGTGCTTATGAAGTGCCTCAGCAACTTCTCAGAGTCATGGAGAGAGGTTTTTGCTGGCTTGGAAGTGACTGTAAACACCTGGTTTGTCATCTGATTCTGTACAGTGGCAGTCCTGCAGGATGCTGTGGTGGAGGAAGGCAGCATTCTGGTCACTCAATGAGATATTCCTTTAATTAAGCATTGCAAAGTTCAACATAGAGAGACTATTTATTTAGACAGAATATATCAACTTGGCTGGGGGGACTTAATTTGTGCTGCTACCTGGCAATGTAAGTATGTGACCTCTCTCCTAAGAGTCACCATGAGGTTTCTTGGCCTGGCTGCCCTTCTGTGTATAATCATGACCAGGACACCTCTATTGAAAAACAAAATTCTTCTGAAAATAACAAAATAAATAGATGAGACAGGGGATTGCAATTTTTTTATTTTTCCTTTTGAAAGCAGGATCTTTACAAAGAAATAATTCTTTCTAGCTTCAACCTATCAAATGGCTCAATTCAGACAGGGATAACAAAGATGCTGAGCTAAGAATGTTCTCTAAGAGGTGTATAGGAAACAAGGGCAGTTAGCTTTGTCTTCTTAATGTATTAGTCCTGAGGAATAGAACCATTAAGAAGAGAATTTAGCAGTTAAACACCTGGGTATCTGTCACTAGATATTGAAGCACTTAGGTTTGTCCAGATGTATTCAATAACTAACCCATTTCCAAAGAAGGATATTTGAACCTGTGTTGGATACTGTGCTCTCAAATTATTTGGTTAACTGATCAAACCTAATTCCTAACACACCAGAGCTGATCTATTGATTTCTATTCCAATACTTGTTTTCTGAGTAGCTTGCAATACTGTCCAGGAGTGGAACACATTAATATAGGTAGTGGTTTAGTCATTGTACTGCAGCTCTTTGCAGACTTTTGCAAGGACATTCATGTAATAGATTGAACTAGACAGGTGTTGCTTTGACCAGTTAGAACTTGTGATTTTCTATAACAGCCGTGGCAGATATTTCATTCACCTCTCTCCCCCTTATTATATTTATTTGATACTTAGGGAAGGATTTGTCCTTGGAATATTGGATAGTGATGTATTTTTATCTCAGAAGAAGTCCTTTAATGAAAATAAGCTTTTAGCAGAAAATCATTACTTAAACAATTTTAGAGCCTTTTGCTATCTGTTGGAACTGAAATCAATATGCCAGGACATAGATACTGAAATTAAGTGCAAACTTGATTTGAGTATCATGTTAGTTTCCAGACTAACACTTCAGAGCTATTTAGCTAATAAATTATTTTTAACTAAATGCTTTTCATTGATATTTTCATAATGTGTTTTCCATGTATTTCCATTACATTTATATATTATCTTCACTCAGAAAATTCATATTTTGCAAGCATATTTAGCAAGATTAAACTGAAATGCTGCCTGCAAAAGACCAAAGAATAAAAAGACCTTAAGCAATGTCTTTTTTTAGATTTACTAAGGACAACAATTAAATCAGCATAAAATAATTACATCATAAGAACAAAACATGTCACACGAGCTGCTGTGATGACTCATATGTCTAGCTCATTTGCATACTCTAAGTGTTAGGCAGACATTTTACTAAGAATTTAGTTCTAAGCTTTTATGTGACATCTTAAAAGTGACTTAGTCCTCTATTTGTCACATCTTTGCACAGTGAAGAGAATTTTTTCAGTTCTCTCTTAAATAGGTACAGATTTACTTGTTCTGTGTTTTTAGCAGTATTGCATTATTAAAAAGTGATGTAATTATACTAGGCATGATTATAAACCACAATGAACAAATTATCACATTCCAAGACTTCATCCTGCTCAATGAAATCATGGCACAATTGTTCCTTCTCATCACTTAAGGCAACATGAAATGGTTCCAATGTGAACAACCTCCAACAAAGCACTTCTGTTCAAAAGTCAGGAAGGTGAGGTTGAGGCAGACAAAGACAATGGGTGGAGATATTCAGCAAAATGAGACTCAGGAGGGAAAATAACTCTGTGTGTGCGTGGTTTTGGTTGTTTTTTTTTTTTTTTTCTTAAAGAAGAACAGTCTTAAACTTTAGTGTACTGCTTCAGAGATACCACTGCTGTGTATTTTAAGTGATTATTTTCTTCTTTTTCCCAAATTGTTACTAAAGTTAGATCTGTGATTTAAGAAATTTGCAAAAGAGATTATTTATTTTGATTAAATTTTTTTGGCATCAGTTTTAGTAAATCAGCCAAAGATTAGGTGGAAATTGCATTTTTAGTACATGTTTGTTTGGTTTTTTTTTTTAATAACGGAACAAAAAGTAGTTCTGACTTATCTGAAAGAAATAATGGCAATTTTGACCACTAATGTTTGTTATCAATATTTCACCTTGACAGAGACAAAATGAAACCCCTCTTTTTAAATACTTTTTTGATTATTTTTTATAAAGTAAGTTTTATTTTAAAGGGAAAAAATGTAGATGCAGAAAATTTTATTTAAATTTAATATTTGCAAATTCTTTGAAGATAGATTCTATGCCTGTCACAATGTTATTTTGGAGGGGGG
The DNA here is from genome assembly GCF_020740725.1 of Corvus hawaiiensis. NCBI lineage: Eukaryota > Metazoa > Chordata > Aves > Passeriformes > Corvidae > Corvus > Corvus hawaiiensis. Next base: position 7,412,267 of record NC_063214.1, read on the forward strand.
CAGTTTTCAGACAAAAAAACCTGGGAGAAGGTACAGAACCTATTCTGTACATAGAATTATTTTTAATAGTAGCTAAAATCATCAAAATAATGAGACATCTTTTATTTTATTTTAGTATAGCCTTCTTCCACTTGTTTATTCTGTGTTTGGACTTCTAAAATAATTTTATTTAACCTAGCTGATACTTAAATGTTAACCTGTCTTTCATATGGCTGGTGTTTGCATTTCATAAATGCTCATTCCAGGATGCAGTTTAGTGCCTTAGTTGTTATTTTTATTATAAATAACTTCAGTCAATTATCCATGGAGTAGCTCAAGTTAATGTAGGAACAAGCATTTAAGTTCATGAATAATCTTGTTCTTCAAGTGAGTACATGTTTAATATTTCAGAACACTGTTATAACATTTGTTACAAGCAATTCCATCCAGGCTATGAAATCAACTCCTGATAAGCACTTCATGTTAGGGAACTAATTTTAGAGGATGTCCTCTCTCACAACACATCATGTGCATCTTTCCCAGTGTTTACTTTGCACCCAACTGCTAATGGCAACATTCCAGTGGATGTTTGAGCTGCCCTTTCTCTGCTCCATTGCCACTGTGAATGGACCAGTCTGCCTTCTGAATTCTCAGAGATAATGAAGTTATAATTGCACTACAATTATGCTTTCAAGGACGACTTAGACCTGCTTGCAGTTACCCATCTAACCTGCCTGGAGGCTGATGAAGGTGCCCCAGGGGCGCTGCAGTGTGGTGTGCCTGCCCCAGCCTGCCTGGAAAGCTCCCTGAGAGGCAGTGGGTCTAGACTCCTGAGCTCACTGCTGCATGGTTTCTCTTGTCTTTCCAGCCATCTCTCTTCAGATGGAGGAAATGTCACTTGGTGCTGGCAGATATTAATTTTCTCTGTTTAGTTTCTCTTCTTCTTTGCCTCTGTTTCGTGAGTTCTTTTACTCAGAGTTTGGATTGAAACACAGTAGACACGGAGTTTATCTTCAGACTCAAATGTTTATTATTTCTTATCTATAATATAGCTGCACAGAATGTGCCTCTGAGTTAACAAGGTGAAAATGGCCCCGAGGTCTAACTTCCAAGGTCTTTTAAAGTCTAAACTGTCCAATCATGGAGTGCCAACTAATTTATTTTTACTTATAACCCAGTAACTATTCATTCATGTTCCGCACTGTGGGTTTTTTGAGCCAATACCAAACCACCCAGATTTGTGAAGAAGAAGGAGAAAAGAAGAAGAACAAATCCACACACAAAATCCTCATCTTGTTACTAAATCCCATAAAACTAATTTTCTACATCTCTACATATTCCACCCAGTGACATAACTTTAATTACACAGCAACAAACTCAGTGTTATCACACAATTTGGGAAGCCTTTCCCAAGACTTCAGGTCAAATGCAGTGTGCTTTTGAAGACCATTGTCTGTCAGCACTTGAAAGGCTGGAATTCTCTGAACTCAGGGTTCCAACATGCAGAAGCAGGAACTTTCACCTCTAATGTTTGTTTTTTGCATGTGGATTGCATTTCTGTCACTCTTAGAGAGTTGAAAAGCTGCCTTTCTCTTCTGCTTGCTAGCAGAACATCACATGTGATGCTTCTCACTTCTCAGCATAAGACTGGTGCTGCTGATTTGTTTCTTCAGGTTTATTTCTGCTTAATTACAGACATGGTTTGCTCCGTCTGGATGAGCTAGATCATAGCCTCCACCTACCTCCCCTGACCCAGAGCATTTCTGATCAGCTGTGCATCACAGCTGGAGGTATTTAAATTGCCCACCTGAAAGGACTTAGAAACCTTGTAACTGATTATGTGCAGGTATACAGGGCTTCCCTCTGAGTCAAACAAAAGGGAGATAAATAACTCTAAAATGTAGCTCTATTTTTAGTTGATAAATTATATCTTAATTATAATAGTGTGCACCTGAGGAAAAAACATCCAGAATTTCACCTGTATATTTTGGAAGCGGAATTTTATTTTACTTGAGGTGGTGATGATCAGGGAACTAAAACACTTCATGTAGAAATGAGTTAATCATAGTTCACACTGAGTAAAATTTAGTGAGGCATTAAAACTCTAGCTGACTGAATGTGAAAGAGCCTGGGTTTGGTAATAGCAGCAAGACAAGCACCAAGCTGATTGGAAAATGACCTTTTTTTTCCCCTTAAGAAAGGTAAAACTTGGTATATTTAAGAGATTAGATTTTTAGTTTAGTCCTATCTGCTTGCATGGATTTGATGTGCCTTGGGCTCAAGATGGCACATTTGAATTTACTAGTTCATGAGATTTCTAAAGTCTTCAGGAATTTAGCTGATTTAATGGCAAGGATACTCCAGTTTGTTTTGGCACTGTCACATCATGTACAAGCCACTGAAAGAGCTCTTCACTTTACTGAAAACAACTCTACCTAAGCAAGCATGATGTTTTTATAAGGTGTGATGGTATACAAAGATTTTATTATAAATCTTATTTGGCACAAGCACAATTTTTTCCTAGCTATATATTTACAGCAATTATCTTTCACTAAATAATTAGAATGATAATTTATCGTATAACAAAACAAAACAATGCAGATGCCATCTCAACTTTTGTCTTTTTCTATTCAAGCCAGTCACCCTTATTTGTGAAAGGCACTAGCCTAGATTTAGGTCTACTGTGTACAGACTGAAGCTATCACTGATTTGAGTGCCTTTTTGTCTTGATAGCTTACAATAAATTCTGATAGTTACTAACATGTATTTCCTCAGAAGGAGACTGTGTGAGTAAAAATGTCTCATTTTCTCCTGGACATGCTGTGTTCTTAAATGTATGATTTATAAATAGCCTATAAAATGAGATACATTCATTAATGTCTAAGTAATCATAGAAAGAATTGCTATATTGCATCAAATTCAAAACGTAACATCAGTGTTTCTACTGAGTTGCTGATTTTCTTTTTCTTCCCAGAAAGAACAAATCATTACTTCAAATATATCTCTCCTGCAGTTGTTAATGCTAGCAATATGAGTTTGTTCAAAGCTAAAACTCTGACTTCGAGCCTCTTCCAGAACTCTGCTGCCTTTTCCAAATTTCATAGAATTTTTTCCATTTTTTCTAGTTTTACTTTTTTTTCTTTTACAAAACTAAATTAAGCCCCTTTTTCCACTTTAGTAAGTGCTTCTTCTCCTTACAGAAATACTCTGCACCCTTTCCACTTGTGAATCAGAATTTATTATTATTATTACTGCTGCTGTTTTACTTTAGGCAAAGCTTAAGGTGTTCAGAATTTCCATGCAAGGACACCAGGGTGGGTGTGTACAGACAGGGAAGTGCATGATTTGCAGACACACTCATGAGTCAAATGATTATAGTTATGAAATAGCAAGTGGGGAAGGGGACATCATGGCCTGTTTTTATGCAGATAAATGCATTTATGTATTGCTCTGATGTTGAGATTCTTGATCCAGTGATCTATTTTCTCTTTTACGGCTGCTGGGCTGGTGCAGTGGGGGATGTGAAGCCTGTGGGATGCTGCCCATCCAGCTGACTCTCTTGTGATGATGTTCATGCAGCCAAATTTGTCTGTCAGGGGTCTGTCAGGCTTTTAGTCCACTGCACTGTAGGTCTCCAGCTGGGTGTTGATGGGTATTGCTTTCATTGAAATTAAAAGATTGGAGGAAAAAAACCTGAAATATTATATGTATTTTTCCTTTTCAAACAACACTGTTGTATTATCAAAGTACTTTCAGGTTTTAATTTCAAAGTTCTCGTGTATTAAAATAACATAAAAATATGAATTGAAATAAAATGTTTTCCCTTATTAAGTCAATAACATTTTATTGACAAAAACATATTTTTATTTTAGGGACTATTGATTTAATATTACACTTAAATTCAATGTTTGATAAGGATTGGAAATCTCTCTACTTTTGGTAGAATTAACCATGAAAAAGAGATGGCAGCTCTCACTGAATTCTAAAATGACTCCAATCAGTCTGAACAGGCTGGCTTAAAACCTTCCATTTAGTACATCTACTCTGCTCTGGCTTCCATTCCTAAAGCCTCTTTATTCTGTGTGTACTTGTTTGTTTTCCTAGACAGTGAGGACTATCCTCACCAAGAAAGGGTGAAAAGTTTGTTTATAAGGGGGCAAGGGTCTTAGTGCACAGTACAGATACGTATGTCTGTGAATTTACAACACACTGCTAATTCCATGCTAATTTTTCCATGTGGACACTCTTGTTACTTAATATAATTTTGGCTGGCCATAGCTTTCTGTTGCCTAGTGCCATGCTGTAAATTCAAATCCTACACTGTCCTTCAATATCCTTCCCAGGCACACAAGCCTTTAAAATCATTCACCAGAGGAGAGAAGTCGTCAGAAAATAAGTGGTGGTTGCCCTGTAGTCCTCAAGAGGTCAAAAAAAATAAACACCTTGGTGGATATAATCTATGGGATCTAACTCAGTGAAGCTATATTATGGCCATAAGGCATATAGATTTGCAGGAAATCACCACATTGACCGTATTTAGCTCCAGGAATCTTTAGTGAGGTTATTTACTCAATGGCTAAAAGTCCTTTTCATGTATCTAATCAAAGTAATGAGCGTTTTGTGATATGCAATTAACTCTGCAGTTGCCCAAACATCTGGGGACAAATCTTTTGACAGCTCTGTGTGTATACATGCATGTTTCCATGTGTACTGGAGGATGTTGTGCTTGTTGTACAGTATTTGTAGGTAGTTTCTGTTTATTGTTGCAGTGCTTGTGCTCACCAAAGCTTTGACTGCAGTCAAAAGGCTTGTATGTTTTAAGGAAATGTATATGAGCACCTGCCAGTAGAAATGGTCTTTGAGAAGAGACCTTTGAGGCAGGCCAGCTAGACTCATCCCCATTGCCACAACAGATGGGCACAATGTAAATCTTCATTCGTTCTTTTGTGAAAAACTCTAATTCTTAGGATGTAGCTTTTAATCATTTTATGTGGGCATTGGTTTATTAATTTTTGTGTGCATATCTTGGAAATAGTTACTTGATGCATAACTATCGGAGGAATTTTGAACTCAAGACACTTAAAAATGCAAGGCTTTTTCTTACTGTTTTCCTCTCAAATTATTTTCTATATATCATCAGAAATCCTGGGTTAAGCATCGGTGTTTCACTTCGAGCATGTCTTGGAAAACAGAACCTTTTCAGTTTTGCTTTCAGGCTTTCCCATCGTAAGGAAACGCGAAGGCCCACGCTCCTGGCAATCAGTAGGAGTATTTGTTGGCCTTGCCTATAGCACACCTCTCTTCCTCGCATCTCCAACAACCCCTGAAGAGGCCTCCTATGCAAGCCTATGTACATGAAATTGATAAGATGAGAATTTCAAACAAATAGCTTACCTTTAGTTTTGATTCAGCCATCCATTATAGAGGTGCATTATGCTGCAGCTCCCGGTGAGAGGAGCACTGCGGGAGCCATGAGCAGAGCAGGCCTGACTGCTGTCCTGATCAAATCACCGACAGGGCAGCAGTGATTTAAACAAAATTGGCTGGGCAATGGCTGCTGAGGCTATAATCTTTTTGAAAGCCATAGAGGCATGGTCAAGTGGTCAGAGTATGAGTGTGGAAGCCAAGTGTTTTGGGTTCTGTTCCTGCTATAGATATCTCTAGTTTGTCATCTGCATCAACTAACTTTTCCTCATCTGAAAAATGGAGATAAACCACTTATTTCTCACCAGTCTAAGGTGGCAAAGTGCTATTTGGCGCAAACTTTGGTTAGATTTTTTCATTTACCAAAATGAGTAATTTTTCTGGCATCTCCCAGATGATTTCAGTTGTGTATTGTTCTCTGCTCTTACACATTACCTCAGTTTGAAACCTGCAAGTGGAAAAGTGGAGAAAAGGCCATGGAAATAAATGTACTTACGTATTACAACTAATAAGAAAACCTCTTGCTTTCACGTGTAAAGACACACTAGTGATACATTAAAACTGGATTACTTGACCTGCTGTAAGCTACCTGTTTTATCAATTTAATTTCTTGTTCTGGAAATCATTAAGCAATGGAGATTACTTATTTTCTTAAAGATGTGTAGATGGTAGGATTAATCTTTAACAAGATGGTTGCAAAGTTATTGCCAGTGTGCTTATGAAATACTATTATTTCAAGTTTTGTTTTTTTAATGAGATGCTTATGAAAAAACATTCTTCTCTAACAGCATCCAGGGTCTCATAACAGGCTTTTGTACTAACTTCATATTGTGTTTATCTTTAAAATACGGAATTTCCTTCTGAAATTTATGATTGTTAATTTACACAAACATGGCATGTTTTACATTTGAAACTGTGTTAGAAGGCAAGAATAGGATTGACGTTATCTTCTTTCTTTCTATGAATGTGGTATAGCCAGAAATACTTTTTGGAAAGGTACATTTTCTCTCTGCTTTTTAAAAAATATTTGGGCAAAGCTTGCATTTTAGGTCCATGTTCTGTATTTATATGCCATATTTGATCTTCCTGGATTTGTGCTTACAATCTAAGCAAATTTTCAATTACCTTGAGAGGGCTGCATTAAAAAAAATAATAAATAAATCCTTAATTTACACTCTAAGGCTTAAAAAATAAGTTTCTAACAATAGCTTCTATCAACAGTTAAATTACAAGTTGGTTCAGATCACTATTTACACATATAGTAATTTTTATATGAATTATGACATTCTAGAAATTACTTTTTGTTGAACTACCAGGCACTGACTATTTTTTAATCCTTTTTTGGTTTTTGTTACGTTAAAGTAATAGAAAATATAACTGAAGTGCAAAATTTTCTTAGGAACTCCAGATGAATAGTTTCTTGCCTAAGGAAGCAATGGTTATTTCTGCCTCAAAACTGAAGCAGCCACTTCTTCCAACCTTGAAGCAAAACATTAGGTGCCGTCTCCTTTGTTCCTGCTATAAAGTTTTTCTGTACTATTGCTGTCAAAGATCAGATGCAACTGCTTTGCCCTAAAGGTCTGTCATCTACTTAGTAGGCCTTGCACTTTGTACTTAACCCTGGCATACCTGACTCCTCCATCAGTGTGCTTTCAGCTCAGGAGCTTAGAAATTTAAGGGGGCCCTAAGAGTCATTATGTCTTCCTAACTGAGTAAAACACTTTACAATTAGAAAATAAACCAGTTGCTGACATGAGCTAGGACCCCAGGTGCCATGCAGCATACGATTTTTGTTGTAAGACTTAAAAGAATCCTGCCAAAAACAGATGTGGAAAAGTAAAATCTCTCTTCATTGGCTTAAATCTTCTGACTCCTCTGTAGTGTATAACGTTGTAGCACTTTCCTTGCTTTAATAACTGTCATGATCTGGAATAGAGGATGTGTTTTGGGGCTGGGATGATGTTAATGTAGGCAGAGTAAGGGAAGAGGCTTGGAGAGGTATTTCTGCAAGCCTGCTAGTGCTATAGTCTTATTGCTGAAGAAAGAAGAGGAAAAAAAAGGACATTTTTCCTACAGCAGGTGCACAAAATAAAGCAGCCAGGAGCAGGAGTAGTTTTTGCCATCATATACAATTTTAACTGTAGCTTCACCTCTCTAAATCTCCAAGCGTAAACCTTTCCTAACAAGCATGTGTGTATACAAACAAAATAGGTAAATGATCTTTACAATTACAACAAAATTTCATTGTTGTGGTGGTATAACAAGCAGATTTTGAGCTCCAGCCATCTTGCAAAGCAGAGTATTTCACTAGAGCCAAACTACTCTAAAAGTGAAAATAACCTGTTGTCTTGTGAACAATCTCATGGCAGTGCATGTGATTGTAATGGGTGCTTTATTTTAAACACGGCCTTCACCATCTGCTCCACCCTTTTCACAGTTAGTGAAGAACATAATGCATGACTGTATCATTAAATGGAAGATAAAAGTGATTTCAATGGGTTTATGTTCCTTATTCAATAAAGTTTTAATTTGTTATGATTTCTGTCTTACAAATTGTGGGAGGGCTGGAGGATTTCTGTACCTGGAATGCTTTTTTTAAGTCTTAAGGCAAATTTGAATTGAGTCATTTGTTGAGTAAATTCAGGTCTGTTGGCAAAGTAGAGGGTTTTTGTAAGGAAAACAAAGTAGTAAAACAAAAGGACTGTGCTACAGAAATGACTGAAGAATTCAAGTTCTGTGAACACAACAGGAGAGAAGAGGAAAAACATAACCGTGGTCTGTGAGAACTAAATTCTGCTTGAGCATTTTAACCGTACTCAGTGTCTGTCTGTCGGCTCTGGTACAGACTATCCATGGAACTTGCTGTGGAGAAGTGTAATTCCTGATAAATGTCAGCTCTGCCTTGGCCTGGTGGGCTTTTGGTTTGTTTTTTTTTTTTCTTTTCCTCCCAGAACTCAAATGAAGTAAAAGTCCAGATCAGTCAAGTCTGGTCCATGTCCAGGTAAGTCCAGGTATGTCAGGTACAGGTCTAGATCTGCCCCTGTGTACAGGTAAGGCAGGTCCATGTTCAGGTCTGTCAGGTGCAGCTCTGTTCCTGTTGAGTCCAGGTCTAAGTCTCTCCTTGTGTCTGGGTCAGGTCAAGTGGAATCAGATTCAGCTCCAGGCTTCCAAGCCATGCTGTCCCTCCCTGATGCCAGCTGGTCAGGGGGAGAAGATAAGCTGGTAAACAGCTACAGGCAGAGACAAGGCAATTTACTGAAACAAAAGCTAAGTTTACTCATGCACCAGCAAAGAGAAAAGGAAGATTTTTGTTTTTTTCCCACTTCCCATCAGCAAGCAATGTGCAGGCATTTCCTGGGAAGTGGGGCTGCAGAAGGGAATTATTTTACATAAGAAATGTCCTCCGTTCCTCTGTCTTCTCCTTGTTGTTCTACCTGAGCTGCCATCATATGGTACGGAATATCCCTTAGCTTTTCTCTTGGTGAAAAGGATCAATGTAGTCTCTTCAGTCCCCAGGATCATATGGAGCTTATGAAAGGTACTGTCTTCATCATTTCACTAGAGATTATGCTACAAGTCCTTAACAGATTCTGAATAGAGATGTAAATTAGGTGTTCCTTACCCATGGAAAACTCTAAGGACTGTGCCCAGAGTGGCATCAACATGTTTGGCACTGAAGTTTGAGAGTTTGTGTCTAAGCTTTTTGGGGTAAATGTATGCCAGGAACGTAAATATAAAAAGGTGAAGAAATTCGCTTTTGAAGGAAAAAAAAGAATGCATTTATTTGGAAACCTGACTCTTTGTAAACATCCACACAGTCTGTCTGTGTGCACAGGAGCTCAGGGAATCACAAATATTTCTCCAATGAGCTGAGTTTCTTGCCTGCAAAAGCACTGCAGAATTGAGTTGTAGGAACATATGACCATTGTTTGCACAAAAGTTCAAGAATATGAAGAGATTATATTGAAGTCCAGGATAGTGTGGTTGTTTAGTTTGAAAAGAAAAGTATGGAAACAGGAGCTGCAACCTGTATAATTCCAACTGCTCACCTCTGCTTTAATACAGACTTGAGCTTTGGACAGAAGCTCAAGTACCAAATACATACATTTAAAAAATATTTTACTTGCTTGAAAGAAACTACTATAGAGTGGGTTTGTTGGGGGTTTCTTGTTCGGTTGGTTCAGTTTTTTAAATTCTCCTCTGCTTGGTCATCGTTTGGCATAAAATAACTTCCATACTTTTTAAAAAACATGGGTGACCAGGAGTGGACAAGAGAGCTGGGGGAAGAGTCTGGAGCACAAGTCCAGAGAGGAGCATGTGAGGGAGCTGGGCATGTTGAGACTAGAGAAAAGGAGGCTCAGTGGACACCTTATTGCTCTCTACAATAACCTGAAAGGAGGTTGTAGCTGGTTGGTCGTCAGCCTCTTCTCCAATCCAACCAGAGACAGGATGGCAGGAAATGGCCTCAAGCTGTGCCTAGGGAGGTTTAGGTTGGACCTCCGAACGAATGTCTCCATGAAAGGGGTTGTTAAGTGTTGGAATGGGTGGCCCAGAGAGACACACCTCCCTGGAGGTGTTCAAGAAACACAGTGGAAGTGGCATTTAGTGCCACTGTCTAATTGACAAGGTGGTGATCAATCAAAGATGGTCATCTTAGATCTTTCCTAATCTACATGGCTCTGTGACTTGCATGAGGTGAGAACCCTTTCTTAAATGCTAAGTTATTTCCTAAGTGTATATTTGCCCAGTAGTTTGTCTGTTCTGTACATAAAAATCCTGGGTATTCGTGAAATGTTGCACGTAAAGACAAATTTGTTAAGCTGTGTCCTAGGACAAAAGGTTAAAAAGAAAAAGGTAAGTGTTCCCTTGCAAAAGTGGATTCCTCTTCTGCTTTGAGTCACAGGAAGTTGTTCAAGGAAAAGAAAATAGCCTGGAGATGAGGCTGGCAGTTGTATGCTGATTGCCTCTATGTAAAGGACAATATCAAAATATATGCTTCCAACAGAGGGAAATGATCTTGTTTCTCACAATCTGAATTTGGCCCACGGGTTGGCTTAAATTTGTCCCTATCTAATTATGTGGCTTAACAGAGTCACCATGAACAGGAAATATCCTGTTTGCGAAAACTAATTGTTTTTAAATTAGTTTAAATTTAAACTAATTAATTTAAACTAATTTAAATCAGTTAAAATTTAGATTTACAGACAACTAACTGTGTGTAAATTGTAAACACTAATTTACAGTTCATTCTGACTTGGGAGTTTTGTGGGGGTATTAAAAGTGTCATAAAAACGGTGTTGGTTTTTAAAGGACTGTCTTGAAAAGGAGGGAAGGAATGAAAAAGCCCACTGAAGGGAGGGGAAGTCATAGATTCATACTGAGGAATTTTTAAGTGTTTTATTGTGCAGGATTACAGTTCTTGTTTATGCATGACTTTTGACTCACTAAACATATTGATGTAGGTCCTGAAATATGTCTTTAGCCAGTTTTATGAAATACACCCTCAGTAAAAGCACAGGATTATTTCATTTGACTTGATAAAGCCATGTATGATTCAAGGATAGCGCATACATTGACTTAATGGAAGTGGTTTACCTGTATTTGAATTGATTTAGTTATCAGTTTAATTGCCTCTAGATTTTTAAGTTCTGACTAATTTTTCCCTCTTATATAAAAATATGCAAATAAGCAGTCAAAAACTGAACATCAATAGAATCTCCTGTGAACTGTCTGAACAAAATCTTGTCACAAATCTGACTCCGCAGTCAAAGGGTTGGAAATAGCACCATGGACAGATTTACAGGATACCAATAAAAGCCTTTATATAAAAACATCTCCAGAGACAAATCTTTTATATACTCTCAGAGGTGCATAAATCACTGACAAATCTGTCTGGCAAGCTTGTTTAGTAATTTGCTTTATTAATCAAGCCAATTTAACAGTTTATAGACTTGTTCATTCTAACTTGTTAGAGACGTTCTCTGTATGTTTAAAACACCATTAACTATGCATGTGTGCCACCAAATTATAACTACGAATATCATCAGTCTCCACTCCTCCCATTCCCTCACACTTCATGTAGTGTGCTGAAAATGGTAATTGTGTGCTATAGCATCTTCCCTGAGCATTTTGTTTTTGGATATGATTCTTAAAGAACATCTCAGGGATTATGACAGTCTTAGAACATGCCTTTATTTGCAAGCAAGAAGAGCTTATTCTTTAAGAGTTAAATTATTGTTGTTTCATTCTTCCTCTGAAATTGCTCTCTATGCCTTCTGATGTACAGATCAAACAGGTTTGTCCATTTGCAGATGGACATATGTGGTCCTCTCTATCATGTAGCCTTTTCCCATCTTAATAAATCAGCACAGTTAAGGAAAATTGCCTCTCTGCACTTAGGCTGGCACAAAAAATCCTTGCCATCCCTTTTCTGAAAGGAAGTACCCAGCCTTTCTAAATGTGGCATTAGTAGTCATGTCCACCAGCAGAACGTTTCTATTTAAATAAGATAGAATTAACCAAGAGGCAGGGAAAAGTGCTCTCAGTTATGACAGACTGAGACTCCAGCAGTTGGACGTTCCTGCAAGGGAGGGAAAAGATGAGGAAAACTGAGCTCTAGAAGTAGTCTGGGCGTTAGCAGGCTCTGTCAGCTGCACTTTTTTGTAGGATAGGTGGCTGTAGGCATTGTAACAATGAATGCACATTAACATTCTTATTTATCCATGTTTGTAGTCACCATAATTAGGAAGGCAGGTGGAGAAGAGGGCTCATGTCTATCAGCACATACTTACACTTAAGGCTTGAAGTTTGTGTAAACTAAGCATGAAAATAGGAATCCTTGCTCTCAAATTATCAGACTCTAAGTGTGCTCTCCTATGGTCATTACTCAAAGTGCTCTTTCAAAACATGAGATAATGTGCTGGGCTGTTTTCTTTTGCTATTAAAATGCATCAGTCTTAATTACTGTTTGCCTTTTAAATTATATTCAATGCATTTGTACTTCAGGTAGAAATGGTTATTAACATCTCTGTTACTGAGAATTACTAGCCTGCCAGGCTGAGGCCTTCCCTAGATAAAAATATCCTGATGATGCATAGAATTCAGTAAAATTTATTATAAAGCTAAAACTGACACAAGAGCAACAAGAAATTAGAAATCAGAAGGATAAAAAAAATTCTGTACGATGTTTTATGGCATGGGCAAGGAGATTTGCACAATGATTGATATGGTTTGCAGTTCTGGTCTCTTTGTTACTGTTTTCCATGGTGTAACTTAGAATGTGACCGTGAAGGTAAAGTTGACTTCAGTGTGCTTTGTTTGACAGCCTACTATTTGCTCTTAATGAAGGAGTTTTTAGTGCAGAACTAGGATAAAATGTGTAAGGTTTTGAGGCCTCATAAGAACTGAATGGCAAGCTGTAAGAAAGAGGGAAATTTACACCAGACTTTCATCTAATAAATCTTCTCTAAATTAATCATATGCATTAATTAATAGATGGCAAAGTATATCTTTTCTTGCTAACGACTAAGAAAAATGCCTTATAATATCATGCACTCAGGATAATAAGGAAGACAGTGATGTTAACAGAAGGCTCTTTCCTCTGCCATGAATTTGGGAAATCCTCTCCCTATTTTGCCACCCACTCCCTAGAAGTGCTGTGACTGTGGCTGGCAGAAGGAAAAGCAAACACTGCCGCGCCAGCTATTCGCAGCTGTATCTGTGTCTCAGCTGTGCCCATCCATCTGCAGTCGTTGCCATCTGCCAATTGCTTCAGTTGGGGAGCATCTGGAAGGCGAGCCATTTTAAAGAGAATCTGCTGCACAGCAAAGAAATTATTTCCTCCTTTTTCTTTTTAATCTTGCTTCTCTTTCCTTTCTAGTGACCTGTGCGCATGGCAGGAGTTATGCACCAGTAATATACTGAGAAACAGAGTGTTCCCTCCAGTGTCCCACAGAAAAAGGAGACTAATCAGAGTATCTGTGATGGGGACAGCACAGTGAAATCCCCCTGTCTTCCACATTTTAATCTATAAGTAGACTCCTTGAAAGAATGCTGTGGTTATATTAAGTTCTACAGAAGAGGATAGGTCCATTTGTGTGCACTTCCTTGTATTTCTCAAGAATTATTAGACCATGAATCAGCTTTATAAATTGGGCTTCTAGGGCCTTAGTTTTAACAAACGGGCTCTTCTGTTTTATTTTCAGTTAAAAAAATATAAACACAGACGTCTTGTGCTCTGGTCATCTCTTAGAGTTGCACATATAATAATGCAGAAGGACTTACTATAAATAAACAAGAATGCTCATTGCTTCATAAGTTTGTGTAAAAAAAACCCAAAAAGTCATGCATAAAGGATAAACTGAAATGGATCTGGTAATCTGAGAGCTCTTTGCAGAGAATGATAATCCAGCTGCCATTTCTTGCTTATGTTGGTATTGCTTGTATCCACGCTGGAATGTTGAAACTACATTTTTCTGGGTATGTTTGGTACTGTTGCTTTGGAGTTTTTTATATTTTTTTTGGTGAATTGAGAAGAAATGGAAATTTGAACTCCTGGCTTGGGGTGGATTTTACCTTGTGCAAGACATTTTTACTCTTTTAATACCAAAAACCTCAGATAACAAAATTATCCACGTCCACAGAAAATCTTTGATTTTTCATTTGATTTTTTTTTTTTACCTTCAAAATGCCCTCCTTTTAAAGCTACTATCCTGCAAAAACAAACTAATAAGCAAAAATCTATTCTCCACTCCCCCAGATCTCATCTCTTATTGGAATCAAAGTTAGGATTTAACAGTGAAACAGGCAAGAGGGCTGTTTAGATTTGTGCAAGCAACAGGAAACAAACGCACTAAAAAGGCTGTTTACTTCTCTGCATCCAGATCTTACCCAGGCTCTGTTTGAGGCAATGCCAGAGAGTCACTTTCACAAGGCATTTACATCAGCAGCTTTAAGCAGGAGAAAGGGTTTTGTCAGAATAAAGGAAAGATATTGGGAACTTCTATCAACTTTATTTTCTGGCTCTGTGGGTTTCCCTCAGTTGGAATCTGTGCTATTTTCTCTTTTTAAAAAAGCTCCTGTAAAATTCTTCTTGCTTGTGCATTAGTGTCCTATTTACTGTTGCTTCTGAGCAGGAGGTTGTCATTCCTACTTTTTTCTTTTTTGGTTTGGTTGTTATTTTGTTGTGGGGTTTTTTTTTTGTTGTTTTTTTGTTTTTTTGTTTTTTTTTCCCCCCAGTTCTCCAGTCATGTGCTTTGAAAATGAACTTCTTTTCTATTCCCTTTGTGTTGGTACAATAAGCATTTATTTCTGGCAACTGGTTTTGTAGGACTCTGGTCCTTGGCTGTGAATCTTGGATTCTTACCAATTGTTCCTGTTCTGGGCCTGGTAGCTTTAGCTCATTAATCTAATGTTCTATAACTTCCTGCTGCTAATCCTGGTTGTAGGGCCCTGTGTTCATTAAGCTTGCTCCTGACTCCCATGTATGACTTGGAGTGTGAAATAATCTGTAACAACAAGAGACATGGAAGCACAACCTTGCTCCCCAAGCAGCCCTCCTTGTTTCTGCAGGATCACTTGTGCTCCAAGGACTGATCAGCAAGGGTAAAACCTGTCCTATGCAAATGCTAACACTTGTTAGCGTGCAAGGAATAAGCGCTCCAAACTTGCTGTTCTTTTTATTTCCCTCTTGCTGAATAAAAACACTGAGCCAATGTCAGTATCTGATGGGCTGCCAGCTTCAGGCTTGGCCCAGGATTAAGTGGAAAAGAGCAGGTCAAGTTGCAGACAGCCTCCTTTCCTCTACCTAAGATCAAGGCATTTTTGTTGTCCTTGTGATTTGAATGCAGAGTGCCTCATGGCTAACGACTCTGAAGCTAACAGCTTAAAAAGGGCAAGAATTCCCAAGTATTTTTCCATGTTTTAAAAGTTGAAATGTCACTCATTTTTCTGCAACGCACGAATGCTCCAGGATGCAATTAAGGCTATCATTTTTACTATTTAAAGCCCTAGGGAGGTCTAAATCCTCCCTGAGTTCATAAACTCATCCCGTCGTTGTAACTTCAAAGTTAAATTTAAGGAGCTCTAGACCAGTGTTTCATTTTAGTCTTAGCCCCTGGTGTATATGGGACTCTTTCATGGATGTGTCTGTCTGTGTGAGAAGGGGAACAGCAACCCTAACATTTTAGATCTGGGAATAGTCAGGGTGATTGGCTGCGTAATGCTCCTTTTCATGGAGCACCCAGACCTCCAGCAGCTATGCAAAGCTAGGAAGCAGCCCAGAAGCAACAAGTTTTCTGTACACTGCCTTTAAATTTCACACCAAATTTGTCTGCTTATCAAGCTATTTTTTTAATAAAGTGTAATTTCCTCATAAAAGCCAGTAAATTGGTTAGTTGCTGGGATAGTCCCCTTCTAACCTTCTAAATTTTGAGATTGGTAATTATATTTAACTTAGTGCCTGTTTGTGTAACCTCAGTTATGTGGTGGTCCACTACTCTAAAGAGGGAAAACTTACTGGTGGTTCTGCAAAAGTTGAAGGTTTCAGCAACTCATTGTGGCATCTTTGTTATGAGACCATTTGCTGACATTAATTCTAGTAGTGATTAAAGAACCTGGCTGTGTCAGTGAAACTGTGGGGAAAACAAAAAACTCTCTAACAACATTTTTAGTGTTTGAGAATCAAGGCATTACTTTCTTCTGGCCAGGATGTGCAACAGAAATAATTTCATCCACCTATCTCCCGGGTTGTGCAGCGAAAATCATTTTATCACACATAAATTTTACTCATATTTTTCACATTTTATACAGTCAAAACCCATAGAAATTCTTTGGTTCAACATTTGTCAGTCCCAAGTTACACAGTTAACTTAGTATTTGGTTGTGGATTTCTTCCCCTTGGATGCTGATGTGGTCCTCATTCCTTGGTTCTCTTACCAGTCTTTTCTTGACCAGGTGTCTCTGAACATGCCAGGGGTGATGTTTGGAGTTGGTGTTTGCTAATGGTCAGTAAAGGTCATTATCTTTTGTCTATCTTCTGTGCTATTCACAGTCTATGGAGATGTTGAGATCATCAGAGGTCACCTGGTGGAACAGTCCCCTGAATGGAAAGTTCAATTCCCTTCCCCTGGGGCAAAGGCAAACAAAACTGACTAAAGTTACATAAAAAAACTTTAAACACTGTGTAATTTCCAACAGCTGCAGCCTTGGCTTGAGAAACAAGGTGGCAGCATATGTAGGTGTGATAGGATCTCTGGTAATTTTTAGTGAAGATTTTTACTGCACATTGAGAGCCAAAACTGGTCAGAATATTCTGTCAGAGTCATTACCTGCAGCAAGATTACTTCGTAACTCTTGCTGTAAAAAGGAATTTTTTTTTCTATGTACATGTTAAGAGGCCCAAGAAGTCTGGGTTTAAATGACAATAAAGATTGAGCTTTGAATACTCTGGGAAAAAGAAATAAGTCATGGAAAGGAGACTGGAACTCCAATTTGCACAGGTTTCCTGGCAAATTAGAGTGTCTTTAACATGAGATATTTTTAAGAGAGGTTGACATAAAACCAGTCAGATAGGACAAAGATAGCTGAAGTTGCCTTATTATAGGGGAAGGGGCTAAATGATTTTTCTAGTTCCCTTCTAGTTTTACAACTCTTATCCAAAAAACACTTATGAAGTTAAATCACATGGAATCTCTCTTACCTCTCTGCTGGGTTTGTGCCATTTTGCTTCTCCTGTAAAGGTGAGCTGCAACTTGAGCCACATAACAAATCATCTCAAATGCATCTTTGCACACTGCTATTGAAGAACACCTTGCGGGAAAAGTCTTGAATTTTGTAGTCAGCCCCATTAGTAGGAAAAACCCTCTCCCCCCTCAGTGAAATTCTAATATCCCTGTCTTAAAATACATTCTAAATAATGAATACTGTGAGTTTTGTCCAGTTTTCCCCTTCCTGGATACAAAATGCATGAGGCAAGTTTGTGCTGCAAGCTCAAATCATTAAGGACTGTGAATTTGCCAGAATAAAAATAATGATGATAATAATAAAGCAATTCCCTGGTACTCACATTCTGAGCAGTATATTGGAAAACAGGGTGTTGGTAGCTGCAGTTCATAGTGAGTTACATATTTTTATATGTCATACTTGACGTGAATCCTTGGAGTGGTGATAGAGGATAATATGATGTGCACATTGACATGAATAGGTATAACAATTCATCTTAGTGACACCTCATAACTACAAAATTCAGAAGGATTGCTGTACTAGAAGCAGCTAAAAGCAGTCTTTAAAACAACAAATAGAATGCTTTAGTTCACAGAATTCCTTGAGTCTTGTAAGCATGAGTGAAATATTGATGTTTTTGAGAAGTGAGTTTAAATATCTTCATCTCTATCTGTGAGTTACTGTGCAAGACAGCTCCTTCCTGAAGCTAGAAGTAAAACTTAATTAAAAACTCAGCAAATGCCAAAAAGCTTATTTCTTATGATGCAGAGGCTCAATAATTTTCATTGAAAAGCAATCTACAAATAGATCTGCAGACATTTTTGACCATGTTTACATAGGTCAGGAAAAAACAGAACAAGGTAAATGAAGATACAAGTCTATACTGTGGCATCAAGAAGGTTTAATTATTTGCCATTTGTGTTTCCTTATTTGTTATTGTGTTTTATTATGCACAATGCATTCCCTATCTTTGTTAAACACTTCAAGACTTCACTTTATCAGGAGGGTGGTCAGACTTTGGAACAGGCTTCCTGAAGAGGTGGTAGATGGTGGCCCCATCCCTGTCAGTGTTTAAGAGGATTTGGATAATGCCCTTAACAATGTGCTTTAACTTTTGGTCCCCTGACTTGTACCAGCTGATCACGGTAGGTTCCTTACATCTGAAATACTTTATTCTGTTCTAGTCTGTCAGAGACTGAATGAGTATTTCTTTTAAAATAATAACATCCTTAGGTGGCATTCAACTGAACAAGCAAATGCAGCTTGCTTTAACAAGAAAGGTGACTCTGTTGCTTCAAAGAGGAGTAGATTTTGAGCTCATAGTTGTGCAAGTTTTTGGGAAATTCTGCTTGAAGATTATATACTAATCTCACGAGGTAAAAATTGAGCTGAGAAAGCTCCTCTTATTAAAACAAACCAAAAAGAGCTATTTCTGTGTTCCCTGCTCATTTACATGGAATAGACTTGACATATACATCTTACAGGAGCCTGAAGAGACCATTTCCCATCTCCCCAGCTACTTTTTCAAAGTTATTAGCATATCACATATTTCCTAATAAACTATATGCGTTCTTTTCTTTCCTGCTGCTGATTTGGCATTTTAGTACGTGCTTTGAGAATAGGACTGTTTCAATATAAAACCATATTTGTTCACCCTGGCCTTTTATCTTTCCTGAAGTGTCTCTGCAAGACCAGAAGCAGGAATGTAAGTGTCCTGTTCCCCACAGATGTACCCTGTCTGCCTGACCACTCGAGCCACTCATGTCTGTTCAATGTGGCCCTGGGCTCACAGACTCTTCTTGAGATCTGTAACAAGGGTTGTCAGAATTAAAAAAAAACCAAAACCAAGTAAATAATGCACCTCTCCCTTCTTTTCTTCTTTTTCTCACAAGATTTGCTCAGGAGCAAACAGGGTTGCTCAGAAGCAGACGGGTCATTCCAGTTTCAGCAGTTTTTAAACTGAGATAATTAGTGGTTCATAACCCTATTTTGGTTTTCGTCAAGAAAAAAATGAGACAATTAGGAAGGCTTTTAGCTGACCAGGCTAAACAATGAGGTGTAGAGTGACAATCCTGTGTCCTACAGAACAGGGAGTGTGGTATATTGTGCTAATTGCCCACTTTCCTGACAGTTTTAATGCACTGTGACGGGTATAGAGAGTCTGTGACAATTCTAACAGGCGGCTTGTCCAATTAATATGAGTCCTTACCTTTTCCCCCTTCTGATAAACAAACAAATACTTCTTCAGGTATATGTGCCCTTCCACATGAGCCTGCAGAATCGTGGTGGGGGTGGGATGGGATGGGGAGGGGAAACAGAAGTAGCAACTTGTACAGAAGAGATCTGTGTGGAGGGTCAGTACAGAGGGCCACAGACATTGGAACAAAGAACAGCACAGATAAATCTACTTTCTATGAACCAAAATATAAATGCTAAGTTTAGAGTCATTTAATCTGAGCCTGGAAAATTTTATATGTATCTATATTTATAAAATAGGTTTGTCTTTATTAGATTTTGAAGAATACGAATACAAGATTATAAAAATTAGCTCCAAACCTCATTGGTAAAATTTTGAATGGGGATTTGGCTTTTATCTTTACTTGGATCAGTATTTAATACTCTTTTCATTTGGATTTCTGCCATAGGATGTGTTTTAGAAATGGGGCCCAAAGTGTTGTGTATACATAGGCATATAGAAAAGTTTATATAAGAAATCATTCTTAGCCCTCATTTGTTATAGTTCTCTAATACTAAAATTCAAATTCTGGACTGCAATTCTTTTAAAAATTAAAGTTGAATAACTTAAAAAACATTGCTAATGTTTTGTATGAAAACTCTTCTAAACTTCTGTAGTGTGGTTCACGAAAGGAACTGGTAACAGTAAAGAAAACACTTCTGGAAACAGCTTTAGCATTTCGTGTAGGTGTTATTGGTAGGGGATTGGTAAAAAAAATCAAATTCTGAGTGTCTTTTAATTCCCATTTTGTAACTTTTAAACTGCATTGGCTGGGCTTTTAGGATGAAGAGCTGCAATTTTCTTTGCATCATTCTTATTGATGTCTTAGCACTGTCTTAATACACAGCATTTTTAGAAACGACAAGTATTTCTGTGTCTGCATTTATGCAGTGGGATAGCTTTAGGAGAGCCATCACATTCAGTAAGAATTCAAGTTGCTCCAGCTTTGATTATTTTGGTCCACAACACAATGACAAGCTGGCATTCCAGGTAAAGCTACTATGTGTAATCCTACTATTTAATCCTACTGTGTGTAATCCTAAAATGTACTGACAAAGACACCCTTGAGTGTGCTGGGGTCAGAGTGGTTTTGGTCTAAAGTTTTCAGTGTGTGGCTGTCTATACTATCTACCATTCAAATATTTTTTAAATGGTTCAAGTCTTTTAATTAAATGTTAAAATTCAGATCTTTTAAAAGGGTTCCTGTTATTAGTATGATTCTATTAGCTGTTGCAAATTTAGGGTACATTGTGAGTATGCATTTTTATTAGTTTACATTCACTTTAAATTTTGATCACGTCTTGGATTGGAAGAGACCTTAGACATAACCTTGTTCCAAACCCTCTGCCATGGGCAGGGACACCTTCCACCAGTCCAGGCTGCTCAAAGGCCCATCCAATCTGGCCTTGAACATTTCCAGGAATGGAGCATCTACAACTTCTCTGGGCAACCTTGTTCCAGTGCCTCACCACCCTCACAGTAAAGACTTTCTTCCTGACATCTCATCTACATCTATGCTCTTTCAGTCTTTCATTAAAAAGTCTTCCTAATAAAAAACTTAAGAAATCCACTGATGAGTACTAGAGGAGAAGATATCACATGGAATTCAGTCCTAGGGCAATAGTTATGCAGCAAAGGAACCATAATTGTATGTTGTTGAAACCTCTTTCACAATGTAATATGGTTGATAAAAAATGAGGAAACTATTCAGTTGAATATAGGCTATTGTGTTGTTACATTATAATGTCATTATTATTTTGGAAAGTGAGAAGATTTTATGCATTACTTTTTCTCAAAAGTTATGTATTTTCCTCAGGAAAAAAAAATTGAAGTGATAAAATCTTATTTTTTGTCAAAACAATGGGCCTAACTAAAAATTTAATATTTATGGAGAGGAAAAGGAAAATTAAACATTTTCTACTCTGGGGACTAATTTATAAATTTGTAATCACAAATATTATGATTAGTTCCTGGAAAACATGCAGGTCTAAAACAGATCAATATCTGTTGGGGAGATGTCACCTTCTCAAAGTCATATAGCTGAATAAGTAAGCTGTATGTTCATGGCAGAGATTAATATCTGTGTAAGCTCTATTTATTAAAGACAACGTAGCAATATCTGCACAAGTGTGGGTGGTAGGCTAATTTCTGTTTTCTCTCTCTTTGGGGTACTGTCAATCTGTCTACACAAATTGGCTCCGCCATTTTTGTGGTGGAACCTTCTTCTCATTAATTCTTAAGCTGTTTTGCCAGTGGCTTTGCAGCATAAATACCATTGCCATATTTAATCACAGATGTGCCTCTCACAGTACCTGAGTCATTCTTTCGTTCAGTAGTTGAGCAGAGCACTCAGAGATGCCACATATTAATGCAAAGCATTAGGCTGAAATTGCGTTTGAAAGCTTCAATACAATAGAGCTCAGTGGTCTCTTTTTGCCTTAGAGGCAACAGTAGGGAAACCAGCACATAATAAGAATTTTAACTACAGTTCTACTTTGTATTATCTATTGTCTTGTAGCATGATGCTGAGAGAGACAGCTATACCTCTGGGAATCATAGCCCTGGACTGACTAGTAAATAAAATATAGGTGATGATAAACACAAGTTCTTCCAGTCAAAGCCAATACTCTTCTCATCCTTCACCTTTCCTCCTTTTTTTTTTTAATTCTTCAAGATTGTTTATCTTTGTTTCATTCTTGCAGTACATTCTCTGATACTTTTTTTAAACATCTACTAAGCATCTTCAGGACAGTTATAAGTCTAAAGCTATTAATGAATAATTATCAATTACCTTGTTAAAAGAAAAGCAGGTTTTTCCAATCTCCTGAATTAATTAGCTTTTCAAAGTAGAATAACATTGTGTTGGGTTTTGACGCTAAGTGCCAGGTACAGCTCAATATTTTACATATATAAGGGACTAGAAGTCAGGCTTTAAGTTGTACTGAAATATATGCTATACATGATAGGGGTTTGTATCATTTTTTTCTTACTCTTGAAACTTACAGAGTTTGAAAAAAAAAAAAGAGAAAATTGGTGTCACTGTTAAAATAAAGTAAAACCTTTCTGGTTTTAGCCACTAACTGTATTTTTGTTGCACTCATGGGAAAATTGTGCATTCCTTAACTTGCAGAAGCAAAGACATCTATGTGTGTTTGAAAGTTCCTATCGATGTATACATGGAATTGATTTTATTTAACTTAATGCAGCACAAGTAGTGCACTGGGAGCAAAGCCAAATACTGTTTAAAAAAACCCAAAACCCCTAAATAAACGTTCCCCTCCCTGCTCCCCAACAACAAAACCTTTAAGGAAGAAATGTTTTGAGATAGGAGTTTATGTTTAGGTATAAGTGGTGTGGCCAGTTTAAACTCACTTTGTAAGTGTAATAATACCTTAATTTTTTTGTGAGAAGGGTGAAAAGTTGGTAAAAAAAGCATCCAGTACCCTTGTTTTTTCCTTTTGAATTTCACTTTACAGATCTTATGGCTTCTTCTGAGTTATTGCTTGAACCTGAGAAAAGAAAGCTTTCTAGAAATTGTTCTGGCACTTATTTTCTTCTGGAAGGACCCCTCCTTAGTGTAGTGTGTTCTCATGATAATTTGGCAACTCTTGGTAGCAAAGAAATATGTAGAGGTTATTATGCATCAATATTGCAAGGGAGAAGAACAGCAAATGTTAAGGAAGCACAGTAAGCCTTCTAGGATTTAAAGAAAAGTAAGACATGGGGTTTTAGTACTGTTTTGTTTTTTTTTTTTCCTGTGAACCAAAAGGACTTGGAAATCCAATGTATGTTTATGTGTTGTTGTTCTCTCCATGCACACATTCACACCTCTTTCAAGAAAGATAAAGTGACACTTTTTTTTATTGTGCTTGCAAGAACTCAGTGAGCTCTGCTGTGGAGTGAGATGGTCATCTTCAAATATCTAAGAGCAGATACTGTTTCTGGGCAGTGCCTCAGTGTCGGTGTGCTACCAATTCACATGATGGCCAGTTTCAAAATTATATAGAGAGAGTCAAGTAAGAGTCTGTTGCTTTGTGCCTCTTTGATGTGCATCCTGTGTCTTTCATCTTGGCCAAGATGAAGTTTATAAATTTGATGCAGAGAGAGGAATGAGAAATGTGTTGTGTACTCAAAAGGGAAAGACAGATTTGTTTCTAGCACTGTGTTTGTGGGCACGGGTCTGTGCACACACACACAGGAATAATCACCTGTGCTCATCAGAAGTACAGCTCCAGCAATTTACATCCTGAACTATTCTGATGCTCAGTGATATTAACTACCACTTGGAGGAGTCTGAGTTTTGGCTCAGACATTAGGCCTATTATGGATGAGGATTATTTTGACTGCTTTCAATGGTCGTGGACAATAGTATCTCAGCAAAACAACTGTGAGGAAATGCACAAAAGATCTGGCAGAACTGGCTCCTGGAGAAATACAAAATCAAGCTTTCTTCTTTTTTTGGCTTTCGGGTTTTTTTATCTCCATCTGTTTTTTCTGTGCCTATCTGCCAAAAAGTACATGCTGAATTTCAGTTCGTGAATGAATGAGGGTCTGTTTGGTTTCTTTGAAAGGGCATTTCAATGTAGTCAAATTATCTACAGAAAGGTTGAGCGTAATTTACTAGAGTCTTAAAGGAGGCCACTCTTGTATGGGCTAAATTCTCTTTAGATAAATCAAGAAGTATGTGACTAGAGGCTGTGAAGAACAGCTCATGAAATGAATTTCTGTGACTGGTAGATTGGTGGTTCTGAAGTACCATTGTGAAGAGGCATCACTGATAGAGCTGAGATAGCTCTGAGTTTTAGAGTGGGATTAGTTCTTTATTAAATTTTCACTATGTATAAGACAGTCAGCTAACTAGCTAGATGCTTCCAGAGAGACAAATAGCACTCCACAGAAATGTTGCTTTGATGTGGGTTTGTGTGTATGGGGGGGGTTTTCTATTTTTTTTTTTTTTTTAATTAAATAGAGTTATTTGACTTTAAGCAGAAGAGGGTTTTGTTTGGGTTTTTTTTATCCCTGTAAGACAATGTAGTTATAACAAGTATTTTCCACCTCAGTGGAAGAAGAAAATGGATTCAATAAGAAAGTGTACATGTGGAACCTGGAGTTTTTGTAAGCTGAAATGTTAATGACTAAGTCAGATGTATGTCCAAAAGGAATTGGTTTGCAAAACAGGGATATAAGTTCATATATAATATGAAAAAAAAGAAATGGATCATCGAGAAGGTTTTGTGTTTAGGTGTTCTGGAGCTTGCTCCAATGGGAATGTTTGACCTGCTTGGTACAGGATGTTCACAGAGTTGAAAGCACAGGGAAGGGCATATATGTATGTCAAGGAGGATGGACGCAAAAGAAATTACTTTTAACCTTAGGATTTAAGTGTGAAGATAATGTAAATTTTTATGAAATAGTAATGGTTTGATAGTTTGATGAATATTTCATCCCCAACTGAAACACAATTGATGAGAGCACTTTGCACTAAAAAGCTAAAAGCTCAGGGAACAAAGGAAGGCTGGTCTGGCAGGAATTACTACAAATCTGAGAATGATAAACAGGAGCACATCAAGGACAACTGAGTCCCTGTTTTCTTTAGTGCAAAACCTTTCTAACATGTAATAAGATAGGTAGCTAATATAGCTAGCTAATAATAGTTTCCAAGTTAATCAAGGGGGAATAAATCATTAAGTAGACTTGATAAGAATGTAGAAGACATGGAATTAATAATCACAAATACATACAGTATTTTTAAATCCTTGTCTTTGACAGAGGACTGCAACAATAATCAGCATCAAGGTCATCAAGTGTGCTGAGGAAAATGTACCTGGAGAGAGCCAAATTCAACATATGCTTTACAGTAGCATATTTTGCAGTTATTAGCTTTATGAAAGTGAATGAAATTGGGAAAAATGACTGTAGTTTGAAAGACTTCTGTGGATTAGTTGTTACGCTCCATGTTACTTCAGCTAGTAAGTGGAGTTGAATTAAATTTTACATGCTAATAAGCATTATGGTGCCTAATTTTTATTTGATACAGGAACTGAGAGTAGAGGGTTTGTTTGTGTGTGTGGTGATGTTTTTAAACCAAAGAAACTTTTTAAATGCATGTGACTTCAGGATTGGTCCAAATCTGCAAGTTTCCATTTTCATCATTCCACATCTATCTGTAGTATGGCCTCATTATAGAGAGGTGCCCAAAGGATCAGCCTTCAAATTAGGTAAAGGGACTAAATATTAATCAGAATATAATGTAACTGAAGAGGCCAGGGTGAAATCCCTATGTGTAGTTGGTTTCATGAGGAGAAATGGTGGAATGAAAGAGTCAAGATAGACTCCTGGGAGGGGAATAAAGACCTGGAATATGATTCTTTCAAAAATGAATAGTGGTGCTGGAGCTGCTTGGTTAAGGGGAGGAAACTGTATGACCAGGGGCAGAGCAGAGTCACGGGAGACAGTGCCATGCTGGCTCAGCTGCACTGAGGCTGGTGAAATTGTTATGTTTGCAGGCAAGCTTGGCATTGTGAGCTAATCCAAACTGAGCAGAAACAAGTTGACCACAGCAAGCTGAAGGATAAATATACAGCAAAAGAGGGCTTTAATCTGCTTGACATAGACACAAAAAAGAAAATTTGTGTTGCTTGAAATTTAATGAATTGGAAGATATGTTTTTCGGCTTGAAGGATAGGTACAGGTTGTATGCAGTATGCTATGTGGGAGATGCAATTCTGTAAGCTACAGTTTACTGAACTATCTCTGTATTTATCTCCCTGTCCTAGCCTTCAAACTTACCCTGGGTCACTGAGATGTAAACTAGTTGAATGGTCACAGTTCAGCATTCTTTTTTTAGCCTGGAACTGTAAAAGCATATTGGAATTGGAAAAGCAAGCTACGAAGAACGCTGTCAAGATCTGTGAAGGAATTTGCAGCCCTAAACTATCCCCAGGCAGGGTGAAACACAAGAGTCCTCACCTGACTAAATTACCTTAGTTTTTCTCAACTGCTTTTTTTTTTTTTTTTTTTCAAAAAGTAGCAGTTTTTCTGATTGATTGTAATCCCTATCAGAAGTGGCTGCCTTTCACCTTTACCCTTCTATTTTTTCTAACTGACTCAGTTTATTAAATTTGATTTAACTCTGCCCTCCTAGCTTGTCTGCTTGGAATGGTTTCTTGCTTGCCTTGCCACACTTGCACACACACAAATAAACAAGGGGAAGACTGTGACATTGTACTGAGTCATCATCTAGAGATTTGAATTCCAGAACTTTTATGCCTGCTTTGCAGCTGCTGTTATTTGTGTTTGGTGTCAACCTGCAAAAAGAAGGGAAGATTAGTTGAGCAAGTTGGCAGAGACATAAACAGCATTGGTGAGACCTATAGCAGAGGTGCTTATCAGTTTGCCTGTTCTTTCGTCTTTACTTGTGTTCCACTTGAGCCCATTGCACAAATTTTGCCCATTTTCACCCTTTTGATCTGTCCCTCTTTTCTCTCCATTTGGCATTAACTTTTCCATAGGAAGCAGATTATTGCGGCATGTGAGAGAGGCAGTAGCAGCTTCAGCAGATGTTGCCCAGCATGCTGGAACTGCAAAAGCATTCCCTGTAACAAGAAAATAGCAAAGTTGATACCTGGTGCTTTGTCATTACTGAGATGGGGCAGGGATGCTCTGGGACTGCCTGACTGTACCGAGACATTCATAACTTGGCGCTTCTCTCAAATGGGACTTGGAAAAAGTTGGTCTTGGTGATGGCAGGGAAATAGTGCTTCTGTCATACCTTGGTTGATGCTCAATTAAGATTAAATGAAAGTTTTACAATGCAGCTCTTCCAGATCCAGCAGATTTAGAAAGGGAGGGGGGCAGTTGTAGAGAGAACCAGTTTACACTGAGTGTTGCTTTGCGCATCAGATGAAGTGTAGAGTAGTTCTTAAATGTGTGGTTGGGAGCACCCAAACGAAATAGTTGGGAGATTAATGAGTCTTGTGCTGCAAGGCATTCTTCCAAGAGAAGAAGGTACTTTGCTACTTTATCTTTTAGCCACAGGTGTATATTTGGTGCTAATAGTGCTCTTGAGATCATCAAGAGGAAAATGCCAGAGGCACGGCAGGATTTGGAATGGCTAGTCATTTATTATCCTTGTGTACAGTCACTGTGAGAGAAACATGTTAAATTGTCTAGCATATAGTGAGGGTGGGGAATAGCATCTAAAGCTTGCTGAGAACTGCCTGCTGTGGCAGAAACAACTCGATTTCCTTACAAAGGAATGGGCATATGTCCAGCTTCAGAAGGAGTACAGTTAATAAAGAATTCTGGAAGACTGCTTCTCTCAGAATGATTCAGTGACTATCACATAAACATCTTAAAAGTAGTATAGCTTTTGAACAGTCTCAGAAAGTGAGAAAGGCTGTTCCTGGAACCTGTACAAACAGCTTTTTACAGAGGGAAACCACTTGTTTTCAAAATCATCGTGGCTATCTGAAATGATAGCAGCTAATAGGTGTTGTTGCTAAGAGGTGAGGATTATGGGACGCCCTACTGAAACATGTCTGGCAGCTGAAGCCATCTGTGGATGACTCAGGATAAGTCCATCCAGAGAGTGCTTTTTTGCAGTACTGTCATATAAGGTAAAAATTGGATGTGTGAATTACCGTCAAGGTCTTCTCTTCACTACAAGCCCTGGATCAACAAGAAAGGTTTAGAGAAATGCAGGCACTAAGGGAAGGGAGAGATTAATCAGTACAGTTTTATGGCACAGTATTGAGGCATGTGTTTTCCAGGCTTCTTGTTGTTCAAGGTGTCTGAACACCTTGGGAGTGCATGTTGGTATGAATTTCTGTGACACAGATCGGATCCTGATCTTAGCTCTGTGATTTTTATGTATGAAGCAGGATCAATGCAGGCAGCACTGCTCATAGCTGATGAAGTCTAATAAAAGAGCTCTGCATGACTTGAAATTAATACCATGGCAGATCCAAGGGGAGTGTCAGATATGTGGTTTTGGTATACTCATCTGGGAGGGAGAGGATTGAGGTCTTGTTCTTCTCCAATTACTGTCGTTAAAAACAAGGAACGAAACCTAAATAATCAAACCAACAAGACCCCTGTAAGTTAATGATTGGGACACTGGTGGGAAGCAGAGACTTGAGCATACATGCTATAGAGGAGGCTGGTTTTTGCCACTGAGTTGTTTGGCGAAAAAGGTGAGCAGCACTGTCACTGTCTCCTCAAGGAATGTTTAACAGAGAGTGGTGTCATTCTGGCTGTCCTTCAGGTGGGCCCTGCAAAGCAGCTCAGAGGCTTGTCATGGAGAATCAAAAGGCTCATCAGGAGAATCAAAACCATGTCTCAGGAATCCTGTTCAGTGTTGATTTGCTCAGAACCATTAAGCCCTACCTGCTTCTAGCTGTGCCAGCAAGGAGACCTTCCAACAAAATCTTCCTGCTAAAATCCTCCCTGTGTTAAGTGTGACTAGGAAATGAAGAGAACACAGGTATTTCTGTGGCATAAGCTCATAAGTGGTTTTGTGGAGCTTTCTGTAGCCTGTCACAGTTTTGAATGTTTCATTAGTTATCATACAGAAACTGCTAAAGCCTGAAGACTCAATGCATGTGAAATAAAAGGAAGGAAATATTTAGCTGCAGTTGTCAAGTTGTACCTGCAAGCTTCAGGTACTTAAGAGATGGCTTTGCCACATTTCAGAAGTCTGAAGGCTCAATACCATAAAAACCTGATGTACAGGAAAGATCTTGGGACAAACATATCAAAGAGTGATAACTACTATGCTCATCTACTTTTTGTCACAAGAGAACATGATTTTCCTACGGATATTTTTCCTATGGATTTTTTTTCTATATTGTGATTTGTTCTGTGCACAGGTCTGCACTCAAAAGAATCCAGTCCTAATTTTATTAAACTACTCAGTCATGAATATACTTGAGAATAACTGTTAGACCATTGGCAAATAATATAGATTAGAGCAATTGAAACAAATTTCACCTATTTTCAAATTTATTTATTAATAAATTTATATATAAATACATCAGACAAAATTGATACACAAGTATGTGCAAAGGCTTTAACATTTTTTTGATAAAATATGAGCATCTCCTTGAAAAGCAACAAGATAAAAAATATGTGACAGAAATTATTGCAACATTTTAATAAAGTAGTAAGCTTTTGAAGGTAACCATTTTTTTTTATAATAGAGCATATTCTGTATAGCAGGTTCTTTTTCTTAATTCTGTTGACACAGTTCAGACATACACAAGAAATCACAAGTGCTGCTGGAATGACAGTAAAAAAGACCAATAGCTAAGCTCTCATTTAAAAGCACTAAAAGCTATTATGTAGGACTTGCTAAATATTAAAAGCTACTTTATATAAAACTGTTATATAATCTGCTGAGCCAAGCAAGAATAACTTTTTTTTTTTAGCTATCTGAGCAAATAAAATAAAAACTAAAAAAGTCTGCTTTTAAAAAAGCCTTCTGCTGTTCTCAGATGACAAAAAGTGGATTACAGAAGTTGTCCCCATAACAGAAACAGAAGTACTGGAGGTATTGAAGTTTTTTCTTTCCCACAGAGTAACAGAAGAAAGTAGTTTTCCCCTATTGTATCATATAAAATTGTTAAGGCTCAATTGAATCCAATTCTTGGAAAAATTAAAGGCTGTTGCAATGTTTAACTTTTTTTAAGTTTCCTTAGACATTGTATTGAAAAAATGCTTTTAAAGAGAAAGATCTTTCAGAGCATGTCAGCCAGAATAGAAACTGTCAGTTTCTTTATAAATTACAAACTCCAAATACTAACAGAATTGCTTTCCACAGGAGAATTGCTGTTATGAAGGGTGTTTTGAAATGCTAATTTTATGACAGAAAACATCTTGAAGGTAGGATAGGTTCAATTTGTTCAGCAGGACTTTGTGTCCACACTAATACAGAGTTTTATTTTTGTGGGTAGTACTATAAACACGCTTCTAGTGATGAAGGCCAAAGTATCTGCATTGGAAAGAAGGCAGTAGATAGTGTAGAGTGGATCTGTTTAGTTAAATTTGTAAATGTTATGATCAAAATTCAAGCAATTCACGTCATTGCAGCAACTTGGTAGCCTGAGAAATATTCCATTAGTTTATGAAACTCATCCACTCTAGGTACCTTTCTTCCATTTCCTCCCTTCTTCTCCACTTGAGAAGGAAGGCTGGAGTGATTAGTTTAAAAATGCAGGTGGAATGCTAGTTTATTTTTATTACTGAAAATCCAGCAACAAGGTGGATGTTTTGTTGGCCTTCATCAAAGAACTTGAGAAATTATACTTTTTTCATCTCATTGGGGAGATTTATTACATTGAGACAAAAACATTCAAAGTGGTATTTTTTGCCATATTGAGGGAACTTCTTTCTCTCCTTGGTTTAGATGATGCCATGTTCAGCACCGATTAGATGTAAGGTCCAATGTTCTTGTCCCAAAATGAGATGGGAGAGAAGGAACTGGGTCACGCAGATGATGTGAGACCAGAAGACATAGAAGATGTTGTACATCTATCACACTTACACTCATGCACTACATGTTCTGTTACCCTAAGGGTTTTTTTTTTTTTTTTTTACACTATCCCTCTTCAAAGAACTGCATAAGCTTTCTAAAACAATAGAATTAGAGTGATTCTGTCATTCAATGTAATGTGTTTTCAAGATAAAAGTTTGAAAAAATAGGTGAAGTCATATGTCTCGTTTTCAGAGCATAGGAAAGGAATAATTTCAAGAGTTTTTTTGAATGTTATACTGCCAGTAAAATCGTTATTTCTTTTAACAGTAATGTTCTCCGTAGGCATTTTATACAAAAGCTATACCCACTACAGTGATCCAAACTGCAGGTCTATTTTGTAGTAATCTATATAGATTGAACATAGCAGGCACAGTTTTGAAAAGGAAGTTTCTCAGCCTTCCTGTGGAAGTTCACTAAAGACTTGAAATTGTATTGGTTTCCCCTGAAACTTCAATTTCTAGTTGTTCAGTTACTTACAAGAAAAATCTCTTTCTCCCCCCATACTTTTCTTGTGTGTCATCTTGATATAAATTATAATATTCTCTGCAAGCTGGATAAAACCAGTTGTCAGGACTTCCATTAAGTAAACACCTGAAATGAAAAGGATATGACACACATGGTTCAGATGTCTTGCTGTGTTTTGACTCTGCCTTCTCAAATACCTTCACCAAACTGCAGTGTAATCTCACTTAGTGTCTGCAATGAAGGACAAGAGTCACGGGCTTGTGAGCACAGTGGCAACTTTTGGTTTTGCCTGAAAATATTACTGAAAGTGTTTCAAGATATTCTGGTTGTGATTCTTTCCTTTTTCTCATGTTGTCTTCAGGTGAAATGCCTGGTATTCCCAGACAGAGAATTCCTAATATTTGTAAGGTGAAATTAACCTTAATTACATTTTTTATTTTTTTTTTCCACATAAACTTGGCAGGCTGTGTCTTTGCTATAGCAATAGGGTTAACCAGTGCATGGGTTCTGACTTTTCTGTGTTGTGCAACCCATCTCTGCAAACATTATTTTCTGTGAATCTGCGCATTGTTCATAGTTTTTGGTAGAGCTTTGGGTGGGTACAGCATTTGGGCAGGATATGAAAAGATGATGTCACAGACGTAGGACAGAGAGAAATATTCAGAAACTGTCTTGTTTGTTTGTTTTGTTGTCTACTGATACTTTTTTTGGAACTGATCATATTGATTATTCTTGAATTCTTACTCAGGATGTTTTGGTTATGGTGGTTCTTCCTATTTAGGTAGAAAAAAAAGAAATTATAAACGTCTTAAACAGTGAACAACAAAAAAAAAATAGTGCAATGTTTTGGCAATGGAATATACACTTGTGTTTCTAGTACTGGCAAAAATGTGAGTTTAAAGATGCCAAAGCCACCTCAAAAGTTAATATAGAAAAAAGAAAACAAAGTGACTTAAGAGTTTAAGATCGTGTAATGTTCATTTGAATTGAAAAATGTGCCTGTTGTGCCTCTGGAATATTATGGGACAGCAGTTGAAACAGTTATAACTTTGTGACTGTTGGCTAATTATATGGAAGTTCTACCAAAAAGGTTATACATAGCCTAAAGTATTAAAGACTTAATGAAACTGTCATCACCATAGTGATAAATATCCAATCCAGAATGTCTTCTTGGACAGTACTGTAAGCATATCAGAATAAATAGTTGACCATAATTCTGTAATGCCACCATAATTTTTAAGAAATTATAGGCCTTCAAGTAGGTTATATGTAAAAATTAGGGATTTGTAGTAAAGTAGTTGGACCCAGCTGGAATAAGTAATAATGACATTATTGAATCCTGAAGTTCAAAGCACTGATAATTTTGTCCATTTACCACATGGAACAGGTTGAAATTCCCTTGAAAGCCTTCAAGTCAATTTCAGCCATTATGTAAATGATGGCTTAAGATGATCATAAAAGTGGGCACCTATAGAAATATTGATTATATTTGTTTAACATTCAGTAGGTCTGAAAAATGGATAGAGTCGCAAAGCCAGACATCAGGAAACAGTCATGTAAATCAGAAACTTCCCTGCTTAATGTCTATTTTTGCCATTCTTAACAGCCTGACAGGATATCAAATCAGTGGAAGTTGCTATATACTCAATTTAAAGTGTCTACTGTATGCTGAATTGGTGTAATTTCGTGTGCACTTGTTACACGATTTTGGTTTTCCCTTAAATATGTTACATATTTAGCATGCAAAGAATAAGAACTAATTTCAGTAATGTATGTTGATTAGGCTCTTGTTAGGCATAAATAAGGGTTATCTTGTGCTATACAGTACATTATGTTGCCTGTTTAATGCGCACATAGCTTTCTCTGTCTTCTTCCACCCACAGACATTTAGACAAAGAGCAGAAGCTGAAGCGTGAATCTCTTAGCTCTGAGCAAAGCCTGATACAAGAAACAGCAATGTACTTATTGATTACTTGCATTGTTTTGACACTGTGAAACCAGGAGAAAACAACAGTATAAAAATGTCAAAACTAGAGTTAAAACTACCTCTTCAGTGCAAATACATGAGTTTTGCACTAAAATATAGACAATATATGTGAAGATATATACTTGGTAACTTAAAAGTATGAAAGGTAACTTGTCTGGATTTATGAAAGTTTTGTAGGAAGGAAAGAGCATGTTGATTTGGTGTATTAGACTTGTTGCTGTTGGTAAAATTAGCAACTAAGGGCAAAAAAAGCAATTATTAGAAGCCAGGTTATCAATGAAAGAGTAATTTGTGAGTAAGACTTTGGATGTTGATACAGTTTTCAAAGTGAATGATATCATATCTTAAAAAAAAGGATGAGAACACTTAGAGGGAAGAAGGAGAAGAAATTTAATCGTCTTAAAGAACACCCAGGAAGGTGTTCAAGGAAGATAAAAAGTTGGAGAATGAAATTTTCCACTCTGTCAAATGGACTAGATAAAATGAGAGGGTAGGAACAGAGGAGTAAAATTGGGAGTTCAGGAATTAATGTGTGCATAAGTACTTGTGCAAATAAAAAAGCTGTTCAAGTACAGAGGAAAGAGAAATTGGAAGGCATCTGGAGAAGGAGCAGTGGCTAGAAAAAATACTTTTTTTCTGGGATCAATGAAAATGGGATATTTCAAAGAAATAGGCTGATTGCAGTCATATTTTCAAGAAAACCAAATCCTTTAATCAAGACCTCGAACCTTAGGAACAATTAATAATTTACCACTGTTGCTACTGAAGAATTAAAATTCGCCTGGTTCACTCAATAAACGTATCTCTCTATGATGTTTAAGATTGTCTTGAAGACACTGCATACATATCTGGAAATGACACACTCCCACAGTTTCTGTACAGCAGAATATGATGAAACCAGCCACCAAAAAATATTACCTTTTCCACTTGCGTTCATATCAGCTAACAGAATAATATCCATGTTATTTAGAACTAGGCATTTCAAAAGTATTTAAAGGATCTGAAAATCAAGTTATAAACTATGGTGCTTCCCAAAGTTCTCTAATAAATATATTATTTCTGTGTGATGTGCAAAGGAGAGGAAAGAGATGTGGTTGCCTAGAGTATTTTCTTCCTTTATTTTTCACTGATGTTCATGCATATTTTGTACATTGAGTTTAAGCACTACATCGGTTAAGAAATAGTATTTCTTGTCTAAAATATAAATACTCAGAGTCAATGAAGAGATTGCTGAGGTGTGATTATTTTTTCTTAAGCAAATTCTAGGTTTCTTACCCAGTTCTGTCACTTGAAAATTATCATTTTGAGACAGGGTCTGTGGTATCAGTAGTGTTTATTTTCATGTTTGAGTTATTGTTGTTGCACTTTTTAAAAAAAGTTTAAATTGCACCTTTCACAAATCTCTTAATAGTACTGATTGCCTTGTGGTTATCAGTTTGGTAATTTTTTGTGAGGCTGGGTTCAGGTAGCTAATACTGATACCCTAAATGCTGTTGAATTCCACTGAAAGCAAAAAACAAACTGAATGGAAATAAGATGATATAACTGAAATTTTAGGATGATTTACTTACTTTTTTTTCAAAATTACACCACAAAATGATGATTGATAATTTGTGTATGTTCTTCTGATGGACCTGAGAGGTGGAAAAAGTTTAATTCCAGTAGACCTACACCATTATGATTTTTATATATCTCGTACTCAGTTGCAAAGGTATTACATGAAAGTACCTGGTCATTTCTGACCTCTGATGTGAATTATTACACACACATTAAAAGTATGTATATAAACACTTCTGAAGTTCAGTTTTTGTTGTGCTGGAGGTACCTGGCAACTCTGGCACTACTAAAAAACTGACATCTCTAAATCTCTGTGAGGTGAGTAAAAAAAGTTCCCTCAGGTTTAGTAAAAAGTAGATACTTTGCTGAAGACTGAATGATAATGCTGAAGATTGAAGAACCTTGGTAAAGAAAACTAACATTAAAGAGGGATGAAATGAAACCTAAGCAAAGCATAGAACACATTATGCAAGAAACAAGAAGGGTCGTCCTGGGGAAGGATAGTCTAAATCTATACATTATATATTTAGCACTGTATATTTAGTGTCATTGTAAAGCAAGAAATATCCAGCTTTTTTGAATACAGGCCTCGGGAGAACTGGACCAAAAAATCCCAAAGGCTTTCTGCATCTTGTTTTCAGTTAGAACTGAAAGAAATATTCTTAGCAAACCTCCAAATCAGTCAAACTGTCGTTCAGTAATTCACTTCAATAGATCTGAATTGAAAAGGATTCCTTTGAAATAGCAATGTACACCTCTCTCTCTGCTTTAAATGAGCACAAATATCTAAAATGCATGGTGGCATTATACAACAACTAAGGATATATTAATAAGAAACCTCTAACATGGACTTTTAGCCACAGGACGGTGTGAAATATCTTTGAGAAGGAAATTGGAGTAATGAATTCCTGTACCCTAGATTACTTCATAAATATAAAAATAAATAAATATTTATAAAAAAATATAGATAGAAGTACTTATTTAAGTAGAGATAACCCTAGAGGTATTTTTTTTCCAAGAAATCAAGGTGTGCTGAGAATGCAGATTCATTTGATTTTTCTCTCTTAGTCATGGGGCTTTGAAATCTCTTCTAACATGGTTAAAAATCATTTCTTCTCAAATGCAAAATAGGCCTGAATGATCATTTTATCAGCTAAAGAATGCTTGGTAGGTCAAGTGCAGTAAGCATAGGTTATGTTTGCACACCAGGGTTCTGGGCTGAGGAAGTGCCATTCAATGGCATGCATAAATTAGATAAAACTGAGCCATAAAATCAGGAAGAGACAGAGTGAGAAGGAGGTGTTAGGCAGACAATAAGGCAAATTAACTGTGTTCCAATTACTTGGGTTAAGTTTGCATTAGAGATGCAATTTAAACATGTATTTGCAAAGAGAAACAAGAAAGATGAGTGTGCTGATGCTTTGACATCTAGGAAGGCCAAGTGATACTTTTAGATGGTTTAGCATTAACCTTGTATTAAACCATCCAGTTTTAGCAATGGCTTATAATAGTACAAGGCAAGGAAGAAATGGGTAGATGGTTCATCTGCACAGGGAATTTGTTTAGCTGATACATAATCCTGTATTTTCCTAAAGGGAATGATTTCTGTTTCTAGACCTACCTGTTTCATAAATCTTCACATGAACATTGCTGATGTCCAAGCCCTGGAAAATCATGTGACTTTTCAAACACTCATGTTTTGCAAGGGTTTTCTCTGATGGTTTAATTTTCGGTGCATTAGGGAAAGTGGGAACTCGCATAAATCTCTGGCCCTCACCTTGGAGGAAAACCACCATTTACTCTGCAGCTTTTGATAAAACCATGAAAGTTGGCAAGAGCGTGTATGTAATCATGTTTTCCAGCTAGTTAGGCTGGAGACAGAATTTGGTTTCGTTTTTGCCTCAGACGAAATTTTAACTGATAACTACACTAAAAGTAGAAAAGCCATTTCCTTGAGAAAATAAAAGCTCTACAAGCCAGCTAAGTACACAAACATAACAATACAAACTTGCTGTACTTCTGTGCTTTAATCTGTGCAATTAATATGAAGTCCAAATGTAATTCACATCATTCTTTAGGTAAGAATTCTTTTATTTACAAAGCTGTATTCAAATCTGAGAAAGCTGTGAAGGACAGCTTAATAGTTTATTAAAAATAAAAAGCTAGCATTGTTTTTGCAACCAAACCGCACTTTCTCAACCGTGATTTGCACAAGCCCTTATGCATTTATCACTTCCCACCACTTTAACTGATTTTCTGCTTCTGTACCCAGATTATGAAAAAGTTTATTTCTTTGTAAAGCTGTTGTCACAACAGAAGGACAGTGTTTTATCAGAAGTTAAAACTTTGCTTCCTAAATTACAAAGCTTGGGGTAGCTAACAAATAGAGCCATGAAGACAGAGCTTGCATGACCATTTCAGTTTATGGTGGTGCTTTTTTCTAGAATCAGAGAGATATTACTCAGTGGCCTTTTAAACCTGCTAACAATTTTTTGATATTTTGCTTATCTAGAGGAGCAACATGCCCTGTACAGAAAAATCAACTTATGCTGAGAATTAGTTAAAGGAAAACTTTCTTGTACATGCAAGGTGTTGCCCTTTTGAACCCAATTTCAGCACTTTGTTGGTAGTTCCTAATGCATTTCAGGTAGAGAAATAAGTTCAGCTCTTCTACAGGTGAAACTAATGTGAATTCAAAATGAGAACTGTGGCTACAGTGGCAGGGAGGGGCTGTGTGTTTGTCTGGGTTTTTATTACTGCGTTGGGGTTTTTAACTTTACTGGAGAAGGATTCACATCCAAAGCATTCAGTTCCTCATAACAGAAAGTAGGACATAGTCAGAAATTATGCTATTAGTTTTATAGTAACAAAGGTGTCTATTTTATTTGCCATTTTCGGGTACTAACATTCAATAGGCTACATTTCAGCTGAATTAATTTTTAATAGTTTGCCAAAACAGAGATTTAAAAGTTTATTGTTTTACTTATTTTCAATATATCTGTTACTGATATTTGATCAGGTTTTTTGAAGGGTTTAGATTAACTTTTATTTTTATTTTCATGTCTAATGCCAGTTCAGACTTATTTTGAACTGAACCACATAGAAATGAAAATCTGTTAGGACTTAATTCTCTATTTCAGTTACTTTACATTTTAGTTTCACAATTACCATTAACAATTACTCTCCCTTGGCAAGTAGTAGAACTGTATCATTTGTTTTATTAAGTTTTCTTGAACTGTTTTTTTATTGGAGTGAAGGCCATATGGGTTTCATCACTTAAATTCTATCCCTGAGCAAAAAAAAAAAGAGATTATATCTATATCTATAGGTTTCTAGTTTGGTTTAATAATGTCTGTATATATTTCCTTTGAGTATTTAGAGTTTTTCATCAGAAAATTTTATCTTGGGTAGGAAGAATATTAAAGTTCTCTGAGGCATGGAAATTAGTCTACAAACTATTTTGAAATTATTTTGTTGCATTCTACTACTTTTGGTGTACATGCTCTCCTTTGTTAGTTTCATTAAACTAGTGTGTCCAAAGTTCTTTGGAATATATTT
This sequence comes from Corvus hawaiiensis, assembly GCF_020740725.1. NCBI lineage: Eukaryota > Metazoa > Chordata > Aves > Passeriformes > Corvidae > Corvus > Corvus hawaiiensis. Next base: position 7,450,727 of record NC_063214.1, read on the forward strand.
ATCTTCTCACTTTCGATATATGGAAACTTCTTGACAGGCTGGAATGGAAATCTAAGAAGGGGATTTCTGCCTATCTAATAGTGTTTATAAGCTGTCTTCTAGGTCCTGCCACATACCGATGTATATGTTCTACTAAAACTGCAATTATGCTACATTGATTCTTGGCATCACAACATGTTAAAAATTCTCAGTTTTGTTTTAAAATGTAACAATAGCAAGAAATATCTTTTTTTAAATTTTTTGTCTACAATCTCTACTGTTAAAAGAAACCTTGAACATAACACATGAAAATGTGTTTCAAGACAACAATTCACTGTAGTGAAGCACGATATTGCTTTGTCTTAGTGAGGCAATTAGTGCCTGTGGAACAATTCATTTTGGCCTCCAGCTTGTGCTACCTTGACATATGAAGTTATCTAAAATAACTTCAGATTTCACATGGTGAAGATAAGTGGAAACCTTGCATGCTTGTCAGTGAAAGTATAGCTGTAAGTTTTATTTCAGAAAAACTGAACTCTTCTGTCAGTTGTAAAATGCAAACTTGATTTACTACCAACTAGCAGTAGGCATTTAGCAGTGCATAGATTGTGTTATTGTTGATAAGACAACTGAAGTATATAAGGAAGAAATTTTCTTTGCAAGCCTTAAAGGATGATAACTGAATTATGTTTGAGAAGTTGAGTTAGAGTTTATTTAGAAGCTCATAATTTTATTTTTCTTCCCAGAAGGAAAAGAGCCTTATTGTGGTAAAGATTGGAAATGCAACATTGTCTATTCAGACAAGTGATAGATAAACAAATGCTTAACATAGATTTTTTTTTTCCGCCTAAGCAATGCATCAAATATCCTTGTCCTTCTAGAACTGTCAGTACTAGAAAGTCAATCCTAACAAAACTGTCATCTTCAGATGCAAATAAAAGGCAAAGTTAGCAAGAAGAGGGTGGAGGAAGTATGATACCTAAAATGAACAGAATGGGATTTCAACAAAGTATAAGTTGCAAAGGAAGAGTCACCTCTAAGATAAACATCTCTTCATGTTAGCTCCAGATGCATAACCTATGCTTTCAAGTAGGAGGGCCAGGTGTCCTTGCTAAACTATGGATTAGACGTTGAAAAATGTGGTCTTAATTGTTGTAGACTTTTTGGTTTTAAATCTCTACATTTGGAAGCCTGACTCATAAGATGTGTGCCATTGTCAAGGCAAACAATAATAATGAAAATGGCTAACAGACCTCATGTGATCAATTCACTCAGCTGCTGTTTTACAGGTCTTAAATCAGGCAACTACAGCATGCACAGGTGGCCTAGCTAGAAGAGGAAGTAAGTACACAATACAGGATCATGACTAATTTATTTATTCATCCCAATGAAGGTGATCATTTTCCAATTTAAAATCTATAAGTATGTCTATAAAATCCAGAAATTCTGATTCCACACAACTTTTTTTTTTTTTTTTTGTGAAAATCAAATAGGTGAATATTTGTGATACAAAGAACAGCAAAGTTCAGCAACAAATCAGATAAACCCACAGCCTCTAACTGATAAAAGGGTGCCTCTTGATTATTTTCTATTGACAGTTGCTGTTTTCTAAATTCAGTTACCACCTGGTCATTTTTGGAACATACCTTTCAGCTACTGTACATGTGCATGGCAACTCTGATGTGTTTGGGGTGTGTGCATTAACTTAGCACCTGGTAGCTCAGATGGGACCAGAGCTTCTCTGAGTTACTGGATGTTAGTGACAAGAACTTTCCTTAGTAATGGATCTGTCCAGGAGAGGGACTTACCAGTAAAATCTATATTGCCATTAATATTAATGTAATAAATGCACCTGCAACTGAGTAGAGTGTATAATAAATGGGTTTAGCTATAAGTGCAATTTAGTGCTTCCGTTCAGGGAGCATTCTGTTAAGAGAAATATCTGTGATTGTCCTAATGCCTTATATGAGTATGCCCAATATTTTTCTGTTTCTGAACACTTGAACACTTTGTTATGTGAGCTACTGAAGTTTTGAATACTTTCCCAAGTGAGGAATTGGAAATGTATTTGTAATAGCAGACCAAGCTTAATGTAGTGATAATTCTGGTAACAATGTTGAAACAAGGTCTTCTGACAGGGGAAGAGTGAGAAACAGCATTTTAGAAGAGGCCTTAGGAAGTATTTGTGTAACCTCTTTGCAGCAGCAACCCCAGTGAGATCAATGTGTTGTGCTGTATTTATATTACTTCCAGTACAACATTGATATTCTGGTAAAAGATTGTAGGGAAAAGCAGAGCAAATAGCTTTTTAGTGATTATTCTGTATCCTGAGTATGCTGGGTCATATGTTGTATCCAAAAGCAATTTGTCTGCATTAGAAGGATAATTTTTTAACTCCCTGAAAGCAAATAGTACCAATAGCAGGATTACATTTATTAAGCTGCAGTTAATGAGATTTGGAAGTGCTTAATGTAAAAATGTGGCATCATATATATTTCACTTAATTTGAAAACTATGTAAAAAAAAGGGGTAAGACTATTTCCTGATGAAAACCAAAACCCTCTCCTTTACCACCAGAATGAGGGCACCAACCAAGAGAAAAGCAATTTAGCCACCTATTCTGCAAAGCAGCACTGAAAAGTATCATGAAAAAACCCAAACCACAGAAATCTGGAGGCTTTTGACCTCAGAGTACTAAACATCACCTGTAAAGTCTGTTTGGTTTATATCACTAAGAGAAGATTTATGCCTTTGCGCTTCCCTTCACGTTGTGCAGCACGAGCAGAATTTTCTTTCTTCGATTCCCCAAGTCTGTCAGTGCTTAAGACATTTGGACAATGCCCTTAAAAGCATGTTTTAACTTCTGGTCACCCTGAAGCTGTCAGGAACTTGGCCTAGAGGATTAGAGGTATCTTCCAACTAAAAATATTCTGTTCCATTCTAAACATATACTAAGAGGACATGATTTTTAGAAATAGTTTGTCAGTTATTCTGGGGACACAACATCCACATCAACCACTTATACATTTATATATTTGCTTGCCTGTTTGGTTTTAGGTTTTTTTTATGAGCCTTATTAAGGTTTCATTGACTGAATGAAGTATACTAGGGATGCCTCCAGAGTGCATCTTCTAACCATGTGCTTTGAAACCATTTCACAGAAAAAAACCAAAATACAGAAAATGGAGATGATCATGTTATTTTTTTCCAAAAGCACCCTTCAACTAAGCTAGAAAAGCTATAGGTACAACACATCTGACTTGGCCTATTTTTAGAACTAATACAGTGTTTCTTGATTTTACTGTCTATTTTCACCCCATGAATAGATTTGAGACTTTTGATTAAAAGTAATGCAGCAATTAATCCTCTACTATCCCCCAAAATTGTGATAAAATATTTGTTTGTTTCTTTGAGACAGAGAAATGGAATATATGGCTTTAATGGACACCCATTTTCTATTCCCCTCATCTTTCTGTTCATAATGAGGTCAAGGTGAAGCAAAAATAAGTGTACTTTTTCATTTGGTATGCATTTTTCCCCAGTTTTATCTGTTCTTGATTTTATTTCCTCTTTTCTTTCTGGTCCCCTATAGAAAGCTAGTATACTTTTACTATAATATACTTTTCCTAAGAGATGTGCCATTTTGTATGCATACAAACCCCTAAATCTTCCTTTTCCAATCCCCCTAATCTGTTGCAAGTCTACCTCATTTAGTGGAAGTCAATAATGTTTCTAAGGGAGGTGTGAATGCTGGAATATTACCTTTATATGATAATTAATTGAATATGATAATGAGGACATGATGGCAAAGTCAAGGCAGAAGCTGAAAACAAGTAATCTGTCTATTTCTTAACAAGCAAACTAACTTAATAGAGGCTAGGCAGAGTGTCTGCAAATTTAGTTTGCTTCATGCGAGTTGAGTTTGAGAGTGCAAGTCCCATGGGCCAAACCCTAGGAGATAACACTGTCTTTGTGGCAACTTTTCTGTAATAAAACTGGTACACTTGGCTGCAGGAATGATATTTCTTATGGGGGGGGGGGGGGTATTCAGGACAGGGTCTGTTGTGCAGGACTTGATTCTGTGAGCTCTAAACTGAGATCCTGCTTTCTGATTCAGTGTTCTCCTCCACTTGCTGTTGTGTACCACTTTATTCTTTTTTTTCTTCTAAAACCCAGTCCAGAAATATTTCCTTTACACTGATAACTCATAGCTATTGAAACACTTTGGGATGAAAGGTGTCAGCATCACATTTGTAAACGACATTCTTATGCCTGTGGACTGCATGTACTGCCTGGAACAGGTGCACAGAACTGTCATTGCCTCACTCTTGTTTCTTCTTGCATTTCAATATTTCAGTAGGAATACAAACTGTATATTTTAGGCAGTCTCAGTTGTACAGTTTCACAAACAAAAGGCTTGGTGTTGAAGGTTTAAATCTAACAAAGTCCTTAATCAGGCTACATGCCAGTCATTTTATTCTATTTCCATATATGCTACATAAAAAAATAAGTTCTTATTTTAGTCTCTACCTCATAGTGTTCTGTGGTAAATGTGAGCTTTAGAGACCCCTCTCTAGGCATATAAATACTATTTATATTTTGAGCTGTGTAGTGCAAGGAAAATGGATGTTGTCTCACCTCTATCGAATAAGTATGGGATGAAAGAAGTAACATGTTTAGGATGTTGGCTTTTTCTTAGCAAATAACCTCAAGAGGGTTTTGTGGTTACCAATGACCCTTAGAATTTAACATTTTTGAAATGAGAAAATTACCTCTTAGCAATAATGTGACATGACTCAGGCAGCTTGATGTTGTCTGTCAAAATCTACCATCAGCAGAAAGATTTGAAAGAACTTGGAGATGATAGCAGGAAAAAAAGCACTTGCCTTATTTTCTTCCACTCATAATTCTATGTGGGTAAGCAATTAAAAAATGAAAGGAATTGTATGCTGACACAGTTTTAAAATGTAGGCATTTTTTAAACTCTCATGTGAACACTTCTAATTTCATTGAAGATAGCCAAATTACAGTCATGTAAATTGAGAACACTCTTGCCTTGTGCTATAAACATTAATTTGGTAAATAAAGCATGAGACTACGTGCAGTCAGAAATAGAGCATGTAAAAATTTTTGTGGTTAGGAATTTATTTTCAGCAAAAGAAATTTGGCAGGAGTTCTCTCTTAAACAATTTTCAGTGAAGATTTCTTGATGTTATTTCTGGCTCTTACACAGTTTTTCTAAAATACCCACAAGCTGTTACATTTTTTTCTTTTTTGGTCATGGATACTGAGTTGTAGTCCTTAATGCTTCACCTGAAAACCAATTTCTCCAGAATGCGTTAGACCTAAGCTTAAGGTGTGACATCTTTGGACTCCTAGAAAGGACATCCAAGAGTTTTTGCCGAAAAACAGAAAGGAGAGAGTATGTGTATGTGTGTATCACTGACAGATGGGTTAGAGCAACATCTAGAGAAATGAATCTGACAAGCAGACCAGTAAACAAAGGAGAAAAATTGAGGGCAACATTTGAGTAGTCCAGAGCTGAAGAATGGAAGGGAAAATGAGCAAGCAGAAGGCAGATACAATGAGCAGTGCTGCTTTTTTTGTCTGGAGCTGGATACTTCCAGCTGGATACTTTGAAGCTGGTGTAGAACACTTTAGGTTCCAATAACTGTAAACATCATTACAACTAATATTATAATTAAAATATTACAGCATCCACTTGAGCACTTCTCGGAGCTAAGCAGTATCAGTGAAGTGGACTGGCTTTAGAATTATGGTATTAAGCATTTGCAAATATCTCTCTGGTAAGCAAGCTTAAATACATATATGAACACCCCCTGAAGCTTAGGAGGAATTTAATTAAAATTTCTTTGGAAGTTTCTTTACAGTTGAAAAAGACTCTAGAATATTCTCCTAGGGCTTCATTCATTCATTTTCTTTATGTTTGAGGAGGCAGCCATCACAAAACAAAAAAGATACACCCACGCCCACAAAATCAATCTAGTTTGTAACACAGCTGGTCAGAGAAAGCATGCTTCACTGGGAGAAGAATCTCATGTTAAATATAATAGTTTTTTCCAGCTCTTTCTTGCTCACTGACTTGTGTGCAACTAGAAATCTTCCTCTCATCCCATTTGCTTGCCATAAAGTACTGACTTCTCCCTGTTCTTTTTTCTCTTGACATCTTCATGCCAAGCAGCTGGCAGTCCCTTGGTGAGACATGTGCTCAGTTTGGGCTCCTCAGTTCACTCCAGGAGGTAACTGTCCACCTGTATTTAGCTCAAAACAATTTTCTCTATTGTCTGCTCATTTTAAAAAGCTACTGAAAAGAGTTGGCTATGGCCAGCTGCCAGACACCCAACTGGCTGCTGTCAGTCCCCCTCCTCAATGGGATGGGGACAGAAAATAAGACATCAAAGCTCAAGGGCTGCTTCTCAAACTGTTCCCCTCAGCACCAGGCAGGTTCCGCCCTTCCTTACCTTGATGAGGTTTTGATACTGGCACGCACTTTATGGCCTCAAGAGAAGGATTTCAGTAAGATTATTAAAATTCTTAAATATGCTCTATTTTTTGGAGTAACAGCATTGTATGAACTGCTTTAAAAGGATTACTAGGACTTTGTAGAGGTAAGATTATAAACTGTTCTTTCCCTGTCAAGAGTCAGGGAGTGATTCGTAAAGCATGTTCAGAATAAATAGACATGGAAGTAAACAGGAACTTCTAACTACAGGAAAAAAGAAAAAGCAGATAGTCCAAGCCACTTTATCACTGATGGATTGAAGGAGTACCAAAACCCTGTGCCTTTCATTAAAGGGTCTATTTAATCTGCCTAAAAATATATGATATCTGTAGCAACCTGCACAAGACACTCAAATCCATTGATTCCAGGAAGTTGTGCATTTTGAGGTCAAAATAAAGCAAATCTAGGTGAACAGAAATGATAGCTATACTTCTTTGAATAAAATAAAATATTTTTACTGTTTCCCTGGCCTCCTTAGCTTACCAGGAGACAGGACTTCTATACCCCTGCTCACCTATAAAGTGTGTGTGTGTGTGTGTGTATATATATATATATGTTTGTGTTACAGTTTCCTGGATTTTGAATGCCTGAAAAAGGTTGAGTAGTATGCAGACTTGGTGCCCACTTCCTGTAACCCACACTGCAGGAATCTCTGTGTATTAATAATGGGTTTTCACCACTGTGCAGGGATTTGTTAATAATTTTTAATAACCACATATCAGTTACATATCTCTCTTCCTTTTTTCCCTTTAAATGGCAACTTTCTCCAGGACTCTGACTGCATCTGAACTCTCCATTATCACTGACTCTATTTCTGACCCCTGATCTCATTGCATCACTCTACCCAAGTCCAAAGATTAGGTATGATTTAATTCTGAAGAGAATGATAGTTCTTTGAAGGAGGGAAGTATGACTGAACCCTCACTATCTCACATAATCTTGTTATGCACGCACCACTGGTATCTGAAATAGTTTCCCAGGAGCCTGGAGGCAAGACAGATATGGCCCAGATGCTTAGGATAAGGGGACAGACAGAGGTAAGAACATCACAGGGGCAATCACCACCTGTTGTGGTATATTTTATGAATGTAGGTGGGTAGGAATTTCTGAGGTTAACATCAACAATAACTAAAATTCCCTGTTGCAAAGATAGCTCACATTTGTCTCTTCTCTACTTCTATGTTCAAAGTTGAGCTGTAAGTGGGGCACAGCCACGAGACTCTAAAAAGCTGACTACAATTTGAAATGCTTTGAACTTTGAATTTCAAGATACTTGAGACTCTGAGACTGCAAGTGTGTGACAAACTCTGGCACCATATTTTATCACGTTTTGTATTTCACAGACTATATTATTTTTCTCTCTTCTCATAAGCAGTCTTCTTAAAATAAGAGGATTTTTTTATTTAATAGAAAAAAGAGGAAAGAATGCATTTATAAATAAAAAGTAAACAAAGAATCTGTAAAAGAATTATGAAAACATGTAGGTATGTGTTTCATTTAGCTTTTTCTCTTTTTTCTAGAGTAAGCTAAGCTTCAACGAGTTATGTGGGGCATGTATTTTAAGAACAAAATGAACTGTAAGGTAAAACTGAATAATCTTGCAACCATGGTTTGGTTGTCAACACAAGTTTTATTCTCAAATGTTGCTGTGCAAAGAAGGTTTTTCAAAAAAAAAAATTTAGGTTGGCCCCTGTAATTCTGAGCTTTATAGCCAAATGTGGGGAAAAAAAAAAAAAGGCAAAGCATATGGAAGCTGAAAAAGTCTGTTTTGGTATGTAATACTGTCACTGCATTGTGGTAGCTTCCTTCCTTTATCATTCAAGGTGTGTGCTTAGTTTCCTGGCCAAAATTTTAGTCTCTCTTTCGTTTCACAACTGAATTCCATCCATCCTTACCAAGCTCTACTAACTGTTCTTGTGATGATCCCGTTTGCTTTTTCTAGATTTTGTTAGCTACATCTTACCTTTCAATGTACTATACAATCTTTTTCAGGAGTGTGTGGTTCAAGAATTAAACAAAAAAACACCTCTGCTAATACATAGGAAAGGAGGAGGAAAGCACTGCAGTTGGAGTACCATTTTTTTCCACACAACAAAAGTGAAGGAGAAAGACAGCTTCTCCGGGAAGGCAATTCCACTTGCCCACTCATGTAATCAGTAAGAAACTGCACAGATCAGCATTGGCTCCAGGGGGATCTTCCTGAAATATTAAGCTTTTTATAGCATAAACTAAAGATACTGATCTGGTTTTATACGTACTAGAATAGATGTTATGCGTGCAGTTGTTGGGAGGCAATGGAAATGCTGTGAAAGCCAACACGTGGCAGAAGTAGCCTGGGAGGAGAGATGACAGCTTTACATGGAACAGCTTTTCTCTCGCTCCTTGTTTCCACATGCCAGGCACAGCTGCCATCCAGAGCTGCATGTGATAGGTGCCAAGGAATGTGTTCCCCTCTCCCATGAGAGCCTGGCCCTGTTGCATCGCCCCGTTTTATCTGACCTGTTACAGGTGTGTTCCTGTCATGTGGCTTTGCTGGAGGGAATGATTTCATAGCAGACTGGCTCAGCAGTTGGACAATCCTATTGCTCTTGAGTGATGCCATCCCTGCTGCAACATGTATTGTAGATTTTGGGGGGAAAAAACCACACAAAAACCTCCAAAACAAAAAGACAATTCAAATAAATAACCGAAGTCATATTTTTCATACGATAGGAGGTATATTTCTTAGCACTCGGTTTGTTCACAGAAAGGTTGGGATTTTCAGCATTAGTAGTGGAGCTAATTGAAGCTGTTATGTTTGGGTGATCTAGCTCCTTCATTTCAATATTTCTACAGCCATATTGTATTGGTGCATGCAGGATGTGAAAATGCGAATAAAACTATACTGCCCTGAAGTTAAACAAGCTAAAACAAAAACAAATCAAGACGAAAACTCTTTTCAGTGTAGCTCTAAATGCAGACCATGTAATTGAAAGTGAGCCTGCGACCACTAATATGAGGCAGCAGCTTTTTTACAGGCAAGTCACTTCACAAATTATAATGGTGCTTAAAATTGCATATCTTGTGGCTGCTTAGATGCCCAAGGATATCCCACACCTCCACCTGCTGCTGCAGAAGAGCAGGAAATCAGGCTCTGTACTGTGTTGTATCCACTTGGGCATTTAAAATGGCACCTGATGCTTGTGTGTAGTACATGAATCACTCCCTTGGTGTAAGACTCAGTGTTGTGTTTCTAGTTCCAAATCAATAATACAAGACTTTATTTGCAATGTTTTGCCCTCAGCTTTTTTTTCAGCTGGGGAATCTTTTATACTTCATTATTATCTTTACAAATTGTATGTAATAATTGTAAAAAGGAGAAGGTGGTATAGTTCTCCCCTATGTTTTTACTTTTATTGGGAAAAAAAGGTAAATTAAATGATATCTGATGGAAAGAACAGGTAGTTGGACAATGCTACTCATTAAACAGACCTGACTTAAATTTCTGAGGCAGATGTTCAATGAATCTCTTTCATTGGGTTTATGCATCTGATGGCAAGCATCTACATATAAATGAATCTCCAGCATAATTAAAATGAAATTTATTGTTGGTAGCAGCATGGCATAGTAGATTTTGGTAGATGATTAAAATTAAGAAGGCTAAGTTAAACCACAAACCTCAAAGCTGAATGAATTTTTGTAACTTCTTTCCCACTGACTCCTGCCCTTCCTAAAAGTTTTTTTGGCTTTTTTAAATGAACCTATTGTTCACCCCTCTGCATTTTTCCTTTTGCTTCTTCCACCTATGTGCACTTTCACTGGTACTTCTGTGCTGAAATATTTCTGAGTTTCTGTGGGAGTTTCTCTTTTTAGGTGCTCTAATGATGATGAGAGGATCAGGGACTTTATTTCCGGTGCTCAGTGTTACGTAATTGTGCTTCTGACAAATACCTTGTTATGTGTAACCTAATTATGTCTTTCAGATAGTCCTTTATAATATATCTTGCTAAGATTTTATAGTGGAATCATTAACTGACAATCAGCTAGATTGTTTGAAGAAAAATATTATTTCTTTAGCTTACAAACCTCACAATGAGTTCTAGAACTTGGTGACTGCTTCTAACACGTGAGGTCTATGACAATTTTTTTTCCCCTCACGTATTCCTCTCTTTCTTGCAGCTGGATTAGCATTTCTTTAAACACATCCTGCAGGAAATTTATCATTGGCTTTGAAAACCCTGATAAATTTCTGTTTTGAAATGAGTATTTAGATTTCTTTGAATCCTAAGTACACCAAGCTTCTGCAGGCTGAATTCTGCAAAGAATGTAAAGAAGGACAGTCAAGTTCCTCATAGGTCCTGTATCCAGGATATATAGTGTGCCACAACGCTTTAAATGTATACATTGATATTTAAAAAAGAAAACTTTAGATCTGCATATGGCAGGATTTCTCTCTTCTAAAAAGAAAAGAAGATGGAGACAGTGGGAGCATCTTGTGATCCAGCAAATGCACATACAATCAAACACTCATTTTACTGGAGAACACTTTACTGTGGAAACATAGATGCAAGAAGGGTACTTTAATGTACCCTTGTACTGTAATTGTTGTAAAAGTACATTCTTGTACTGTAATGGCATTAATGAAGTTTGAAAGCTTAGTAAGCATACTACAACCCTGTCACAATCACATTCATTACATTCTTGAACATACTTTAATGTCTTTAAATGTATATTATACTTACGTGTTTGTTCATTTTTATCAGTCATGGAGAAAGTATCTTAAAAACTGGTTTTATAAGTAATGAGTAATATATGTATTTGTTAATCCTGAATATTCCTTATTATAATTTCTTATGATTTTAATCTCTGTTCTTCATGTTTCTCTGGTTTACTTGTGAGTGTCTTGGACCAAGCTGTAGTGATTTCCATGTGCACCTTCTGCTGGGCTTCACAGTCTTTACTTTTGGAAAAAATCTGCTTACCTTTTCCTGGCAAATATTTCCTTATAATGTAACAGTGACCATACAGCTTACAATTTGTTTGTGTCATCTGGCAGGGGAACTGTTTGAGGAAAAGGAACAAAAATATCCCTGCCCACTAACTGCTTATAAATGTAAACAGTATCATTGTGGAGTATTTCTACCTCTATTAAGTGGCAACTTTAGATTATTATTAATATGGGTAGAATATACAGAACATCACTAGATATTTACTGATACATACAAAGCCGGGCTGCACCTCCGTTATATTGCACAAGACACAACTACCCTTATAATGACTTGCAGAGACCTTAATAAGACTTTGAGTCTTGTTTCAGTCTCACACTGAAAGAGGAAAAAAGAATATCTATGGACTGATTTAACTGATTTTCAGGAAGCGTTACTGGGAGGTGCACTCAGTGCAGTTTTATTGACCCCTTGTCTGCCCCCCCCCCTTCTGTTTCCATTTTATAATCCTGTAATTCATACACAGGTAAAAAGGATAGTTTTCAATTAAAACACCTTTCTTGAATACCAAGAAAAAAGGGTTTTAAAATCTTTGTGCAGAAGAGATTAATGAGAGATGCAGGAAAGGGAGGAGCAGAAATTGACTTAGACACTGTGTTAGACAGTCTTTCTGCGGAATCCAATTAATGATTGTTAATAGTGCAAGTATTTATGATTGATATAGGGATCTTTGCTTTGGAATATATATTCTATAAATACCCAAAGCAGAAAATATAAGTAGAGAAGACAAGAAGAAAGTGGGGGAGAAAACAGAGGGTAGAGAGATGTAAGTTAACCTAACAGAAAATCAGCATTTGAAATGTAAAGCCAGAACTAAAGTCAGGCCACAGAATCGCAGAACGTGTCAGGTTGGAAGGGACCACAGTGGGTCAGCTGGTCTAGCCTCCCTGCTCAGGCAGGGCCATCCCAGAGCACATGGCACAGGATCGTGTCCAGATGGTTCTGGAATGTCTCCAGTGAGGGAGACTCCTCAGCCTCTCTGGACAATCTGTTCCAGGGCACAGTAAAGAATTTCTTCCTCATTTTCATGTGGAACTGATGCTGGGCATCAGTTTCTGCTCTTGTCCTGTTGCTTGGCGCCACTGTGCAGAGCCTGGCTGCATCCTCTTGACAACCTCCATTCAGATACTGATAGACAGTGATGAGGTTCCCTCTCATCTGTCTCTTCTTCAGGCTGAACAGGCACAGCTTCCTCAGCCTTTCCTCATATAATAGATGCTCCAGCCCCTCAATCCACTTTGCTGTTCTCCACTGCATCTGCTCCAGGAGCTCCGTGTCTCTCTTTGACTGAGAAACCCAGAACTGGACACAGTGCTCCAGGTGAGGCCTCACCAGGGTTGAGTGGAGGGGCAGGATCACGTCCCTCGACCTGTGGGCAGTACTTTTCCTAATGCACCCCAGGACACCTTTGGTCTTTTCTGTCCCCAGGGCTCTGCTAGCTCATGGAGAGCTTGGTGTCCACCAGGACTCCCAGGTCCTTCTCCACAGAGCTACTTTCCAGCAGCTTGGCCCTCAGCCAGTGCTGATGCCTGGGATTATTTCTTCCCACGGGCAGGAACCCTGAACTTTGCTTTGTTGAGTTCCAGAAAGGTTCTCTCTGCCCATCGCTCCAACCTCTCCTTCTGAAGGGCTGCACAGCCCTCTGGGGCATTGGCCGCTCCTCCCAGCTTTGTGTCTTCCAACTCCCCACGCCCTCCATCAGAGCTGCCAAAAATCCCTGTTTTAACTCCTTATGAGTTATACCTATTCAGAAGAAAAAAATAGATGCAAGGAAGCTCATTAATAAAAAATGAGATGAAATTCGCTGTTTCTTACAAAATTGCTGAATTAGCGAATCTGTTTTAAACTTGATCATCTAGCTAGATGTGTGAAGAAAAAAAAAAAGAAGTTGTGAGCAAAGTATAAATAATTAACTTGAGAGTATCTCTCTGTTGGAAAAATACAATAAACCAACAGTCTGAATTTTTTTTAGCATACAATATATAGATGGAGCACTTTTTGCATAAGTAGGCAGCAGAGATATAGGTAATGCACTTAATGAAACAATGGGGACTAACTGTTAAAAATCAGAAAAATTCGTATGAGACTGAGAGGACTTCCTCTTCCCAAGAGAAACATGGTGAAAAATTAAGGAAATTCTCATTTACCACTTCCCATGTTTAACCTCTACAGAAATGGAGATACAATAATCCTGCAATAACTAAAAGAAGCACAAAAAATATCTTAAGTAACATAATAAGTTACCTGTTATGAAAAATAAAAGTCTGTATCAACATAGAAGAACTTAATCAAAAATGCCCATAAAACTCACAAGCAAACTTACTAATGATGAAATCCAGCAAGGCTTTTCCAGGCCAGTGTGGAAGTGGGTCTGGGTTCCTGGAAAGCATGTTACTGCTGGCTGACAAAGGTGTTTTATCTGTAATACTTTGTCCCTGAGGCTTTGGAGTGTGGAAGATGCTGCTTACTGTCCCCTTACGATATCAGAGATATCAAAACAAAAATAGTAAGAGGTTTTCATTGTCGTGTTTGATGAAATAGGCTTTGGCATAGCATGCTAGTTCAGCATTTATTATTTATGTGATTTTTATCTTGTCAGGCTTAATCTGCAGTATGGCTAATCTTTAGTGGATTTAATGCTGCCTGTGAGGTGTAGGGAATGCCCTGTAAAAAGAAGAAATTTATGTTGCTGTTGCGACTTCCCTCAAGAGTGACATATCCATAGGATAGCATTTAACTATTCCAATGAAGGATATGCAACTCAAGGAGTATGTTAAAATCAGATTGAGAATGATTGCTCTTATTGTCACTTGGATGCCCTGGACATCCAGTCAGACCAGACTATGGATGAATTTAAATCATTGAGCCTCATTTTTTGCTTTCTCCATCAGACCAAACTACAACTGATCTTACAGAGAAAAGGTGCTGTTGCAGTCCATTGCAGGTTGTGTGCAGGGATTTCTCCACATTGTTGCTCTGTAAGTTATCTCAGAGGGCGAAGAGAGAAACAGGTCTGTCTGTATGTTTTCCACCTGTCTGCTGAAAGTTTTGGGAAAGGGAGGCTATGCTGGAAGTGCTTTGTCTTTCTGCAGTAGGCCTCCTTTTGGTACTGGAAGACTGCGCTGGTGCCTTCTCCAAGCTGAACAACCCCAGCCTGTGTCCATGGGATGGGTTCTCCAAACCCCTGATTAGCTTTGTGGTTCTCCTCTGGACTTACTCCAACAGGTCCACACCCCTATATTGGATGTCCCAGAGCTGGGTACAGGTCTCTAAAACTAATTTGCATACGTTTTGGAATATATTCTGACACTAAATGTTTTGTTTTCAGGCAAGAGTTAAAACTAGCGATTAAAAGTTCATTATATAAGTGTACTTAGAAGAAAGAAAAGCAAGTGTTTTATTTCTCTACTTGGAAAATACCAGTAGTTGTGCTAACAATTGTTAACCTCTCTAGATAACTATGTAGGATTTCCTTTTGCTAAATCCCGTTTTTTACATGGCCATTAACTGAAATGACTGTAATGGAGGTTTTGCCAGAAACAGTCGATTTCACTAAAGCCAGATTTTGACATATTTGCCTCAGCTGCATAATTTTAACCAACAAGCTAACAATGCCAGCCTTTACTAAGCCTCTACTCAAACAACCAGCAAATTCGCTTGCATAATTTTTGTTTGCTTTTTGTTTTTTTAACTGAATACCTACTGCTGAAATCCAGGCTACTGGATGTCCTGAGGCTGTGCACAGCAGTCTTTGTCTAGAATTGGAATCATAGGCTCACAATTCAGGTTGAATTTTTTTTTTTTTTTTAATGTTCTGTTTTGCATTATACTTTGAGCTCCAGGAAGAATGATGGGTTGTGACTTGTCCTCAATGGCTGTATATCCATTGTGAGACTGAACTCTGTGAGGAAAAATCCCAAAACCCAAACAAACAAACAAAATATTTTTCATGAATTAAATTGTTATATTTAAATAAGAAATAAGCAAAATCTCTGAATTCTAATGAAGTGATAGACAGATTTTCTTTTATTTTAGAAGTGATAGAAAATATATAAATAAAGAGGAGGATAGATCCCTGCCTGATGCTTTTTCTTCCTTGAGGGCAGAGGGATACTGGGTTTAATGTCCGTAAGAGCACAAGTGTAACTTACAGAGTTTGTGTACCAGCTTTGTTCTGCATTTTTCATAAAGATAAATACCTTTATACTCTAGACTTGAAGCAAGGGAGAAGGAGAGAGGAATGATTGAAGATGATTATGAACAGAAAACTATCATTTAGAGAGCCATTATTCTAAGCCTTAGCCCTCAAGTGCCTCACTGGAAAATGCAACTTATATAAAATTTGTCTGAATGACTTGGTTATTCCTGTGACCCATTCTAAGACCACCAAGTAAACATCCATATATCTACAATATTGCTTTCTTCTTGTTGTTTTGTTTTAAATCTGCTGCTTGTTAGATTGAGTATGGTACTGCTACTAAGAAAATTATTTTTTAGCTGAAAAATATGTAAGAGCTAGACAGTCAAAGCCATATTTGCTTCTGTATGTTTGAAAAATCTCAGTGACTTTTTCTTCCAACATGTTCCTCATCCCTTGAACCCATACAAACGTGAGTAGCCACAATACCCGTTAGGGGAGGAAAAAAGTTTTGCAGTTCTGGAACACTTCAAACAGGAGAAAAAAACCATCAAACTCTAATCCAATACTTACTGATTTTTGTATTTTAACGTGGCTTTTACTAGCTTCTTTTGACTTCTAGTTTTTCCTCTTCTGACTCTTCTCATTGGACACACAGTGAACAATCCTTAGCCAGACTATGCTGTAGACCAGCTCTCAGATGTGTTTTGTAGCAGCCTCATTTGATATCTCCAACATCTGTTTCTGGATGGTGAATTGATATATTATACAAAAATCAACTTGTGCTTGAAGTTACTTTTGCTTAAGTGATTGGTGGATTTTATCCAGAAATGGAAACCTCAGAAATTTTGGAGCTACTGAAATCAGAGCAGAAATATTAATCTCATTAGAACGAGGATTCCTTAGAGAATTATATCTGTTTTATAACTGTGTAGTGATAAGAATGAAAGTATAAGGGGCCTTCCTTCAACACTGTCAGAGCTAGGGCAAGAATAATCTCAGCACAATATTTTCTAGCTCTTTTTGCATTTAGAAAGTAACAAATACAACTTCTGCTTTCCACTTTCATGGCCATATTAACATAATGTACCGGCCTAGCTAAACTGATTGATCTAATGAAGTGCCATACAACACATCCAGGAACTCCAGTCTGTTTGCCTAAAGAAGTGTCAATATGTCTCAAATGGTCCCTCAAATGATTTAAAGGAATTGTCAGATTTAGTCAAAGAAGCCTCCAATGATTTACACTATTTTATGAAGCTCTTAATCATTTAACTATAGGAGTGCTTCAGATCTCTCATCATTTTTTTGAGCTACTTACCCTGATGCATATACTGATGTCTAATTTGCTGATTAGAGGAAGAAGATTGCAGTGCTTTGACAGGCAAGGCCAAAAATGGATTCCGCCCATAAAAGAAGTCACGAAGGTAACAAAGACAATTTACAAAGGAGGAAATAAGGCATAAATAAATCAATCATTGCAAGCCTGGAAATCTGCAATTAGATAATTTACTATAAAAGATTAAAATGAATGCAGAATCATGGCAAATGCATACAAATCTAGAGGAAAATCTTAATAGGTTTCAAAAAAACTTTATACAGGTTCCTTTCCACAGCAGTTTTAATGGGTTCACATGTTAAACAATCTTCAAAAAATTGTCCTCATTATATAATCTGTCTTAAGAGGAAATACTAGAAATTCCTCACTCATTACTTCAGAGTGATGTTAGAACAAAGGACAAGACATCATGAAAGACTACCAGAAGAACTGTCATTAAAGCAGGAATGTAAAGAAAGAGAGGCAAGTGATGAAACATCTGAAAAGCCTCACAGAGTTTTGTAAGGGATCTGAAAAATCAGAGAAAAAATTAATTTAATGGAGAACATGTGACTATGTTAATTTTACAAGAGCCCACAGGCTCTGACAGACATGTTTCTATAATTGCAGAAGCAACCATAGCTTTGCATTTCTAATTTTCTTTTGTCACATGTAGTATGCTCAAAAATAAACTTCTTGGCGTTAACAGCCCAGATAGAGATCATGGATAAATTGCAGGGGAATTATGTGAAAATCAGAACGTAAAATTTGGGACATTAACATTAGTATTTATCCTGTGAGATTGGCTTCAAAATAAATCCAAGCACCATAGTGTAATAAAACTTAAATTACAATGAATTACAATATAGATAGTATATCACATTAATTTTAATATGTTGAAATTGTAATCAGAAATAATTGGACTTTCAGTAGAAAAGTAAATGAAGTAGCTGAAGCAAAAGGAAATTACCATTGATTGCAAGTGGAATAAACTGTGCAGATTTGGAAGGTTCTGATTTATTGAGGTGGGAACTACTTACTACTTCTAAGGCCATTAACATCAGGATTTAACTGTGTCATGATTTTTGCCAGATAGCGCAAGGAGTTAGAAGCCATTAAAAAATATAATTTCATTTTGATAATGAAAATCAATATGAAAATTGCAGGAGAAGCAATCTCAGGTTACCAGACTGGACATTAATAAACTTAGCTTTTGAAAACAATTAAGAAACAACAAAAGTTCCTAACAAGCATCAGAATTATGGCTATTCCAAGCATGAAAAGCTGTTCTCTTTCACATTCTATGAATGAAATCTTTGTCTCTTAGAGAAAGTAACACATCTAGGAAATATGTTTCTTGTCTATTGGTCTGTTTCCGTCCATCCCAGTCCCTCATAATCTTAAATACCCACCCTTTGAGCGGTATCCAAAATCCTCTAACATTGCTACTTGCATGTTTCATCCTCTTTCTGTGCTCTAGTTCCTACCATGATTCAGAGAGCATTCAATAAACTCTAAACATCTCTGCATAGTATGATACTGCCCTAAAAGCAAACTACTGCTTTTGTAAAAGTGACCACAGGTGGATGATGTATTGGGATCATTTCGTGCTACTTTACTACACCAGTACAGATTAATATTCTGTGAACTAGACAAGGATGTAAAAAGTCTTACTGGAAAAGGGCTCTCAAACATAGGTTAATTCCTGATTTGAAAAACCATTCTGTTTATGACTCAGTAAAAGGGGAATACTTCCTGTGCTGATTGAAGACCTCAAGGATAAAATCCATTCATGATTTTGTAGCTCTCAAACTGTTTCTGAGGACCCTGGAAGCAGCTATATAAATAGGAAGAGAGAGATTGATTTTTCCCTATTTATATTCTGTAGACACAAACATAAAAAAATCTTACCCTCTCTGCTTTCCCTTTAACTTCAAAATACAGGAGATTTTGTAAATTACACTCTTGCTTGCCTTGAGTGGAGAATTTTGTGTTACAACCCTCCCATCCTCCAGTGAATTTTGAATGTTCCTTTTATCACATATGAATCTCTTAGAAGATAAACCAATCATTCCCTTTCTATTATCTAACCCTTTCTACAGTAAGTGGAGTCTTTTAATTCACTCAATATTGAAAGAGAATGAGGAAGATATGATACTGAAACATTTTGAGACTCAGGTTGTAAATGAGATGTGAAGGGCCTCCTCCTCACTCCTGATGCCTGTGTTCTGAGCACACTGGCAGTAGCACAGTTCAGCATCTTTTATTTCACCACTAGAAAGGGAGTAGCCCTTTCCTATGGGGCTTCCTGGGTAAGAATTCTGGAATTGAAGCAGTCTGTCTGTCACGTTGTCCACTGGATTCCCCAGATACCTAAGAGAGACATATTTGAAAACAAATTTCTTTGTCAGATGAAAAGAAATCTTGTCTTGATGTGTGGCTGCTCTTGAAGGGAACTCTAAACTTCCTGAAGCTGTCATTTTGCAGTGTTCATTATCAGCCTCATTGCTATTCAACAGACAGTTTGGGACAGCAAAAGGAAAGCTGAGGCTCTGCAGGAGTAGGCAAGTCCCTGTACTGTGCATAGATCCTCTTTTCTGTGTATAACATTATCAGTACTGTAAGAAAAAGCTGTAAGTATAGCCATGTCATTGTAAATGCTGAGGTCTTTCAAGTGTATTTTATCAGATGATCTCTACCTCAGGGTACAAAGAGCATATGTTAGGATTACTGAAGATATTTCTTTTCATCCAAACAGTAAACAAACAAACAAACAAACAAAAAAGTAAAGCAACCAAGTGAATAAAAGATATTCGTAACTTGCCAGCCAGACAAAAGCATTTTAGTTCTTTCTCCTCCATTCAATTTTTCTGTATGTCTATGTTTACCACAATGCTTAAGTTACCTAAACCTAGATATCTCCTATTTCCCTCACTTTATTATTGTAGCTAAAAGCAATTTACATGGAAACAAGTAGTTCAGATATAAACCCTGCAACTGGAACTCACCTAAATAGTATCAAAAATCTTGAGATGCAGTTTTTATTTATTTTGAAGTTTCATCCTTTCTTTCTGCATTGTAAGGATATGATTGCACTCCTTTAGCATCATAAAATCAGTGGTGAAATGGAAGGGTAGTGCATTAAGACATAATAAACAAATTGATATTTACAGAATATAGTTTTTAAAACTAGTAATTTATCCTTAATTGTTGGATTATTGCACTAGTTCCATTGAGTCTTATGGAAAAAAACACTTTAGGTTCTATTATTAGGTTCAAGATGTCAACAATCCACTGCTGAGGCTCTTCTTTAAAAGTTTTATAAACATATGCAGCTTAGAAGTTACAATTAGCTTCTGCTTCACAGTCAGTCAGAGGCAAGAAACAAAGGATTCTGAGATGGCCAGAAAACTGTTAGAGTAGCTTGACCTGGCCTTTGTACCAGTGAAGTTCTGAGTCCCAGGACGTGTCCAGTGTTACAGAATGGCAACTGTCTGAGGTCCCCCCTTACTGGGTGCTTTTATAGTGGATCTAAATGGGTTATGGGGATATTTCAGGTCAAATTCATGAAAAAGATGTCCATGCCTGGACAGCTGAGGTGGAGACACCAATATCTGAAGGTAATTGCTCAGCTACAGCAGCCAAATGCCACCGACATACAAAATTGTTGATTTATGTCACACAAAGGCAGCATGGAAAGCAAGCACCTGGGTCAAGTGTGCTTTTTCGATTTTTTTCCTTTACTTTCTTCCTGCATTCAGTCACAAGAAATGATACAGAGCCAGCCTGAAGAGTGGAACTGACTATTTGCGGGAAGATTGTCAATTTTAAAGCAGACTCAGGTGTAGACATAATGGCCATATCAGAAAAGAAGTTTCACTCTCCTCCCAGCTGAACCAACTGTGGCTGCTCCAAATAATCCTAGAGGCAGCATAAACACAAAGAGGAAAGGCTGTGTCTTTAATACTTGGGCTTGGGACACTTTAGACCAGTATTTTCCTTCATCAGAACACTTCCTACTCTCTTGATTAAAAGCATGAAAGCAAAATTTTAAGAGGGTGCTTTGGACTCCTCTGTTATGTACGCACTGTCACTGTTTATAACATCGAAACTATAAACCTCACAAAATTTCCTTTCTCACACCTTTCAAATAGCTTCCAGCATAACACAGTGTTGGACCAGCTACATTCAGCATCTTGCATGATCAAACCCTGATGTGTCAGGAAACCTGAGGAGTATAAGAAAGTTGCTCTGTTAGAAACGCAGTGTTATCTGCTGCCACACTGGGAAGAAGAATGCAAAAACATGTGAGATGTGTGAGAACCTCCAAAAACTCTGAGAACGTGGAAAAAACATAACTTTCTAACAGTGGAATAAAAGAGATTCTTTTGAAGCGGTGGTAAGGATATTCTAGCTACCTTCCAAGAAAATCAGCACCCTTGTCATCCTCTAGTAAGTCTGAGGCATGGCCATCGAGGCATTCCTCAGTGTGTCCCAGGGCTTTAATTGATTATGAAGAGATACCACAGTGCCTTGGTGTTAGGCTGTTCTGCTCATCAAATCTGTCAGGACAGGATTTGAAAGGTCAGGGTAGATAAAATCCTCAGTTGTTATGTGTTGTGACTAATGCATCTACTTAACAAAACCAGTATTTTAAAGTTTACCTAAGTTTCTTCACTTTTATAGAAAGGTAACTGCATGATATAAAGCTAAAAGCCATGAAGCCACAGTAGGTTCTTTGTATTTATCTTATGCATAAATTAAACTTTTTGCCACATGGAGAACATGAAGGCATATGTTTTGAATTAACTCCCAAGCATTTTGCTATCTGAGGACAGAGTAATCATCTGATTAATGGCTGTAACATCACATAACATGAATGTATGTTCCAAGACTTCAGAAAGTGTTGATTATTTCTTCCCTTTTATGTATGGAATATTAAACACTCAACTTCTCCCTAACATTCCTTCAAGTATAAACAATGTTACTTTTAATTAAAACAACGTATTAAGGATAAAAGTGAGGGTGTAGTGATCAGATATGATTTCCCTTCTATAGTTATCTTCTAGGCATTATTACTGGGATTTTGTGAGGGAAGAATTAAATAGAAAGTAGGGTTTAGTTTTATTATAAATATGAATCACATTGTTAGGAGATAATACTATACTATTTTTCTGAGTTGACAATGAAAATGATCACCTTAACAAGCTCCTTTTGATGCAGTATTTAAAATCATAAATGAAGGATGTGTTAGGAATAAAATAGAACCACAGGCGGTGTCTTGGTTTCCCCATCCCACATGTCAAATACCGAGAATAAATTAATGGATAAAAAAAGGCTACCTGAAGTTTGGAAAAGACTATTAATTGCTAAAATATTTAGTTTCCTGGTTTGAGTCTGAATTAGAAACTTCAAGTCATAACCCAAATCTCTCAAAACAGCAAGGTTTTAAGTTAAATGTTAACTATTGTTTAATCATGAGTTTCCTTCTAAGCAGTGGTAAGACTTTCAAATTCTAGCATAAATGAATAGATTTAATGAACCTTTTCCCCTCGTTTATTGAGGACATTTTTTCACTCTCAGGCTCAGGGTTCACTTTATTGTTGACATGTACACGGCTGCATCGCTTGGTGAGCGCGTGTGGGTGGGCTCCCCGCGCCTGCCAAGGCAGGTGTCGCCCGTGCAGCCGCGGCCTCGCCGTGGTGGGCAAGGTCTCAGCACCAGCGGGGTTCTGCTTGTTCGACAAAGCACCTCTGTGTGCTCCTCTGCAAAAGGCTGGAGCTAATTTTAAAAGTCAGACAAATGACGGGCAGGGGAGCATGCTGTCCTCCCCACTGTGCCAGTGTGGCACTGATTCACGAGGAGAACAGATGACTTCGCTGAGGCTGGAAAGAAAATATGTGGCAGAGCTGATTGCTGGCATGAGAGCAGGGCAATGCATCAACTGCAAAAGCATCAGTGCTGTATGTGCTGTGGCCTTCGCCTTTGACTGCAAACTATCTGCCTCTCTCTTGTTAGGGGTGAAAGATTGGGATCCTTGCCTTCTGCAGGAATTAGTGTCAGCTGAGCTCAGAGCAGTGGCTGGCATTGCCGTCCACATGAACTGTCAGTGCAGACAGTGGAGATCTGACTGATCACCTCCTTGAAAAAACATGGTGATCAAAAAACTTGCATAACCAAAATCCTGGCTCAGAATTCCTTGTTTGGGAACTAAAGAGCTGACACTATGCCAGTAGTTTGACGAGATTAGGTCTCATTAAAGTGATTATTGTCATGTAATGATTAGGGTCAATTACATTTGCAGGCTCTCTGAGATGTCTAGCTGCTGCTTGGATATAGAAAAAACTTGCATAAAGCTAAGCCTTGCTTAATGAAAAAGTAGAGCCCAAAATAGCGTATAGAGGAATAAAAAGGGCATTTATGCAAGAGGCAATAAATTAAAAGAGCTGAAAAGATGCAAAGATAGATGAAAATAAGTATGTGAATTTCTTCTGAAAAAACATTCAGGTGTGGTAGCATCTATATCAATTGTAACAACACAATTTATGTTTTAAAAATTCCATTCATATTTATTTTCGTCTAGTTGTATGTCTTTTTCTAGTATGAAATATTGCATGTTTTTTCTCAACTGTTCCCTGTAATAAGACATTTGCCATGGTATTACAAGATAATAATAACTTTCTCTGACAATCCATCTCTCTCACTCTCTATGTTTTCTGGGTGTTTTATTTGTCCTTTAATATTTTTGACAGGTGTGTTGAGATCAGAATAACAAATCTGCATAATTCAAATGAGAAGGTCATTTAGAGGGATTGTCCTGTTTGAACTGCATAGAGATTTGAAAACCATTCCCACTGAATTACTGGGAGGACTAAAGGATTTGAACAATGTATAGTCACTTCTTTTCCACCTGTCCTGTAAGGAAAACTTTAAAATATACAGTAACATGATGGTCTGTTGCTCTTATGTATTTGTGTATAGGTGGCAAATTAGCAGGGAGGGAGAAAGCCAAGGCTTTGATCTTGAAGAAGTAGGAAGAATGTTGAAACAAAATGTTCCTGACTATTTAAATATGTGGTAAAAATTTAAAAAAAAAATCCTTAATTTTGTGAAGAAGGAGGTGATGATGACA
This sequence comes from Corvus hawaiiensis, assembly GCF_020740725.1. Taxonomy (NCBI): domain Eukaryota; kingdom Metazoa; phylum Chordata; class Aves; order Passeriformes; family Corvidae; genus Corvus; species Corvus hawaiiensis. The sequence continues at coordinate 7,474,802 of NC_063214.1, forward strand.
GGCTGAGGAGTCAGCACAGCTGGATGGGCCAAATACATCAGCATCATCCGGCAGATATATCTACACTGAACACTGAACTCAGGTTCACTGCTGAGCTTTTTATAGTGCACACTTAATCTCCAAAATCTGGGTTAAGCCAGCTCTTTCAAGGCTCTTGATGTCCACCATAGCTGCTGCTGGATGGCAAAAGCAAACATATAACATGGGTGCATTGAAAGAGCAGGTGCTACCTTTTCCTTAAATCCAGCAGTATCAGGTGTATAAATGTTTCCATTTTGTGCTTAAAATCAAGCGGGGATTTCCACAATTATTTGAGTAATTTGAGATCATTCCAAAGTATTTCAAATCAGTGTTTGAAAGCACTGGTGGGTGTGATGATTGCATGTTCTATTATTTTAATAGGTAGATTCATTTGGTACTCAGTTACTTGTAGAGAGTTGTGTAGTGCCAGTGATGGTAAGATACTGATGACTTCTGACTTCAGGCAAAAATGTGTTTCAGTGCTCAGTTTTGTTAAAAGCCTATTCTTCACTCTATCTGGGGCTATGCATGCTTTTCACTTTATACTTTCTTTGGATATGAGAATAAATAATAAATTATCATTAATAAATTAGCAGGAGTTGACAAAAGAGTAAGTGCAAATGATGGATTTCTATGCAACCCATAGAGTATAATCCTGGATCCATTGAAATAAATGACAGGAGTCTGAATCTTAAATGGAAACAGTTTTATAAAAATATTTCGTTATCTTAACTAGACATTAAACTAACATTGACTTAAGCCTTCTGTCACTGAGTTGAATTGAAATTAACATGAGTGGGAATAGGAAAAATCTCCTATTGAGAAAAAAAATTCCTTCAGTTGAAATTATTGATGTGGTCTCATACATTTTATGGGCTATGGTTAGAAATAGAGGTGATGGAACGACACCAAAGTTATTAGGGTGCTGTTTGTTTTATTGCTCTGAGTAGATTGGTTGATTTCAGAATAACCCAAGGTAATGGAGCTGCTAGTGTAAGTACAATGAGCGTGATTTAGTCCTTGACATACACATATTTATGTATTGTTGTGTTGTGGAGTGCTACTTCAAGCCATGATTATTCCATTAAGTCCTTGCATTCATTCAAATTTTTCATATGACACTTCGTATTTACAAAATGTTATCCAGGCCTTGCAAGACCTAATGAATTTTTAATTGTGAGCCAGCGATACAAGTTTCTGCAAACACTCTGAAGTCATCCATCATTAAATACATTTTACAAAACAATTTTCTTTTGCTTATCTGAATCTTACCTCACTCCTTCTATCTTATCACTTGGCTTCATTAAAATATAAGACATAAGTTACTCAGGTTTTGAATGCCCTCTGTATTATCAGAATTCTGACTGAATGCTCATTTACATACAGGCAAATCTCAAGTTTCTTGTCATCTCATTATGTGTCTGGAAAAACCTTAGCATATATGAATTTTACTGTTTTGACTCATTTGTCTTCATATTATTTCCTTGAAAAATGCACATAGATGTTATGTGAATAAAAACTGGGTTTGTTCTTTACATTGTCTAATGTAAATAGATAATCCAATCTTCCATACTGGTTTCACCATTCTAGTAAAAAAAAATAGATTTTTTTTTTTTTTTTGTTATCTAAAATATCTTTATATGAAAAAGTATTTTTGGTGAGCAGTGGTGTTAGAGAAACTACACTTTCACTTTTCTCTCTTAATGTTCTTCTTTTGCTATTACTCAAGTAGGGTGTGTTTGTGTCGTATTTTATACCTCAGATGCTGGGCAGCAAATGTGAACATCAGAAGATTCATCTTGTATTTTGACAGAACAATTAAACCTGCCAAAGTTGGGCTGCAAGATCAATACATGCATTCATGGTTAGGATTATAAAAGCAGTTTATGAGAGATTAGATGTTACTTCTGAAATTTTGGCAAAATGAATATTAAAATAAAAAGTGATTTTTTTTTAACCATGATGCACAGTGTAGTGAAAAGTGACATTGTTAAGATGTAAGGGAGATTTACCAGTGGAAAATTATAGCTTTTCCATAAATTTCATTGATTTTTAATTTTTTATATAGAATTCTTGCTCCAATGTCTATTATATTCCTTAAGCCTTTTTCAAATAAGCAAGTGTGAAAATACAATTTAAGTATATTAGTCAGCTTTCCCAAATGAAAATATTAGCCTGTGGGTTCTTGGCATTGACAGAAAACAAAACATAGTAATTTTGTTCTTTCAAGATTATAAAAAAAAATCATAACTAAAGAAGAGATAGAACCAGAAACTGCCCAATATTGTAGAGATAACTTGATGTATACCAACAATTATTTAATGAAGCCTATAATTCATAGTTTCTCAGAACAATAAAATAAGGGTAAAAGAATGTAGTTAGTTACTTCATTTTCATGTCAGTCATGGTGTTTCTGATTTGTTGGAATGATGGTACAACATCCTCTTTGCAACTCAAAGTGCATGATCAAATACTTATAATATTGACTAACAAAGAATAGATTAAGGTGCTTATAAAACACACCAGCAGTTTTGCTTTCCTTCATTGTTATAAAAATTGTGTGAAATAAACAGTCTGTTAATATTTGGGAGCTAACCTGTAGAGTAACATGGTGGGGTACAGAAACTTTGGGGCAAAGTCTTTTTTTGTAGCACATATTCTCCTTTTATGTCTGTCTGATGCCTTAGAGCATCAAGCAGGGTGCAGTGCTATGGCATAATAGTGGGGATATGGAATTAAAAATCCTGCTTTGGAATACGTTTGAGAAAACTGTTAAGTTCAGCAGAGGACCTCAATGCCGGAAGGGACGTTCCCTGTTTTGACACCTAAATCAGTGTTGGAAATATCCACTGTGTACCTAGAAATTTCACCATGGAAATGGCCAGTGGGTTCTTGTTTAGCTAAGTCAACAAGATTCATAAAAGCAGCAACAGGGTTAATTTATAAAACCTCTTAACTATTATTTTTCTCTTGAGAAAATACCTTAGACTGGACCGTGAGGGCTACAGTATTGAGAAAACCCTCTATTACCTTATTAAGTAACATTTAAAACCAGTTATTTATAGATATAAAGGTGTAGCTGAAATTCAGTTAAAGTTGAAATACTCTGTGCTTTGAAATGTCTCTTCAGCATTTTTGACTAGCTTTAACATTTAATTTTTTTTTTTTTTTAAGAATAGAAAAGGATGGTATTTTTCAAATGTTTGAAGTATAGGGAAAAAAATGGAAAAGGTTGCCTTTTCAGAAATCTTTCTTCAACTTTTTCATTTAGCCTTTTAGAAAGGGCAGGGTTATGCAAACTCAAGAAACAAATAGCAAAGAACAGTAGAAATGATCTTCCAGAAGGTAAGGAGGGGAATATACTCAGTTCCACACTCTTAATGAGGGGATTATTTGTTTTTCCCTAAACAGGAAAATCTATTTTTGAGAAAAAAAGCTACATTTTAATATATTAGGTAAAAATTTGACTAACACTCTCTAAAATTTGAGGAACAGTAACTAAAAACTACAAATGACACATTTTTGCCCTGGACAGTTTTACTACTAGATTACTACAAAAATCGGTGTTTATATTGGAGCTTTAAAAATATTTATGTAAATTATTTGGGTGAGGGGTCTGAAATGAAGGGGGGAAAAAAAAACCTCTGAAGAGAACAGTTGATTACATAACAGCACAAGCAAGTATCTCAATATTATGCAAATACAATTTGCTGTAGGTGACTACAGAATAATTATTCTAGTGCTAAAATTGATGAGGACAACTGTATTTTCTCAGGAATCTGACTTCAAACCTTGGCTCTTAGGGTTGATCTTGTGTAAATGGTAACCAGTAACACAAAAAACTTCACCATTAGGTAAATGTTCTGCTATGGAGGGACTCTGTAAAGCAATAAATTGTACCAACACAAATCCATGTCAGGGAATCTGTGAATTAATGGACTATTTCAGTAATTTAACAAATGGATAAATGTCCATCTGTGTGGGAAGTTCTTGAAAAATGATGACAACATGGAAAAAAAATATAAAGAATGAGAAGTGTAGCACAAATAGCTTGTGATAAGATCCAGTGTGAATCTCAAAGAAGTAGAATCACTTTATTGCAGAATAGTCTGTGTTGCAAATTCTAATAGCAAGAGAAATGAAGCTATAGTATACACATGAAGACTTAGCAGGTGGAAACCATAATATGCCAGGGGATATTTTTCTTGTTTTCAGAACTCCCACACTCCTAGTAACTGATATTAATGGTACATTTCTGTATGCAGGAAAAAACTTGTCTTCTGAAGGATTTCTCTGAAAATGTATGTTGCCTTTCTGCTGTCTTTTCTGATATTACTTACATGCTGTATTTTGAAAATAAATAGTCTGTGTCACAGATTCTGAATTTTTCAACGTGCTAGTAATATGTAGCAATGTCACAATGGAAGTGATGGTTTGATGTTTCTATGTTATTAAACTTCAATTTAGTTCTTCAAAATTATAAAATACTAAAATTCTCCACATATTTAAAGTTGAAATCTTAAAAAATAACTTATTGATGAACAGCATTGGCGTATTTGATCTTTTAATCCAAATTAACAAAATGTGGAGAACTTGGAGTAATTAATTTTCTTGCATTTTAAATTTCGTATGTAATTTTTATTATTAATATTTTCTGGTTTCAGAAATTAACTTTTATAACCTAGCAATATTAATAGATCTCTTAGACTAGATTAAATGAATGTTTATGCTTGATAGTCCATACCGTTTATCAAAACTCTAAAATCTCAGAACATTTCTTTTTTTTGGATAATGTAGAATATTTTTGTAATATACTCTAGCTTGGATTTATATGGTTTAGTGAGCATCCACTTTTCTCAACAGGTTTGCAGCTTTCTAAGGTTGCACTCCTGTCATGCAGTTCCCCTTGAGCTTCAATTTGTGACATGTAGAGAGAACTACAGAGATTCTGTTTGGGGATGGATTTCCAGATGTACCTTTTCCTTTGTTATTTCTCTAGGTACATGGAGCCAGTCCTGTGAAATGCTGTTTGTGTCTTAATGTAAGTGGGAATTGACAGTGCAATGCAGAGTGCCAGCAGGCTCAGAAGTACCTCCTAAAACCATGGATGGAGAAGAAAATATCAGATTAATCCAGAACTCATGTGACTTGTGTGAGTCAAGTGTTTTAAAAGTAAAAACAGAAAAATATTCAGCTTTGTAGGTAACACCAGATTTTCCCCAGTTGCCTAAATTGTCAAAGTTCTTTTTATTCAGCTGGAGTGTTTCTACTTACGTCAACATGTTGGTACAGATAAGCTATGCTTTATTTTGTCTATAGTAGTGATTATATTTTCCCAGTATTCACTTAAAATGTTTCAAGGGGACTAAACCTTATAAAATTTAAAAAAAAAAAATCATTGTGAATGCTTAATTTTATATTAATTTTTATCCATCTTGAAGCAAACATCAGGAAAAAAAGTAATAGCAATAACTTAAAATACTAAAAGATTTACTTTAGTGACTACTGGGGAGTCACAAGGACCTTCATGAATCTGCTTAGGTTTCTGAGAGAGATTTACTTTGTTGTTTTCCTGTATGTGTTTCATTTTAAAGGTGCATTCTGTGTGCCAGGAGTGGCACACAGTACAGAATGGCTGTATTTCTTACAGTTAATTCTAAAACCCTGGGAAGGTTTTTGCTATTTTATTTTCCAGATGCCTGAAAAACTTTCTGTTATTCAGTCTGGGTACAAGACTAGGTACAGTCATGGGACTGAAAATGAATCTTGATTATGTACTTAAAGCATTGTCATGATACAGGGCTGGTGATTGTTTAGTATTTGTTATGATATAAGAAAGGATCACCCTCATCAGTGAACTGATGAACAGGATAATTCAAGGAAGAGTTGACATTGCTTGAGGCCAAAATGGCGAAATGTTCTTCAATAGAATTATAACCACATGAGAGAATTTTGCAGAATGAATAAAGGTCATTTGGTCCATCACGACATATTTGTTTGAGTAGACTGTTTCCCCAAGGATGATATCTAATTGTTTCTTGAATGGCACTGGTGCTTTTTTGCTTCTATGACTTTGTCTGCAGGCTATTCTAAGTATTTATTATTCTTTACATGAAAAGGTGCTTTCTGATATATATGCTGAATTTTTTTTTTAATTTCCAGGTAAGTTCTCTTGTCCTATAATCTGTGTTGGAATGGAAATAATAATAGTTCCAGTTAACATTATCTGTGGCAGTTAAGAATTGATATGCTTCAAAAGAGACTGTTCTACCTGTCCTTAAAATTAGATGCCCATATTTATAATCTAAGTAACCACAACTCCATATCAAATGGTGGCAGGGCTCTCCCTTGGAAGATCTCACATCAGAATCATTCTTTTTTCCCTGAACATGCTTTACTGATGTTGTTGATGCTCTGTCCCCCATTGACCAAAAACTTGCCCAATACAGAACATCTGATGACCCTTGATGTCTTTTTTAACACCAGCTAAAGGGAAGACAAAGGCAAGATGTACTTTAAACTTATTTCGACAGGCAGAATAATGAGAGGCAAGAGCTGGGGACATAACAGTAAGAGTTCACTAACTCCTCCTTTGTTCCTTTTTTCAAAACAACTCTGTCTTAAGTTTTGGAGGATTTAAAAGTTAAATCAGATTGTCTACACTGCCTACCTTTTAACAGCATCAAACCTGGGTTACTGGCCTTAAAGGAAGGGTGCTTAATCCCCCCGAGCTCTTTACAGTTTTTGCCCAGTACCAGCCAGACGAGCCAAGGAGCTGATTTTGCAATTCAGTAACAGTCCTATTCATGTGGGGTTTCTCATTGTGTCAGGCTCCAGAAAAGCAGCCAAGACAGTGTTTAGCTGTGTGTAGCATAAACTACTGCAGCAGCAACAGCAGCATAGTCTCTGTGCCCCATTTCTTGTTTTTCTGGAGACAGAGAAATCAGAGCTTCTTCCTCTCTCACCATTCCCCATCTAACCACCCTGCCCTAGTTCCATCCACAACTATTCTTCAGTAGCAGAATCCTTACTTGGCTTCAGATGGCCCAAGTCTACAACTCCTCAACAAAAACAAGAAAAATCAGTTTTTCTTAAACTTCTGAGAAGCTTCTTGAATCTTCATACTGAAAATAGCTGCAGAACACCATGCCATCTCCTGTGGCAGACCCTGCTAGCACACTTCTTCCATCATCCTGGGTTTCAGATTAGTTGAGGGTCTGTATTATCAACACCTCCACAGACATGAGAGCCAGGTTTTACAGCTGATGAGCTGCAAGTGGTTTAGGAAAGAAAAATTGTCTGCCATCAGTTAAGCACTAAGGTATTGCTATGTACGGATTATGTGAAAAACTCTTTGGAAATGTACCAAGTGCCTCCACCCTGGCTCTGAGCCGTAGACACTGACCCTCTGTGGAAGATCTATAAATCAAGTTCTACTACACATGGACAGAGTTGCGTAAAGGGGGCAAACAGGTGTCAAATAAAACATGTTTATTTAGAGACGTAAAAAATACCAGGCTTTCGGGAGGACTTTGACATTTCTAAAAATTATTCTTCACAACAGAATGAACATTATACCTCCCTGCTTTCTGCTGGATCAACAGCACTCAAATCAAGGTCTTCTAGTTGTAAAATAGCAAACAAACAAGGAAAAGTCATGACTAGTTTCCAGTCCTGAAGGAGAATTTCTTCCCTGGTAATGAATGGTTGTATTAAGTAGTTTTCCAACATGCATTCAAGATAAGAGAGCTTCAAGCTGTTCTGACTAGCCATTTCATTGAAGTGATTTCAGACACATACAATGTCTACTGAGACTCTCTTATCCCTCACTGAACAACAAGAACAATCATGATAATTATTTCAAATCATTTTTACATGGGAAGAAGAGAGCTCCATGAATACATCCACAGCAGAATTTGTACCATCTTCAATACTTTATGATCATCCATTCTCTGCAATATTGCAAAACATCCTTGTGATATATTGGTCACAAAATACTTGTCTTAAAAGTCTGAGTTTTGCATACCAGTGGCTATTTCTGGTCATGGGAAGCTGGCCTTATTTCATTGCCAGTATGTGAACAGAGGTTAGAATTTGAGTCAGGGCACATCTGTAGAATAAATTAATGACAGATTATAATGGCATTGACTGTTTAATTTATACTGCTGTCATAGTAGCCCTATGCTTGATGGGAAAATACATTCTAGATTAAACTTAAGGGGTGTTATGGAGAATCCTAACCTCTGTGTCTTGAGGTTAACACAGAAGTTGAGTTGTTCCACACAATCTTCTTTCCTCATCCATGTCAAGATCTAGGGTGGCCCAGGGACAAGGTAGTCTATTTTGCCAGAGCTTTATCAGTGAAACCATTTTCACTAGGTGTGCAACACAACTGGTGTAAAAAGAGAAAAATTGAATATTATAGAACATTATTTCTTTTTTTTTTTATATTGGAAAATAATGTAAGCTAACAAGAGTAATTATTTTTATCCAGCTAGTGAAGCTCAGTGGAACTAAATATACAGAAGTTTCTTATAATACAAGAAAGAAAGATAATAAATAATAAAAAAATGAATTATAAAAAACACAGAATGGATAAAATTGTGTAGTGATTTCCAGCAGAGATTATATATTCAATGTGAGTTTTAATCTTATTTTTATTTTTTTAGGCTTCAGGTTAGCAGAGACTGTTTTATAAAAAAACCTCTATGTAGCTGATTTTGTTTAAGCTCTAAATTAGTATCGTAGCATGAGACACATGGTTTTAGTTTATAACTATATTTTCAAAATATCTCTATACTTGCCTAGGAGAGAGTAACTGAATTTCAGTAAATCAATATTTCACATGTATCTAGAGGCCATGTTTTAACTGAATATGCATTCTGTTTAGCCATATTAACAAGGTTTGCTTTCACAGGTGTAAAACAGGGTCAGTTATGCTAATAAACCCAGAAATTATTCCCCTGTGAAGACCAAAACACTGCCAGAAGCAAAGAAATTGATAATATTTAGCCAGAAATTGAATATGACATGTTTTTTGCATCCCAAAGTGGTGCATTGACCTTACTTGTTCTTCTTGAAGTCTAAATATTTAGAGTCTCTTAATTCACTTAAATGCAGTTTTTTATTCTCTTAAATTTGACTTTGTTTTGAGCTAAAATTAAAAGGGAGATTCTACTCAAAAATAAGATTCTTTTTACTTTATTCAAGAGAATTGTGATTTTATTGTTTTTAATAGCTGTTTTGTTTTATAACATACATTTATGCTCACATATCGCAAGCGTTTGTAACAAGTAACCTAACTTAACAGTGATGTTTAATTTTGTATCCTTTTACCTTCTGGTGGATTGGAACAACTAGTGCGAATTTCAGTCTGCCTAAAATAATTTTCTCTGCTGGATGGAGCAGATTATTACAAGGTAATTTAAAATATATGTAGAAAGTGGGGAAAAGTTGTTTAGAGCAAATGCATTTGTTAACCCTCTGATAATTGCCTACAGTGTTTTGAAGATGTAAACACGAGTATGCCATATGAATATATGCATGAATTTCATCTAAGAATATCTCAGACTTGTCCTAATAACTAGAAATACATTTTCTAAAACAAATTGTTATCTGGGAATAAATTGCATATTGGCTTCATCCTTCCTCCCACAGTCACTCGTATATCTCCAGTCGCTCTCTCTTTCTGCTTTTCCCCGTTTTTTTTTTTTCAGCAAACACATTTAACAGCTGTGGAAGCAAACAGGGCACACTTGGCAAAAGTAGGGACCAGATGCCGAACTCTGCAATGCTTGTTCTCACAGCATCAGGCGGGTCTGCTGCTAACTCCTTGGTGTCACCTCTGCTGGCTCCTTTTCCAGTTTTGCTACTGGCAGGCAGCAGAGGTGCATCTGGAGATGTTGTCAAGGTCCTGCAGCTGTGGGGCCGTCTTGGCTCCTGTGTCCATATTTCTCTTATATATTTAAATGTTATTTTTGCATGCAATAACAATAATTACTCAAACATAACTAATATTTCTTTCAGTGCTCATGGAGATGGGGGAGAAAATAACTTTGTTTTCTGTATGAGTAGATGTTTTCAATGATTAATCACTATCTTGAATTTGGGATAGGTTTGGTTCCTCTTTAATGGGGTGCAAAAATATCAGTTGGCACCTGGCTGGCACTGCTGATGTGTTCTGAGAACTTGTGGCATTTTGGTTAGACTGTGTCTGGATGTGATATGGGGTCACATCAGCATGGGGGGCAAGGAGAAGGTAAGTGGGGTGAGAGTTCTGCTGTGGCCTCGTTCAGCATTGGTTTTGCTATAAATTACAAGTCACCCTAGAGAGGTCTGGAGAGCAACTAATTCCAAATGCTATTAATAGCCTGTAAAATAAATCTGGCATCCCAGAGAGAGAGAGAGGGAACGAAAGAGGAAGCGGAAGGGAGAATACATTATCCTCCTTTCTCTGGCAACCAGTGATAGGACATGAGGAAATGGAATGAAGCTGCTTCAGGGGAAGTTCAGATTGGACATTCGGAAAAGGTTCTTCACTGAGAGGGTGGTCAGTCATTGCAACAGGCTCCCTAGGAAATGGTCATGGTACCAAGACTGCCAGAGCTCAACAAGTGTCTGGACAACTCATTTACTCAAATGGTTTAGTTTTAGGTAGTCCTGTGAGGAGTAGGGAGCTGGGCTCTATGGTCCTTATGGGTCCCTTCCAACTTGAGATACTCAACCATTCTATGCCAGCTAGAGTGTGATGGGGAACACATCCTTGGCTAAGACTGGACTCTAAACTCAGTTAATGCTGCTGTATGCTTCCTCATGTATAATCACATGTAAATGGACATTTAGACCTTTACGGCTTCAGTATTGTGCTATAATTTGCTACTGTTTTGTGACTAATACTGGGTATTATTTGGATGCTAATAGTTCTTCTTTGCCCAGCATTTGTTCTGACTGGAAGTCTCTTCTTGCTCCAGAAGTTACTTTTTGTTTTTCTATGCCTTCAGTGTTCATGGAGCATTGCTCTCTAATTTGCAAATTAGTTTTTTACAGTTAATCCATGCTGTCCTGTGGCTGTTTATCTTCCTGTCCGCTCCATCAGCCATCAGAGGCAGTCTAGACTTCCCCAAGACTTTAACCTCCCAAACTGTCTCATCAACTACTGACACATGAACAGACAGTTTATAAACTGTGTGCCTCTCTGAGTTGTGGTGGTGGTAGGTTCTGTCTACCACCAGGTGGAGCCCAAAACCTTGCCTTCCCTTCTGGTTCAGGAAAAAATTTTGAAAAAAATCAGGGGAAGAAGGTGAATGTGTAGGGTATGTTCTTCATGTTGGTGAGGAGATGAGTTTACATGCTAGGCTTTCAGGTGGTCAGTGGAGGAATCCAGCAGAAAAAAAAAAAAAAAAAAAAAGATGTAGTGCTGGTTTTGAGGAGCCTGAATGTGCAGTGGGAAGATTGGCATTTGATGACAAAGGGCTTTCATTGCAGAAGGAAGTTAGGAGCCCCTCTCCTTGACTTGCCCTTCACACAGCAATTAATAAACAGAAATTGGTGTGATTACTGGTCCACACCTGACAGAAAAATTTACCTGAGTCAAAAGGCTTTGCATATTTTTTCTCACTGTGTCAATTTTCATTGTAACATCTCTTACATGTTCTTACATTTGGTTTTTTAGTGAGAATGTGATTATTTTTTCCATATGCAATTGTTTGAATTGTCAATTTTACTAAAATGTAGCACTCTTTAGAATCAGAAATGGAAAAATACTATTGCTTCATAGTTAACTTTGATGTATATTAATGTTCTAGCTTTCCCCTATAAAGCAGCCAAAGTGAACATTATTCTTTTCAGCAGTTATTTGTAGTCATTTCAATGACTTATTTTGCCTAGCATTTTTTCTTATAACCAGATAGTATAATTTGAATTTACTTAGGCAGCACAATTTTGTAATTCATTGTTGAGGGTTTTAGACCATTCTGCATATTTTTCCTGTAGAAGGGAAAACACATGGTTTTCATACAGTGTTTATGACATGCATCAGCAAGCTACTAAAAACCACAGAACTGAGATGCTGTATAACTTAATATACCAAATTTTTATCATTTTAGTAGTTTTAAAGTGTTGATTAATAGTGCAATTGGAACTAGGTTAGATCTATAAGCTTTTTCCTAGACTGGGGTAATGAGTAGAGGGACCAAGTCACCTGGGAGATACAAAATTATTCAGGAGTGGGTGATTAAAGAACAAGCAAAAAAAATACCACCTTACTATTTTTCTAAACCCCAAAGCTGTGACCAAGAATCAAAACAATATTTTAAGTATATTCATTTATAATTTTTCCTTAAGATAATTTCCATTTTAAAATCTTATTCTTACTTCACAACAGACGAGAAGATTGCTTATAATTACATGAGCCCTCTACCTAAAATCAGAGGACAGGACTTGGACACATTTCAGGTGATCCTGTCATCCATTCCCTCCTCCCAGCCCATGATCAGCTACACATAGATAACCAAGGATAACAGAAACTGGTGCAGGCAGCATTTGTTTTCCTCATGGTCTTCCCTCATTCAACCAAATAAGTTTTCATTTTACTCATGCATCACATATGACAGAATGTTTCTGAGATGAGGCAAAAAAGTTTGAAATCTATCTTTGCCTGCTGCTTGTGTGCCAACTAAAGAGACATACTTGTTGATAGGCCATATTTTGGATTTTGGTACACTTTTGATGTGTTGTTTTTTTTTTTTTTTTTAATAAGCTTTAGTTATATTTAGGCATAGGGACCGATCAGGTATGTATCAACTATTTTCTGTCCTGGAAATTTTACAGTGAAAACAGAAATGGCACATGTAATGTAGTGCAGTACACTTCATGTAGTGGACTAATTCGTGGAGCAGAAAAACAAGTAAGGAAATGGGATATGGAGAAGGTAAAAGGAAAATAAGACATGTACAAAAATGGAATGGATAGGAAAATGTGAGTCCCAGATGGAGTTGCTCTATGTGGGCAGCAGAATTTAAAACAAGATTGAAGCCAGTCAATAAAAGACCAAATAAAATCAAAATGGGTTTAGAAAGCATTATTTTAAACATAATCAGTGGACATTGTATTAAACATCATTCTGTATAATGTAGATAAAGGTACAAATCCTCCACAACTTGCTCTATAAGAAAAAATTACTTGTGTCATGGAAACAAATTAATATTGAAAGTAATGCATCCCAAAGTCGTTCTTCAAAGTATTTGTTTCACAGTACTTCTGTGTATGTTCTGCTTACCCACAGTTGAAGTACTTCTATTGTGATGATGCAGTTTGTATTATGATTTCAGGTATTTTTAAAATGAACTTTTTTTTTTCAGAATAAAAAAATATTAACTTGCTTGAAAATAAATAGTTCTCACTTCATGAACTCTCAGGATGAAGTGTCTGCATATAGATTCAAATGAATTAAAATTGTCTATACTTCAACACTGGCTTCTGTCAAGGTAAAGGGAAAATAATTTAACCATCACTGAAAAGTATAGAGCAATCATAAACCAGTAAACAGCTACATAATTTGGAAAAAAATATTGCAGTTTTGAAGTTATTAGTCCTGGAGGCACACAGGCTTTAATTTGTCTTCGAAAACGTCTTTTCATTCTTTAAGGCTTCAAGGTTTGCATTCATCTTTTTATAGTTGTAATCATTACAGTGAGCATCAGGATTTGTACACCAGAATTTTTACTCATTATGCAAAAAGTTACGTAATGAATGAATGATAAACACATATTTACACATGAGGAACAGAATATACAAACACTTCAGGAATTCTGTTTCAAACACGAAATATGGTGAAACTGCAGTCCAGTGGCGTCCTCTGTGCACAAATGGATAATTTGTATATGAACCTACTAATTCTTGTGTAGGTACAGAATTGTGTATGGCAGCAAAAGTTTCTAAGATGGGGGAAAAATAAGAAGATGTTGTAAACTTCTCAACATCTGTCCTTGTCATGGCAGGAAACCTGTACACCATGGCAAACAGTCATGTAGCAATTTGAAAACAGGAATTGAAATTATCAAATGATTAAGAATTGAATGTTAAGCAATGTAAGCAGACAGAGCAGATGGATTGGATGTGAAGCCAGTCATATTTGAGAGCTGAAAGCAATTAAGAAAATATCTCAGAATTTGTCTGATGACAATATAGACATAGAGCAAAACTCCAAGAGCATACATGGATATAAATGGAAAGAAGCAAAACTGTGCAGTGTAACCTTATTAAGCATTTTCTTAATAGGTTACTGCAATAAAATTTCTGGTTTTGAAATCAGGATTCATACCTGGGTGGAATGGATACCAGTTGGACAAAATCTTTAATTTTATATCAATTCTGTGTGTTTGGCATCTTCTTTATAAAAAATGTGAACAGATTAAGACAGAAAATTATTTCTTAAGTCACTCTTGATTATTTTCTGGTAATGGAGCATCATCTGGAGAAAGAATGCTGTGTAATGGCTTACAGTCTGTCCCATGTACTTTTTAGATAGATTGTTGTAGCACTCTGTATCCTGGTCACAGACCTGCTATGGTCTATCACAGCAGCTTTGTCCTACCTGAGCTAACCATTTGAGACCAGTGCATTACACTCCAGTGACAGTTCTTCCAGCTACTCATATCCTCTTGTACTGCATTTTGGCCCTTTGAGTAAGAATGTGTCAAGTTCTGCTCCCTCTGTAATCTGTCTACTGGCCTTTCTTCCATGTGATTGCCACAGAGCAAAACATCATGCAACTGAATATGTATATGTATACAAATATTGTTTTCAAATTTCAGACCAGATTTTTATATGCCATTGTGAAGGTTATCTGTGTCAAGGAGAGTGGGAGAAGTATTTTTTTCATTTATATCACTTATCATTTTGGCAATAACCTGCCTTTTTTTACAGAAACTCTACTTGTGATCTTACAGTATTATCCACAGACAACAAATAAAATTAATAGCATTAATGATTTCCTATGTTTTTTGTCTCTTGGTTGGATTGTATTCTGCCAGGAAATGTGAGAATTCCAGCTGAGGTTTGTGAGCAAAGGCACTCTTAATTTTTTATTTGGATGTTGATTCTTTATACCAGGACAAAACCAAATATATTCTGCAGTGCTTTGCTTATCAAGAGGCACTAATTAAGTCGTTTTTCTTCACTATTTTAGTGAAAAGAGCAGATCTGGGCAGTCTGTCCTGCTGTCTCAAACTTGGTTAAAGTTAGCCATGAAGCTCAAAGTTAAGAGTGAGGGGTTAAAGGTTTACCAGACTTTTGTATAACCCAGAGGTGGAAAAAAAGGAAAAAAACATCATCATTAAACATATCTTGTTTTCTTAGGGAGCCAAGCTAAAAAGAAAGTATGTTCTGCCACATGTGAGAGTGATGTGGTAGAAAATGGCAAGGGAAATTTTAGTCATTGCAGTAGTGTCCAGTGTCAGAACATTAAACTGATGCATCCTGAATATATTCAATGAGATCGTTTTTCATTTTCTATTTTCCGTATTTCTGTTTTGTATTCACCATGGCAAGGCAAGTGGGTGAAAAAATACAGGGTCTGTTGTGCATGTCCTCGGAGTAATGTGGTCCACAATCCCACGTTTGTCTTCTGCCTTAAATGCATTAAAATTGTTCGTATTAATTCCAAATGGAATTTCAGGTGAGTGCAACAACTGTTGCACCTAGAAAGCCACACAAGCAGAACAGAAGCTCTAATACAGTGAACTGGCATTTCAGTAACTTTGGGGCAGTGTAAAAAGATACTGAAAGTGCTTGGTGGAAATGCAGAGATTTCTGAAGGTCTCCATGAAGTAAGGGACTTACAGAGGTTTTTAGGACAGGATCATCTTATGCTCAAGAACACTGAGTGAAGACTGCCATTAGAGGCCAAGACTATATTACTTATTGACTTTTCTATTTGTTTTAAAGGTAGTTAGTGCTGATGTTTCAAACTAATATCTAAAAGTAGATCTATGTGGTAAGTAGTAATGAACCAATATTCCCAGTTGAAACATTTAGGAAATTGTGGTTGAGTTGAAACAGGAAAAAAAAAAAAAAAAACAAAACCAAAAACCTGTCAAGTCTTAAAATTCTACAAGAAGAGACATGCTACTTTTGGATACATGTAAATTACTGTCTAAATTTCTACCACAGGGTTGATGAGGAAAGTAGAAAATTTAGGTGTTTGCAAGTTAATGTCATTAAATGTTTCTCTACACAGAAAATTATCTGGCTCATTGGTTTCTGTTATTTTTCAGAGGCTACAATTTTATACATTTTTGGGAACACACTGTTAAAGTTGTATTTCTCCAAAGAAAATTTATGCTGGAAAAGTGCAACGGAAAATAACAAACTCACTAAAAATCAGCTGTTCTGGAGCATGCAAAATCAGACACTGATACAGACATTTACAGAAATGGGTCTTGCTTCAGTTTCATATTTCTAAGCCACCTACTGAAGACCGTAAGTGCATGGGGAACTTTTTCAATTACGAATTTGGGCTGAGATTCTTATTGTTATTATATTCATACATAGCAAATGCTGATAGAACTAGTAAGATGTTTTCAGTTTTGTTCTGTTAGGGTTTTTTAATGAGGTGTTTGATGGTTTGCAAAACCACTAGAGTTGATTTTTTTTAGTACATTACTTCTACAGCCTCTTGAAGTGAGTGACTGTACACAGCTTTTTCATATGCAATATAAAAGGCAAATGAAAATAAGGGAAATAAGATGTGAGCTGAACTTAAGGTATCAAGTTTGTTTAAAAACAAAACAAAAACCAACCACCTTAATGTCTTGTCAATTTACCGAGGGTTTTTGCTCTTTTTGTCTTTCAATGGACGTGGAAGCACCAGAAGCTTGGAGATACAGTTTATATTTTTGAAAGGAATACAGTGGTTTTACCTCTTGCATCTTTCAATGTCTTATGTCTTTCAAAGTGTTTCTGTCTTAGTTTGCTTTTCAAACTGCAAAACCCAGTGAACTGAAGGTGGCGTTGCTGGAGCTGGGGATGTGGATAATGGTTCCTGAGTATTTTACATTTCCTTTTGGAGGCATAACTCAGCAACCCTTTCTCTTTGTGGTGAGAATCCCCAAAACACTGTGAGGGGTTTGAATCTGTAATGCTTTTAGTAGAAAATAGTGTGACGTGGCAGTGTTTTACACAGAGAAAATTCACAGCGAGGCAAACCTGTTTGGAAGCCATTGAATTTTTATCTGTGCCTGCCCACTTTTTGAGGCATTTTACTCTCAGACTAGCAGCAATTTTCAGCATCTCAGACCTGTGGCATCCCTCTCCAGACCCTTCAGAGAAAGTTTTTTTCTTCCCTCAGCTCTGATACCTCTCTCATGGGTGTAATCCCAGCTCCTCTCTGTAGACCACTACTCTCTATCTCTGCCACCATCTCTCCCTGCTTTGAAACATTTCTTGGGCTCACCAGTTTTTTCCCAGCTCTGCAGGATCAGCTGCTTCCAGGCAAGTGGAGAAAATCCTATTCCTCCAAGGGCTTTCACCTTCTTGTATCAATTTACCTCCATGCTTTCAGCCTCTCATTTTTATCCAAAAAACAAGGTAGCATAATGCTGGAAGCAAACAAAAACTTGGGCTTGCTTATTGTGGGGACAAAGAGCGAACATCCCCTCAGCTTGGGAGAATGACAAGTAAAGAGGCAAGGGATTGCCTCTTCGTATGTGAAGACCTGTTACACTCAACATCCAGGCACTAGCCAACTCTCAAGTAAAAGGTTTTCCTTTAAATGTTGAGCTGCAAAATAAAGACAATAGAGAAGCCTTGTAGTGCCACAAAAAATGAAAATACTGACAGGTGATTGCTATAAGAAATCATGTTTCCTTTATGTTTTAATAACTTTCAAGTTTACTTTATATGTAAATAAGGAAAAAGTATGCCAAGTTCTGGACAACTGATTGGTTCAGAATCACTTGTTGTTTCCTTTCTGAAACTTTGTTAAAAATGATTTTTACTTGCAAAAGGACAGGACACAATCAAGGTATTGGTAACTGATTGCTGCAAATTGTTGCCATCTCAAAAGAAGAAGAAAAGCCAGACAACTTTGTATTTTGTTTGCAGTTTTTAAGATCATACAAATGAATTAGAATGATTTACTTTTAAAGTAAATACAGCATTGCAGAGTCTTAGGAATTGTAGACAGGAACTGGAAATTAACTGCATAAATCAAGAGGTTGTCTCCTTGTCTAGCAAGTTAGTGGCGGTCTAAATTAGTTTAGAAGTAAGATTGGAACTGTACCATTATGAAAACCTTGCATATGGTGAGGTTTTGTTTGTTTTTCTTTTTTGTTTTAGTATGTGTACCAAGTATTGCTTGAAGGTAATAACAGAGAAAGAGGGAGAAAATGAAAATATTTATAATAGAAAGGTCAAGTTTGTCTAGGTTCCACTTTCAAAAACAAGTTACAAGCAATTTTCATGCAACTTTGTACATTTTAATGATAGATATTAAGAAGGCAGTTAAAACATTTCCATCTTGGTTGTTCATCTCTAATTCATCTCTGTTGTCCTCTCAGTTTCTTCTTACAGCTTCTCCTTACAGTTGACTATTTTGGAATGAATTGAGGAAGTCCTTTTATTTTTACGGATTACTTAGTATCTCAGTTTTGTCTGCTTTACATAAAGATAAAAAAGTGCTTTAGAAGTTCAGAAACATCACTAAATCAAAGTAAATAATGCTGTATAAAAAATGGGGAAAATGTTATGAATTTTAAATAGTTGTTTTTACAGAGAGAAAATGGGGGTGAAAAAGCTGTGACATGACTTTCTTCTGTAGTGATAAAGAACTGATATTGAGCATACAAATACTATATGATGAATGCTTTCTTTTTAAGATTCTGGTCTGGAACTCCTAGCCTTGCATGTTTAGTAAAACTGGAGTTAAACAGATGCCAAGGAATCAGGAAACATGACTACATCTAGATCACAAACATTTCTAGGTCAAAATACAGACTATATCTTCAGAAACGAAATGTCATGTATTAGGAGCGCTTTGCAATCCCTTGAAAGGCTGTAGACCTTCAAAGGACTTGTATCCTTGGGTACTTTCCACTTCCTTTTCATTTGCTATATGCTGTTCTTCTGAACACCTCAAAGTACCTTATAAATAATGAATTAAGCTTTACAGAAAGTTCTATCTTGTATAGACAGTATTGCAGCCCATTTGCCAGGAAGCAAAGTGAAACAGAGAGAGTGAAGACTGCAGCTTCAGTTTAAAGAGTCAGAAAGAGAAAGGAAAAATTAGGAATAGAACCATGGCCACTGGCTTTCTTTAACTATCTTTTAGCAATCAAATAAGTAGCATTAACTCTCCCTCCTCCCTTAACAATAACGTTTGCTATGTACACATTCACAACCCAACCTATGTTTTGATTTGTAAATATATGTGGAAAAATAATATTTGAGCATTCTTTTAAATTCTTAAATGCTCTGCTTGTCTGTCATGTTCATGTTGACCATTAGCCACTAAAACCTATGTGTCTGTGTGCACCACTTATGTGCTTGGGAGAGAACAAATATTTTCTTTATTATTTTTATGTTCCTAATCTTTTCTGGAGAGGCAGCTGAAAATGCGGCATATGATTTGGGTGAAAACAGTTGGTCTAGCCATTTTTTAAAAGATTAAATCTCACAACTCTTCTTTCAAGTGTTTTATGAACTGGAAGGTAACTTATGTGTGAATGTTAGAGAATTTTTAAATAACTTGACTATTTCTTTCCGTTGTTTTTTTTTTTTTTTTTTCTTAATACTATGGGGCATCACTAACTGCTATTCAATTATGAACATATTTGAAATGTTTATGGACAGTTCTGTGATTTCATTATGGATACAGTAACTATTCATAGATGATGACAAACTTCTGTTGTTCCTATTTTTGATGAAATAACCCTCCATAGTGAGTCTTTTTTAAATTTCTCTTGGAGGGCCTTATCTAAAAGAGTTGGATGTTTTTCACTGAAGTTATTGCAACAGTCCTTGAAAAACAAATCAGTACGATGAAGTCTGCCCATTCACTGAGTAATACATTAGGCCCTAGAGTTTTTCTGAAACAGGAAATTCTGATAATGCAGGCACCATCTTTGATACTCTGTTCTCCGACTTTGGTGTTGCAAAAGCACTGCAACTACTACAGCACTTTTAAAGTGTTTTATTTGCATTTCAATCAAAACCAATGTTCTTTCTCCTGGCTGTTAGTTACTTTTTCTAGTGCAAAAGTGGGAACAAGATAACACTTATCTTCATTGCAGTGCATGGTCAAAGAGACAAAGCATGAGGGTAGATGCAAACACTGATCCACTCCATGGATCACTTAACATTCAGTGCTCCTAAGCCCTGCTTTTGTTCCTTTGTACACATGCTTATAACACGTTTTTCCTCAGAGTCCCACTTGGAATTTAGCTTTGTGTTTGTCCATGTAGACACTCAGCAAAGAGCTAAATCCTCAGAGTGCTCAGCTACAAGTGAGTTGTGTGTGTCATTACAACAGGAGCAGCAAACCTTTTCCCATACATTACTGTGGCACATTTGAGAAAGGCAATTAAGTAAATAAACAAACCAGTCTCCAGTTAGTGTACAAGCACTGTGGGGTCTGATCTGGCAGTGAGTGAGTTTATGTCATTAAGTTCCAAAAGTGCAGGCCCAGGCCCTAAGAATTTTTTAAGATTTTATGGGGTTTATTTTTTTAATCCCTCTGTTCTTAAGCTTGTTCTCAATCAGGATGTGCAAACTACCAAGAAATAGTTTATAATGGTATCCAAAAATCCCTTTAAAACTATAAAATCCTGTTTTCATACTCTTTTTATGAGTATTTTAGTACCATTAAAAGTTATTATTTGAACAGATGATGTGGGGTCGATTTCTATTAGGAAGATCTTGGTCTTCCTTTTCTATGTTCCATTTCTATCCTAACAGGTCAAAAGATATCAGTCTTTGCCTTGTCACAGGTGCAGGATTGCATATTGCCATTTCTGGGCTTCAGGCCAGTGTAAATTTTGAAGTGGAGGGAAAAGTGAATGTTTTTCAGGCAGTCTGGCCATTATGGTTGCTTTTTTTTTGTTTTCTAATTTTACTAATTCTTGCCTGTCTGAGTTATTTACATTCTAGTTATTGGTTGAGAAAGTTCTGAAAGACTTAAGGTAAAGCAGCAAAGTATATATAATAAAATTAATTTCATTCTTTGGAAGTGATTTATAAATGGATACCAGGAACACATAGTTCATAAATTAGTATCTGTATGCACAGAATTGACAAAAGATATTCAGTTTTGTTGTTCAATTTCATTTGTTTCCTGCATTGTCTGACCCATGTTAATAGTCTTTAAAAATTTGGGTTACTTTCCTCTTTGCATTACATAAAGGAAAAGAGAGGGTGCTAATAATTCCTCTTCTTCTCCTACCACTTGCATTATTCAAATGCACTCTGTCTCCCATTTGTACTTATCTTTTTTACTAAGTGATTTTTTTTTTTGGGGGGGGGGGAAGTTTGACTGCATCAAATAATTTATATGATTAAATCAATAATTTCAAAGAAGTCATATTTCTCTTTGTGGGAGTGTGGATATATGTGCTTTGTTCTGGGGGACAGCCAGGACCTTTTACTTTTATCACTTTTCTCAATTCTACAGAGATTGTGAAACACGGCAAGGTGAAGTTCTATTAAATTTCTGTCTGAAATTATTTTTATGAAAATATCTAACTTTCAACCCTAATATTTTCCAGTTGGAAAACAAAAATCACTGATGGCACATGTTTACACTGTGTTCAGGAGGGGAGGGCATGGAGATTGTGCCAGGCAGGAGAATAGTGCATATCAGAAAGCTGGAATTCCACATCAGCCTAGTCCAAATTGCTCTTGTTTTAGAGGAATTTGGTACTGACTAGACAATTAGCATTGTTTAAAATGCTCATCTATATTGTGAATTGAATACATTATCTTGTGAAAAAGTTATTGTTTCCTCCAAATATTCTTTCTCTAGAGTCTATTTGTGTTTAGATAACCACAATCTATAACAGATTTTCTGTCTCTTTTGTGTAAGAGATTAATGAGTTATTGGATCAAGTGCAATGCATTAAAGTCTGTTGTCTTTACACTTTTGGTGAAGCCCATAGCAAACTGTCCAGAACTAAATTTTCACAAATGTGCCTTGACAACTTTTGTCATATATTGGTCATTAGATCACTGTTTTCAATCCCTTGTATTGCCCGGTTTTTTCCCTCTAAGATATAAAGTAATGATCTCAGGAGGCAGGCTCTATTTGTTATACTTGTGTGTATGTTTAAATTATTTTTATGACTCTGCTTTTAAAATATGTTTTAGAATAGTTTTGATGTATTTTTGTCCTTTGAAAGAAGCACAGCATTTTATGATCACACATATTTTTATAATCAGTTTTAAATTGGTGCAGGAACAAGATATTTATTCCTTTCCTATATAGGGTGAAACAATGTTAGACTGAAATGTACCTATATTCATGCAATCTTTAACTGTTTTTGACCTAGAACAAAATACATACTAAGCAAGTTCTGATTTTTGAAATTATAATATCCTGAAATCCAAAACAAAGTTTTCTGCCTCCCATAAGTTGAAATATTCCTAATTGTCTCTTAACTTCAACTTTCAATTTCATCTTCCTGAAAGAAAAAAAAAGTTTTAGGGAAGCTGTTATGTGAAATGATTAAAAAGAATTGCTTATTATCATCTGTTCATTATATATTTCCTTCTCAGAATGTCTGGATTGTTTGTCACATACATATTTCTGCTATGCTTTTGGTAGTATTTTAACATGAGAAAAATATTCCTCTCTCTTATTTAACACACACATTACTTGCTCAGTAGGGTTGCAACTTGCCAGGGAAGAGTGGAGTGACAGTCCTCCCCTGTAACTGCCTTTAAGTGTGAATTCTTCTCATTTCTCACATCAGTATAAGGAAATAGCCCTTCTTCTCTGCTGTGACAGTGTCTCTCTTGTTGGATTGCAACCAGCCTGGGTTGGTGCAGAATGTTCACAGACAAGTGTCACCCTTCCCTCCTTTTCACTTTCAAAGCAGAGGTAACTCATATCAGTAGAAGGACAATGTGCCTGAGGCCCACAGAAAGAAAAATTTTAAGTATTACTTAAAATATACAGCTGCTTTCATGCTGTGTCCCTCTATTACTATTATTCAGCCATGTAGCCTGAATTTAACTTGCTTAATATTATCATAGTCTAAATTTAATTTAGTGTACATATTGCCAAACTACAAAGGGGATATCCCTCTGAATCCCCTGTGAGATCAAAATTTAGCCAAGCCTTTGATTTGGGTATCTTCTGGTAACTTTGGAGAGTTCCACATTCTCCCTTAGGGTCATTTGAGGTAAAAATTCAGTCAGTGTGGAAGATGAATAGCATATAACTTGCATTTCTAATTTACATTTCCAATAGTACCTTGAGGCTTTATCCACTTCTTAATCTTCTGGCTCCTCCTCTTAGAATATTTTATTTTAGAAACTGGGCTGGTTTTCTCCCATACACATTAGATACTGGGGTGTGCTCAAGGTTTGTGCTGCTTCAAGGGCAGCTGAAATATCCTAGTTCTCTATCTGAGATACTCACAGTGTAAGGGAAACCCCTGAGTGACATGAAAAGCAGTGAAGCTTTTCTGAGCTTATTTAGTGCAGGTGAAAAAGTGCACGGCAGGAGCACCATGGCTTGCTGGTGGTTCCTAATTAGCACGCTTGCAGTGACACCACAGTACATCAACTAGACAGGGTTGGTGCGTGGCCAAAAGCTCACTGTAGCTTATTTTTTCACATTCACCTTCCAGAACTATGCATTCACTTGAGTTCCTCCTTTTTTTTTCCTGCTTCAATTTATTAATGAGAGACTGTTTAAAGTCCTGCAACCCTGAGCCATAATTCCTCGTGATGTCACTGGTGGTTAAAGCCTGTCATCAGGCATTTTAGCCTGACTACACATCAAGATTTGCTGTCTGGGAAAGAGCACTTCTTAAAGAGTAGGATTAATGCTTGATTGGTCTCTTGTCCATCTGAAAGCCTTAAAAACAGAAATAAACCAGAAGAAATCAGACAGAAATAGTGTGGTTTGTGTGTAGTTTTGAGTTTACATAATTCCACATTCTGGTTTTTATGTGTTTTCACACATGTGCTCACAGGCTGGCACACACCTGGCAGCTCAAGCTCTCAAACCCATTGCCATTGTCCTCAGTTTTAGTGGGACAACCTGATGACCTGAACCTCCTGACCGGTAAGGTGTTGTGACATCTTCAGAGCTGTCATTCAGTGGAGTGTTTGACTTCCGTGTTGTGGGTGCATTGTTTTACCACTTCTGCTTTGGCTAAAACAGTAATCCTACCCAGAATCCATCTCCCAGAGACTGGTCATTCCACATGGGATCATTCCTTACCTCATTTAATAAACTATACTTGGCTGTTAATATTTCTTTTCCCTTTTTCAATCAATGAGCAGTTTTTGAGAGAACATCTAATCTAGAGCCTTCAGTAGTTACTCCTAATCAAGTACAAGCCTTCTGGCTGTGTGAAGGATTCACCTCTGAGTCCTTGTCTCAGAAGGAGCCTCAAATTCTTTTATTCCTTAAATTAATTATGTGTTTTGCAGCTCCAGTATTTTCATGCTAATGTTTTAATTTTCTCCTTTCTTTTTTTGGTTGGTTTGCTGAATTTGTTTAAATGCCCTTTGAATTGTTTCCTGTTAAATAAGCTGGGAGTGATTTTGTTGTGGTTTTTTTCATCATTTTGTTGCTTGTTTTTTTTCTCTCCAGGTGCTAATATTAGATCAGAGCAGAACCAGCTTTGGTGATAAGTTTTTGTTTTGGTGTCACACTCAATGGGTTGTTAGGGGAAGCCTGGGGTTTCAACAACTGTTAAGTGATAAAAATCTAAAGGAAAAACTTTCCGGTTTATAAGATTTGAGATAAACCTATTTTTACTTAACATCCAAAATTAACACATATATACTTTTCAGTTTATTAACTTTTTGAAGTTAATTTATTTAGAGGACTTTACTGAAAATGTATAAGGTTTGGAGCCTCTTGTTTGAATACTTGCCTAGTAAAAAGTAGGTAATGATGTTGAATTAATTTGTGTTTAAAAACAAAGAAAAATACTGTGCTGTTTAAAGACTTGGCCCAGGTGCAGCAGAAATATTTTCTTTTACTATCCAACTGCTTAGAGGGATCATTTAATTCAAATTCACCAGTGCTGAAATCTCTCATAATAATTCATTACATAATAGGATTACCTTGAAAGAGAGCTAGATGGCACAGTTGGTCAATACAGTATGATATGTTTTTGGAGGGTTAGGCTTAAATCTGACCCTGGGACACAAATGCATCATGTTTGCTGGTCTGAATATAAGCCCAAGTAGATGTTTGTTTATGTTGCATACAATCTGGCATAACTTCATGCAGCTGGCAGACTGCTCAGTAAAGACCTGAGACTCAACGAGCCGTTTTGGACAGGGGAACATTGGCACAGCTCTTTGGAGAACCTGATTTAACACATCTGAACTGCTCTTGGCTTTAGCCAATGGGGGTAGTTTTTCATTTCCCTGACTGCTAAAATTTATCAAATTCGCATAATAATTTAGTAGAAAATGAAGAACAGCAGTACCACTGGAACTCATCTTTAGCTACTGTGTCTAGTTGCTATTCCTAATTATAATTGGGATAGAAAAACTGGCTTGCATAAAATTTTATAAGAAAACCCTGTGTTGCAATATTCAAGTACCTTAGCTATCTCTCAAAATTAGGAAATATGAAAGAAGAGACTTCCAAAAACAAGAACAATTTCTGAGTTTTTAGGACATAATCTACAATTACAATAATCAGTTGGGAAAATCTGTGTCACTTTCTGCTGCATACAGTCTAATTATATTTTACTTATCTGTTAGTAGCTCATTTAGTAGTTATTATTATATATGTTGCATGCATATTAAAGAAAGGCACATTATCTAAGATAAAAATATCACATAAGTAAAAAGAATAGTTGTGAGAAATAATAAAAATGTCAACTTTTCTTCCATTGAAATACAAAATGTTTTCATTTTTCCCTGTTATACAAATGATAAATTTTGTATTGTATGTCAGACAACAGAATTTCAGTGCTTTATTCTGACATTGTGCTACATCTTCTATAGGCTGATGTGGGAACACTTTTTCAGCAGATTTCATGTCAAACTGTCTGAAAAAATTTGTTTGTTTTTGCTATGTAAGTTAAAATTTCTTATTCTTTATTTCTAATACAAAGGTTGTATTATTGTTTTCTAGAACAAGAAATTGTAGTGGAGGAAGTACCCTAAATGAGGTAACAGTCTGTTGCTCTTCCTCAAGCACAATAAATATATATTATTGTGTGCTAAGACAGGCTCTAAGTTTCTAGTTTTTGCATTTAGAGTCTCAGAAGCCAGGTATGCTATTTTAGTCCTTGTCTCCATTCTCTGTATCAATTTTGTTTGAAAACAGAAAGTGATGATAGATCGGATGTCTTACTAAATGAACAGCTCTGATAATTTATTTCCTAAATATTGAGAAATTGAGCTTTCTCTGTAGCTTCAATTTGCTTGCTTCCATATGTTGGCTTTGATAGAAATGTGACATTAATACTTTTGCTATTTCCACCATGGATATCTTTCTATACTCTTCATTTGAGCTCAGGCAGGAGGTTTTTATAAAGATTTTTGATAAGATTCTTTGGCTTGTAATATGTAGGTGAGATGATAGAGCTCTCTATATCTTAAAAGGTAAAAATAGAAGAAATAGAAATGTTTAAATACAGTGCCTTATGATACATATGTCACATGTATGGCATATGTATTGGAAAAATCAAAGATTACAGCTTTATAAAAGTTTGAAATTTTAAGTGATGAGAGCTAGAGTGTCATTAACATTCACATATTCCACCACAACTTCAGCTACTCTTGAAAATGTAGTGCATTTCACAAACCAAATAGTATTAGATATAAAAGGTGACACAGAGTCTCTGTTGTTAAGGAAGCCTCAGATATTACTAAAAATCCAGAATATCATACACCGTATCTGATCATACTTTTACTCTATAACCTAATGAAGTCTATGTTGTAGTGGCCTTAATTGTTATGAATACAGAACTCTTTATCTGTGTATGGACATCATTCAAACTTACTGGTGACCATGGAAATCTTGAAATTCTCTAAATCGTTAAAGTAAACTTACATCATGTTGTCTGAAAAGAGCAAAAAGATGTCATTTGAAATTGGTCAGCTTTAGAAAAGGAACACTATAAAACTGGGTAGATTGAATTGTTCCTTAATACAGGAGTTGTTCCTTATTCTTCAATAAATTTCCTATGATGTTCTGGACATCCTATTAGGGTTTGGTTTTACCATTTAAGAGAAATGCAGGTGGTTATAATCTCTCATTCCGAACTATTCATTAAAACCAGACTGGAAAGGTGCCCCTGTATGATTTTGTGCTAACTTTATCTGTGTTGTGTGTTAGCATTCTGTACAGAGAAGCATGTGTCTGGTTTCATGTTTTACTGACCCTTTGAGAGATGGTTAAAAAATATTTTTCTTCACCTCTTTACAGTACTGCCTGTATGTGAATCCCTCACCTGATGGGTGCTCCTGACCACTGCTGAATTGAAAACATAAAAACAAAGTCTTTAGGCTGGACATCACGGAAAATGCTGCATAGAAGGTGCTAAACTACAAATCATAAAGCGCTATTGATGTTCTAAATTTTAACCAACAGAATTCTTAAATTACGATTTGGAAAACAACTTGCTTGTTACTTTAGGTTGTGCCAGAAAACAGTGAAGTATAACCAGGTCTGTGTTGTTTTCTTTACATGAATTCCTCATGTTGTCAGCAGTGACACAGTCTTTGATAGCCACAGAAATCCGATGATTTTCTGTAACAAGGAAGTGCTCCTGGGGTGTCTGAAAAAGTACAAACACATGTAAAAAAGGCCATCCTCAAAATTCCATGCATTTGATCTCAGATGAAAACTAGAGAAACAGAAAAAATTACAATATCTCCCCCTTTATACAAATGTATGAAAATCTATGAACATGTGGACTTGATGAGTTGTAGCAAACATACTTTTAGATACCTTTGAGCTTTTTCTGGAATATGTATTTATTTATTACTCCCCAAGGGTTTTTGCTTCATGTGTACCACCGAAGTGCTTTTGACTGTATATGCAACCAAGAAACACAGGAAACCCAACTTCTGGTTTAGTGATTTGGGTTTGGTTTGTTTTGTTTCGTTTTAGTTTTTTTTTTTTTTTTTTCATTCATTAAAAAGTATTATTTAATGTTTTAGCTGACATATGCTATCATCTAGGAGATCCAGCCTTGAATCCTGTTATGACTGGTTATGGCTATGTTCCATTGATCCTATACAGTTTATAATCCATAGGCAGTGTAAAATAGCAATGATTAAAACCAGTTCAAATACCAGGCTGTTTGCAGTAACAGCAGTTGTGGAGATTTTTAGAAAATCTCCATAGTAGTCCATAATTATTGCAAATTTACTTTTGCTGGTTCTGAATTTTGAACCCTTGTTATGTTTCTTTGCAAAATAACCCATAGTTATTAACTGATCAGTGGCTTGGTAGGAAGCGACTGTATTGGGAACATGAGGAAATAAGGATATGGCATTGATCAGAGCCTGCATGTCTGTGAGGCATCTTCGTGTGCAGAGAGCATGCGCTGCACTAGAAAATGCTCATAAACTATGACAATCCCCCATGCCATTAAGCCTGAGGGAGTGTCAAGGTTTACCATATGGCTCTCCATGGGCACAACTTTTGTCAAATTCACTCTTCTCACTCAGCTTTTTGTCCTCCTCTTTTTTTTTTTTTTTTCTTGCCTGTTTGTTTGTTTTGGGTTTTTTGGTTTTTGTTTTGTTTTGCCCTACAACCACCAGTCTTTTCATCCTTCCTCCCTTTGGAACAGAAGTCTTCATTCGTAGCTAGGGATGCTTTTCTCCCTTCTGTTTCTGTCTGCCCACAGATGCTAATAACAGCTCCTTAGTCTCTATAGCAATCAGGCAGCAGAAGCACTCAGCACTAAAAAACAGGCAAATCTTGGTAGCTGCCTCCAATTTTTTCTTTTTTCATTTCTCTGCAGCAGTTGCCACCTGCCTTTACCTCTGCAGAAATCTGTAAATGTGCTGAAATTCATCCAATGGAATGGACCAAGAAGAAGGAAACGGCAGCATATGGATCAGTGTCCTAAAGTACTAAACTGGATTAAAAATTAGTGTATTTTACCACATTTTATGAAACTTATGAAGCATCTCAAATGTACATAAATATTCTGATTCTGTTCAGTGTAGCTAAAATGTCTGGTGAAAGTGATATAAACAAGAAGGTTGACCTCTTTTCATATTAAACACAGAATAGCGGAATAGTGAATAAAGTGATACCCTATGTATTTTGAGTGAAAATACAAAAAATATTCTAATTTATAAGGGAACAAATTCTTAGACTGAGAGAAGACAAAAATATTTAATTTTCTGTGTATGAATGTCTATGTAGTATTCCAGAGAAAAGGTGAATAAGCAGAGTTTGCTTTTATTGCAAAGACAAGGTTTGGGTACTGTATGCGGTGCAGGAAAATCAAATAAGACGTTCTGTCAGGAAGATAAAAAATAAATAGCATTAGTTCTCTAGGCTGATTCTGAGCTATCAAAAATATGTCCAGTCTAACATAGATGGCATTTAGTTATAGCACAGATGAATATTTATTAATATTCTTCAGAGACTGAAAGGATGGCTTTTGTTTTACCAGACACTTGAAGATATGTTATTCAAAATGTTTCCTTTGTTTGGCATCAAAAATTATTATGATCATTTTGTCAAACGGCATACAAACAAAGCTACTAGGCAATGTACTGTACTGACTGGCTTTGAGTTAGAAGATTAGTTTTGAATGAACAAAACTTCAAGTAATTTGCAAGGTCTTTCAGTCAAATGTAGGACAGATGTTTTGTAAATAGTGTAATACATAACATAATATGTGGCTTTAAAGATTTTCAATAAGGTCAGAGAAAAAACTGTTTTGGGGGTAATTGGCAGGTGACAACAAGTAAAGCATAAATTAAATCTCAAAGCTATTTTTCAAGACAAAAACCAGTGTGATTTAGATTTGGTAATTAATGGACAGTGTCAACGCAGCAGTTGAATTAAAAAGCAGCAGCAACTGTGCATTTTTATATGCAAGAGAGGGTGCAACTTTAATTGTTGCTTCACAGTGTCTTTGTTGAGTTTGTCAAGAGATGCCAGAATAGGACAGATTGTCCTTTATGAATGATGCCCACACTGGCATGACTCATGTGTGGGAACATGGGGGACCATCTGTATAAAGGTACCAGAGTATTTTATGTTTTCTTTTATAGGAATGATGTATCCATAGGAAGGTGATCCTGTTTGCATCTACACTGGGAGGGTCGCTGTACAGAAGCTCATGTTCAACGCAGCTCTTCAGGTGCAAGAGAGGCAATGAGTGAAGCAGATTTCTGTCAGAATTCTAGGTGTGAGAGATTACCAAACAGTGCAAGTGCTGCTGTCCTGACTGCACCAGCCTGGTTTAACTGAGGTGGCTTTCTAGCAGAGAGAAGGCCTCAGAGTACTGCCTGTGCAGTTGATAGTGCAGTGAAAACTCCCTTCCACCTGCTTTATCCCACTGTGCCTTCCAAGCACTGAGTAAGGGTCAGCAAAGGGTCTGAGCACAGGACAAACAGACTGTACTCTTCAGTTCAAAAGCATAGGGCTGTAGTCTCTGTTGAATCAGGGCTTACTGATGCCAATATGGAAAATTAACTGACTTTGCTAGCAAATGCAGAAGAGACGTGTTATACGAGCAATGTTAAAAGCAAAATTGACGAAACAGTGGAATAAAAGCTCTTGAAAAATGCCAGTAGGCCATGAACAGGATGGAATATGCAGTAGGAAGAAAAAAACGGTTTCTTTAACTCAGATGATTTGTGCGCCAGAGCTTCAGCGTTCATTTAATGGGAAAGTAACTTTGTGTTTGATAAAAATGCAAAGAATAACTTGAAAGTATGAACCGGCAGCCGAGTGATGTACTTTGTTAGGATTCAGCAGTAAAGCCTGAAAACTGCAACCTTTGTATATTCTAACAACCCATTCATTTCCATGCTGTATTCTTCTGGCTACCAAACGATGACACCTAAAAATGTGCATCACTGCTGGGCTCTACTTCAGCAGCAGCTAGAAGCAAAAAGATGGCTGGTTTCAATACAGAGGGAGAGAATACCTGCAGGGAGTCCTTCTTGGTTGTCACAGAGGAGATGACAGAAAATTTGGCAGCTGAAAAGAACGACCACTGATTTTCTTCTTCTTTTCAGGAGAAACAAAGCCCAAAATTCTCAGTAGTATGAAGCTCCCAGGGGAACATACTGTAAGAACATAATAATAATACTAGTTTTTATATAGAGATATATATATATAGAGAGAGAGATATATATCTATATATATATTTCTCTCCATGTATCTAAGTTGTACTGATTATGGCTACAAAGTCAGCAGATCTGGAACAGCATCCTTAGCATTTGTCTCACCCCATGCCTCATGATTAATATTCAGTAATATTTCTCATGGAAACTACTTAACTCTTGTCACCCTTTATAACACCCATTGTTTACAAGCTATTAGAAGAGCTATTGGGAACTGCTCTTGTGTGTCCATGATCCCAAGCTACAGTCATCTGGGTGTATGGATTTTTTTCTCTAGATGTGCTCTTGCAGAGCCAGTACAGAATACAGAGCGAGATGGGTAGGTGGTTGTATGATTAATCTCTAAATTTGTTGCAAAATCATACTGCTTCACACTTTGATCTTCTTGATTGTTAGGATCTGAGTATTAAAAGATGCCTCTGCCCGAATTAAGATGCAAATGAGATCGTATGCCAGAATCAATAGTACAGATTTTATTTACGAGTAAATGAGAGAGAGATTAAGTAGAAAGATAGTCACCACCACATGGGTCCCTGTGGTGTCTCACTGGTCCTTCTTCTGGTCTTCTTGGTGGTGAGTATCTCCAAGTAGTCTTCTGGAGGTACCACTTTTTTACAGGCCCAGCATCTTCTTGTTGTTGCCATCTGCACATGTCATACGTTCCCTCAGTTGATTTTTGTCTAGTGTGCTCATTCCAAACCTTCACCTTCATTTAGGCCAGGAATTAATGCCTTCCTGTTTGCCATCTGTGCCTGTTGTGGTGGATTAACTTATGGGAACTTCCTTCTTTGACAGTGTTTTGAGACATTCTTTCAGTCCGGTTAATGGCTAACTAATCTGTCTCTGGATATAACAATCTTTAGAAGCATCAGAAGAACCAGAAAATTTATAATATTCAGCACTTACTTTCCCGCTATAATCTTTATTGATCTTCAATTATTATTACATTTAATAATATTTATTTTAGGCTGTGGCTTCCAAGCTTGTTTACTGTGGTCCTTTCTCGTATTTCTATTTGCAACTAGAAATATAAATCAGTGAACAAGTAGCAGAATTGGGGATCTAATGTTTTAGGCTCTCAATTTGAATTTGTAAGACTTCTAGAAGGATTTGTTGTCATTAATTGCTGCTGTTCAATTTACATTGTTGTTAAATGTGCAAAATTCTCCTGTTTCAGTAATATCCTTCAACAGTATGTCCTATCCGGGTAAAAAAACCCAACAAACCAACAAAAGCCCCCACCCTTGATTGTAAGTTTGATGTTCTTTCTCTCAGTATGCATTTCTGAACTGTAAATTATGGAGAACAGAAACTCCCAGTCTTCTCACTTTGTTCTAGTCAAAGTAATGCTTATTTTTATTATGCATTCATGTATTTTTCCTTTCTTGGAGGGAATGAAGTGCACTGCTGTATATTTTAAAGAGTCTTTTGTGTCTTTTCATGTTCCTCTCACTCCTCTTTGACTTCCTGCGCTTTTTCTTCTCACCTCCTTGTTAATACTCAAAGCTTTCGACTGTTGAATTGGGCAACTTGGTATTTCTGTCTTAGGGATTAACATATGGTTTTACATTGGACTACAACAACTAATATTTTCTTTGTTTAGAAGCTCACCTGAAGATGAATTGATTAAAGTCTGTCTGAAGTCAATCCTTTTTCAGATTTCTTTAAGAAATCTACAACTTTTTCTGGACATTGTAGTACAAACATAAAATCATATGAGTAAAGGGAGTTAGATGAGTCTCACAAAGTCCATCAAGTATTAGGACTAATTGTAGTCCTCCACAATGTAATTACATGGTTCCATACTTGTTTCTTCTGGTTTTTGCTCTAGCACATTTTAAATAATTTTTTATGAAATGGAATTTCTTCAAAGGAAGGCCTGCTCTCATGAACATTTGGGACAACCTTTGGACAATTAAAGGTTACCTTCTATGCCAAGGCCTAAAAAAGGTCAAGGCTAGGATTCATGTGAGTATCCTAGCCAAAAGACTTCCCTAAAGTGAAGGGCAGAAAAGAGAACAGGAAAGAGATGTAAGCTAGAAAAAGCTGTCCCCTGAATATTGCTATAACATTTGAATTTTTTTGGAAACAAAATTAAATTACTTATTCTAACCATTCCCAATGTTTGTCCTCAGACAAAAATGTTTGAATTTGGCATAATTGCCAACTCATTTTTCAGCAGAATTATTAACCGAAGTATGTTTTATCAGTCAGTTCTAGGTTAATGTAAAGTGCTTAATGTGTGTGTATTCATGTGTAAGTATGCTTAAAAAAAAGCTAGGAACTTCTCAGAAGTATAACAAAACCTGCATATTTTATCACCAGTTCATCATGAAATTAATCAAATGTTGATGTAGATAATATAGGGGAGACACCTGCATATCCTTTTGCTATGTCACACTCGTCTGTCAAATTTGGTACGCCACAAAAATTGTTCAGATAGGTCAGCAATATTTTCTTTATAACAAGAAAACAAATGAATGGTTTCGAGTACAGTTGAAAGAACAAGCATGGTGTTGTGTTGCTTTATGATATGTGCTCGGAGTGTGTGTAATACATTCTTGACCTTTCAAGGAACGGCGTTCTTCTTTCAAATGCAGTTTCTTTTTTTATGAGTCTGTGTATCTATGGGTTGAGGAGGACAGCGATGGAGCACTGTAGTAAATTGGCCAGCACACAATGCCACTGTCTCTGCAATTGAATCAGTGTCGTTCAACATATCCCGTGTGTTAAAATAGCTGAGGAGTGTGTTTTGCCTCACATGGTAGAAAGCTGGATTTCCACAGGGAAAAGTTTGTTGTATCTATTCTTTTTCCAAGTGTTTGTCATCATTTCAGTGAATATTAAAGCATGCAAATAACCAATTTCATTGGACAACTAGTTCTGTTTGTAAAACAGACTCCCATCCAAACCAGTTTCTCTATGGATAGGAAGAGATCAAAATACAAGATTATATTGGAATAGTTTTGCATACAGAAATACAAGACAGTGGAATGATGATAATGAGTGCTAAAGAAATAACTGAGAGTCTTCAGAGAGAAATGAGAGGGTCACTGCTTTGGTATCTACTGCTGCTGCTTCGGGATCTGTGGCTCATCAGCAAGTGAGTATTAATGTTCAGATACTGCTTACAATTTTGCTTGTCAGTCTGTGGGGTATATCAAATGACGATTTGGAAAAAACCCTCAGACACGCTCCTTGGATGTACAAGTTAAGAATTTGAGGGAGTTTTTCAACAAGAACTGGAGGAAACAGTTATTCTGGTGAGTAAAATACAGCTCTTGAAGTTGAAAGATTGTTTTCTTTTTCCTTATTCAGCAGAACTGGAAGATTTTTGCTTCTGATGTTGAATTACTTTAAGTGATGGAAGCTAATTTCCTTTAGGTAAACATTGGAAAAGTTGGTCAGATAAGCTTTTGTTATTTGCCTTAGTGTAAAGCATGATTTATATAAGAAAAACTAGCGGAGGGTTTAAGTGTGTGATGAGCTGTTCTCCTTAAATACCCATGAAGTTGCAAGTGAGAATATTGATTGTGATATTGATCAGCTCAGTGATGTTGATGAGACATCACTATATTAATTATAAGGTCCTACATTTACTGAATAACTCTTCATTCCTCTCTGTCTTTCATTCCTTTTGCTTCTTTCTCATAGCCATGTAATGTAGATGACTAAGATCATGTTTTATTTTGTGGTGTTCTTGTCCAGGTGTAATCATAGCAACAAGAAAAAATGAGAAATTGTGAATCCTCATCCAGTAGCCTTTTCAGAGAGGAATTGTTCTGGTTTTCTTTCCCCCCTGTAAAGTTCAAATGCACTTTGCTTCATAGCCAATGAAATGCAAGGAAACAGAGAGCAAGAAGAAATGAAATTCATGTTTCCCTTATTCTCTGTCATTTTTTCAAATAATTTTAATCATTACTATTATTCTATGTCCCTCTGTGTGCCGTAGGGTATTTTAATAGCCTGGTATACAAAAGAAAAGGGAAAAAACCTTTGATATCATGAAAATGGAGTAAGTGGCTGAATTAAAAGAAGGAGCTACCAGAGGGGAAGAAAGTTATCTTCTGAAACATTTTAAAATCCCATGTAGAAATACACTATGCTCTGAATGTCACTTTGATTTTGGCTGTTTCAAAGGCTCCAATACTTGAAAGAAATCAGAATTCCTATCACGTCATAGGACTGTTTCTCACTGTTTACTTTTAAGTTCACTTCTCCCAGTGTGTCGAGCTGAATCATTCAAATTTGTATTGAAGCTTACTGACAAGTGACAGGAAGTTTATGAGCCTAGAGGAGACTTGTACTAGAAATAACATAGACAGTGTGAGCAGCTCACTGTATCTTCGGGTCACATTATTTATTGATTTTACTTTAAATGTTGTTCCATAGAAATAACTTTACAAGATTCACAACAGATTTTCTTAGGGCTTGAATAGACATCAGTATGATACAAATAAAATGATACAATAGCGGTGTGTCATCACTCTGCAAAGTTATCACTATCAACAAACCTTTTTAAAGAAACTTAGGTGTTTAAGTCTTTGAAAACCAGCCAGGGGAAGAATAACTGGTTCTATTCCTACTCAGTAGGAAGAAAGAGTGCCATCAAATAGTGAGAAGCAGCTGAGGAGATGGAAAGCTAAAAGGAGTTTACTTTGTTACTGTTAGACCAAGTACTGAACTTTTTTTTTTATTTTTTTCCACTTTTTAAGTTGCAAGTGCTCTGTTAAAGATATGGAGACACTGAGCATAGATGTGACCTTCCACAGGCACTGAGATCTCTGAGGGGTAGTTGCTGGTGAATCTGCTTAGAAGATGTCATTTTCAACCTTTCCTCCTTGCCCTTTGTGGAAATTATGTTCTGTGTAGTAAAGCTGAGAGAAGTGGATGTTCACCTCTACTTTTTCTGCTTTTTCATGTGGCTCAGTAAGGATGCTGGGCTTTGAACTGGAATGATAGAAGGGTCCTTTTTTACCATCTCTGGCATGTGTAGTGGTTTGGTCCAAAATACTCATTACTGTTTATCTTCTGTGAGATAAGAATTAGGAGAAATGCAAAGCAGGCACAGAACTTGAAAGAATATAAAGAAGTTTATTAACAGACCTAAAAGAAGAAAGACGGAAAAAAAAAAACCAAACATACCACACCTTCAGAACATTTCTCCTCCCCCCACCTTTCTCCCTTCTCCCACTGACAATGTAAAAAGACAACCCTTGAGATGTTCAGTCTGTTTACCACTTCCATAATAACCTTGTTCAGTCCATTTAGGAAGAGGAGTCTCTCTTGCCCATGCTATGAAAACATTATCACAACGAGCCAGCCGCCAAGGTTGGTTCTCTGCTCACATGTGAGTCCCTTCCCACGACTTGCAGCTTTCCCACAACTGCTTTCGAGGGTCCACTCTTGAATTACTGGGGTACAATTTTAAGGCTGAGCTGTTCAGAAACAAAAGTTCTCTTCACCCATCTCTGGGAGCATTTCATCTCTAAGAACAGAGGCCCTCCTCCTTCCTGGGGAGCAAAGGGTCCTCCTCATCTTCATCTCTAGGACTATCTCTGGGAGCATCTCTAGGAACAGAGGTCTTCCCCTTTCCATGTGGAGTAAGAGTCCTCATCACTTCCATCTCTCCCTGTCCAAACTTCTCATTACATTACAGCTGTGTCAGCATCTGCCTATCTCAGTGCAGGTGCTTTTGCTCACAAGTACAAGTTGAATGCTCCACCCCCCATGCCTTCATGAAATTACAACGGGTACTCTGATACATCATAGCTTTACAACAGAATTTCAGCTTTAAGCATCTCCTCTTTCTCCTCCCTCAGGTTTTCAGCTCTTCACAGCACTAAAAGGGTTAATCTCACCCAGGCCTTGCAGCTGGAATGTTGCTTATCACTGTTCCTCACACAATCTTTTGCTGGACAGCAGGGCAGCTTCAGCTGAATCTTGGCCGCACTGGAGAGGGGGAGCAGGGCTGCTCTGGCTGCCCACAGCAGGGGAGGGGGGGGTGTTCCGTGGGTGGAACAGGGATGGCCGTGACCCGGCCCAGCCTGGCCTGAGCAGGGCCTGGGCTGGGCCCGCTGGCCCCCGCACGGGGCCCGCAGCCACCTGTCCCAGCACCGGAAATGAGAGAGGGCTCTGCCCGGGGTGTGTCTATTCTTAA